>NC_071104.1:20321250-21587500 GCF_024256425.1 Clarias gariepinus
CAAATCACAGAAGAAGGCATGTTGTTAGGGATAAAAGATACCACTTCACATAATATGCCCATTTTAGCCCTGAGACAGAAGCGGGATCTTATCATTCAATTAGAATGTTGAGAGTTCTGTCCTAATGCACATTTTCAGTATGAGTGGGTTTAAAATGGCTTACCTGAGCAGGTGACATTGTTCCTGTCCAGATGCTGGTTGTCAGCGCAGGCACACACTCGGCCCCCTGGGATAGCCAAGCAGAGGGTTGCACAGCCTCCATAATTCACCCTGCAAGCATTGTCACCTGAAGAACAAATATAGGGCTATACAACAGATCTGTACAAATCTTTACAAAGTCATTGAGCCTGTACGTGTATTTATTGCATTTTAGCTTTGATGCAGCAGAGCTTAGCGGAGAACAATTGTCTCTCTATCCCTGACCATCTCCCTGCTTTTGAAGGATGTTAGAGACACATCGTTTGACGTCCCATGTCAAATGAATTCGCCACTGAAGAGAGTCATCTGAGCACTTCTGTCCCCTTGCTGGAGTAATTTGTCTTGTGGACAATGCAGCATAAGCTCAAGTGAGTGGAGAAAAAAAAAGAGGCAGCATTGTGAGAAACCTGCCATTTATTAAGTTGGGGCATGAGAACTATTGTACTGTTTAATTTGGGAACAGGTTTGAAGGCAGTGCCTGGACCAATGAGATAAAGGCTAGAGTTTTGTGAGAGCCAATCTGTGCTAGTTCAAACAGAGAGAAGGCAATTATTCTCTCTGGTGACAAGAGCTTCAGAGAAAAAAAAAAGGATGATTAAAATCCCTACTCTTCTCATAGCCACAACTGATCAGAAAGCCACAGGTTTTTCTTTTGTTTTTCTTTTTTTTTTGTCGGCCATGCTTATTTCAGAGGCTTTGTATTGTTGATAATATGACATAACTAGAGTCCTTCCCTGGAGGCAAGCTCTCCATGTGGCACTAAGGACATCACAAGGCTCCCAACAGATATTTGAACTAGTTCAGCCTTCGGACTATTACATCTAAACCATCAAGCCCTTGCACATGTACGCTTGTACGCTGCCGTTTGAAAACGAGTCTGTTATGATGCCCACAAATGGGCCTCTGTGCTCAAATACATTATCTGTAGGTACAGAGATTAAATGTTGTCGAGGCAAAACACGGCTGTGCTCTGGCTACCCCGCTGAGCCGGGTCCCTCCCTCTATGTGCTCTGGCTGCTGCTTCTGAGAGAGGATGACAGTAATCATCATGCAGAGCTGAACATTCTAAGCATTGCTGCAGTCCACACCCGCCCAGATCCCAGCCGCCTTCCCCACTGCGCAGCTCCAGCCCTTTACCTGCAGCTACACTAATCACTGTCACACAATTAAACAGAGGCCGATCTCCCACAGAATATAAAATCTTCCTCGCTGCTGTGAATTGGGGAGGTGGGGCTTATTAGCAAATGTGGAACGATACAAGCTTGAAGCTACATGTACAGCGTGTCACGAGCCAACAGGAATATGTGGAACAAATATAACAGCTGCACAACTGAATGTATAGAGCACCTGTTGTGAATAAGAAATACAAAATGATGTACAGTATGTGTAATTTTAGCCTCAGTGCTTCCAGACTTTTCAGATATCCTGTATAACAAGTTTATATATATATACACCTATGCATTAATCACAATTGAGTTATTCTGCCAACAATATACTTTAACATCTTATTTTTCATTTTGCCGTATGCCATAGTAAATTGGGCATAAGCCTGATCAGCTATCAAAAGGTACAGGAAGCACCGGCTCCACCACCACCATCAACATCACAACTCTATATAGTAGAAAATATTTATGAATGTAAAGGTTTTGCAGGTCAGCATTTAACATGATTTATTTCTACATTATAAATGGGCATTGCTGCAAAAACATTCAATACTTATAATCACAGCATCAATGACCTTTAGTTACTATGGATAGCATTTATGTCATTGTGCTTACCTTGCTGACTCTGTGCATCAAACACTCTGAGGCCAAAGAGAGGGGGTCTCTCACTTCTTAGCAGTGTGACTTCCCCAGAGAGTAGATCCAGCTGAAAGATGGAGGCATTCATATATTCGGTCCAGAAGATGGTGTTTCTGTAGTGTGAAATTCCGAAAGGATGGTTCAGCTCCTTGCCATTGTACACCACCTAAATACCAAATACACCACAATGACAGTTGTAAGAAAGGAAGCTTTGAATACTCACAGCAGATGGTCAAAAAAAAATAGTTTGTATTTGTACAAGATTGTTCTTCCATCATTGTTTTAAACTTTTGACGATCTTATTACTCAGTAATTTCATTTACAACACGTCTGAATCAATCTTCGCAAAGCTCTTTGGTAAACCTACCATTCTTCCTGTGCCATTGAGGTAGATTTTCTCGATATGATCGTAATAAGCATCACACCAGAACATTGTGCTGCTTCCGTGGTCCAGAGTGAGTCCATTGGGCCACAGCATGTTAGAGGTGACAAATATTTCGCGGTGAGAGCCATCCATCCAGGCCTTCTCGATTCTGCCGATGCTGTCATTTACCTCATCCTCCTCCCAGTCAGTCCAGTACATCCAGCTGAAACAGACCCAGCACATTAATGGCGTGGTACCCTTATTCTGAGAGAGTAACACAGCCTGCAGATCTGAAGGATCTTCAGAACAAACATAATCAAGAGGGGTAGAAGAGATCAGGACACTGTGTTCTGTTGTCCGATGTGATAAAACCAGATGACACCAGTGTGGCAAGACTGTTTGAGTAGACTAAGCCATTATTACATAGCAGCACTTGAAACAGCTTTGTTAATTTATTTTCCTATGCCTCTCTAGCTGCCTGCTACATGATTGTTAAAAGAAAGCAGCCATTCTCAAGGTCGCAGTGTTATTTCAGACATGAACAGGTCAGCATTCAGACATGATCCTTTCTTTCCTAAGTGTACTTAAGGGATTTGTTTCTAAACAGAAGCTTTTCATCCTCATCAATGATGGAACTCTCTGTATAGTCACCACATGAGGTTGGAAAGGATTTAGAAAATCAGCACTTGGATGAGAATGTGAACTTAAAATAGGGGTCGGGAGAGAGAAGAACAAAGCATAGCGATAAAGTGGAGGAGAAAGTGAGGGGGAGCTAATGAAAGGGAAAGAGGGAAATTACTCCTGGGAAATATGATCACGATTATTGTATAGTAATTTAATGTAAATAATATAAGTAAATAGCATCTTTGTGCCTGATCGTTAGTTTAAGTGAGTTTGTGGAATTTGCCCAAATGAGTGAGTGAGCGAATGAGTGTGTAAATACAGTATGGGTGTGAATGGGTGAATAAATCAATGATAATAAGTATGATTCTGAGTGAATAAGTGAGTGACTGAATAAGTGGCTTTGAATTGGTGAATAAGTGATTGAATACTTATGAGGGCTGGTGAATAAATAATTGAGTGAGTTAATGTAAGGGAGCAAGTGAAGCATGCAAAACAAACTTTTAGAGAAGATGATGACTAAGGCAAATTATAATTATCAAAGAGAATTGCTGATAATTATCTACTTTTTATCCTCTGTCAAGCCTTGTGAAAGTCTTTGTGTTTTATTATTTGAACAAATAATAGTTCTTGCACAATTAAACATTAACAATTTCAGCAGTATTTGTATTTATCCATCATAATCTTCAAGCTCCCTGGGAGCTGAAGGCAGCAGAGAGGACGAATGTGACAATAACATGGTAAAATAGAAAAAGGAAAGTAAATGGATTGAGTCCAAATAGGAAAAAAGGAGAGATAAGGATGATGGAGGGGTTAGCAAGTCAGGTAAGTTTATTCTTATCATATTAAGGCAAGCTATCGGTGGCACACAGAGTGTGTGCGTGCGTGTCTGTGTGTGTGTGTGTGTGTGTGTGTGTATGTGTGTGTGTGTGTGTGAGAGAGAGAGAGAGAGAGAGAGAGAGAGGGAGAGAGAGAGAGAGAGATGTATTACAGCAAGAGTGATAGGAATAGGTACAGGGACAGGTGGCTGTTATTTCAACAGGGGAATCCCATCTAGCAGGACAGATAGACATCACCATGCCACCTGCTTACCTGATCGATGGCCACTTTCTATTCACAGGGCCTCAAGCCATTCCTTAAATAGGCCTATGCCAACATATTGCATGCAGTCGGATTTCTATGAGATTATATTAATAGGGTTAAAAATAACACTTACTTACAGCACTAGTATTGTCACCTAACAGCTGCAGGACCTGGAGTTCGATCCTGAGCTTGGATTACTGTACAGTCTGTGTACATGTTTCCTCTGTGTCTGCATAGGTTTTCTCAGGGTTCACTGGTTTCCTCACACTTTCTAAACCCACATCAGTAGGTGATATGGCTAAGATAAACTGAAGGTGTGAATGAACGCACAAAGTGCCTTGGAACAGACAGGCCATCTGTGATGCCTCCCTGCTTCAAACCCACCTGTTTACAGAGCTACATCTTGCATGTATATTATTTTGATGGTAATAAAGGACAATCTCGCTTTGCTATAAATGCTTTTTATTGTACATCTTGACTTTTGTTAAGACCAGATACACACACTTCAAGAACAAGTTTATGCTAAAATATGCCAAGTAGCATGGTCCTAACAGAAGTTACACATAAAGCCCTTTGATGACAGGGTCCATGTTTAAGGGCGTGCAATTGTCAAGTCTTTCAGCAACTGGGCAGTGCTCTCTGCCTTCTAACATCCTGTAGCACTGGTCAACCTATGTTAGTCTGAGTTCTCCTTACTGGCTGTCAAAACAGTGCACATCAGAGCTCTGCAAGTAGTTACGCTTTCTAGTCGCTGTCAGAATTTTGGCTGCTCCCGGTGGGTGCTTTTCAATCGGCGATGCAGCCAAACTGCATTACGATGTGAAGACTTTATAAAGCTCTAACAACTCAGCAGAGAATGCATTTCATGACAATTCCAATCGTTTTCATTTACCTGAACTTTCTCTAATAAGACTACGGAAGATGCTATGAAAAGCTACTGTAAGAAGAACTTGCATTTAAGCTTGACAAACTTCCTGAAATAGGGTGTTACACCGTGTTTCACATTAAACACAATGTAACACCCTATTTCTTTCAGTGCTGCTTACTTATTCTGTGGGTGATGTTATCATTTAGGAAGCACTTACTTAATTAAATGCAAGAGGTAGTTGCATAAATTGCATCAAGTCAGCTTTTGAATGATGAATGTAATTATGGCTGTGAGCTAATGAACCCCTTTGTGTCTGTAAATAATGTAACTATTCCACTGTCACTACCCATGTACTGTATGAATAACTTTATAATCAACACTCCCCAAGGTTTACTAGAAAGATAAATTGATTCTTAAAATCAAGATTTACTGAGTGACAAGTGAATGCTTAACATGCAATAAATAAGAACATTAGAAATCTCAAGCTTTGTTAACTCATTATTCAAAACAAATAGCGACATGATAATCATTTGCCTATAGATTGCTATCCATTTCCAGACATCTGCATACATGGCACCGACAATGGAACAGAATAGCCACTGAACTCTGAGCCATCCTCAGAGCAGTGATTCGAAAAAAAGAGCGCTTGTTTTATTACTCTTTACGTCTGTGGCTTTGGCTGGGAACAGCTCCTCAGGATTTCACAGTTTCTCTCACAGCCAGAAAAGGTGATAATGAGAGTGGCTACACGCCATCGACCCCACACTTCACTGCCTGAGCCAAGTCAGCATACAGATATGCACATACACACTTATTTCTAAACACTTTGCATTGCTGTAACTAAACATTGTCTACACCAGATCAAATCCCTACTTCAACCTAAGGTACTGCAACCATTATAAAAGCCACATTAACATGTCCCACGTTATACTTGTCAAACTGTCTACTAAACAGTGACCTCATGTTATCTTAATGCAGAATATATTTAAAGAATGTTTGGTTTGTCAAAAGCACACACAAACATGCAAAGAAATACACAAATTATGTATGCAAATTCCGATTCTCTCAACTGTATCTGAGGCTAAGCATGGCACAAACAAATGTTTGGAAATGCATGGTAATGAGGAGTGAGCCTTCGTGTTTGGATTGGCTGTAGATCACACACTTGCCATGCTGTGCTGTCTGAACTCTGCTCCAACTCGCAGCCTGACTTTTCTATGAATTTGCATATCTATCTGTCAGTGGGATTGCTTTTTTTTTTTTCACTAGAAAACATTTAAAACGTACATTAGTGCAATAAGAGAAGACAATATAATAGATTATAATTTATGAACATGTCTTTTATCAAAGACTAGAGACGTTGCAGATCTCCTTTCAGCTCTGTCCATTTTTTTTAAAGTGAATTCCAACTCAGGATAGGAGAAGACATTGTTTATACTCTACCTATTGAGTGGATCCACCACGATAGCTCTGGGGTGAGACATTTCTCCCTCTAACAGAGTTTTCCTTGTATCAGCTGCCCTCTCCAGCCTGGCCACACTGATAGTCTTTTTGTAGCCATCATTCGTCCAGTACAGGTTATTTCCAATCCAGTCCACAGAAATACCTTCTACATTATCAAGATCTGACAAAAGCAGAATAGACAGTTTTAAGTATTTGTAAGAGAGTGTTTGGAAACAAAAAAGAACAGATATTACTGTGTCTTGCAAAAAAAAACAAAAAAACTTAAACAAGAAAGGAAAACAGATTTTGGGAAAAGCAGAAATTTGTGTGTGTGTGTGTGTGTGTGTGTGTGTAATGGGTGCATCAGGGTAAAAAGGGATGACTCAAAGCAATGCACCCATCATGCATAGTGCTCACTTTACAAGCCTCTGGAGGAAATGTTATGATCTGGAGTTGCTTCAGAAACGTTACTTTTCTAACCATTTATTCTACACATTAGATATTTTTTCTTTTTGCCAGAGAAATGCAGCCGGTGGATCTACCACATGACTGTGCTTCTGTGTTTCACCAATTAGACGTAGCAACACTAATCACATGACTCCCTTTGACCAATGAGCCGCAATAACAATATCCACATGTAGTCACTTGACCACACAAAAACTGGCTGCATAGCAAAAAAAAAAAAAAAAAACTTCAGCCGTGGTAGACAGTGAATGGAAGCATAAAAATAGCAGAGGCATCTGTCTTCAATGCTACAACAGAAGAGAACACTCCTGGTCTCAAAGTATACAAAGCATGTTTCATGTTTCACAGTGCAAAAGAACAGCTTCATAATGCGATGTCTTCTCTGTCTCCCAAAACAGACAGACATTTCAGCATATAAAAACGCAACATCTAACCCGAGGAAACATTTTGTGGTTAGTTTAGCTGTTTCATTTAATGTTGCAGTGTTAGCATGTATAATTAGCAAATAAGCTAAAGGCTAAAAAATATAAGTTTCTTACATTTGTTCTGCTGGACAGTTAATGGTAAAGTGAGACATGCACATGTTCTAATGTTATTTTCTATTTGCTGAGCCATTTGGAGGGAACATACAGTATACAGTATCTTACACTGTTCAAACATACACGTTATATACAGTCTGTACTTCAACTTACCAACATATAGTCGGTTTCAAAAGTGTTATGCTGTGAAAAGTGAGATTTGTGTTGTCTTATTTCTTAATTTGCTATTTTGTAAAGATATCTATTTTATTCATTTTTTTTAATTTCATTTATTTTATTATTTGGAAATGTCAGAATTTGTACATTACTTTATCACTTTGTCTGGCTGCTCGTATAATTTCTAACAAAAAATAAATTGGACATTACGATGAAACAGTTATTCAACAGTTTTGCCTACTCTACCCATCTCTGCCTGAATTTACTGAGTGACCAGGTTATCACATTTATGGAGTTTTTATTCCCTCATGGCACAGGCAATATTCCAGGACTCAACCTGTAAAAATGTGTTCTTGGGAGGATCAGGAATCATTTTCACACATGAACTGTCCACCACACTGAAAGCTTAAGGTGCTCAAACAGAATATTAGAGTGCAACTTTTAGTTTTTGCCCAGGCAGTTTAAGTTTGTCTACAAACCGCAAACTGGAAATTGGATCAGCACTGTAGCAATGAAATATACATTTGTTTACAACAAAAATGAAATAAATGTTTTATAATAACAATTACCATCTTTAAGTATAGTTTCCCGGCTGTTCCCATCAGTCTTTTGGCGTCCTATCAGGAAACTTGTCGTGTCTGCAAAGTAAATATATCCTGTTTCAGCGTGATAGTCCAGTGCTCGTGGATTCACCAAGTCCTCAACTGGGAGCATGTGTTCATTGTTGGACTTTATGTTTATATCCAGGCCACGGATTATTCCAGGTCGGCCTTTCCCGTAAAAAAGAAAGAGATCGTTCTTGGGCTCTGCAAAGGTAAAGCCAAAAATAGGTTAATCAACAGTTGTTTTGCATTTCACAAGCCTCTGAAACTGCAATATGCATTTAAAATACTGAGTGCACAACCATCAAGGGACACATGAAAGGTGACCTCATAAAGATTCTTTGCAGCTGAATACATAACTTATGGAATGATCTCCAATGGCACGTTTTGGCAACATGCCTGACAGGTCAGAGAAATGAATAGTGCAATCAGGAGCACTTAGTATTCCCAGACAAGATTTGTCTTGATTGAGCAGATTCATTCATTTGTCAGTCTGGAGCAGTGTTATTCTTGTTAAGTGAGACTCTGCTTAAACAATAAATCCCCTGTTGACAGTTTAACACTGCCAAGCAAGAAAAGTGATCAATGGGTTCACACCAAACCAATATAAATTAGGCTCTTGTCACTATGGGAATAATATGGAGGGTGGACAGTGTGAGTGTATGATTGCAGATCCTAATGCTGCCCCGGGAGAGGAAGATGTGTGAGGGATTGGGATATGGAGTGGTATATGTGTGTGTGTGTGTGTGTGTATAAGTAGCCAGGGTGTAAAAAGGCCTTCCCTCACTGTCAGCTTCTTTTCCTTAGGGACTCAGTCAGTGTGGGTGAGACCACACAGACATCACTTCAATTTATCATTCTGAGCCGGAGAACTCTGCCACCTTGAAGACAATTAAGCGCTTTGAGACCTAGATATCATGATACATGGTGAGCATGTGATGAAGGCAGGCAGTCATTTAGCACAGAGTCTTGTTAGACTGAGAGAGGAAAATGGGAAGACAGAGTGTCTAAAGAACATCTGGGTATAAATATAAATCAAACACATCACAGAAGGCTGTGCAATCTTCATTACTGGTGGTGCATCACCACAGCATTCCGGATAACGTTATTAATTGACCCCAAATTTTCCTGTCAGCTACAAAATGTCACTAGACCATCTGGGGATACAGATGCAGCGAAGAGTCAAAATGACATTATCCACACATAATTAATCGCACCTATAGCTGGTCAATAGCCTAACAGGACACCATCATTCTGAAGCAGAGCAATCTTGTTAAGCGTTCATCTTTATCTTTATCAGCTAGAATCACTGGGAAGATATACTGCCTATATTTGAGCCACTTACACAGCTTGCGAGTGCAGCCAAATGCAGGGGATCTACTTTGCTATGCTGGTGATGGGAAAAAAAGGAATAGAATATACACTGATCAGCCATAACCACATAATATTGACACAACAACATTATCTACCAACTATACACCAGTAAACTGGTGACAGAATCATGGTCACCTAAGACTCACTCATGCCCATAGGGACTAAAAGCCAGCCTGTCCAGGTCTGATCTTACAAAAAAAAAAAAGCTATGCAGCATGACTTGCCAACAGAAAAAACAATGCTGGCCATGACAGAAAGGCAACAGAACTCCCAATGCACCATAGATCCCATGGCTGCCATTCCTAGCCTCCAAGCTGCCCAGATCTCAATCTGATTAAGCACCAATGCAATGCACCAGACAAACAAGTTCAATCCACAAATGCTCACCCCTCAACCCAAAGCACCCAAAAGACTGCTGCCAACGTCCTGGTACTATACACCGCAGCACTCCCCGGAGCAAAGCCATGGTTCCCAAGGGACAAGAGCCACACCGGTGAGACAAGGGAAAGCCAAAACCTAGGTGTTTATAATGTTAATGCTTTTAACATTAATGAACATCTGGTTTTTATTCTGCACCTATGGTCAGCTTCAGAATAAACCTGCATACCACTTTTCTATTTTGCACAACAAGCAAGCAAAGATAAATTACATTCAAATTGAAAAGGTGAGCTTTAGGACCTTAAATGTTTGGTTAAAAAAAAAAAAAAAAAAAACCTACCAAATGAAAAATGAATAGGTATTTTTAGCAGGAAAAGAAAGGGGAGAAAAAAGCAAACTGCAAGCATACTGACTTTTGCAGGACTGGCCATCATTTCCTAGACTGAATCCAGTGCGGCAGCGGCAACTTCTAGATTTGTAGCTCCCACTGAGCAGACAGAGGTGAGAGCATCCACCTGCTTTACCGTAGGAATTAATCTCACATGCATGGCCCTTGACTGAAACACACACATCACATACACCCCACACACACATCACAGACACCAAACACACACACACACATACACACACACACAAAAAAGAAAAAAAAAAAAAAAAAAAACTTAGTACAAGTAATGTACAAAGCATTTTCACAGGTTTAAAGTTTATAAATGATTTTAAAAGTAGAAAAACTAATGTACTAATGCAAAGAAATGCATCAAAGGGCATCACAGAAATGGATCAAACACACTTTACCTTTTGGTTGAGTGAGTTTGTGGTAAACACGTATTGCCCTGAAGTTCCCCATTCTGGTCAGTATCTCCGGGTTAGTGACATTAAAGCGATTTATCCGCAGAACGTCCACCACTGAGTCACCGAGGGATTCAGAGCGAGTTGCATACAAATTGTCCTCAAAGACAGACAATCCATGCAGGTAGCCTACCTAAAACAAAAAAGAGGCATTTACCAACCAAAGTTAATCAAGCAAATACAATCAAAAGTCAATAAATAATGACATGACATCACAAACCTACTTAGCCAGGCAAAATGTAGCCTTCTGTCTCAAACTGCTAAAACCCAAAGTGACAAAATTATTAGACTTACAGGGTTTTTTAATTGGACCTAATAGAAAGCAATGAATACAACATGGCTGATAGTCCACGCATAGTCTCAGTCGGTCTGGTCTTAATGAACCATGCCATGGCCTCCAACATCTAATTTGTTCCAGATGTGCCTAATGTCCGAACAGAGACATGGCACTTTATATAATCTGAATCTGTCTGAAGTGTGTCAGTGTTTATTAGAGAAGACAGTGCAGGGTCAAGGGTAGTGTGTGCTTCTCAGGAAACAGTCTGTGCTCTGCATGTTACATCTCCACAGGTAAACATCCTCTGACAGTGACAAGAGAATCCTTCTCGCATGTGCACACACTCACCCACTAGACTTTTCAATCAAAAACGTCTATGCACTAAAATACAGCATGAGTGTGAGGTATGATCACTCATTTTTCTTTTTTAAATGCTGAATTCGACCTGAGCAAGACAATATGCTGAAAAGACTTAATTTTAAACCTTACAATGCTGTATGATTATTAAAATGCATAAAGGTGAACATATCAGTCTTTTGTTCCATTGAGTCTGCATGTGGGTTTGTGCTAGTTTTAAGCAGAAAATTAGCATGTGAGAGTAGGGTCTGAATCATGCACAGAGATGGAAAGGCTTATAAGTATGGTGTGATGAAGCACCGAGAAAGCTTTTGAATGCTTTTGGAGAACAATGCGGTCACAAGGGCAAACACGACTCCGGAGGAAGTGAAACAGTGACTTAATTTGCCGTGAAAATAAATCACATTTTCAACCCATCCGCTCCCTCACCCAATGAGAGACCCATCAGGTTGCTTCTTTTGAATCATAATAATCCCTAATTATTGGTCTCTTAAGTGCACTTCAGGTAAAAAAAAATTTTTGCAGTGAATCTATTTCACACAGCCCTCTCTCATCTGTATAGTCATTTAAGATAATTAATCCCTGAGTGAAATTAGCAGTCAAAACAAGCCAAGCAGATACAGTAGCTGCTGGAGATAAATGCCATAAGCATTACAATCAATACTTAATCTACAGCTGCCCTGTCTGTCTTTGTAAATGTGGAGGTGTCTCTATGTGCCTTTATGCATTAATCTGCAGCAATTTTATATGATTTTAATGCAAGCTTTCATATAAAAAGCCATTCCTCCAAAATCAGCTTCAATAATATGATACAGGCTTGATTTTTTTTTCACATTTGTTCCATAAGGGGTAATTTTTTTAAAGAACTAAAGAATTGTCACGTTTAAAACTGGTTAGTAATTCATATCCACAGCATTTTGACAAGACAGTACTACTTAATACAACTACTGTAAAACTGCCACAACTAGTTGACAGTTTTGACTAGTTGAGGTTTATTTTTAGTCAAGTGTTATGACAGATGCTGTAGTGCACATCATATCACGTCTTTTAGACTAGAGAACAATTTGATGGAAATTGTTGAAAATATTACAACTCTTTACACAATGCTCTTGGTCTCGTAACATACCTTGTTTTTTTATGTGAGCAATATTTTATTTTGGCTTGTAATGGTTCACTGGTGGAAATTGAAGGAACGGATGCGGAACATAGTATCAAATGTTTAGCTTATGGGTTGAATGTTTTCTCAATCTAAGACATAACTCATGTCATAAAGCATGTAAATTATACACTGTTGGGCAGAACGTAGTAAAGCTATTGAAAGTTATCTACAGTAAATAAGTTAGAAATTATTATTATTATTATTATAACTAGAGCAGTGAAAAATCCTACATTGTTCCATTTTTTTAAAATACACAAAATATATTTTATAATAAATCGTTTTTCAAATCATAAAGTCTCAAGCCTGCTTTGGTACTTAGTGATGGCAGTCCCAAAAAGAGTAAATTCACCAATTCTAGGCCTTAAAAAACTAAAGCCCTAGAATTGATTCCACACACCAAAACCTTTTCACCTTGTGCAAACACTGAAATCAAAATGATTATATAATGATATTGTGGCGTTTTACCGCCGGAAGGAGACGAGTGAGCTTAATTGCTGCCCAATGCAATAGCTGGGAGTACGTTATTCAACACAGCACTGTATAGCATGAGCAACACATTCACACAAGACCCAGACCCAGACCCAGACCCAATTTAGCCTTGAACCGGAGCACATTCAACAGGTCAAACACAGTCTAACACACAAACCTGGCCGAAGCCACTAACCCAAACACTCTTCCCCAACAGGGTGAACACATGGACAACCCCCGCAAGGCCTGATGGTCGTCAGCCGCCGCTCCGCCTATGCCACATTATAATATAGGTCAGGGCTTTAAATTCACATAAATAATATGGTGACAAACAAGTGCGGAGAGTCCATCGGAAATGTACAGAATACCATCAATTTGAGTTAATCGATTTCTTATTTGTTATAATTGATAATATTCTCACACTGTGACAGACTCCCTAATTAGTGATCAGTGTCAGTGATCTTGTGTAGCACTTATTTGTAGTGACTTATTTATATTATTATAACAGAAAAAAAAACTCTGCGCACACTGATTATAGTGCACACATTCACCGAACATTGTTTAGACATTTACTTCTCTCCACAGTTACATTTATGCTAAGTCAAAATCTTGTATTGATAAGTCTTCTTCAGCACATCCCTTTTAATGGGGTAAAGGTCATATCTCATTTAAAATCACTCTTTGTCATTTTAAGTCCAATGAATTTTGCCATATTTGAATGCGAATACATGCCTGTGCATCCATTAATGAAATAACCTGGTCATTCAGTACATTCAGGCAGTCAGACGATTTCATTTCATTGCGACATAACATTCTTGAACCTGACTTACTGAAACAACCCCATATCATATCAACCCATCACAACACATAAAGTGAGCTTTATGCATCACTTTATGAACTTCCCATGTTACTCTGACACGCCCATCATTCTGAAATAGGATTAACCTGTAATAATCTGACTACCTGACTCCAAAGTACAATCTTTATGCTCTAATGCAAAACAAAAGACATTATCAGATTAATCTCACAAGTGGTATATTGTTTTATTTTGTTCACACAGCTGTTTAGTCCCAAATTTCTAAGAAATGCTTGTGTGGAAATGCTCTTACTTTCACTATTTAACATACTGTAGAAGTGATTTCCAATGTTTTTTACAAGGCAGCTTCTCCAAGCATTTTTATGATCAGATTTCTTCCACGAAGTTGACGGTTCAGGACTGTCATTCAAGGTTTTAATAATGTCACAGACAGTTTTTAACTCAATTCTAATTTACGCAAAATCTCCTTAGTTTATTTTTTGCTTGATGCAGGCAAATAACCTTATGAAAAGTGAGTAGCATGTTTTTTTTATACATCTGCAGGATATATCTTCACACATGGTTGTTTAAAAAAATAAGAAGTTATCATTAGTCAGGCTTAAAATAATTGTTGCCAGCAGAAACACATCTATTAGTGCAGTAATTATTTGGTTTAATGTTCCTAACTATTTAATTATTTAAATCCAAACTCTGATTTTTATTTATTTGTTTTTTTGGTCAGACGGTGTATATAATGTATATGAATTATGACTACTACAGAACTCTTAGCTAGGCTGAAAGGTTTTGATTAATGATAATCAAATGCTTGTTATTTGCAGCCCTAAGTAGAACTAGTTTTTTTCCCCTTGATATGAATGAATAATAGTTTTTGATATTTATTCTTGTTATCCAACACAAAGTATTCCTGAATAAATGCCAGGCTAAGCCAAGAAAACATTTTCAGCATCTTCTGTACATATAATAGCTTTAAAAAGTTCCAATACAGTAAATGCAATATAGTGATGGCATAACTTTCATCAAGACACAGCACTGTATCCTACTAGGAAAATTCCCTGCCACTTTAACTAGTGCTTTTAAACTACCAACCCACACATTGTAAAAAAAAAAAAAAAAAAAGGCACTTAAGCAAATTGGCAGTGCAACAATGTGGAAATCTGTCATTCCAACCCAGCAGGACATTTGGCACTCACTTGGCTTCCTTGGATGATGTTGTGTCTGTTCTTGCCATTGTAATCCACAACCTCAATGTAATCCAGATATGCATCTGCCCAGTAGACCAGCTTCTTTACCACATCCAGTGCCACTGCAGTTGGCTGCTCAACCTTATAATCCACAAGCCGGGTCCTGTTAGTGCCATCCATGTGGCAGCGCTCCAGTTTGCCCACTTTCCCGTAATCTGTAAAGAACAGCATCCTGGAACAGAGCAAGCCCAGTTAATAAACTATTAACAGTATTGGAGACTAAAAAGGAAATAATTCGGCAAGTGTAAGTTTGGCTAATTATACAGGATGTAAGATATTGAAAATCCTTCTCAAAAATATTATGAAGTCATACACACGCAGCACACACACACACACACACACATTAAATATGATAACTAAATTATACAGACACTGTGAATGTACTGATAAATAATAGACAGATTAGGATGTGTTCCCAAACTGGACGACATAAATGGCTTTTGGAACAAGTTGCCGAATATTAAAGTTTTACTTTTTAAAAATTTTAAAAAAATCTTTACACCACAGCACAGTTGAATTGTTGAATCAGAATGTTTGAGTTTTTTGTATAAGATGCCTCAGGTAGTTGTTGAAACTTAACATTTCCGTTATTGATTTCATAATAACAGTTCATAGTAACATTCAGAAACATGTAAAAAAAACATCAAACATAATCAAAACCTAATAATGAACTGATTTTTTTGTGGGTGAAGTGGTGACTTTATTTATTTATTTCTTTTTACGCATTTATAAAAGTAGTCATGGTGCTTTGCGAAGTTTTCCAGCACTGGGAAGGCTTTAGGACAGATGAGCCCTAAATGTGATTTCTGATTTCTTTGCAAAATTATACAATGCAAGAAAGACAGAGAGACAGAGAGACAGAGACAGAGAGACAGAGAGAGAGAGAGACAGAGAGAGAGAAATTTAATCATATGGTTCATCACAGCCATAACGCACGTGAGAACAGGAACTAGTTTGACTCTCGGATGTTCCACAACATTAAATATAATTATAAACCAATAAAATGGGCAATAAATATTTAATTAATAAATTAAACACTGTAAAATTTGGGGCTCGCTAGAGTGCAAGCTGAAAAACACACTGCAGACCATCAGATAAATAAAAACAAAGCACTTGTACATTATCACAGTACTTATTACACATAATTATGTGATTATAACATCTACTGAGTAAAACCTATTCCCTTTCTCTTCTAATAATGTCTTGTGTTTAAGTTAGAACACTAACATTAGCTAGTAGACTAACAAATCCTGTGCCTTATCATGACCACACATACTCACACAGATCAGTGTGTTCTGGTATAACTGTTCGTTCTGCAAGATCATATCATAGCACGCAACCTAAAACATAAATGGAAGGGAAAATGCTCCTCTTGTTACGATCTGCAGCATTCTCTTCATGCAGGTCTGTAGATTAAGTTCACAACTGTTCAGCAGGGCTCTATGTGTCTCTGCAAGCTATCTGGCTCAAAGACTGTTAAAAGGAAAAAGGTTCTCTTATGATTCCTGCAGATCTGTGTCAGAAGTCAGAAATCAGAAATTTGGAATCAGATCTTTTGCCATACTTTTTTAAGCTGTGATATTTTAAAGTTAGTAGCAGCTGCTGTTTCCCAGTGTGAACACAGATTACTTGCTAGGATTTCAGTTTGAGAAGCATATCTGAAAGTACAGTAGATGTGTGGTTATAAACTCTGCTTAGTTGCAACAGTTTTCTTCTCTAATGCCCTTTAGACCATATAGAACAATATAACATATATCTTAATCTTCAAAAATAGATCCATAACAAGTATCTAATCATAGTTTACTTATGTCTACAGAATATGAATACTGAAAATACTTATTTCATACTAACTAAACAATGACATTGTATTTACTGTGTCAAGAAAATACACACGCACACAACACACACACACACACACACACACACACACACATTTTTCAGTCATAAGAATTTTACAACAAACAAACAAACAACCAGCAAAAATACAGTACTTTACTATTGTCCAAAATGTACAACTACTGTATATATAGGTGATATTCTTTGCATAGGTGTGTGTGTGTGTGTGTGTGTGTGTGTGTGTGTGTGTGTGTGTGTGTGTGTGTGTGTGTGTAAAAGAGAGAGAGAGAGAGAGTGAGAGAGAGAGAGAGAGAGAGAGAGAGGAAGTACAGGTACTATCAAAACCATAAACTCTTTGTTACTATTTAAAACTGAGAAAGTGAGAAAGAATTGGGAAAAACGTAAAGGCATTATTCCAATAATTTGTGCAGAATATGTGAAGCATCAGTGGCTCTGAAAAAGTTTAAGGGGGCTAATATATACTGTAATCTTAATGAAGTGCAGACACATGAAAAGACAGAGATGTACTTGTATATGGTCACATTGTGTTTTGTATGGCTCTATGTTACATTGAACGGTGGGTAGTTTATGAATTCATGATTAATAGTTTTTAGTTTAATTATTAAATATAAATGCAATAAATAATCACCCATTGAATGTTCATAGAGCAGCACAGTGGCATCGTGGTTAGCATTGTAGCCTCATCTCGCCTTGATTCCCATATCAGTGTGCATGGAGTTGGCACGTTTATCACATACTTGGTGGGTTTCCTTCAAGTACTCTGGTTTCCTTTTATAGTCCAAAGACGTGTAAAGTACAGTAGGCTAATTGTCATTAAAAAATTCGCCTTATGTGTAAGTGAGTGTGTGTACATGTGGCCTGTGACAGACTGACACCCAATCTAAGATGTACCCTGCCTCGTGCCCTCGACACTGTACAGGATAAGTGGTACAGAATGTGAATGAATGCTTATTCTTTAATATTTTAAACCAATCTAATTACTTAAAAGCTTCTGTTTTATTCCAGTTGTGACTTAACATATTATATTCTCAACAGCCATAGCCGTATCAACACTAACAGTAAAATGAATAACATTAATCAGCAGCAATGAACTGGTGACAAGATCATGGGCACTCAAGGCTCATGTATGCACAGTTTGGTCTGATCTCAAAGAAAAGCACAAATTGCCAAATCAATGCTGTTCATGTTAGAAAGGTATCAGAACAGCCAGTGTATAAGGGATTGCTGTATATGGGGCTTAGCAGGCAAAGACCTCAAGGATGTTGATCTCGTCTCCAAATTCCCCAGATCGGTCAACCAGACCATGCAAATGTCTTGGTGGTTTCTCCAAAGCGCATCCGCAGTGGTCCTGTGGCCTCATATATGAATGGGTCAGTGGGGTCAAAGATGTCTGGTGGTCCAATTGGAACCTACACCTCTCTGGGCCTAATGTTTTACACTGTACATTTATGGCTGATTGGTTTATATGAGCTGCCGCACCAATGTAACTTCAAAAGACAAGCTAAAATATAAAAATACTGTAAATAACTTGCCAACAATGTAATAAATATTAGCCTCAAATATAATTTTGTCACTAAGTTGTGATGACATATTTATAACAATTTAACGCTATTTGTGAGTAGATAACTTTATATGACAAATTTCCCTTGTCTGTAAACATAGCAAAATAAATGCATTTACTATAATTTATCTGCTGACATTTTATTTAAAGCAACCTACAAGTACAAAACTTTAATTCAAGCACAAAGTTGGGCGGTTGAGTAAAGATTTCAAAGTAGATCGCAACAGCAGCTATACAATTCTTTCTAATCAGAAGATCAGGTTCTTAGCCACTAAGATACTATTATACTACTGTAGGGGTTTTGTCTGACAGGTATGAATTATGACACTGGGCTATTAATGCTAAAGTCAGCAGGGGCTAAATGAGCATAGATTTTGGTGGCACACAACAACATTTATAAAAAACTTAGCCTCAAACAAAACTCAGTCAATAGGTTATCAGATTTGACTTATATACTTATATATATATATATATATATATATATATATATATATATATATATATATATACTGTATTGCAAAATGTGAATTTTTAAAGTAACCCGACAATACCCAAGTGAAACAAGTATGCTAAAGTATATTAAGTATGCTAAAGTATATTAAATCTCAGCATGCCAAAGCATTCATACTGTAAGTGTAATTGCAGCCAGAGTAATGATTAATATACTTAAAGTTTGCTATTTTGAAACAACTAATTTTGTACTAAGTGTTTTTAAGTTGCAATTAAATGATACAAAAACACATTTAAGTGTATTAAGTATAATTTTATATGCTACAGTAAAACAACTTTAATTATACTTACACTTAAAGAATATGCCTGTTTATGCACAATCATGCATACCTGACACAGTGATTAATGAAATCAAAGTATATATTTATTGTATCATAAGTACATTACAACAGTTTTTTTATTTTTAAATGTAATATACTCTGAACAGATTCTTAGTGCAGCAATAGCATGTAGTATACTTCTGACCAATTCTAAACACTAAAAAGTGCTTAATAAAAATATATTTATTTATATCATATAATACACACAATTTTTTCTACAATTGGGATAAATGAGTTTGAGAGCACATGTGTGTGTGTGTCCTGAATACAGGATAAAGCCGTATAGACGACGACGATAGTATACTTTCCAGGAATGTATGTGTGTGTCATCCTACACAATACCCCCCCCCCCCCCACACACACACATACATTCCTGGAAAGTATACTATCGTCGTCGTCTATACGGCTTTATCCTGTATTCAGGGTTGTTTTCCCAGGAACCTTAGGGCACAAGGCGGTGTACATCCTGTTTTCAGGGCTTTTAGACATTGTTTTACTGTGTTAAGGTTATTATTACTATTAACTACTATAGGGCAGACAGGCTTCAGCAAAATTTTCAACCTACCTACATCTCAAAAAACACACAAAAGTCCTAAAATACTTTTTCATTTCTAATTTCCACTTTTCAGAGCCTTATTGTGGGAGGAAAAAAAAATTGGCATATACTTCTGATTTACAGACGTTATCCACTTTTTATATACTATATGGTTAAAATATTTTATTTTATTATTTGTACATAATGTAATTTTTTTTATTTATTTATTTATTTTTACAGCTGGACATTTTTCTATATTTTCTATATTTTTATATTTGATACAGCACTTTCATCAAATTTCATACTTTTAGGTCATCAGTGGTCATGTAAGCGTTTCACTTGATATCATACTATGTATGACTTTGTATGTGACGAATAAAATTTTAATTGGGAATGTGGCTGCTTTTAAGATTCCAGCTCATCACAAAAGTGTTTAGGGGGTTTGAGGTGATGGCTTTGTGAATGCCACTCACGTTCTTATACTCTAAACTCTAAAGCCATGTTTTTTTTAATCTCCTTTTGTGCAACAAGGGGATTTTCATATTTAAACATGTCTGTACTAGGCCAGATGGTTCTGATGAAAGGAAACCATAATATTACAGCAAACAAACACTTTCTAGACAATTCCATGAATCCAGCCTCCAACATTGTGACAACAGATGGTCATGTGTACACTTCAGATGGAAAGTTTTCAGATCTTTTCAAGTTTTCCACAATTTATGTTTCACATTCATCTTAAAATTAATGTATTTTTTTTCTTTCCTCATCCTTCTACACACAATACTTTATAATTATAAACAGGTAAGTTTTTAAGATTAAACTAAAATATCACATTTATATAAGTATTCTTTGGATAAGTAACTCTAAGTAACTCTTTGGATAGGATACACTTGCAATTGAGCTCTGGTGCACCCTACTTCTATCAGTGGTCTTTGAGATGCTTCGTTAACTTTACTGGGGCCTACCTGTGCCTAAATTAATTTGTTGGACATAAACAGGAAAGGTACAAACCTGTCTATATAAGGTCTTAAAGTAGATGGTGTATGCAGAGTAAAAACAAAGCGAGATGCAGAGTTCCATTCTGGAGATGGGAGACCCTGACAAAAAGAGCAGCACTCCACCAATCAGACCTCTATGGAAGAGTGGCCAGACAGATGCCATCCCTCACTAAAAGGCACATGACAGCCTGCTGGGTGTTTGCCAAAAATCCAATGAAGGACTCTCAGACCATGAGAAACAAAATCCTTTTGACGGATGACACAATTTTCCATGCCATGTGTGGAGGAAATCAGACACTACACACTTTAATATCATTAATACAGTTAAACACGGTGGAGGCAACATCATGTTGTGGGGATGTTTATTTTTTTTTTTTGTAACTGGGATTAGGGGCTAGTAAGGATATAGGGAAAAATGTATGCTTTTCTAGAGTGCTTAGGATCTCATACTAAGATGACTCTACAGTTAAATAATACAACGACATGAAGCATACTGCCAAGGGAACATAGGAGTGAAGGCAGAAGAACTCTGCCAAAGTCCTGGAGTGGACCAGGGATTGACCTGAATACAACATTTCTGGAGAAGTGTTTTGTCATTCAGAAAATGACTGTGCCTGTTATATCTGGTTGAGCTTAAACAATTCTGCCAAGAAGAATGAAAGAAACTTTCTAAAGAAAGGTGTGCCAAGCTTATAGCATCATTTACTGGGTAATTTGAAGCTGTTACTGCTGCCAAATCTGTGTTAACCAAGTAATAAGTAATGGGACGGAATACTTATGTTAATGGAATATTTCGGTTTAAATTTTTTAATAAATAAATAAAATAATCCAAATGCCTTTTTTTTTTTACCTTTGTCAATGTGGATTATTGTGTGTATAGAGTCCATTTTAAAATAAGTGTGAAACATATCAAAATATATTTAGTATATTTTAGCGATATATGCAAGTAAACTCTGTGCCGTTTTTGAAGAGATAGATAAGAGTTCATTCTGATGATTTGACACAAACCAAGATTTATTTCACCTAATGAATGAGCTGCCAGTGGCTAAAATAATTGAGTGTTAATATCATGAGTATCAAATTAGGAATAAAAGGTTGTTCAACAATTTGTCTATCGGTATGTATGTTTTCCTTTTTTACATTTCAAACTCTGCACATGCTTTACTGATCGCAAGTGACATCAGTGCAGCAGGAAGCACTTAATTTTACAGGGTTCACGGAAACAGGGTTACAGGAGAGTACTTTAAGACAGGACTGACAAATTACTGCCATCTTTCTTAGCACAGCTCAATTGTAAAAATGCACCTGGAATGTATGACTTTTAACATGCAGGTGCTCCAGAATCAGTAAATAAAGAATCAAGCAACATTTCTACAAATGCAAATACATTCATTAATCTTCAGTGAGCTCCAAGTATGTATCATGTTCAGGGTCGCAGTGGTTCAGGATCCCAGGAACACTGGGTACAAGGCAGGGACACACAGAATGAAACCTACCCAAAACCAGTCCATCAAAGGGCAATGACATATTTATATAGTCTGTAACACCTCACAATTTACCATATACAATAAACCTAATGCCATGTTTTGGGAGTGTGTGAGGAAACTAGTAAACCTAGAAAATACCCTTCATGGCCATGAAAAAAACATGCACTGAAGATTCACACAAATAGTATCCAAGCTCAACACTAAAACAACTTTAAGCATTAATCCTCCTTAACCTTTGGGAGTCTGCGGACCTGCAGTGACCCGGGTTCACTTGCGTTTTTTTCTGGTAACCATAAAGAAAACTTAAAAAGCTTTTATACTACTTTTATTTATGCACACTTACAATATAAACAAAACATCTCAGGCTCTGTGAATATATTCCTAAAGCATAGTTAAAATTATTTGCAACTCTGCAAATACTGAAAAATATATCTACAGAAAGCTTAAAGGGTCTACTTTTAAATAAAGCAAGTTAAATAAATAAATAATATTCTTAGTTTATGTAATCCGTATGAATCCAAAGAGAAGCACAGTCTTTCCGCCATGCTTCATATCTGATAATGACCTGAGACAGGACACGCCCACATGCTAATCACAGAAAAACAGTCTGGGTAATCTACATACTGTATAAGGCCTCGCTAGTGGACAGAATCAATCAAACAAACAAACAAACAAACAAACAAACAAACAAACACACGCACACACACACACACACACACACACACACACACACACACACACTAAAGTGTAGAGTTTTCTACACGTGTGGAAGATGTCATGCGCTGTACAGTTTCTGAAGCTCTGCAGAATGTTCTGGAAAATGGGAGGAGTTTAGCTTTTCCTCAGAGCAACAGGAACTGATGTGTTTTGAAGAGTGAATTATTGCAGCACAGGGGGGAGAATCCAGCAAGATAATAATATAAAACTGATTTTATTGTGCCCCTTTTAATTTAAAATAATTTATTTAATAAGTTTAATAAGTATTATACAAATGTATTAGATGAATGGCAATATTTTTTCAGGATTATTACCAGTAACCTAGAATAAACAAATCAATATCATTCCAGAAATAATTTCAAAACATGAAGCACTTCTCTGCCCCTGTCAAGCGATATTTAAAATACATCACTATCAGTATGAAGACGGGCTCAGATCAGTTTGATTCAGCAGTTTGACTGTAGACATGCATCTCTTCTGAGCTTATATTCCTTTGCAATCAATTTAGCAGACTGTGATAAATCAAATACATGGACTAGAGATGCAGAAATATTTGCCCATGTAAATGTTCATTACTGTCTATAAAAAAAGGTCAAAATACTTCTCATTTCACCAGAAAGACAGATTTCCAAACCAACAAACAGTGAAAGACTAGATGTAAAGTTCAGCATACAGCTCTGCTTTCATTTCAGCCCAAATTAAATTTAAGTCACACATACTGTACCATTTACAACAAGCAAACATTCCTTGCCATCCTGTACAACATTTGTTTTAAGGGAATCAACCAAAACTTTTTGAATTGAGGTTAAACAAAGTGTTTTCTAACTCTAATTCCCTGACTAGAATTTCCATTTTCAACACAAAGACGCAACCATGAACACTGGCTGGAGATATTGAATATTAAGCAAAACTTAAAATAAGAAATTTCTTCCATACGTAAGCATAACACTTCAGTGTCTGACAGAAATGTGAATGACGCAGCATGTCCTGTCATATTTTATTTTATACAGGAAAAAACTGTATGGCCATTCAATTCCAATTTAATTCAACTCAATTTTATTTGTACAGCATTTTTTTAACACATGCTATTGTCATAAAGCAGCTTTATAGAATCAAAAGAAAAATTATGGAAATGTGGCCATTTAAGGATTAATATATGACAGTGAATGCTGTTATAGGAAATCAATCAATGACAGAATGGTGTGATGTAGATTAATAATCTTTTCTAAACATTTTGTTAAATATAGGACAAACTTTATTTTCTATTCACACCTAGCTACATTTATTGAAAACTCTTTGAAAAAGGTGATGTTATCATGGTATATAAGTAATATCATAGAGTGCCTTTACCAGTGTCACTTTTGTTTCTTTTTTGAGTTAATAAGACAAGGAAGTTTAGTTATAACAATAACAGTCCATCAGTCCAAACTACTTTTCCAAGCTGTGATGTGACAAAAAAAATAATTATCAATCAGATTTATGAATCCAACAGCACTGTGGTATACATATGTGTTTAAATATCTTTACTATCATAAGACCTTCCAATTAAACCTCTACACTGAACCCTTTTGCCATTTTTTTATATCCTACTGTAACACTGGAGGTACAGTGGAAGCCGCATAGAGGCCATGGCTAAAAGCAAGAGAGAATAATCAGAAATGAAAATACAAATTACATTCGCCTAAACCCTCTAAACCTAATAATGTCAGAAAGTAAGTATTTCCATTGCTAACATATTATGCTCATTACCATAGGCATTACAAAGATACAAAGGCTAATCCCCTGTGAATAGGGAAGGAGTGCCACTGTGGCTGTTCGATAGAGGCATAACAGAGTATGCAAAAACCCATTGCAGCACAGGATTTTCTCATTCAGGATAAGGCATGAAGAGAATAAAGAAGCATGACAAACAGACCGGTGAGTGTTTTCAGAAAGCACCTTAAAGTCTTTCCAATGAGAATCAGAGAAGGGGAATTACTAACCTTTAAGGGGATATTTTAACCTTTCTGAAATAAATCCCCTTGTTTTCCTTCACCACCAAGACTGTGGGTTTTCATGTGCAGTTTGAAACAGAAGAGCTTAGCTTAGTGCAATGAACCAAAGTGTACTTGTAGCTAGATATTCTACAGGTCAAACACCTTAGCTTTATGCATTAGCCATTAAACATAGCTATACAATGTTTATGCAAGCTTTTTCACAAGATGAGGCAACAACAGCTGGATCTTTCTTTCTTGCTAATGCAAAATCTGATTCAAGGTCAAAATTCAGGTGTGAGACAGTCCTAGTGGAAAAAAAATATATACACTTGCGTGTATTACAAATATAGTCAAATTTCTATAGTACATTGCAAATATACTAATAAAAAATGTACCATCAGTTAATAACTAAAAGTATACTAACATCATGCATTTATCAATTTTTGGAATTAAACTTATTTTATAATACAATCATTTAAAAAATAATTGTATTAAAGTACACTTTCCAAAGATATTTATAGAAAAATATACTTTAACTAAAAGGTTAGTGTAATTTCTAAAGCATACTTATTTATAAAAAAAAAACTTTGTTTTTCTTTGTGTTTTTGTGCTTAAAATGATAATTGTAATAATTTACAGAAAGCATACATTAGAACGCAAATTGTAATATACAGTAGTCTCATTATATTTTCAGTAAAATTTTAATAGATTTATTCATGCTTATATTTAGTGCACTACTCACTCGTGCATGCTTAAACTCGATTTTGTGAGCTGAATCTCTTTTGCACATTCAAGCTTATTTATGAGTTTGAACTCTGTCTTCCATGTGCTTAATATCATAAAGCTATACTTGCTCGAACTGTTGTTGATTTGGGGGATTCTGAGGATCTCAACCCTGGGTAAGAAAAAAGGGGTTGTGTCAGGAAGGGCATCGGGTATAAAACCTGTGCAAAGTTGTGTGTGGATTGGATAGTCTGCTGTAGTGACGCCGTGACCACAAAGTGTACTTATTTGAATTTGGCCAGAAGCATGCTACTGCTGCAATAAGAATATTTTTAAGGGTTAAACACTTGTGTATTTGTAACAAGGAGGTAGCGCTAAACATGTTTACCAGTAATCAGGAGTTGCGTTAGTATGCTTCGATTTTAATGCCAAAAACTGTTTGCGTTGTGCTCAAACTGTATTTCCTATGCATGCTCAATATCACAACACAATATTACCAATTATAAGCTTTTTTTTTCTTTTTATACATTCTGTCAACCTGTTTCTGACTGACTCCTTTTAATGCTTTATGTGTCGGCTCAATGTGTATACAGTACATGTATCTAACACCTACGCGGTTTTACTCGCGGTGAGACTCGCGACCCTGCCATGTTAAAAAATAAAATAGATAATACATACTATTGTCTGACTAGAGACAGGCACGTGCAGTACCAATTTGGCTATAAATTATAAGTATTAGATAATTAAACCTGCTGTGCCACAAAGACTTTGAGAACAGAGCGAAAGCTGCAGTGGAGTATACTGGAAGTGTGTTAAGATTGAGCAATAAACCCTTTGACCCTTTAAGTAAATTCTACATTGTAAACTACACTCACCTAAGGGATTATTAGGAACACCATACTAATACGGTGTTTGACCCCCTTTCGCCTTCAGAACTGCCTTAATTCTACGTGGCATTGATTCAACAAGGTGCTGAAAGCATTCTTTAGAAATGTTGGCCCATATTGGTAGGATAGCATCTTGCAGTTGATGGAGATTTGTGGGATGCACATCCAGGGCCCAAAGCTCCCTGTCCACCACATCCCAAAGACGCTCTATTGGGTTGAGATCTGGTGACTGTGGGGGCCATTTTAGTACAGTGAACTCATTGTCATGTTCAAGAAACCAATTTGAAATGATTCGAGCTTTGTGACATGGTGCATTATCCTGCTGGAAGTAGCCATCAGAGGATGGGTGCATGGTGGTCATAAAGGGATGGACATGGTCAGAAAAAATGCTCAGGTAGCCCGTGGCATTTAAACCATGCCCAATTGGCCCCACACCATCACAACACCACCACCAGCCTGCACAGTGGTAACAAGGCATGATGGATCCATGTTCTCATTCTGTTTACGCCAAATTCTGACTCTACCATTTGAATGTCTCAACATCATCGAGACTCATCAGACCAGGCAACATCAGTCTTCAACTGTCCAATTTTGGTGAGCTTGTGCAAATTGTAGCCTCTTTTTCCTATTTGTAGTGGAGATGAGTGGTACCCGGTGGGGTCTTCTGTTGTTGTAGCACATCCGCCTCAAGGTTGTGCGTGTTGTGGCTTCACAAATGCTTTGCTCCATACCTCGGTTGTAACGAGTGGTTATTTCAATCAAAGTTGCTTTTCTATCAGCTTGAATCAGTCGGCCCATTCTCCTCCTCATCAACAGGGTATTTTCGCCCACAGGACTGCGGCATACTGGATGTTTTTCCCTTTTCACACCATTCTTTGTAAACCCTAGAAATGGTTGTGCGTGAAAATCCCAGTAACTGAGCAGATTGTGAAATATTCAGACCGGCCGGTCTGGCACCAAAAACGCTAAAAATTGCTTAAATCACCTTTCTTTTCCATTCTGACATTCAGTTTGGAGTTCAGGAGATTGTCTTGACCAGGACCACACCCCTAAATGCATTGAAGCAACTGCCATGTGATTGGTTAATTAGATAATTGCATTAATGAGAAATTGAACAGGTGTTCCTAATAATCCTTTAGGTGAGTGTATGTATTTAATAACAAACAACTTACTAAATTACTTAACACTGTTACATTTGCCTTATGCTGATAATAATAATAATAATAATAATAATAATAATAATATAAACTAACACATGTGTTGTGAGTGTCCAAAATGCACAAGTGCTACTTTTTAGTTATTTTTATGTATTATTGTTAATATTCTATTCATGTTTAACTTTTCACTTCATTTACATTAACAAAAACAAAAAGAGAGAGAATCATGTGAGAGAATTGTGATCTTAATTCTCATGGAGAAAAATCATGATTCACATTTTGTCAAGAATTGTGCAGCCCTATAATGACAGTCATTTCCTGATGTACAGCAATAATGTTCTAGTCTACATTCTAAAGCAGTTTTAATACCCTGCAAATAGTTCGCAAAATGACCTTATATAGCTCTGAAAAAAGGAAAGCCACATTGCAGAAAATTATGGACATTTTCATGAAAATATATTTGAGATTTATTTTTTTGGGATGAAAACAAGGACTGGTATTATAGCCACACTGAGATGGAAGCCCTATTGCTAAAAAGAGTAAAACTAGAGAGATATATAGCCTATTAGATAGGTTAGCCTGCATCTTCTTAGCTAGCCAATTATCTTAATGATACTTTGTTAATACGGTGATTTTTGAACATTGTGGTTTTTAATCCTTAGTAGATAATTAACAAGCTAAAAAAATACTGATTCCATAGCCATAGTTTTCTTACAATTACTAACAACCCTCATCACTAGGTTACCAAAGAAAAACATCAGGTAGACTATACGATATTAAAGAAGTGAACTTTATTTAATAACTATTAAGCTGTTCAATTCACTTTTACATAATGAAAAATATCTTTCGGTGCAGTAGTGTCAGAAAGGCACAGAAAGAAGCAAAGATCTTCCACGGTTTAATGATCAGTATTAACACAGGGGACATGCACTTAAAAAGGCCTAGAGCTGGCAGAACGCAATGAACCAAACAGCTACACAAAGCAGTCCCCTGTCTGTTAAGAAACCATAGAGATATGCTGAAAATTGGGCTGCTGGATACAGCCAAGAGAGGAACTTGTTCAGCCAATAAATGAACCTCACAACCACAATATCGCGGCTGCTGAGAAAATTTTGCAACTCGTACTTGCAATTTAAGGCAGAGCACAACTGTGTACTGTAAACTTGTAGCTTTTTTTTTTTGAGCGATTCAAAGCAGTGTCATAAGCCATACTAACAGTCACATCTCATGCAGACTGTTAGTCACTGTGTCACAGTATACTATATTTCAAAGTATGTGTGATAATACAAAAAACACCATGTTATTCACAGACAAACCAATTAAGAGGTAAAAATGAACAGAAGAACATGACTGAGAAGCAATGACAATGTGGCGCAAAGAAAAGACTAAAGCCAAAGCACATGGAGACACATGGGATATTGTAACAAAAAAAGTATATGAAAAACCTGGAACGAAAACACATGGCGAAACAAGTTGACTCTTGACAAGTTTCCCAGCTCATAACAAAGATGATTTATAACATAACCTCCCACTTAACATGCGGCGACAAGGACAAGACAGAGGCCCAGCGTGGCCAGGCAATGTGTCCATAGTTGGCAGAGGGACAGGACACTGGCATTGCCACTGTGGTGCAGCATCATCTTTTTGACCCAGCCCATCAAGAATCACACAATCCAGAAAGCCAGCATATGCACTTAAATGAGAAGGAAAACCAACGAATATGGAAGAGTTATGGCAGACCAGACAAAAATGCAGTCTGGTCAGTGCAGGTATGCTAAAAAATATGCTTTTTTCCCATTTTTCCCTTATTTAATCAGCATATTACACAATTTCCTTGTTGAAGGCCACAGGAAAAATAGTGAACTGTCTTTTGTTTTTGCCAACAAACAATAAAAGCTCCACTGATGTAATTCAATCCTAAACTCGCAGTGCAGTCTTTTCTATACCCTCAAACACAGATCCTAAAACTATGCATCACTTAACAAGGATTCATTAAGACCTTTAAGATTTGCAAGTCTTGAAGCTCTCTCTGTCCTTGTCTTCTCATGAATATAGTGGTACCCCAATTTTGTTTAGTTTCTAGTTTCATCTCTCTGGGCACATTACAGCAGAGCTCCTTTTTAGCTGTTGATAACTTGAATAATCTCACTGCCATTTTTTTCCCTCTAAGGAGCCTTTGTGCTCCTTCAGTTCTGTCTCCCCAAATATTTCTGCAATTACCACTCAACCTGATGACTCCACAGGCTCACGTCAGCACCATATCTGTGGTGTTAAAACAAAACAAAACAAAAAGAAATCTGCAAAGTAACATTCTGCAGGGGGGTCTTATATAGAGAGATGCTCCGTATACCATAGAATACTAATGAAACTCCTCACAGGAGGAGTTGTAATGAAATTACACAAGCAGGCACGATTGCAGAGAGAAGGTAATATTTAGCACAGGAACTGCAACATTCAAGGAGCATTTGTATAAATGTTTAAAGCTATGCAACGACGGGCTGTGTGGGGAATTTTTAATAATTAAACAGCAAATAATTAGCAATGTCTAAACTAAGAATGGTGTGCCCTTGTTTTACTTGACATACCTCATGCATATTTTACTCACCCCGTGAGAGGATCCACGGCTATTCCTTTTGGATTCAACAAGTCCAGGTCTATTATAGTAACGCATGTCTCTCCATTCCAGCTGCAAACAAATATTCTGCCATTCGCTCGGTCCACAAAGTAGAAGTTTCCTGTGAGCCAGTCGATAACCATCTGTTCAACACCTTAGTGGGGAAAAAAAAGAAGCAGGATGAGAATGGAGTAAAATAGTGATAACATTTAGGACTTGCCTCACAGTGAGAGGCATAAATAGAATTAGCAATGGTTAATCTCAAAAGGACAAGTGTAATGCTGTTTTGGTAAATCTAAACTGGGCTAGAAAAAGGGCTCAGGTGCAAACCAGCAGAAAAATACAACACATTTAAACAAACAGATTCAAACAGAGCTTAGAGCTTATAGAGGAAATAATTAGCATTAACTTACAGTATATGAAAGGGTAAATTTCTTTTCATGTCAGATTCCATGTCTTGGCTTTTTTAATTATTATTTAAACCTAACGAACAAGTAGTACTTTTTTTAAAGTCATCTATCAGTTGGTAGCTATGTTGGCAACATGATGTCCTAGATGATGTTGTGTAACTGTAATGCACAACAATACAAATCTTTCCATCTTGCTGCACTACACAATAGCTGAAGTGAGATCAGTCGTCATTTAAAAAGTTTTCACTTTGTGGATTAACTTGCTTGCATTAATTCCCCTCTTTTAAAAAAACAAAACAAAAACAGGTATATATAAATATTTGAACTCTGGCAAAGCTAAGTAAAGGGTTCGGATTAGTTCAGTGCAGTGTTGTTATCCAACACTTCAGCTTTCTAAAGAAGTAAAAAAAAGCAACGAAACTAGCCACTTTTAGAACGCCATATCCCATTGTCGGAGTACTATCCTTTGTTAGCTATCTTTATTTAGCCTACTTGGTTAATGTTTCTACACAAAAAACTGGAGGAAAACAATGAAAAGTTGGAAGCATCTCTTTACTCTAATCAGCCACTGAAAATGTCATTTAGCAACAGTAATGGCTCTAACCTGAAGTTTTATCACTTACCAGCTGCCACTGCTATTAAGAAAACGAAAATAATTTAGTTTAAATGTGATAAAACAGAAGGATCTTACTGAGGCAATTATCGCTTATGTTTGTAGCACACATTCATGTCAGGTAAGGCTAAATAAAGTATTGTTAAGGTACTGTAGGTATGGATATGTTTTGTCATGCCAATCTATCACTAATCAGAAACTGAGGAACGAGAAGCAAGAATGTCAAGTGATTTTCCTCATCACTTGTATCATAATATTATTGCTCTGCCACTTAACTTTCTAGCAATGACAAGTAGCAGTACAAGCATTAAAACACAATATTTTAACTGTTGGTTTGTAGATTCACAGACACAGTTATACGTTTGTGGTGTAAAACAGTACAGCCCTGTTTTACTACAGACACTTGGTTTCTCTATCAGGAAGGTGTTTAAATGCCTGGCCATTCCATTGATCAGATCATCCAACCATTAAGTGAGCTGTATAGCTCGACAAATCCAGTCCTGCTGGTTCATGTTACCTTTTTTCATAGTAACATATATTCAGATAATCTCTTATTTTATTCAGCCTATGTTAAAATACTTTAAAAGTGTTACCAAATATTATTTTGATTGATTGATGTTTTTTAAAACCCTAAAAAGGTCTATAAAAGTTTAAAATCAAATAATTGTATATTTTATAATGCATGACTTATGGACTTTATTTAAATATGCAGTCTATAAGTCAGACTTTTTTCTACTAATATTTTAAATATTAGTAGAAAATGGAGAACCAAAAGTAAACCAAAATCTACTGTATAAAATGTGTTGTGTGACAATTAGATACAGAGAACAAAATTTGAAATAAATTTCCCTGAGCAGTTCACTGATCCGTATGCATATGCATGCCTACAGTATAAGATTAAATGCAAATTACTATTTGCACTAACTTTCAACATTCACTTCTATTCCTGCTTTAGCTTTCCTATATTACTTGTGTATGTTATTAGACGTTGCGATGAGAAATAATAATGCAGCATTATTGAATTCAAATACAAACTCAAACAAAAAAAAGGTCTTACTGTGAAAACTCTGTACTGATTTTATTTCCCGTTCTTTGGAAAAAACACTCGGCTTCCTCATCTTGGCGCACCAGAGCTGTCCAGTTGTTCTGTAAGATGTGACCCAGCACACTGATTCTTCATTGTAGTTAAAATCCAAAGAATGGGTACCATTTGAGTCAAGGAATTTCAAAATCTGCACGCCAGATCCATTAAGAGTTGTGATTACGATATTATCTGAGCTTGCAATCATCAGAGCAGCCGGACTCTCACTGGGATCTAAAATAAAAGTAAGAAAGAAACGGGGATAAATCAGCATGAAGTCAGTCATTTGAAGCATTCAGCGTGATGAGTTAATGCAGGTCTGAGCTGTGTAAATGAGGAGAAAGTGTAGGAACAACACTTTTTTGGGTATAATGAAGTTATTATTTGCCATTATGTACTCTCTAAATTTACACTCATGAACTCCTTGGTGTTGGACGCTTCTTTTCATTTCAGATTTAGGTAAAATCCACAAAGGGGAATTTCAGTATTATAGTTTGGCTGCGATTTCAAGCCTAGTGACCAATGTGCAGCCGTCACAACATATTTAAATCACTAAGAGTACAGTATGAGAATTATTTAAATAATGGCTACTACTCAACATCATTAGGTTTGCTGGTGCAATCCTTAGACTAACTGTAGCGTACTATAGTCACATAGGTCTTGCGTCAGCTGTTGAAACTAAGGGAAATTATGCTTCCCGAGAAATTGCATGTAATACAATTTAACCTTTATCCCGAAGTATATTGCAATTACTTCCTGAATTCATCTTCATATTACTTCAAAGTTTTCACAAAGCCTTTTATATTTTTGGTCAAGGACTTATTTATGAACCCAACCAAAAGTTCAATAAAGTATTTTATTTTAAGTAAAAAAAAAAGAAGTATAAATTCATGGCCACTACTCTAATAAACTCTATAAATCATCCTGTCCTTTTTCAGCAACTAAAACTGAATGTTGCCTCCCACATCACAAAGCCGAGGCTAGTAATTATTTTTGTAGAGTTTTTTTCCCTGAGAATACAATGCGCCTGCCACAACATTTCCACTTTGGCTTTAATTATTTTGGCTGCACAGAAAACAAGGGGGAAAAAGTGTACATTGCATCTTGAAGAAGACAACATGAAGTTTGTCCTATAAAATTATGAGGACCAGTTACAGTTGCAACTTACATTGCATGATACATAGCATGAATTTGAAAAATGGGAGAAAATGTAACAAATTTTGATGGCAAAAATACGAAACATGCCAAAAAATAAAATAAACAGCAATCAATATGCCAAGAGTAATTTGTAGCAGCTGATAAACCTTCATTTGGGGATTTTTATGCATTTTTTGTTCAATTAAATATTCCCTTTACAAATGCATTTTCCATACTCTGTCAGACCCCTTTTGATGTGAATGCACCAAAATTTATATGCATAAGCTTTTAAAACTAATGGAAACTTCATAGTTATGCTTACGCTTCAACCTATTTCCGCTAAATGAATATTAATGTAGGTGAGCTGTAAGTTCAGTTAAGTTTATGGGTAATGATATTCAGATTATTCCTCTTAGGAAAGCAGTTGCGTTGATTAAAAGCAGCCTGCTGCTGCATCTACTGCAAGGTGTGCTGTGCCTTGCAGCTATTTTCCACTGAGTGTACTGTACCTTAATCCCTGTTCAATTTCTTAACTTTCAACTCTTGTGCAAACTGGCTTCAGACCAATAAATACACATGGGCACTTAATCTTTCCAGGTTACAATCTCCTATAGCGATCCCAATCTCTGTGGTTTCACATATTGTGCAGTATACTATACTGTGATTTATAATCCATGATTCGTGTTGTGATTAACATTATGAAGTTAATAAAGTATTTACATCAGAACCTGCCGTAATGGCTCGAAAACCGAGACGCATTCTTTGTGGGACCGATGAAAAATGAATCTAAAACCTGGAAATGACAACAGGCAGCTTCATAATCACAGTAATTAACTTACTCTCCCTAACCTTTACAAAAGCCTAGCACTAATGATGTTAGCCTGGGAGAGACAAAATAGGCCGTTCAATTCCATTCACCTAAGCAGACAGAAATTCCACCAGCAGCTACAATCTAACAATCCATCACTGCCCTGAAACACGTTTGCTCTCCTGATTAAACACTACCAAGTTTTTAGCCGATTTGACCTGTGAATGCATCTGTCTAGAATTGTAGGTCTCGGTTTCCCTTTGAAAGCCTCATTACAGAGCAGCAGATTTAATGATAAAAGTGATTGGATTTCGAACTCATGAGCAGCTGCACTCCCACCCAGGTGTCATTAGGCATGTAATCTATGGGTGAGCCTGATGCAGATCAAGAATAGCTCTCCTTCGGGCTTTTCGATTACTAAAATGCCTTTCACTTCAGGGTTGGTTTATCTCCAGGCAAAGGCCCTATTGCATGTCTTGCAGCACTGTAAAAACAAAAGATGCAATGGGGCTATGACAATTGTACAGCTTATACACTGGGCCTTATTTATCATCTCTAACCTAAACAATTTCTTTCTTTTTTTTTTTTTTTTTACAAAATTTACAAAACATTCAAATCTGCTGTTTTTTTTTTTTTTACACATGCATAAATGATCATTTAGACCATAAGGGCTGAAAGACAGAAGCCAAAATTATTTATAATAATTAATATGATTTCAATATATAGTAGTGGTTAGCACTGTCGCCTTGCACCTCCAGAGTCCGCGTTCGATTCCCAGCCAAGCTCGATTCCTGTCTCTGTGTGCAGGGAGTTTGCATGTTCTCCCCGTGCTTGGTGGGTTTTCTCCAGGTACTCCGGTTTCCTCCCAAAGTCAAAAACATGCAGATTAGGCTAACTGACATCCCCAAATCGCCCGTAATGAGTGTGTGAATCTAGTGAAATAGCATGAGGATGTGTTTTTGATGAAGACTCCAAGGCTCTTTTAAATTCACTTTGGATTAGAGTGTCTGCTAAAGGCTGTGACCGAAATAAATACAACTGGCTTTCAAGTGAAATCGGGACTTGACATCTTATGAGCAAAAGAATGAAGGTATGAAACCACTTGACATTTACAGAAAACCTCAAGCACAGTACAGTGATAAGACTCCTAGTCACAGTACAGTATTTGAATGGTGCAAACATTTTAAAGAGGGCTATAGGTCTGTGAATGACGGTCCCGGCCAACGGGGTGGCTCAGCGCCCACTGCATTCGTTCCTGTGAACATTCAGAGAGTGGAAGAGACGCATCTGTCTACGGAAACTGTACACACAATCACTCAGAAAAACCTGCATTTCCGGAAGGTAAGTGCACATTGGGTTCTGCGAGAGCTCTTTGCCCTTAATCGGCACAGAAGATTGCTAATCTGCAGTGAGTTAAAGTTTTGACACAGAAGGCCAGGCAGTCCAATAATTGCTCCAGAGTACTAAGAAAACTTTCTACCTTGATGGTATCCAATCACTAGTGAAATGCTGGAATAAGTGCATTAATGGAGCAGGAGATTATATACAGAAATAAAGGTAATTTTTACTCTCAGAACTGTGTTTTGCTATTCTGCACAATTAAAAGTGTAGAGTAACACCTCCCATATAAGAAATGTAAATATTACAGTGCAGTAATTCAGGAATTCAAATAGAATTGAGCTAATGTTTACTGTTTTTATTTTCTTATGAGTAAATACAGATACCCAGGAGCATGAGTAGAATGCATTTCTTTCTGAATATCCATGATTTTTATGAATACCACATTTCTTGCTTAAACAGATGAACAAGTTCATAAAGTAAAAAAAATAAACAAAAATAAAGATGTTAAAAAAAAACATATCTAGCTTGATAAATTAATCCCATTGTGATTATATCTTTGAAATAAGAGGACGGTTGTACACTGCACCGATTTCTACCATAATTTCTTCTTCATTAAAATGTGTAATGTAGCATATCTTGCATGCTTCTATAAACTATGTTTTCTGATTATGGGTTAATTAGTTTTTCAAAATAAAAAAAAAACAATCAAGTCTCAAATTTTAACCTGTGAGTCAAATATATCACTCATATAAATCCAAATCAACCATTTATATTTGAGTGATCTGAATTGGATGTTGTGTCTTACCAAATTTATAATATGCTGACATATGATTAAAAAGAAAATGAAACAGGACAAAGCAAACCTTTTATGCCACCTTTATGCTGTTGTTTCCTACCACAGTGTCACAATTTTTTTTTTTATATTTGCTAAGAAGCAGATTAAATGTCTACTGTATAACCGCGGTAATGCCAGCTCAGGTTAATGTGCTCATTATAGGAGCTGTTTTATTTCATTATTTTTCGTACCTATATGTTTATTTAATATTGGTGAAAAAAGATGAACGGTGTCAGGACTTTTAAGAGTTAACGGTAAAGGTGTAGCTTTAAGGTTTCCACCATTTAATAGTCTCACACTATTGTTTCGGGTTCACACAAACATATCACACTTGTTTTTGTGTCTTTATTGCTAGAAAAGGTCATTTGGTGATGTAATGACTGTGTACAATAGCTATGACAATTGATAATAGGTCCTTGTTTTTCAGACATTCCCCAGCATTGCATATAAACTACACTGTAAAAAATGTCCGTAAATTGAACGGTAAAATACCGTATAAATGCTACAGAATAAAACCGTATTCCACAAAACGTGCGATAACTGTAAAATTTACAGTGAAAAAACGTAATTTTGCATATACTGTAAACATATGAAAATATGGTTTATTGTAGTAAAATTAACAATATACTGTATTATCCCTTACAGAAAAGACATGAATTTTGCATGTTTTAACATATGCAAAAATGTGTTTTTGGCACATTTTTGTGTGAAACCCATGGGATAACGTGAAAATTCATTAGGTACACATTAAAAAATTAAACATGCTTGTGTTGATTTCAGTCAATGCTCTCTAAAAAACGCCCTGGAGAAAAGCGTTTCAACATATTTATGCCTTGAAATTATTATAAAATATTTTATTGTAGTGTTTTAAAGAACAGTAAACACACTAAAAAAATTAACAAGGCAGATTGCACTTTACATAATATAATTACTTTCAGTATATTTAAAATAATGGTATTTGTTGACGTAAAGTGTATTTTTTTTCGATTAAGTTTGACGTAAATTTGTCTCAACTTGACCGTACAAATTCCTAATACGATGTCTAATCACAAACCTTTCAAGTTGTCAACATTTCATACAGGACAGCAGGGGGCAGTAGCGAGACCCCAGCTGTCATGAACCGCTAATGAAACAGAAGAGCAAGACAATTCAAACTACACAGTGTTGCCAACTTAGCGACTTTGTCGCTATATTTAGCAACTTTTCAAATCCCTCTAGCGACAATTTTTTAAAAAAGCGACTAGCGACAAATCTGGCGACTTTTTCTTGTGTTACTGGAGACTTTTGGAGACTCTGATGTGTCTGTACTGACTCTTCTCAACTTGCCACAGCAGCTGCCGCCGCCGGCCCCTCCCCTGTCCCAAAGCACTCACAGACAGGGCTGTCCTCTCGCAGGAGTCCCCCCCCCCCCGTGTTAACTAGTGTTAACTAGTGTTAGTGTTGAGGGGGGTCTGGAAAAAACTAAAAAATTTGGACTACTCTGTTAAATTGTTAATGTAGATGGTATTTAAAAAATTTTACAATGTTATGGTTAAACTGTTCATGTTTAAAGGTTCTAAGTGGATTATAAGATTATAAAGATAAAAAAAACAAGCAAAAAAAAAAAACAACAGAAAAACAAACAAACAACAACAACAAAAAAAAAACTCCGGCAAAGTGTCTCATTTGGGTCACTTTTGCCGATCCCAAGCCCGGGTAAAGGAGGAGGGTAGGAATTGTGACATTAAAAAAACTAAACTAATAACACTAGCTTTCCTATTTTTTTATTTAGGCTATTATATATAAAATAAAAACAGAGGCCTACCATAAGCATGTATTATTCTTTTTCTATTCTATCATCAGCATTTGCTAAATGCACTGTGTATAAGCTAACTGAGACATGGCATAGTATTTGCATGTCTTTGCTCTTTTGTTGATTTTAATTCCTTTAAATGTCCTCATTTATAAGTCCCTTTGGATAAAAACATCTGCTAAATATGAAAAAAATGGTGATATATATAGTAATATATATTATGTATAAAAACTACGACAGTACGATGGAGCTTTAGTGCCACGTTAAATATAAAAAAAAAATGTAAATCTACAAGAATAAACTCAATGTTATGAGATAAAAGTCGAAATGTTACAAATGGGTTTGTCAGGTACAAATACACATTCTTACCATATTTCAAGCTTCAAATAAGTGTCACGTATCTTTTTGAAAGCCATATGACAGAATTGCATTATGCAAATTACGTGATGACGTCATCTAGCGACTTCTAGCGACTTCTACGACAGCCAATAGCTACTATCCTTACTGACGAGTTGGCAACACTGCTACACCTGCGCAAAGTTAATTGACTCTCCGCCCGCGCGCGCGTTACCCCCTGCAGTTCTGTCCGTTTTAACAGAGGGAAATCAACACCAGAAAAAGGTAAGTTTTTCCTCAGATATTAGTTTTTTTCCGGCAGTACATATTTTTATATGTTATAAAATATATGGTATTTAACTTTGGCCTGCTTCTGTAAATTTAGAGAGTGCTAATGTTTTAAACTGAAGTTAGCTAACGGATTTAGCCGCTGCACTAAAAATAAACAGAATTTTTGCAGTATTTATAGTTTAACTTTAAATTGATCTGAAACTTGTGTATAATTACCAAGTTTTGAGGTACCATGAATTAAAAATTGGCCTGTTTTTTCATGGGTATCGTACACAAATGCTAAAATAATGATGTACAATATGAAAATGGTCTAAAATAAATTATATTTTTGTGTATAATTGGCAAATTTTTATAAATGATGTTAAACTAATTAATGTTAACATCTTTATAATTTTTCTTTTTTTATCCTTTGCAGTTTTTCTGGTCCTTAATAAAAGGTGTGCTTTACTCAAAACAGGTAAGATCTGCTAAATCTACTAATGGAAATACTGTTTCTGAGTTCTGAGTAGCTTGTTACTTTTTATTTTGTTTTATTTATGACATCAGACTCCAGTACATAAACGGTGACTTTGATAATGACTTCATTAACCTTTATCAAATTAATGGCATACAAGACAAAAGTACAGTGAACGTCATCCTATAGTCTGATGCTTCTGATGTCAGTCAAGGCTCTTTGCACCAAAATGGTGAAGACACATCTTTATCCGCCTTTGACACAATAATACTCTCCTCCCCTGAATCAGCAAATGCTCGATCGCAGTGGCCTACAGAATTTCAAATACCTTAGTTTACATATGATGTGGAGATGCAACTTCAAAGTGCAAACCAAGCCTTCATGTCAAGTGGCGTTTTCCTAAACCCCAACCACAAACAAAAGTCAGACTCAAGTGCAAGATGTCTAACTATAGGACTAAGCTAAGAAATTTGGGCTGCCCAAATATGAGCATTAATTCCCTCAGGCACAAACCTACAGTTAAGTGCTAGCCGGCCTACAATGTTAAAAACCCAGAAAGGCAGAAGTAAATTTCTGTCTCCCCATTCCTGCTGGAGAGACTCAGGATGGGCTTGAAGTGGAAAGGGTAACCCTTCTGTCAGAGGTCAAAAAAAGACACAACAATGCAGTTATCAAGGAGAAGATGGCCAAGACCTTTGCTATAGGAAACGGGAGTTAGTCAGGGACAAACCTATGATGGCAGAGTTCAAGACAAGATGGCCAGGGCTGTTTACTGTTTCTGAGTTATTAATGTTTTTTTAAACATCAATGATCAATGTTATATAATGTATCAAATGACAATGTAAAAGAATTATAGAATACAATAAAATGTGGTCTTTTTTGTGTGGGTTGAATAGCAGAATAGTACAGAGCTCAGGCTCAGATGATGGGTTTAGGAGAATGCAATGAATTAGGACCTAACAAAATTTAAATAAATGTAAAGGGATGTGTCTATTGCATTTAAAGTTTTTGAATGTATCAATAACTGGTTGTTTGTGGACATTATTTAAAGGTGGAAGCAGAATTTGTGAGGATTACCACTGTCCCCCTCATCTCAAAGTTTTTTGCACAACTTGACCACCAGGCTAATTGATCAGCTTACCAGAAAAAGGATGAATCAAAAGGAAATAAAATTGACCTCGGTTTTTTCCTGACTGCACAGGTATTTTACTTTTTTGTAGGACTAATCAAATTCACAAGAAACAGTAAAACAGAACAATGCTTATTGCACAGTACTGCCAGCACACTGATCATTCAAAAAGCTCTCTCTTTTTTTTTTTTTAAACTGGCTACACTAATTGACTTTCATAATTAGTTATGTGCCTAATTTCATAGTGAAATGTTCACTCATTTAATAGAATTGTATTAAGTCTATTGAGTTTTTTTTATTTTTTAAAGAATGCAACTGTTAAAAAGAAGAGGGAGTGCCTCATCAAGGGACTTTGTGTCTACCTAAATGAAGATCTGGACAGTCTCTTCAAAGAACATCTGGTAGGTAATGCTAATGATTACTGCAGAAGTAACAGTATCCATTTAGCCTTCAAAAATTATAAGTTAAAGCTGCTATTAGATGGCATCAGATCACAGGTCTACTTAGAAAAGTGCAGTGGAACCTCGGATTACGAGTAACGCGGTTTACGAGTGTTCCGCAAGAACAGCAAAGATTTTTCATAAATTTTAACTTGAAAAACGAGCATTGTCTTGTTTTACGAGCACCGAGTATCATGTTTCACGCATGCGCTTCTTGTTTTCACGCCGAGCGTCACGTGATCACAACTGAGCCAACGGTTTTTCTCTCTTGCGCTGCGGAATCGTCTCCCCTGCTGGGTCTTGGTGCTCATCTCTTACTGGTATAATCAACATCTGTGCATGCGTGTACTGTTTACTATAACACTGCGACTTTGTGTGTGTGTGTGAAACATATTTTATTTTGTGTTCGGAAGCACGTGTGTACAGCGTGTGTACTGTTTTCTTATAACACGTAAAAATCTATTTTTTTCCTCATCGCGTTGTGTGTGCGCGAGCATAATTGGACACTGTGCCGGCTGTATGTGTGTGTGTGAGAAACCACCCATTCACACGTGCGCACATAAATGAAGGCGAGAGACACACACTCTGCTCTCCGAAGAAACTCTTCGCAAATCTTTTCAGAGGTAAGGTTCTGTGCCGTTTGTTTTTGTTTTACTTTACAGCAGTGATTGTTAGTTTGCGCTCACACGAGTATCATTAGCGATGTTTCTTGCTTTTTTAAATTTTTTTTAGATAAAACAGTGTAGCGGGAGGGGGCGTTGATTTATGACCGCTGTTTACGGAAGTGTAGTCCAGTGCAGGAGATGCATTGTGGGTAATGCAGTCCGGTGTGTGTGAACGCGAAGGCGAGATTTAAGCTAGGATATAGAGCCTGAGTTTTGTTCTTCAGTAGTTTTTTTTTTTTTTTTTGGATTTAAGTGCAGGATCCACCCGAAAGTTTGTACTATAACCTGACAATGCAGAAAATAAAAGAACAGGCATCGAGCAGTTTGTCCTTCTCATCATTACACGAGCATGAATTAACGGGCTGTTACGCTGTCGCGAGCAACATTAAAATAAAGCGGAGAAGCTTTAATAATTTAGAAGAGAACAACAGTCTTTTTGTTAATGTGAATGTGTTTAAACGAGAGAAGAAAGTTTTAATGTGTAAGATGAGGAGGGGGAGACAGGAGGGGCTGAAAGCAAGAGTCTCCACTTACTCTAGCCTCACACACACACATACACAGCGCCTGCGTGTACAAAGGGAAACGCTTATCTGCCAGGATTTATTTTTTACTTTTTTGAAAGGTAAAGAGCAGGTTAATTTGTTTTATTTTTACTTAATATTTTTGTATTCATTATTTTTATGTATTTATTTTTTTGGCCTGTAGAACGAAAAATGTAAGTTTCCATTATTATGGGAAATTTAAGTTTGAGGTATTAAGCAATTTAAGTGCTTCACGACTTAAGAGACATCGCTACTCCATGTGCGATCTGAATGGAATTTACTATATGCAATGAACCTCAATTATCCTCAGGAACTGAAAACATTCTTTGAGGTACTGCAGAAGATCTTCCTCCAACTGGATGCTACCAGACTTTCACCAAAAAGTACAGATGCTTAAAAACAAACTTTAAGTATAAACCAACATTGAGTACTTGAATTTGTTGAGTTAAAGTTGGGGGGGAAAAACATTGGAATATGTTGCATTTTGTGTACAGTATGTCTGTTGTATTGTTGGACCATAATATTCTCAATTTCTCCATCGCAGGTTGTGAACATATTTGCATGGCTTGTCATGTCAAAATACATGCCCACAGCAGACATGTTGATAAGGTGGATGGATAAAAGAGATTATTGCCTTTACATTATACTAGAAAGACACCTGCTTAACTCTGATTTCACAATAATATTAAGCGAGTATCTAGCAAACACAAGTGTCTTTTTTTTTATCATAAACCCCTTTAATGCATCAGCAGCAGACAAGTATTTTCACAAAAAAGACGAAATTAATTATTTGATTTAGGTTTGTATACAAGTATTCTTAATAGTTTCCTAAAGATAAAATCTGAATGCTTAGCAATGTAACTTGTATCTCTTTTTGCTCCCAGCTATGATAAAATGGTGCTTTCACAGAATTGCTAAATGAATTCCCTTACTGTATGTTCAGTTTAATTATATTAAAAATAAAAAGTTTGTTTCTTAGTTTTCTGTCTGCTTTGTGAAATAATTATAGGTTTTAACTGTACAACATGTACAACATAAACCTTTAAATTAGACAGTTCTGAACTGTAAAGATGTTTATGAACCGTAAATATTACAGTGTAAACCCTGGAATTTGACGGGTATAAACAGTTTTTTAGCAACATAAATGTTATACAGTTATAAACTGTTAAAAAAAACAATAAAATTCCGTAAAATATACAGTACAGTGGTTGCAATCCCGTAAAACTAATAACGTTGCTACCGTATTTTTGATGGTAAAGTTCTGGCAACCACAGCTGCCGGTTTAAAATTTACGGTTTATTTTTTACAGTGTATAAAGTGATAAAACAGTTTTGTCTGTCCTGTTTAATTTTCTATTTAGTCATCTATAAGCTTATTATAAATTCCATATAAGTAAAACACAACATCTAAGTCAGATCACTCAAAGATAAATGTGTGATTTTAATTTATATCAGTGATACGTTTGTTTCCAGAATCACTGCAGTGATTTATTATGCTCCAGTAATACTGACAACACCATGACATTAAGTTGTTTAAACTTTATATGAACTAAACAAGTGCTTTACATAACTCATAAGCATACATCTTTGCAGTCATTAATTCATCTTATACTTACCCTGTTCAGCTTTGCAGGAGTGTTTGTTAGGCTGTAGTCTGTAGCCATCTGTGCAGCTACAGCGATACGACCCATAAGTGTTCGTGCAGGTTTGGCTGCATATCCCATACACTGCACATTCATCATGATCTGCACACAGAGGAAGAGTCACTTATGACAAATTAGGTATGCTCAAACATGACCCAAATACATAAAACCCGCTTAATGTGCTTTGTCTTTTGTAAAGGCCATCTCACATCAGTGCACCTGTCCTTCAGTGCACCAGGCTACTAAGTATTCAGAATGGGTGAGAGTGATACATTACCAACAGTAATTTACAGATCATTCCTACATTATTTGTAGACAGTTGCTTCAATGTAATAAGATAATGTAATAACCGCTGCTTATTTTGTTTTTCTTTTTTTTAGGTTAGGAAATAATACCATCATTGGTGACTGCAGACTACAAACAAAAATAGGCCCGCCAACAGTCTGCACTATACAATCAATAATCATCACAACCTTACTCAGGAGACATCATTTAGACCAAACCAGGTCAAACAATTCTTTCTATTTTTTAGAAGTCAATGCCATGTGTCATATAAAGCCAGACAGAGAGCGTTAAAAGACACCCCAGAGACAAATATCTCCTGCCACCATATACAGATGGGTGACGGATCAAAAGAGAAAACAACATAAATTGTGTTAGAAAGGTGCTAGGCCACACCACAATCCATCAGAAAATTCTCGATGTGCCCTGAAATTTTATTTTTTTTGCAATTTTCTGCAAATGTACCGAATTAAAAGAAATAAAAAGATATTCCCTTAGTCCCTTAGTGTTTTGATCGCGGTGGTGGAGAACGCTGTCAAACACATCAGTCCAAAATCTCCCATAGGTGTCCATTGCACATGATTTACATCATTTTCACACAATCATTCAGTCAGTGTTCATGTCCTGTGGATTGGGACACTGTCAGACTGGGATAGACATGTTTCATCGAATGATGAAAGTGATCAGTCAGCATAACGTTGCATTGATTTGCAGTGACTTTTTGCCTTTAAGGAAAGCACAATGCCAGGAAAATAAGCCCACAAAATAGGAGATTTTTTTTTTCTTAAACTTGCCATAAATTCGTGTGTCCCATGTAACCTTTCATTTGACAGAGACAAGAGGCCTACCTCTGCAGCTACGACCGTCCTCGCCCACTTCGAAGCCGTCTGCGCAAAAGCAGAACGTGCCGTTCCTGGTCATGATGCAGCCGTAGCGGCAACGAAGCTCATGGCAGGCTGACAAGAGTTCTGCAGGTGATATAGAATAAGAGGGAAACACAAAAAAGAAACAGATGTAAATTGTTTTTTGATTCTGCTCTCTTCTACATACTTCCTCAGCCATCAGTATGGTGATATGCGGCTGTATGCTGACAGCCGTGAGCCTTAGGCAGGAATTAGCAGAGGTGCACAGAAAATCTGAAATGTGCTGCAGACAGAATCATGGCTATGAAATTACAGGAACATTTGTAGCTGCTCAATTTGAAAACAGAAAGATCAGTTCACAAGAGCGTACTGTATAGAATATATTATTCACCCACCATAAAATGCATTGCAAATGAGTCAGTATTTGTTTAGCTCTTTCTTAAAATCATAGATGATTAAAAATCAATGCTGATCAATTTTGATTGCTTTAGTTGGAGGTAGTGTTATTACCAATCGTTAAAACAATTCAGTGAAGCTTTGTAAATACAAAGGTATATTGCTTTTTTTTTTTTTACCTAGTGGCGCAGTGGTTAGCATTGTGGTCACCTTCGTGGTTAAGGGTTTGATTCCCACCTTAGGCCAGGGTGTATGGGATTTGCATGTTCTCCCTGTGTTGGGTGGGTTTCCTCCCACAGTCCAAAGATGTGCAGATTTGGCTAATTAGTATGTTCAAATGGCCCAAAGCCTGGTAAATGTGTCTAAAAAATTATTCCGGCTGTATTCTGGCCGATTCGAGAGAGAATGAACTAGAATGAGATACAGTTATATATTACATACAAAGTCCGAGTTCTTAATGTTATGTGATCAACCTGGTTTTGCATAATACCAACAACCATTTATCAATTAACCATGTACAATTTTCCTTTTACTTTGATTAAGGGGCGCAAATCTATTTCAGCCTGACAATGCTCCTGTGCACAAAACAAGCTCAGAAAAGGTTTTCCAAGGTTGGATTGGCCTCCTCACATAACAGCAGTGCCTAATGCTCTTGTGGATGAATAAGCAAATCCCCACAGCCATGCTTCGAAACCTAGCAGAAATCCTTCCCAGATGAGTGGAGGTTATTATATCAGCAAAGGGAAATACATCTGGAATAGGATGTTCAAAAAGCTAATATGGGTTAAATATGCCCATTTATGGGTTATATAGGTTAAATATGCAGTCAGGTGTGCTAGCATACTTTGTAAAACATTTAAAAACCCCTGCAAAAATATTAGATATCCCACTACACATTGTGCTTTCTGGTGTGTTCCTTTAAACCCATGCACTGCCCCAATTGCCTGATTGTCTACAGGACAATCCTGTCAAATAATTTAACAGTATTTTGCTATAAAATAAATACTGTATATTAATATAAGACATAGAAAACAGACATCACAAACTATAAAAGCCTGCTACTTTATTGAACACATTAAATTAAAAGTGTTGATTGAAATGACTGCTCATTGATGTAAAACTGTCAACATTTCAATCCACTTCACATGCAGTACAGTTGATTCAATAAACATGGCAATTTTCTGTTAAAACAATGCCTTTTTGATTGTTTTTTTTTCTTCTTCTTAATGTGGCAGCTGTCACTATGGCACTACTGACATGGGTCTGCGCAATTCTAGCGTAGCAACCCACAATTATTTTCATGCCGAGCTGGCAACAAAAGAACACATCAAGACATTTCTCAAAATGAGTTTCAAAAAGACTTTCAAACACTGAAATGTGTCTTGAGCAAAGCAGGCTTTCTGTCTAATGCAGTAGCTATTGTTCGCTTGAGAAATTTTTTTGTGGGTGTTGATTTTTAAGTGTGTACTTGCAATTATAACCACAGGCTACCAATTAACAATTTTCAAATAAACTTGGTAAAGTTTTGCATGATTCTTTTTAGGTAGAGCATCTACAATCATTATAAACATTTACTGTATATACTGTGCCTAGGGTGCTTTATCTGGATCGTCTGGTTCTTCTTAAATATGCAGTACAGATCTGGCCTTTAAAAACGCACGTTTTCGGAAAAGGGATCCCGCGACTTGCTGCGGCTGCGCACGGCAAGCTGTGAAAATGCCCTTCAATACCTGTAGGGGGCAGTCGTGTTTCAGTCTAAAGTATTGTGTGTCTACTGAAGCCGAAAAATGTTATGTAGCTTAGGCGCCCATTGACGGCAAGCGACAGAGCTCATAAACGTGTCAAGCTCAAACTGATATGTATTTATTCATCATTTTTTTTAATTCAGAATTATTATTATTAGTAGTAGTAGTTCTCCGAATTTATTATTATTATTATTATTGTTACGCACCCGCGCGTGTGCAAAAGGACTACAAAGATGTATGACGTTAGCCTATAACAGTATTGCTTTATTGTTTTTATGCGCTTTAAACGCAACCGGGTACTGGTGGCTCAGTGGTAGGTGATTCGCCCGCCATGCGGGAGACCCGGGTTCGATTCCCAGCCAGTGCTCAAAATGCCGGTGCTGTTCGCTAAAATGCAACGATATAGATCTTATTTATTTTTTCTTTTCTTTACCCTTCAAAGAAGCAAAATAATGTGTAATTATTTTAATGACCGAATGGAAACAGTGACTAAATAGATTGTGATCATGTAAGTTGGCCCATTACTAGCACAGAAAGTTGGATAAATAGGTCTTCCTTCTTGGTTCTTGTAATGCCATCGGTCATGCACATTTTCAAAACAAAAAGTAAACTTTCATTGAAAACACTATCACTAACCACTTAAATAAACCTTATTAGTTTATTGAACAAATTTAACTTTTCAGAATATAGGAATATTATTACTAATATGGTATAATAGTGTTAAACCATCAATACAGTATTCATATGTATATATTCATGATGTCTCAGTGACTTAACTTCAACAGAGCTAGTCCTGTTACACAGTGTAAAAGTATGCATTAGAAGTGTTTTGCATTTATTACACTTTATTATTTACCTACTTCTTAACACGAATATCTAATCAGCCAATCAGATGTCAGAAACGAAATGCATTTAGGCACTAGAAAAACATTGCCTGGTTTAATGAGTCTCAATTTCTGCTGCAACAATCAGATGTTAGGGTTAGAAGTTCTACTTAATGTAGTGGCCAGTAATTGTAAATAGCCCTTAGTAAATAATGTGTGTAGAGTGTGTGTGGAAGAGCCAAAAAGTTGGTTCATCCCTTTTCAGCACTGTTAACAGCTTCTCATTTGCACAGTAACTAAGCTAGAAGTCTTGAATTCAGCACTGCATTGAAAAGTCTATCAAACAGCGTATTCTGAAAAACATTTATATATTAAAATTTACAATACATATATTTTATGTGTATTCGGTGTCTATAACAATCTATGTAAATTTTAAATTAATTATGAAATAAAAGAGATTGTATTCTTCATGGATAATAAATAAATATTGTTATCTATAAGTGTAGAATGTGTAAAAATGTGTACGCATCTATAACACTGTAAAATCATTATGCAGTAAGGCATGTACTTAAAGACAAATGATTAATAATAATACATAATACATGTTGTTATAATTACCTTGACATAACCTAAGCATGATTTACAGTATGCATTAAAAGTCCCAGTCGACTCATGGGAGAAAGATTTTCTAAGAATGTCATCACAAAGCCTAAGGAAATATTTATTTATGGGCAGAACAGTTATGACAGACACCTTCTTCACATCTCTGTCACTGGCTAATAAAATGCTGAAATACAACGCAACTTTGCTTGGCATCATAAATAAGTTATGATAGGAATTTTCACCTTCAGCTAAGGATGTGCTGGGAGGCAAGGAATTTTAGTGTTTAAAAAGTGTTTAGAAGTAGCAGTGCCATAATGACGGTATGCGATCAAAATCAAGACGTCTGTTATTGTTCTGAGTAGCATGCACCTATACGTGGAGATTGGCAACAATGGCCAAAAAAATCCCACAAACAAACCCAGTCACGGACTATAACTACATTAATGTATGTGAATATACCTATTGTTGCATTTGTGCCATAATGTGTTCTATAAAACACTTTATTTAAAATGTAAAATACATTTCTGGCTTATACAGTATAGTGTGCTGTTGATATAATGGACCAGAATGCGAGTGCGTCTACAGAGCGAGCAGGGGCAGGCAGGTGGCCGGTTGCCATGTTCTACAGCATGCTTGACCTGGCATCAGTGAACACATGTTCTACACTAGCATACATGAGGTCCACAGAGAAAAGAAGAGTGATCTTGGCCTGCCTTGCAAAGAAACTTTGTTGTGGTTTCTTGCAAGAAAAGATTGTAAACTTCAACTACAAGATTCTGTTTCACGTTTTCCACTTGCCGCTTGAAAGAAAATTGATGTTCAAATATTAGCCATACAAACACTTGATCTGATCCTTTCTCTTTTTGTTTGAATAGATATACTCTTTCTGCAAACATTTCCCCCATGTTGGGGGAATATTGGACAACTTGATTTCCAGGAAGGAAATTTTGCTTCCATTTCTCATTGGTAAACTTCATGAGAGCTGCTCTCTCCCATCTGTCATTACTTCAGATCACTTTCACTCACTTCCTCAGGCCTCTGGCTGAGGAAGAAGCACTAACAGGTTCACATTTCACATGTAGGAAAGGATTTAACTAATCATAGATGAGACAAAATTTTTCCAACCATTCAGAAGGTAGGATTTATTGAAAAAAATAGATAGCTTAACCTATACTCAAAGATGGAGGGAAAATACAGTATGTCTTCTTCTTTATTTCTATACTTCTATATTTCTGTAATACTGTATTAAATGCTTCATATCTTGTTGGATCAGCGTCCATGTAAACAGTTAAGTTTGAATCTATATTTAAAATAATTTCAACTGGATTGAACAAATATTGTCCATCTTGAGCAGATGAACTCTTCAATGCAGTGTTGATTTTAAGATGTGAAGTCTGGCCAGGGGATGACTTTGATTCAGTGACTGTGATACAGCTGTTAGCTGTATATATGTTAACTGCACTGAAGAGAGACAAGCCAGCTTGTCTAAGGATTCGGTGGAAAGAGGGCAAAAACCCATGCACATTTCTAGGATTAGTGGTCTTAAGAAACCATAAAAAACATATTTAGTTAAAACAATGTACATTTTTGTTTTGTTTTTTTCCCCAGATTTCAATCTTCCAGCAAAGATCATGTTGGGTAAGGGGCCTGTGATAGTCATTCTGCCTAGGTATTAAAACCTTACTTACTCAGAGTATTTTTTTTACACAGTAAATGTCAGGCTTTGATCATCTTGTTCAACAGCTACATGCTATAGTTGAATGGAAAAGTGGCTTAATGAATTTCATCTAGCAGTTGTCAAAATGTTTGTGACGCTCCTGCCCAAGAGCTGCATAAAAATACTAATAATATTGCAATTTTTCCACTTTTCATTGTTGGCAATAAACATCCATTAATATACTACCCTTTATGGCCAAAATATCTGGATAGATGACCATCATAACAATATTTGTTCACTGAACAACCATTTCCGAAATGATGGACATTTGCAGCTAAAGCAGAAACCAACTATTTCGTTTCTGCTAGATGATTTGTGCCCAGCCTGAAGTGAGAATGCCTAGCACACAGTCTGGGTTTATCTGAAAGGTGTTCAGTGGGGTTGACGTCTGGGCTGTTTACAGGTCACTTTCAGTCTTACATTCCGACCTTGAAGCACTATAACTTCATGGAGCTCGTTTTGTGAACATGTATAGGCCTCTTAGTTCCAATGAAGGGTAAATGTAATCCTACTGTATCAAACACAGTCTAGCCAATCAATCACAGTCTAGTGCTTCAATCTTTGTGGCAACAGTTTGGGGAAGGCCCTACAAATAGTGTATAGCTTGACTTGGCCTTGTAGTGTGTAACTTGTATGTATAAATTTAGTGTATAACAGTGACTTTGTCCCAGGTTCCACACATAACTGACCAGTAGGCCTATATTATAATACATTATTCTTAAGTTATTACTGAGTTCTCTGAGCACTACTTTGAGGACCATGACTTTATTTTAGCTCAAGAACATTCTGATTATTTGGTTTACCACTACATACTAGGGTTCATAAGATATGTCTATAGTATTAAAATATCAGTGTCTTTCTCATTTGTTGTACAAAGCATGTTCTTCAAAAAAGACATCACATAAAAATAGTCTGAATATAGTCAAATGCATTTACCATTTACTATTATTCTTCTAAATATAACTATTATTATTAAGAATGAGCAGTATATAAGACAATAGAAGAAAACTGAATACATTCAGTTTCCAAGGCACACCACAGATTATTCTACAGAGCATGTTCAATTATCTGTATGTGAGCCAAACATTTTTAAACTAACTGCTCTATTTATTAATCTAGGAAAATAAAAATAATTTAACCATATATTATTTTCAGTGATCCATGTAATAAGACTTTAGCAAACTTTTTCTTCAAAGTCTTTTTGAATTTTCATGCTTCTTGCAAGTGCTCACAAAATAAATAAATCAGTTTTAATTTAAAGGACATCTGTGTTTTGTCCGCTTGAAGAAATATATCAGCATTTTCTGCTGTCCACATATCATAAGACTACAGGCCATCACACTCATGCTATTTTTAATTGGCATGCATCCTATTATGCACAGAGGAGATACTGAGTAGACGGATATTCAGGACTAATCCTCATATCTACTGCCAAACAACAGGCACACATTCCTCTTACCAGACACAAGGAGATGCAGATAAACATGCACACCAGGTTATTTGGCACAAGCTTTATTTACTGACTACTTACTGACTACACTAAGAATATGCAAACGCTGGTGTCCAACGGTCTGAGTAAAAATGCTTTTATTTTGCATTCCTTTCAAATCTCATAAAAATTAGTTTTATCAGCAGTAAATTGAGTGATGGGTGCAAGATCACGCACACTGCGCTATTGTCCTACCTTGTCCCTTAACTACTGCTGATTGATGACTGTATCGCCTGTGGATATGAGGAAAGAAAGGGAAGTGTGGCCAGACATACATAATATGTGTTGTGCATCATTAAAGCAGGAAAAAAGTGGACAATGGTTGTGCATCAGCTGTAGCTGCTAGTCAGTAGCATTTCCATTGAGTACTGTGTTTTCTTTCATTATTAATTTATTATCAAGGTCAGAAATTCTACACAACTACATAAGTTGTAACTGAGCTTATTATAAATTGAAATAAATGCATATAAACTATACATGCATGTGCTCTTTATTCAAGAGCAACAATACATACTGTATGTTACACAATTTTTTTTTTTACTTGATAGCCATTATAATATTTAAAATTCTGTCAATGATTTATTTACATTCAAAGCATTTCACATATGCCCTAGCAGATGGATCAGAGAGGATCAAAAATTGCTTTAAGGTAAATAGGTGCTGGTCCTTTTGGGCTTTATATGCAAGTATAATTTATTTTAATTTTTTTTTTACATCTGATGCAGACAGCTACAGGAAGCCAATGAATGTAGCAAAAAAAAAAAAAAAATTGCTGAAAACAAGTTCTGCATCCCGGATCAGTCACAGAGGTTCAATTTTGAAATAACAGGTGACTGAATGTGAACTTGATTGGTGAGTATAGCTAGAATCTTTCTGATGTAAAGCAGAAATCAACAGGAGCATGTCAAATTACCTGTGTGAGAAAAGAAAGACAATTGATTGTCCATGGCTACACCAAGGTATCTTTAAATGACTCAAGGTGAGCCCATAGAGTTGTCCAGGAGATCATAAGATCTTGATGAGGGGATGAATCACCTAGGATGCACAGCAGTTCAGCTTTGCTGAGATTAAGTTGGGATTGCTGATAAACTGTTATCCATAATGATGTCTGCCAGACATACTAAGATATAAGAGTAAAAAGATGAGTATCTTAAGAAGAAAAGGAGAAGATGAGTTGATTGCCATCTACATAGCTCTGGTATGACCACAACAAAAAATACAGAGGAAAAACTGAAAAAGACCAAGTAGGGGGTCTTGTGGGACACGAGTGGAGAGTCTGCATAAAGCAGATGTGGACTCCCACCACAACAACTCATATGACCAACCTCCTATTTAGTAAGCAAGCAACTGCCATACTGTGCCACGGATTCCAAAAACATGAAAGTGAACAAGAATTGAACACTGCTGAAACATCAAGGAGGCTGAGGACTGATGACAGTTTGCAGCAGCAGATATTTTTTCAGTGACAATCTAAAGGGCAGTTCAATGAATGAAACTGGTTGGTAGTTGCTAAGTCTAAGGGATTTTTCCTATCCAGGAGGGAATGACAGTTTCTCTCTTTAATGCAGTTGGTACCGGACCTTATGTTATGAGGCCTGATGATTGTAGTGATGAAGGGGAGGAGGTCTTGTGAGATCGTCTAGAGTACTGTATAAGAGATTGTATCTAATGAGGAGGTGGTAGAATTGCAGAATGAGATGACTTACAGGATGTCTTCTCTTGCTAGTCTTTAATATATGCAAGTCAAAGAGAAAGGGAATGCTGAGTTTATAGTGTAGGAGTTGGGGTAGGAGTAAAGGTCTGGTAGATTATAGTTTTTCAATCCTCTCATCATAAATGATAACTTAATGTTCAGCAGTCAGGAAAGATGAGGTGGCAGGAGCCGGCGGGTTAAGTAGTAAAGAAAAGTTGCTGTGAATTTTTCAGGGATGTTGTGCCGAAGTTTCAGTATTTCCTTGTGGAGATCAGTCTTGGCAGAAGTAACTTTAGATGGGAATTTAGACTAGCCTGTAAGATAAGAGACCAAATCTGTGTCAGGTTGTGATTTCTTCCATTTTTTTTCCTGCCGTTCTTGCTTCTTTCCAACCGCTGAATGAACCACCATCAAACATCCCAAACCTATTGTAAAGCTGAATCATCCATATTTTATATGAATATCAGAATTTGTTAGTCTTTGTTTCTTTCCCTTTTTTTATTTAATGACAGTGTGCGCTTAAACTGGCAGGAACATAAGTTTGTGCAAAACCTGATGATCTGTGTTCAAACCCATAAGAGTGTTGCCTAAACACGTGCTTCAGCAGAAGAGATAAGACTCAAGGAAGCAGGACTTTCTGGACAAAAAGGGTAAACTTGGTCAGCATTTCAAATTTGCTTTAATTTTACACAGTGACCCAAAATAGTGCAGAACCTTTTTTTTTCATTATAATATATTTCTTTTTTGTTCATTATAATAAAAAGAAGAAGAAGAAAAAGAAGAAGAAGAACAATAATAATAATAATAACTTATTTTTATTATATTATGTTTTAAATTAAAAAAAAAAAAAGATTTGTAGCATGAACACAGCATTTTGGAACAAACTACAGTATGTAATCCAATGAATGCAAAATAATGACAAATGTGCAAGAATGATTTACAATAGTAATAAACATTTTAAAATTTTGCTTCTCGTTATTTATCTTAATTACTAGTAACAGTTTAATTTTATTTAAATGAAATATAAAGTTAAAGAAGATGCTGCTGCCTCCTCCAAATTTATTTTATGGAATATTTTATCACACCACCTCTAATTTATCGAATCCCTTCAGTCTTTTACTCAAAGGCTCAAAAACACATCTGTTTGGAAAGACCTTGATGTTTTATGAACTGCACATTAAAGCTATAAAGGCTTTTATCAGTGTGAACGTTCACAAAAATGTGAAATGTACAGATGATGTTTTTCAGTTCTACAATTATGTCCTTTGCGTTTGAAAGCACTTCAGACAATGCCGATATTAACTAATACTCGACCAGGCTTTAATTATTCATTCAGCGTTAGTTTGGACAGTTCCACTATTGCCTCTTTTATGATTATTCTTGCCAAATGATAGTCAGATACCTGGGAGGCTAAAAAGTAATCCATGCAAGTGCTCATTAATGCCTTCATGGACTCCTAGCCACAGAGAACAAAAACAGATTTCTGAACTACAAAACCTTCTGCACTCCAAAAGCTGTTCCTCAGCTGGCTGACATGTCAGCAGTTACTTTTTTCCTTTATGTGCTACAACAGACAATAAACCCACGGTGCACAGGAGGACAGTTTTTTTTTTTTTTTTTAAATAAGAATCTTTAAAGAAAATAACATGAACTGAGATATTTGTTTATAAAAGTACAAAACACAGCAAAACAAGCTAAGGGGCGAGTTTATCATGAATGTCTTTAACACTTTCTGTAAACCCCCAGAGCACACAAACTGCAAATAACAATAAGACATTCCTTATCATACAGACTGTTTAAGTCCAGCTAAAATGCATCGATGCACCGCAATTTTATGAAGGATGACAATAAATAGGGAATGACTTTCCTCACAGGTACAGTGTATACTTATAATAAACTTCTAAAGGCTGTCCTTTGAGCTAGGCATCAGCTGAAATCTGAAAACTAAAAGTCATTTGGGAGCAACTGCACACACCTCGGCAAATGAGTAAGGCTATTTCAACATCAGGAAGCAGATGAGGAATTAATGCCAAGAGGGATGTTCTCAAACACTTGCACTACTATGCACTTTATTCTCTGTGTCTCTTTTACCGCTGGAACAAGTAAACACATTCACTAGATTTAAAATCACATTCCCTGAGACTGCTTACTACCCACACAAATGCACACAAATATGCTTGTTACTGTATTTGTTTTTGTTTCTAGTGAGTGTGTCAAAATGCAAAATAATTAGGTTGAATTAATTTTAAACGTGCTGAACAGTCCTAAAGTGGTTTAATCCAGTATTTTAGGTCAATTTGACATAGAACAAATGTTTTGTACCATGTTTCAATAAATGTTATCTCTGTGCCCCAAATGGTAAAGAAGACATGATCATTTTAAACATGCATACACTGTTATGGCAGCTTTTTTTTTTTCAAATGATAATTAGAAAATGCTAACATATTTGCAATTACATTTCCTGTGTGTGTGCATGCATAATTAAAGATATAAATTAAATACCACTGCAAAATATATTTAACATTGCATTTTTATGACCAACAACACCCAGCGGCTAGAAAGATTACAATGCAACTGCATAACCTGTATAACATTTCATTTTTAGTGTCTAAACTGGTATGAATTTGGCATTATGGAGAAGCAATATCAATTCTTACATTTGCATTTTATTATCCTCCTGTTCTAGAATCCTAAGCAGAACTGTTTTTTTTTTTTTTTTGCATTTTCACTTTTGAAGATTAACACTATATGGCCAAAAAAAATTGTAAATAATTGACCATCATACCCATATATGTGTTTTTTTCATCAAACTGCTGTTACAATGCTTAAAGCTTAAAATTAAATTGCTTTGTATGGCTTTTCATTCACTGGGACAAAGAGCCCTAAACCTGCCGCTGTGCACAAAATGAATTCCATAACAAGGGCATAATTTTGCGGTCAAATGCCTCTCTCTACTTCTCAGGTATATAATGACAGAAAGCTGTAAAAGCAACTGTGAATTTGTATTCTATTTTCTGGATTCTAATTAAAAAGGAAATATTACTTCTGACTCTTATGTAATCAATAGTATTTTGTAAAGCTGCACAATAAATTGCATAAAAACAACATAGCAATATGGACCTGTGCACTTACGTAATCTCAACAGACTGCAATTTATGAGAGTTCATAAAAGAACCCCAAACAACATCTAAAGAACATCTCAAGGACCAAAATTCTTCCACAGTGATGTAAAAGTCTCATTGACAGTTATCACAAATGCTTGATTGCAGCTGTTGCTATCAAGGGTGGCACAACCAGTTATTAGATTTAAGGAGCAATTACTTTTTCCCATAGGGTTTGGACAACTTATTTTCCTTAATAGATACAATCATCATTTAAAAAATGCATTTTTTATTTACTCCAGGTATATTTGTTTAATATTAAGATTTATTTGATGACCTAAATTATTTTTTTTTATTTGACAAATAAACTTCAAAAATCAGGAAGGAGCAAATAAATTTTTCACAGCACTGTATGACTGAATACTAAATAGGACATTGAATATTTAAATATCTCAATGTGTCTAAAAAATCATAATTAGATTTTTTTTTTAATCAAATCTAAAAATCAGCCATAGTGCAGCCATAGTATGCTGTATTTGCTGTATGTAATTTTGTATTATTACACATATTGGACTTTTTTTCTGATGCAAAATAAAAATGCCAATTACTGTCCCTGTCCTGTAAAAGTAGTTAAACATGTATTCAACATATATATAAACACACAGTATGCGGTAAAATTTATATATATATAATATGAGGTAAAATTAATAGGGAAGCTATAATTTCTGTATTCAAAAAGGAAGCTACACAGATGCTGCAGTTACTACACAGTAGTACAGCTGCTGTTCAGTTCCCTCCAAAATGCTGGTCTGTGATGAGGGGAGCAAGGGCAACCCAAATTTCCACTTTCCATATGGACTAATTACAGTCTTCTGGGGCCTCAAAGGCCTTTGGCCTATCAAGGCTGACCTTCTTCCCACCACCCTACACATTTCGACTTGGAGCACTTTAATTAATGTGAGACCAAATTAAGATGCTGACCCGGGCACACGCTGTAGAGTTGCACAAATGTTTAGTAAGCTTGCCGTAGATTTATTATGCTCAAATTAGAAAATTATTTTATTCTTAAATAAAAAAAAAAGTAAAAATAAATCCTGACAGATAAGTGTTTCCATTTGTGCCCCTTTACCATGTTCATTCATAATAATAATAGTTTTAATAATGCATTGGACATAATTCTGATAATTTTTTAAGTCTTTTTTATTTATTGACTTTTTATAACTTTTTTAAGGAGCCCAATAATTTGACTCGTATGAAACAATTTTCTTTTTACTCATGCAGTTTAAACGAGCCACTAGAGAGTCCAAGCATCTTTTTAATTTTTTTATGCTTATTTGTCTTTTTTCAGTGTAAAATATTAGATGTAACGTCTTGTTTTTATGCCATATGGACTGCTATATTCAAGCAGCTGGTAGGCAGGAATTTAAAGATTGAAGGCATAACACAACCACACAAAATCTACTTAAAATTTATTTACAGGAGCTAAGGAAAAAATACAACATGCTTTGGGTATTGGAGCTACAGTCTAACTGTATTACACTCTGTTCCTTTAACAGAAATCTGATAGAGAAATTTTTGGCATTTCCCCCCCCCAATTTCTCTAGTGACTCAGACAAAAAAACTGTGTAACCCAATCAAATCACTGAGTCAAGTCAAGTCTCTTTTTACCTAATTGTGTGATTGTCCGCTGACGTTCCACGAAGTTCTGCAAGGTCCGCAAGCTTTCGCCAGGACCGGCCAAAAAATTTAAATGTTTAAACATGTTTTTAAGGTGGCTTAAACATGTTAAATTTTTTGCGTGAAAAAATGGAAATATATTTGAAGCGCCAAAACTTGCGGTGAATCATGATGAACCGTACTTCCGGCCACCACGCGAAACCTGGGTATTAAAGTTGACTGAGATGAATTAAGTGCTTTACAATGCCAAACATTGTTATTTTAAAGCCTTTTCTCAGATGCAAAAACTAACAAAAAGGTATTTGAAATGATTTTAAGGATAAAAAAAACGCCACACATTAAAATAAATAATTATACAAAAACACTAAGGTGTGCAACTAAACTTTCAGAACTAAGAGTTTTAAAATCTACATCTCAGGCATAACTGATCAGGCTCGCTGATAATTTTATCGCTCTTTTTCATTTTGCAGCCCGCACCAGAACACTTCAAATTAATACACAGCTAACTGTTCGCATCTCCTTTCGCTTTTTGGGTGACCTAAGCGCTTCTTCTTCGTTGGTGTTCACTGGCGGCTTGCATCCGGAAGCGGACTTTGTTAAAAGTGTGCTGCCAACAAACAATTGTGTAAAAACATAATGCAAGCTTTTAAAATAAATAAAAAGAAGCGTCGAGGCAGAAGATTTAGCCTCAATCATTTTTTGTAATCAAATTATTTGAGTTACTCAAGGAATCGCTTTAGCCCTAGTGTAGAATATTCTGCTTGTGTCGACTGGCAGAAATTTAGGTCGACGTCCTGTTATTATCAATTAATATCATTTGAACAGCTAGTTTACAACTTTGGAAATGATATTAATTTATGTTTTGGTTTGTGTGTGAACATCTGATTGATTTATGGCCATAAAGTTTTTAACTTTGAAATTCTCTTTATATAAAATACACTGTGTATTTTGCTACCCTATTTTAACTTTAGTATACCCATTGACAACAGCTGCATTTATATACAGTGAAACCTCGGATTGCGAGTAACAAGGTTTGCGAGTGTTCCGCAAGGCGAGCAAAGATTTTTAATAAAGTTTACGAATACAACTGAGCCAACGGGTTTCCTCTCTTGTGCTGCGGAATTGCCTTCCCCGCTGGGTTTTAGTGCAGGTCTCTTACCGGTATAATTAACATCCGTGTACGCATGTACTGTTTACTATAACACTGTGACCACGTGTGTGTGCGTAAAACATATTTTATTCTGTCTTTTGTCTTTCGCCTTTACAGACACACACACACACACTCTCTTTCTCCCTGCTCTACACAGAATCATTGCACAGCAGTAATTTTGTTAGTGTGTTGCTCAATTGAGTGACATTAGAGAAACTTTTTGTTTATTTTTCCGATAAAAAAGTGTTTCCGTTGTGTGCACGCGTGTGTGGGCAAAGAGTGGAGAAAGAGTAACTGTGTAAGACAAGAAGGGGGAAGGAGAGCTTACTTTAGATTCACACACAGACATACACACACACACACACACACACACACACACACATTGAAAACTGCCATATTGCCATAAGAAAAACACTTGTTAATGAAGATAAAAAAAAGAAGCAAGTTACTAAATAAATAAATAAATAAATAAACTTCATCTTGCTAGGAAGCATAACGAATGGACTTTGAAGCAAAGGAAAAAAGGCCATACTCTACTCCAGAGCAATGGACGTGCCATGGTAAGAAAGGAAGTGGACGAAGCAAATCTCCAATTAGACATAATGCCCACTGTACAAGCCTCCGGAAGTAGTGTTAGGTTCTGGAGTTGCTTTAGTAGGTAAGGTCTAAGCTCAGCAATGCAACGGTGCAATAAAATAAAGTCAGCTGATGACCTAAATGTAGTGGATGATCAGGTTATCACATTAATGCATTTTTTACTTCTCTGATGGCAAATGCATATTCAAGGACTTAATATGCACTCATACTTAAATTGTAAAAAAAAGCGCAAATGCAGAAGTCACCTTACATGAAACAGTGCCTTAATGTTCTCTGCATTTCTTTCATGGATCATTAACTTGGTTTCCCTCTAAAGTTTAACCTAGGCATCATTATTTTATTAAAACAATTAAATAAATTCTTTCATCATAGTGTGACAGTAATAATATGAATAACTCCTTTAATTCACAGTTGCACACATCATTCCACAGAATTCCACAGAACACACAATAAAACTAAGGATGATGGACCCAACTCAGACTTGCTGACTTCACATCAGTATTTACAACCGGAAACTCTCCATATTCACATATGTGTTATCTCACTGATTTTCTGCTGGAGTGAAATATCTTTTTACCTTTATGGGAGACCAATTATGCAAAATTCTCTTTTTAGTCTTTTTCAGAAATTCAAATCGGGCTCCCTTGTGGGTATGCAAAATAAATAAGTAAATAAAAATATGAGGGGCAGTCATAAAATTTGTATTATCGCATGAAAAAAATGAAAATATTTGCCTCCACCAGCTCATCCATCATTTGGAGAAGATGTTTCGCCTTGACACACTTCTTCAAACTGACCACCGTCAGTTTTTATGACACTTTTTTTTCTTAGTAATAATAATTTTATGATCGCACCTCATAGGCACACACACACACACACACACATATATCATGGCTCAGCACTAGCTCATTTACATAGACAACGAAACATCACATTTGGAGGAGAAATAAAAAGCAAGACTTTCAAGAGATAAAAAGATGTTATCTAAAAAGTAATTTAAGCTGGAGCATTAACAGACAAAGATTTGAGGGTCTCTAAAACGTGTGCTAGCTTGTTAATGTAATAATAAAATATGAAACCTATATTTAACCAGAGAATGCTGGGTATTGTTGGCTCAGTGGTAGGTTTCTCACTTTCCATGTGGAAGGCCTGGGTTTGATTCCCAGGCGTGCGGCGTAAAACCTTGCCAAGTTATTGTGCGCATTGGATGATCCGCTGTGGCAACCCCTCAACAGGAGCAGCCAAAAGACTAACGACAACATATTTGACCTGAAGATATGAATATAATGTAACTTTAAAAACATAAATGGAATGTAATTAGTTTTTATGGTAAAGCTTTAAAAGCCAACTTGAACATTTCCACAATACCACAAGACCATTTGCTGACTGTCAAGGCCATGAAATTTTAATATATGTCGGCTATTTTATTGCAATTTATTTCACCATTCTGTGTTGCTGAATTAATAAAATATCACTTTTTTAATTGTGCTATTTTGTAATAAAAAAGTATTAATAAATAGATAATATGACTTAGCACTTATCTTTTAAAGTTAAAGCTCACTATAATTACAGTGAATATAGTTAACCAACTTTACGCAGTACGAATCTTTACACCTTCATATCTAATTACAGTCTCTTTCTGCATGCAGTTATACATTGCCTGGCAAAAAAATTGTCCATCATTTTAGAACGATCTAATTATTGGGCTGCAACAAGCAAATAAAAGAACTAAAGAGAACTGAAGTTACTGAAACTAGGTTAAGAACCCTTTAACACATTGTTACAACCTAGAAGGATGGTCATGAACCATCAATTTTGTGGATGAAACGTTTGAGTAGCCTAACTCTAACTTAAGTGGTACCTCAAATCAACTCAATTCAACTAAACATAAAAACACCCTAAATGGCATTTCATTACATGGATATTAATGTAATAAATATGGTAATGGATTGCACTGAGGTGAATGTTTCTTCTTTCTTTAAATAGAAAAGCACAGTAAATGTTTTGTGCTCTATTCATGGGTATTCATATTTGAATTAGAGACCGTTCTTATCAATGTTGCCCTGGCCCCGAAGAGAATTGTTTGTTTGTTTGTTTCAATGGTTGGTAATGAAAAGTTAATCAAGTGAGATAATTGAATGCTGTTGAGAGGCAGAGAGAGGGAGGGAAGGTACATGTGCAACATTGTTTTTCATTATTACGCAAGGGTGGCATTATCTATTAACAATTCCATTTCACTCAAATACTTAAAATCATTAACATTTAAAACTCAAAACGAATAAAGAAAATAAGTGCAGACATTTAATGCATACAATTAAGTCTTATGCAATAGTTTCTTTTTTCGCAGTATTTACATCAAATATTTACATTAAGTGAATAAACATTAGACATTTGATATATATATATATATATATATATATATATATATATATATATATATATATATATATATATATATATATATATATAGGTTCAATGCGTTTCAATAAGTCTATTTCGTGTGAAAACAACTCATTTAGTTTTAGCTGTCATTTTGTTTACATATGGCGTATAAAAGATCTAGAAGGTTAGTCTCTTTTAACTTGCCAATAAATATGTCTATATCCACTTGATCATTCGATAAAATATATCTACTAAAAAAAAGCATCTGTAAGCTGAGTGATTACTTTTTCCCATAGCACGTTTGGACATATTGACAATCTTCAAACAGAGGTGCAAAATAATTTGATGTGTAATGAGGGTCTGTATGAAAGGTTTTATTTAATGTGGGTGTGTGTGAAATAAGATGTCTTTAGGCTTCAGTCAGACCATATTAAAAAGGGCATATAATGGCATATAAAATAGATGTGCTCAGTCACTGGATGTAAGGTAATCAGAGCTCTGGTTTGACATACAGTCGAAGGGTGTGTACAATAGCTAGCAGCCATCTTAGTATTATCTTATGCTGTCTTGAGCAGCTGACTAAGTCACTTGTGTCAACAAACATCTTAGACAGCGGTCTAGAGTTCTAGGATAAGGCTTTTCTGGTTATTATCACAGTCACTAAATAAAGAGAAACTAATCCAATTCAGTCCAGTACAAACAATCAGCATGGAATCAGAACTAATTTAGAATGAATGTGAACAAACTGTTAGCAATGTTGTTGTCGCAGTCCCCCTGATGGGACCAATACGAGGAGGAAAGAAATTACTTTTAACAGGAAATCTGGAAAAACAGACACACTCTTTCTTTATTCGAAACAACCCCAGGCATAGATTTGTTAATAATTTCCACTAATTCTTTGTTGTCAAGAAGCACACTGTTCATAATGCCTGATTTGCTTATAAAATATTAAAGCAATTCTGTTGCTACTTTATCATGCTATTACTCAAATGTCAAAAAAGTTATGATTCAAGTGAAAAAAAAATACTGAACTGCAGTTTAAGTTACAGACTTTAAAACTTATTTTAGGATTTTTGCCATTTTTTATTTTGCTGTTTTATAAATAAACATATATACAGGGCTCAGGATTGTGCAGCATTGAGTGGCATATCCTTTTGTTCAGCAGAACCTAGGCAATATAAGGAATTGAATTTTATTTCATTTTAACAAACTATATAAATGTGACTTAGCAAAAAAGAAATCTGTGACATAGGCAAAAAATATGTATAAATAAGCACATACACATATAACATAAGCATAATTTAAGCACTTTTTTTTTTTTATCAGCTTTTACCTATGCTTTATTGCGGTCACAGACCTGTGCTTATTAGCTTTTAAGAGTTTTAATTAATTAGCCAAAACATAAATAAAATACATAAATAAATACTGACAATAACATATCGCATCTGCCATAAGGAGCACAATAAAAATTAACTATAAGTGTCAACCATCTCCTAGTTCCTTTTAAAACATCTTATTTGTCTTTCGGTTGTTCCCTTCCAGGGGTCCCAACAGCGAATCATCTGCCTCAATCTAACATCTATTCTCTGCATTGTCTTCTCTCACACCAACTAACTTCATGTCCTCTCTCAGTACATCCATAAATCTTCTCTTTGGTCTTCCTCTAGACCTCCTGCCTGGCAGTTCCAACCTCAGCATCCTTTTACCTACAGTATATATTCACAATCTCTTCTCTGAACATGTCCAAATCACCTCAATCTGGCCTTTATGACTTTATCTTCACAACATCTAGCATGGGTTGTCCCTCTGATGAATTTTTTCTCGATCGCATCCATCCATGTCACTCCCAAAGAGAACCTTACCATCTTCAGCTCTGCTACCTCCAGCTCTGCCTCCTGTCTTTTCTTCAGTGCCACTGTCTCTAAGCTGTAGGGCATCGCTGGTCTCACCACTGTCCTGTACACCTTTCCTTTCATTCTCGCTGATGCTCTTTTATCACACAACACACCTGACAATTTTCCCACCTATTCCAACCTGCCTGTACCCGCCTCTTTACCTCCTTTCCACACTCTCATTTGCTCTATATCGTTGACCCTAAGTACTTAAAGTCCTTTTTTTACCTCTGCTCCCTGTAGCCTCACTGTTCCACTTGGGTCCCTCTCATTTACACACATATATGTATGTCATCTGCAAACATCATAGTCCATGGAGATTCCTGTAGTTCCCACAGCTCTGCACATCCCCCTTATTCTTAAAGATCAGCACTAACACACATCACCTCTATTCCTCTGGGATCCTCTCACTCTCGAAGATCTTGTTAAGCAAACTAGTCAGAAACTTTACTGCCACCTCTCCTAAGCACTTCCATACCTCCACAGGTATGTCATCAGGACCAACAGCATTTCCACTCTTCATCCTCTTCAACGCCTTACTCACCTCACTCTTACTAATATTTGTTACTTCCTGCTCCACAACAGACCTTCTACTCTTTGTTCTCTTTTATTTTTCTCATTCATCAACTCTTTAAAGTACTCCTTCCATTTTCCCATCACCCTATCTATCTTTAATCACTTAAACCTGCTGCATCCTTCCCATCTCTATCTCTCTGCCTCGCCAACCTGTACAAATCCAAGCCTCCCTCCTTACTATCCAATCTAGCAGACAAGTCCTCATACTGTATGCTCTTTGTTTGGCCTTTGCCACCACTACCTTCACCTTACGCTGCATCTCCCTTATTACTACCTTCAGTCCTCTCAGTGTCCCACTTCTTCTTAGCTAACCTCTTTCTCTGTATACTGTACACTCCTGTACTTCCTTGTTCTACCACCAAGTCTCCTTGTCCACTTTGCCCATTGCTGATGATGCACCAAGTACCCTCCTTCCTGTCTCTCTGATCACATTGGCTGTAGTTGTCCAGTCAACTGAAAGCGCCTTCTGACCACCTACAGTATAGCCTGTCTTAACGCCTCCCTGAAAACTACACAATATTCTTCCTTTTTCAACTTTCACCACTTTGTCCTCTGCTCTGGCTTTGTTCTTTTTACCTTCCTCACCACCAGGGTTATTTTACACACCACCACCCTGTGTTGTCTGGCTACACTCTCCCCTACCAACACTTTGCAGCCATGATCTCTTACAGATTACAAACTCGATCACGATGTGATCACCCTGAATGTTTCTGTCTCCGCTCTTACATGTCACCCTATGTTTCTGCCTTTTTTGGAAAAAAAGTATTCACTACTGCCATTTTCATCCTCTTTGCAAAGTCCACCACCATCTGTCCTTCTACATTCCTGTCCTAAAGACCAAACCTGCTCATCACATTTTCATCACCTCTCCCATGTTGGGGTTCTCTTCCTCAACATGTCCATTGAAGTCTGCACCATTACCACTCTCTCCTCTCTGGGGAGGCTCTGCATTACTTTATCTAACTTACCTCAGAATTTTCCCTTCTCTTTGCATCATATCAAGCAACTCTCTTGAACCTCCCTATCATAGTCCTAACATTCAAAGTCCCTAATATCACTCCTAAACTTTTACCTTTCCTTTTCTTTCTCTGCTTTCAAACACGCCTTCCTCCTCTACTTTTTCGACCAACAGTAGCCCAATTTCCCTGTAGGTCAACAGCACCGGTGGCGGTCGTTGTTAACTAGGGCTGCAACCGATCCGATATAGAAGTGATATTTGTGATTTGATTTGGCAAATCGGATTTTTTTGAGTTTTACGTCAGATGCCCTTCCTGACACAACCCGACACAGACTTGGGACTAGCACAAGAAGACACTGAAATGCGCCCTCCCGTGGTTGCATTATATATATTTTGTGTGTGTGTGTGTATATATATATATATATATATATATATATTTTTTTTTTTTTTTTTTTTTTTTCAATGCTTACTTAAATGCTTTGCTATGTTTCTAAATGTACACTTGGTTTTTGTCAGTTTACAAATGTGGTTAGTTTATAAAAAGTACAATTACTGAGATTCAGTACTTTTTTGGGGGCTAAATCAAACACATCTATCTAGCTGCAGTATCGCTATTTTCTCTCACTGGCTCTCAGTAAATGATGTAGTTGCAGTTGCTTTGTTGCATCACATCACTGCTGATTTGACCACAGGCTTGCCATGTTCTGACAGCTAAAGTTTGAAGTGTTAGTGTAATATGGAAGTTGAAAGAGTTAAATAATTTACTAAATTGAATCCTTTAAGTTTTTTTTTAAATACGGAAACTGTACATAATACTTACAATGCTCAAAGAAAAATATTTTTAACAAACGAATTTTTCTGAAGGTCAACTTTGAATGTCATTTCTCACTCCAAGTTTTTCTGCAGTCCCTGATTCATATTTCTCTCCCATCCTCTCCACCTGTTCAGTGTTAGGAAGTAAGGCCAGCACACTGAATGTGAAAGGTGGCATAATAGCAATGACTTTATCATTCTTCCATATGAAGCCTCATGACTAAAATATAAAGTAGTGAATTTCAGCAAAGGTGAAACTGAATATTTTCCATATGGGCACAGTTTTGTGGGAAGCCCTCAGGGACTGGTTATGCATATTCATTGTAAGAGGTGGAGAATAAGTTGCAACAAAGACACAACAGCTGTGCTCCAACTTGGTGACCCCAATTCTTCCCCTTTCCCCTGAGTGTGTGTTCTGCAGGCATGCTTATGTGTGTGTGTGTGTGTGTGTGTGTGTGTGTGTGTGCGTGCGTGCTGTGTGTGAGTGCGTGCGTGCGTGTGTGCTTGTGTGTGAGTGTGTGTGTGTGTACAGTATGTGTGTGTGCATTTGTGTGTGGGGGGGGCTCCTCATTCTGTAATAACATTTTCAACAAATTTAACCTTCAGCATAATAATTAAGATTTTTGGTTCTGTTTCCTAAGAACATACATGCTGAATAACAGGCAGCAGTTTTGGATGGGTATGACGTATAGATGGCGATAGGACAAAAAAAAATCATTATAATACATATTTCATATGTCATAATTACATTACACAGTGCATCTCAAATAATGTTCACATCAAAGAAAGATTTTTTTGGGTATTTATTTTAAAAAGTAAAACTTTATAACATATAATCCAAATTCAGATTAAATATTTTAAGCATTTTTTTTTTTTCAGGATTACAGCATACAGCTCAGGAAAACTCAAAAATCCAACATTGCTAAATATTAAAATATTTTATTTTAGGTTTGAGAAAATTATTATTCTTCCTGATTTTTGTTTCTTTCCACATTGCAAAGCAATGCTAAAGGCATCCAAAAAATGCATTAATCTCCTTTGAACAGTTAATGGTGAGATGTTTCTGCTACTTATGCTCTGTAAAGACTTTATAACACCTCTAATCTGAGGTGCTGTTAATTGGTCATTTTTTAGGCTGATAACTCTAAATGAACTTCTCGTCTGCCCCAGAGGTAGGTTTTGGTCTCGCCCTCCTGGGATGGCCTTCATGAGAGCCAGTTTCATTATGGTGCTTGACGGATTTTGCAAATGCACTTGACAATACTGTTCTTGCAAGAACTATTACAGAAAGGCTGACCTCTGTGTCTTAAAATAACAACTAACTGTTGTTTTTTTTTGTTGTTACATAATTACCTAATTCCATATGTGTTATTGTATAGTTTTGAAATCCTCAGTATTGTTGTAGAATGTAAAAAATAAATCAAAAACATAGAAATTTGCAAGTGACCCCAAACTTTTGAACGGTAGTGTAAATACCATGTATCTCTTATTCAGGGTCTTGATACACACAGCCACAATAAAGTTGGAAGACTGTTGACTTAACAGTTGTCCAGAAGATGATCATTGACACCCTCCCAAAGGAATGTAAGCCACAGAAGGTCACCACTGAAAGGATTGGCTGTTTGCAGAGTACTCTAATGAAGGGTACATTCATGCAAAGGTGCCTGGAGGGAAACGTATGGTATAAAATTGTGCACAAGCAACAGGAATTTACTCAGCCTTAAGATTTCCAAGCAAAGGAGATATAAGAACACGGGACAGCTTCACAAGACGTGGAGTGAGGCTTGAGGCAGTGTATCAAGCGCCAACATGCACAGACCTCTTCAGAAAATGGACCACAATTGTTCCTAATATCAAGCTACTCCTGACCCAGGGACAATGCCAGGAGTGTCTTACTTGACCAAAGAAAAAAAAATCACCTGAACCACTGGACCACTGCTCAACCAACTTGCCTCACCTGAAACCCATAGAGAATTTATGGGATATTATCTAGAAGAAGATGAGATCAACTCTTAAAGAACTATACAGATAAGCTGAAGGCTGCTCTCAAAGCAACCTGGCCTTTAATAACACATTAGCAGTGCCATAGTGTAGGCTGATTACCTCTATGCCATTCTGCACTTCTACTGCAGTAACTCATGCTAAAGAAGCCTTGACCAAAGACTAACTAAAGACAATGAACATACTTTTCAGAAGTTGGATATTTCTGTATTGTAAATACTTTATTGATCTTACGAAATTCAAACAGATTTTTTTATTTACGAGCTGTAAGCTGTAATCATCAAAATTCAAACAAAAAGCTTAAAAATTGTTTTACTTTAAATGTAATGAATCTAGAATGAGTTTCCAGCCTTTTCTTTTTTTATTTTGCTGTGTTTTTTGTTATATGTGTGTTTCGAATGTTTTGTATGACCTATAAATGTAAATGTATATGGCTAATAAAATAATTTAAATTCAGATGTATCATGATATACAGGTTCACTCATAAACTTCCAGCAAAACAACAGTGTATTATTACCTAATACATCACAAAATCTATATTGCATTATCATGTACCACAGACCTGTTGATTTTTCAAATCTGATGGTTTATTATCATTAATTAATATTCTATAACATTTATTATTTACATATTTCGATAATATTTCAAACCCTGTTGTGCTCATTATGATAAATTGTCTTTTTTTGGGGGGGGATTTTTCCAATTTTCTCCCTTAATTTAGTCGTAGCCAATTCCTCCCCGTCACTAGGGGGCTCCACATTAAGGCTACTACTACCATTCAGCCGGGAGGGTCGAAGACTATCGAGTGTTTCCTCTGAACCGCGTGACGTCAGCCGGCCGCATCCTTTCGAACTGCTTGCTCACGCACCATTAGGGGCGGAGTAACACACTCGGAGGAAAGCGCTAGCCGCTCCTTTCGCGTGCGCGAGCTCACAGACGCCCCGATTGGTTGTAGAGCCGTAATTGATGTGGGAGCGCAACTACCTCTCATCCCTTCTCTCTGAGAGAGCTGATATGATTGAAAGCATAATGTGGCAGCGAGAATGGCACTAGAACATTCAGTGCACCACAGCCAGCTGTGCACAGGCCTAACAGCAACAAGCCCATGTCTTCTGGCCGCAGAGGCCCCACCCCACAACCCAAAGGGTCCACTGCCAACATTCTGGTGGCAGACACCACAACACACTGGCAGAGGTATTGTGTAGTCTTGCCCTGGTGGCCCTGGAGTATCCTATACAATACTGGGCATAAACTGAGGGGTAGCTCAGTGGTTAAGGCATTGGACTACGGTTCGGAAGATCCCAGGTTCAAACCCCACAACCACCAAGTTGCCACTGTTGGGCCCTTGAGCAAGGTCCTTAACCCTCAACTGCTCAGATGTGTAATGAGATTAAAATGGAAGTCGCTCTGGATAAGAGCGTCTACCAAATGCCTAAATGTAATGTTTTGTGTTTTAATGTTATGGCTGATCTTTGTTTTTTTGCCTTGATAAATTGAAAAGAGAGCTAAAAGACTGTCTAAATGGTGAATAAAATTTTGATATTGCTGTAGCATATGTAACAAGAGGAACTATTAATGTAAATAAAAATACTTATTAACTATAAGTGCAGTATAACTATACGTTTTTGTCACTCATCGATAAGTTGTAATTGTTGACAGGTTTCTATGGCACAGTATAAAAGAAATTGAACACTTCAGGAACTGTTGCCAATGGATGATTACAGCCTTTGGATTATCACACCACTGTGATATTGATTGTTTCCCAAAAGCAGCAAGGTCTGCAAGTCTTGAAATTTTTATTAATTACACACAAAAAGTTTAATTCATGAGGTCTAAATGCTAAATTCTGATAACTGTCTTGGAAAACAGGGGTGTTTGAAAATTCAGGGTATTCAAGCTACACTGGTGGAAGAAATGAGTAGAGGGAGGATTTATTGCCCCTGCCTTCACTGCTTAATTAGCTGTATCTAAAAACAAACAAATAGGGGAGGAGAACAATGAATGTAATGTAGCTTAATGCCTCCTAAAACCTTAGGATAACTTCCTGCAATACATCACTGCAGCCTCTACACACCACTCACGACCTAAATAAAACCCCAAGCTTCATCTCAACAAACAACACACCCCACCCCACCCCACCCCACCCCACACACACACACACGCACGCACACGCATGCACACCCGCCCCTTTCTCTGTCCACTGCATCAATAGCTTTGTGAGCTGGGAGGTTATTGCAGATTTTTGCAGTAATAGATGTTATGTTTCAAGGCAAGACCTGGCTTCGGGGCAGGTAAACAGGCACTGAGCTTATGAGACGAGAGACAAAGCTGCAAAATATGACACAATGGTTAGGTGATTTTCTTTCCAATATACTGAGGTGTTCGGCAAATGCTAGCTAGAATCCTCCTGTCTTTGCTACTAGGCATCTCAGTGAATTAAGTATTCTAGAGGAGAATGCTCTTTTAAGCAAGGAAGCAACAGCTTTTGAGCCAAGAATAAACAAGAATTTGTTGCTCCGAGCACAAAAGAACTCTGTCAAATTCAACCTGACACAGTAATCTCTGTTTCATATGGGTGAGTGGCTTTTCTTCAGGCAGGTATTAGATCAAAGGGCAGAATCAGCAGGTTGGAGCTGAGCTCGTGTGGGTGCTGTGTACTTTCAGTTCACTAAAGGTCATGGCTTTGGGCAGCAAATGGGCATCCACCCAGTGCGGCCTGCCGAGCGTGCATTATTTTATCACAGAGGCCAGGTGGCTGCACTTGCTTGTTATTGTGCTTTAGACGATTGTAATCAACAGTAGGCTGTGTCCAACATTACACCTGGTGCTCGGATCATGCTTCACTATTCACCTGTTTTGTAGCTAAACGTGTACGTTTACCAGGTTGTGAGTTACACACAATTTTGCAGCCTGCCGTCATAGATAAACAGTTCGAACCGGGGTAGACAAATAATAAACTATCGAACCCACTGGGCATGTAAAAGCTTCTAAACGCTTGCCAAGACTTATGCTTTGGTTTCCCAGAAACTGACATGGATAAAAACTGGAAGCTACGATAATGTCGAAACATAAGGTGAGCTACAATAAATATGCAGTTCCAACAATGGCCTCATTTATCAAGTTATTTGCTCTTTGCTATTATAACACTTGTGTCTGCTTCACCTAGTTAGATAGTTAAGTGCTTAAATACAAACTAAGGGATATGGCCTATATATGAAGACTTAGTATTACTATCCTACCACCATTATATTACTAACATTATATTAAACTATTAGGAAGTGCATTAATAATAAAAATCAATAGCAAATAAAACATACTCAGGAAGATTGACATTTCATAAAGAGAGACAATAAAGAGCATTTTTTGTTTTCATTCCCAGATGATTGAACCTACTTTTCTGCCAGGCAACAATTTATCACCATGTGTCCGGGCAACTGATTAATTATCTCATGCAAACTCTAACAAAATAACGTACATTATAACAAACCTGCAGCTGCTAATCACATATAGTGCCAGTGTCTCATCGTTTTAGGACTGAACTTGAGAACATTACTGTGTTCTGATCTAGCTAGGCAGCAGTTTGTTGCAGCAATTGTGTCTTACCAAGATAAGTACTATAAAAAAAAGGAAAAAATCTGGTAGATATAATAACAGAGGTTAGAGTTACCGATTGCTTTCAGCTTGGGCTCTGTCATACAGAAATAAACACATACAGTAGAGATACATCTACTTTGGTATTAAATGTGTAGCAACTTTTACTGTGACAGCTAAGATGATCAGACATCTGCATGATCCAAATGAATATGGATGCGGTGTCTCACCTCTGCAGTGAACTCCTTCATCAAAGCCATCCGCACAGTCTTTGGCCCCGTTACAGAGCTTGTTGAAGTGTATGCACTTTCTTGTTCCAGGACATTGTATGTGATTGAGGTGACATCTGACTATTACTTCTGTGGTACCTGAAGAAGAGACGATAAAAGCGGTTAATGTAAGATTTACAGTGTGCTATGCGACGTGCATCCACAATCTTTAAAGATTTAAGACAGATTAAGAGTTTACTTTGATAAATTTCATTATATCACAAAAACACATACCACAGTACCAACATACCAGTATTGTATTAAATTTGAATTGAAAAAATTGCAACATGGTAATTACCTGTATGACCACAATAATAATTATGGGTATTATTATGTTGTTTAATAAATAAACAAATAAATCCTTTTTTTTAATGTAAGATTAAATGTAGGATTTTGCCTTCCGTCTCCTTTATTGTTTTTCTAGGTTTAAAGGTTTGATTTTTATTCTTCCTTTACAGAAGTGTCTTTTCTCCTTATCATCACACTACATCTTCATTTTGCATATCATTTAATTCGCCACATATTGTGGAGTAGCTCATCTCACTTTGCTGTAGGCAAACTCTAATTCTGGAAAAGCTACTTGAACATGTTTAGTCCACAGCCATTGTGTGAAGATGAGGGCTGTTTTTTTAAATGTCTGTCCCTTTATTTGAGTTAACTCAATGGCAAATTAATCACTTAGGCTGAACGTGCAATTGTTATAGTCACACAAAATGCGGATGCATATGTACCTTATATTTCTGCACTTATTTTTATGTAGCATATTACACACATTGTGTGTGTGAAACATGGAGAGATAGATAAAGAGTGAGAAAGAGAGACATTTCTCAATTTATAAATGTGAAAAAATGATGAAAAATGTATGCTGTCTTACAGTAAGAAACAAAGTAGGATGCAATGCAATAAATGGTGGGGGGGGGGTATTGCTCATACTCTCGTAAAAATCAAAAAGTGAAAACTTGTATTTAAAGAATGCGCGGCTCATAATATACAAGCATATAATTTTTCTTTTATTTATATATATAATGAGTGAATTATGAACCCTGCACTAAAGCAGCGAACACAACATTTTTTTTATGTGCTGAAAATGGCTTCCATCAATTCTGACACAACTTCAGTTTTTAAATGCAAATTCACACATTATATTGTAGTACAGGGAGCAGGAGATAAGAAAGAAAGGTTTCACTTTAGCACATGCCACTAATGGAAAATAATACCATGTGGCAATTGCATTTTATATTTTAACTGTAATGACAAAATTTCAGTCTAACACAAATTCATTTCAGGACAAAGCATTTTATAATGGCAAGCATTAGGGACTCATGACTACAAAGACTCTCTATTTGATGTCTATGTATCAACGAATACCTTCACCAGGCTGAATAAGCTAGGGAGCTAATGTTTAATTAGCCATGTTTCATTTTGTTGTGTTCTAATGCGCATGACTTTGTTTTGTTATACAGTATGCTGCTCAAAGTCTAAATGGATCACAGTAACACTGTACTGTTTTTACATCAAAAATCAGAGTGCGAAATACTGTGATAACTAGAACCCATGCTAGGATAGATAACTAAACTAACTAAAATAACAACGCTTTAGAACTATACGAGCATCTCAGAGTGCACAATGCATCAGGTTACATAAACAGAGAATCAGACCGGGTTCTACTTCATCAGGAAGGAACAAGAATCTGAGGCTATAAAGGGTTTAGGTTCACCAAACCTGGACATTTAAACATTTTAAAAAATGTCAACTGGTTTTATAACATGCTCATTCTTAGGCTATATAGAAAAAGGACATGGTGAAAAATTTCATTTCATTTAATAATTATATTTTAAATATTTAAGATGACAAACCATATTATTTATTGTAATTTTCTTATATTTTCTTCTGGATAATCATCCGTTATAATTCATATAATAAGTATGATCAGGTAGTCAATTTGCAGACATAGTGTATCATTTTAGAAATAATGTCATTACAGGACTGTTGGAACAAAGGTAAATTTCTTGTTTTAAATTTCTATGTTTATTTATCTTGCACACATTTTGTTAGTGACGGCTGGACAGATTATGGACGGCAGTAAGAGATTATTTACAAAAAAAAATGTGTAAAGTGAGCTGAATTTATTAGTGATTGTGCCTAACAGCGTGTACAAGTTTGAGTGGTACAATATGTGTGCCTCGTTGTTGATATCCACATGCTGGTTCCCTGGTGGACCAGTGGCTAGCAGTGCCGTGGCCTGGGTCATGGAACAAATCCCAAGTCTCACGTCACTTAAATCATGTGGCAAACATTTAGCAGTAGCCAGAAAAAGAGCTGCTGACCTGATTAATGTCCATAAAAATCATAAGCAGTTACGAATCCAGTTAAGTACAATTAGCGGCAAAAAAGAATACAGTTGAAAAATCTGGATCCCTGAGCACTCCTCTCTCTTTGTCTTTCTCTCTCTCTCTCTCTTTCTGTCTCTCATACTTGAATAAAATAAAAAGAAAAAAACCACATTGAAAGCATTACAAGGAAGAAACCAATTCTGAATTCAGATTTAAATACTGTATCATCAAGCAGCATTAAAATGGCCAAGACTTGTGTGATCATCTGCTTTGATGGAAATCAAGCTCTTTTTGATGATTAACTCAACAAATTAAAAGCACATGAAACCCTGGTGTAAATTTGGGGTCATTTGTGGCTGGTGGTTCAGTGGCTCTTACGAACACTGATGCCATCATGAATTAAGTTAATTACTAGAATATTTCAGGGTATATACATACACCTACATTAAAGCATGCATAAAAATAAGAACTGCCAGTATGCACAAGGAAATTATTACCACAAAGTATACCATGATAAATCCCACATTTTAAATTGCTGTGTTCATGTATGGCCTAAAGTAACAACTCGAAATCACCATAGATGCAAACCACAACTTCCTAATTAAAAGCCCAGTAGCCTGCATATAGCACTGTCTAAAGGGGTAAGAAGATGAATTTTACCAACACAATTAAGTAAAGATACTGTTTCATGAGTGATCTGGCTAAGCAATAAATATGAAATATTTAGATATTCTTTAAAATTGTATGGATCCATGTTTTCAGCCCATTACTGTATCGCAACCTTAAGTAAAAGTCCTATAATGACATGAAAATCCCTTATTATCAAGAACCTCATCAATCAGGTTCTATACATAGAAATGTGTGTATGCATGAATAACACAAAAACTGTATTTGCATAGATAGAAAAAGAAATGGAATTCTTAATTTGTCACACAATACAAAAAAATAAAAAAAAATAATAAATTGATTTTTTTTAATTACTCATTAGGAAGCCGGGGTCAGAGCACAGGGTCAGTCATAACAGAGCATCCCTGGAGCAGAGAGAGTTTAGAGAGAGTACTACTTGTTAGGAAGCTGGGGATCAGAGCAAGGGGTCAGTCATAACACAGCACCCCTGAAGCAGAGAGACAGAGAGACAGAGAGGGTCCAACTGCAGCATTGCTGGGGCTTGAACATGCATGTTTTCCCCATGCTTGGTGGGTTTCTTTAGGTACTCTGGATTCCCTCACAGTCCAGAGTGTACCCCCCACAAACTGCAAACTGCATCATAATTGTCACTTTTGACATGCACAAATTCTTCACAAAAGGTTCTGTCCACAGTAAAGCATTTAATCTGCCAGAATTTAATGTTAAAGTGCCCCTATTATGCCATTTTAAAGGTTGCTAATATTGCTTTATGATTCTCTTAAAACAGGTTTACATGTATGCACGGTCTAAAAACACTTCAGTTTTCTCCAAAAATAGATTAAATTTTACCCCATTTCTAAATGATTCGTAATCGACTCGTGTGAAGCAGTTCGAAGAATTAGTCTGTCTAAACCCCTCCTTTCCGTGAGCCCTCACTGCTGTGATTGGTTAGATGGCGCGGTCCTTTATGATTGGTCTACCACTACAGTGTGTGTCGGAAAAACGAAACACCTATTACCATACCTGAATGACAGCTCTGGAGACCTGTTAATACATAGAAATGATGGCCTCGATTTTACCCTATCAATTCGAGCCGGAGTCTGACGATGAAACGCCTTTCTTTGTAGATTCTTCCTTCGGAAGGGCATATAAAACAAATTTACTTTTACAGCGCAGGATACAGCGTCTTCTTGACATGATGTAACGTTAATCCACGTGGAAATTGTACTGTTTGTGGGCGGGCAAGTTGTTCGCCACGTAGAACGTGGGCGGACATTATGCAAATATAAAAAAAAAAAAACAGAAAAAGATTCGAATTGCTAATGACTCGTTTAGGCGAATGTGAGCCGACTCTTTTTTTTAATAGTCAAAAACTTCATATATCGTGCACAGTCTGGCTCACAACTTTGCGGATAGTTTATGTTCACATGCAGCTACATGACACACTGCATAAAAGATTATCTTTGAAAACACATAATAGGGGCACTTTAAACTATTAATCTTTTTGACAAATCCCACCTTCTGATTGGTTACAAGAATTTTGTCTTATCTGTGATGCTTAACTACTATATATTAAATAGTGAGTCAATCAGTGTCCCTTTCTCATTCAAAGCCCCTGTGGTTAAAAATATCACAGAGTTTAGTGATCAAGGATAGAAGCATATTTTCCTTCTCAGAACCAGGTCACGTTAAGTAACATGCACAGAAAAAATATAACTATTGGATTAAGTGTTTACATGAGTAATACTTACTATTTGAATGGGTCATCAAAGGTTCACCCTTCTCATTTCCATTGAAAATTAATTCCTATTGACTCAGATTGGGTCAGACTGTATCGACTTACATGGTTACATGGTGCACTTTTCTTCTAATTAGGCTAATATGATTTTAATGGAGTATAAGGGGGCATGTAAACTTATGTATTAACTTTACTTTATTTAAGCATTACTTATTTTACTCACTCTTGTTTGCTATCTGCTTTTTGACTATTTGAAGATAAATTTCAGCAATATATATATAAACATAATATAAAAACTGGAGGATGTACAGAAAACTTTGTTTAGGAAGACTTAAAATTAGAGTTAGAGGGATTATTCTCTTTCCTCCATGCATTTGGTGATAGTCGTATTCTTGGGACTAAAACAAAAGAGGTCTTTTACATTTTGACACACTCAGCACTAAATTACCATTAGTTATTATGCTACTTTTAACAGTCCTAGTGTCACAACATAGTGTTGTTCTATGTATTAGCACATGCCCAGATGGAGGAATTAAAAATGCTGGAGGATTGACTGATAGAGAGAAAGTGAAAGACAGCGAGAGAGATAGGGAGAGAGAGAGAGAGAGAGAGAGAGAGAGAGAGAGAGAGGGAGAAAACACAGCCTCAGTGATCTCCTTATTGACACTTCTGCACCCAGCAGCTGTTTAAAGATTCATGAGGCACGTAGGTGACCCTCATCTGCTGAGCAGCCACTAGAGCACATAAAACATGTCTAAGCGAAACATTAGCTTCCATTTTGCATGCTGTGAATGTGTCACATTGCACCTTAACTACACCAGTATCAATTACCAGAACTGCAACACAGCCACTTAGCATGAGATTTATTGCCCACGTGACAAGGCCTCTTACAAATCTCCAGAGTCCCTACTACATCACCACTCTGATCCCTGGCCAACAAAGATATCCTAAGTGGGTAGTGAATAGTTCAGTGATGTCCATTAATTCTTTCATGAGATACAGAAATCCTACAGATAAATGACAAATCTCTATCAAAGTGCATGATTTGCATAATTTTGTATTTCTATTTTTAGAATAATTGAAATTTTAATCCTTTTTTTCTCTGACATTCCTCTTCATAAGCCAAAAGATACGCTATTTTATAAAATTTCAAAGACTAACTGCATAATTATCATGCAAAAACACGATAGCAGGCAGATCAACCTTTTAGTCTGTTGTTTCTAAGAAAAATATCGTTTTTGGTCGCTTTTCAGTTACAATGATCTTTCTTTGGAGCCAATTTACATTCGGCACAGAAGAATGATACACATGGTAGCAAAGTGTGAGAAATTTCAAGGTCCAAAATGTGATTAATAGCCTTGCTAATTTACACTGGCTAACATGTGTAATTATGCATTCATGTGGCAATTTCCTTTTACTGACAAACAAACACAAAACCTGAACTTGACAATAAGTGCTCGTGTGTAACATATAGCACATAGTTAACACCGGGGAACAAAGATCTGCGACAAACTATCATTATCTTAATAAAAACTGTATTGTTGATTACAGAATCATTTCCACTCACAAACTGATTGGGAACTAATCTAATCAGATGAGGGGCGAGATGAATATTCAACAGCCTGATATGCACCAAGCACAATAACAGATGGTGTGCAGGATGGTAAGAAATCAGTTCTCATTGCCTTACACTAAATTACCAGTCAGAGAGAGCTTATACTGAATCACCCTACATGGAGAACTGGAAAATTAAGAACATCTTTAAGAATAAATGTGTAGCTAAAAAAAGATTCAAATTAAGCATTTTAAATTCAACTTTAAATCAGCAGAGTAAACTATATAACATTTTTAAAAGAAGAAATGCATGACCCAATTATGGTTCATAGTAGGTGTTATTGTAAATACTTATCTTTCTGTCCAAAAAATAATCCAAAATAGCATTAGACTAGAGACAAGTCCTGGAGAAATTGTAAAGTGGGGGCACACAGATGGATCAGTTTTACTGGGCCAACTGGTGAAAGCGGCTTATTTGTAGTCCAGAGAGTGCCAGGGACCTGGCCATTCACTTCTTCTGTGCGTGTGTGTGTGTGTGTGTGTGTGTGTAAGTGAGAGAAAGAGAGAGAGAGAGAGAGAGAGAGAGAAGGAGTAGCTCCTAGCTCAGTACTTTTGATACATGAATAAATTTAAAGGTATGTACTTTTATTCTTTTGCTCAAGTGGAATTATAAATGGAGAACTTTTACTTTTACCTGAGTAATAAGTTATCTAGGGTATATCTACTTTTACTCAGGTACAGGATTTATATACTTTGCCCACACAAAGTATGCACTATGTGGGGAAGGCAAGCCGACTGAGGCAGTGTGATGCTTTGGGCAATGTTCTGATAGGAAACTTTGGGTCCTGCCCTTCATGTGGATGCTACTACTGAAACGTACAGTACCTTCTACCAGAACATTGCTGCACACTAAGTACACCCCTTCATGGCAACAGTATTCTAGTGATAGTAGTGGAATTAAAGGACCTGCTACTGACAGATACCACATCACATCTTCAGAGATCTAGTGAGGTCCACGCCTCAATGAGTCTGGGCTGTTTGGGGCAAAAGAGAGATCTACTCACAGTATTAGGCTGGTGGTCATAATTTCATGGCTAATGAATGTATATTAATTTAGAAATGCAATATTGTTTTTACCATCTAAACAAACCTCCATATATCCTTCTCCTACAGTAGGTTCTCAGGTACCCAGAACAAGCAGTGTGTATTTGTGGACTAAAGAATACCGATCATTATTGTGTAGATTTAAATGTAATGCAATTCATGTTGATAGGTCTCTTTAGATTCTCGCCACCTGCCGAACTACAGTACACACATTAGGCTACATCTACAGTAACTAAGAGTAAAACATTCTTCTATTAATTATGCAACTGCAATGTACAAACACCAATTTTAACTATTGGTGCTATTTAGTTTATTTAATTTTTTTTAATTCAGATTTATTATTGAATTTATTTACATTACATTATTTACACTTCACCTTTACAATACTGTCCTTTTAAATCTAAAAATGACATCTTGAAGCCAATATACTAAATAGAATCAAATTGTGATTTTATGTCGTAAATGTCACAATTTGCATATTCATTGACTTAGGACAGTCATTTGCATATCAAAATACAAAGCATGGTATTTAAAGAAGAAAGATTTTCTGAAAACAATCCAAAAAGAACAGCGTTTTATCAGAACAGAAAATAATAAATGATAATTTGTTTCTTACTCATTTTAATTACCAGGCACCACAAATTAAACTACAGGATTATGCATGTGAAAAACACTAGACCTTCTGTCGAAAAAGCAGACAAACAAGCAGTGGTACTAAGAATCAATGGAATTTTTAAATGAAGAAAACAGTTGTGGATGAAAATCCTGAAAATCCAACAAAGAGGAAAGTTGTGTGAGATGTGACAAGACAAGACTGCAGCTCGTAGACAAAATATTGGGTATTCTCATACACCAGGTGCCCTGACGTTCCGGTTAGTAAAATTTTCTTCAAGCCAGAATTTCACGTTTGTGTTAGGATTCAGATCTCTATGTATGCAGTCATTAAAAGTCTATAAAAATATATATAGTGATTAAAAAAAAAATAGCATTTCAATAATATTTATTGTCAATTCTCAGTAACCATTAAACATGTGGACAGTTTGATGGCTGTGTATTTAATCTAGTCAAAATTTTTCCTTGTATTTGTATTGAATTGAAACTAAAATCTTTAATCTTTAATGAATATTTACTTGCACACTGCTGGGCTGTAAATGAATATGAAAAGATTCTCTGTGTCATTTCGGGCTCTTAGTTCAGTTATTGTACATGCCCTCAACTCGGACTGATGCGGATATATTTGCCTCAATGAACGGTGTCTTATCTCATAGTATCAGCGCTTCACATTATTGCTTTTTATTATCGCCACAGTTTCTACAACATATAAGAAAAACTGGATTTAAAATTCCTGCAGGGGGAATAAGCGTACATTCGGCTGTCCACTCATCTTCGATGGCTCAGTTTTTATATTGTGCGTTCCTTTTTTTTTGGAATAAGCCATGCTCTGTCACACTTTCATTTCTGTTTCTTAGGATTTTTGAATGTTTCTGTTTCTTCACACTCTGTCTATACAAGTTAAACTACTGTGTTGATTAGCTCTGTCGAATAACATGTACAGTATAGCCGCGCCTACCTCGAGGGAAAAAATCGCCAAAAATTACTCACTCATTCACTCATCGTCTATACCGCTTTATCCTCTTTTCAGGGTTATGGCGGCCTGGAGCCTAGCCCAGGAGGCTCAGAGCACAAGGCGGGGTACACCCAGGACAAGGGGCCAATCCATTACAGGACACATACACATGCACACACTACAGGCAATTTGGGAACATGCAAACTCCATGCACACAGACACGGGAATCGAACCTGGCTGGGAATCGAACCCGAACCCTCTAGGTGCAAGGCGACAGTGCTTCCTAATCCTTCATATGTGTAAAGAAGCTCGAATGATAAAGCTGATTTATAAAGAAGTGAGAAAGAAGGAACAAAAGTACTGACATACCGGAATAACACTTATTTCTAAGCCCCACATTCCACAGTCCAGTTACTTTCCTCAAAGTCCTAAATGAGCACATTATTTCTCATCTGTTCATTCCAGTGGAAACGCTTCCTCTTTGAGATGTCAGTTGTCATGCCTCATTGTAACATGCCATTCAGAAACAAATGCAAATATGAGCCTCTATTAGACTGCTGAAAAACCAAGCCTATTGCAGAAGGGTCTCAGGAAATCAAATGTTTTGCCATGAACACTAAGCATACAGATGAGCGCTCCCACTCCGAGCAAAGCAGACCTTCGATAAACAAACAAGGTTCCGTCCATTTTTAAGCTTACAAGAATGTGTCCAATGTCATTTTCAGGCAAGTCGGCTGCCAAAATAAATCCGCAGTCTCTGTCCTTTCCTGCACATATTACTTTTAATTAAAAAGTCATGGTGATATTTACCCTCTTTTCTCAATGTGAATGAGGCGAATTCAGCTGGGACTAGCTAATCCATCTATTTAATGTGCGATGAAAGCCTTCTGGCTGAAATCTTAGCTGCTTTGTTAATTATGATTATCATTTTAATCAGGACCATGCTGGGAAATAATAGGAGGGGAAAATAAATAAATAAAATCCACTAGTTAGAAGCTCAATAGTGTACAGTTGAGTGGGTTCTTTTATAGTGCCGTGATGTCACAGGCATGCAGATGAGCACAAAAGACTGTATGCTCTTCCTTTGTTATGATGAAATAACATGATATTAAACACAAGTTAAGTTTTACAAAATTATTCCTTTTATTCATTTATGTTTAATAACTGTGCTATCCTGTTGCATCAAGGGACCATCCCAGGAATACTGGATTCAAAAAGGAACACAACCTGGATAGGCAATCAGTCCATCAGCGAGCACCATACACATTCACTTACTTATTAGCAACTTATTACACTTACTGGCATGTTTTTGGGGAGGTTAGAGGAAACTGGTGAATCTGGAGGAATTCAGGCTAGGCTGAACGGGCGTTCTCAAATTGCTTGCAGTGGAATATTTACAGTACATAAGGAACAAATTATGACAGTTCATGCTCTCATATGAAAATAAAGCACTTTACACACCCTCTTGGCATGTATTATCTTTGGATAATCACAAGTGAAGTGTGTTATTCCGATTGTAATGCCACAGTCATTTGACAACAGTTACAACGTGTAATTGGTAAATGAATTACATCACACATTTTACAGTTAGAATAATGTTTTAGATTGTCCGAGGGAAGTTAGTTCACGTTATCACTTATGTTATAGCTCAATAAACGGTCATTCCATCATCAGCCTCTCTCTTTCTCATTCAGTGACTCCTATTTTATAAACATTACCTAGTGCTGCTTCTATAACAGAGTCTCTGTCACATGCGTTTATGTAAATTATTTAGCTGAAGGCAGTTCATAGAGAAAAGGAAGAGTTTTCACAGTCTTTCTAAGATGTATCCCTTTCTGGTTTAATCTGTAAAGTGATAGCATGTCAAAAAATGCCACTGACAAAACTGAGTGTTTTTAAATGACTGGACAGATAGGTGTGGATTTATCGTATGCTTAAAAGTCTGAGACTGGTGAGTTGTTTATGCATAAATTTCAAAAGATGTAAAATGACATGCCGTTGCAAAATAACATCCAGTTCAAACATCTTTTTTTTTTTTTTTTACAGTTATGAACAATGTCTAAGGGCTGAGCATTTAAACATGCTACTTTTCCAAACCTTTGCTTAAAAAAAATGGGAAAAAAGAAAAAGAAAACTACTGTAGTTGAATTTTGATGATGATAAATGTAATCTAAATTGTCAGTCACAAACATTAAGCACTAACAATATTTTTATTGTTTATTTGCTCTTGTATAGGCTTCTTGGCAGCAGTAAAGCAGTATTCCCAGTTTACCCCACAGTGTTGTCCTAACTACACTCAATCCCTTGTAGAATCTGCTTTTGCCATTTACATTGGTACATGACTTGTCTGTTTGTGTTCTGTCTGATGACTGCTCTGATTTGAGGACTGCTCTGAAAGGCAGTGGCATTCATATCGATGTTCATATGGGTTCATCTTAAAATGTCAAAGAGATTAGCTTCAGGCTTCACTGTCCAGATCTTTCATCTCCTCCACTTAGACCTACGTAGGGGCAGACTTACACATTTCTACTTTATTGGCACATGGCTTGGTACAACATTCCTTAGGATAACTCAATTAAATGGATGTTAATGCAGGATAAAGACAAAGTTGATTAAAAGGAATGGTTGCCTAAATAGAATAAATTAATTCTCGTAGTACTTTAAGTGTGCCCTAAAACAAAGTCTTGCTGTGCTTGTGAGACTGAGCTGTGCTTAACTGTGATTTTACACTTATAGCATATCTCCTAATTCTACAGATGTGTGACCAAAACTACTCTGTAAGCTACGGTAGCAATTAAGTGCAATGCTGAACAGAAAGAGCTGTTATACTGGTATAAGCACAACTGTTCAACCTAATCACCCAAAAGCAGTAGCACAGGCTTTAAGCTTTCCCACACAATAACATGCACTGAGCCTCCTGTTCTTTGGCTCACATTAGCCATGCATACTTCGTAAATCATAGACAAAATTTAATTAAAGCCATTCATCATTACCAAGTAATGTAATCAACATCCAGTGAAATGGAGCCATCACTTCCTTCAAACGGGTACGCCTTCCGAACCACCAAATCTCAATACATCACATTCAAAACTACTCACCGTTCAATAAAGCATTCATATATCACAGCCATGCCGCTGCAGGGGACTCAGCACCTGCACTGAGCCATGCATTTTTAAACACACAGCCCCAGTCACTCACAATGCCTAAGATACAATCCTGTGGGATGGAGGTCAGACCCCTGGCAAGCCTAATAGAATTTCTATATATGTCTGATAATATGTATATATTCTGTATGGGCTTTATTCCAAGGAGAGTGCCTTAGCCTTAATGTCAATCATATAAATAATGCATAACTTTCTGAAACAGGACAGTAAACCAAATGCAAACTTTTATGCAAACAATTATTTGAAAAAAAAAAAGTAAATAAATAAATTACTGCATTGTTAGGCATTGGACTATGGATCGGAAGGTCCCAGAGTCAAACCCCACCGTTAACCCTCAACTGCTCAGATGTACAGTATAATGAGAATAGTAAAAAAGAAAAGCAAAATATGATCTTCTCCATATTACAGCGTCAGCATCTGGAAAGCTAGCACTAAAGCTGGAAGTCATGCATTAGAGTGGGGATCTGTTACCTAAATGCGAAAAGATCCTGTTCTGTTCTATTTCCTGCTAATGCAAATGCTGGGTCCTAGTTTTTCTCTCTTGTTTATTTGTGTATAAAATGTTTAATAAAGAAAAGCCTGCACTTGTTGTCACTGTACAGGGGCATGTTTCTTAGGTATTTTGGTTAATCTCCCCTTAAAAAAAATCCCAAAAGTGTTTGACTGATGGTACTTACTTAGTAACCCAGTAACGCAGTGTACGGATCTATCCAATGACTGAAACTTTAAAGCAAACCATGACAACATAGAGATTCTTAAGGTAAAACCTGTCAATGCATTTTCCCTTGACAGAAAACTCTGAACCTTCCATAAATGATAAAAAATAAAAATACTCTTTGCCAGATTTCAGCAAATATTCAGTACTGTATTTTGTTCTTTGTTAAATACCAAATGCTTTTTATTCCATGTAGTATTACTTTTAAATTATACACAGTGTACATCATATAATCTAGGTGAAAGAAATAGTAATAAAGAAATAATAGTATATTAAATGAGTGTGTTAATATAAACCTGGGATTTGCCTTTCAGAGCTACGGCATCAATATCATTTTGACAAATCATATTAGAGAATTCAATAGTTTTATGCCATAATATTTTATTGTTATGCTTATTTATTTATTTATGCTGTTTAATTTTGAAATATAGTGGTTAACATCTCGCTTTGGGTTTTGCAATCTCCAAAATTTATTGCAAATCTTTTGTTTAAAAAATTTCATTCAAATACAAGATTTCTTAGGGCAGTGGCTCAAAAGAATAAGACTGTGGGTTACTGAACTAAGGTAACTGCTAAGTTACCATTGTTGAGCCCTTGAGCAAGGCTCCTAACCCTATCTGCTCCAGGGGCGTGGTATCCTGGCTGACTCTGTGCTCTGATCCCACCTTTCTAACTGGAATATGCAAAAAAATAAAAGATAATCACTGTGCTTTAAGGGAACAGATGACAAATAATTAAATAATAATTTCTAAAGTGATGGTCTAGTATTGTGGATTCAATGAGTTACAAAAAGTATTAAACTACTGATCGCTTTGAACCAAACTAGCAAAATTATTGTAATGAGGTATTTACTACTATTGCTACTGAGGTCTAATTGAAATGTGGAATATTGTTTAGGAATAGGCTAAGAACTAATGAGCTGCTAAATCTATGCAGAAACAGGTTCATTAATATAATGAACCTATGCAGATAGGGGCATTTTAAGTACAGGAAAAGTAAAAAGGAAGCAATAATCATAGATGTACAAGATATTAGAGTGATATTAGATATAAGTGATTTGACAAGCCAACTGGAAAATGGAAAAAATCTTTGGGGAAAAAGAAAAACGTGGAACCCAGTGGAATTTAGGTTTATATACATATATTGTGCAGGTGTCCTGCATAGTGGATATTCTTTACCCCTAAAGTGAGCCATATGCTTGTTATGGTGTATCAAAGGACACAGTGTATCAACACACATCTCTGCTGCAACAGCAGGGGCCTAATGTAGGCTTTAGTAGTTTGATGTCACCCAATGGTAACATGACAGCAAACTGTCAGATTTTGAAATATGCTCTTTTCAGAAAGCTCCAAGTCACATACTGATGATTTTGTCACCAGCAAAACAATATTGAGGGCTAAGATAGGGGAAATGGCACCGCAGACCCATGAAAAGAAAAAGAAAAAATGCAAAGCAAATCTGACAATATAGACGAAAGACAAAAAAATTGAAGAAATAGGAGTAAACATAGTTGCAGCACTAAAATACTTGCTAAATTATGCAAATTATGGCACATGAGAACAATGAAATCTAAATGTAAAGTTTATTACAAGCCTCCATTGAGCTTTTTGTCACAACAAAATAGGATGCCAAATTATTTCATTTTAAACTTAGTATTTACGCCTACAATCATTTACAATTTTATCGAAGAATCACGGCTCCAGAATTTGCACAAAAGGAGAGTGCTGCTTATTTATTTTCTCCATCAAGGTAGATAGAGGACTATGTAAGAGTATAATTTACAAAAGACAAAATAAATAGGATCATGACCATTCAAAATCTCTGATCAGTACATACTGTATAGTGAAACGGAAATGTACTGTATTTCCTATACTATAATACTATATTTCCAGTGGCTCCAAGTTCCCAAGTCCTAACTTAGTAGTATTAGTAGTAGACTTAAGGCCTTATTGAGCCTTTTTTTTTCTTAACTGCAGGGGTAAATACTGCACAATGCAAGAAGACTGCCCTTCAGCTCAATAACAAGATGCTACGCTACATTACCTCCCGGACCTCTTTCCTGCAGGTGGCAATTTTCCTGTGGAATGGAAACATTTACTATCTGTTTATTATAATATGAAAACGGCCAGCAAAGACTGAACGCACATAAAATTCTACTTCATCTGACATCAAATGTAATATTACCATCAGCTAAACTGCCTAATAACCAAGACTGGAATTTTAGTTACATTTTTATATTTTAATTGAATTGCATGCTTGTTTAGTTTGTATATACAGTGCTCAGCATAAATGAATACACCCCCTTTGAAAAATAATACTTTAATCAACATCTCAATAAACAGTTTCCAAACTTTTGACAATTTTTTTTATAGAATATTTGTTTAGCTCATTACATGAAAGTAAGGTTAATAATATACCTTAGATTACAAAATCTTCAGATGCCAAATGAATTGAATACACCCCACAACAGAAACTACTACATCTAGTACTTTGTATGACCTCCATCATTTGTAAGGACAGCAAAGTCCTCTAGGCATGGAATAAGCAAGTTGGTGACAGATTTCAATATCTATCCTTTTTCCACTCTTCAAGAGTGTCCTCTTTTAGAGCCTGGATGCTGGATAGAGAGTGATACTCAACTTGTCTCTTTAGAATTCTCCATAGGTGTTCGATTGGGTTCAGATAAGGAAACATACTTGGCCACTGAATGACTTTCACTCTCCTCTTCTTCAAAAATGCAACAGTGGCCTTAAATATGTGTTTGGGATTATTGTTATGTTGGAAAAGTGCACGACGACCAAGGGCATGGAGTAGTGGTAGCATCTTCTCTTTCAATATAGAACAGTATATCTGTGAATTCATGATACCATGCACTCATGCAGCCCCACAGAAGAACACTGCCACCACATTTCACTGTAGGCACCATGGATTTTGTATTTCTCACCTTTGTTACCCCATACAGTTTTAAAGCCATCTGTCCAAAAAAAATACCTTGGCTTTGTCTCACCAGTGTAAAGTGTCCAAGCAGTCTTCTACTTTTTCAGCCTGGGCCCTGGCAAGCTTTAGATGGGCTTTTTGCGCATGGCATTTAGGAGAGGCTTCCTTCATGGACGACACCCATGCGTGCCATTGCAGTGTATGCCATGAACTTGAGAACTTGCATGGCAATGTTTTTCAACCCTTCGTATCAGAGGAAGCTCCTGTCGAGGTGTGAACTTCCGTGGATGGCCTTGACGGCTCTGTGAGATGGTTAGATTTTCATTGTTGTTCAATTTTTGTATCACTTTTGCTACACTATTCTGACTGATAAGTAAAGCTTTGCTGATCTTCTTGTAGCCTTCACCTTACTTGTGTAAAAAAAGTATTTTATTTCTCAGGTCTTTCTCTTCCCTGTGGTGCCATTGCTGACAGCATAAAATGGGAAAAGGGGTATTCTTGGTTAAGTGAAGCCCATTTGTGAAGCCAAGCCAATTTTTTGATTCTGAAAGGAAAGTAAATGTTATCTGACAAATCTGTTGGGGTGTACTCATTTATACTAAGCACTGGAAAAATACTTAAATAATAAATAAAAAGACTTAAACAAATCAGGGTCTATACTTTTGGTGTATTATAAAGTGTACCTCTTGCAAATGGTACTTGTAATATTAGTAAATGAGAGGTTATAACACATGTCAACAGTAGTAATAGAACTAGTAGTAGACTACAGTGTCTGTCTGTAGATAGAATTATATTTGACAGTGGCCAACATCCTGAGAGACAGACGAAAAGTGGCAGACATCCTAGCCAGGCTGAGAAACCACATGGCTATAAAACATTTTGTTCATGTTTTGCTGTAGTAGCTATGATGTGAAAACTTATCTTATATTTGAACAGCAGAGTGCATGTCAAGTCAAGTGTATTGCAAATGGCAAAATAGTTCCAATGTTGACCTTGATTGCATGTCCTGTTGACTTCCTGAGGTAGAACAATAGACAGTTTTACTAAAGCTATATTATTATTTACTTTTTTTTTTTTTGCTCCAAGTCTCCCCCACTGTGGGCAAACCGCAACATACAGTAATAAATCTGCTGAAAAATACATATTTAAAATTTCAAACTGGGCAAAAAAATAGTTTTTATGCAAGTGAGAAACTTTCCTTCTTATCATGGAGTGGGGTGCAATGTGCTTAGAGTTTGTGTTCCAGGTCTGTCATTCCACTTTCTTTTTCCTATTAGAGGAGAGCAGGCTGTTTTCCAGCTCCCTCTGCTAGCCCTAGTAGTCTGCCTGGTCCCAGAGGGCTACTGGATGTGAGGCTAAGCCAGGTTCCCTCTGGCCATATGGCACAGGAAACACTCAGCCACCCTTCCCTCGAGGCAACACAATGGGGTGATTACATTCCATGGTGGCAGAACTTTAAAAAAAAAAAAAAATCACTGAAATGTCAACATTAAAAAAAAGAAAAGAAAAAAAAAAAGAAATACACAGAGGCAAAACACACAACTTACACAGAGTAAGAAAAATCTCTGAGGGAAGCACACAGGACCTGCTTCATTGTAAAACCAAGATTAAGGCATTTAAATTAACTTGTAAGCATACTGTAGTGCTGTATCTTATTAAAAAGGGCCAAATTTATTTGCACATTAGGTATATTATACAATAATTTTTAAGGGATCCAATAAACTGTCTTTTATTTGAAAATGTTGTACAGATGAGAAACAAATAATAATAACAACATGTACCTCTTTAGTCATAAACTGTACAATAATTAAGGAAAACCCAGGGATGACCCAGGTGTCACATACTGCTAGGTGTTGGACTGTGGGCATGAGGTGTGGCAAGGCATAGGAGCAGAGGGGGATGATGTGTAACTAAAGAGTCTTTCAATAACAAACAAACTAAACAAACATGAACAAAGAAAGTTGGCTTTACATTGGAGCGTGCTATAAACAAAACTCATAAAACACTTAAACATACACAGACTAGGGATTACACAAACTAATACAATACAGAGATGGGATACAAACCGGACGAGACAAGACACATTAAACAGACTAGCGAACTACACGCTAGGGACTATACATGCAAGGGGCTAAACACACCCAAGACAGGCTTGGCTAGGCCTACTACTGTAGCTATTATGCACATTAGCTGCTAAGCTAGCTAGTAGCTAAACAGACTAATTGCTAAACAGGCTAGTAGCCAGAGACCAAGGGATAAACAGACTAGGTACATAGCAGACTAGGTATGAAACAGACTAAGAACTCTAAAGGTTAGTGGCTAAACAGGTTAGTAGCTAAACAGAGAAGAAGACTAGACAGACTCGAAGACTAGACAGACTAAGATCTAAGCAGGTTAGTAGTGCACTGATTAGTATTTATACAGACTACGAACTACACATGCTAAGGAGGTTACTCACACATGAGGATAAACACACAAGGCTAATTCTCCTAGAGGCTAATCCTGCTAGAAGACACAGAGACAAAGACATGATAATGTAAACTTAAAGGGCTCCAGAAACCAAAACACCAACTATAATTAAGCAAACTAAAACAAAACATAATCAGAGAAAACAAAACCCATTTAACAGAACTCACATCAATGCTCGACCCAGTTTCCCAGAACAACCAGCTATTTATAACGAGAGTAATGAGCTTCCTCGTTCAGGTGAGCACCCGCATCACCTGACCGAGGTGCCTTCTGGGAAACTGAGTCTACCAACAAAAACTACAAAATAAACAGTCCCTCTAGTGGGCAACCCTTACACCAGGGATGTTCTGGCCAGCTCTACCCAACGTAACGGCTCGTCCGAGTGTGGATCACCTACCAGAGGCTGCGTTTTTTGCTTTTTTATCCTCGTCCACTTCACTGAACACCAAAACACAGTAAATACATGTGTGTTTGAGTGTGCGAGAGAGCTACATGTTTCTGGGCAATAAATGGAAATTAATGGAAAAATGGAGTTACCACCTTATTTTTTAAGGCTGACACTCATTTTATGTTGCCAATTACAGGCCTATTTCAATTTACCAAGTGTTTCTAAGATAGAAGAAAATGTAGTACTAGAACAACTTATAAAACACCTTGATGTTTAACTAAATCTATTGTCAGACATATTGTAAACATTATTCAGTGGAAAACTACTGTTCGTTATTTTGTTGACCAAGTCAGATCCAAATTAGACAAAGGCAGCATTTTTGGCACTGTATGTTTAGACGTATGTAAACCATTCGATATAGTAAACTGCAGAGTTTCCTTTCCAAATTTGTCAGATTTTATTTTATCTGTCAACACATTGACATGGATCAAGTCTTATTTATCTATGAGAAAACACTGTACAATTTCATACAAAGGTGTCAATCTTAAAAAAAGATCTACCAGTGTTTATCAGGGGACCATTTTAACTTTAGTCTGTATTCTGTAGTACTGTAAATGATTTTACTGTTATTTGTCCAGACATACATGCAGAAATGTATACAGATGGCACAGTGATTTATGCTCATGCTAAACCGAGGAAACAGGTGGCACTTATGTTATCCTTGGCAATGTTTAAAATTGCTAATCGCCTCACTCAGTGCTGTCTTGCATTAAATGTTGGAAAAACTGCATGCATACTTTTCTCAATTAAAAAGAAGGTATGAGATCTACCTGATGTCCTAATATACTGCAGTCATTTCAGACTTACATTCACCATTGGAAAAACATAAAAAAATTACCTCTTGTAGTCAGTCTTAACAATTAAATGTTTCAATTTATAGGGAATCGACTGTGTGCAGATGCTGCAAGATTATTCTTTCAGTCAATAATCTTTTCCCACGTTGTTTTACTCCCTTACACCCTTGCATAATTTGGATGTATATTGACAATATTTTAAATTGGTACTTGCTACTACAGCATAACATAAACAAAATGTTTTATAGCCATGTGGTTTCTCAGCCTGGCTAGGATGTCTGCCACTTTTCATAGCTGACATCCTTGCAGAGTTTATCCAAATATGATGTAATACAGTAGGATTGTGTTATCTGCTAGGTACCCTGACTAACAACATGGATTAAACTTAACCCTGTCTTTCGTTTATACAAACTCATCCCTTAAAATCAAAATCACGAGTCTAATAAGCTCACAACATTATAGAAAGTTGCATATGTTGTTAACACACAAAAATAGTGTCATAAAATAGGCCAAAAAGAGAAAATGTGTTGATATACCACACAACAACAGGGAAGCATCTAGAAAAAAGACTGCCCACAGTGTGACCACTACTTAATAATTATCAGCTCCTTTATTTTTTATTGACTGTGACCACAGTTTGACTCACTTGTTTTATACTGGCTCTTATACTGTGAAGTCACAGAGTCAGAGTTTTCTTAGATAAAGTAGGTATAAAGCAATAAACCCACATCCTTATCCTTTCAGTAAATAGATTTTTCTATCAAGGGAATTGTTTAATTTTATTCTGACTACTATCCAAAAAAAAGAAAAGTATCATTTTAATTTGTTCCAAAATTACCAGAGCAAGGGGTAACATTTCACAAGTGCTATATCTAAACCGTAAAAGATGGCCCCTCTGAATACAGTATGTCTACAGTATTTGTAATTATAACACTGACAACAACAACAACAACAACAATAAAAAACCTTCTGCGAAACAATTTTTTTACATTTTCTATGACAACATTTAAGAAACCATCTGCGTTATTGTCATGAATCATAAACTTTCCTGGCAACAGCTGAGGAGTTGGCAATGACCCAGGTTATAGGATATGAGAAGTCTTGTAAATGAGAAGACTGAAAGAGAAAGAAGTGTTTAATTCCATTTCCTATCAATACCTAATCCATGATAATGAGCTACTCAAAATTCCTATGATAAATAATTCTGGCTTCTACTCAAGGGCATTATACATAAAATGGAGCTGACGTGATTAATCTAAATGATAATGGAATACCAGAGGAGGGGAGAGTTGGCCCCTTGTGCCTAGAATATAGAATAAATTAACATTTGTGAGAAAACTCCACCAACATAAAGTAATCAGCAACTCCTGTACATCACATACTGCCCAATGACCAATCTTTTCATTATTATACATGCCAGTGACAAAAGAACCTTTGAGCAGCTATAAGACTTGTGAGGCTTGTACATAATGTAGACTGTAAATTTATTTATGTGATATGATTATGGGCCGGTATGAAAATGCTTTATTTTGGGTGAATGACTTACATCTTCGCAGAGTTTCATCAGAGGCGTCTGGACAGTAGGCTTCTTCATCACAGAGCCAACTCTTAGACACAAATGTCACATGGTCCTCACACAGAAACTCGCCAACATCACACACAACCGCCCCTGGTCCTCATGAACAGTTGAAAAGAACGGATGTTCTATGAGATGGAATGGATGGCTGTAAAAATTAAATGGTATAATGCTTGTATGGCATGTATGGTTTATCATAATAATATTATATGGTAATAAATATGTTAATTACATACTGTATATACAGTAGAACAGGAAGGAAGGGAATATTATCATATATGTTAATCAAATGTTTTTGACTTTTCTATCTTTCCAAAACATTTCTGATTTATAGCAGGAATGTAAAACTGTGTCAGCGTGAAGGCATTGGCTGAGCATTTCTCTAAAGCTCATATTCTGACAGCATGTTGATACGCCTTTTGCCAACGGCTGTCAGATCCATTCAGGGATCACTAAAGATGTGCCGTATATTTTACTACAAGATTTGACTCCAGTCTGTTTCGACACAAAAAATGCATTTTTTAAAATCCCCAGGGTTCAGTACATCATAGTTCTTTAGGAGTTTATACACTCAACTCATTCAATGTCCACCCTGCTGCCTTGAGCTGTTGATCTACTTTTAAATAAAGCAATAACTTTAGGTTCTTTGAAGAAACCTGCATGCAGCATGTCAAATAAATCATGCTTAGAAAGCACATACCTTTTAAAGGTTTATGGTAAGAGTAAAGGGTTAGGTTAATAGTAAACATTTTGTTGGGGATAATTATATCAACTGATGCTCTCTTCTGTAATGCCTCACAGCAAATTCACCATCAAGGAGAAACCTTGAAACACTTTTTAAAAGTTTCATCAGTTTTTCCAACAGCTGAGCTATTATAATGTTTTTTGCCTCATTTAAAACTCCTTAAAATGAGCTGCTTACTGACCCACTGCTGTAGAATATTGTGGAGCTGAGCTTGTTTATATCTTTATGAATGCGAAATACCAGGAAATGTGGCTTGCTTGAATATTAGTGTTTTTCACAACACCCTCATTTCCACCTCCACACCAATATTGCATTAAGTACTATGATAGCACTCATGAAACAACGCTAAGCATTTTAACAGAAAACAGAAATTAAAACATAAACAGCATCTGAGTAATTTAATGCACATAAATGTGGAGCAATTTCATGTAATATATCTTTAAAAAAATCCATAAAAACTTAGGAGCATAAATCTTTTCACCAAGGATTTCCTGACAAGGAAATTCTGTTGTAGGTTTCTTCCTAATACCCTAAAGACTTAATTGGGCAAATAACCATGTTCATTATCTCGAGAAAAACACCAACGTGTTGAAATAAGCGGATATATATCTGTTTATCTAATTATATATATATATATATATATATATATATGTGTATATACAGTATATATATATGCCCATGCTGCAAATCCCTGTCCTTGATTTGCAACATAACAATTACAACAGGGAAACAGTGAAAACAATTTAGAATAAATCTCAAATGTAAATTATTTTATATATTTGTATTGTGATTCTTTTGTGTGGCAATGCATGTAACCATACTCACTCCAAAATCAACGTTTCATAATAATTTTTTTTTTTATGGATGTTTGCATTTGAGGTGGTGAAATGTTGCAACTCTTCTCTAATCACACAGGTGTTGTGCTCTAAACTATTTACCCATTGGTAGGCAGCACAGGGTTATGCATGGTAGGAGCAAATTATTTGCTAAGTTTGTTTAGAACCGTAATAAAACCTAAAAAAAAGAGACTAGCAATACAAATTCAAATCAACACCTAGGTATGGTAATAATATCGGGTGAGCTGTAAAAGTAGACGATTTGCTCGTCATTCCCCACAAGTAGGCATCAGGTGCTGTAGGATCAGGGGGAATGGGACGGGTACAGAAAGCAATTGCTCTGCCACCCTTTTCAAACTTGGTCACCATTCATGACTACCTCCGTATGAGCAAAAATAATACTTGAATACTCGAACTATGAATCCATTTTCCTACATTCCTAAAGACAAATGCACGCTAAAACTTTCATTTTACTACTGGGAGCACGAACGACTGGAGATTTACCTCGTCGGCAAATGGATATGCCCGTCCAAGATGTGCAAGTTTCAGTACTGTATATTTTGCCGCATACCGTATAACAACAACGGTTTGTGCAACATCGATGTAACTCGGCAGCCAAGGAGAGAGAGTTGTGAGTTGAGAATGCGCATGCATGAACAATTATGACTTCACTGTACTAGTCAGTGGAGTGTTAGATGGCATTGAGCATGTACTGTTGCTGTTGCATTCAAAATGACTGAGCGAGTAATCTGCGTCAAATTTTCCTTTGAGCTTGAACATTCTTCAGCAGAAACTATTTGGATAAAGGCTTTCAGGGACGATGCAATAAGTGCAGTGCAAATAAAAGTGTGGCACGAAAAATGAAGATGATTAAGAATCTGTTAAAAGCTTAAAGTAATCCAAGTTCTGGAAGGCCTGCAACAAGAACATCTGAGATGAATGTTGAACGGTACAGGCTGCTATTAACAAAGATCGTGGCTGACAGTGTGAGAACAAGAAGCATAATTAGGAGTTTTTATGTAGTCCAGTCCATGTAGAACTGCTGGAGTCTTTCCTAGCAGACTTTGTATATATATTAGTATGCCCCCCCCCCCTTTTGCCAATGATGCACTGTGTGTTCTGAAACCTTTCAGTAACAAACACCATAGACCTTACTAGCGCAACTACATGGATCGGACTACATGGGCCAGCCGGACTACATGGGCCAGCCACCACTAACTTTTGGTAGGTCCTGACTACTGCAGACCAGGAACATCGCACAAGATTTGCAGTTTTGAAGTTGCTCTGCCCCAGTGCTCCAACCAACACAATTTGGCCTGTATTAAAGTCACTTAAATAATTTTTATTTCCCATTTTTTTTTTCTGCTTCCAACAAATCAACTTCAGGAAAAAAGGTTCCCTTGCTGCCTAATATATCACACCCACTTCCAGCCCCCATTGTCCATATTAAAAATGTAGCTACTGTGAGAAGGGTCAAATTGTAATGGCTCGACAACAGCAAGGCAACAGAGCAACTCCAAAACTACAGCTCTTGTGGGATGTTTCCGGGCTGAGGTGGCTAGGACCTACCAAAAGTAATTCAGAGACTGAAAACTGGTGAACTAGCAAGAGAGTCATGGGTAGGCAACACTCACTGATGCACTCAGGAAGTGGCCAGTGTAGTTTAATCCAATGTAAGAGCTCAAATAGAGGAAAAGGTTAATGCTGGTTTCAATAGATGTCAAAACACACAGATCAATACCTTTTTTATTGGCAAAGGGGGGGCCTACTAAATATTAGGCAATATTAAGGACAATACTGTTATGGCTGATAAGTGTATTTATATATATATATATATATATATATATATATATATATATATATATGTATGTGTGTGTGTGTGTGTGTGTGTGTGTGTATACATGTTTTGTGTCTTATGTCTAATGTGTGCAGTAGGCAGTGAGATTTATACTTAAGTCCAAGTGTGATACTCCATAAAATGCAGTATTTTCAATTATACTGCACACACTCTATGAGAACTTCAGTTTGCCTAAAGTCAGTGGGTTTATTTTCTTTTATTTTTTATTGATTTTTATTCAATTATTAATATAACTACCTATAAAAACCAACAACTTAGACACAAAATGTTCCTGTTCCAGGCATCTGCACTACTGATTTTTCCATAACATTTAAGGTTTTACGTTTCCCAAGAGTGTAGACTTAGAATAAAAAACTACATTTAAAATTTTATAAAAAGTTAAATTGTTCAGAAAACTGTTGTTCTTTCTTCTGTAAGCTCCCATTAGGGTTGGCCACAGCGGATCATTGGATTCACATATTTGATTTGGCATCTTATCTGGGCTCGGGAACGGTAACGCATTGACGTGTGCACTTGATCAGGGAATTAAACCCTGGAGCTTGTGCTTATGCTCCAAACAGCAGTTGTGTAGTACTCCATTCATATTGTGAACTGTCTCCCATTGTAACAAGGTAGTTTATATAAGTTACGTCTAGGGTTGTATTTGCATATTTAAATCATACAGAAACTACTGTGTATTCATTTAAACGTGTAGTTAGGTTTTATTATTTAATTTAAGGATAACTCACACATGCATTTCTACAAAAAGTCAATTACTAGTACATATAAAAAAAAAAAGAGGTACAACTAGTCTTTCTTAACCTGGCTTACCAGAAACAGCACCTTCTTCCCAATTGGGTACTGTACACATTTTACTATAAATTACAATATATTCAGATTTGTTTATTTTCTGCTTTTAACAGATTTGCCAAATCCACCACCTTTCCACTTTTCTTTCTACCGAGATGATTCAGTGAGGGGGTCTGGTCTCAAGCATACCAGAAGCTGCCCACAAATGCAGCATAAATTGATCAATGCACAACCATTTTTCATTCTGTTCAGTCAAGGGCACCGTCCAAAAATAATATACATTTTAAGAACATTCATCAAATAGAAAGTATCTTCCATAAATTACATAACTTAAAATTTCTGAAAAGACTGAAATGCCACATCAAATTTTATTTCTGATAACCAGTGTATTGTGGATTTTCATATCCAGTAATTGTAAAAGAAAACAGTCCCTAAAATTGCTCAAAGACGGAATTGTTTCACACTTGATGCATTTTCTGTGCAGTCAGATTGCTCTGTGAAGCTCAGCTGGTAGTCTGTGTTGATTCAGTTCAATGCCAAGTATTACATCAAGTAAAAAGCAATCACAGCAAATAATATGATGAATGGCCTTTGTCCCTCATCCCATACTCCGAAGAACATCAGCTTTTGCTTAGAATGAATTGAGACGTCAATTTGATTACAGTGGTGTCAATATAGAAAGCATGTTTACATCATCCAATTGGCAATAACTGAAATTATTGTGTGGGATGACTCTCCCTTTATTGACAACTGCTTCATTCACATTCAACATTTCCAGTCAACTGGATTACTGTCTGATTCCTCTAGTGCACAAGGTGCCTAGATTCAGCACAAACAGCAAGAAACAGTTAGTGCTTGGCCCATACAGACAAGGAGGTCTCTAAAGTGGACATAACATTTCTGGGTTACTGAATTACCCCGAAGGTATTTTTGCTTTTGCAGCTAAATTAATTAGCATTACTACTCTACAGCCATGTCTAAAGCCAGGCCTGGACAGAGGGCCCCGTCAGTGAGCGCCTGGTGGCCATGTCTGCCAAGGGGCCCGGCCGGGTACAGCCCAAAAGAGCAATGTGGACCTCTGTCCTCCATTCTCGTGAATCCACCACCTGCAAGAGAAACCGATGGGGTTGGGTGTGTTGTTATTTGAGGAGCAGTGAAGGCCGAGGGCCTCGACGGACTAGATCCAGGCGGCAGAAGTTGACTCTGAGGACGTAGAATGTCCTTTCTCTGTGGGGGAAGGAGCTGGAGCTTGTGCAGAAGGTGGAGCGTTATCAGTTAAAGCTGGTGGGGCTTACCTTGTGGTATAGCCTCGGCTCTGGATCCTCCTGGATGGGGTTGGACTTTGTTCATCTCCGGAGTTGCCCAAGGTGTGAGGCGCCAGGCGGGTGTGGGGATACTTAGGAGTCCCCGGCTGAGTGCCACAACATGCAACGAGAAGGCTGCCTCTCTGTGCCTGAGGACCATGGGGGGGGGGGGGGACTCACTGTGGTCTGTACTTATGCTCCAAACAGCAGTTGTGTAGTACTCCATTCAGAGTTCTTCCTGACTCTGAATGGAGTACTACATCGGGCCCATGTTTGAACATAGGGATCAGCGAACTTAGGCAGAAAATCATTGATCAATTTTGTGATCGTATCATTTGACCTGAGGCCATATGTCTTGGACACTCGGGTAAAGAGAGGGGCGAAGCTGTCAACTGATCACCATCTGGTGGTGAGTTGGGTCAGGTGTCAGGGGAGGCCACTGGACTGACCAGGTAAGCCCAAACGGGTAGTGCGGGTGGATTGGGAACGTCTAGGGGAGGCCCCTGTCCAAGAGGCCTTCAACTCCCACCTCCAGCGGAGCTTTTCCCTGTTGGAGCTGGGGACATTTAATCAGAGTGGTCAATGTTGAAAGCTTCTACTGCTAAAGCTGCAGCTGTGAGCTGTGTCTTAAGGTTCTGGGTACCTTAAGGGGCGGTAACCCTCGAACAGCATGGTGAACAGGGATCTGTTCGACTGCAAAATAAGTCCTTCAGGGATATGTTATCCCGGGGGACTCTAGAAGCAGTTGCAAGGTACCGGCGGGCTCGAAGGACAGCAGCCGCAGCGGTAGCAGAGTCAAAGCAGCAGGTGTGTGAGAAGCTCGAAGAATCGATGGAGAAGGACTTTTGGGCAGCACCAAGGTGCTTCTGGAAAACCATCCGACACCTTAGGAGGGGGAAAGCACCCACGCAGTGTACAGCAAGGATGGCACAATGCTGACCTCGACTGAGGAGGTAATCGGGCAGTGGAAAGAGCACATTAAGAAAATCCTGAACCCGACTAATTCACCCTCTTTTGCATAGACAGAGATGGAGAATGACTGGGGGATGGTGTTGATCTCCCTGAGTGAGATCACTAAGGTAGTCAAACAACTCCACAGTGGCAAAGCCCCGGGAATTGATGAGATCCGTGCGGTAATGCTGAAGCGAGTTGTTACCCCAAGTGAAGGAGTTTAAGTATCTCAGGGTCTTGTTTACGAGTGATGAAACATTGGAACGTGAGGTTGGCCGGAGAATCGGAGCAGCAGGAGCGGTATTGCAGTCACTTTACTGGACTGTTGTGACAGAAAGAGAGTTAAGTCATGAGCGTTGGGTAATGACCGAAAGAACAAGCTCGCGTATACAAGCAGCCGAAATGGGTTTTCTCAGAAGGGTAGCTGGCTTTTCGCTTAGAGATAAAATAAGAAGCTCAGTCATCCGTGAGAAACTCAGAGTAAAGCCTCTACTCTTTTGCGTGGAGTCATCTAGGGGCATCTAGTAAGGATGTCAACAGGACACCTCCCTAGGGAGGTGTTCTTGGCAGGATCAGATGGAAGGAGACCACGGGGCAGACCAAGGACTAGATGGAGAGATTATATCTCCACACTGGCCTGGGAACGCCTCGGGATTCCCGAGTCAGAGTTACCTGAGGTGGCTGGGGAAAGGGAAGTTTGGGGTTCCCTGCTGGAACTGCTAACCCCTTTGGATTAGCGATTGAATTTGAATGGATGGATGGATGGGTGGATACTCTTGGGTTTAGAACCATTCCTCCTGCTGCTGGTTGAAACTGGAGAGGGGACAACCTCTGGCCCCAGGAGGTGCAGCTTGCCACTGATGTGCTCAATCTTTCATGTTTAGGATTTAAAAAACAAAACGCAGAGTCCAATTTAAATTATCAGTCTGACCCTTCATGCTACTTTAACCTGCCTCACACATCTAGAGGCCACTCCTCTTGACTTAACTGTTTGATGCTTGCATGGCTGTACCACAACTGTCTCTCTGCAGCACACTGACCATTTAGGAGAAAAAGAAATACATCTTTAAAAATCCTGTATGGAGAGGGTTAAATGTTGTGCCATTCAATTTTATACAATAAAAAAATAATTAGCATAAGAAAGGACCAAATGATATGACGTACCACTGAATGTTTCAGTCATTTAAAAATGATTTCAAACAGAATTTAGGGACGGGAGATAAAAATAACCAAAATAGCACCAGTCTTTAGTCAGGCAAAAGTAAACCCATTACCATAACAGTTGGAAATGTTCAGCAGAGCCTGGGCCGGCATCTTATTATGAGCTTAATACTGACACCCAACTGCCTTGGTGGGCTAAACACACTGGCTCATTAAAGTCTCTCAGCCTTTGTAATGTCACCAGCTTTCAATGCACAAACCTGTCACTTAGAGACAGTGGACAGATGACACTTTTTTCAAAACTCTATGTAGATACTCTTCCATATAAGAAAGAACAACACACTTTATTTCTGGTGAGGCTTTTAGAAAAAAATATTTAGTCATCTCTTGCTATATAGATAGAGGGATAGATAGAAATGTTATATGGCTATATGGAGACACAAAAAATAAGGCGTAAATGTCAATACCTGCAAATGTGGGCTTTGTTAGTGAAGCTAAGTTAATGTGTACTGGAGTAACCCTCAAAATGGAATCACTTAGCAGCTGCACAACTAATTTAGAACTTCGATTGGATGCTTAACAGCTGTTAAGCCCCTCTTTTTAAGTCTTTCTTTGTCTTGAGTCTCATTATCTCTCCAACTGTTCTCTGTCAACTTTCCCTGGATCTTTGCTTTACCTTGAAAACGAGCAACAGTGTGTCTCTGAGGGTTTATGTGCATTTCTCATCTGAGCTAAAATAAAGACAAACCTCTCCGAAACTGCATCATTGTGGGTTGCTTGGGCAATGCAGTGATTATAGCCAATTAAAACTGAATGCACTACACATGGAAGCACTGTCAAACAGAGACCTAGAAAAAAAATATATGTTTGTGAAACTTTTGCATACAGAGTCCAGAAAGACTCCAAAGCTTGCTGTAATAAAATATGACATGCAGGAGCCTTAAATATCAACACTAACAGTGAATACTGTCTTGAAAGGACTTGAAAAGTCTGGCTGATTGGTTTTGAGCTCATTTTGGCTTTAAACTCACAGAGCTGCTCTCAGATGATACCTATTTTCAGCATTCTTAATAAGCAAAATCACTAAAACACCCAAACTTTAAGTGCATGTAAATCCACATAACTTTTATTGCAGTCTTTGCTTTAAAGTTAATAAACAAATAAAAATTGTCTATAATGTGGTTGGTCTTATAATAGCATTCCTACATTCGGTACACTACGTATTTAAAAGATATTTCTAAATTATTTTAAAAGAGCAGTTCAAAGAATGTCCTTTACATACTTTAAAGTTCATTATGATGAATTTAGGAATAAATGCAGTTTTTAATTATTTGAAAGGCAATGAAAATAAAATTTGTCTGTAAGACACATTATTACCACAAACTGTTTTAAAAAACTTTCTTTCAGCTGCTCCCTTCAAGGGGTCGCCATACAATCCACAGACAACTTTGGCACAGGTTTTACACCCTTCCTGACACAACCATCCCATTTTATCTAGGCCTAGGACCAGCACTGCATGCAGTGGCTAGGTAGAGGCAAATACACTGAGGCAGGGCTTGAACCCAGATCCCCAAACCAACAACTTAGAACCCTAGCTGCCTGAGTCACCCCTCATAATATAATGTAAATGTTTTTATGCAAGAGTGAAACACCTTGAAAAACAACCCAAAAACCTGTAAATATCGTTATCAATTATGGTTTTTGTCATCAGTAGCAGGTTGCCACATGTATGTAACTAGACCTTCCCTCCTGCAGCCAATTTAACAGACAGTTTAGGATTTCCTGGTCTTTCTGGTTGTCCAGGGCAGTTTTTTATGTCACTAATATGACACTAATTATCACTGCAATTATAGCATATATTTTATTTTTGTAAACCAGCAATGCTATTAGCAGTGAACCTTATGTGCCATGGTGACTCCCATGAGAGAGCAAAAAATGCATGTGCTGTAGCAGTCACAGTGCTAATAAGGGATAGCCATCATAAAGTGTCATGTGTTAAACTGGTATACACCAGCACCTTTCTATACCTTCTGCTTCAGAGTTACATGGTCAACTGGAATCGCCAAATGCCCCAGCAAACTAAGAGTATCATTGCATAAGCATACAACAAGAAAGTTCCTAGGTTTTTAAACTTAATGTTTGTGGGATAGGAGGTGGGGGAGCTAGGGGTCGTCAAGTATTGCTGTATACAAATAAATGCCCCCATTAAATAAGGTGGTGAATTATTATTAGTTTGGGGCTGTTAGGCACTTAGCTGTCAAAGAGCTTTTGTAAAGAATGAATTTTATAATTAACCAAAGTATTTTAGGCCAAAATCTAGTTACCTCACGCTTACATATGCCCTTAGAGTCATATTAATTAAAGTCATATTAAAAAAAAACAGAAACACAGAAATAGATGCAGGATAGATAGATGCAGGATCTCCAAATCAATGTGTCTAATAGAGCTGCAATTAATGACTATTTTGATAGATGAATAATCTACTGTTTATTGAAATGAATAATTGACTATTGAGATTGTGAACTGCATTATTAATTTATAATTCCTATCTACCCATAACCCTAAAACTAACTAAAAATTAATAAAATAAAAAGATGAATAGTTTATTCAAAAAAGTATTGTAATGATCTTTCCTGATGATACAAGGTTTCGGTCAAAATCTTGAACCAAGCAAAGTAGCAGCAATAATATACAACAAGCTTAACATTTAGAAATGGCAAATGTCAATAATGGCAGTTTAAAATATTAAGAAAAGTGAGATAATGTGTGTGCTGTGGTGGGGTTGTAAAGGAAGCAAGAGTGCCGTTAATAGGATCGGACACACACCTGAGGAGAATATGGCTAATTAGTGTTGCTATGAGCTGGGAAATAGGGAGGGTAGAGCAGTAGAACTAGAGAGAGAGCTCAGAAAGCAGCAACTGTGTGTGTTTGCGTGTGTGATTCACTTAAAAAAACCTGTTCATTGAAGAGAATTGGAAATAGTCAACACAGACGAACTAATTAGCCACTTCTCCTCACTTTTCTCCTGTGTATGCTTTCCCTCTTCTGTGATTCCCACTTCCCTTTTGACCACGCCCCCACCACGAAAAAGTCAGTTTTTTTCCTGAAGCTGTTCAGAGAACAGTTTTACTGGGTGTCTAATATGTTTTGTTGGCTAGGAGTAAAAATAAACACTTTTCCATTAAAATGATTATTTTTCAGTCCTATATAATGATTTGTTCAAACAACACAAAACTGATAAATCTTCTAATAGAAATGTAAAAGAAAAGAACACAGTTATTTTTTTTATTTATAACCTGAATGCTATTTATTATTATTATTATTATTATTATTATTATTATTATTATTATTATTATTTCATAAAGCCATAACAATCTTTCACCAATTTGGTCTTCACTATCTTCTGGTGCTCAGTATCAATAATCCCACACATTGTTTGTCACCAGAAGTAAACATGTGTATCTTATTCACATATTTAAATGTCTATACCCTACAACCTTTTTTCATATAAGAAAATCGCCTGCACAGAAACTTGCACACATTTGCAGTAATTTATGTAATTTATGTTACTGTATGACATAAGTGACATGACTCCTGATTTGATGTTTAAATGCTGGCAGAGGTACAATTTTTGCTTCAATGTTATTTAGCAAGCAGCTTTTCAAGTGTATTTTGCTAATCAACCACAACATTAAACAAACAAAAAAAAAATTAGTTGGTTAAATTATTTTGCAAAAGGGTAAATTTAAGGGGATGTACTCAAATGTCTGGCAGAAACTGGCCTGACATACTGTAGACCCTAACACCATTACAAGGTGAATTGAATACCATTGATTATCAATTACATAGCAGTAAACTGGTGAAGGATCGTGGGCACCCAAGGCCCACCTATGCCTGTGGGGAGCAAATGCTAGCCTATCTAGTCCAAACCCACAAAAAGCTAATATAGCACAAATTGCTGAAAGAAATCAAGGCGAAGATATCAGAACACTCAGTGCATCACAGCTTGCTTAGTAGGCAAGATAAGTAAGATTCTTAAACTGGCCTCCAAATTCCTAGATCTCAATACGAAGAATAAGAGCTTTCTCATTTTAAAAATTCTGATCTATGGAAGCACCATCTCACATCGTACAGTAATTAAAGGATCTGCTACTTAGAGCCTGGTGCTAGGCAGCACAGCACACTGTTAGAGGTACAGTATTGTGGAGTCACGCTCTAGAGGTGATCCGGTGGTACAATTGGAACCTACACAAAATTGTGCATAATGTTTTGGCTTTTAATGTTACATTTTTATTGGCCTTAGGGCATACTTTTTATTTGCTCCTATAGAATTGTGATAACATTGACAACAATCATATGAATGTGCTCAGATTTTTATGCCACACCAAACAAGCTTATCCCCAAACAAGTCTGCTAAATAACACCAATCAAACCAAACTGTTTATTCTCATACATGTTTTATTTCCCCACAAAACAGTATAAAAATATTCCATACAAATTGCAGTAAACACTCCACTTAGCTCGACTGTATGAAGAGGGAGTTTTGTGAGGTGTGGATAATGATGCTTAAGGTGCCACACATTTAGAAATTCCACACAGCACCTCGTGCAGGAAACACATCCTGTGCCAGAAGGCCTTTACCATGGCAACTTTCAGTTGGCCTGCCTGCATCCTTGCATTGCAGTAGAGGACATCAATGCAAAAAAAAAAAAAAAAGAGTGGCTTCATTAGGTATGACCTGACCTTCAGTTTCCAGGGAGGTCACTTATATTTTCTAAACAACAGCAGGGGCATGTCAACAAATTATCAAAGGGAACATGGGAAGATTTTAAACAGCCATTGCAAGAATAGCCTCCTACTCCTTGGCATAATCTACCTTGTAAACAATGAATTATTCATTGGACTGAATTTAAATCTTTGGTCCTCAAAGCTCCTCTGCCTTTTATGATTTTTAGACCAAACCAGACAGTGTCGAATCGAACTGTCTGTACATTTAATGACTTTTCAGGTTGGTATAATACATTATTTCTCACATAGTAATGTTAGGCTAATGAATCAAGAATATATGTAATATGTGTCTTTTAAAATTCTACCAATAGCTTTCAATTTAATTAATATCTACAGTACTATGTCTGGGACATGCAAAGTCTATGCTAATTTAACATGAAATGTCTATGCTAATGCAAAGTATATGCTAATAATCTCCTCTAGTCAAGGTGATTAAAATATGCTTCCTTATACTTCACACACTTAGCTTGGGAATACCATCCTCTTTGCTATAATCAATCTGTAAAATACTAGGCATCACAGCAAGATAAATAAAATAAAGCTTTTGTCATTCCAGAAGGTAAACTGTCCATCATCAGAGCATGTCTTGTTAGAATGTCCAGCCCGTTATATCCTTCCAAATCCAAGGATTTAACATATCACTCAGTTGTGAGCTATGAGTCTAGCTGTCAAATACTAAAATTAAAGACAAGAAAGTATCTTCATCTGTTAATACAAGCACTCTCCATGAAGGTGACAGGACTGCAAATGTGACAATAAAATTATCCAAATTAAATGATGTATATTAAGGTCGGGTTTTAGTAATGCTCCAAATATTGTATCTTAATAGTTGTACTGTAACATTTTTTTTATAAATATATCATTAGCTCTAGTGTTTGCTTACAAAAGGTCAAGGAAAGAAATAAACTTTACATTTAAGATAAAATAACAGCACGCAAGAAACATGCAGTATGCACATATATACATAAATCATATAAAAATGCACGAGTTAAGCATAAGGTTGTGCAGTACATCACCAACTTTTAAGAATTTCAAGCAAAACTACCACTTATAACCATGTGCTTTTCTGTCTTATGTTCACATATGACATTACCGAGTGCTGTGCTTCACTTGTACAGTGGTCAAAATGGGTATTTTGCATAAAAACACTAAACAGAAACCATATTTTATTCATATTTTAACCTATTTTAGTTAAACCGGTAACCTTCTCTCACCTCTTTTATGATTCAGCAGTTAAATGTTTAGTGCACTAAAATTATGCTGATAGCTACGATTTCTCCTCAACCGCAACAAGCCTGCATGAACATGGATGAAATTAGAGAATATATAAAAGGGGAAGATAGGGGAAATAGCTGCAAGCCACATATATACGTAACCATTGGTAACCATGCCTTATCATCTGTAACCATGGCCTATAATGTGCGTGTTTCTTTAGAAATTTTGAGCAATTTTAGACCAACGGAAATTGGATAAATTGTTTGAAATTAAAGTACGTATAAATGTTCTGGCTGTAAAAGTGGCTTGTCAAATCATTCATTCTAAGAATTCTACTGAAAGCTTTAGAATAATTAAAACTTGGAATCTGTAGCAATATTACATTTGATTTCAATCTGTTTATAAAATACAAAAAATTATATTAAAAACAGAAAAAAGGCATAAGTAATAAAAATGTCCAAATGTCCTTGATGTGTATGAGGTCAGCTCTCATTGTGCTGTCAAATCAACTAACATTTAGGTAATATTTCTAACATTCAATGTCAGAACCTCTTTGAAAATATGTAAAACCTTTATATCTCCATTTACATACCTATTACAAACCTCTTGTAAAATAGCTGTATAAAATATACAGTATATTCAATATTTGTATAGTCTTAAGTGTAGTATATTGAAATTATAATTATAGTGTAAAACTACAATCTCATTTTATGCACATTTCTCCTACAAAATAATCTATAAATGATACAGTATAAAGTTTCATTAATATATAAAAAGGTTTACTGAAGTGAAAAATATACCTCTTCTTTTCATTTAGTCTCTTCTTTACATAGTCTTTTAATAAATTCCAGATTATATTGACTAAATCAGTAGACTGAGATTGAGTAGATTGAGTGTTTTTTTTGTTTTTTTACTTGTTTAAGCAATTTTCTAAAGGTTTACATTAATACTGTTGGGACATTTACTAAGTCTAACATATTGTGAGGGAAGCCTGCTGTTGAAGAAAGAATAGGGACAGACATCCCTGGCAGAGGGGGCCAGGCAGAAACCTATGGTTGACCCTTAAATGAGATCAAGTACGATTTGTTTATTAATGTATCTAACTGATGATACAATTTATGGTTCTACATGATAAATTTATTGCTAAGATTAAAACACATGTAACCTGTGATCTGAAGTATTGCCCATATACCATATATAGGCCTACTATAAGGGTGGGTGGCGGTCCTGCTGTGGTAGGAAAGTGCCCCTCATAATTTCTAATGACTGGACTGTTTTGGTTTAAGGTTTAGCAATGACAAAATTTACTTTCTATTGTTTTCTTAAATGCAGTGTTTTCTGTTGGGTGAGTGTTGTTTGCCAGGTTTTGTTTTATGTTGTGCATTAATGATGTTACATTGATGTTTTTTTTGATATTGTAAATTATTGTCATTACTGTAATTAAAGGCCTTACTGAACTCTTCAGAAGAGACTTATGCCTTCACAACTTACCTGATTAAACACTTGTAGTTTCCCATAGCAATAAGAGTTAATAAATAAATAAATAAATAAATAAAATATATTTATAACTAGTTGCCTAGTTGCTGAATTAAAATCTGCTTTTATGACTCTGATCCTTGAGGACCACTGCCCTGTGCATTCTCAGCTCCTAATCAACGAATTAATACAGTATACACCAGTTGCTCTTGAAATTATTTATCCCTCATTAAAAATCAGTTTTTTTTTAGGGCTGGGCGATATGGCTGAAAACTGTTTTACGATATTAGTGTTTCATATCAGTCGATATCGATAATTATTAAAATTTTTATGACCCATTTAAAATAAGCAGCAGGAGAAAAATATATTACATTTAAACATTTTTAATTTAAACTTAACCTTCCTCTGATCATAGTCCCCTCAATTATTAAGACAGAAATGTCAATAACCATAAAAAACTAAAATAATTAAAATGTAAAGTCACAATGTTCAAAATTATTACAATGTTAACAATTATCTCTTAACATTTAAGGTGCAAAATGAAAGAAAATGTAAGAAATGCTTAATAAAGTGTAATAAAATAGTGCAAAGTGCATTTTCTGCTTATGAAGAGGAATCCAGCAGACCAGCACGAGACAACAATATGGCGCAACCAAACATGATACTGTTACATGATTGGCGTTAGCGTATCACTCCCTACGTTGCTAGGTTACCAGAGAGCGAGTGCCTTTGTTAATGCAACTGTCACGGGTAGAGATGCTCCGATCAGCATTTTTGGGGCCGATCACCGATCACCAAGATCATGATCTGCCGATTACTGCCGATCACAGAATGGCAGGGGAATGGAAATCTTATCTATAATCTAGCAGAGTTTGCACCATTTGTAGAAATGAAACTTACTCCAAATTCACTATATTGAAAAAAAAAACTGTAGAAATAGGCTACAGTCAAGATCTTGAAGAACCACCAAGTGTTTATTTTAGAAAATTAGAACTTAAAGCTACTGGAGACCATCTTTCCCAAATAAGACAAAGTAACTTAAAATTATTCCAAAAAAAGAGGGGTCAGGCAGACCAACACACATCAGATCAGCTTAATGGGATGTAGCCTCTTAATACACAGATTACATTTTATAATTGGCAGCAAAATGTAAAACTTGTTACACCAAAAATGGCTACTGCCACAAAGGACAAAACTATGGCATGTGGTTTTTTTTTTTCTGTTATTATTATGAACGTCTGATGTAGTAGAGGAACAACTACATCAGATCCAAAAAATAAAATAATGCAAGCCTGTATTTTATTGAATTAGGTTCGTTTCCAATAAACTTTCCAGTGACGTATTTCAATTAAATAAAATACATAAATAAGTAATTAAATAATCACCGAAGACACGTCGTATAAAAGAAAATGTTGCACGCGCGTGCAGACAGTTGAGCGCGCACAGAATCGAGAAGCCGCGCATGCGCGGAGAACACGTTAAGCGAGCAGGGGAGATATTGCACGCGCATAGAGTGCTTTGTCTGCTCTTGTAGCGTGGACGGTAAACCGAAACGCGAAAATAGTGCGAACAGGCAGGATAACCACAAGAGTTATTGTAAGAACTCTCTCACACCGAGAGCAAGAGTTTACACAATTCCGTGTTCTAGCAACTCACACTCAATCAGGAATTTGACCCAAAATTGTGGGTACTCTCATAAGATCCGGGCGAAGCGTCGGAAACGGCATGGGCAGACTGAGCGATGTGAAGCGCCATCTTGTCTCCTTTTATACTTCCTGAATCGCGACCGTACTACTTCAGTCCTAGTGCCGGTCACGGAGCGAGTGCGCATGACAGCAACCAAACTAGCTTCGCGACCTCTGTTGTCTTCCGACAAAGAATAAAAATTATCAAACGTTTTATCGAACACATTTTTTATTGATATCGATCACGTGTCTATCGTGATACATATCGTTATCGTTTTATCGCCCAGGCCTAGTTTTTTTTTATTTTTATAACTAACTTGCAGCTGTTTGTAATAAATCTGGGAAACAACAGCAATTTAAATAGCTAAACAAAACTAATATGACAAGTGATTTATCCAAATTCAACATAAATGGCCTCTTTTAATGATTACTGAAGTCTTAGAATTATTCAACCCCTGAAGAAAAAACCCTCATTAGAGACTGATTTGTAAATTAGGTGTTGTTTTAAGCACAGATTAGATGTCTCAGGTGGACTTGATTTAGAACACATGGAATACCCTAGAGAGTTGTCTATAAAATTCCTGCACAAACAATAACAAGGATATTAAAATATAGCAAAGGTACCAAATGCTCCTAAAAAAACAGTAGGAAACCTAGTTTGCAAGTCCAAAGTTGCTACACTACCTGGACATGGAAGAAAGAGAAAGCTGTCACCTGCTGGTACCATATTCCTGAGTGCTGAAAACCCTCGATTGCCTGCAAATGACCTACAGAAAGATTTGGTGGCGGAAGGCACTGAAGTTTGACTCTGCACTGTAAGGCGCATAATGACACTAAAGGTCAACCTAAGACGTACCCCGCTACTGACCCTAAAACACAAGAAAAACCAGCTCCAATTTGCCAGAAAATTATATTTAAAAAAAAGTTTAAAAATTGCGTTTTATAGATTGAAAAAAACAAAACTTGAACGTTTTGGGCCTATGAATCAGCAGAATGTTGTAAGGAGAAAGAATGCAGAAAAGTGCACCCTGACTACCATGACTCATAATGCTTGAATCTAATAGAAAATCTTCGTTGGTGTTTGAAAAAAAGCTGTTGCAGCTTGCAAACCTAAGATTTTTACTGAACTAGATTCTTACTTTAGTAGAGGTTAAATAATTTTGATACTATATATTTTTTGTTGACTTTGAAGAAACCACTTGTTATATTAGTTGTGTTGAGCTACTTAAATTGCTTTTATTTTTACTGATTTATTAAAAAAAGCTGCAAGTTACTAATTTTGGCCAAAAAAAATTATAATAATTAATGCAGGTTGAATAACTTTTTGTATTTTTTCCCACAAATTGTCAATTGTCCTGACACTGAATCAGGTACTTGGAGAATACATTTAAAGACTTAGGGAAAAGAAAACATTACTTATTGTAGGTACAAAAAGCATTTGCAAAGCATCTAAAATCAACATTTATCAATGTGTATACCCTGCTAGTAACTTCACTCTGTATCAGGGGCAAATTATGATAAAAACAGTCAACCATACTGTAGCTATGCAAAGCTTTGGACAATAGGAATAACACTCTAATGTTAAAAATAACCAGTTTAAAGTTCAGTGTGGTCATGGCTATTATGACCTGAGATTCCCTGCTGGCTTTGCATGCAGAATCGTCTGTGTTATTAAACTGTATTTTATTTTGCATGTAGTTGACAGCAACAGTACTGTTGTACCGTGTAGATAATTGTTGATCTTTCTAAAAATTTATGTATTTAACATGAGTAAAAATTGTTTCCTTTGTTCATTCCACAAACATACAAAGGAAGGGTGTTCAAATCAAAACAACTTTTAATTGTGCACAATTACAGAACACAGTTATGAGAGTAAAAACTGCCCTTATTTCTCTGTATAGTATCATGCTACACTAATGCACTTATCCCAGTGTTTCGCTAGTGCTTGACCTACTAGGAATCCCTGTAATGGCCAAACATGTGAAAATGGCTTTGAGCACAGTCAGAACTGTACGGTGATGTGCCAATAACTTCAGCTGAGTTCCTGTAATGTGCAAGTGGTGTTCATGAATGATTGTGTTTACAATTCCCACAGACAGGTGTGTCTCTTCTGCAAGTGGGCAACAAGTTATCTGTCGGTTTTTAAGGATTAGGCATTCCATTTGCTGAATGTTCATGGGAATGAGTGCAGTAGGCTTTGTATCAGCTTAGACAGGATTGTCATTAATTATTATACAGCAAAATGTCTGCAGCAAGCTTTAATGCTTTATGGCTTTTGTAAATGGCATTTTTCAGACCTTCAGTTTTATGACTTCATTCATGACAAATTTTATAACATCTCCCAATTTGACTTAAATACCTCTCATTAATAAATAAATAAATAAATAAATAAATGAGATATTCAATTAAAAATTAGGCCAATATGAGGTAAATTTTTGTCTCCAATTTGTTCTGACTCCCACTTTTTCTTTCTCCAATTTACTGAACACTATTTAAATCTTAATGTTCACCTAGTTTTAGGAGGCTGACTAAATGACATGCAAAACTATTTGCTGCTAAATGGCTAAAGTTTAGTATATAGAACTAAGAATGCAATCAGAATGAACCTATTAGTATATCCATCTCTAAGTATGTCAAAATAATAGGAATTTCTTTCAAACATGAGCTGAATACACCTCCTTTCACAATACATATGTTCAAACAACTCCCATGTATACATACTGTATCCGTCAGACACTCCTTACATACAGTTCTTCTGTTTGGCATCCTGGCACAAACTTGTCTAATTGCACCACTTCTCACTAAACTGCTTTGAAACAGAGCATCTGACCTTTTTTCCTATAGTTAATTAGCAAGGCTGCCAGTAGCTGTGTGCCTTCATTAAAATGTATGCAATCAAGGATGTTGTTTTACTATTATTAAAATGAGAGCAAAATTACTATAGCAAACACATGCAAAAACAAGTAAAAAGCTTGAATTTCATAAGCAAGATAAAAAAAAATGTAACCACATATATCTGGAAAGAGATTTATCGGTTGAATTTTGATGAGACTATGAGTCATACCAGGATATTAAAATCATGAAACCTCTGAATATATATCAATATAAATCGCACATTAGAGGACCATAGTCATGATTTACAGTACAATATTGTAACCTATTGGAAATAAACAATATAGAAGTGTATTATTAGATTCGTGTACACTGAAACCTGTAAAACCCTGGTAGAAACTTAAGGACCAGATAAATGCTGCTAGATACGGTATAATGCTTTCTGAATACTAACCAAAGCATTTGCGCTTGACATTATTTAGCTAATAGCTACTGTATATGTTAAGCCTACTTAATCTCTGTGTGGTATGCATTTCCAAAGTGAAATTCATTTAAACTTCTTTACTCAAACTACTATTTTGCATTTGTTTGTTAAAATCACTGGTTTACTTTAAACACATCATCCTGGTAATAAGTATTACAAGTCACACTGTCAAAAGTTGCCTGTTTAGGGCTAAGAGACAGAAAGGTGTTGAAAAAACATGAAAATAAAGCTGGTAGAGGTGAACAAACAAATTATTTAATGGATGCTAAAAAAAAAGTAATGAATTCTGTAAAACTGTGTGGGGGCATTCATGACACAATAATAAATAAAGCTAAATAACTAAAATTGCAGTGTTTTTAGCATTTTAAATCTGAAACTTATCTACGTAAGGTCGTTGAGCCCTAAACTGCATTTGTATTCAAACTGTGAGCAGAATAGCGACACTAGACACTACAGTAACGGCCAACTCATTAAAGGCTAAGGAAGAGTTTTGGGTTCTCCTGGGAAACGCATGTATAAAGCTGTACACAAGCCTCTCCAACCTCAACAAATTTACCACAGTGGTGTTTCGTATTCTGTAAACATTGCCCTACTTTCAGTAAATTGTCTCTCCTTATCCATTTAAACATGGGTTACATCAAAATGTTGTTTATGTGATTTGTCTACTATAAATATTGCATATTCATATCAGCACCTTAACAGTTTATTTACTCTTTATAGCATTTCTAAATGTTAAATCATAAATTATATTTCTGCTCATTCACTGTAAAATAAACCTAAAGACACCATTCCATTTAAATTTGATCAAATTTTAAACTAGTTCATGTACGATACATAAAATAATCAGCCATAACATTAAAAGCTTTAACATTACGTTCAATATTGTATAGGTTTACTTTGTTTCACCTGAGCAGCTCCGCCCCCTCGGCACATGACTCCACAAGAACTCTGGGGTTGTGCTGTGGTGTCTGACACCAGGACATTAGCGGGGGCACCTTTGGGTGCTATGTGTTGCGTGGTAGGACCTCCATTAATCGGACATGTTTGTCCAGTGCTTTCCATAAATGCTCAGTCAGAATAAGATTAGGGAATTTGGAGGTCGGATCAGAAACCTTGAACTCTTTGCCTGCTAAGCCCCAGACTGTGATGAACTCAGTGTTCTGGTACATTTGTATCGTGGCCAGCATTGACTTTTTCACCAATTTGTACTCATTTGTCTTTTCTATGCAATCGGACTGGATGGGTTAGCCTTTGCTCCTCATAGGCATAGGTAAGCCTTGAAAACTCATGATCGTGTAACCAGTGTACTAGTATATAATTGATAATCAGTGTTATTTATTTCACCTGGGGCATAAAATGACAGATGAGAGTGCATTTCCTAAAAACTAGTACAATGACTAAAAAGCAGGGGAAAAGGCACAAAACACCAACTGAAGACATTCTCTGCTGTCATTTTTTAATGTCTTCAATCTACAACATTATTGTACCGAGAATGTCATATTAATTGCTTTTTTAATATTTCAAACAGAATTATTGCAGCCATTCGGTCAAACATTCAGTAAAATTCTTTAGTAGTATTTCAGAAAAATTACTTGGAATCTGTGGCTAGCAATGAATTTATCACCATGTTGTGTACTGATTTTACTGCAGGGCATTATACAGTATAAAATATTTTTGGTTTCAAGTTCTAGATTATATTCTCTGATGATCAGTTCTATTTTTAGAATCTTCTATTTTAACTTGAATTAGAATTACATTTTGTTATCATTTAAGATTTAACAGTGTTCAAGTGTATCATAAGACACAAATGCCAAAATTATAATGTTAAAATTGTTTTGGTCATATCAATGTTATTTTTACATCATGTTGTAAACAGTATAAATCATCCTTCCACAGTTTTGTCACAACTGAAAATCAGCCTGTGATTGTTTTTGTGGCATTGTAAATAAGTAAAGTTTGTTTGTATGTGAAGTTGGCGTGTCTGTACATTAAAGATATTTGCAAAAAAAATAATAATTTCGAGGGATGTAAGATTAGTAATAGAACAAATCTAGTGGGAAACTTAAAAACTGTTTTGCCCAATATTTGTTTCATATTAATGTCACTTTAAATCTGGTAACTATTTTTGAGAACTGTGCACAGCCATTTTTTTTTTACTTTTTACAAAAAAATTAAAAAGATTGTTTAAGGTCTGAAACAATAAAAACTAATACAAAGAACTCAACACATTGCACAAGCTGTTTTTCTGAGCTTTAAAATTCTCCAAAAGTGTAATGAACTCACTTAGTTCATTCACAGCAGATGATGTTTTGCCTAGGTAAGGTTTTGTTTCACTGATCGTGTGACAGAAAAAAGTGATGGAACTGAGATATGATTACATAATGCATTTTGCTAAAAATTGCTGTGATTCATTGTTGTGTTTTGGGGAAAAGCTTTTACACTTAAAGCTTCTAAAAAAATGGATAAACTGTGATTTGCAAAAAATACTTTGGCTATAGATAGAGATGTGTATACTTGAGGAAAAGATTTTTCCTTATTGAATGAAAGTAGTAAAATTACATTTTGCAGTGAAACCTTGCATTTAAAAGCAGCAAAACCCTTCATAATTTAAACTTCCTAAATGCAACATGTACTGTACTAATGGTATACATTATCATTACACTTTTATTCTGCAGTCTAAGCAGCAGGGTATTTGGGCACGGAGAGCATTCAGTGGAGTCTATGGCTAGTATTAGAAACTACACATGAGTAAAAAGCACAAACAGCACTAATTGCTTCACATAATTGTCCATGTTCTAGCTAGCTTGCTTTGTTCAAGCAATGTGCGTCATTGCTAACCATAACAACAGTGTCCTAGCTACAGCAGATACACTATGTACTCAGCTACACTTAAATGTCCACCCCCAATATGCACTTTTAAACGAAGCATATTGAATAACTGTGGTTGTAAAGTACATTTAAGTACATTTAACCTTTTTTTTGCGAGTGTGAATAGAGCCTAAAAGTCATCATTAGTAACACAATAACTGGAAAATACTAAATGAGGTTGAAGTAATTATAGAATTTAAATTTAATGTAAAAGTAATTACTGCAATTAAATCAAAATATGGACCTCTATTAAGCCAAATACAAAAAAAGAAAGGGGGAAAAATATTTTATCGTTGTCACCCTAGCTTTCATTTTTTTCTCCTCTGACAGCTAAAACACTGTATTACAGCCTCTTTTCCTAAAGTAAAGTGAGCAGCTGGCACAAAATCTCAGTAGAAGCAGAACTTTAGAATCTGCAGAAATCATAAGAAGAAAGAGCTTGTCTACTCCCTTATTATAGCATTTAAGGTCATTTATAGTTTTAGGTTAGAATATCAGGGTATAAATGAATCACAAACGAATAACATTAATAGCAAGATTGCAGCCATCAGTCCAAATTGCAGCATCAACATCACCTCCAAAAGAACCGCTAATTTTTTCACCTTGATGAAGAACTTACGGGTAATATTGCAATAGATTAAGTTTCATATTTACCACAGTGCATACAGACTATGATTGACTGGTAGTTTTATCCCACGTGTAATACCAAAATCAAAGACTCATGAGATGGTACAAAACTATAACAAAAAAATTACTAAACAAAAAACGGTTCTGAGATTGTGCGCTAACCGTGTGTTGTACCCGGTGCTAGCATTTGTGTGCTCCTCCTCTGCTTATTTTACTCTTTGTTTGTGCCTCTCTTTAGCTGTCCTCATATTCTGTAGGTGGATCACCATTAACTGGTTCACAGAACTGCAAAATAGGAAGGCAAAAATACTACCAACAGATGTGAATCAGTTTAAAAGCAGCACAATGAAAACATCCTCGGGTCATGATTTTCCTGTTCTATATTGTACTGTATCTTCAAATGCCGTTGTGGTACTGTTGTGCTGTTTGTGTTGAAAATAAAGTCTACAATCATAACTCCAACCTCCTGTCCTACTCAAAAACCAGTTAACTTGTATATGTGTATACAGTACAGTACAGTATGTGAGTGTGTGTGTTATTGCACATGGTCACCTACTGTACATTAAAATACACATGATTTATATTACGATTGTATTGCACAAAGCCGATAAATAAATTTAAGGTGTCCTAGTGCAGCCATTCTTTTAAAACAAGGATTTTAGTGTTTGACGCTTTCTTGGAGCTTTTAAACAGGTTTTTTTTTTTTTGTGTCCTGAAACTTGGTGTGCTATGTAATTATTTTATCACTCAGCCATCCATTCGAGTTAAGAATTCTAATAGCCTGGTGATAAAAACTGTCCTTCAGTCTTTTAGTTCAATTCAATTTTATTTGTATAGCACTTTTAACAATTGTCATTGTCGCAAAGCAGCTTTACACAATCAAATGAATTATTTAAGTTTGTATGGAATGTCAATGTGTATGAATCAAAATGGTCAGATAGTTAGTGTGTGCGGACAGGCTCCTGTAGAAAAAAGTCGATGTGCAGGGTGGTTGTGGTCCTGGATGATGCTATGTGCTTTCTGCAGCTCATATGCAACATTCATCATTTAATCAACGCTTACTTTTAAATTGATACTATTTACCATTGACCTTGGGACTCTATGTCCTATGGGACATAGAAATATCTGCATGCTCACAAAAATCCAAACATAATCCATACAAAAATCCATACATAGTGGACTAAAAAGAACAGTCAATATATTTTTATCACTTGTACAAATTCTACTTGTAATGCATATATGATAATTATTGGATGATCTCATAAAGCATATATTCCATGAATCTTAAGCCATTCTGCATTCCACAAATGCTGTGTTTTTTTTCACCAATGTAAGCAATTAGTAAATACAGTGCATCCGGAAAAGTGCATCCACAGAGGACCTCTGGAGCTCTGACAGAGTGACCATCAAGTTCTTGGTCACCTCCCTGACTGAGGCTCTTCTTCCCCGATCGCTCAGTTTAGATGGCTGGACAGCTCTATGAAGAGTCCTAAGAACTTCTTCCACTTACGGATGATGGAGGCCACTGTGTTCATTGGGACCTTCAAAGCAGCAGAAATTTTTCTGTAACCTTCCCCAGATTTGTGCCTGCTTCCTTTGACTTCATGCTTGGTTTGTGCTCTGACATGAACTGTCAACTGTGGGACCTTATATAGACAGGTGTGTGCCTTTCCAAATCATGTCCAATCAACTGAATTTACCACAGGTGGACTCCAATTAAGCTGCAGAAACATCTCAAGGATGATCAAGGGAAACAGGATGCGCTTGAGCTTAATTTTGAAAAGGCTGTGAATACTTATGTACATGTGCTTTATTCATTTTTTTATTTTTAATAAATTTGCAAAAATCTCAAGTAAACTTTTTCATTTTGTCATTATGGGGTGTTGTGTGTAGAATTCTAAGGAAAAAAATAATTTAATCCATTTTAGAATAAGGCTGTGACATAACAAAATGTGGAAAAAGTGATGCGCTGTGAATACTTTCCAGATGCACTTCAGTTTAGTATACAGTATATTGTGCATATCGCTGTATATACTGCATTTTTGCATCTGTTTGATATATAAAGTGTTTAATATTAGGCATTGGTTGCTCCCGCCATACTGGAGGTCCAGGCTTGATTCGTGTTTAATGCCCCACACTTAGCCATTGGGGTTACAGAGCACCCTTAGTGCCAGTCCCAGCCCAGATAAAATTTTTATGTTGCCAAAAATAATGCGCAGAACTGATGATCCGCTGTGGCGACCCATAATGGGGGAGCACTGTATACTATGTGTTTTTATTTTTTATGAGATAATTTTGATTTTCTCTCAAGTTCCAAAGGCTAAATGATTTCTACCACACATGCATGTTAAAGATTTAATTGTGCCCATGATAAGTTTCTGTTTTAACAAATGGTTTCGTATTAACAAAAAAAAACTATCATGTTTGATTTGCTTTTAGCACATCCTTTGTGCTGATTATTAGATGAATTTCTCCACAGATATTTCATAAAATTCAATTGAAACATCATCTTCAGATGTTGCAAATACGAGAATGCTTTCCTCTTCCAACCAAATTGAAATTCACGTTAAAATAAACAAAATCAAAAAAAATCTTGCTAACTTAAAAAAAGAAATTGCCCAGATGTGTGAGGTTTTTAAATAGGTTCTTCAGAGCTATTTTAGAACTGCATTAACATTACTACAAGAATTTTACTACAACATTGTAATATATTAAAAGATGGATAGGAGCTGTAAAAAACAAATACTGCCTAGCAATCTGTACCCAAAATATAACACAAACATCTCAGCACCTGGCTTATTACTCACTTCACATCCAAGTAAAAGTGGAAAAATAAAATGATGATATTTCAAAATATTTCTGGATTACTGTATTACTCAAAACATTTAGCTGATTCTTATTCTAGCAATAAAAGTCAAATCCATTCCACCTAAACTGGTAACACAGAACACTACTTACACATTAGACTAGGTTTTAAAATGTGTGCATCTGGGCTTGCAATCATTAAGGGAATGAGGATTTCGAAATTGATGGGTAGAGCTTCATCAGCTCATGAGTGAAAAGGCAAGACAATGACCCAAAACACACTGGAGAGGAGTTATACTGTAAGCAAAGAAAATATATAATGACCAAGTCAGAGCCCAGTCTGTACCATTATTAGATTCTGATTTAAAAATCACTCTCATCTCATCATCTATACCACTTTATCCTATAGTATTTACAGGGTTGTGAGTAGCCTAGACGTGGCGAGGGACACCCTGGACAGGGTGCCAATCCGTCACAGGGCACACAAACATACACACACTTACACACTTACTTACACACTCATTTACACACTATAGAAATTTGGGAACACCAATTATCCTAATCCGCATGAACCAGACCTGGTTATTTACCATGTGCTAAAAGGTGTTATACTAGTTCTACAGATAAAAAGGGAATGTAAAAGCTAGGAAATAATAACACTTTGTGGCAAATTAAGTGCATTATTATGACATGGTCTTGAATCAAGTTTAAGTCATCTTGCATGAATAAATAATGCAGAATAATTTGCAGTGATTCCACAAGTCAAACTATTAAGAAAATTTATGCCCTCTTGGTGATTTATGTAAACGACAGTCGACACGATTTTGTTTATTTTACAAAATCATGTGTGTCTGACTTGACTACATAAAGTCCTGTGGATGGCCCATTTATGTTTTAGCATGACAGTGCCTCTATGCAGAAAGAATTTGGTGCAGAAAAACTTGAATGCACAGAGTCTTCTTTGGCCTGAATTCTTCTAGTCAAGCCTTTTTGCCCAACATTTTAGAGCTAGGTTTATGTGCTCCTACATATTTCCTGAATTATCAAGCTGATCACACATAGTACTCAACATGAATTTCTATACCTGAAATAAAATAAAGCAAACCATTTGCTTAAGCTGGTATATACTGTACATAGACTAGCAGCTATGTAAACATGTATGTTTAATTACTTTTGCTAGGGAAATCTGTGTGTGTAACATGATGTAGTCAGTATTTGGGTCACAATGCACTTTAGAATCCACAGGATAAAATTAAATAAATAGAAATAATAATAATAATAATAATAATAATAATAATAATATTTTTGGGTCACATAAAGGATATAATTTGACATAAAGGTAATGGGGTAAACTCTTAGATGAACGTTTATTTTTTTGTATTTTTGTAATACCAAGAACATCTACTATTGCTAAAATTCTTATTCTAAAATACTGCAAAAAATTCTGTTCTGTAGTCACAAACTCTGTCTCGCTGACTAAAGTTATTAATACTCCTGTGGTTGAAACTTATGCAGTCTTATAATACTGTAAATGAATTAAAAGGAATCCTCACAACCTTGCTCTAAAATTGAGTGTACAGTTTAGCATCTTATATTTATTTTACAAAGAAGCAAAATGGAACACCAATATTCTCTATAATATTCGAAAAAAAAACATCCCCTTTATAAATTGCTTATATTATGCCTTGTACATGTACTAAGAGAAATAGTGTTTATGCAAGGAATGGTCTTCTACCAAAGTATAAAGTAATTAGGGCTGTGACCAGGCTGCGATATGAACACGGTTGGCGCTTAAATGTTAAAAGCTTAGTGTTTTTTGATGCAAGCTTACAAACTTTATAATATAACATCTAGCTCTTTAAAAGGTCATACTATAAGGCCAGTACCATAGTTACAGTGGGGTTGGATGAGAAAAAAAATGATTAGTTTATGATCTTCAAAAGCATTCCATGAAAAATTGAAGGGGACGAATAAATGGGAAATCCAAATACTGGGAGAACTGAATCATACAGAAAATGCTAAAAATCAAAAGGAAACCCTGGAAGCACAACGAGAAAGGTGAATGCATAAGTTTGTGTGAATACATGTTTTCTATGAAAACAGTTTTGTGAATATTTTACTAGAAAATGTCTCTAAAAGACTCAAAATATGAGCTCATTCATTTGGTTATGAAAAAATTGGAACTCTGATCTACCTGCATCAAATCTATACAAAATTTCTCATTACAGGCAAGCAGGACTGAAAGGTTTAAATAAAATCATCACCTATCCCTATTCTATTCATTTTCACGTCAAAAAGATTTTCGTTAGCATTTTTTCTGGTCTGCTCAGACTTTAACAATCAGACGGAGAGACAGCACTTTTCGTTCTGTTCAGTCTTCTGATTTACTCGTGCTTGTGTTCTGCTACTTTATTCCACACCAAAGGAGAATGTACTTGTCTAATACAGAACTATAAAGCACAGTGTCAGTTTTATCCAGGTGAAAATACTGTATACCAGGTTTGATTTATCATCTGAACACACACACAGGCAGCAACATGGCTTTGCAATCTCACTGCAAGCATCATTTCTGTTATGGCATTTCGTCAATGTTGTGGGGCTGGAGAGATTTACAAGGGACCAGTGCTGAGCTTCTAGTGGCCGAATGCTGTCCCATTTTCCATGGCCTGACTGCACTGACCTCATATGATGAATGTGCTCTTCAGGGCACAGAAGAACACAGCCTGCTATTATTGATGCCCCCAATTAATAATCCTAGCCTGAAGAGACAGCATCTACCACAGCTTTGCTGTGTTCTAAGATAAAGTGTCAACTTTGTTAACTGGACAACCTCAACAATTAAAACCAATAATCGTATAAGTGACCTGACAATAGCTTAGATAGGATATACTCAGTAGAATATCTGCAAGCCATCCATAAAATGTGAAGATTAGCCAACTAACTTACCCCTGACGATAACTAACAACCATGAATTTGTCCTTACACAAGACTCATAACCATAATTTATACTTAAAAAAAAAAAAGATCAGCCAAATCAGCATCCATTTATTGTATTATCTTATATCCTGTAAGATATTACAGTACTTTCAAGTACATTCTTTTCAGTACTATTGGCAAGCCAGTACTGGATCTGGTTAAAGGAGGTTAAAGATCAAGTTGAAATGGAGCATTAAAGATGACACAGTCCATTTCAGCTCCCAAACACTCCTCACTGAGACATGATTAATGAATGTAATCAAGTGATGTGTCTCTGCCTGCTCGTGCCCTTCATGCCCTCAGCTAATTACACGCAAACAGCAAACAAGCCCAAATCACAGTGCATGCTTTATGGAGTGTAGAGGGCTTGTTCATGAGACCTATTGTGTGAATCCATACAAATCTTAATTATCAACAACAGCAGCAGCAACAACAGCAATAACAACAACAACAACAACAACAATAATAATAATAATAATAACATTTGGGTGTTAGTTCGGTGGTTAGCTTATGGTGACTTCAGACCTACAAAGGGGGTATACAGCTCGCCTTCAATCTGTGTGCAGACAGTTTGCACATCCCCTGCCAAAGACAAAAACATTCAGTCTAGACTAATTGCTATTTTTAAACTATCTATAATATATGATCGTATTCACTTAAAATACATAAATATGGCAATTACCTAATCTTTATGTTATGTGTTACGTAATCACTTCCATCAGCCAGTGTTCTGAAACAAATAGTGTCTTTCACTGTAGTCCTACGAAAATTACTAATTTATTTTTAAATACAAAACAGAAATTATCTATCCATTCAGATAATTGCTCACACTCTTCTCCTGCTAAACAGCTTTGCTATATTTTTATGGTAGATGTCTGCACTTAACATGTGCATCTATGATGAAGTGCAGTTTACTGCACTATTAAATGTTCTGTCAAAATGTGAATACTATGGTAAGACCTGTATTGCATAAAATATTGTAATAAATATAAAAATAATAAAATTTATTTTCTAGAAAATATCAACCCCTGAAACATAATAAAGCAAAATCAATTATAGGTTATAAGTCATTTATCATGGATGTGATGTATTCACTTTACTTCCAGTTCTCACTGCAGAATTCACAAAGCTTGCTACCCAAATCTTCAAAGCTAATCCTTCCTTATAATTTTGTCTCATGTCTCATTTTTTCCTTGTTTTAAAGAGGAAAAAAAGGCACATCCACAAAAATAATTCAGTCATATAGTCTTAGCAGTAAGCAGTAAAGTTTGGCATTTTGAAGTCATGACCCCATTAGGCATAAGTTGAATGGTTGTTGTGAGAGGTGTGGGCACATACTTAATAAACAGTTACACAATAGCTTTAAAGTCAATCAGAATTTGGAAGGAGCAAATGGTTTGTACACTTTGTGGACATGTGGTTATTTCTAAAATGTTTTGGTCATATGGTTATTCGCTGTATCCCATTCACAAGCCAGATTTCTAACAAGTCTGGTTTTGTCACTAAATTTGGCCAAAAATCGCCTAGAGTAATGTCTCATTTGACAGACTGTCCCTGGAGCCTTTTGGCAAATTAAACACTTGAAAAAAAAAATAAAGAAAAAATCTCACAGACTCACAGAGTTTTAAAGTTTGCTTATGCACTGATTGCATGGTTTAAAACATGTCAATATCACTGTTAGTTGAGAACAGTCCATCAGATAAAAATATGAAGAGCACATTTTTTTGGAGAAAGAACCTTGCTGAGGAAGCTGAACACAGACTAGTCAATTCTGTCGACCTTACTGGGACAATGCAACACTGCAACTAAACTACAGAAGTGCAGGTAGCCGTGCCTGGAGCGTTAAATTCAAACAATGTTATGTTAACAAAAAACTTCACATACAAAACTTTCTGGGTAGTTTATAAGACCTGAAGGTTAAGCAGAAAATACTAAAATGTCCAGTTTTTAAGAACTTTCTTCCTAAAACAACTGCAATTATTAATATTAAATCTATTCATATTTAACGATACCCATTATGTTATGACTTGCCAGGGTTTTACATTCATGTCTGTTTATTGTGTTAATTAACAAGTAATTTTATGGTGATGATTTTATGAATTTGTGGTCAGTACATGACTTGAACCCTAAATTTGAAAAAAGCTTAAAAGGGTAGTGGTAACCCATCATCTTTAAGGAAGAAACGTGATAATAATAATACATAAATAGCAATAAAATTTGAATAATCGTGATCAAGTAAATGTGTGGTAAAATAAAATTGTAAAAAAACAACAGTAAAACTCATGGCTATGTTTAATAGTAAAAATACGAGCATTTCCACATGCACAATAAGAAAAGAAGGCTTAGGGTTAAATACCTGTGCAGTTTTACAAAAATCACTTATTATTGCGGCTACTCAAAAAAAAAAAGAAAATCAGTTTGTTAAAAAGCATAAAGAAGCATAAAGAAAGACTTTAGAGCATTGTAAAAAGGTCACATGGTCTGATGAGACTAGACTGATGGGCACATCAGAGTAAGGAGAGAGGTGGATGAAGTGATGCAACCTTTGTGCCAAGTGTCTACCGTACAAGCCTGTGGGAACAGTGTCATGATCTCGGGTTGCTTTTGTTGATTACGTCTAAGATCAGCAATGTTTCTAAAAAAAGAAGTCAGCTGACTATATAAATATACTGAATAACCTGGCTTTTGCATCAATGTATTTTTCTCAAATTGTGAAAGAGTGGTTTAGGAATCATTTTAACAGATGGACTGGCCACCAAAGAGTCCAGACCATGGAGACCATTGGGAATCTTTAGGATGGAGAAGGCTTTACTGCAGCAATCTGACTCTTCCATCATCAACACAAGAGATTGGAGACAAATTGGATACTCTGGACATTAAGAAATGTTGTGACATTGCATACCGAAGCTTATTGAAATGATCCCAAAGCAAATGTGTTCTTTAATCAAAGTAAAATGTGGTCAAATGTACCCTAATTGGGAAGAAGGTGCTGTTTTTGGTAAGCCAGATTGAGGAAGACTACAGTATTTTTTTGGTCTGGCAGTTTATAATTAATCTATTTATCATTAATTAAATATATTTATTCCTTAAATATTTATGTATGCTACACATAAGAGCAATTAACTCACACAATATCATATCAGTGAGTATCAGACCTAAATAACAGTAAAAAAAAATTGTACAGTCTCTGTGTGATTGAACACAGAGAATGTTAATTGTTACATTATCTACACTGCATCTTCAGTGAAAGCATATGAATAAATCTTTACATGGTATAAGTTAGCAGCAGATTTACATGATACAGTATGTTTAGAATTGACTTTTAGACTTTTATCTATGCATATAATTAGTATTTGTATGGTTTTATGGATTTGCTATACAGTTCCCACTTTTTATTTAACAACAAACAATTCTTTAAAAAAAAAAATTATAAAGAGCTACAATGTTCATTGGCATAAACACTGAACTGTGTAAATAACCCTAGTTTATGGCATATTTACATGTTTTATGTGACATCAATAAGAATTCCCTGTCAGTATCAATATACTGTACTCAGGTGACTCAATAAGCTGGCTAAAAAAAAAGGAAAATGACCAGAGCACTGAACTTAAAATCCATCCTCCAGTTAAAATTTTCTTTAGAAAAAGGAGCTTTAAAAAGCATTATTGCATTTATTTTGGTAACATTAGCGTTCAGAAATGACAAAAACACACAACATGAACCAAAAAAAGCAGTTAACAACAAATGTGGGGGTTTTATCAAATAAGTCAAATAAATATCAGAAGTAAATTGCACCTATTGCACAGTTTAATACTGCACTGTTCATGAGATAAATTGCCTGGGGGGAAAAATCCATTCCTGTGCATGACTCTCCTGGTGTTCAGTGCGCTGTAGCGCCAACCAGATGGCAAAAGTTCAAAGAAAAGACTGCTTGGATGTGAGGGGTCCAAGTGATTTTCTGAGCCCTTTTCTGTACTCCGCATGTGCAGTGTAACCTTGGATTGCAAGTACCTTGGTCTGCGATTGTTTTGCGGGATGAGCAAGATTTTTAAAGACTTTTGAACTTAATAAACAAGAGAGGTCTTAATATGCGAGTAGTTCACATGTCTGCCAAGCATCACATGATCACAGCTAAGCCAATGGTTCTCTTACACGCATATATAAATTATATACATAAATTATATAAATTTTTTATATAAATATTTTTGGGCTGTAAAATGAATTATCCAAATTTCCTTTATTTCTTCTGGGGAAATTCACTTTTATATACAAGAGCTTTGATATACAAGCATGCTTCTGGAACGAATTATGCTCACAATCCAAGGTTTAACTATATACTGTACAGTTGGCTGATGATGATTTTGTAGCTGAGCCAAACCAGACAGTTATTAAAGTGCACAGGACAGATTTAATAACGGCTGAGTAGAACTGTGTAAGCAGCCCCAGAGGCAGTACAAACTTCTTTAGCTGACAAAGAAAATACAACCTCTGATTGGCCTTTTTAACAATAGAATCAATGTGATTGTCCCTCTTTAGATCCTGAGAGATGATGGTGCCAAGGAACCAGAATGACTCCACTGCTGCCACAGTACTGTTAATGATGGTGCCAATCATTTCAATGTGTACAATGCATAAAAGCATGCAGATAGAAGTCAAGAGCACCACTTAAATATTAGAGTGTAAAAAAATTAATGTGGCATGCCAGATGGCCTGGTTTGAGGAATTTAGAAGCTGTCCCAAACTTATAATAAAACAGCATATAGAGATGATGCGGAAAATGCAAAAAAACAACAAAAAAAACAACAACAACAACGTGGTGGGCAGAAAACTTTTCGTTGGACATGGAGGTCCGAGGAGAATGACCTATCTTAAATCAAAAATCCACTCTTTACAATTCCAGTTAAAGAATGGAAAATAATGCTGTTTTTTGCAGTATTCAACTTTGCAGTTCCACTGAAGCTGCGATCTGTATCTGCTTTAATTCTACCTTGTGCAGCTGCCAGATGATTGGCTGATTCATGATATTAAGTTGGGGGGAAGTCCACAATCATTTCCACTGTTTTGATCATGTTCAGCTCCAGGATATTGTGACTGCACCAGATTGCTTCTATACGCAGACTCGTCACCATTCTGGATGAGGTCGATGATTGTAGTGTCGTACACTAATTTCAGAAGCTTGACAGAAGGGTCTGTATGGGTGCAGTCATGTGGAGTGTTTGGAGCAAAAAGACCCTTCATATAGTTCTAATGATCTGTTGAAGATCTGTGTAAAGATGGGGGTCAGTTGGTCAGCAGAGGATTTCAGACAGGTTGGTGTAATGCCATCTGGGCCTGGAGCTTTCCTTCAGTTCTGTTCCGGGAAGATCTGACGAGCTTCTCTTAGCCACTCCGATCTCCTTTGTTAGTGTGGGGATCTTGTCCTCACTCCTAAAGGCATGCTCTTTGGCCTGACAAAGCTGTCTGAGTTTTGCTGTAAACCATGCTTTGTTGTTATTGTATGTTAAATAAGTCCTGGTAGGAATGCACATATTATTACAGAAACTGATCTATGATGTTACAGAATCTGTGAGCTTCTCATCCAGATTGTGGGCAGCAGCTTCATGACCACTCCAATCAGTGCCGTTGAAATAGGCCTGTAATTTCTGCTCTGCTTCACTGGTCCATCCCTTTACAGTCCTTACTACAACCTTAGCAGATTTAAGTTTTTGCCTGTTGGTCAGGAGAAGATGAACCAGGCAGTGTCAGAAAGTCTTAAAGCTGCTCTGGGGATAGAGCGATATGCATCCTTTATTGTTGTATAGCAGTGGTCCAAAATATTTTTGTATCAGGTGGGGCATGCAATGTGCTGGTTAAATTTAGGCAGTTCACGTGTGAGGATTGCTTTGTTAAACCCACCAAGAATAATTATAACAGAGTCCGGGTGTTGCTCCATGTCTGTGATCTGATCAGCCAGCTGTTGCAGTGCTGCGTTCACACACACTTGTGGAGGAATGTAAACACTCACCAAAATGAACAAGGTAAACTCCACTGGCAAATAAAAAGGATTACATAATAATGTATGCCTCTAGATACAGCACATCTTCTTAATCACAGTTACATCTGTACACCAACGTTTACTGATGTAAAAGCATGTCCTGCCACCTTGCGATTTCCCCATTAATTCTGTGTCACGATCCGCTTTGAAGCTGGAAGTCAGAGAGAAGTAGTGTGTGGTCTGGAATGGTTTCATTCAGCTGGGTTTCCGTAAAACATAAATAAGCAGAGTTTAAAAAAGTCCTTATTTGTCAGGGAGAGCAGTAAAAGTTAAAGTGGAGATTCGCGAGAAGGATACTAGGCAGCGCAGTTCTAAAGCCATGCCTCTCTTTCCCAGCCACTGCTCCGCCAGTTACAATGCTCAACAAAACGTCCAAATAATTAAAAAACATCTGAATATTGTGTGGTGTGTTCTGCCAAATGTTCAGCATTTCATCCATGGTATAACTAACTATATAAAAAAAAACTGGAAAAAAAAAAAAAAAAAACAGTAAGACAACTGCATAGCTCCACACCATCCGTGGCTCCATCATGCCAATAAATTAATACACAAAGCATTTAAGAAATATGAATAATGTGGAAACAGCCATGCAATGGCAATATAAACATCTATAGGGAACCTTCACAGTAGGTAGCTGAAGTGGCTCATATGAGAAAATCCTACCAATCTTAACAAAAGCTTAACTAAAGATTCAAGACTCATAAACTATGAAAAAAAAGGCAAAGTTATTATGACTTTTTATTTTACATAAACTTACTGGCTCTTTTAACAGGAACAACTGTAACCTTTCATGCATTTGCTCAATCAGCCATTCATTTCAATGTGTACAATGCATAAAAGCATACAGATAGAAGTCAAGAGCTATAAGCTATTCCAAGCTACAACAACATATAGAGATGATGGAGAAAATGCAAAAACAACAACGTGGTGGGCAGAAACTCTTCGTTGATAATGGAGGTCAGAGGAGAATGACCTATCTTAAATCAAATATCCACTGTTTACAATTCCAGTTAGCAGAAAATGATCTCAAAATGCACAGCACATCAAACATTAAGGGAGATGGATTACAACAGCAAGTTCCATTTACGTCAGTAAAGGACAGGAAACTGAGGCTACAGTGGGCAGAGTGAACTCACTAAAATTGGGCAGTTCAGGATAGAAAATAATGCTGTTTTTTGCAGTATTTAACTTTGCAGCTGAAGCTGCTTTCTGCATTCTGTATCTGCTTGAATTCTATCTTGTGCAGCTGCCAGATGATTGGCTGATTAGGTAAATGCATGAGTGAGCAGATCTTCCTATTTTAGTGACCAGTAAGTTTCTATAGTATGAAGATGTATTATAGGTCGGAATTCATTTACTTGATTGCTTTTTATGGACTGGCAGCTTCACTGAAATGGCTTAAAGTCACTTATTTCTAACTAGTTTTCTTAGCAATACAGTATGATGTAATGAAGTACTGGAGTAGATGATGTATTTAGCTGTTTTCTACAGGGACTAATGATCTGTTTATTGAAGTGTTGCACTATAAGAACAACTAAAGAAGTTTACAGGATTAGTCTTTAACAAAAGCAATTTATGAGTATTGCACAGTTGTACAATATTAAAGCCCTTGCAAACTTATTTTCAGAATTATCTTTATTGCTACTACTTGTAACTTCTGTGTTTATTTTATTTGACTCTGGGGGGAACAAAAACTAGCCCTGGTGTGTTCAGTTCAGTTCAGAAATGTAAGTATTTATTTTTGCCTGATGATTGTATTTATTTATTTTTGCAATCAGTATTTAAATGCAAAGTTTAATACAAGCACTTACAATAAGTGTTTCACTTGTACACGTTACAATAATCTGCTAATAATTAACTAACGACTAGATGAAAGTTATGAAAATGCGAACAAAGCTATGAAAAACAGAATTAACTTATTTTTATTGCTTTCTGTGTCACTCTTCTAGATCTATGTACCAAAAGACACTCTATGCAACTTTTTGGGCTCCTAACTTGGCCTTACTTAACAGTCTTTTCTCTGTCAGTCCTGCAACCTTTCTAGCAGAAGCTGTCAAAGAATTGCTTATGTTGCTGTGGAGATTTTGAGTCAATCATTATAAACCTGACAAGCCAGCAGAGTTCTGATCAGGCACAAGATAGAAGCTTATTCATTGACATAACTTAAGTGTTAAATTTTGAAAAATTATTCCATGTTTGCAAAGGCTTTAAAAATAAAGTTTCAGCCTAACATGATTAATTAAACAATCTGCTTTTTTTTTTCTTTCAGTCTTTAACTCCCACTTAACAGGAGGTCAGTGCATGAGGACATAAATTTTCATGAGCAGTACAAAGTGCTTTTAAGTTCTTCATGGGCACATGCTATCGCCTCTAGCCATAATTTGGTCACCATTTACACTGTGCATTAACATGCAATTTTAGTGACCTGACCATGATTGGATATAACATTTGACCTCAACAAACAAAAAAGAGAAAAAAAATGTAAATGCAGAGAGCACTAAATTCGAGTCTCTCTCTCTATACATGTTTTTTTCGTCAAAAGGACATTCATTTTAAATGCCCAGAGATGTGCGATCAGATGTGTGAACTGAGTTCTCTGATTAATAGACCAAGCATTCTTCATATTTTTTTATTAACAAAATGATAAAACAATGTACAAGTTCTGACATTTCCAAAAAAATTAAATAAATGAATAAAACAAAATATCCTTACAAAATAGCAAATTGAGGAACAAGAAACACAAATTTCCTAATCTCACTTTTTCACAAAAATAAAGCTTTTGAAATAAATACCTTCTGTACTATAGGTAACAGATGCATGTTTGAACAGTGTAAACTATTTCCAGTGTAAGATATACTGTATGTTCAGTTGCCCTCTAAATGGCCCAGCAGAAAATCACATTAGAACATGTGTACAAGACATTTATCATAAACTGTGTCCAACAAAACAAATGTAAGAAACTTATATATTTTTGTCTCTAGCTTATTTGATAATTATATATGCTTACAGTGCAACATGAAATAAAACAACTAACCACGACATGTTTTCTCTGGGAAAAATAAATGTCTTATGGTGTTCTTATGGTTAGAAAAGTAACGAGTCGAGTAAAAGTAGTGTTTCTTCTTTGCAAATTTACTCAAGTAAAAGTAAAAAGTATGGTGTAGTAAATCTACACATTTTTTTCAAAAAGTTACATAAGTAATTGTTATGGAGTAAATGTAACTCGTTACTGCCCACCTCTGACTGGATGATATGACCTTAAATGAATATGATTATTAATTTAACATTTTATCCTAATAATGATCACTGAATGATATCTGTTTTTTTCCTCTCATTTTTCACTGGCAAGGTTTTTACGGTAAATATGCTCAGCTATGAAATCTAGGACATTTTTTCCAAATAAAAGACTTCCGCTCCATGTTGCTACCATGTCACAGGCTGGAAATGGCGGAATCATTTAACTAAAAACACAGTAATATGTTTTTAGGGAGACAGTACACATTACACAGTACACTACTTGAACTTGGGGATATAGTATTTTTTAATAAACAGAGTTTAAAATAAACAAATGATTGATTACATCTTTTTTGAAAAAGTTCATAATACTGGGAAACACACATTTCACCTATAAGATAAAGTATAAAAATTTCCTTTCCCTTCTTGTTATCTAAATGCACAAATCACAAATCTACACCCCTCAGCAATAAGATTAAAACTACTGACTGGTAAAGTGAATAGGCTGTGTAACCATTGGATATATTAGGCAGGAAGTAAACAGCCAGGGGTAGCTCAGTGGTTAAGGAAGATCCCAGGTTCAAACCCCACAACCACCAAGTTGCCACTGTTGGGCCCTTGAGCAAGGCCCTTAACCCTCAACTGTTCAGATGTGTAATGAGATAAAAATGTAAGTCGCTCTGGATAAGAGCGTTTGCCAAATACCTGAATGTCAGATCTTTGTCTTCACTGCATTGTGTGCATGTGTGTCAGCAAGCATACTAAAATACAATAAAAAAAAAAAAGCAGATAGAAGTATATAAAACTCACCAGCAATAATGGCGGAGTTTAGAGCTAGATGTCTCCCACCTTGCGAAAATTTCCTTTCAGAGGGCGATCTACATACTTTCTGCTTTGAATGTTTGGGTGAGAAGCACGCTCTCGGAGGGCCTAATGGAAAGTGCGAGCATTGTGATCTTCTTCCCATGAAGGTGCTTCGCGCGTGCCTCGCGTTCTTTAGGGAACCTTGAGCCGCGCTGCACTCCTGGGGATCACAAGCCGACCTGGCCGAGGTGCAAGAGACAGAGTCCCTCCTTACTCTCGCCCTCTCCCCCGATCGCGAAGTCTCCCCTTCCACTTAAACGCACATGGTTTTACTAAAATGCAATAATTAATCTACCAGTTTTCAAACTTTAAAATCCAAATGCAACCCTTTGCTTTAGCAAACTAAATGTCTTGGGACCATACTTATGGTTGGTATATTTAAAATCTTTTCTGCAACATGAATGTACTTTTTTTTCATCCTTAAAGTTTTAAGCTGTTCAGTATATGTGGTAAATGTGGTTAGTGTATTGAATACATGTAAAAATAAAATTAATATGAAAAATAAATTCTGAGGAAAGCGCATGGGCAAGCACCTAAAGTTGACAGGACAGTTAGGGTTCTTAAAAACTATAATTAATCTTCTTAGATGTAGGCATATATCTGCATGCCACTTAAGAACCATAACTGCTCCTTTTCTACAGCCAAAAAGAGGAGAAACCAATCGATTTTCTAAAAACCTAGGGCAATTTCCCAGGAATATTTGAGGTTTAATGTTTGAGTTCTCCTAAGAATGTATTGGTCTGGTCACTTCACTCTCTTTCAGAATTTGACTGGTGTTCATTTATACTTCATGCTTCATGCAGCTCCCTCATACTTCATCTAGGCAACTAATTACTGAGTTCAGTGATGGAAGGGCACACATTTGAATTGCAGTCAATTAATCAATCTTTGAATTAAACATTAATAATATGCTAATTTTGCAATTATCATAAGTATTCTTTAAAATGCGTTAATGCGCCCTAAATTAATCCTCAAGCTCCCCTAGATGTGATGTGTTTTTGTTGTTGGTTTACACTTTTCTCTGAATTAGGTATTAGTGACATGTGATGGTGATGACAATACTGAGGACCATTGTGTAAGGCATTACTATATTTTTTTCTAATATAATAAGATACTTTTTATTTGTTTCTGATCAGTTTCGTGATCAGATTTGCAGGGTAATTCAAAAATAAATAATTATGTAAAACACCCTAAAATAGGATGACTTTACCAAAATAAAGTTCAAGAAAGTATTGAACTACTGTTGCTCCCTCACTAACTAGCACAGTCCAATTCACTTGGTGACATTTTAGAGCATAACAAACAGCACCAAACAAATGGCTTATTTATCCATTATCCATGCAAACATTTAAAGCAAAAAGGCTCTGCTGCAAGTCATTCATTCAAGTTTTTACCCAACTGAAGGGACTTGAAAAGTAAAACAGTCTCCTTCACCCTCAACATTAAAATGCTGACCCATCCGTTCTCCTCCACTTAAATCCACCATCTGCTGGGCCCGCCCCTCAGTATCTCCATCTGGACAAATGAAACTTCCGTCTGGTGCATTTTCTGTTTCACATGCTCGGTTGCCTCTCCACCCACCATTACTGTGAAGATGACAGATATCAGTGCATTCCCTTTCACACTACACAGTTATGTGATGGTGAACTGAGAATTGCTGGTGAAAAGTGGTTCTGGTCTAGACTCTTTAATTAAAAAATGCCTAAATTCTGAGCATTTATATTATGGGCTCTGTCTTTGCCAGGGAATCAACTTGTAGGACATTTCCAAAAGGTGAATCCATCTTAATGCGCACACTATGGGCATTGTGGTAATTAAGTTATTCTCAGCACAATGAAGAGTCATGAGAATACTAAAAGTACTTAGAGTCAGGTGACAAATTAAAGTCACACTAGGATGAAATGTGTTAGTAAGCTATGCAAAATATGAGAACAGCTCCAGTACACTTTTGATTCCGCAAGTCTATTAGCCTGCCCAAGAGGGGTGAACAAAAAAAAAGTATTCCCTCAATCTGCAAAAAAAAAAAAAAACCTTAGTTGATGTTTTAATGATGAAGGTTGAGAGCAGTGTCTAAAATCTCATACAGGTGTTCCGTCGATTGGAGATCTAGTGACTGTAAAGGCTACAGTATAGCATATGATTGACTTCATTTCCATCTCATCAAATCATTCAGCAAGTCCTTGTGGTCTGTGGATGAGGGTTTTGTCATCTTGGGAAAGACCAGTCCTGTCAGATTAGAAATGTTTCATGACAGAATAAAGGTGATCAGTCAAAATAACTTTGTATTGACTTGCAGTCTTGAGTGAACCTATTTACTTAGCCAAGCATTTTTGTAAACAGATTTGCCTTGGGTAAATCAGGCAGATCTGGGGGACTCATGGATGTGGAGTATTACGGTGAACTGATATGTTTAGATGCTGTCTTCCCCACTCTCATTGATCACTCAGGTTTGTTGACGGTGAAGTCAAACAACCGTCAATAACAAAGTATTTAAATTTTAGAGTTTCTTAATATTTGGTATGTCCTCATTTTGCTTTTATGACAATTTGCACTCAAGCTGGCATGGACTGTGAAATGGACTGGATTTTACATCGTTTCCATTGGAAGGTCATCTGAACACCTGTTTCAGCTGAAGACATTAGGCATGAAGACATTTTGTGCAAAAAAAATTGTCACATGGTCAGTATTAAAATTTTGCTTTAATGTAAGAATATTTACATATATAGAGACCTAGAAATACTGTACAGTCATGCATAATAAATACTTAAGATACTGAACATTTCTTTTCTTTGTTTTAAATATTTCCTATTTTTCTATTTATTATTATTATTATTATTATTATTATTATTATTATTATTATTATTAATATTAATCCCAGATTTTCAAAGTGGTCTTAGGTTTTTGGACTACTTCAATACTGTAATTATCACCTAAATTTAAAATCCTCTGTAGATAACAACTTCAGCTGATTGAATTTATAGCAAAGATTATTTAAACATTTTCTTCAAAAATTATGGCATGGTTTGTTTCCTTTCGGTAGTCTGGCTTTCTCCCAGATATCTGTATAATTTGCTCTAATATTAATAATGTGTTAATATTATAATATGGCATTAATCTTAGAATATTTACATCGATTACAAGCAGAAATTTACTTTCTTTATTGGTAAACACAATGGCATAGTGTATTAATGCCATATTCTGTGCTATTAGAATTATGTAAACACAAGAATTTACTCAGTGAGAGATTATTTGTTCAGGTTTGGATAACCACAAATAATTGCAAATCACCACTGAAGACTTGTTTTTTAATTAGGGTGACAAAAGCTAAGGTAGTACATAAATGTGAAGCAATATTCGATAGAGTACATATTTGTAAAATTATTTGATTAATATCTATTCCATTGAGGTTTAAAATATTGCATACAGTTCATGCATTATGAGGCCATGCATTATCATGCAGGCCGCAAGGAATATCTTCTCTTTCCATTGGTCAATTGCAATGAAACAAAGCCTATATGTACCTTAATCTTGGCCTAATACACCTGTTAAAACCTATTAAAATTTATTCAGTAGTTTTTATATTTTCGATTCTTTAAAGTAGCTCCCTTTTGCTTTGATGACAGCTTCGTATAATCTTAACATTCTCTCAGTCATCCTTATGGGGTAGTCAGCTGGAAAGGTTTTCCAATATTCTTGAAAAAGTTCCCAAAGGTGTTGAGTTGGCTCCTTTTTTTCACCCTCTGGTCCAACTCATCCCAAACCATCTCAGTTTTATATAGATCAGGTGACTGTGGGGACCAGGCCATCTGATGCGGCATCCCATCACGCTGCAAATATTTCTTACACAAAATAGAGGTGTGTTTGGGGTTATTGTCCTGTGAGAAAACAAACGGTTGCAAACCAGATGTAATGGCATGTCCCTGCAAAATGCAGTGGGAGCCATTCTGGCTAAGTGCCCTGAAGTTTAACTAAGTCACCAACCCCTGAAAAGCCACCACAACATGAAAACTCACAACTCACCAAAAAAGCAAGCACAAACCATCAAACCTCCTCCTCCATGCTTCACAGTGGAAACCACACATTCAGAAAATGACTGTTCACCATCCCTTTGTCTAGCCATGGTAGATAAAAACAAAAATCTCACATTTGGACTTGTCAGAACAAAGGACAGTTTTCCATTGATCTAATATCCATTCTTTCTGCATCTTGCCCCAAGCAAGTCTCTTCTGCTTGTTGTTCTTCCAAAGTATTAATTGCAAGTTAGTATTTATACAATTAACTGTGGTATAATTTAAATTGAACACTGACCACAGTAAGCCTTTCAGACCCTTATAACCAAATAACAAAGCAAAAGCATTATAACTGAACAAAATCTGAGGTGACTCATAAGGGTGCTGTGTCCAAAGCACTGAGCTTTTCTTATTATGATGTTAGTTGATTGCGCTGTCAGAATTACACAGCTCTCTGTAAACCTAGATATGTTTTTGGGTTCTGCATTCTCAATTATGAGCTTGCTTATCACCATGGTGATTTCTACAGACAGGACTAAATCAGGGCTGGCTAAATGTAGGACAGAGTTTGCCGTTCATGTCTGCCTTTGTGTGTGCACTATATTACTAATAGTGTCTTGTACACATATTTAATGGATTCGGTGCACTGAAATATTTTGGTCCACCACTCACTAGCTGTCAGCATCATAACTTACTGGAATGCCAAAGTGCTATTGTCAACAAAGCCATAAAGACATGGGAAAATCTTCTAGTTCCTACTTGCTGCAAACTGTAGGAACTAGTATACAGTACTAGTGCATTCACTGCTGAAAAAATACTGTACTTTAGTGAAAATGTGTTTTACAACCCTGTAGCCTCTTCTAATATGAAATGAAGAGGATGTTCTTGTTTTCAATGGGCTTGATTAAGTTTAAACGTTTATTTCACCTCATGTGATATAAGTAGTATTTTTTACGATCAATGGTCTCTTTTATTATACTGAATGTGCTGAATGTATTGTCAGACCCGATGAAGTACTGAAGTGAGAGCCTTCATCCGTTATAGCCCTAATTATAGAGAATGCCACAACACTAAGCTGTCTAAATCCCAAACTTTTTTTTTCACAGCTCTTTTCTGTTTGATCCTCTAATCATTGTGACTGTCACTGCTGTCTAAACCCAGGCTGTCTCAAAGAATCTTTGTCTTATCGTTGCTGAATCATGCAGACCTGCACAGCCTGGTGCAAAGTCCTTCTCCGATCAATAAAGCAAATGCCATTGGTGATCAGGAGGCAGGAGTTAGTCCAGTGGAGAGGCACAGGGGAGAGAAACACTGTGTGTCTACTCTACTATCTGAGCCACACAGAACCAAATGTCCCTAAAAGTACTGGCCCTACATATTATACACACAGCCATCGTCCATTGTCCACACTGAACTTTTAAACTTAACAGCAGTGACAAGCAGGGTATGAAAACTACCTCACAGTGAGGTGACTCACAGCTTTGACAGGTGAGCCGAAAGAACAACCGGCTTGAAAATGTGACTCATAGCAAGGTAATGCTCAGATATATTGTTCAGTCAGAAACGGTCAGAAATCTGGAAGATAGCAAATCAGTGAGTGGTGTTTTGCTAAGAGGTCATCTCTTAAATCTATGCCAACATTAATATTTTAGTAGTACTGAAGGCTCCCATGAAGCCAGTATTAAACTCCTAATAAATGTAGCATTAAGTACCCATTAGGCAAATTTGGGTAAAAATAAAGCACTTAAGCATCAAAAATAATGACCGAACTGTATGATGCATGTTTGCATAAAAAACTGCCAAAAAAAAAAAAAAAACATCCAGTCTTCAAAGTTCCTTGTGCCAAACATTAATGTTGGAGAGTAGCAACTCCTTCAGCTAAGTCATTCTGGGAACTAATGCTGTTATAGTTAATGTAAGTTAATTGTACAAAATGTACCTTTACAAGAAGAGTTTGAGTAATCAATGTCAAGAAAGCATCAATAATGCTGGAATGCAGCTTCATACACCTCACTATTTAAGTTTTGAAAGCAATTAGATAGTCAGTTTAGTTAATAATAGAATCTTTGAGCCTATAATACCAACTATGTGGTAGACCAGAAACAGAAATGACCTAATTAAAATAAGCCAAAATAATTCAAATTATATAACTGATTAATTCTATTATTTGGGTTAATCCCCTATCCCACCATTAAAAAAAATCCTACCCCACAACCCAGTAGTTATCTAGCTGGTCACCTAGTGAACCAGTGTAAGGATATATTTATGATTGATGGAAACCTCAATGCACTTATGTACAGTAAGTCGCCAATAAGGCCACCTGCCAGATGCTGTATATGTAAATGTAAATGTAACAAGGCTCCAGTGCTGAACTGATATAGAAAAACATACTTCAAATTAAGTTCTATGTCCCAGAGTCCTTATATATCGTTGAGGGTAACTGAGTATAGACATTCGTAATTAGCAATCAGATGAGAGGGACAGTGTGTGATGAGACATGGGGTCCTTTCTGTCCATGTTTGTAGGTTGTGTGTTGTTATGGGCGGTAAAATTGGACACCAGTTTCACATTGACATGACATAACTTAATAAAATCTTTAACAAGAAATAAATAAAGGCTGAAATAAAAAATTGCCAAGCTTGAATAAACTTACAGAATGCATTGCATTTTTAAACATTGACTCAGTAGCAGTGTGTCTTAGTTATTTGCACACCATGGCATTGTTGAATTCTCGATTCCAATTAAAAGGTGCTTATTAATTTTCTATAAAAGCATGGCTTGGTCGATTAGAAAGAGCTGGCAAAAATAAGTCTACCACTAAAATTATGGGTCAAATAATAAAACAAATAAGGAAACTGTCATTAAAAAAACAGTTAGGCTTTTTTAGTTAGTTTTCTTTTAAATAATTAAAAGATCATTGTATTTTTAAATGTTCATTTAAAAAAAGCAAAAAAGCTATTCATATATACATGTAATGTAACTGACTGACAATGCAGAAAGAAAAACAAAAAGTATGGACAGCAAAGCACCCATACTTTTTTTTTTTTTTTTTTTTGTTTTCAAGGTTTTTTTCCCATTTTTTTGTAATTATGATTTTGGTCACTGAGGTTTAACTATAATTATATGATTTCAAATGGAATAACATTTATGAGCTCTGTATCGATTGAGGTTCATTCTTATGCACATGATAATTAGTGAATGCTTCTTTTCTGTCTCAGGGCTGTCAGTTTTCACTATTCTGAACAATCACTGAACCAAGATTCTCTATGATTATAACAGGTATTTTAATTACACCACAGTTTGCAGGTAGCACGTGCAAACAGAGTTTGAACAGCAGCAACTCTGAAGACTATGCTACCAGTTAACACAGAGAAGTGTACACAACTGCACAGACTTTCATATTTTAAAATATAAAAAAAAAAAATATTCTGAAAGCATATATTTTTTAAGATACACACATGACAGTAATTACACATGACAGTAATTTTTTCACAAATCTTCATGTGACCATAAATCCTGCTGTTTCAGATGTACAAGAAAAAGTCATGTAATTGTATAGGCATGTAATGAAGTCACAGCTGCATATGAGCATTTAGAGAAAACAGCAGAGTGTTAATAATGTGCAGTATTACCATTGCGACCACTCTCCCATAGTCAACTGAACTACTGTAGCATTACGCATCTCGGAATGCGCATGTGCATTTATAGATGGGGCATACAGTAGCCCCAGCCTCACTTGTTCCTAGTAGTGAAGGGGAAGTTGTGTTGTGCAGTTGTTGTTGGAAATGGGTCCCTCGACCGAGGAATAAGTATTTAATAGTGAATATTATTTCTGCTAAGAGGAAAATGGTCATAAATGAGGGCTGAGTTTAAAAAAGAAGGAAGAACATTTCAGAAAGAGATTTTATAATACAGCACAAAGTAACACATTTATGCTGTCCGCTGTTATGAATATTCGCCGTTCTGGTAGTGTACAGGCTCAAAATTACGCAAGTATATCGTCTCCTTTAGCAGAAGTCTAAAGCAAGCTTCCAGGACATGTTTAAGAATCTACACTGTCTACAGTGAGGCAGTGCGCACTTTGAATACTTACATTACGCATACTGTGGGTAATTAACACCTTAATAGTGTCTATGTTAGTTTCTTGCAGGAGAAATAAACGTACAGATGACAAGATAATATTGTTCGTCTTTTCATTTCAGAACTGTATATTTCAAAGCATACTGTACTAAAGGATGAGTTTGTAATGGAAAATAATTCACTTCGGGTGCATCACACCACTCCATTACTGGTTATTGTAATAAGACAACATGCTCCATCATGTGATAGTCCTTTCACAGCCAATACCTTTTATCTGTTTTTGTTATTTAAAACACAAATGTCTAGATTAAAGCCTTTATTGGTGGCAGCCTTATAAAACCCAGACACCTAAATTATGTCTCATATTAGCTCACTTAGACAACACAATTGTGTGTAATTGATTTTCCAATCAGCTTCGACCTAATGTGTACAAACAGCTTCCTTGTATGTGAACCAGTTAATGCTTCCGTAATCACAATCTTCAAGAATTGAATTTTGCTCCTTTTCAGCTCTTTAAAATATACAATACACCATAAAACATTGCACATGCCAGAAGAACAAGTAGCAGAGGCTCCTGGATCAACTGCATCATCACAGTTTTATGTTGTATTGAAAGCCAAAAGCTGTTACAGCACCACTAAAAGCCATTATTCACATATTCTGCCAACAAATATGGGCTTCCAATGTACTTTTCATATTCTCTCTGTGATTTGATATGGTATTGAAAGCACTGTTTGAGAAAGTAGTGATGAATTACAGCTGTCTAGTTTTGATGCAGACTAAAGATTTAGATACATATGAACATGCAGCTATTGTTTACATGCATGTAATATGTGTCTGATTGTAAACAGCAGCTCATAAGCCTGATGTAACTGTTTAACATTTTTTTGCTCCTTTCCCTTCTCCAACCATCCTGACTAGCAATGATACTAATCTTGAGAGAACTCTGTGACTGACATTCTGAGTAATTATCCATTAATTCTTAATGAACATCAGATTATTAAATGGCTTTCATCATGTAGATATCAACCAATTGTTTCTCAATAAACGTTTTTAAATAACCTTTAATCCCTCTGTTGCATGGGCATTATAAATAATGCATACCCGATTAGCACCAAGTCCTAACCTATTCCTCAAGCTTGTTAGCGTTTATTTCAAAAGCATCTAGATTTTTCTTAGATATTATTTTTCAGAACATTTCTCAAATATTGTGTTCGCAATGAAGTTGATTATTTACCCCCACCTATTTTCTGTCCAGAAATAAAAAACATAAAGGCATAATTCTAAAAGGTGGTTAACAAATGTCCTCTCTCTTTAACTTCTACTTCTGCTTCACATATAGACCTTTTGCAGTCATGTGACTACCATGACATCAATCAACAGTGCAACAGTGCACAGCAGAAGTACCATTACTTAGGCTACTATGTATTTTCGTGGAAAAATAATGTTTGAGGTGTATTTTGGAGGTAAAAAACAAAAAATCACAGAAAGCAACATAAAAAGCTTCTGCAGTCCCACTGAGCTATGTTAAGTTGGTATCTTTTAAAGTCACAATGTATTTCTGGTGTATTTCTGCCAAAAAGTGAATGGCTGCCAAAACCTGATTGGACTCCACAGGAATCCAATCAGATCATCGCTCCTGTGGAGTCCAATCAGGTTTTGGCAGCCATTCGCTTTTTGGGACAACAACATAGAAATATTTTTTTTTAAATATTGAGAAATGAAAACAGTTAAATTTATACAAAATATAACATACATTTGAAAGGTTTGAATTAACTCAGTCGTACTGAAGAAGCTTGTTTCATTGTCAACAAAAATACATACTGTAGGAGCCTGTAATTTACTTATATGCACCTTTATTTTGTAGTTACAGCTCAGAACCTACCAAATTTCATGCCACATACAGTAGTTTATATCCTTATGTGGTTCTCTTACCTTTTGCACTGGAATTAAGTAAATAACATCCATTTGCTGTCCGGATGTGGGCGGGACCACTGCGGACAGACATCATGACAGCATATGCGAAAGGTCTATTGATACTATCCTAGGTAAAGGCCAGTGAACTGCAACCTGAGATTTGTATTCATGTACAGAACTGTATTATAGTTTCACCTGAACTATTATTAACCCATTATGTACCGTATATGCATTTAATATAATTTCAGTGTGGCCATAAAAAATTATTTTATTTGTTCATAAATTTGACTCATGTTAAGCAATAAAGATTTAGGTTTGTTATTATATCTAACATGCAGGCAACAAAATTTATTTTTTCTGATCAAACAAGTCTCTCGTTCTGTTTCATACAGTATAGGCTCTCATTCTGCGTCATAAGAGACTAACAGGTTGTGCATTATAGAGATCTCCTTGGCATTGCCAGCTGCCATGTAAAGATGGATGCCTTGCATTATCACCTGCAGTTTGAGAGGTGAGTAGGCGTGCGAGCTGTCTGGGGATTGCCAGCATTTTGAGAAACAGTGTTTAAATTGACGGTTATCCCAAAGATGTTTGTACAGGCCCAGATGGCTGCATGTTATGAGAACAGTGCTGTGGTGACACCGCCAGACTGAAGGACTCGACTGCATATGAAAGGGCCGGGGGCCAGCCCCTGGCTCGTCAGAAGGCAGCTCATCATGTCTCGCCTGGGAGAATGACACGAACTGGCGGAGGCAGGTGGGTTGGCTACTTTGCCAGCATGCTGGCACCTCCTCTACAAGCATGTTTTCTGTTCTAACATGTTGTCAAAGTCGGGCTGTGTGCTGACTTTTAAAGATATTTCAGTATGTAAGTCAAGGTCAGACAGTCTTGGGGAAAGTAGGCAAGAAGCATGCAGTGATCACCTAGGGATATCATTTGATTAAATAACTATAAGGGGAAAAAAGAGTATGACATTTGTACTGGTGTCTCCTTGTCTTTTTTGTTGTTACTAAGTTTAAGGTCAATCCTTACCATATTTAATTGGCAGTTTCATGGCTTGCCTGCAGGTTGCATCAGGGATTTTGTTATGTACTTTCAGAGCAGTCAGTCAATTTTGACAAAGCCATGGTAACAACCATCCACTGATGCATGGGCAATTTATTTAAAATTACTTAAATGGATAAGTCTGATCCACAGGGGCCCATCCCACAACCCACAGCACCCAAAGGACCTGCTGCCAACATCCCGGTGCCAGACACCACAGCACACCCCCAGAGAGCTTGTGGAGCCATGCACCAAGGGACCAGAGCTGTCCAGGTGGCAGAAGGGCAACCTACACAATACTGGGCATAATGTTTTGTATTGTAATGTTAAAGGTGGTTGGTATAAGTTAACAGCTATCAATACTTTTTCCCATCTTTCTCTCTATCATCTTTCTAGGTGTCCTGCAATATAACTAGCTTTTGGAAATTGCTGCTTGTTCAATACTGTATGTAGCTGAGTGTATTACGGCAGTCGATTATCCATATTAATAAAATTCATCATTATAATGAAGGATTAAAATCAGTTTCCTTTTTGGATTTTAAAGTGGCATCAAATATAAAGTGTGACATCACATGAAATAGAATGATAATCATGTTAATATTAAAATCGTTGCGCCTTTTCAAATGTTCCTAAGTGTAACTGACGTGGTTTTATATGAGTTTAAGTTTCACCTGCATTTTTCATCTTTAATACAGATCAATGACCTGCAATTCATCTGCAGCCTTAAGTAGTGCAGCTAATGGGGCATTAGGAGGAGGGATGGTCTATTTTCATACAGATAATAACCAGTATATGATGCAGCTCACGTTAGCAAAGCACTCTGCTCAGCTTGAGAAGATTTGCCCAGTGTCTACACAAAGAGCTTTCAATGCATAGCCAGGGCGCACACTCTCCCAGCGTTATGAGTTTATAATCACATCTGTCACCCACAGGGAGGGTCAAAAAGGGACCAATGACAAAAGAGACCACCTCCAGGTTGATGGACCAAGGAGAGACAGGTAAAGGTCAAAGCAGTTCGGACACAACAGGACACTTTAATCCTTGTAGCACAAACTTGTGTAAAGCAACTCCAAAAAGTATTAAATCAGGCAGGTGTCTACATGGCTAAGTGAAAAGGATGTAGTTTACACATCATTGAACACATTAGCACAGTAGACAGTGCCCTGCTTGATTTTAAAACCACCTGCTGAAATGTCTTTGTTATGAGTGATGCTGCATGGGATTCCAGAAATTCGATGACTCCATTGGCATCTGAAAGTGCTGTGAGATTTTAAACACACAGTTTTATACAATTACATAGGACACTGTAAAAACAACCTTACTCCCAGCTCTGTTTGCAGGATATCTGCTGGATCTGCTGTTTTTATTATTATTTGTCAGTAATGACAACATGCGTGCAAATCCAAGATGTATTAATGGTAACTTGTTGTAAATACATGCAGACAGGATTAGACTAACTCTGATGCTTTGAATAACATTAATCAACATATTATTCTGTTTAGTGGAGAAGGTTATGATACGTTGGAAAAAGATACACAGATGAAGTCTACATCTGTGTACATCTGTTTGAACTATTTTACACAATTAAAAAGTTTAAATCAACACTGTATGAGTCCTCGGTGGAGAACTATAAACTTATAGACTTAAAAAAAGGGAAATAAAAAAAATAATTAATTAAGGAGACAGTAAGATAAAGTTTATAAAATAGGATACAACTGGCTGTAAACCAGATGCATGGTTTTACTATCCCATGGCATGTGTAGTAAGGCTATTACATATGAAATAGTGCATAAGCATATCAAAGATGATTTAAACTGCAATACAGTACAGGCACTTCAGTGTCTTTGAATGTTTTCCCATTTACACGGCAGCGGTTGATAACAGTGCCAGTAGTGAAATATTAAACAGTGAGACAGAGAGCTTAACGCAACCGCTCCACCCCCCTCTGCTGGTCTGACCCCTGATGCTGGGTTAGGGTGAAAGCTGCAAGCCGTTCTCTACCTTCAGCTTTCAGATCACACACTCCCCTACAGAAATCCAACCATCCCCTGTAAGTGCAGCCAATTAAAAACTGATGCATAATTTAGCATGTCATTTGGCAATGAAGTCAAACTGAACGTAATGCATGGTTAGGCAGGGGGCATTTTCCTTCGGCAAAAAGAACAGCACCTTCCTTCTCTCCTCAAAGCCAATATGCCAAAATGACACTGTTACAGAATGCTTATTTACTGTTTACATAAAATATACGGGCGAATCACGCATGCCACATAAGCTATCTCAAAGATGAAGGCAGAAGATAGAAATGAAGAACACAAAGTTCTGTGGATCAGGTCTATTAAATTCCAAACAGAGGCAAGGCTGCAAATCTTGACATCCCAGTGGTGCTGCCAGTTAAATCTGCCAGCTCACATGAATAGTACCTTGACGGGTAGAACTATCCTTGACTATCAGAAGCCCTTGATGAAACTACATAAACAAACACCGAGAGATTATCTTACCTTCTCATTATGTTAATAGTAGGTGAGACACTTTCTTTCAGATTTTTTTATGAAAAGACTTAATGAAAAGCTGTTTCTCTAATTACATTATTTAATTTAAAGGGGTCATACAGTCCTACATGAACTTTTTCAAGCTGTTTGGACTGAAATGTGTGTTAGGAGAGTGTGTACACAACCACTCTACAATGATAAAGAGCTGCCCAGTGATTTTCTTTTCATTTATTAAAATAAGATGCCCCTTCTGAAATCAGGCGAATCTCAAATGCCTGTCGATGTGACGCCACACCAACAGAGGCCGCTCCTACTATAGTTGATTGACACTGGTGTTTTAGCAAAGACCCGCCCCGAGTGAGAAGAAGCTGTCGGCCATTGTTTTTCGCCGCTGGAGCAAAATGTGGTGTGGTGTACAGTTGTTGGGTGTAATAGTGAACACAGCAGTCGTCATTCACTATCGACATCTGAGCCGCTGAGGACGCAGTGGCTGAATTTAGTTTTTAAAGCTAACGTCCCCGCTGATTTACCTAAATGCGTTCATGTTTGCACTAATCATTTTTCACCAGACTGCTTTATAAACGCGGGTCAATATAAAGCAGGTTTTACTAGGAAGCTGCTCTTGAAAAATGGATCTGTACTAACGCTTCGTGTTCCTGCTTCATCTTTACCAGGCTCGGTGAGTGTGATTTATTTTTCTATGATTCTTAGCAGATCGCCTTTTCTAATAATCATTATGAATGCGGAGTGTAAGTTAACTTAGACTCTCATACAACATGGTTATGGCTTCTTCTCTGTGTACATCAGTCTCTATATAATCCCTAATCGCCCGTTTATAATAAACAATGCATTAAGGTGATTGTCTATTGCAAACTGTGTACGTAGTCGGCAAACTATATTATGCTTACCTTTGTAAAGCTAGATGGTTTATAACGATGTCTGTCAATGATTAAGAAGTCATGTTAACACATCAGTAAACACATCGCGTCCGTATCTCTCTCAGTAAGCTTCTCCGCTTTATGTTGTTGTTGCTCGCGGCAGCGTAACAGCCCGTTAACTTATGCCCATGCAGTGATGAGAAAGACAAACCGGTCGATGAATTTCCAATCTTTAAATTTCTGCGTTGTCAGGCGATATTAAAAACTTCCGCGTAGGTTCCATACTTAAATCAAACCAAAAACTACTTAAGAAAACAGGCTCAGGCTCTATATTCCAGCGTTTTCGCACTTTGGACTGCATTACCCACAAAGCATTGCCCGCATTGCGTTGTGGGCAATGCTTTGTGGATAATGCAGTCCACACCATTGCCCGCACTGGACTACACTCCCGTGGCTATACCCCACGTGTGTTGTGAAGGCACGCCCCACAGACATGGGGGGCGAGCTCAGCAGAGATCATAAGCATTTAAAGGACCATGTACAGGTTGCTGAGAACAGACCTAGTTTTTACCAGGTAAAAGTAGTGGTTTTTTCCACAACCATTGAGAATGTTTAATTAAAGTATATTACAAATTTTTCATTAGGACCCTAAAGAATCATATTAACATTTAATGAAAAATGGGACTGGATGACCCCTTTAAAATAATTTCTTAAATTTAGTTAAGGCTGTGGGTTACTGATCGGAAGATCGGAGGAGCACTGCCAAGTTGCCACTGTTGAGCCCTTGAGCATGGTTCTTAACCCAAGCTGCTCCATGGACGCTGTATCCTGGCTGACCCTGTGCCCTGACCCGAGCTGGTAATGTGGAATAAAAATCTTTTCACTGTACTGTAAGGTACATAAGACAAATTATTTAATCTTAAATATAGCTACAATATCTCACAATATATTTACAATATTTTACATTTTTGTGCAATAACAACTGTGCAATAACACCCAATTTTAAACTGTGCTATATTATATTACCTAGTGCAATTCGATTGAAAGTTTACCTATTGTATTGTTTTTTTACTATTTCTTTTTTTATTTATACATCGTACTGTCCCTACTTTCTGTTTTAACATACTGTAGAAATTTTCCCACTGTGGGATGAATAAAGGTATATCTCATACTATATTTTAAAAGAAATTATGTCTAACGTGTTAATGCCTAATTAGCATGGGGGTAATCTCTTCATCTGACCAGAAAACAGCAGCTAACATGTGGTAGGATATTACCACCCTAACACAGGCAATAAATGTCTGAAATCAAAATGAGACCAAGAAATTAACAACATAAATATTGCACCTTTGTGTCGAAATGATGTCACCTGCTGGACATAGTTTATTTACAGGCTTGTTCTATTGATTAGCATCTAACTTCTCTCAGTGAGCTCTCTATTGAACATTTGTTAGTATTTTGCACTGAAATGAGTCTGTGGTCTAGCTGATAGCTTGATCTGTCCAATAGGCACTCCAAAATCCAATCTGGGGTGAGAGGGAGGCACTGATTCTCGCTCATCACTCTTGGTGACTAGTACACCCCTTTTCTCAGTCCTCCTTGCCAAGATGAGGGAGCAGGATAGCTAGGCTAAGTGCTTGAAATTCAGCCTGGCCAGTATCAGCTCTCCAGGGAGGAAACTTGTTCTCCTGAGTGGTCAGTCAGCTGCAGTCTCTCTCTTTGATAAGTTATCAGGAACGGACAGTGCTCTCAATCAGACTGAGCCATATGTCCGCCCCTGTGCCTTACTGCTAAACCACCTCATTCCGCCTTTCTCTGAGGGATAATCAACATCCACCTTCCCTCTCCCCATATTCCTTAAAGTACACACTGCTACACAGAGGTAAACCTTAGCACAAATGTACCAATGGCTTATTGAATTTCTATGCATGGTCATGAGTATGCATCATTGATTGACACATCTAACACAAAAAAGGACTATAATTACTATGACCTTATTTTCGTACAATAGCGAGGCCAGATAAAATCCAATTCTGTTTCTGACATTACTTGTTAAACCACAAGAGCAATTAGACTCTTGGTGGCCTTTTAATAGAATGTGGACAATGCAGACAGATTGGCGGGAGAAAATCACACAAATTTCTAGTGTGCCATGCCTAATCATGTTCACTATGATTCCAACCACATAAAAACAGCAGAATCATATGGAAGAGAAGACTTTATTTTCATTTCAATTTAATATTTAATTAATTTCTGCAAAACATCACATTATTGCCTAAAGAAGTACATAACGGTTGTGTTACAGACAAGTTCGTAATGATATTCAGGTCTAGAGACCTGAAATGTTTGTAGCATTAAGATAAGCCTGTGCAAATACTGCACATTCGAGGCTCTTAACCAAAGAGGAGACATGCAGCTCGCTGTGTAAACTCTTACCTTATATTTCTTGTTTTTACTGACATAGTGGCACATCCTAAACTGGTATAATCTCTTCATTAAATGTAGTGCGATGGTGTTTTGTTATGAGGCACTTACAGACTGATCTGTGTCAGCCCCTAGATTCTCATTCACTCCTCCACCTCTGTGTGTGCTTAGGGGCTTGTGGATGCTGATGGTTGTGCTGATGTGCTGCGGTATTGAAGAGGAACAGAATGATGTGGGAGTTGCTATGAAGACTATTTTTTTTTAACTGCGACAGTGAAGACAATCACACGCTGTGTAATTGAACTGACCTTCTAACCGTTTGCTCTTGCTGACCCTCTCACATAAACTTCCTCCCACTTTGCCCACAGGGAACATGTAATGGCTCTGCCTGTGCTTTTTTACTTGTACTATGCAGACCGCGTTTGAAATTGCAAAGGGGTAATATCATCTAGGGACAGCTGCACAAAGATTCCTCGTCATAGCACAGTGGTGAACTTTCGAGCTGGTCACTTTTAATGAGAACATCTCTGGAGGGGAATAAAAATTACCTTGTGCCTGTATTGCTCTGAAGAGCAAACAATCAAATATTACATTAATGAGACACTTTCTGACAGGTGCGTTCACACCGCAGAGAGCAAAATGACAACAAAAATCTCCTTCTCTCTCTCTCTCTTATTCTCTCTTCTTTGTTGAATGCCATTTTCATCTGGAGCTAAAATGAATAGGTCACACTGGTAAGAAAGACTCTTGGATCAAGTCAGGACTCTAATGGGGTGAACGGACTTAGATGAATGTGTTGGATGGAAGAATGTACTCTCTTCTTCTGAATCTTATTTCCTCTCTCACTTTATTTTTTACACTTGCACCTGTATATATATATATTATCACTGAGGATACTGCATTAATCATATTAAGAAAAACCCAAAGAAAACACATGAAAACCAACACACAAAGACTTATTCATCCATTTATTCTCCATTCATTCATCCATTCTTCAGTAACCTCTTTATCCTGGTCAGGCAGATGGTGTACAGTACATAGAGTCTAACCAAGAACAAATAGCATGTGGTGGGAATTTAGTCTGTTAGTCCATCACAGAGATTATGTACCAAATCCGTAAGTTTTAAGATTCCGGAGTATTAAGACATTTAATGAAGATGTCTGATAGAATCTGTTAAGAACAACTGTTTTTAAAAATGAGTGTAAGAAAAAAAAAAGAATACACTCACCATAACATGCTGATTGCTATGCACTGAAGCGTACTGCACTATATATCTGTTTTGTAGTGCCTACTTCTGCAGTTCTCCTCAAGTCACAATCTACCCTTCTTTATGTATGCTTAATGATGTTTGACAGAATGACAAAGCAATCCTTTGGAAATTTCCGACATGAAAACAGTGACGTGTATTGATTAACAGCTCTAAAAATAATGTTTGGCCAGCACATAATTTATTCATTTGCACAAAAGCAAAACAGCAAAAAATAGGGGGAAAAAATCTTGTTTTTTGAATGCGGCCCAGTAAAATTGGAGCCAATCTCAGTGGAGATTACAACAGAGTGTCGGAGGGAAACAGACCACACTATAGTAAAGCACAAAAAGCCAGAGAGGATATTTCATTTCAAGCCACGCTTTTGAGAAATGGTGAGAAAGACACTGCAGGCAGACACAGGATTAATTACCCTGAAAATCACACAGCACACTCACTGCTCTTGAGCTTATGTCCTGTGACAATGATGTGAAGACTAGAAATCTAACAGCAAAGGAGACAAAAGCATACCCATTTTTGCAGGGTTAAAAGACAAAATCTTGCAGCAAATATCTATATGCTACTGGGATCCAGCACTTGAGCAAAGTCACATGAAGGTGATTTCTGGCTGAATGGGACTTTGGGTGTCTCCTGATGCTTCATTATTAATTCAGTCTCTGGCTCATAGGTGCAGCAGTATCATTTCAAAGACCGAGATGAGAAATTGAAGACCTGAAGGAGTAATACTCCGGCTTTGCTTTCTGACCTGCCTTTTGCCTGTCAATATAGCTACTTGAATGATGAGGGTCACTGCTGAGCTCATCCAAACGCTGCTATAGCTTATACCTTCAGAGCACATAAACCCAGTGATAAAAATGCTCTGCATTGAAGTTACATTTGTAATAAAGGTAAAAGTTAATTAGCACAACAGAAAGCTTGAGCATCATGAGAATTCTGGCTAAAAATAATGTTCAATTAAATTCAATTTTATGTGTATAGCACTATTCTCACAAAGCAGCTTTACGGAAAACACAGGAAAAACTCCCTGAGAGCAGCACCAGACAGTGGGGTTAGTGTTTATGATTACAGCAGCAGTTCTCATAAATTCCATGCACTTGTCATTTTTTCTAAAGTGACATCTAAGTGATTGGGAAAATCTCTTTTAAGTGAATTGTGGTCTTGCCCTAAGACTAAATAAAATCTCAGAGCAGTGAGAGGCATATCGAATGGTGAAAAAAAAAATCCTTATGAACTACTGAGTCATGTGAAGATTACATTAACAAATAGGAACTAAGAGATGCTGACAACAGTCTATGGCAAGAAAAAAATGCTACTATGAATTTCATACAGTACATGGTCATGCTTGTGATTTTGTTTACCATACTAGAACTAAATCGCATTTCAAAAGCAACCCAGCAAAACAGTGATCAAGTGTTATTCCTTCATTTGTGTCTTACTAAATCAGGGAATTTCCCCTATGAATCATATTTTGGGAGCTTAACCTATTTCCAATTAAAATAACTGCATCTAAATAATCAGTAATAAAAGCATGTGTCTTATTCTGATCTCTTATATTCTCTTCTGAGTGTGAAATCAAACGCTCCTCAAGGTTGCCGCCATTTCTGCAAGCATTGATAGATGGCTTCAAATGGGGCTTTTACATTTAGATTACTTTATAGAGGATGCCAAAGTAGTTGATATCAAAGTGTACTTTAGAGGACTGTTCCAACAGCTGCCTCCACAAAAATAAATGTCCCATGCAAAGGCACTTCTTTGACATTGGGGATAACTGCATCCTCCTAGCTACATCGATTTCACTATTCATCAGGAGAATATCACTAAGATTCACAGCAGAGTAGCTGAATCTAGCCTGAGGTCATAATGAACACCGCATGCAGGAAATACATTAATTCAGTTTGCTCCCACAGTGGTAAGCAGCTCAGCATGTAAAGATTGTCTCAGTCTGTCCGTCAACAGATCCATAAAATGTTATTACAGGCTATGATACGCTAGGCCTGATAGGAGGACTGGGCCCTTCCTGCAATATCCATCTGCTTGGTTTCATACGCCTGCAGAGGCAAATTTGTGTTCCCTAAACGCTACACAAACATGCAATAATGTTGTTTACCATGCCCCACCATCTAGTATGAGTTGAAGAATCCTTAAATTGGCTTTTACCTATTTATTTATTTATTTAACCAGTGACTAAATAATCCTTACATATAATTTATATATAAACTCATCTGACTAAGACCAAATACTGCTGAATAACAATACAGCAATGTACAGCCGATAAAGCATAGCAACGGCGCAGCATAAGAAACATGAGGTCTCATATAGAGATCTCATATTTCGTAGTTTATCTGTATAAAGTTATAACCCTGATCACATTTATCAACACTGCAATATCTGAAGATATTCTTGGCAAATAAAACTGCATCTCCCCTGTGCTATACATCTGGAATGTATAGCCTTCAAAGCATAGTAATTCTACTGCATGAGAGACTGAATAACTTACAGATATGAGATTTCATAGTTTATCTGCATAAAATTATAACCATGATTACATTTATCAACATTGTAAAACCCAAACACATATTTTAAATAGATAAATAAATAAATAAATAAATAAATATGAATTCCTATATATTCCCATAGAGGCAATTAAATCAATGCTACCACTTGTTTAAGGTAAGTAACTCACTAGTAACTAGAAACCCATTCCTTACACATAAAGCAGTGTGGCACAACTATGGGGCAACATGGAAAGGCACTCCATCACCCAACATCAAGAGATTAATGGTGTAAAATGTCACAGGGAATAAGTTCATGCACTGAGAAAGCTGACAGAGAATACAGGACCACAGCACTCTACAGGAGAGTGGCCAGTGTATCCCACCCAAAACAGAGAGGAGGAAATGGGAGGACAGGTGGCTTTTTATGGAACATTAAAGATAATGGGAGACTATTTCCTCATTGGGTCTCAGAAATTGCTCCACATGTGCATGACAGTGTGTCTAGAAAACAGAGTAAATAATCAAGAGTGCAAAATTGCATTGTGCAATAATATATCAGGCCTAGTTTCCAACCATTGTGTTCACAGCTCCAAAAATGACTTGCAAGCATGAGTTGAGAGGGACAATATGTTAGCTTGGGCGGAGGAGTGCCCTGAAGCTAGAGCATGACTCCTGAACCTCATTAAGGTGTTTAGTGGTCCCATCAGTGGGCAATGTGCCATTAGACTCACTATAGTGAGCTTTCATTTTCATTTATAATGAGAAAGACCTTCTAGGAATCGTACCCCTCCTTCACAGCCGAGAGATTGAGCATTTATAGGTTTCCTGATGTTGGTTTCCTTTTCGTGCATACAGTTCACGTTAGTTTAGGGACGATACCAACATTTTATAAAGTTGGTACCAACACCAGTCATTATCTCAGCTTCTATCTGAACAAAAAGGACAGAGCACAGCAAGACATAAGACTTAAAGGCAGTGTCTCTACCCTAGGCATATGGAACTGGCACACCAACGACATGACTCCTCAAAGCTACTGGGATTTTTACTGAATACAATACACCAATCAACCATAACATTAGAATCACTGACAGGTAAAGTGAATAACACTGATTATCTTGTTACTGTGGCACCTGTCAAAGGGTGGGATATATTGGGCAGTAAGTGAACAGTCAGTTCTGTAAAGTGATGTGTTGGAAGCAGGACTGGCAAATGGCAAAAGCATAGAGATCTCAGAGACTTTGACAAATGAGAAAAAAAATGTGATGGCTAGACTGGGTCAGAGCATCACTTAACAAGCTGGCCTAGAATCTGGAATTGGCATAGAACAGGTCAGAGCTGTTTAGGTGGCACAAGACGACTTACACAATATTAGGCAGTTTAAATATTATTAAAGCAAGTGGGGAACATGTTATTCGGATCCAACATTATTATTTTTTAAATGTTCTCATACTCATTAGCATTTCTATTCAGGTAAATAATGACTTAAATACATCCATACAAGCAATGATGAAAAAAACAAACTAATCCATAGACTCCATCCTCCGAACATTCTGGAGGTAATTAAGCACCATCACATGGCAAGTACTACACTGCTGGATATACAGTAGCACGGCTATATCAAGGCATCACAGCTGTGCTATATAAATCAATACAGCACAACCACATGTGTGATAATGCTTATATACCACTGTTCTGCAAACATTAATTATAATTGACAGATTATATAGGCAGATTTTGCTTCACCAACACATATTCTTCCATGACTGCTGGAACTAACTAACAAGAGGTGGAATTAGCAACCAATAGTTAGTGTAATCAATAGTGGAGAAAGTAGTTTTAAATTGCTACTGGTACTACATGAGGAGACAGTTGCGTTTCTCTTTATATTTCCACTTAATCTGCTTTAGAATATTAGCTCCGTTAACTTCCAGGTTTCTAAGGTTGAAATCCCTGAATAGCATTACATGAAAAGCTAATGCCCCATGGAGGGTGTACACTGTCACACACACCAAGTAGTGCCCTTGATCAGAAATTGGAGAGCATTTTGGAATTCAGTCTTGTGTTAAAATCTAGTTAGCTTTGTTGCCATAAATAAAACGACACTGATAGTTCCGATGAAATTTGGAGCATCTTAGAAGCAATTATTAAGTTTTTTTTTTTTTTTTTTAATGAAACACTGTTATTAAGTGTGTTTCTTGCTTAAAGGGATTCTTTAACTGCTTTCAAATATGTTTTTCAGCAGGCAGCTGGTCTCTTCTCAGTGTGGTGAACTTTTACCCATTCTGTAACCGACAGTTTAAATAATGAACAATTGTAGAACACCTAGAATGCAAAAAGTTACATATAATTTAAATGTCCCAGTGCTGTTATCATTCATTAACACGACTCGTGGAATGCCTCTCGTCCATTTAGATTGCTTGGTTGAACTAAATGTTCTATAATCCAATTTATACCAAGTTTAAGCCTAATGATTATAATGATAGCTACAACTAACCCTTTCACCATCAGCCTATCATGAGGCAAAGACAAATATTTAACTTTATAAATTGAAACCACTGTATTTATTTACATATGGACTGTCTCTGATGATTGATTAAAGCTGGAATGAGTGTGCTAGAAAAGAATGGCAAAAATGGTGTGAATTTACGTCTAGTTTCATGGAGGTTGCTGATTCCCACATTTAAGAAAGGGCCAGCCAGGCTGACTGATGATCCAACTGCCACTTCCTGCTTACACTGCACTACAGCCTGCAGAAAAATAAATAAATAGCTTTTAAAAATCACCTTCCCTCTCACACAAAGCTTACGCTTAATGTGAATAGATATATAATATGATGCTCAGCATAAAAGTTAAATTGAATTTCCTTCATATCTCCCAAACATTAAAAATAGCTCCTCCAGCCTCCCCCATGGACTCTAAAAACATTCAGAAATAAAATTTTAGTTTTGTTCCTAAACTGTATTCAAACTGTATATGCAATGTCTTAGTTTAATGGGTCAGTCAATTTGATAAACACAAGTAATTTCAGTACAGCAATAATCTCCATTACCACCAACATTATTCTAAATAAATAAAAAAATCTGTGCAACTGGGATGATTGAGCCCAAAGCAGCGCCAAATTAATTATTTTGTTCTGAATACACATTTAAAATAATTAAGATGCAATTATTCGTTAATCAAATATTCCTTTTTTAGAATTGTTACTTTGTTGTATCTGTTTCTTTTATTTTTAGTCACAAACTTTCAATAAAATGTATAGACTTTTCCTATCTGTCTACCATGTGGAATTGACAACAGGTTGGAGCAGAGGAAAAGACAATGAGTGCGACAGTGAAGAAACTAAGAGTGAAGATACTATAATATGTTTAACATAGGTCAAAGTAGTTGAATACTGATTACAAACAGTTGCACATACATACACACACACAAAAATAAAAAGGGAATTCTTAGTCCTGGTTTGACTTGAGCATTTACTTTAAGTCAGGAGTGGCATTTCACTTTCTGACACATGTCTGTCATGCTAGTGTTTAATTACCATAATGCCACTGAAATAGGGTTTTGGAAGTGAAGGAAGCAAGAGCGAACCAAACTGAGTTTGTAGAGCCCATGCCTTTCCAACTACAAAATCATAGGAAATGTGTGAACTTGCTGGATCAGATGGTTGCATATTATCAGTTCTAGCACTTCTCAAAGAAATGGTAGAGTAGGTTTTGCTTGTTAATGTTGTTCGTATTCTATTGCTTCTGCTTTAATTAGGATTGCAGTGGACATGACATCAGGTAAGAATACAATGGATAAACAAATGTTTTAATTGTGTATAACAATGCACAAGATTAATGTTGAGCCAGTAAAAACTAATGAAATACATTGTCATGGACAAAATGTATGTCCTGGGTAGTACTTTTTTTTTTTGCTGTACACTAAAGTCATTGCACTTGATAAAGACAGATAAATATAAGGCGAAAGATCCAGCTTTCTTTTCCTGATATTTACATCTGAATGTTTTAAAGAACATAAAACATGGCATCTTTCTTTAAAAGTAATATTTTTTATATGACTGACAGATGATTCCTTTTGCCTAGGCGTGGCCTGCTGAGTTGACTGTTTTTAAATTAACTGCTATAAATGACTGCTGCTGGTTTGCATGCTGCGTCTCATCTGTAAAGACTGCATTTGTTGCAGAGAGCTGTCTATTGAAAAAGCAAAGTCATTTTGATGCTGAGGAAAACTGATCAGCATTAGGTACAGTCACTAGAATCATTAATTGTTGTTCTTAAAAAAAAAAAGAAACCGCAGGTACTGTATACCAACAACCAGACAACGAAAAGGTCAGTCAAGGAAATCAAAAGCAGTTGATGACAAAATTATTGTGAGAACTATACAATAATCAGCAACATTAACAACAACCACAATAGGCCAGGGGGAAAAGTACCATAACCTATAATTGGTTCTGGAACCAATATTTACCTTTTACCAAAGTGTTGGAAAGGCTAGTGTATGAAGAAAGAAAGGATCATCATACAAAAATAATACAAAATCATTGGTAAAACACAAAGAAGGTGGTGTCATGACTTGGGCTTGTATGGCTGCTTCTGGAAGTGGTGCGATCTTTATTGATTATGTCGCTCATGATGGCAGCAGCAGAATAAATACACAATTGTACAGAAACATTCTCTCTGCCAATTAACGGAGAAATGCATCCAATCTAATTGGGAGGAATTTCATCATGGAGTAAAACAATGCCAAAAATACACTCTGCCAACACCACAAAAGGACTTCATCTGGGCAAAATAGTGGAAGGTTTTTCGACTGGCCAACTCAATCACACATTTAGATGTAAATATCAGGAAATAAAAGCTCATATTATCATAATGTCTTATATTCATATTTTGACCTCAAACCGGAATGTCTTTTAAGTATGCATTTATTTATTCATTTATTCTCTATACTGGTTATCCTGTACTACTGTAAGTCACAGGAAGCCTGGAGCCTTTTTCAGCGGAATACACCCTGGACAGGTTGCCAATCCAACACAGAGCTCACACATACGTACACAGACACTTACACGTTCATTTATACACTACTGGCAATTTGTGAAAGTCAATTAGGCTACTCTAAATGTATTTGGACTGTGGGAAAAAAAATCATAGCACCTGGAGAAAACCCACCAAACATGGAGAGAACATGCAAGTTCCACATACAGACCAGAGTCAGAAAGCGAAACATGGCAGTGTGAGGCTACAGGGCTAAACACTATGCCACTGTGCCACCATATTTAGTACCCAGTGTACAAACCTATAGAAGCAGTATTATGCTCTAGGATTGCTTCAGTTGGTCAGGTCTAGACTCAACAGCATTTTCTGGCAATAAAATAAAGTTGGCTGACTACCTGAAATTCATGGGCATATTCCAGTACACAAATTGTGAAAGAGCAATTGGCCACTACATTGTACTCTGTAATCAAAGACATTAACTTATTTACCTTACTGTCATTGATATACGGTACATTGTAAAAGCCTTAGGCACCCTGTATTTTCAGTACAAAAGTGGTCATGCCAAGTACTGACTTTGGCTTTTCTTTTTTTTAATTAAGGGCATACTTGCTCTATAGCATTTTTTTGCATGTAAAAATAAATTCTTTTACAAATTACTGTATAATGCAGGGGAGAAAGCATGTATTTAACACTGTAATTTTTAAGTGTTCTTTTCGAAAACACAATTAAAAAGGCTACTTATTGGTCAAGTACTATATTTCATATACTGGTCACTATAGAAACCACCCCATAACTAAAATAAGAAATAAAATTTTGTTAGTTATGTTACTTTACATTGTTGGGTGCCACAGCACATTCAATATGCAGTATCCTACAAATGTTAACTTGCAGTTTCAGACACTAAGTTGGCTTCTGGCAGGAACAGTTGAGCCCAATACTGCTCTTTCATTATGGAGGTTTGGACTACATTATCAGATTATCCGAAAATCTGATCACAGAGGAGCTTCCACGGCCAACCCGGGCTAGAAGCGCTGCCAGGCTCCTGAAAAGCACATCCTCATGCCAAAGCCTGACTTGAGAGAATCATTGAGAATGGCAGAATGGGGGACAATCTGTTGTCCTGCAGTTGTTACAAAAGGAAAAAAAATATTCTAAAAAGCAACACTTTTGCAGATTATCAGAGTGATATTAGGGGTGTTTAGCTGCAGACTTTTACATCTGTACTCTTTTTAGACTACAACTGGCCACACACACACATGGCGGTGTGAAGACTAGTACAGAGCTGTGCCCTGCGGGTGGGATCCAGTTTACCTCCTGGATCTGCCATGTGCTGCCATGCCAAGGGCTCATTGAGAAAGCTGTGCCCTGCAAATGGCTTCATACTATACTATGCACAGGAGAAGACTGTTCTGTCCCTTCTGAATTTAGCTTTTTGATGTTTATTAAGCCAAGTAGGCTAAACATATGGTTAAATCAAATACCTTAGGGTTTAGCATGATACTGGTTTGAGGGCAGCATGAAAAGGTGAAATGGTGACATACATCTGGTGAGAGCTGGTGACAAATTCCTAGATTGAGGAGAGACAGTCCAAATAAAATCTCATCAAGCAAGTTTTATATTTGTGAGTCGGATTTAAGGTGGCTACATAATCACGGTGTAAGATATATTTAGTCATTGAAGAGTGTTGAGAATGTAGAAAAATCCAAACTTACTCAGAAGCACAGGTATCAACAATGTCAAAATTGTTCCAATTTTATAACATGATAACCATTACTGGGGGGTAAGGATGCATGCAACCATCACTAAAATGTCCACTGAAAATATGTTTCTAAATCACCATAATAAAGAGGGATAAAGCCATGCAAGTGTTTTTTGTGTCTGCTTTTAGAAGTCCCAAGCAATGATTATTCTGGTCTCGGATTTTTCTAGTTTTTATATGTAGACCATGTGCAATTGCAACTAAGACATGACACACTGCCTCCATCAACAGGTGCTTTTGAGGGGCATTGAAAAATAAACAGCTTAAAATCCCAGTAATGGTTTAGGAGGAGTTGCTGATAAAGGAAAAGTGTAATGCCGATGAATGCCGACAATGCAAGGTGAGTGATACCTGAGTGTTGCCTATGCCTAGCAGGCGACACAACTAGCAGTCATCTTGCAACTTTGCCTTGCTGTTGTCATTTGTTATACAATTTAGTGTGTTCTGTTTGCTGACATTTTTGGCAATCTTTTGGAACGTAACAATGCAATTTCATATGTTATGTACTATAAATAAAAAGTATTAAATTGCATTGTTACTCTACAATGGTGGTACAAAATTGTAAGGAGGTAATACAATTTAAATAAAAATAATTAACACTTTTTTTTACGGGTCATATTATCATGATCCATGGTAGTGGTGTACCAGACCAGGGTTGATCCAAGCTCTACTATGATCTCTCCCCATGGGTCAAGGCATGTGAACCGCAAATTAATTGCAAGCTTCAAATACCACAGTGCAAAATAATTTTTTTGTGGTTGCTATATTGCATTACATTTGGGACCATTCATGAGTAAAAAAAATTTTTTGCATGTGCACAAATTACATTTTCTCTTCAGCCTCTCTTGCATACTGTGCTCACCAGGGTTGCTAGATCGCATGGACATGACCCCCACCAGGCAGTGCTTTAAGGCCACTCCAATTAAAGAAAAAGAGCCCAAGTTATAACAGCAGTACTCATACTTCAGGCCAATTACATGTATGCACATACTATATATTTTTTTAAAACAAGCAGCATTTCATCATGCTTCATATAGCCTTTTAATTTAACAAATGAGTATTTTTTTTTTACTTTCATCATTTTATTTTTGTTAGATGACTTAATGATTTTATTTAAATATTACAAATAATTAATTTAGTTTTTATTGAAGACAATGGGCAAAAGTTATTTTGCTTATTATCTTTTATGTTTATAAGCAATAACTGGAAAGCAAAATTACATTTGTCTCTTAGTGTTTGCTGCATTCAATTTGCTTTTGGAGCATTCGATTTAACACTTTTAACACTTCCAAAGTAACAGTAAATCTAAGTAGATTAAAATTAGGGGGGAAATGCACTTTTTAAAACACAGAATTAATATGTGAAACTATGAGTATTTCAGTAGTTCACTGTAATATATGTTATAGTTGGAAATGTATCTACGCAGATAATACTGTACCTAAAAGTCAAAGCATGTAATGGAAAGCACTGCGCAAACCCCTAGAGATAAATTTTAAATGACAATAACATCATTTCCTACTCCTGTGTATTTTAGCAATGGCAGTGTATATGACATTAGTAAAAATGTCCCAAACTGCACCTAAATAAACATAGTGTTCACACATTAATAATGTTGTTCCAGTAGAGGTAGTAAATTCCCCATGTGGCTGTTGCCTTTTTGTATTTTTTATTGCTTTAGGACATATTGCGCTGAACTAGTTGTTCTACTCCCAGACACCCCTCCCTGCTGCTCCCTTCTGATAGAAATATGCCACAGAGCTTCTGAAGCCTTCTCCCCCTCTAGTTACAGTCTGACTCCAGCTATTCCACTCCAAAACATCACCTCTTGTGGTTTCGCATGCCAATCTTATTCTCTGAATTATACAGCCATAGGACAGGTAGGAAGCAGATGAAGATTTTCTCCAAAATATCAATATTAGTAGGCATAGCGTGAAGGCCGACTCCACTGAATGGGCTTGCAAATCCCACACTTTTAAACAATGGAGAGACAACAGAAGACAAATGTAATGCTACATCTTTTGTGTTTCGTGGTGAACCGCAAACCAACTTGCTACATACTTTTAACTACTCTATTGGATTATGTAGATAAGCCAGAGTATTCAGGTTTGGATCAACATGTATAATGTTAAAGCTGACAGGCATGGGTTGGAGACCATGGACCTAATATCAAAACTCTTAAGTCACCTTTTCCCAAAATCACAGACTGCTTCCAACCCCAATACATATACTTAACCATGCCTCATTTACTGACACATCATGTAGCTAAAGACAATTCCTGGAAAATTTGTGATGTAAGGGTGTGTGGACACATTGGTTCCCTATGAAAAATGGAGAAATGCTGCATTTGTAGGCCTGAGATATGGTCATTTAGTTGTTATTTAGTGGCCTAGTTGTCTTAGCAACAGCTGTAGAACATTTCTGACTGACACATTGAGAATGTAACCTACCACAGTGTATAATTAATAAGAGTTTGGGACCTTTTCATAAGGAAAATGTCCCAAACAAATCTTTATATCTCCCAAAGTTTGAATAACCCAGGAGACCTGGCTCTCCAGTGTGTGGAGATGTGTGCAAAATTGAGTGAGAATTGGCATCCGAGACAAAGATAGATTTTTTTGCTGATTCATTGCTTCTACTCTGTAAAATGCGACTTATTTTCAATTGAGCAAGTCTGAAGCCATGTTAGGGGTCGAATCTGAAAGTTCATTATATTTTATTGTCATGATTTTCCCCAGAGTTCATTAAATTTTAAGCCGCTCACCTTGATGTGTCTCATTTCGCGATCTGACCAAAATCAGCTGAGCTAGAATGAACGAGAGCAGTAGGGGTCCCAAACGAATCCTCGTCTTTTAAAAACAGTGCATGTTGTGCAGAGGTTGACTCCATAGTGCTCAGGTGACCCGGCTGAATGTTTTGCAACACGTTTTGTGTGGGTGCATGCAAAGTTGAGGAAGATACGGTCACCTAGTCCTGAATCAGAAAAACGGGAATTTGGGGAATATAAGGACTTTCATATAAGGTCAGATCTGTCTTTTGACACAAACCTGTGTGTAGACTCACAAGATAGAATTGTGTCAAAAGACAGATCTGGGGAAGCATATAGGAAACCTTTGCCAGTATTGAAATAGCCTCCATCATTCTCAAATAGAAGAGATTTGAAATAACCAACAGTCTTTCCAGATTTGAGTTTGACACCAAACTGAGTAATCAGCGATGAACAGCCTTGGTTAGAGAGGTAACCAAGAACCTAAGGGTCACTATAAATGAGATCCTCAGTTCCCTTGTGAAGATGGAAGCGAGTTACATAACGACAGTCATTACTGCAACACTTTATCAGTCAGGCCTATATGGTACAGTGGTCAAACAGAAGTCATTCCTCACTAAAATGCATATGACAGATGGCTGGGAGTTTGCCAAAAAGCAAATGAAGGACAAAATCCTCTGATAATATAAAGATGGAACTATTTGAAATCAGAAAAGAGGCACTGCACATTACCTTATTAAACCTATTCCTACAGTCAAACACAGTGTTGGCACATTATGCTGAGGGGATGTTTTTCTGTTACTGAAACTGGGAGACTAGACAATATAGGGGGAAAATTGGTTCAGATAAAATAGAGAGCTATCCTGAGTGAAAACCTTCTCGAGAGAGCTCAGAAACTTAGGCTGGGATGAAGGTTTACAGTTCAACAACAACATAACCCAAAGCATAACCCCAAGAACAATTCTGTAAGAGACCTGAACATGACTGTGCACTGACTTGCCCTGGTGAACCTGGTTGATAATTCTGTAAAGGAGAATGGAAGAAACTTCCGAAACAAATGTCTCAAACTCATAGCATTATTCACTTTATAATTTCTTATTTTTCCACGATTTTTCTCCCTAATTTAGTTGTGTCCAATTCCGCCCCGTCACTAGGGGGCTCCCACATTAAGGCTACTACTATAACTCAGTTGGATCGGCCGAAAAATCTAATCATTATAACAAAAAAACAATAAAACTCACAGGTAAGTTTAATCATGAAAGTAGGAACAGTTCCACACACACAGATTGCAGAATTAAAAAATTACAGAAAATCAATGCCTGCTACAGTATAACCTTGAGATCACACACAGCTCAGGATGAGTTCCCTGTTAATTCTGGTTCCTCTTAAGGTTTCTTCCTAATGTCATATTAGGAAGTTTTTCCTTGCCACCATGACCTTCATATTGCTCATTAGGGACAAATGTATAATTAATAAGTTATGCGTATTTCCTTGCATTTTCCAAACTTCTTCCTTTTTTCTGGTTCTTTTTTTGGTTCTGTGATCAATATATATATATATATATATATATTTTTTTTTTTTTTTTTTTTACCCTGATGGCATGGGCATATCCCAAGATGAAAATACTGTACCAGGATTCATCTGCCCCAAATTATAAAACTGTGGCTCAGGATGCATGATAAGTCATTTTTACACATGGACTTGCCCACCCAGAATCCAGCCCTTAACCTCGTTGAGAATCTTTAGGATGTGCTAAAAAACTTTGAACAGCAGTCCGGCTCTCTCATTATAAGTACAAGATAAAGAGAGAGACATTCATGTGACTCTTGCCATCGGAAATAAATGTTGTGACATTGCATAAGTTTATAGAAATACTGCTGTAATTAAAGCAAAAAGCAGTCCAATGAAATACTAGCATATCCAGTTTTTTTGTTTATTGTGTGTGTGTGTGTGTGTGTGTGTGTGTGTGTGTATAATTACTGTTGTTTACTATAAAATTGCCACATAAATGTATATATTCTAATAATTCCCAAGGCTAAAAGAAAACAGATACAACTACGGTAATTAATAAGGTGTTGACAACTCCAGCGTGGTGTTATTAATTGTGGAGTTCTCTTTAACAATCTAAAATATTTGCAGGATAACTGTGGCTACTGTATATAATCAAGACTGTACACCTTTTTTTTTTTTTTTTACTTTGTCGTGTACAAATATGTCATTGATCATTAAACTGATAGCTAATAAACCAATGTTCTTATGACTTTATCTCATGACCATTACGCAGTACTTATTGCCAGCAGGGCCTGCCACCTCTTTGTTGACCTACAGTTTTACAACAACACTTTCAGTATGTACAGTACCTTACCTCAGCAACTGTGAATTAGCTTAAATTCAAAGATGTAAGAAAATACACTGTTCTATGAATGACTTAATAATATGCTTGTGGGATGTTTGTGACTAGCACAATTCTGAGTATGATAATATTCTAAGGCTTTAAGAACTGTCGTAGAACTCTGTAACTAATCAGGAAATCGGAGTGAGAAAGAAATTTCAATTAAACAGGCACTGTAAAAGCATTGTGCAAGATATGTGCATCCCAGAGAGATAGCTGCTCAAATTAATCCGGGCTGATGCTTAAAAAAGACTTCTCTTATTACAACCATGCTAGATAAAGCCAGACAGGTATTAAAAAAGGTAAAAATTCAATTTTCTCACTAGAGGAAATGATCTGCGATCAGGTAACAACAGAGATAACGGGTTAAGGTTAGCCGCAACGGAAAACGTTTTGTAAATTCCACTGCTGTGCCTAAAGCTGCCGTCTTAAGATAACCTGGATTTTTCTTTTAATTAAAAGCCTTTAAGGTTCATGAGTGGCAGACAGTTTAATGTCACCAAGATTCCAATAACTAGAAATTGCTTTCTAACACATGCTCATATGTCAAATGTAGATTACCTGTTGTATAGCATTTTACACACACACACACACACACACACACACACACATATATATATATATATATATATAGAGAGAGAGAGAGAGAGAGAGAGAGAGAGAAAGAGAGAGACTACAGATTTCCAAGCAACAGTATGTGTGTTAGTATTGCTACATCATTGCAGCCTTAATTCAGATTGCTAAAGAAGCATGTTAGGATATGCACTATATTTTTATCATTTTTAACAGATTTAGTAATCACTCTTCTAAAAGTCTACAATGAATGCAGGTGCATTTTGCCTCCTATAAGGCAACCACTTGCACCTGCAGTTCTTTAGCACTAAGTCTCATTTAAGATCCAAATCAGCAACACTTCAGTTTACAGTACAAACCTTACAAATACTGTTTGGCAGTATCCTTTATCTAAATAAAATCCATTTATCTGTTCTATAGCTGCATGTCTTGACGGCTTAGACATTGTAGAATCCACTATCTTAATCACAACTCATCTCTGAGCCAGCGACGATAAAGATACCTCAAAGATGTGCCGAATAGTGTATATTGTTTTACCCTTGGCTTATAAGACTTTCTATCCCTGTAATGAATTCCTAATACACACTGAGGAAAAACACTGTCCACGAACCCCTTGGCCCCATGTGTAAACACGCAATTTGATGACTTGTTTGCTGACTGAGGTTTGCTGGGGAAGCTGCAATGGTTGATGAGCTCTGCGAACAAAGCCTCATCTGAGTAAAATGTATGCTTTTTTTTATGTTTGCCCTCTACAATGCTCGATACTCAGTAAGTTAAGGAAGCAGAAGTCTTTATGTCTGCATGTGCAGCACTAATGGCATCATCAAGGTGTTGCACACAGTATATCATCTCTGTGGTATATCAGTACTTTAAAGCTGCAGAACACTGTTGACCCTGTGCAGCATTCGTTCACAGCTGGATAGATCTCACAAGTTTGCATATTTAGATAATAAGCTTGCAGAGACATCTTATTTAGGTTTTAGTTTTCATCTGTACAACAAGCATACTTGACTCTTATTAACTCTTATTAAAGCAATGGTAAATAGCAACCTATTCTATTTTATTTTATTCTATTCTATTCTTAGTTTTATTACTATTCCTACTCCAGTTGCAATTTTTTACCCTTTTCCTTATAAAATAAGAGTTTTTCTTTCTGTATTGTTAATCATTTGCAGAGACAATATAATCGACAAGATATAATCGTAATACAATGTGTCTCCGGCATTCACACTCAACAGATCCCTAAACAAATAGCAGCCTCATGCAATATCCGTTTTGATAAACGATTCACAATAACACTAACGGTACAGTGACGTCACAACAAAAATTCATTGTAAAAAATATTAAAGATTATTTTTGAAAGTGGAGCATGTCATGTTTCTGGATTTCATACAAAACAACTAAAACACAACGGTATACTGTATATTATCCACCTTATTCTGACTGGCAACAAAAAGGTGGCTCAGGTATTCTGTCAATACAGAGTCAGTAAAAATCAGGTAGGAAAGTAAGTCTTTAGTAAGACGTGTCATTGTGAAACATTTCTTCCATGGCTTACTGATTAGTTGGATTAGTATGAGAATTATTTAATAAATTATATTATAAATTTATATTATAAATCTTATGTCATGATCATTAAATCTCAAACCAATTAACATCTAGGAGATATATATTAGACTGACATGTTAGACAGTGTTCTGCAATACCACCATCAACCATTTGATCGAATGTCCCTTGGAAAAATGGTAAGCCGAGGGACAGCAAGGCTTTTCTGATGGCTTACAGGACCCCAATACCATATTACTGCACTTTATTTTGTTTTTTTAGCTTTTTAAAAATATCAACCTGCTGTCTGTACAGATCTTACCTCTTCTCTCTTAAGTTAACTTAAACGGTTTTTACTTGCTCACTTTCAGTAAGTAATTATTCTAATCGGGGAAAAAAGCTTGTATGAAGTTAATCTATGAATACTACAGTAGGTATGGATTGGATGCCCACACACGCACGCACACACACACACACACACACACACACACACACATGCTGTCAATTTACTTTAGCCAATCCACCTACTCATAGGTTTTTGGAAAGAATAAGAAAACCAGCGAACGCAAAGAAATGAAAAAACCCACAGACATGCACAGAAACACAGCCAATTGAACTGTGCATCAGCAAGCTTTCAGGCAACAACAATACCCGCTGTTTTACCACTCTGCCTCAGTGCCTTTAATTCCTTATCCTTTATTTACATTTTATTAAAGCAAAGAATAAAAAATGAAAATTTACACTCTATCAGGTCCAACTGCACTGCAGTGGTTGCTTAGTGGTAAAGTTGTGTGAGTGACCAGGATATTAGGCTCATGAGTTCTAAGTTGTATAATGAGTTTGTATGTTGTCTTAACTGTACATATCTTTGCATTAAAGCATAAGCCAAATAAATAAATGTAAATGTTGTTCTCTACAGCTGCAGTGAAAAATGGATCTGATGCCAGTGAACAGCTGCAACCAATGAGTAATGGTCAAAGATAAATATAGAGTTAAGAGCTGTGAAAATCTTTGAGAAAAAAAATGAAGTCAGGATAAGCTTTAATTCCCTCCTTGAATCTTCAGGAAAGTCATTAGGTCATAGGAGAGGGGAAGATGTAATATGGGAACTTACTTCTATAATGAAGTGACGGGGTTCCTTCGGGAAACAGTGGTGGAGGCCAGTGCTTTCACTTGCCAGCTCTGAAAATGAATGTTTTGAAGTGCTATCTGCAAAGGATCCCCCCCGGGCACCTGCTGGCTGCTGTATCGAAGAGTAAAGAGGCATCCAAATTGCACAAAGCCATTTTTGATTACAGGCATGCTGTCAGTCCATATCTATGTATCAGTCTCTCTATCAGGAATAATGGACCTGACATGCAGGATGTGCTAAATAATTCAGTCAGATTTTGGCACCCGGAGACAAGCTATTGTGACAAGACCTCTTTAGGGTATCCCAATGGAAAGGGACAGAAAATGGCTCAGCCTGTCAGGTGAAATTACAGAATGACTGCTGAAGAGGAAGAATCTTGTTTGGCATTGTTTTCTTTATTTGAGTTAATCTGTAACCTCTATTACCTTTTTTTTAATTTCAGTAAAAGGATATTCTAAAAAGAAGGTTTGGGAAACAATATCTAGATCTCATACTATCTTTTTGGTATGATTAGTTTAAAAACCTTTTTTTGTTTATTGACTAAAAAGGTAATTATTGATTTTGCTAAATCAATAAAACAAACAGACAAACAAACATAGACTTGCCACTGCGGACCAATGAATGTCAGACATGTCCTTTAACACAGGCATAATATTTATCTTGTGCAGTAAAAGGACAGCAAGGTAAATTCAAATGTGTGCAAAAAAAAAGTGTATTTACAGTATCACAGCACCTGTACTTGTAACTAAAACTTCCTTTAGCCTGAAAGCATGCTTTTCATGAACACTGTACTTTGGACGGAGAGCACTTAAAATCATATTTTTTATATTTATTATGAAATTTACCAATTTTATTATTGAATATATTAATAATGTTTTTTTTTTTTACTTTTTTTTCTATTGGCATTATGTATTCTGTACAGCAGATATAATACTAAAAACACTTAGAAATTGTGAAGAACATGAAAATGTTATTGTCTGATTCAGCAGCTAAGAAAGGCATGGCCTTAAGTCGGGGACTTACTGTAGTTACAGATCCCAACCTGTAAAAAGTGATAATCAAACAGAATGGTCTATTTAAACAGGAAAGCATCTAGTCATGAGAAACATGTACTGTAACTAAGCAGAGAACTCTATATCCAATAACAAAATGAATATGATGTACCTAGCATAATTATATGTTAAGATAAACTTAACATTCACTGCATTATTTACACTTTTTACTACTACTGTAAGTTACAATTTCTTCTTCTTTTTTTTTTTTAAAGAATGTCCTAAAGTCTTTTGGCTGTGCAGTTTTAAGACTGGGGCTTTAGGTTACTACACCCTGCAATGTTAAACATCACACTGCAAAAGTGCACTTCTATGTAACCCTTTAATCCTTGGTAAATGCACAGGACAGTGCCAAAGTCTTAAGCTACCCTTCATTTTTTAATATTTTGCTTCCAAAGAACAAGACTTTCTTGTAGTTTGTAGTCCTGAGGAATAGTTCTCCGAGATCCTGAAGGGCTTATTTGGCTCTCATTTTTGGCAAGTTTTTGTCTCTCATTTTATGTCCAGTTCTGACCAAGTTTCAAAAGAGGCCAAACAGTGACCTATGAATCATTCAAGTATTAAAAACCATCTTACTTGAGGCATATACCAGTGAGAACAGACAAAGAAGAGAAATGAGGTTGCTGCGGAGGTTGTTACATAAACAACCAATTTTAAATTGCATTATTCGGCATTAGCCTGTTACAGTAAAACATTTGTTCCAAGTTCTTTGATTGAATCTACTGTACATAATTGAATTTTATATAATTTAATACAAAGAAATAAGAGGTGGCTCAAGACTTTTTTACAGTATTGTAACGTTTGTTATGCATGATTGTCTGAGGGTTCAATACAAGTTTCAATGCAATGTGAGAAATCAAATGGCTTTTAATCTAAAGTTCACTGAAAAAGACCAAAACAAGACTGCGCATTCTCTTGTATCCCATTTTAAAGAAGCCATGCCATGCCAATCCTTTTGGCATGACATGGCTTATTCTCTATATTCCCCTTTCTCTTTTACTCTCTCTCTCTCTCTTTTAAATTAATTTAATCTGTGTATATTCACTTTTCATCTAAATATTTACTATTTCCTATGATTTTGCAGGCTTTTTCTTTCTAATTGTGAAAAAAAGTATTTTGAACATAAGGGTGTAATAAAGCATTTTACCCCATGTTAGCACATTTTCAATTCTCATCCTGACAGCAGATTGAGAAAATGAAGTGTGCAGTGAGAGGCAGCACTGTATGTATCTCTCATCTGGCTACCAATTTGGCAAGAAGCAATCTGCTCATACTAGAGATATCAACGCTGTTTGAATGGGTATGCTCAGCTGCTGATTTGATTGCCAACACACTGTGTATAAGACCGATTCCTCAACATGTAGACATGTTGATCTTTATTAATCAAAATGTATAGCACTAAGCCTGTAACTTAACTGTCTGGATGCACTTCCTTCCATCTCTGTGAGAAAACTGTTGAAGTGACGCACAGACCCCACATCCAACCAGCTAAATAATCACATTGATATTATGTCCTATTGTTCAATTGCAAACACTATAATCATAGCAATCACCTTAAGTGAAAAAATACTAAATAACTATACCTAAGCTATAGATAATGTGTCAAAATTCAGCTAAACAAATAATACTAAGGTAAAAGGAAAAAAAGAAAAAAGGATATATTTCTAAGTGTACTCATGAATCACAAAGGACATGTTTAAACTGATAAAATGTCAGGTTTTATTTGATGAGTAAAATTTTTAAGCAATTACACTTATACATTCAATATCTGTAAGGTTGTGATATGTATGACTAACACTAAATTCTTTGTTTAATAAAGAAGGCGTGCAGGCCATAACCTTCACACCCTGCAGGCAAAGAGCCCAAAGTCGCTGCCATAGCCCACCACAAATTCCAATCCGATCGAGTGCCTGCAGGATGCGCCAAACAAACAAGTATACAAAAGCTTCACTCGGCAACCCACAGCACCCATAGGATCCACTGCCAGCATCCTGGTGCCAGGGACCACAGAACATCCCCAGAGGCACTGTAGGACCACATGCTGATGGGCCAGGGTCACCCCAGGGGCACAAGGTTAACCAAAATCTAGGTTTAATCTAATATTTAATGTAAATGGTTAATGATGCTGTAAATGTTATGGCTGATTGATGTATATACAATAATTAACTTTAAATTAATCAACATACAGACATATTCTTTTGTTAAATCCAAAACACTGACTATACAGTTCTGTTTTAGGAAGAAAATATATCACTCATCTGAATGAGCTGCCTAGCTTGTTAACAAACCTTGTACAATAGGGGCTTCGAGTTTCTCATTACATCTGTCGAAAGCTCCAAGGTAGAAAATGATGTAATTCTGACGTGTTCATCTGACTTTTCAAACCTGTACAAATTCCATATCCCTGAAGTGACATTTGCATCCCAGTGTACAGTGATATATACACACTAATCCCCACTGATATGCTGCATTTTTAATCTTTGCATATTTTTTTATCTTAAAGGGACAGCATTTGGGAGTAGCACAGGCTGTAGGAAGTATTGTATCAGGTTAAGAAGACTGACTTGTTTCTTTGTATTTGTTTAAAGTGATGTTTTAATTAAAAATGATATATGCCTCTATATTAACATGTACAATCTTGATAAAAACTGTCAAGCTAAAACTATTAGCTAATTCAAATCAAATGCCATAATGAAAAAAAAATCCCCAAGCATTAGCTGTATTGAATGTTACAAACTCAAATGCGTGTACCGTTACGCCCCCTAATATACACATATCAGCAAGATTAAAACCACTGACAGGTGAAGTGAATATCATTAAATAACTCATTACAACAGCAGCTGTCAAGCGGTGAGATGTATTAGATAACAAGTAAACAGTCAGTTCTAGAAGCAGAAATAATGAGAAAATGTCAGAATCTGAACAACTATTACATGGGTGAAATTGTAATAGGTCAGAGCATACGCAAAAGGGCAGGTCTTGTTAGGTGTTTCTGGTATGAAGTGGTTATTCATTCATTCATTCATTCATTTATTTTCCTTCCTGCTTTTCCTGAAAAGGGTCATGGTAGGCCTGGTGCCTATTCCAGAAGACTTTGGGCACAGGGCGGGGTACAAAACCAATCCATCACACGCACACAATCATTTACACATTAAGGGCAATTTTGGAACACCAATTAGCTTAATCTCCATGTCTTTGGACCGTGAAAGGAAATCAGAGAACCTGGCAGAAACCCACCAAGCACAAGGAGGAACATGCAAATTGCACACACACATACCCTAGGGCAGGAACCGAACCTTTAACCCCCGAGGTGAAAGGCCTTAGTGCGAACTCCGCCACCGTGCCACCGGTAAAGTGATTACAACATCAATGTGGGCTATGATGATATCACATCTTACTGTGTTTCTGCCAGTCAGAGAGCCAATACTAACCCCTTTCTACCCCTGAAGAGTGAAAATCAGAACTGGACCATGGCACAATGGAAAAAAGTGACCTGTCACATGAGTCATATTTTTCATTTACTTCATATGGATGGCCAGGTGTGTGGCCTCCTAACTATGAGAAGTGTGGACAAGGCGGTGTTATGCTTTGATACAATAAATAGCTACAAAAAAATTATAAATGAAATTTTTATTAGTTTATGGTATGAATATTCAATTTCAAAAATACTTAAGTAAAGTATACATACAGTATACCAGATTAATAAAATGCCATTTAAAAAGTGTTAAATTATTAGGCTGCATCAAGCAATTGCATGAGATTTGAAATTACTAAAACTGGCTTAAAAATAGGAATGGGAATCACCAGTGACCACCTTATAAAATATTATCACAATATCTAGGCACTGTTTAGCTTTTTAACGCATGTAACTTTTGATAAGACAATGCCATAAAAATGAATTTCTCTTGCACCATACTTGGTTATGTCTAACGTGATCGGTCATGGCTGATCAAACAGCCAGTTACCGTCAGTGGCTCATTGTCTGGTGCATCTCTATTATAAATGTAATAAATCATTTAAAATCGATTTTGGATTCAGTGTGGTGATACACAAATCAGCACACAACAGAATTGTGATTGATAATTGAATTGATTTTTCCCTGTCTCTAATTAAGAACCCTTCTACACATTACTAAAACTTGGATAGCCCTTTGTGAAAAAGAAAATGTCACTTAAGCACCTGTAAAAGTTGCAAGGTTTAAAACATTAACAGTAAAAACTTTTTTCAAAAACATGTTTAAGACTGAAAGTAAGAGCATTTCCATACACACACAATGTGATGAGAACCCACAAAATTAGGACTAAACAGTTGTGTTGTCATAAGAAAACTGCTTTTAATGAGACTAATCAGAAACAAGTATTCAGTTTGTTAGGAAGCATAAAGATTTGATTTTGGAGCAATACTAAAAGGTCATGGTCTGGTGAGTCCAGTTTATCCCTATATCAGCGCGATGCCCATGTTAGGGTAAGAAGGTAAGGCATAACGCAGTGCATTGGTATCATCCATTGTGGCCACTGTATAAGCCACTGAAGGCAGTGTTATGATCTCTGGTTGCTTCAGTTAGTCAAGTTTACAGCGTTATGTGGCACTAAAAATTAAGTCAGCTGATGACCTAAAAGTACTGAATGGGTAGGTCATTACATCTAAGGTGTTTTTCTTCCCTGTTGGCAAAGGCATAGTCCAGGACGCGAATTGTGACAGAGTGGTTCTGCAAGCATGAGGAGTCATTTTCTCATCTTAACTGGGCACCAGATTGCGTGCTGTAATCAAAGATAAGGTACATGAATGAAATGTAAGAGTGTGTGACCCTTTTTGGGTGGCACTGTACTGTAGCATATTAGTAAAGAAGCACAATATCTCGGCACAGAAAAATTAACTGCAGCTATTGATTAAACTGCAGTGTCTGTTATTTTTCCCTTTGAAACAATTAAAATTCAAAACATAATGCATAACATATTTGGATTCCTAAAAAATAATAAATAAATAAGCTTCTAACTGAATGAACACCAGCATACAAAATATGAATATAAAATGATAGTATATCTAATCACCACATGACAACAAGCTAAACTTACATTCATGGCATGAGTCAGCAGGCTTTATGTCTCAATATTTTGCCTCAAACTGCAACAATAGTCTATAACTTATTTTGAATGCAGACATCAACACCACAGAATGGAATAGTTCAGCTGATAATAGTTATTTTCCCAAAGAAGAAATGCTACTTGTCCTGCATGCACACAGCACCGACATTTATTGTCACAGCTTTCTTGTGTTGTCACCATGTTTGCATGCTATGTGAAAAGCCATGCTATAAAGAAAATTAAAGCCATTAGGAATAAAGAATAACAAACGTCATGCACAAACTGCAGGTCACACGGACAACCCACTGCAGGATCAGTGTGTTAAAAATGCTATATTAACCTTTTCAGCAGTCAGCTTCAGAAATCCCACATAACAAGCTACTTATGTAAATAGCCCATTATTGTTCAACAGAACTTCTAAGAGAAAAATGGCAGAATTAATTATATATCAGCTGGCACTGCCCATGTCTACCAACTAGACAGCAATCCTTTGCCACTTGTATTTTTCTAATACATTATATATTATGAAAATGTATATAAAGTTATACATGTTTTAATGTAAAATGCATTGACATTAAACCAAGCAATCAGAGACTGAAGAAAGTTCATTCCGATTGGAAGTTTCAGACTACACCTTATGCAGACGCGTGCATTCACACCCACCCAACACACACACACACACACACACACACACATTTAATTCTATTTTGCATTACAGCAGTGTTATAAGGTAAAGTGCCCGCAGTGGATTTGGGATTTTAGATTCTGGAGTGAAGAATGCATGATTCCAAAAGACTCGAAGTACACATTTTGTTATATATTTTATATAAAGAAATAACATTACAGATGTAGATACAAGAGTATTATATAATTACAGATAATAACTTATATAATATTAATACAGTGGTGCAAAAAAATATTCAGTCAGCCAGCAATTGTGCAAGTTCTCCCACCTAAAAAGATGAGAGAGGCCTGTAATTTTCCTCATAGGTATACCTCAACTATGAGAGACAAAATAAGAAAAAAAAATCCAGAAAATCACATTGTAGGATTTTTAATAAATTAATTGGTAAATTCCTCGATAAAAAAGGTATCTTGTCACCTAGTGTACAAACAAGCAAGATTTCTGGCTTCTTTAAAAGGTTAATCTGTCCTCCACTCGTTACCTTGTTGCACAATTGGTGGCTGACTAAATACTTTTTGCCTCACTGTACATAAATAACATTATGTTAAAGAATATTTGAACGCCTGTAATGAAAGCAATATATTACATTATAGACCGGTTTTGTATTATTGTAGGGCTGCAACGAACTATTATTTTAATAATCAATTATTTTCCGATTAATCAGATAAACCCCAAAACCCAAGAAACAGATTAATTTCCAACCCTTTATTTAAAAACATAACTAAAACCTTTAGAAAGTGTAAAAACATGTTGCTCCTTGAGCTGTTATAATAAAATAAAATAAAATAAAAATGGACTAACACAAAAAACATAGGCAGTTTACATCTGCCAAATAGATACAGTGGAACCTTGGATAATTTGTTCCGGAAGCAGGCTCGTTTTCCAAAACACCAAATTTAATTTTCAAAAACACACTAACGGAATCACTGCTGTAAAGTAAAAATAGAACAAATTAACCTGCACTTTACCTTTAAAAAGAATCGCAACAGAGCAGTGTTTCTGTGTAAAGCAGAGGAAAAGAGTGTGTGTGTGTCCATCAAGGCGAAAGTAAGAGGGGTCTGTGAGTGTGAGGCACAGTGTCCGATGACGCGCGCGTGCACGCACACACACACAGCAGCCAAAAAGCAGGCTAAGCCTTTAGCAGAGAGAGAACATGGATTTTTAACGTCTCTAATGAGACTTGCTTTTGCTTTACACACGCGCTGTACACACACGCATACAGACACAAAATAAAATATGTTTATGCGTACACACACGTTACCAGTGTTACAGTACACAGTACACGAATGTTGATTACCAGTAAAAGACGCACACTAAGACCCAGCAGCCTCCGCTATGTATCTTTCCTCTACATAGCTCGTATTTTTTTATTTTTGCTCCGCCTTGTCTATGAGGCGCCGAACGCTCCGCGCTCAAATAAAGTTTTTTTTAAATAATTAAATGTCTTCGCTTCGCGCGACACAACGAATTGATTATAAATTCGTTGCTAGCGATTATATTCCTATAAAGACCTGCACTCTACAGTATTGTTGTGTACATCGTGCATTTTCTACTGACTGTTTCACTTCATTCATAGCTGATAGCTATAAATTTCTTTAATGTCTGCAACCAGGAAGAAGGTTGGCAAAAAAATAGTACCTAACAGAAGTATACCTAAGGTATTTTTATTATAAATTATACCAATATATAAAGCACAGGTAGTTATATGTTGTTGCCACTGATCTTAAGTATATTGAGTATCATTAACACCTTACCATATTACAAACACATAATTTTATCCCTAGTGTTTTAATGGTGCATCATAACCTGTAATTTATGGTTTAATTAATATCCATTAATACACCATTCATACATAATTTTATACATATTTACTTGCCAGTAAATAAAATGAATTAGAATCTGTCCAAACACGATCTAAAGTCTGACTGCTTTGCATTCACACAGTGTACTAATGAACTTATGTGTTACGGATTTTTCTAAAGGTAATGTCTTTCAAGCCAAAAGTAAAGAAATCAAGGCTTTAAAGTTAACAAATCCGAAATATTCTCATCTGAACATTCTATATAGCTAAATAGCTACAAAATAACACCAAAGTGAACCTATCTAAGTCTAATATGAAGCTGCCTTCCATTTTCATATCTAACCACAAATCCACTTTCAGTTTTATTTTATTAAACCTCACAATTATGAACATTAGTTAGTTAAGTTAAAATTAGGGATGTCAATATTAACGCGCTAGCGCATGTGATTAACTTAAAGATTTTTACACTTGACCCTACTGGCTTCCCATATTCCGTGGTTACCCGGATGTGTGCTATAATGGCAAATTATTTATTTTTACATTTAATGCAGATACAGTAATAGAATAGCAAAGGAAAATCACCATGTGTGCTGAACAGGAAGTTTCACTATAAAAAGGTTCGAGATGAAATGCTCGCGCTACCTTTAAGATGAACTATTTTCACAAGGAAACATTAAATGTAAGCTGTGGGAATGGTGACTGTGGTGAATAGGCTGTAGGTTGCTGGTTTTTGGATCAGAGGATCTGAGTTCGAGCCCTGCCGTCAGTGGGTTGCCACACTCCATACTACCTAGTCGCTCAAGAGATTTTAATTTAACATTTGCAAAATGTTAATGTTTAGGATATTATAAAACTGCATCAAATCTTTTTTTCTCTAACCAGTTTGTCATGCATTTCTTTATTTAACATTGCACATTTATAATACAAGTACTGTAAATCTGCGTATTTTAAAATGGTCATTAATCGTGATAAATCACAGACTATGACTGTGATTAACTTATGAATATATATTTTTTTCGATTGACAGCACTAGTAAAACACCAATACTGTAGATTTCTTTTTTTTTTTTTCACCTGGCTCAAAAACTGTCAGCATTTGACCCTGCCCTCAGCATATTGTTGGCAGTCTAGCAGAAGGACACACTTGACCTTTGCTACACTCTGAGCACCTTTTGATGCCAGCAGGAAATGCAATGCAATCTTTGAAACCAACTAAACCCATCTCAGCCAAAACACAGTATAGCCAATTTAGCATGGTTGCTGAAAGTGTGGAAAGTGCTCCTTCATTTTTTTTGTTCTGAAAGTATTGAACAACTTTCAAGAGAAGTGTTCTTTATCTTGCAGCAAGCAGTGCAAGTCTGTGACAGGCCATGTTTGTGAGGCTGAGTGCTTTATCTCCATTCCCTTTGCAGTGCACTGATGCGCAGCAGAACGGCAGAGAGGCTGAATGCACTTCTTCGACAAGGAGACAGGAGAAACAAAAACAAGCAAGCGTATCACTAATTAGAACAAAGAGAGTCAGAGACTAAAGAAGCTCAGCTGGCAGAGCTGTGCAGGTGGCTTATTTAGATGAAAGACATGGGAAATATAAAAAGAAACATGGTCATACAGTAAATGCAGAATGCACATTAATGCGTTAGCCTGTAGGTGCAGGTAAGTAATCTTAGCAATTACTAGGGAACCTACTTGTATAATAGGAAAACTATTAATGTTTTAAAAATTCATAGGGAATTAATAACACACGTCATTTTAAAAAGAGACGTGCACTGACATTTTACAGAGCAGTTGGACGAACCTGAAAAAACTTCTCTCCCTGATTTTTGATGTTACTCAACAATATATATCCATCCAATTAATATCCATTTTAAATTCCTAAATAGTCTTAAATTTAAATTAGTTTAGGCAGCATTATGATTTTTCATCTTAAGTTTATTGCCAGACCATCACCATCTCTCAATCATCTTTCAATCTCTAAAAACTATATATTTTTTTTAAATGTACCCTGTACTGGAGATCACACAGCTACAGTATAACATAGCACAATAAGAAAAATCTTGTTACAGACATAGGCTATTTAAAGCGTTCAGAATTTATTAAAATATTGAAAAAGACCACAACATGTAAACTTTAAAAATAAACTCTTTTAACAATTTTTTTTTAGTCCATATTTTATACATGAAGCAACAATATAAAAGCAGATTTTGCAAATTCAGGTCACTAGAAATTTAATATACTTACTTGCAGCATTGGACACAACAGCAGTGGTGCTTTTCAAATTTAAAAAGACAACATACTAAACAATATTGCAAGTTAACCAATATATTAACTTGCTTTCAGGTATGATAAGATATGACAAGGGGTGATACAGCGGCCTATATGTTATCCAGCTCAATTGCTTAGATTGTTTCAGCTTAATACAGTTACGGGCAAAAAATGTATACACACTTCAACATGAAAAATATATGCTTCTGACACACATGATAGCATCAGCGATGGTTCAACTTTCCTTCTAGAGAAAACATAATAACACACATTGCTGCCATAATTCAATTCAAGTTTTAAGTTTCAATTGAAGTATGTTTACATTTTTTGCCTTCTCTGTATACGGCATTACTGCTTGACATGATGCAAACATAACCTAACTGCATTGCTCAGAAGGTTATATGGGGATATGCATATCTACAGGAAAATACACTGGTTATGCAACATTACAACCATGGTACAACATTAGCTATTTTTTGTCCATTGTATTTTTTTTTTCTCCCAAGGGCCAACTCAATCACAAACTGCCTACTGGGCAATTTCTCTGGCAATATTAGCCCTGGCCCATGCATTTTGACACCTGCAATGGTTTTAAACTAGTGAATGTTGAAGTATTTAGGTAAACATTATACAGAATTCACACTAAGGCCCTTGTGCAACTTCAACAAACCTAATAAAGCCTCTAGGCATACAATTAATTAAATCCCTTGTTTAAGTGTGCAGAATTTCTGCACATTGCACATTACACTTTCTCTCTGTTGAGTCAACAAGAAACACCAAATGTAGTACTGTATGAAGACATTCAGCACTTGATAAAATGTCCCTGACTATTACAGTAGATGTATTAGATGTATCAGCACTACTCCTAATCAACTAAAAAAATAGTTAATTACTTTTAAGAAGTTAGTTTAAATTTAATCGTATCTGTGCGCCAACTTATTTCTGTCGAATCTAAATCCAAAATGTTGTTCACTAGGATATACTAAACTAGATTAAAGCTGGGCACTATATTACTGTATGTTTTAAGATATAGTGATAAATTTTGAAACAAGATACAATTCCTGGAGAAACCATGAAGTAGGTGCAATGGTGCACTGCTTTTCCTGGACAAAACGCTAAAAAAACGGCTTATTTTTAGACCACAATGTTACAAAGATATCAGTCTATATACTACCTGAGATATCAGCGGTTGCATATGACTTAAGAAGGTTTAGCATGGACCAAATGCTGCTGCCGCCCCTTTCCTCTGCACATGAATCTCACAAACGCAAGAGAATGTAATGAGCTTTAATATGAAAGCCAATGGTACTCATGTGATTCTTGAACTTACTGTATATCAGAGATTTGAGGCCTTACACGTGTGGGATGTCAAGTTTCATGCGTATTAAAAAAAATTGAGTAAAGGCAGGTGGTCTAAAAGTGTTTTTTAGAGTGTGCGTTTACTCTACAAACCCAATTACAGTCTATAGAGGAATTTTTGCAGTAAATTATTTTTGTGCAGCAACTGCAAGCAGTATAGTGGTGCCATGCCACGTTTTTTTTTCCAATCAGACCAAAAAGATGAAAACTAGAAGTCAGAAGAGCAAGGTGGTTTGTCACAGGTACTAAAAGGATACTCATAACTCAAAGGGTGTTTTTTTGCGCCATGTTAGAGTTTGTTCCACTGCACTTGGGGGACCTGGCTAAGTTTCACGGGGCACATGCAAAATTTAGGGCAAAGGGGCCGCCAGTCCCAAATTGGGGGAAAAAAAGGGAATTCTGGATAAACTGTTGGTCAGATTGCTTAAAAAAGTAATAACACACGATTTCCAGCACGGAGGAGCGACAATATTGTTTGTATCGATATAGACTGATGTTGTTGTTGCATGATCTGTTTTATGAGTCCATGGCACTCTCCCGGTGCACATAAATCCGTTGTTTACAATTTGTGCTGCTCCCATGTTTAACATGTTAGCAGGGTAGCCCTAACAAATAGCCTTACTGTACATGTGAAGGCTTTGTGGCAATAAGTATATCACACTCATAACTCTTCCTACTGCTGTATTCTGCACTGGTAATACTGTGCTAAAAAATTTTTGCATTGTATTTTCCTCATTAGTTTTTGACGTTTAAATGTAATGTAATGCCCGGAAAGGAAGTAAATGTACCTCAGTATGTGTACTTATTTCTCTCTATACGACAACTCCAGAGGCTCCACAGTAAATCTGATTCGATCTTGTTATGTTTGTTCTGTTTAAATTTTTATCATTTATTTTAACTATCTACTGTATTATTGTTGTCGAGACTAGGTGAACGAAAATTCGCAGAGAAAGGCTATTTATTTAACATATTGTGTCATTTACATTGTTCCAGCATGTTTTAAACAGAGATTGATGCCTTGTCTTTAAATTATATTTTGATTACCATTTTTATAAAAGTGCTTGTGGCATCTCAGATGTGGCTTTGACTTACAACTCAACACTTACGAAGTATAATCAGCCGAAGAGCGAGAGAGAAAGAGATTTAGTCCATATCTCCCATCCCTACACTAGATTGGCATATGTAACAAACAGCAAGGCATTTGGCATTCAGTCTATTTGTCCTTATTATAGTATATACTAAATACTTAATATATACAGTATGATAATGTTAATGTGAATGATATGCAATGCAATCTTTTACACATTTTTTAAATAATTTTAAATAAAGCAATGTTTTGGTTTATCTGTATAATATCAGTAGCAATGTTTTTGACTGGAGTATATACAGATAATTGTGATCAAAGTTAAATAGATTTTTATTAACATAAAAAATATTAAACCTTCTTCGGTTATAAAACAGCCGCAAAGTCGAAAGAGTACACAATCATCGTCCAACAACCCTCATCGTCCAAACAGACTGCACCAAAAACACAAGTTATCGGTTTGAAGCCATAGAGATTTCATATTTGAGAAAATTTGAGTACATCTAAGTACATCAGTGTTTCAGATCTATGGCATCCAATCTCAAGCCTCCTCTGATGATCTGCACCCTTCACAGCTAGGCTACGAGTTATTGGAGCGCACTATCTCTAAAACTGAAAAAGAATGTGCCGTGCATGCAGATCAGTGTAATATGATTCACTGCGTGTAATATCAGTCATTGGATCTGTCTTCAAAAAGATTGGATGAGGCTGAATAGGATTACATATCATATTAAAGACTGTAATTAATTGTATTGAGTAATTAATTCCATGATATCAAAGGGTGTCATTTAAAAAAAAACAGTATGTGAGGCTGCTTTAATGCCCCAGGCACTTTCTCCTGAGTGTGGATGGCTGGATGAATTACTCTGCTGTGTGGCTTTTCTGGAACATTCCAGCGTCAGGCCCTCGGCCGTCGCTGTATGCCAGGTGGCAGCTGGGACAGTTCTCCTTTAATCTGGCTCAGTGGTTCCAGTTTACTGCCATAACAGTCTGCCACATGGTGTAGGGGACTATGGGAAATGCAGCAGTTTTTCCCTAAGGCCATGTAGATACGTGCTTGGACAGTGTTTAATCATACATGCTGGCCACAAATATGTACCAATAATATTAATAAGATTACATCAGTACTGGAAATTTAGGGCACGGTTAGAGAAAAAGTGACAGAAGTGAGAGGCACACTTTCGGTGCTCCGCTGTCAGTACCTTTATACTTCAGATCTGTATGGAAGGGGAGACTGTTGTAAAGCATCTGTCACCTAAGCTATGAATTCATACTTGGGCGCAAAATACTGTCAAAAACTAAATTGCAGTTAACAAATCTTTAAAGAAATAACTCACCTATTTGCTTTTTCTCGTGACAAAATTGATGCACTCACGACCATGTAATGCAATGTGAAGACTGCTGGTTTACAGAACCAAAATTAAACATTGCTATGATGAAAAAGGATTCGAAAATTTGTTCACAGTCATGACAGCTATGTGACCCCAAAGTAACTGCATCATTTTTTTTTTTTAAAAAGCACCTTCTAAATATAATGTGGCTCCATCCACCATAAATCCATTACAACCTTCAGAAGCCCTGTGGAAAAAACTGAGTGACTGAATGTTTCTAAATGTTTTGGAGTAGTTTGTAAGTATCTATAAATTAAATATTTAGAATATTATCTTTTTTTGCCGTGCCAAATTTTTTTTTGGTCATTACAATTTTCCCTCAATAATACAACAATGGAAGTTCCAAATCCGAAACGAGAACGGATAACATAGAACGGTATAGTAGATATAAAGCCTAGACCACAATCACATATATGAAAAAAAATGGACAATATAGTAGGCTTTCCATATCCAGATTCTAGATTCTAGATCCAGACTAGGCTTTCATTCAAGATTATTGTGATTGTAGACGTTAAAAAATGTTCTAAAATTTTTTAAAAATCCCGAAATCACTAATCCCTAAATCCCAAGAATTTAGAAAAATTCCAAGGAGTGGCACCAGTGCTAAGCATATAATAATATTAAAATATTTCTGTCGTACACAAAAGCCACAAAACAAACACCACTGCCAGGTCAATAAAACTGATTATCAATTGTATTGTAGTAATCAATACAATTTACAGGCTCATTGGCATCCGAGGCTCATTTATGTCTGTGAGACCCAAAAGCTAGTCTGTTTGGTCCGATCCCATGGAAAGCTTATGTAAATTGCTGAAAAAATTCAATGTTGGACAAGAAAGGAAAGGGTAACTGACCACCCAGTGCATCACAGGTCCACAAATAGCGCTTAGCAAAGCAAAAAGTTTCCAAATGCCGCAGATCCCAATCTGACCAAGCATCCATGGAATGTGCCGAACAAACAAGTCTGATCCACGGAGAACACACGCTGCAACCCACAGCACCACAGCACCCAAAGGATAGCTGCTATCGTCCGATGGGCAAGAGCTTCCCTAATGGCACAGGAGGAAACTACACACTACTGTTGCTTAATCGTTTGGGTTTTATGTTATTTAATTAGATATTTTAGCAATTTAACAGCTTCAAATAGGTGTCAAAATAAATGTATAAAATTTTTAATTAGCCAATATTTTAAATCCTTCAATAACAATAACAGTTAGATGCTTCAATAACAATAAAAATCTGAAGCTACTGTAATCATACTTCCCTGTATGCACCTTTTTAACCTCTTGTAAAGTTTGACCTTAATCTTTAAGGTTTGTCAATATCACAGAATCCAGCCCAGAAAATTTGAACAAAGATAATTACAATAATTTCTATTCTGTGCAATGCCATGGTGTGACAGATATCAGATAAAACAACACAGATATCATCATATGTAAATAATGCAATGTACACCATGGTTATTAAAAATGCAACTGCTATCTATGAATTCATGCAATACTCCTGGGTTATGAACTTCCTTAAGCTGTCAGATTGATTTGCACACTTTATTTCCATGCTCTGATCAGCCATATCAAGTGTCTGTATTCATTATTCTCAGTTTTGCCTCCAGACTTAAGCACATCATGTTGGTTAATTACACAGTATTGCTTATCTAGTCAATTATCTTTGACACATAAGTCACTTCAGCATAATCTTTTTAGCCTTCTCTTTGCCTTAGGTCATCATAATGCTTACAATGCTTAGTCCAATAATTTTGCATAAAATGGCCAGTCTGACTTTTTTTTAAATAATCAGTGCTAAGTCATTCTTGCCAGCAGCATTAGCACCATAATTGAGACAGGCAGCAATTATACTCCAAAGCATGGTGTTACTGTCTTGGTGACGGGTCTGTAGTCATTCACAGTCAGACATTCACAGTCATACATCATTCCATCATAACCTTAGGCACAAAGAATATTTGGCAAGTGTCAGTGGTAACACAGAACTGATCACAGGAAGCTGTACATGGCAGTAGAAAACAGGCAAGCCAAGAAAGACGTCAAATTAACTTTTGCTTAGCTAATGCACTTTACAGGCACTGCGTTTTATTTGTTATCTAATTACCTTAGCATGTACTGTAGGGAATAACAAACAGCTACAGTACCTTACTTTTACTATGGCATTTGACTCTAACAGTGATGTTGTGTAATGCCTAACACTGTGTTTGATCCATCACATTCTAACTGAGTTATATTGAGAAGGATGTTGTAGATCAAAGTGCCTCTTCATCTTTGGTGTATTTCATTCCTGACCTGTTTAAATCCTCCGCTCCATTTTAGCCAGCAAGCTACCTTAAGCCTGCTAGCTGGCTAAATGTCCATGTTTAATGTGTTTTTCTTTAGCTCTGCATTAAAAAATTCAGTTTCGATTGTTGATAATCAACTGAAATGCTGCCCTGATGTTGGTATTTGGATTTTTTCTCTGATGTGCCTTGCTCTCTGCATTACTCAAGCACATTACCCTCGCCACTGCTTCATCATGTAGCATGATGTTTGAATACAAATTGTTATCATTTATTGCCTGCACCCCTTATAAACTACAATTCTTGAGCTATGTCTAAGCCATGTCTTTCTTTCCATTTTTAATAGGCTTATAGCATGCACAGCGTTACAGTAATTTTTAGGTAAAAACAACCTTAATAAATCAATTAAATGTGATAGTCAAGTTTATATACTGTAAATGAATTAAAAACAATATTCTAAAAAAAATTAGTGAACTCACTTCACTATGCGGACTTCATCCCAAACCACATACTACAATATTAAATCGGATGTCATTTTATTTGTGATGTTTTTATTTTAACAAAATCCTTGGTGCGCAGTTTGGAACGCAGCCTTGAAAATTTGCAAATCTTCATCAGAAAGTCATGTTAGATGATGATTGCTTCTAATAACATGTTTACCAGAAGTCACTGAAATTATATCTTGTCACTTTTACATCTTGTGGCATCAGTAAAATCTTTTTCCTTGATTTTTTTTAAACGAATGACCCCAAAATCAGTCCTGATGTCAGTTGTCAAAATGCAAAAAAAAAAAAAATGTAATGTTACAAATATGCTACCACATGCTATATAACAGCCTGAAACAAACTAGAAATATTGCCTGGCCAAATAGGTAAGAGCCTTGCACTGAATAACTACTGCAGTGATTAATATGGCTCAGCTGGCAAGGAGTTATTTAACCCTAACTAATGCAGTGAGTGGCTTCTCAATTGTTAAACAGAAAACATATTCTGTGGTTGTGGCTAAGGTTACTTACTGTAGGTTCAGGATCAAATTATTGGTCTCATTACAGCCCTCAGCACATATTGTAGCACTCAGAACATTTTAGCCATTTTTTTCTTGATTTCTGCGGTTGCATATAAAATATAAATATAAAATGTATATAGCTCAGGATTGTGCAGTATAGAGTGACATAGAGCTGCTCACTTTGAGTCTACAATTTTGTAATATTATTCCCATATTCCGAGAGTGTTAAAATTCTACTGTACCTGATATATCAGTTAAACTCAAATGCACCGTTTGATGTCTGACGCCTCACCAATAAAAGAATCCGGCAAGGCTGATCAGTGTTGCTTTTAGGGGTTTTAAGGGTTAAGCAAAGAAAACAACTATGGAGATTGCTGAAACTACTAAAATTTGGTGAAGAACTGTCTAACACATTACTAAAACCTAAAAGAATTTAATAAATTATCATCTTTAAAGCAAGAAATGGGGATGTAAACAAAAATTGGAGAACGTCCCACTAATAGAACATATGGTTATGTTTAATAGTAAAAGTAAGAGCATTTCTACACGCACAATGTGAAGCAAAACCCTAGGGATTGGGACTAAACTGCTGTGCCGCACTATGAAAAACATGTATCAGTGGGGCTATGTATGCATAAAAAAGGCTTAAATTTAACTAGAAATCATAAAAAAATGGGCTGTGGAGCATTGAAATAAGGCCAGGTGGTCCAGATTCACGCTGTTTCAGAGTGATGGGTACATCAAGGTTAGAAGAGAGGCGATGAAGTGATACATCCACCATGCGTAGTGCCTACTGTACAAGCCTGTAAGGGCAGTGTTATTATTTTGGGGTTGTCTAGGTTCAGGAACATATTGTGGCCAAAAAATAGGTCTACTGTCTACATAAATATAGTGAATGAAGTATTTACATGAATGGATTTTTTTCCCCCTGATGATAGAGGCATATTTCAAGATGCCAATGCCGGGATTCATTGAGCTTAAATTGTGAAAGAGTGGTTTAGGGAGCATGAGACCATTTTCACACATGGATGGGCCACAGCAGAGTCCAGACCCTAACTCCCTCCAAGAATCTTTGGGATGTGCTGACTTTATGCAGCGGTCCAACTTTCCCATCATTAATACAAGATCTTAAACAAAAATTAATGTGATCTTGGATTATCTAATGCCATACTATAAAAAATGCATGCCTTAATCAAAGCAAAAGATGGCCTAACGAAATATTAAGAGTGTGTGATTTTTTTTTTTTGGCTAAGAAGTTCAAGTTCAAGTTCAAGTAGGCTTTATTGTCATTACAACCATATACAGTTAGTACACAGTGAAACGAAACAACGTTCCTCCAGGACCAAGGTGCTACATGCAACATAAATTTACAACATAAATTAACATAGACACTAAACTAGCTAACCAAGAGGCCTAGTTAGCTGGCTAGCAGAGACAGGACAGAGAGACCCAACATAAATTACAACATAAATTAACAAAAACTAACTAGCTAAGTATAACTATTTTACAGACAACATAAAGTGCATGTGCAAATGTGCAAACAAGAGCAGTGTACAGTATAATGTCAAAAACATAAATTTAAACAAGTATATATTATTTAACCAAACATTCAGTTCATGATTTTGGAACGGCTTGACATTTAAATATATAAGTATCTTTAAAAAGCATTAAGGGGAACCAATTTAAACCTTTTACCTGTTACATCCCTCAGTAGTGCTGTTAATTTAATTTAATTACATCATTAAAATGAAACCCAGCTTAGCTTTTCATGTCCTTACAGAATATCTGGCTGTATAAGATATTATTCCATGGTGTATCTGAAACAGGCTTGCATGATTTGATTTAAAAAAATAAATAATAATAATCATAATAATAATCATAATAATAATCATAATAATAAAAGAAATCACACAGCGAATCTTTTGGCATGTAATAAAAATGAGATTTAAAAGTAACTATTAAATGATCACATTAAGTTAATGTTTGCCCAAAAAGTGTTAACAAATGTAACACAATTTTAACACAAATGTGTTAAAAAATAAAAACTAATATTAAGATTACTGACAAACTCCACATTAATTCCTGAATATACATTTACATATTACATGTAATAAATTTCAGCCTTTGTGATTAGATAATTGTAGCACTAATTTGAAAATGCAGAAATGGTAGCCCTGGTTACTCAGTTCTATGTGAAAAGAATTTTAATTGTACTCATTATTTTTGGGAAAGCTAATGAGAACTTAGCTTATGGCTGAATACATTAAATTTACAGGCCTTACTAACAGCATTGTTCTTACTTAGCAATTTTTCTTAAATGAGCAAATGGAACAATGCCACAGCAAAAGAGTGAAATGACTACATTATTACCCTTAGATATTTCCAAAAAAAAGAGAGAAAGATTTTAGCCTTCATACTGCCCATTTAATTGAACTAACATGAATTCACCAGTCACTGCCCCATACCAGGCCTGCATGACAAATGATAAACTCATAAATGTACCTAAACCATGCCAAGTCATCCACATTCACATAGTAACCTCTGATTGATAACATGCTACCTGAGTATAGTCTCTTTTTGAAAAATAACACATTCAAATGCATTTGCTCCAATATTGACTATTGACAATGGGGCAAAGTAAGCATCGAAGGCATCTCAACAAATGTCAGCACATTGATTTTCACCTGAGTGTGATTGTCGTGTCATAATGGAATGTGTTATAGCATATAATAAACATATTTGATTACTCAGTGGATTCCTCCCTTAAAATGGAGTTAGCAGTTCTAATCCTATACACTTTTTGTTAAATTTACCTAATATCTCCTGAAAGTTTGCTAGCTACGTATCCATTCCCTGCATGGACTGAAAAAAATGCTGTGTTCATACCCTGGCTCTGTAAATGGGAAGCATACAAAGTGTTGTGCCGTGCCACACGACTCTGTTAAAGCCAACCAGGAACCAGGAAATGTTTGTGCTCATGCACAGGACAGGGGAAGAAGAGAGGAGGGTGTAATGTAATGGCTTTATGTACTAATTAGATACAACTGTAGACAGGCAGTTACGGGATGTTACCAAAAAGTCCACGGCAGAGTAGAGAGAACATGTGAGGGCAAAAGAGGGCACACTATATACTGCCTGCCTGACCACAAAAGTCACCATTTCCGAAGGGTCAAATTATTGGTTTGTATCATGCAAAAAAAATAAAAAAATGTACAGGGACCGGCTTTAGAACTGTCCAACACTTTATTAAAACCTGGAAGTTAAGTCTTTGTGGATAAAAAATTATTAATCTAGCTCAATTAAATGTTTGATGTTGCACCATAAACATTATGTTTTATCATAAAAAAAAACAATAGTGTAAACCACAGCTATGTATACTAGTGAAAGCAAAAGGATTTTCACAGGATTGCAATTAATCGGTTGTGTGGTCATAACAAAACCATCTGTTATTGAGGCTAATTGAGAAAGAACTGGACTTTTAAACGAAGGAAAACAATGATGTGATCTGATTAATCATGCACCCATCATGCATAGTGGCCCCTGTTCAAGCCTCTGTTGGTCAGGTCTAGGCTCAGCAGCATTATGTGGCAATAAAATGAAGTCAGCTGATAACTTAATTATTATTAAATTAGAAGGTTCCCTGATGATAAAAGCATATTTCAGGAAAACAATAGTGACACTCATCATGGTTAAATTGGGAAATAGTGGTTCTGGGAGCAGGGTCAATCATTTTCACATACGAAATTGTCATCTACAGAGTCCCGACCTTAACCCCATTGAAAGTCCTTGGGATAGAGTCCTGCTGGGGATGGCTTCAGGAAGTGATTTAACTCTCCCATTATCAATACAAGATCTTGGCCAAAAATCAATGCAACACTAAAGAGTTTTTTCTGGGGAAAAATATCGCCAACTGCTCTGAGAAATTTTCATAATTATGCCCAATGTTTATTTTTCTACCTCCATTTTCCCATTCCCATCAGCCAATAACTGAGTACAGTTGACTGTTTTCACACTGACAGGTGTGGAAATTTTACATAGGCTGCTCACAAAAAGTACTTTCTGATTTTGAAAAATGCATGGTATTAAGATGTCAATCACAAGAGTTTTTTTTAGAAAGGTTTAGGGTCTAAAGTAATTTCCCAGAAACATAGGTTGCATCCAGCTGTGCAGATATATGTTCTAAAGCTGGAATTCAGGTTCTTTACCTGCTTCATTTTCACACACAGGCAGGGATCATCCCTTACTAGTTTTTCCTGCTCTTTATATTAGTCTGCGAGTTCTTCTGTGCTTCAGGCCATATTTATAGCTGATAGTTAAAAGAGACACAATTCTAACTGTTAATCATATCAAAGGATGCATTAGCTGACCTTTTTATTCTCTTAAACTGACACTAAAGCCATGTTTTAGGTGGAAAGTGCAAAGGTGTAGAAGAATAAATACAGATACATTTCTAAGAATCTGCAATGTGTACAATTAAATATATACCTATATATGGTGTGATCCAATGCATATTTAAATTACACACTACTGGGAGTGCATGAATGGTGGTCTATGCTTTTATTGACTTGGCTCCAAACCATGTACAACTTACAATTGGACAATAAGCTAACACAGCATGCTTCAATATAATCTCAGTTAATTAGGCTCTGGGGTCCATCCACCTAATTTCGTTATGAAATTATTGTGCTTAAGCTGCCTCTTGGGCTGTGGCTTGTACTCTTTATAGAGCATATGTTTCCAGCAACCTTGAAATGTCTGTTATAGACGATCGATATCTTGTGTGACACCAAGATAAAGAACCGTAAAAGTAGAGCAGATAAAATGATGCTATGGTTTGTGTAGCCTCAATAGCCATAATGTCTGCCCATCAGAGCAAAACCTTCAGGCTTTGATGCACTAAACTAAATACAGGTCTGGTCATACAATTATGTGAACTAAACAAACTGTAAAAAGGTTAATAAAATTATTATTATTATTATTATTATTATTATTATTACTACTACTTATAATAATATTAATAATTATTATTATGATTATTATTATTATTAATAATATTGTCAAAGATAATAATAATAATAATAATCATAATAATAATATGACCCCTAATACATTTAATCAATAATTGGCCAAGTAAAAATATATATGTTCATAAGGGGTTTAAATTCATTTCAAATAGGTTTTTCAGAGCAGTACTGAGAGAATGTCAGCGCTGTGTGAGATTTTTGTGAAATTCACAAAGCCTTCTGAGGTGGGTGAAAAAGGAAAACTCGGGAAGAAAAAGAACAATAAATTAAGTGAGTTTATTTCGTTGTATTGTTCATGACAACGTGATCATTTGGTACTGCTTTGTCATGGTGAGCTGGCAGGAGTTTGTCAATCAAGCTAGGTAATTAGCTAGATACGTAGTTAAAAAAAAGCTGCAAACTCCTTGTTTTTTAGTGCTCAAGACCAAGGAATAAAATCAGCAACAGTAATATTTGCCTTGGTCAATTCAGTAAGGTATGAAAATTGTAAATACTGTAAATTACCCTAGATTAGTTGAGTGATATTTTTTTAATCTAGCTAATTACTAACAATAGCATAATGCCTTAATCAGTAAGAAACCAATATACATGTTATATTTTAGTCTTAGCGCTAACTCCACTGACGGATTAGCAAAGCAAGCTAATTGTCTAGCAAAGTAGACACAACAGATGCACCAACAAATGACGCTACTTCCATCTATTCAGGGAAACAGGGGAGGAAGCACAATGATCACTTTAACTTTTTCTTCTATTTTCTATATTCTTCTATTATAAATAAAATAATAATTAAAAAAAATAAGCTTTTGCTAAATAAGGCTGAATAAAGGTATCACTCAAGCCACCCACCATAATCTGTCGCTTTCCCGCATTATACCTAATTTGCATAGAATTGAAAAAAAGTCAGTTCAAATGTTGCTTGCCGCGCTGTCAATGGCCGCGGATTCTAAAATCACGACTGCATGTCAGGGACATATACTGTATATATAATGTGAATAGTCCCCTGTTGCTCTGTCACTTGCTAGTATAAATGTACGATTATAAATAGTCAGTCAAGCTGGCAATCAAGCTTTAAGAGCCTAGAGATGTTGGATACTGACAGCTAATATAAGCTAAGCATGAATAGATCAGATGCCCTGCTAACTGTCATTAACATTGGCCATATCAGTAAAGGAACAAAAACACTATTTCTGCCTATGCATTACAGAAATAGTCCATAATAATATTTACAGTCTGCAAATTTATTTGGGTGAATAAAGCTAGTTCAGGATTACACACATGCACAAAATTGTAGGTAGATAGATAGATAGATAAATACCTTTAGTGTGAGTGTGCATGTGTGAAATAATGAAATACTGAATCTCTATTAATACAAATACATGTGCATGATATTAGTGTGAAGTGCTTTTTAATTTTTAAAAGCTTAATATTTTAAGATATTGATGTATGGTTCTCAGGAATAAAACAATGCATTGAATCACATAGTTATTTTTTTACCTTTCACTGACACACCTTTCGCATGCCATTTAGTGCCACTATCACTAGACTAGCTAACTACGTAAGTACTTATCAGTCAGTCTTTATTAGTTCTAATAGTCTTGAATTTGTATTTGCACATATAACATCGTCAGTGCTGTTTTCTATGTCCATGATCGCAAACCGAACTGAAGAGGGGGTTAGCCAAATTACAATCTGATTACGGCCCCTAAAATGCTGAGGCTGGTCATGGTAAATGGATAATGAGGAGAGCAGTTTCACCGAACACTCTAAGTACACGCTGAGAAGCTAAGACGACACGGACAACCCACGTTATAATTGTAAAACACAGATAAGAGCGTGCAACAGGATGATAATTGGGAGTCTTCAAAAGGGCTGTGAAGCTTTTGAGATGTATGAATTCAGAAGGAGAGAACAGTCTCACAAACAGACCATTCAGCTAATCTCTGAAGAGAGTTTTCTGACATTTTCATCTGATATGATGAATCATCTAGCGTTCATCTGATATGATGAATATGCAGCTTTTAGAAATGTCACATTTTTCTTCTGAATACATGCTGATTAAGTCAATTTATACGAGGCTAAATTACACTTAACTGGTGTTTTAGCTAATAATCTGTCAAGGGGTACAATAACTGCAGCGACTTGCTATTTAAAGGCAGGTGCAAAACAAGCTACTTTGTAAATTATTTATTTATTTACTGTATTTTATTTTTTCCTATGGACTTTTTCCTAAGCCTTAGTACGGAGATAATAAGACGAGTGAATGATGCTGTGCTGTTTGCCGTGCTGTAGTGAGAACTGTAAAACAAATCTCTATGCAGTGTTTGCAATCTTGTTGACCCAGACCTGCGATGTTAATATTGGGTACAAGTTGAGAGCAGGATTGTTGCTCACTAAAACAGGAAACAGACACTGACTGCTTTCAGGATCTGCAGCACAGTATAGTGTTGTGTTCTGACAGCTCAGAAAACTCCCAAAGCAGAACTGGTTTTTGAAATGTCAGACAAAATGGACATTTTTCCCCCTCTCTGCATTTTAACTGCATCCCGATTATAAGACCATTTAAGCTCCTGAACTTGTATGCCATGCTGGTAGTGCGGCACAGCACATACACACACACACACACTGAAACACATGCAGCTCAAGACCCAGTGTGAGCTCGCGTTTGGCTACAGGCTCCGCGCATCAAACTGCTGTTTTCTGTTCAAATAACCTCACACACACACGTCTAAACCAGCCGTGCTGTATGTATTTCTACATTGCACATATATATATACTATATATATATATTTTTTTTTAAATGCAGCTGAGTAAAATAAAACTCCATATCTTACATATCCTGATAAAGTCTGTGATTAGGACAGTTAAAAAAACACGCAAATCCATTTGAGCTCTCGCAGGGAACCTGTTAGCCTCCAGTGTATAGCTGGCACGCATAAGCAGCGATATAAGTTTATTATTATTAATAATAATATTATTATTATAGTGCGTAGCACACAAACCCGCACGCACCCCTCCCGTTGCCTTGCGGTCTTACCTTCCTCAGCAGCGGCTGGCGTGTGGCCGTGTGAGGAGAATCCATCCCCGAGTCCGCACAGGAGCGCCGCGGCGAGCAGCAGCTGGGACATGGTGGCCGAGTGAGCGCTGACGCCGCCGCACTTCACCGCCACTGAAGTCCGAGTGCAGCCCTCCGGTGGTCGGCGACGAGCGAAATGTTTGTAGTGTGCGTGTGGGTATACCGCTGTATAACGTGCCCTTCCTCACACACTCACACACTCCTTGCGCTTCGACTCGGCGAGCACTGCACGAGAACGCGCTCGACACCGAAGAGAGAGAGAGAGAGAGAGAGAGAGAGAGAGAGAGAGATGGGCAGAGAATTGCACTCACAGACAGATTAGACTGCGGCGACACCGCTACATGGCGAGCGGCTGTACTGATGTGGCCTCTTGAGACAGAAGGATGGAAACCACAGCCTAGACCAAACACCGACTCTGTTCTCCCTGACAGTGATTACTAAGTGCCATAGTGAGATTTCAATCATTCCATTTAGCGAGATTTCAATTTATTCCTTTTTGACGTGTGAACTCAAAGTGGAAGCAAAGCACTTTATTATAAATTAAAACCCCGCAGTTCAGCACCCAGTAGGACCATCTAACGCACATGCACATCAGTACTGCCAGAGGGGAAATGTAGCTTAATTCATGCTCAAAATGTCACTAGAAGTAATCAAATGGCAGAACAGGCTAATTTTAAATGGAATAAAAATAATAAATAAATGATAGCTGATTTTTTTTAAAGAATTAAGAAGCCATTGTTCCTGGCAACACAAATTATTCAGAAATGAATGTGACAAAATTAATTTTTCTCTCTACAATGCAGACAAAAAAGCAATTGTCGTGAGTACACCCAAAGGAACATGGTTACAGATTGGGAAAAACACCTCTATTACGTGGAAGCAACAAGATAACTCAAAATGAAGCTCAAAGAAATACACCAGTGAGGCATACAATAATGGTCATCTTGGTTGGTTGTCTGGGACAGTTGCTGATCAGTGCATGGCCCTTGGAAACAATTGTGTTGATTAGCTGTTTGAAACAACCGTGATCATTGATTGGTCATTGGAAGCAATTATTTTTAATGATTAGTTGTTGCAAACAATGGTGATCATTGAACATCAAAAATAATCATTTTCTGTGTTTATTTGTTGAGAGAGGTAGTGATTAGGGATTGGTCACTGGGAAAAATAGTGATCAGGGTTTGGTCACTGATATAAAAAAAATAGTCGATGATTAGTTGCTGGGAAGAGAGCACTGAACAATTCAGCGAGGATGTAAACAATGCTGGCGGGTCACATGAACCCAATCTCTGAACTTATATTACCAGCAGCACATTCATAAACAGTTTGAAGTTAATCAAAAATCATTAGATAATTCTGGGTGACACTGGTTAAGAAACAAGGACATATCCTCAGTGCTAAATAAATAATAAAGGTAGACAAGCAAATAAACATTTAATAATAAGTTGAATAAGTAGGGTAATAAGACTTTTATTTTAGTAACCAATAAGCCTGTATAAGACACCTTAAATATGGCATTTTAGTTGGATTAGTTGGATTTAACATAGAAGATAACCTGAGCAAACTGAATAATGAGTCTAGGTCTCCAAGGCACATTTGCCACCAGGGTATAAATCATCACAGATCTTTTATAATGCTACTCCTACAGCATTAATGCCCTAGCACCATCATTGTAATTTTCCTTGCGACTTTCTATAAATCAACAGTGTACTTCTTTAGATGTTTTGTCTTGTTCATTTGATAGCTTCTGTTTTTCTCTTTATCTTGATCATGTCTCAAAAGTTTTTGTTGTGGTAAAAAAAAACATTTCAGCATTGTGTTCAGCAATGTTCAGCATTTGGACTATTTGATGAACTTCAAAAAGGTAGCTAATATTTCTCATTATGTGATTAATGATCAGTTTTAGATCATTAAGCCTATTTCTCTCTCTCTCTCTCTCTCTCTCTTTCTCTCTCTCTCTCTCTCTCTCTCCTACTAATTTTTAAGCATGGAATGTCCTTATTCTACTAGCAGATGCCTTTGCATTTCTTGAAGTAGCCAATTTAAACAAGCAAAATTGTCTGCCAACAAATTTGGGCAATTTTAAGCTTGAAATTTGTAAAATATCTAGAACTATGCTTAATCATTTTAAAATTTGGTTTAAAACTAAATAAAAAGAACTCCTAATCATATTAAGGCGCTTTTTTGATTGAAATATTTACAGTGCATTTGTTCAAATTAAATTATTTATTTATTAAATTATTTAGTAGTTTATGTGTTTGTCTTGATTTGTATCTAGATACATACATACAGTAAATACATCCTGCATGCTGCAATATTTATGCTGGGTGGGCTATATACTTTCTAACATCTGAATGTATTAACACTGAAAGTTTTCAAACTCCAAGCCACCTAAGCTTATTGCCTGATTCTGATTTGAGGTTGCAGGGGCTAATCAGGGCTTTATGAGTGCTGCTTATCCCTAGTGCTCCCTCGGGGTAAGGGAGCTGTTCTCTACTACAGGGCTGTGTGCCTTGTACTAATATTATACTTTTACACAAAATACATTTTTACTTTGTTGATGAAATGCTTTGAAGACCTAAAAACAACCGAAAAAATGTGTATGTTAGATGTTATTTACACATGAATTCCACCACATAGTGGATGAAGCATGCTGACGGTATAAACCTGTTTTAATGGTTTTCTGTCTGTGCCTTATCACCACTGGTCAGGGATTCTGCAGGGCCATAAGATGAAATGTGGAAGACACAGAGTCAAGTTCATGTTTTTGGAACTGAAAGCACAAGGGCTACTGAAGACTGCCCACACAGTGGACGACCCACAACACGCTTCAGGGAAGCTTATGCATTTGCAGTACTAATGCTCTGCCTTTCAGGCAGAAACCACCAACTGTTCTTTATATTCCTTTACCCCAAGCTAGCAACAGAGCTCAGCTTTGTAAAACATGCTTCCTCATGCACGTACATTGTTCTGTACTGTCTATTGCAATCTTTTGTGCAATCACTCTATGACATATAAAATAATATTGGAGGAAAATTATATAATTTGATCTCCATAGTACAAGTAAGTACATGTCATTCTTTTATATTTGTTCTAATTTAGGGGGAATCGACTGTTCTTTCACTAAATTAAGACCTTTGCATTTTCACTGTTATTTTTGATTACTGATCTTATTTTGGTACTGACGTTTAACACTAATAGACTGCTAATGTCCATCACAAAGTCAGTGTAGTATATAGAAATCACTGAACCTTCCTAAAAGGTCAGCAATTAAAAGTGTTGCAGTCTTACTAGCGGAATCAAATGAGCCTGATTGTGTTGTTAGAACTGCAGCGGAGAAAAAAATGACTTGCTATAATTCAAAGAGTAATTATATTTTCATAACACAAAGTACTTTATGTAGGCTACCGCTGCCTGCCAAACGCCTTTGACACAAAGCTACATATAGACATAAAATGGCCTAACTGCTTAGCTCATATATATTCAAATGAATACTTATATTCATTCAATACAGGATAATTTTTTCTATTCGTACAACAGGTGAATTAATAAGGCACCATTTTGTGTGGAGCAAAATAATGGTACAGTAAAGCTACTTGTATAAGATGTGTAAATAAACTGTCAGATATCACTATACATCATCACCTCTCTCATGGTCAGCAGTTAACCTTTAGCTTTTAAGTAGTATGAAAGACACACAAAGAGAAAAGTCAACATCAACTGATGCAAAGCTCTTGTGCTAATAAATATTCTACTGGTGTAGTGGAGGCCTTTGAACCTGTCAATAGCAGTGATGCTCAGACCAGACCTCTGGGTCCTTCTGCACTTCCACAAGCCCGACAGCACATGTGTGAACATGCCACGGGGCTGCCCCACTGACTCCAAACTCAACTTTCTTTACCACCTTCCCTGTCCATGCTTTATAAGCCAGTGAATTGAATCTGTCCCTATGAAGTGTACGCTTATCTACTCTACTTCTCTTCACAAGTTTCTGGTGTGTTAGATTGGCGTTATTACAGAGGCTGCACATCAACGCTGGTCTACATGCCAAGTGCACTTACAAGCATACACATATCTCTTCTTAAGACCTGAAATGTTCTGTCTGTCATCACCATGGAGAAGTTTTAGAATAAAAAAGTTTTTAGAATAAGTGTTGTGTATATACTCTCAGTGGCCATATTACTGGGTATAGCTACATTGTATTTGTACAGTAGTTACACCACTTATTGGCCTCTTTCTTTAGATACACCAGAAAATACACCATACCGTATGTGCACCTTTGAGGCTCGTTATTGTTTTTGTGTACAGTTTGTGAAACAGTGGAAACGGACCGCCATGACAACGCCATATTCAAGAGCTGACCTGACCAAAAACAAGAAATCACAAACTCTCATTTTACTCTTTCACATTTCTCTCATTTCAAATCTTTCTGTTGTGTAAGCCAATAATTTTACCATTTTACGACTTTTTTGGCCAATATTCAGGGGGAACTATCATTATCAGCAGTTTGGCAGTGACATTGTCATGGTACAGTAGGTGCATTTTAGTACACTGGGATTACTGGGATTACTAAACACCAGCTACACATGACCATTAAAGTCATGTTATTGTCCATTTATCAGTGTCTGTTTCAGAGCAGCAGGGTCCTGCTGTCTGGATGGTTTGGTTGGTGGACTGTTTCTCAAGCCAGCATTGAAATTAAGGTGCTGGGTCTGATACAGTTATACTAGCTCCACACACGTCCTATCGAGACACTGGCATGTTAGTGTCACATCTGTGCTGATAAACATCCATCACCCAAATCAGTGATGATTCGCTCCACTAATGGATGAGAAAAAGGAGGCTAACAAATTGTGCATAGTGAGATATGAAAAATGTTATAACTGGCCATTGAGTGTATACTGTATTTGTGTCAGTGCAGAATAGAATAGATAGAATGTGTGTTTCCCCATTTCAATTTTTCAGTATTGGCAAAACAGGTTAGGCACTTGTTACAGGGGAGCGGAATTTAAAATGAGAAGAGTGCATTTGTGGGGTTTCTAACTGAAGTGCAGAATTTCAGTACAGCACTCCTACTAAGTGGAAAAGGGCAAATGATGCACCCCAGGGTCTGGGATACACTGTTAATCAAGAGCTTAGATGACAGCTATTTGTTAGATGAATCACTTCAGTCAGGCTGAAAAGAGAAATAATTGCACTTTTACCCCACATTCCCCTTAACTTCAGATCCTTTGGGGATCTGTTTCATACTGACATCCCTGTCCACCACCTGTGTGTGTGTGTGTGTGTGTGTGTGTGTGTGTGTGTGTGTGTGTGTGTGTGTGCTACAGGGATTAACAAGGTGATATAAGAGTTCAGATTCACTGTCATACGAGTGATAAATTAAACCATACCATTGTGCTTCCACTACAGGAGGAGCTGTATGAACTGAATATTTCACAGCTTCACAGTTAATTGTGAAAAATGCTGGCAAACCTATTTGTCAAGAAATTCAACCAGGTGCTTGTCATATTTTGTCACAGGTGCCTTGCCTGATTGTTACTCTTGTAAATATTGATTTACATGAGAAGTTCAACGTGCATGTCAAGCACAAAGTCAAGCACAGAGCCTTTAAAATACCCTGAAGTCTTTGGTCTTAACTACCTGTGTGGTTTTAGCCATGACATGTTACGACAGTGTCACTATTTCAATATGCAATAAGTGACAACATTTCCCAAGCCAGCTGGTCTGACTTAAAAAAAAAATAATCAATGTGACATATCAATGTGTTTGGCGCAGGCACACACAGACACACTCCCACACACATGCACATGCTGTGGCATGGAGACTCCATGGTAAAGTGTACAATACACTCAGGTACACAGAAAAATGTTTGACTTAACACTGCCATCTAGAGAAACTAGAAAAATTAGGATTTTAGCATTTAAACTCCATCCACATTAATGACTGTCATGTAATAAACTAAATAAGCTCTTTATAAACATGATAAAAAGATGAATAACCTTTTATCATTTTTAAAGCCACAGATCCTTGATATTTAAAAAATCCCCACTGCATTCGTATGAAGTAAGATGTTTCAATATAAAACATCAGTGATAGCTCTGTACTATCAATGAGAAAACCTCTTTGTGGTCATTTTTGCAGAAAAGCCATAATGAAGGGAGTCTGCCTCATCAGTATGCGGCGGAAACTGTGTACAAATAAGGTGTACAAATGAAGTGCTTGCGAACATTTGATTCTATCAATGTTTAATGTGCACTTCGCTGCCTCACCAGCTTCTAAATGATTAGGATCATATCCACAGGTCTCATCTCCATATTTCCTACCTTTACGTTTGATAGAAAATATAAATTTTTCAGTATAAGAATGAATAATTGTTCATTGTTTGCTACAATGCATTGCAGAAACATTTTATGTGGCTGTCAAGAGGATTATTCTCTCTCTCTCTCTCTCTCTCTCTCTCTCTCTCTCTCTCACACACACACACACACATGCGCACAAACACACACACATTCTCAATTCAGTAAAATTGACACAAAGCCAGTGACATGTTGCACCAACAAGTTAATATTTTAAGGCCACATATGAAGTATTGCATGTGACAGATTAATAATGCTGTAGCCCCTCCATGATGAACATGTTTATCCTTTTTGCAAATGGATATAAAAAAGGCTTTTTGCTTTGAAAATTGACACAGGTTACACAGGCTAATGGTACACTATTTGACCATTACACACACATATTATATATATATATATATATATATATATATATATGGAAGGGTTTCATTTACATATGGGGTTTGATCATTCACCCACAATGTCACTAGTACTAGAGGTGTTCAGAGGGAGGGATTGAGGTTGGGGATCTGTTTAGGCAAACCTTTACAAATCATCTCTTCCTGGAACATACTTTATGCACTGGGGCATTAGCATGCTATCATTCAGGCCCTTTTTTTATAAAAGAAAAAAAGTGTAATACTACACCATTTAAAGACATGCTATACAAATACCTTTTAATATTGCTGTAACATTTGGTGGAAGACCTATATAAAGGTGGATGGCCAGGAATCCACATCCTTTTGTGCAAGTGCATATCCATCTCAATGCCGAAGGTGCAGAAGCTAATTTTAAACAAAAACTGGAGTGGTATACTGTAAGTGTCTTTTAGCATCTAGGAGCAAATTAAATACTGAGACACAGTATAATTCTAATGAAGCCAAATAAAATTCAGTGTAACCAACGCAATCTAATACTAAATACACATTATTCTGAACTAGAAGCCTGGAGTCCTGGAGAGTTTTATGATTTCTTTGCTCTTGAACATGGTAAGCCTGGCCATTAACCAGTGAGATGAACCATGAGCAGAAAAAGAAAATCACGAAACTCTGCTGAACTCTGCTCCGTCAGGACTGGAATCAGGCATTCCTGATTTCAGCTAGCTAACACAAGAACATTTTTATTCAGCTCCCTTAAGGCAGCACTGACAGACTATTGTGTAGAGCCATGAAGCTGTATAATGTGTTGTGGGTATTGCTTGGTTTCATTTTGCCTGCTGTTTCTGGATGATTGAACGGAAGTCAACAGTCAACCGGCAGCTACTGCCAGTCAGATTTTCATTTTAATTATTTTATCACTAGTTTAATCATCAAATAAAAATAAAGTATTTGTGTTTCATTATTTTTTTTTTTATATTTGATATGTCAACATACTTGCAACCTTATGTACAATGTTATATATATAATATTATTAAACCAACCATGTTACTATCTGGTACTCATTTCCATTTATTTATTTTTCATACTGCTAAGCCTATCCCAGGTAATTCAAGGCACAAAGCAGGGAACACACAGGATGGGGTGCCAACCTAGTGAAAGGTTGTGACGATTTTTTTTTTAACTGTTGGGGGAGACAGGAGTAACAAGTGGAAATCCACAAGCACATGGAGAACATGAAACTCCAAACACACAGACCAGAGGTGAGATATGAACCGCCAACGGCAGCCCCACCTTGGAGGTGTAAGGCAACTGTGCTAACGACCATGTCAACTAACTTAACTTATTAGGTGCAGCACAGCTCCAGGGTCTCCAGTGTAATACTAATGTCAAGATTTTGTCTGTGTGAACTTTTGTGCGTGCTCCTTGTGTTTGTGTGGATTTCCTATGGGTTCTCCACAAAAAATATGCTGGTAGGTGGCTGTGGTTACACTAAAAATTCTCCAGTAGATAAATGATTGTGTAAATACTGTATGTACTGTATGTATGATACTATGCAATGGACTGGTGTTTTGTCCTCGATTCTCTTCTCATGTCCAGTATAAAAGACATACAGTGATACAAAATGCATAATTTGGTTTATATATATATATATATATATATATATATATATATATATATATATATAGTGCAGAGGCGCCCCTTCTTTGAAGATGAAATACTAATCCTGAAATTATAAACAACTTTGTCTGTGTTTTGATGGCCAACTTGCTATAACCAGAGCACAAAGCCTAACAACAAAGACTTTGTTGCCTTTTCTCTAGGGTGCAATGTACTGAGATGTAATGAAAGCAGACATGGACATACATGTATATGCTCTTAGCTAAACTGATAAATTTTCCCAGAACAGGAGCTCCATAACTAGATCTTTACTATGCTGTATGTGGGGAGGCTCTTGAGCTCTTCAGAATAGGCTGTTATTAGAGATTTTGCAGACACAGGAGTAACAATGCCCTTCTGCTCAGGCCAGCTCAGTCCTGCTTTCCCCTGTGCTGTAATCAAGGCAGGAGCACAAGCAAAGAACAGAGGAGCCCCTGAGTGGATGGACTGAATCAGAAATTAATCTGCTAGTCTTCTCTAATATGCGCTTATGCGCGCGCCCACACACACACACACACACACACACACACACCCACACACACATACACACACACACACACACACACACACACACACACACACACACACCATCTATAGGCCCCTTACCATCGATTGGTCACAGATGAGCAGTCTGGCTAGAGACTGAAAAAAAAAGTTTCTAGAGTGTAATCACTGCTGGTCATCACCCTGTGGAGGAGATTGAGCGACTCAACATCCTGAAGGAAGGAGCAAAGGCTGAAGGTCAGAAGGCACTCTTATTCTTAGATCCCCAGCTAATGAGAGATATGAGCCTTTGATTGAAATTAAGAGCAAATCTGGAAAGGTTATTGAGGAGACGAAGCCTCTCACCACCTTCTAGGCTGCTTTCCTTTGCTCTCTGTCCAACTTATTAATTTAATTTTATGACATTATCATCTATGAAACACAATTTTTTTCTGGATAATGAATACTTCTCACTTTCTAAAAGGGGCTTTACCTTAAATCTTGTGGAAGAGGGATGGCACCACTCACTTCTCTGTCAATCCGAGTGACACTACTCAATTGTGGGTTATTTGTAAGCCCATGTATGCAGAAGATAGCAAATAGCACTTTCCTCTGAGTGTATTACGATGGCCTGTAATGCTGCATGAGCAGCGGGTGGGAAAGACGAAGTGACTGGTTTCGCAGGTCTTGGAGGAAGCATGCGTTAGCCTTCACAGTTGGTTTCACATGTCTCAAAAGAACACTTATTAGCTTTCACAGTTGGTAGCTGTTCTTTGGGTGTGAATTGGCAAATGACCAAACAGTGAGAAAATATAAGAAAAAGAATACCTTTAGGAGTTTCCATCATAAGCGGATTTAAACCTTTTAAGGAGGGATCAAGTTAGATTTTGGGAGGATTCTCGGCATGCCACATCAGTCCTACTCTGTGTGATGCAAAAGTATAAATGTACATGATTTCAGAAGTTTCTACCTTATTTTTAAAGTTTTCCCTAAGCTGTAAAATCTCATTAACGTAGATACAGGGTGGACCATAAGTTCCCATGCATAGGAAAAATAAATATTTTAATTTTTTTTTAAAAGTTAGAACTAAAATATTTTAGGTGCATTTGACAAAAGAGCAATGATTTTTATAATTATTTCATAAATATTTATACAGTGGAACTTTGGTTTACGAGCATAATTAATTCAGGAAGCGGGGTCGTATTCCAAAACACTCGTAAATCAAATCAATCAAATCATTTTCCTATAAGAAATTATGGAAACTCAAATTATTTTTTCCACAGCCCAAAAAAATTAATACATCAAAATAATTATCACAAAACATTAAGTAAAAATAAAACAAATTAACCTGCACTTTACCTTAAGTAAAAAAAGTAAAAATAAATCCTGACAGATAAGTGTTTCTGTTTGTGCGCGCAGGCACTGTGTTTGTGTGTGTGTGTGATTCTAAAGTAAGCTCCTCTCTCCCCCTTGTAATCTTACACAGTTACCCTTTCTCCACACATGTGCGCGCACACAACAGAAACACTGTTTATCGGAAAAATAAACAAGAAATCTCTCTAATGACACTTGATTGAGCGACACACTAACAGAATCACTGCAATTTAACTTGCACTTAACCCGTGAAAAGAATCGTGACAGAGCAGTGTTTCTGTGTAGAAAAGAGCACAGTCTGTGTGTGTGTGTGTGTGTGTGTGTGTGTGTGGCCCGATGTCCGATGACGCGTGCACACACAGACCTAAAGAACAGGCTAAGCTTTGAGCAGAGTGAGAAAATGGATCTTTTACCTCTCTAATGAGACTTGCTTTTGCTTTACACACGCACTGTACACACATGCATACAGACATAAAATAAAATATGTCTTACGCACACACATATGGTCTCAGTGTTATAGTAAACAGTACACATGTGCACGGATGTTGATTATACTGGTAAGAGACGCGCACTAGGACCCAGCAGGTAAGACGTTTACCCACAATCCTGCAGCACATTTTATTTATTTATTTATTTATTACTTTTTTTTCTTCCTATGTATAAAAATTTGTATTAAAATGTATATCAAGAGAGAGAGAGAGAGCACAGTCGATAACCAAGTGTAGCAGTGTGGACAGAGATCAACAGATCAGTAAAGTCCGGAGACAAAGCACTGCTGACACAGGTTTAAGAGGATAATATCCTAGCAAAATGGCAGAAGAAACCTTTGGAAAAACACTTGAGCAACTGAAAAGGGAGAGAACTTCTGCAAAAAGTAGCTTTACCAAGCAAGCTAACTTTCTCAACAGAGAAGCACATAATTTGCCAGAATCAGAACTCAAAAAAGAATTCAAAAAGGTCTCCACTGTAGGAAAGAAAGTTTTTGAAACCAATGAGGATTACAAGGCTGGGTTACTGGCAGAAATCAAAGCTCACCTAAAAGACGGTGAGGAGGTTTCACTTTCAGCACAGCAAGAAGCTGATTTTAAAGAAACAGAGGAAGGATGTAATGCAAGGCTTGAGGAAATTGACGAGCTAGTGCAAACAAACCTCTGGAAAAGATATGGACAAGCCGAGATGGCGGCTACTATCTCCGCGGCGGAGACAGCTTGTGAATGCGCTATCACCATGCCTGTCGATACCGTCGGCTATAGTATGCAACTGGAACTCTTGGTGAGAGAGGCAACCAAGGTTCTGGCAAACTGGGACAGGTGGACCCCGACAACTGTAAGAGCAGAGTTAGAGGGTCGCGCATGCAAGCTGAGAGAGCTTAGTTATGAGTGTGAGGCAAAGAAAATTCAATTTGCATGTACTCAAAAGATTACAGAGAATGCACAAGCATCACAAACCGATGTGAAACATAAGGTGGATGTAATAGCGTCTGCACCTCAGATTATGCCAGTAGTAAAAATTAAACCTACAGTACAAGCCTACCTACGGTCAGTGGTAATAAGAGGGACTTCTACCGCTGGAAGAGGGACTGGGAAAACCTTCAAAGACAAGGAGAACCCACAGGGTCGGCTGAGGTTAAAAAGATTCAACTGGTGGACAGCATCGACAACAAGATCGGCAAAGAGCTCAGGCTTTCCTCTTACAACACAGCTGCTGACATCTTCAGAGTGTTGGAGAACCGCTATGGAAACAGAACCACAATCGCTATGGAAATTGTCAAGGAGCTGGAAAGGATTCCTGCAGTGAGAGATCATTAGCCAAGGAGGGCTATAGAGTTAATCCAAATGGTAGAAAAGGCCCTGGCAGATCTGACGGACCTTGGAAATATCAGCGCAATCAAAAACCCACTTGTGATGAAGTCCATTGAGAGCAAGTTACTTGAGTTTGTGAAAAGACAATGGTTAGTCTATATGACGGATCCTGCAAATGGCATCACACCAGAGAAACACTTTGATGCACTACTAGAGTTCCTAAAGAAAGAAGAAGAAATTCTTGAAAGGCTCGAGCAGCTCAAGATCTCAGAAAAGGCAGAAAGGCCAGAAAAAAAGTCTGAGAAGTATACCTTCACCAGAACGAAAAGAAAGTTTCAACAGAAAGTGGATGCGTCGTGTGTGGAGAATAGAAGCATAGAGACAAAATCTTCTTTTGCAAAAAGTTCAAAGAACTAAAACTAGCAGAGAAGAAGTTCATTGTAACGGGTGCGTGTAAAAAGTGCTTGGAATGTCACAATGATGGTGACAGATGCAACGACAACTATCTTTGCAGAAACAAAGACTGTAAAAAGGGAGTCCCGTCAGACCACCATTACCTTCTTTGTCCAAAAGGGGAACTCAAGAATATGGGTGGGGAAAGAGCCACCACCAGAGACCCCAGGAAAGGAAGTAGATTTACAGATGAGCAAGAGGAGCTTTAGGCAGAACTCTTACCAGAACTAGCAGAAAAGTTCAAAAGAGCATTCACCAACAAAGCTAAGATGGTAGACTGCTCTGAGAGAGACAAAATGGGATTTTTAGTCGGGAGTGGATTAAAAGAACTCCCTGTTATTATGATGTTGATGGAAGTAACCGCTAATGCAGGACAAAAAATTGGCACTCTGATAAATCTGGCCTCACAAATTATTACGCACAAAGCTGCTGATAGACTCAGGTTAAAAGGAGAAAAAGTTACCTTGGTGGTTCAAGGGGTTGGCAAGATGGCCATTAGAGTGAGCACGAAAAGGTACCTCCTCAGGATTAGAGTCAAAACTCACGAGGGGACGGTGAAGGCTCATCGGCTGATCTGTTATGGGTTAGAGGAGATTGCCAAAGTCCACAGAAGTGTAACTCCAGAGCAATTGAAAAAATTATTTCCAGACTCGCACCACAAAGAACGAAAGTCGTGGGAGATCTCGTTCTATGGGACAGTCCATTGGGGAAAACCGTTGCTGGAGCACACCCAGATCTGTTTGAGAATGTGGATATGACAGCACGTGAGTCTGAGACGCATTTTGCTCGGTCCATGAGCGCGGCTGCAGTCAAATATGAGGAAATCTTTAAAAATGCTGAAGCTCCAAATGTTTCCAAGATAATCCAAAGAGAGAAAAGTCATGTAGCTGAAACAAAAAGCTCACTGGCAAGCAACCAGGATTTTCTTGAGTGGTGGAAGTGGGACAGTATCGGAGTGGCCTGTGAACCAAAGTGTGGCGGCCTGTGAACCAAAGTGTGGCTATGTACACTCTATAGGGTCCGGGTTCGATTTCTGCCTCAGATTTGTGCATGGAGTTTGCATGTTCTCCGCGTGCTTGGTGGGTTTCTTCTGGGGTTTTCTTCTACAGCCCAAAGACAACGCCAATTGGTGTTACCAAATTGTCTGTACTGTGTGTGTGCCCTGCACAGGGTGTACTCCAGCTTGTCCCCTATAAGTTTCCTGGGATAAGCTCCAGGGCCCCTGCAATGCTACAGTATATATAGGATAAAGGATTATAGATGATCAGTGGATGAGTTATGGATTTATGTAGAGTTAGCAGCTGATCAAAAAAAAAAAAAAAATATATATATATATATATATATATATATATATATATATATACATATATATATATATATATATTGGAGCAGGTGTGTTTTGAACATAAATAATGTGTCAGTGCTGAATGTGGATCTGAGATGCCATACAATCTCCATCTGCCTTCAAAACAAAGCTTGTTAGCTTTGATTTAAAAGCTTTAAATCTAAAAAGAACACGAATGGGGCCATATGTTCTCTCTTTTCACTTTGTGGGAAGAGACCCTGTGAAGAAGAATCCATAGCCTATTGCCTAGTACTTTCTATTCTTTTTTTTCTAATGCTCCAGGGAGGGGAAAAAACATAAAAGTATGTTAAATTTAATGTAGGAACAAAAAGTAACTGATATTACCTAGCTGTTTAAAATCCATGGTGTCCAGTAAGGATCCCTTTGGCCACATCACAGCTCTCCTGATATCTGGCACAATAGCATGACCTCATGTGTGATATTGCTTTTATACAACAGTTCAATAAATGCCATTTTTTGTTGACAGATTATGATTTGTTTAATAATCGACCAGTTATTTTGTTCCCCAAACACATATCCTTTTGGAACTGACTGTGACTGGTATTACTGGTGACCTATAGTTGGTGTAATTAACTGGGACGAAAGTAGTTTTAAAGTCTTACCAATGTATCTTACTTGCTTATCTATGTAGCCAAATGGAGGAGGAGAGTAAACCAAGGAGGCGGTGGACAGTCCTGTGAACTCTATGAGATTTATATTATATTTTTCCATATTTAGGTTTAAACTAGGGGTTGAATAGTGTTCAAATAGTGTTAAGTAGGAAGCTGCAGAGACCCTTTGAGGTTGGGAAAAAAAGTATGGCCATAGGTTCTGTGTCATGTCCCAGGATGATTGTTTTGGAGGTATGTTGTTTGTCAATTAATAAATTAATGGCCATATCTCATGGCCATGCATTAAACTATCTTTTCTCGATGCATTATTAAGTTGTGGCCACAACATAGTATCTTGTAGCCATGCATTATAATATTTTGTTCCCACGCCTAGTGGCAACAACATCGTGTCTTGTTTCCACAGCTTAGAAAGTCATGGCCATTAAATATTTTTCCAATTAGATTGCTTGGTCGCAATTAACTGTCGTATAATAAGCGACAGTGAACTGCATTCTGATCACAAATACAGTAGAACCTCGGATTGTGAGTAACCTGGTTTGCGAGCATTTGGCTTTTTGTTTTGATGCCAGTCACGTGATCACAATTGAGCCAATGGTTCCTCTCTGTCACACGCTGCGGATTTGTGGGTAATCGTTTCCTATGCTCTGTCTCAGTCATATAGTCAACATCCATGAACACGTGTACTGTTTACTTTAAAAAGTAAAGTACCTTTTATTTTGTGCATGAGTTTTTTCGGTATGCTTGTGTGTGTGTGTGTGGGTGTGTGTGTGTGTGTGTGTGTGTGAAAGTTGTCTTACACAGCAGCCTCCCTCTAACCCCCGCTATACCGCTATATATATAGAGTGCATGCTGGACTGATGGTGTGACGCACACTCACTCCAAATCACACCAGCTTATTGTGAAGCAAAGGATGGGTTCTTTGTCTTGGCCCTGACACCTTTACCGGAGCTATCTAATGAAATGCACAAGTAAAAGAACACCTAAAAAGAGACGCCACCAGGTGTGGTGTGTTCACGCTGATTGCCTCTGCTGTGGCGTCGCCTGGCAACTGCGTGTCTAGATGACCACAACTCTGCCTGTTCAGAACCCAGCAGGGTAGCAGCCTGCGGATCTGCACGTCCTGAACAGTGCAGAGTATTTTTATGTAGTTCTGCCCCTTGTGAGACCTGAGACGTTACAATACAGCTCTGGAAAAATAAGAGACCACTGCAAAATATAGTTTCTTGTGTTTCTTTTTTTTTTTTTTTTTTTTACAGGTGCATGTATTGGCATGTAATATCACACATTCAGCTCAAATGTAGAACTTTATGCTTGATAAACATGCCTAGTATAATTATTACTATTAACATTTACAGTAAGACAATTATACTGCACAATACACATACTAGATGATAACACCTTTTTTCTGATGGATCACAAAGATTCGTACCGAGATTCATACCCAAAGGAGGCTTTTGCTGCAGCATATTAGGCCCACGCCAGTGGGATGAGCATACACCAGCAGAAAATGGCCTTTGTATCGCACCTTAGCACATTACATTCCAGGTATGGAAGCAAGTAAGGGTGACACAACAATTGCAGTTGCAGACTGCTTGGATTTCAGAGGGGGTATTTTGGCACAAAGTCCCATAGTAGGGTAGGTTGGCACTAAGATTTTCTTCTGGAATATCTCCTGAGCATATTACACAGCAAGATCATTTTGTAACTGGTGTTGTAGGTTATTCATTAAAGTCTTGTTTGAGAGACATGAGTAAAAAATTCTATCCACAGTCAACCTGCCCCTTTTCCCCTATATATCCAGGAGATGACATCACAACACATCAAAATAACCCAAGATCATGCAGTATTGTGGTAATAACTCAAATAAAACTAAATGTAAATAGTTTGTAAACAAATTGTGTTAATGCTTTGGCTAAATGACATTAAGAAATCAATATTTGGTGGAATAACCCCAATTAGAGCTTTTATGTGTTAAAGGGATCATCCAGAAACATTTTTCAGTAAATGTTAATATGATCTTTAGGGTCCTAATGAAAAGTTTGTAATATATTTAATTAAAAATTCTCAATGGTTGTGTAAAAAAACACTACTTTTACCTGGTAAAAACTAGCTCTGTTCTCAGCAACCTATTTCAGTGCATGTTCCTTTAAATGCTCATGATCTCTGCTGAGCCCGCCCCCAGTTCTGTGGGGCGTGTCTTCACAACACACGTGGGGTATAGCCACGGAAGTGTAGTCCAGTGTGGGCAATGCTTTCGACTGCATTACCCACAAAGCATTGCCCACAACGCAGTGCTTTGTGGGTAATGCAGTCCAAACTGGAAAACGCTGGAATATAGAGCCTGAGCCTGTTTTCTTAAGTAGTTTTTGGTTTTTGGTTTGAGTTAAGTACGGAACCTACGCGGAAGTTTGTAATATCGCCTGACAACGCAGAAATTAAAAGAATGGACATGCATCGACTCGATTTGTCTTTCTCATCACTGCATGGGCATGAATTAACGGGCTGTTACGCTGCCGCGAGCAACAACAACATAAAGCGGAGAAGCTTACTGAGAGAGATACGAACGCGATGTGTTTACTGATGTGTTTACATGACTTCTTAATCTTCGACAGACATCGTTATAAACCATCTAACGTAACAAAGGTAGGCATAATATAGTTTTCCGACTACGTACACAGTTTGCAACTAGACAATCAGTCGGTAGTGAATGACGACTGCTGTGTTCGCTATTACACCCAACAACTGTACACAACACTCGCTTAGGCGCCATTTTGCTCCAGCGGCGAAAAACAAATGCTAAAACACCAGTGTCAATCAACTAGTGTAGGAGCGGCCTTTTGTGGTGTGGCGTCACATCGACAGGCATTTGCGATTGGCCTGATTTCAGAAGGGGCATGTTATTGTAATAAATGAAAAGAAAACCACTGGGCGGCTCTTTATCATCGTAGAGTGGTTGTGTACGCACTCTCCTAACACACGGTTCAGTCCAAACAGCTTAAAAAAATGCATGTAGGCCTGTATGACCCCTTTAAGGCATGCTCTTCACCAGTTTTTCACATTGTTGTTGGGTAATTTTATACCACTCTTTTTGCAAAAAGATATATAGAATAGGGATATTTATAAAATTATGATACTGAAAAAAATCAAAATACAAATCGAATTGGCACCATGTGGTGATAATGTCATATTGGCTGGTGCCTGTGATGATTTCCATCACTAGTAGACATAAGGAGATTAGATGGTACATAGTAAATACCAAAAGGATAAGGTAAATTAGGATGTAGTAGCTATTTATTTTCTCATAACTCTATCTGTAAGTTTTTTTTTTAATTAATGCAGAGTGATTTATGAACCTATAAAATGCACAATACAGAATAAATAAAATAACATTAGGGTATTTTGTGAAACAAGCCATGCATGTGTTAATAACTTAGTTTGGTTTAAATCATGAGGTTGATGTGAATAGTGGTTTAATTTAATCACTAATAATGGTCAGCTTGCCCTTTTACAGTAGGTCCTTGGTATTAGCTAAATAAATTACACTAGTTTCTATATCAATTTAGGTAATATTCCTGCTGAGCTGTAGGACAGGAGGCCAGCAGGATCAGAAGCAACCTCAGACTGTCTTGCTGTTTTATAATATTAAACGCATTGAGTTATTGGAAAATTAACATGTTAAGATGCTAATGAAACATTGGCATGTTCAGGAGATAACTATTAAACACCAGTGCTTTCTCCTCCACATCTGACATATATCACGAGCCTTTGTCTGCGCTGAGGCTGTAAAGTTGTCAGAATTAGATTTGCACAGGTCAAAGAATCATAATTCATAATTACACACATCCTGTACATCATAATTAAAAGTCTGCATAGAAAACTAGTGTTGTGTTTTGTGTATATGAACTGGGCTGAAGTGGGTTATTTGGGAAGATTGCCTTATATACTATAAGCTACGGGGGTTATGGGTGGGGTGAGGGCTCCAAGGACAAAAGGTTGGGAAACACTGATCTATGCATCCATGTGAGGGCTTTGTCTATAGCCCGATGGAAAGTGTTACATGTTATGGTAGCTGTGTTAACTTTCCAACTGTGGCTTATAGTACTTGACAATATAAATGACTTTGTAATAACAACTCTTTCCCCAACTACTTTTAAAATGGTTGTTGTTTTTTTCTTCGGAAAAATATGACAAGCAGTGAAATGAACAATATCCAGCAAGCATGAGAGAGGAAACCAGTGAAGGATGCAGGACCAAATATACAATCATGTTGTGATCAAAGCCTCTCCGCAGTCTGTTCACGAGCTGAAGAACAGACCATGCTTGATGCCCACATTTCTCAAGCCATTCTCTCCTCCATAATTTATACTCCATCGTCTTCTTCCATTTTTCTGCACAGACAAGCATACAAACAATTTGGATTCAAGTCTAGCTTGTATGGAGTTCAGAAGAAAAGAATCCACTGCTTCTTCAGTGTGCTTTTGTGAGACAATGGATTTCCAGGATCAGATTTAATTTAAATTTTTACTTCTGAACATTTTACATTTGAGTCTTTAAAGTAAGCACCACTATATAATTATTGCAAGTAAATTCATGTTTTTTTTTCAAGCTACACAGTGTGCAATTAATGCAACCACCACTTTTTCATCATTGAGTAATGCATTAGTACAGGATTTAAATTTGGCATAAATAATTAGTTGTTAATTTCTAATTGATTATTATCAAGGATTTTATAGGTAAGCTTATTAAAAATAAAGCAAAACAACTTTTAAAGGGGTTCAAATAATTCTCTCTATGCATGGACAAATATACTCTACACTTTTTTCATAAAACATTATCTGTAATTAAATTGTAGTCATTTAAAATATTTTGTACAGAAAATAAGGCATATAAAGTATGAGCTTACAGACAAAAAAAGAAAACAACAATAAAATGTGCATATATTACAAATGCATTTCTTGCAGAATATATTTTTACAATATCCTGATAGATTAATCATTATTTGATTATTTCCATTATCTCACATCATGAACCATTTTATCTAACCAAACATACAAGGATAAAAAAGTCAGTAACATTTCTTTACTGACTTAACACACACAAACATATACACACAAATACAAAAGTAAACAAATGAACAAACAAATAAATAAATAAATAAATAAATATATGAAGCTATCGTGACAGTCAATCTTTTTAAATTAACTGCAGCAGATTGTCCATGATGTTTTTTAAATCATACCAGATAGTGTCCTTATTAAAGTGAGCAAATGTGAAAAAAAATGTTTTTTGTAAAAAATACTTTATTTCTGAGGCAGCATGGTGGCGTGGTGGTTAACACTGTTGACTCACATGCACAGGGTTGTAGTTTAATCCAGCCTTGGGTGTGTGTGCGAGGAGTTTGCATGTTCTGATGCCTGTGTTTGGTGGTTTTCTCTCACAGGCATGCAGGGTAGGCTAACAGAGTAGGCTGCAGGTTATATGAGTGACTTTGTGTGAACATGCAAACTCTACGCACACAGACCCGAGGCAAGAATCAAACTTAGACCTTGGACTTGCGAAGCGACAACGCTAACCACTAATCACTAAGCCACTGTTTATAACCAAATTAAATATGTAGGCCTGGCATTACCTTAGCGTAGATGTACAGCTAAAGGCATATTGATTTCCACAACTTTTTTTGTGTCTATTTAGTGTTTTCATATACTAATTATATTTATTCTGTTATGAAAAAATAAAGAGAACAGTATAAACTTATGGCTGTAATTAAAAAGAAAAATAACCTTTTAAATTACCCTTAGTTGACTTTTTTTTTTTTTTGCCAATTTTTACTTTCAAGCTTTCTGGTTGTCCTTTTCTTATGTTGGAGAAGGTCAATCCCAATGAGGGCTATTCAGTGAATGCAAACATAATAATTTTAAGCCTTACAAACAGAATAGGCTAAATGTGCATTCACTGTCAAGCATTATTGACTGGCTTAGTGGTGAGAAAAGACTTAATAAACAACATGACTGTCTAATCCTGGCTTTGCTGGAATATGTGAAAAGACATTATGTGTCAAAAGAAATGCAAAATTCACTGAAATATAATTTTGTAAAAATGGTCATTGACCAGAATTATTCATTACTATTCATATGAGTGGAGGGTTGAGCTTCAGTATGGTCACGTGTCACTCACTGCCTTTGCTGCCTCACACTAGTGGGATAATTACCTATTTATTTTGTACCTAGACAGCCTCAGTGTGTGTGTGTGTGTGTGTGTGTGTGTGTGTGTGTGTGTGTGTGTGTGTGTGTGTGTTAGGGAGAGAGAGAGAGAGAGAGAGAGAGGCAACTGCACCTTTGCTACAATGCCTGAAAAGCACCAGGAGAGATAAAAAATCTCAGTGTCAGTGTCAGGGGAGTCTAAGAACATAATTAAGTGCTAAATAGAGAACATCAGGGAAGAACAACTGTACTGTACCCATTTCAAATCCCTGTAACCAAGGCAAGGCACACTGCAAGCTGGTTAGCATATTATAATTTAATGCTTATTTGATGCTCTTAACAGTGGAAATTGGCACAACACAGCTTGACAGAAATCCAGATATATTTGTATATCTAATACAAATTGTATATGTATATATAATTTATATAATTATTAATATATAATATATATATATAATATACAATAGTTAACTTAATAACTGAGAACTTAAATGGCGGACCTAAAACATTAGGTCGTTACATCAAAAAAGTAATCCAAGTACTCTACCACGTTACTATGTGACGTGTTACACCCAACACTGAAGTTTGTTGCATCCAAACACTTAATAAAACCTAGGATCCAAGTTAATAACTTTGATATCCATAATATACATGCAAAAAAACTATCTGGCTTTTTTTATGTTACTTTATTAAGTATTGTTACATTTCCAAGACACCACACAAGTAAACCATCACCAACCACAATAACAACAAAAACAACAACAAGGTTTTTAAACTGTATAAAGCTGCCATCTGTCAAGAACTTCTTGAGGGAAAGTGGTTTTGAAAAATTATACAGTAACATGGCCAAAGCCTGCCCTATCCCCCCAATTTAGTGAGCAAGTCATTATCTTTTCAAATGTTCTGATGAATTCTGTATGTTCATTTCTGCTTTTCTATTAAAGTTTATGCATATCATCTTTCCGCACAATTTCAGAAGATATATGGCACAGAGAAGAAACCAGACAAAGCCATTATCTCAAGTCTTAGGAAGGTGGAAAAAAAGTAATACTGTAAAACTTTTTTAGTTTTTTTTCTGTGTGCTTATATTTTTAGTAAAGTGATAAAGTTCTGGGAGTTATCTTATTACACTTAAACCTTGGATTGCGAGCAGGATTCATTTCAGAAGCATTTTTATATCAAAGCACTTATATATCAAAGCGAATCTCCCTATAAGAAATAATGATAACTCTTGTAAATCATTCCACAACCCAAAAATATTCATATTAAAATAATGAATACAAAATATAAAATTAAAATTAAACAAATTAACCTGCACTTTACCTTTGAAAAGAATCATGGCTGTAGTGATTGAGACCAGAGAGAGAGAAGAGGAGGAGGTACTCATACACACAAACACACACACACAAACACACACACACACACACACACACACACACACACACACACACACACACACACACACACACACACACACAAATTAAAAAATGCTTCATGTACACACTTGGTCACAGTGTTATAGTGAACAGTATAAGTGTGCATAACGCTGACTCGTTTACCAAGTTAAAGTTTATTTAAAATATTTGCTCATCTTGCAAAACGATCAAAGACCAAGGTACTTGCAATCCAGTGTTCCACTGTGATACAATTTTGCCATTTGCACAATGATTTTTTAATATTTAAGACAGGATAATCTGTATGTTGCCTACCAGATAGTTTAATAATTTTCTCTTTAATAACTTAATAACTTAAACACTTTATCTTTAATAGTTTAATAACTTTTTCTTAATAATTTGTTCTCAAAAATGCCAGGGCTTTTTGGATGCTTATCTCTGAGCTGCATAAGCATGGTTTATAAATCCTTTTAAAAAACTTTTTTGTCACAGATATCACAGAGATTCTATTAATTGGAATTTTGATAGTTCCAAAGTACTCAACTTTACTATACTGTACCACAGCTATTTCAGAAAACTTCAAAGGGTTCTAGCAGAATCTGCAGTGATGCAACATTTTATGTTATTTATCTATTTATTTTTTTAAGAATGAGAGATTGGGAGATGATGAGCAACTAACTCACCGTCATGCCCTGGGGTGATAACATTTAACTCTCCTGAGGTGTATTGATTTGATTAAAATGCAGCTGGGTTATTAACTGTGAAAGCAGCATGTTTCCAAGCTCCAATCAATTTGTAATTAGCAGTGACCCTCTATGAAATGAACTTATAAACAGCATGCGTCAAATGGGTTGAAACAGAAGACCATATAGAAGAAAAAAACATAGAATATGTGAACTACTGCACATGGATATTTGCTACCAGTTAGCACTGTATCCCACATTACATATTCAAACTGAAATGTGTCTGTGTATGTACTGTACCTGGGAATTATGACAAAATCTTTCATCATTTTTTTATGTAAGTGTATGAAGCAATGGGAGAAAATTGTGGGAAGTGAGGACCTGTGAGTGGTTATACTGTCAAACCCAGATACCGACACAGAGAGGAATACCAGAAGGTTAAACCTGTAAAAAAAAAAACAGGCACAGGTAAAAAAAAAAGAAAGAAAGAAAAAAGCGCTCTCAGTGAAAAGAGAAAGACAAATACTTTCCAGGCTAATTAGTGGTTGCAGACTTCTTTGATAATTACAACTTGTCTCTGAATAGACAAGTGAAACAAATGTTTTCACATGTTTTGATTTTAGAGTACATTTGTTAGGTAAGACTTCGTCAGCATTCAGTCCTGACCTGCTGTGCTCTGGCCCAGTTAACCGCAGTCCAAGCCTTCTTTAATAGAAAGCCATTGTTTATTTGGCACAGAAATCGAAGCTTAACGTTTATCAAGGTTGACACATTGTGGTCAATGCATGTCACCTTTCATATTTGCCTGCATGAGTGATGGGATAAGGTACAAGTGTGCCATTTTATTCCCTTCATTTATTTAACTCAAACCACAAAAAGAGGAAAGGTGCACTATGCACCGCTAGGTAAAGCAAAGTAATGTATTGCTCAGCTGGTGAGCGATCACACCATGGTATATCAGCCATGTACTTGCATAAAATACATTTCTGCTTGTAATACCATCACACAGAGTTATTGTAAACAACTCTATTGGATGATAGTATTTGTGATTCTTTAGACTATATAAAAAATTTTACTTTTTAGACACTCACAATTTGTAACCAATGCTACTAAACAACTGGGTAAGGTCCACATGTAGCTGGGTATCACCTGCGGTTTGGGCCTTTTATCCAGATAGAAATGCAGTTGTTGAAAACTAAACTTTTAGAAAACTCCTTCCAAAGTGAAGATTTTCCAAAAGTCTTTGATGTAATATCAGTCAATGTAACTGATATCATTGTCTGTGTGCTAGTCTCCCTGATATGACGTCAGCTTTGTTTATGAGGATATTTGTGCAGTAGTGGACTTAGATACAGTAAACTAGTGACTATGTTATCGTTGCTTACTGGACGTTTTACATGCGTGCACATACACACACACACAGTTACTCACACATTAAGTTAACAAACAGGGGGTCCTGAATATACTACGAAGCTCACTACTGCTACTGTACATACAAAAGTCCGACGACACAGACCTGTCAGACTTCTATAGATTTGACTTTCTATAGATTCTACAGATTTGGCCAATGGTGACCTATTGTCAAGGTTTCTGATTGGCCTCCTGTTGATTAGGGATGCTTCTGAAAGCACTTAACAGGGCGTTTTGAGGTTTTATATGGACAATGATATTTTTTAAAACGTAGGCCGTGTGGACAGAATTATTTAAAAAAATGAAGTAGAAAAATTGAAGTTTTTAAAAATACCTGCCTTTGTGTTGACATGCCTAATGCTGTGACTTTAGCAGACAAAATTTATTTTTATAAGGCATTTTTTTTCCCGTGTATTTTGTACCACCATTATCAAAGAAGCCACTTTCAAAATGGCTCAAATGTGTATGTATGTGTCAAAAATTAATACCAAACATGACATAAGGCAGCATAATGTGCACCAAACTAACCACAACATACAGTATATTCTAGAACATTTTATTGTGCAAGAAATAGAAGTTGGAACTCAACTCTACTAAAGGACAATCCAAAAACTGTCAGGCAGGACAAAGACGAATATCATTGCTGCCAATCCCACCTGAGACGCCACCTGTTCATAAAATTTTCATCCATAAAAAGATGTTTCAAGTTCATCAAAGGCAGAACCGCCAGACACCTGGACAGTTTTTTCTTTGTGTGTTTTTTCTCTGGCAAATAGGCAGTCCTGATCCATCATACCCTCTATACACTCTCCTGCTCTCCATCATCCCAGAGCCCTTGTGGTTTAACAAGACTTCGAAGAAGGAATGAATTATATACAGTAGATGTTTACTTTCCTGTGCTATTTAATGCAAATGTATCAATGATTATATTCTGTAAAATACAGTAAATGTGAAAAGCTAATTGTACGTTTTTGATTGTGTTAGTGTGAAGTGCCCCCAACCAAGGAAGTTGACTATTTTCCAATATTTTAAAGCACAACCTGAAATGTTTTTTTCATTTTCTTGTCCTCAGCAATTTGTCCTAGACCAGACTCCATTTCTCTCCCTCTTCATGACTTATTAGTTGCCATTTTACTGATTTGACTGATTAATGCATCTGACAGACACCTTTATCTAGAGTGACTTAAAAAAAAAGTGCTGTGAAGTTTCCATCATTGGATAAATACTTACACTGGGTTACTAGGTTTCTAACTCATCTGTCAAACAATGGTGGGCAGGGCGTTTTCGTGTGTATGGTAGTGTGGGGGGTTAACTCAAGTATTTAAGTATTTAGGAAAGTAAAGTCCCTGTAAATATATACAGTATATATCTTCCCCAAAATCATGGCAAGGTCTGAGTTGGTAGTGTTTTAAAAGTGTCTTTTTTTGCATTCATACAAAAAATTGTGGTGATTATTGTAAGAACTAGGTTATATTTTTTTGTCTTGAAGAAATGATATGTTAAAATGAAGTATTTCATACTGTATACTTAATTTTGCAAGTGGGTCATAGAAATAGCTCAAGAAGGCTCTATTTTTTTCATGTATGTTTTAATAGTTTGGATTTGCTATATGACAACAGTCACAACTTAACAATATTTAGTCTTTGATGGACATTCATTGTCTCTATTTTATAGATTAATCTGATTTGCATTCATAAATCAAAAAAAAAAATAATGCAGGTACAACAAATGGGTTAGCTAGAAGGAAGAAAATTGTAAAGAATATATGCAGAGTGAATACAGCTTCTGCAGTTTTAAAGATGATTTGACCCATTTAAAGAGAAAACACGATGTGGACTTTTTAAGAATTTGCTAAGACGGAAATGGTGTTTTTATTCAGCCATGTGATGAAGTGTGTGGCAGCAATGAACAAAAACGCTAGAGAACTAGGTCCCTGATGATGAAGAACCTCATCTTTCCCCAGGCGACTTTGCCTCAAGAGACCAATCATCCTGCTCATGCTTTCTCAGCTTCTCACCTCCAGCAAAGGTGAGACAAAAAGTGACCTGTTGTACTTCACTCAGCAGTATTTATTCATCTCGTTGACGTTGTTGCTACTAAAACTTTGATCACCAAGCAGGAAGAGATCCTTTCCACAAACAAACTGTTTAAAACAATAACTCAGTAGGAGTTATAATTTTAATGGTGACCATGTTTGTTATTCAATTAATTAAGTATTAATTTGGCTTCCCATATTATCCCTGCACCCCACTGAGTGTTCGAGTCTAAGAAAGTGTGTGTGTGTGTGTGTGTGTGTGTGTGTGTGCATGAGAGAATGATAGAGAGAGTGAGACTCAATATAGTTTTTTATATATATAGGATTTTTTTTATTATTCCCAAATGAACTGTTCATTCATTTATAAATAAAAAGCCAATAAAAGTGGTGGAAAAGAGAAATTCTAAAATCTCCCCTGAACTACCTGAGGTAATTAACACCACTCTAAGATAAAGAAAAATGCCAGCAGCTTGCTCCTAAATAATTATTTTTCTCTCACCCAGAGGGTTTCAACTCCTAAGTGTAAGAGAAAAATGCTTCAGTACAAAGAAAGGTGAAATGAACTCAGGAGATGTGCGGAAATGTTCATCCATTGTTTCATCTTCACTGGAGCCTGAAATGAAACATAGATAGTTTTTGCCCCTAAAAAACAGTCAAGTCAAATCTATTTGTCTTTGAATATTGGTCATGGGGCATGAGAGAGGCACATGCAATTAAGTGAATTTTTAAAGGTTCAAAAGAGCCTTAACATTTTCACTAAATGATGCTTACATTTTACAGCATCACACATGCGCGCGCGCGCACACACACACACACACACACACACACACACACACACACAAAATATAATTTGCCTTCTTCCAGAAACGTTATTTCATTTCCAGTGGAATAGGGTTCCACAAAATTTGAAATGCCTTAATGTAAAAGGTATGCATACCCTCATGGTTTGTAAAAAAAAATAGTCAGGGCTCTTTAAATGCTGTTAAAAAAAATAGAAGATCAGGGCAGCTGGTGTGTTATCATCTTTTGTCCACATTTTGCATAATTATATTCCAAAACATGGGGCCAAAATGGGCAAGTACAGTGCTAACTGAAGTCGATAAAGAACTGAAGCTGTGCTATTTTTATATTTAACATCCCTGCATGTGTCTGTCTCAACCTTGCCATAACAAATTGAAATTTTATTATATTTTATATTGTGTGGCACAAATTATAACATGTATGTAGGCATGCTGTGAATTATTAAGTTAAAGTATTTAAAAGACTTTTTAGGACTAATGTTTTTTAGTAAATTTCACCTTTCTAAACATTAGCCTTGGGCAGTGCTTTGGTGCAGGGCTTTGTGCTTGTCCTTGAGCAGTAGATCAATCACTCGTCTAAAATTTGAAAGCTACAAAACCTTTCTTACAATGTCTACCTTTGTATAGCTGTAAAAAATGGAGGGACTTGAGATTGTATTTAATTAAGCAATTAAGTAGTAACTGATTCACCTGGCAACCTTTTTAGATATGTATCAGTTCTTTTTACTCACTCATTTATCGACTATACCGCTTTAATCTGTATACAGGGTTGCAGGGAGCCTCTGGAGCTCATGAGGATCCCAGGAGGCACGAAGTGTGGTACACCCTGGATAGGGTGTCAATCCATCGCAGGGCACACACATACGCATTTATTCGCACACTACTGGCAAATGCACTTTATCAAATTTGCTGTAATGTGTAGTTTCAGTATGAACTTACTGTATGTATGATCAAAAAAGCTGTCTAAATACGACTACATTTATGTTTTTCCTATACATTTATAGTTCTATATAGTAGATTTATAGTACATTTAAATGTGCTTAAAAGCTTAAATGTGCCTTGCTACAGTACTGTACTTTGTTTTAAATTACACATAGTGCAATTACATTCAATATTGGGATGGCACTGATTCTGGATGCAGCACGGACTAATGTTTTCTGCTGTAGCAGAAGTAGATCTTAAAAAGGTCCACACTCACTTCTATAGCCCTTTGGCTAGCTAGCTAGCTTATGGTGATATGTACTATTCTGTTATACAGGTAGGTGCGTCCAGTAAAAATTGCTTTCATTCTATTTTTTTGTCCATATTTGAAATCAAGCACTATATTGATGTACTGTAAAATGTTTCATTTGTCATGTCCATTGAGAATATTTCTAACACCTAGATGTGCCATAGATGTACACAAATATTTAAATGTAAATGTGCATCAATGGGTGTCCTATCCAGGGTCTGTTCTCACTTCACTTTCACTGTTCCTTAGCTAAGCTCTGGATTCACATACAAACCTGACAATGAAAAAAGCGAAAAAAAAAAAGAAAGAAAGAAAGAATGAATGTACAGTATATGAGTTTGCTTCACAAAATACCAGAACAAGAATATATAACCAAATAACAGGGAACTACTATATCAGTCTAACAAAATACAACTAGCACAAATAGTATGACTTCAAAAGTATGCCTTCAAGGCTACATTAACAGTAATTTATTCAGATCCAATAGTAACAAAGCTCAGGGTGGCTTACAAGTGGGAATCAAGAAGCTTATTTGTTGAACAAGGTTTAGCATAAATTGACTTTTAGCTTTATATTTTAGTTTGGGCTGGGTGTAAGAGAATGACAAATTTTGTATTCTGTTTGCCTTATTTGTATCAGAGTCTGATAGTTTTCATCAATAAACATGGCCAAAAGCTGATTACTGTAACAAGAAGAGGCTATTTGACTGACACCGCACTCAGACATCCTTTATGGGTTGTTTTTGTACTAAGAGGTGACTGTGAAAATGATGGCATATTAAAAACTGACCTGTATGCAGCAACAAGGTCAAATGTTTGTTTCCCCATTACTGAAAAATACTGGTGCACAAATATTTGTAACAGAGTTGCTGATAGACAGTGTGATTGTAAATGGCTCAAGTTTTTCTGGGTTTGTAAATATACACTAGAAATTAGACAGTTCTTTGATAGATAAACTGCAGCTCATCTAGTTTGGCTGGTTTGTTTAAAAATCATGACCAAGGTGTCCATCTTATTCTATGGCCTTCACAGTCAAAAGATCTCAGTAATATTAAACAACTTTGGCAAATATTGGACAAAATGTTGGACAGTGTTCTTCACCATCATAAACTACGACTACGGGAATATCTTTTGAAAGCATCTTATTTATTCTTTCAGGACAGTTTCAGAGATTTGAAGAGTCTGTACAAAATCACGCTAAAACTGTTCTTACACGTCATGCGAGTATGCTTTCCCAAGTTCCGACAGCTGCTTGGACAAGTAAAAGAAAATACTTTTATCATTTTTAGAGATATAAAAGGATCTAAAAATACTTGTTTCACTACAAAAAAAGGAATTATACCAATAAAACAGTCCTAACCTTTCCGATACTCTAGGAAGGAGGCATTACACGTCCAAAATAAATACTGTTAACTTGTAAAACAAATGCCCCAAACAAATATTACATTTCATACAAATAATAGTGTTAGTGCAACACTTAAAATAAAATTTGCCATCAGATTAATTATTTAAAACTTATTGGGCTGTGCATGAGTATAAACATAAACAGATAGTTGTAGACCCTGCACCTCTAGGACTAAAACAAGGATGAACCTTAACTTTGACATTGACCTAGTTAAAATAAAGTGGTTGATTAAATGTAGTGGAGGTTTAAGATATTCCTTCTTCTACCTCTATTTTCCTTTCTTTCTTGGCTTTTCGACATCTTATCACCTTCAGATAAAGTGTAAAGTGTGTAAAGTAGGTCAGGCTGTACCTCCCACCTGGCCACAATAAAGACAAATTGCCACATTCATCACTATGTTTACATGTCTACCACTCCACACTGCATGGCCACAAACAATTTCTCAAGCTTCTGAGTTTGCATTCTGAAGGACATGACTCGCAGCTATGTGGCAATGTGTATTTTTTAAAACTTTGTCATAGCACAAGTAAGCTTTTAGGGACAGGCAGAAATATACATTTTCCACTTTCTCTTTAATGTTATTTTTTGTTCTGTATTCCCCTCATTCTAGCTTATTTGTTGTCTCTGTCAGCTTTAAATAGATAATAATATTATGCATGACCAGACAGGCAATTTGAATCCCTGCTTCGCTCTACATTTGTAAACTAATCTACTTATGAAAAACAGCATTATTAAAGGATTTTAGGTTTATGATGAGAAATGTATTATCATTATCAGCACCTAATCAGCTGAGGAAAATGTCATTCTCTGCATTTAAACACATGCCTCATCCCCATCATCTCTTCACTTCACTGGTCACAGTTTTCTCCTTTCTTTGAGCTGAAATATCCTTTGATTAATATATTCAGGTTAACTTCTCTTTTTAATTTTTTGTCCAGTTTGATCTCAACAGTATGGTAGCCCAGACTTATTGACAGCCTTAAAGTGTTGCTGTGGAGGCTTGTGGCTATTTGGTCTGGTTTTGGAACTGAGACCAGGTTTCTACCCAAATCTCCATCACTAAACAGTTGTTAACCTCAGCAATGTCGACATCATATTAAATAAAACACATTTCTTGTTTTTTACAGTTACAGTCCTGGCCATAATACAACTAAGGAAGTTTATTTATGGCCACATTATCCAGCATCACCCAAAGTGAGTTTCATTTTTGAGTCTTTTTCATTTCCAGGTTTCTTCCTTATGTCATCCCAGGAAGTTTTTGCCTTGCTACTGTCACCTCCAGCTTGCTCATTAGGGATAAACTGACCAAAACTACAAACCTATTCTCCTTATACATTCATCTGGACTTTAAAAATGTCTTAGGCTGCTTTTTGACACTCTCAGTTCAATTCTGAATTGAATTCAATTGAATTACTCAATGTGTTATTCGCAAAAAAAAAAAAGATTAATCATTGATGCACCACACATTGCCACTGTTTCATTAATGAGCCTCAATGCGTTTGGAATGCAAAATATAAAGAAATGAGTGGTGGCTCAAGATGTATGCACAGTATTGTATATTGTAGGAGGAAGAAAATGGAATGTATTTGTGCATAATTTTATCAGTGGTTTGGATTTTATAGACATTTAATTTACTCTATTTTAGGCAATTTCCCATCCTCACAAGTACTGTAAATGCGTTCCAACATTACAAAGACATGTCATTCTACCAAGAGTTTAGAACTTGTGCACATAAGGTTGCGAATATCACTGTAAGCTAGTTAAGACCAAGGAAGCAATGAATAAACCCTTGGGGTGGCAACAGCCTCATACCACCTGTCCTTGATTATTTTGGAATGAACCGAAAACCTTATATAAAGAACAAGTAGTAAAAAAAATATTTTTTCCCAAATATTTTTTATAAACACTTTAATGCACATTATAAGATGTTTATATAGTTTATACTGTATATCTAAAATAAATAGAGGAAGAGTTTGGAATAATCAAATATGTATTTTGCCCTAGATGTGCTAATGTACAATTCATTAGCTAAATTGGGAAAAACTGTTAAAACAGCATAAAAAATCAGTGTGGGTCTGATGGTAGGCCACTGTCGTTTACTGCCGAAAACCCCCAGAGAGGAGTAGATTACATCAATCTACTTCTGAGGCGAAATAAATGAGTACTTCCTATGCTTGCTAAGTCCTGCACCTCAAGAGGACTGCCTTTGATGAGTTAAAGGAAGGATAGGTTTTTAGGGAAACCACTTTTCCATTTCTAACCCTTTCAATTGCATCCGGTTGAGTTTAGTAAGACTCGCTTTTTTATGTACTGTATTAGGTTGATCACAAATTCAGACCGATTAACTATGCTATATATATATAATTTATAAATTATTAATTTTTAAAAATATTACATTTTCAGGACCTTTGTTAAGTATCTTCTGGCCTTTTTTGGCTGCAGATTACAGAGTAAATGTTCCAATATATAGCTTTTTGTAGACCCTCTAAGTTAATGAACAAATAAACGAACCTTTAAAAATGTCACGTTTAGTAGTTTGTTGCAAATTCTTCCATTTGCATTTCAGCCTTCTATTGAAGGATAAATCATTCTAAATTCTTCCATTAAAAAAGGTTTTGTTGCATATACATTCCTGCACTTGATCTTCAGATATCCTAGCATGTTAGAACGCTGGGGTTAGAGTGCAGGGTCAGCATTGCTACAGCACCCCTAGAGCAGATAAGCTTACTCAACAATATAAACTTGGTGGAGCTGGGGCTTGAAACACTGACCCTGAGCATAAAATTATATGCACATAACATTTTTTATGTTTATATGATTATGCTTTTTATAGGTTGTTGTTGATAGTCTTCTGGCTGCTCCCATCAAGGGGTCACCACAGCGACCATTCGATCTGCACAACAACTTGGCACAGGTTTTATGCAGAGTGCCCTTCCTGGCGCAACACTCTCATTTTATGCAGTACTCAGGAAAATCCAACATGAAGCTTTGAGATCCAGCAAAACTAAAACATCTACAGGCAAGAACTAAACTCAGAACATCTGGACACTTTCAGTAAACCCATCAATGATAAAGCAGTGATAAAAAAAAGAGTAAAAGTAAAAATGCATATAGTTAGCCTAAGTTGGAAAGCAGCACTTGGAAAGGGGATTTGTAACAGTGGCAATATCACTATATGATTTGGTTTTTACATTTGAAATTTCAGTATCATTATTTTGTAATGAAATATTTAGATGACTCTGTCTCAAGCAAAATGCAATTCTAAAATATCAGCACACACATAAGCATACTTTTAGGAAAATCTTTGCTGAATGTTTGAAATCTATTTACTTTTCAATAGTTTTATAATGAAGGTCTTTTTTTGTCCTTATTCTGTTTAGTTAAGCACACTGATAAATTTGTTCATTTTTCTTTTCAGCGCAACTTAAGGCAAACTCATTCTAAAAGCAGGCTTATTAAAATTTCCTGAAGTGAAAGAAGACTAATTAACTTTAAATAAATGCAGAATTGCTGCTCGAAACTAGATTACTAGATATAATTGCATATAGAACTCTTACTTCATTACAATGTTTATTATAAATGCTTATTAAATTAGGTATTGCAATCTTACTCTGGAGCCTGACAACATAATGTGACAACTGTGGGAGAGTTTATGACACTCGGCTCAGTATCACGCGGAAGCAATTTATTCAATTAACTGCCTAAGTTTTTTTTATTTTTTTTTATGTGTTATGTTGCTAGGCTATATGTTGTCTGATTTGCTAGATGATTTTGTTCCTAGGAAAAAAAACTAAAAGTAAGCATATAGCCAGGTAGTATCTAGACACTAATAGTATTCACTATGCTGTTGGCATGTTTAGACATTTTATGACAGCACCATCCTTCTATACAATAAGCATTTTACTAATGCTTGAAAAAACAGAGCTGAATGGTGCCGTCTGCTTCTACTCATCTCTAAAGCTGGGTCAACATAAACTTAGACAATCGTTCATTTGTATTCACAGAAGAACAATAAAAGGAAGCAAAATAACTTCTACCCTTGTCTTTTTATGCAGAAATGTTTTTACACTCTTGTTATAGAGAGAAGTCCAAATTTCTTTGTGATAATGCAATTATTGATACAAATAACTGACTTGCTGACAAGAAAATATCTTTTTGTTTCTCTTTTTTAATCCTTAAATCTATTCTGCCAATCTGTCATATTCTTATATTCCTTGGCAGCTTTTTCTCTCTCCTCAGTAGACATCCTGTGGTACAGCTGAGTCCTAATATAATGACTTCCTCTGGGAGTTGAAGATCTGTCCATAATGCTTGGCTGTGGGCTGTAATATGGGTCCACATTCTCATGTGTAACAGTCGAAAAATCTTGACATATTGCAGTGTGCTGTCCTCCTCTGGAAAGTCCCAGCCATGTTACCACACTCAATGTACTGTAGAATTTAGTTTTAGTAAAAGAGACACTATTATGTTTAATCTTGTTCCATTAGAAGCCCTCCACAATGAAAAGCATAAAATATTAATCAGTTTAGAAACAGATGCTCTAAACTGAAGGTTCACCAACAGAATTAGTACTTAAATTAGATCAGAAATCCTATCGTGTCCAGTTTTAGGAGTCCATTCGAACAGGACATCACATCAACATGTGTAATGTTTGCCAAAGTTAATGAGGACAACATATTTATGTGATATCTTGTCTAAAATTTAAATACAGTATGGAGTCAGGAACAAGCTATAATACATCAACAGCAAAAGAACAATATTTATGAAATCTTGTGATTTAGCTACTTCATCTTGTCAAATATTAATTTGTGTTGTCAAATGTAATTAACTTGTGCTCACATTAACTCATTCAATTTTTTTAAATCCTTTTAACTTCACTGGTATTGAAATAGGTCTCACATGATTACAAATTAATATAACAAGGTTATTACAATCCATTAGAATCATGTCTACCTGACATTCCCTTTTGATGATGCTTTGGACTGGCAGCTTTTAAATTATGTGAAAATGTTAACTTGTTTGGATAAAGTTATTACAGCAGAAAGACATTTCAATACCCTGCCAGGCCAACATGATTGGAACAGAATATTAGTTTCTTTATGGAATTGAAAAGACAGAGGTAAAATTAACGTGTCCTATATAGACACACATCAATTACATATAATAGTGATAAATAATAGATTTCTGTTTATTATATGCACCTTCTATTTTGGTAATAAAAGATATGTTCTGGCAATATGGGCTTATAATTATCTGGAATAAGTGTAAGTATTTTAATTTGTAGGTTTTACTGCATCCAAGACCAGTGAAAAAGTTTAATTTATATTAGTAAAGATTAAATGCAACCTTAATACATTACATTTTGTAGGGTATAGTTGAAACTTTTTCCTTTTATATCTTGACCAACTAAATAAAAAAAAAACTCTACATGGATTCAGTGAAGAATTATAGAATGAGAAGGGAAATTATTTAATTAGCAATTAATCTTGACCTGCCCAGCAATTAATTACCAAAGAGTGTTTAATAGTTTTGAAGATATTGGTTTGTTAAGAAACAGTAAAAATTGCTTAATTATGAGTACTTATAAATTAATAATGAACTACATATCTCAATCATTTATTCATATGCATAATTAACCTTAATTCCAGGGTTTATTTATTACTATTATTATGTTCTATTATTTTATGACTAGCAAGGGAAAAAAAAAGTAGAAGGGAAAAAAATACTTTTTTTATTGTTGAACTTTCTCACTGCTTGCATATTATGTCTCATATATTTTCAGAGTAAAATTTAAATGTAAAAAATTTAAATGGTTCCTGGAGATCTTTCCATGTAAAGTGCTTGTCATTCCTCCTACTACTTTGCTTTATTAACCTTGGGATCGCCTGCACCAAATGCATTTTGAAACTGCTGCACTAAGGACCAGTCACCCTATTTCTGTGTTCCTTGTACTTTACTTGCTGTCAGTTGTGATCAGTACTTCGGAAGCATGCTTTTTTTTGTGCTTGCTGAAGAACCCTTTGCTTTCCCTGCCACAATCTTGTGCTCTTTTCTTAATGCCTCACAAAAGAGAAGAGTAGTGTCATGAATATGCAGAAGAAGGGGACGAATACCCTCCAGGCCTAATAAAAGGACGCATTAGGCTCCTCTAATTAAATTCCCCTTTCTACATGCCCATTGTGAGAGCATGATCACATTCTTTACTACCAGGCTAAGCTTAAGTAGCAGCACCGTCTCAGTGCTGTTTGTCAAATAAAATTATTTATGAAAAATATGCCATCACAGGCACTGTAAGTAAATTCCAACCTGTTGTAAATATCCAGAATGACTTGATTTAAATTCATTGAATATTGAATAGCACTGCTGTTTATGCTAGGCATATGTGATACTTAATCCTTTGTAATAGCCTCAGGAAAACCAGCATCTTGTATATCCTGATTAACCGATAAATTTTACCTAACTTTTGTTAGGAAATAAGAAGCATTAATCATTAAAAGCAAAGTAAACATGTTTTAATCAGTAAAATAAGACTTTGTAGTGCAGTATTTTTACATTCCATTGTTTAGGAAATACAGCACATCTCACTCAATCATATATATATATATTTTGACCTTTGCTTTCCATCATAAGCACAGCACAAAAAGATCAGGCATCTGAGCATGCTGCTTACAGTGGCACTGTGTACAGCAACAAAAATGCACAGCAAATGATTTGCTTTAAAAAATAATCCCATAATAAAAATATGTATATATCAGCAATCATGATGTGATATAAAAAAATTACAGTGTTAAGAAGATCACAATATTTATAACACAGGTGACTGGTGTACCTATAAAAAGAAAAATAGTTGTGCTGCCAGTAAATGTGATATACTGTCGCTTGTATTTAAATTAAGTGTACAGAATTATGCAGTAGTAGTGACACAGTAAAAGGGTCACACATTAGCTCTTAACTCAGTAGTAAACCAAGTAGTAAAAATAGTAATAGAAGATGATTAGTCATACGCTATAAGAACACATTTAAATATTTAAATTAAATGGTCCATAATGAGCATAATTTGTTCTGAAAGCATGCTTTTTATCAAAGCATTGTATATCAAAGTAAATTTCCCCATGAGAAATAATGGAAACTCTGATGATCCATTCCACACCCCAAAAAAATTCATATAAAAATAATTAATTCAAAATATAAAGTGAAAATAAAACAAATGAACCCGCACTTTACCTTTCAAAAAAATCGTGACTGGTGTTATACGGGGAAAAGGATCAGGAGGAGGGGGGCTACTGGATGTCTTTAACAAGGAACCTTTTTAATGATACTTGCTTTTGCCTCCTTTTGCGGAAATGTGACATTTCAAAAACAGATTGATCTTCCAGAAAAACAGAATGATCTTACATTTTAACTTATTTTTTTCTTCACGAGTGCTGTTGTTGCAGTACAGTTACTAAAGAACAGTCACTACACTTATATACAAGTAGCACATGCACTCTGAGACTGAGCATGGTACCCACAATACCACAGCACGCGCAAGAGTACCCTTGGCTCAGTTTTGATCATGTGACGCTTGGCAGACAAAGCGTCTACATACTACAGTACTTGTATATCAAGACCTCGCTTGTTTACCTATTTAAATTTATCAAAAAAAAATTTGGCCCATCTTACAAAACACTTGCAGACCAAGTTACTCGCAATACAAAGTTCCACTGTACTTTACAACATAAATACAAATGGCGTTTTTCTTTTTTTTTTTCTTTTTTCTTTTATTTGTGGCCACTAAAGGCTAACTTAACAGAAAACCTTTATAAAGAAAAAATGCATCCATAGGTGTAATGCTTTCATCTGATAATTCAATCCACAGAGGCTATAAAAACCAGGAATTATGCGTGAGAAAACACACCCTGTTGCTTTTGTTGAATGCTGTTTCTTTGTTTGAGTCTAAAAAAACATAAAATATGTGGATGACAATGATACCAGTGGGTAGTAGAAGTAAATAAAAATATGCAGTTTATATGTTTTGCCACTGTCTTCTGTCACATTTTACATAGAATGTAATTGTATGTGGCTCTTGGCCTTATGTTGAGTTTCCCCATCCTTCAAGTTTCAGGGACATCGTTATACATTTGCACAAAAGTTCTCTCACACTATTCTATTTCTTTTTACCTTTAAAAATGTCAAATAAAAAGTTAAAATGTCAACATCCCTCTCTATCTCACACATACACGCACACACACATGCATGCACATGTTTATATATATATATATATATATATATATATATATATATATATATATATATATATATATATATATATATATACGTATAGTTCTAATACTATTAGAAGGCATCAGTTATGTAAGCAAAATAATGTATAAGCCATGTAATTAATAATAATGATTAAAAAAACAGTGGTTATACATCACAAATAAAATCTATCTATATAAAGATTTGTTAGAACTGCTCATTTAATATCTTTTTTCTTCTAAGGGAGGGGGGGAGGATGAGCACCCCAATAGGATGGACCCATGGTAATGACCTTAGGAAATGGACTATTGACCACGATATTTAGATGCATCTGTGGAAAGGTCTGTAAGAATAAAAGGGGCCTAAAAATCTATTAGGCCTGGATGAAATGCCTGGAACAGGAGATTACAACACAGCGCACAGGATCGACACCTGGTGAGATGCAGAAGGAGCCCAGCCCGGGGAAACCCCACAGAGCCCAAAACCTCCAAGTGCCAAACACTCCAGGTTCAAGTGGAATAGTCCCACATATCAAGTGGCCTCCACCAAAGCAGCACAGGCTGTGGCACCAGTTTGATGAGAATACATTTAGAGTCATCAATGTAACAGCAATGGGTGATGTGGAAGGATGACTCCTAAATCTGACCACAATCACCACAAGGTTCGCGACTGAGAGGTTCAGCGTAAATGAGCCCAAGTTGAGTAAACCGCAGGTCAGATAAAATCTGTCAACTCAGAAATGAGCTGCAGATTCTGACGAAGAAGTTCAGGAGAACAGCTGCGGAGGAGAAGCCATCTCTTATTGAGCTTCAGCTCATTTGGAGCTGACCCCTTTGACTTTACAAAAAGGCTGTTGGGAGGGAAGCCAGCGAACGTTTGGATTGCCCTAAGGAAGAGGTTGATCACTTCCTACACAACACAATGAGCAATCTAGACAGAGAGCAAGAGCACCACTAGTGAAGTTCAAATCTTTAGAACCCACCTGGTAAGAAGTTCAAGAGGTGGTAACAGCAGCCAGAGCAAGTTCTGCTCCAGGTCCCAGTCAAGTACCGTATAAGGTGTACAAGTTCTGCCCACGAACTGGTTGAGACGACTCTAGACCGACACCATATACCCTGTAAGATCAAGGATCTCATTCTGGACTATTACAGTAACTTCAAGCTTGAGAGTTACATCAGGGAACATTGCATCAAACTGGCACCGGCTCAGGAAAGGGATCATTACTGGCTGTACAATTTTCATGATCCCTTTTCTCTTGCGATTAATATGTTGGTCAAGGCTGCTAAAATGGAGTGTAGAGGCCCCCTTTCCAAGTCTGAGATCCGGCAGCCCTCAATCAGAGCCTTTATGGGTGACTTGACAGTCACCACTACCTCAGTGCCTGAGTGCAGTTGGATTCTTCAGTGCCTGGTTAAGCCTGGTGAGCCTGCCAAACCCGCCATGGTGTGCAGTAAAGCACTGGCCTGATCCGCTGCATGAAAGCTTTTCCCCACCAGGGAAGATGTCAGTCTACACGGCTTGGTGGGGAGAGTATGCTTTTTCAGGGAGGATGACATCATCATATAACCCCGCACATTTGCATCAACGATATTTAAATAAATCGAAGTTAATGGCACGAAGAACACAGGATAAATAAGACTTATTCCATGAAAGAGTTAACTCGTCATGAAGGTCGCCAAAAAAGGAAGAGATAGAGAGAGAGCATCTGAGGCTCCTCCCCCTGGCCACCCGACAGAAACCTGACGTCTAAATTATTATTATCATTATTATTTTATATATTTTTTTTAAATCCTGCTTCTGCGGTCAGAGGATATGCAATCGCTCGATTGCATGCATTACTTACCTGCAGTAATTCCTCCATACCTTCGGAAGAGAGAGTAGGTCTCTCCTGTCCATTCACAAAAAAGCGCAGAGGCGTGCTTGAGAAATAGACGGAAAACTTCCTGATCCGGCGAGAGTGAGAGAAAGGGGGGAATTCCGTCTCATACGCGCCTGCCAGATTGCACTGTTTAACCAGGAATGCGCCGCGGCACGCGGCTTCTCTTTAAAGAAGGCACTCGACACAGGTGTTGAGATCGGAACAAGTGTGGAGATCGTCTTCCGAGATGGGATTATCGCACTGAGGGACAAATCTCGCTTGAAGCTCAGTCATATCGGCAAGTAAAAGATTTTCCTACCCTTGCTGGTCTACACACACACACGCAATACACAATGCCAGTCCTGAAAACAAAAATATCTGAGGTTTCCGGTTCACTTCTATTTATAACCTGCAGGTGCACTTCATCAAATGATGTCACCGGACCAAGGGTATATAGGCCAAAGATTTGACACACACATGCTTCACAACCGACAACACAAAAAGATGTTCCCATAGCATTTTCATGCAGCGTCGAGTGTAGCTTTTGAAAGGGAACTATAATTTTGAAAAGCTGACTTAAATTTCACTTACCACAATCAAGTCTGAATACTGCCAGGCCTTTAAATCAAGTAATCACTTACCAGTCGGATAAAGTGCAGGCTAAAAGATCTCAAAAAGCAACACAATTTAAAGAAATGAACAGATGACAAAAAAAGGACATGTATCAGTCTGGAAAGGACTACCAAGCCATTTCTAAGGATTTGGGACTTTAGCAGACCACAGTGAGAGCAATTATCAGTATAGGTGTCTGGGCTTACTTTCCATAGAGTGATGACCTAGACCGGGGGTCCCCAAATCCAGTCCTGAAGGGCCAGTGAACAGCACAGTTTGTAATTCACCAACACCTAAACATACCCACAGAACCTAGTAATTAACAGATTAGTTAAATCAGCTGTGTTTAAGAAGTAAAATCACCAAACTGTTTTGGACAATGGCCCTCCAGGACTGGATTCCGACACCTCTGACCTAGGCAATCTGGAACAGCCTTGAAGCTGAGTAAAATTCAGAGGAACTAGTCTGGGGTGCCTTAAAAGGATGCCCCATGGACTGCTCCCATTAGAGCTGTGTCAGACATGTCCCAGTAGAGGGAGACCCTGTTGCAGACACTGAACCCACTGGGAAGATTATACTGTATCTCACTTTTGTCTGGTATCTGGGATCTTGTGGGAGGAGGTGGAATCTCTGGCTAGAAATAGAGAAATCTGGACTGCCATTCTCAGCATTTTGCCATTGTGACCCGAAAAAGCATGAGAAATGGAGCTCTAAATAGACAAAGGTTGGGCTGATTTATCATACTAATACAACATAGAAAATATTGTTTACCCTGCTGATCAGGCTTTAGCATAAATGATCAATAATGATCGTTTAAAAATTAGACTTTGTTAGCTTGTGTTCATGATGCTCAGTAAAAAATGTACAGTAACAGACAGCTAATGTTGAAAGCTAAATTAAGTCCTCAGTAGTCAAAATAATGTTAATAAATTAGACACTTATGTTTAATCATGACAGTTAGATCAAATGTACATTGCAAGACCAAGTATGTCCGGAAGCAAGCATAAAAGCTATATGAAGCTATGAAGCTGGTAGTGCTAAAAAGCCCCAAGCAATAACGACAGAGACACAAGTGAAAATAATTAAGAGAATGGACCATGTGGAGAGATAACAGTCATTACTCGTTATTTTAACACTAATTGTTTAACCATGGGCACAATTCTAATGAACACTATACTATAATATTGTAATATATGTACTGTTTAAAGCCAAATGTGTTCGTATCCTTGTACCTAGACAGTGTTTGTTAGACAAACTGGACTTATGAATAAGCTCTTAGAATTAAACCTTTTCATATTTAGGCCACTTACTGTACCATGTGATAAATTGCAGCTTCATCAAATAATTTCTGGTCTACTTTCAAAAGTGGACTTTTGTCTTGTATGAAATGAACAATTGTTAAAAACTATACATCCATGGAAGCAGTAAACTATTTATTTGTTATAATCATAATAATAATAATAATAATAATAATAATAATAATAATAATCATAGATTATATTTATATAGGCACCTTTCTATAATTCCTAAATTCAAGCAAGAAATTAATAAAAGTAGTAAATATAAGTAGAACAATATAAAAAATAAAAAAAAAACACAAATTGTTTTGGAAAGTCTACAAATAAATAAGGTGGCAGATTTTATAAACAGAATCAAAACAGAATCTTTAAACAATTAGAACTAGCCAGGAATATGGGTGGACCCATATTGGCAGAGGTCTTTATTTAAAAAAAATAAATAAATAAATAAATAATAAAATATATATATATATATATATATATATATATATATATATATATATATATATATATATATATATATATCTCATCTGATTGCATAATTTAATCAAAATATTTACTTACTTATTTAATTGTTTGTTTGCTTATTTATAAAATGTATGTGTGTACAGTATATGTTTAATGTCAGCTGCAGGTTCTTATATTTTAGTGAATTACTATATAGAAAACAATAAAATTAGTATACAAACAAAGCAAAGATTGAAATAAAAAGTAAATATAAATAAAAATAAAATAGTCTTTTAAATTCTTATCATACAGATACATACAAAGTTGAGTACTGTCAATATCAACACACATGATTTAACATAATGCTAAATATCATGTTCTGTATAAGACCTGTGCAATCAAAAGTTACATTTGTTGTAACAACTGATTATCACAAAAACACAGCCAAAATAAGATACATCATATTTCTTCACAGTACTGAGAAAGTAATTCATGCTTTTATAACATTTAAATTAGACACCAACATGTTTCTGGCTGCTTGCCCTATTGTCTCTCACACACTACCACAAGTTCACAATGAACAGATTATCTCATTTAGGTGGATTTTCAATTCAAACCGGATTCCAAAATAGTTGGGACACAAATTGTAAATAAAAACAGAATGCAATGAAGTGGAAGTTTCAAATTTCAATATTTTATTTAGAATAGAATATAGATAACATATTAAATGTAGAAAGTGAGACCTTTTGAAATGTCATGCCAAATATTGGCTCATTTTGGACTTCATGAGAGCTACACATTCCAAAAAAGTTGAGACAGGTAGCAATAAGAGGCTGGAAAAGTTAAATGTACATATAAGAATCAGCTAAAGGACCAATTTGTAACTTTTTAGGTCAATTGGCTTCTCAGAGTGGCAGTGCCCCTTTAGAAGTCAAGATGGGCAGAGGATCACCAATTCCACCAGTGCTGCGGAGAAAAATATTAGCGCAATATCAGAAAGGAGTTTCGCAGAGAAAAATTGCAAAGAGTTTGAAGTTATCATCATCTACAGTGCATAAAATCATTCAAAAATTCAGGGAATCTGGAACAATCTCTGTGCATAAGAGGCAAGGCCGAAAGACCATACTGGATGCCCGTGATCTTCGGGCCCTTACACGGCACTACAGTACATCACATTCAGGAATGCTACTGTAATGGAAATCACAACATGGGCTCAGGAATACTTTCAAAAAACATTGTCGGTGAACACAATCCACTGTGCCATTTGCCGATGCCAGCTAAAACTCTATAGGTCAAAAAAGAAGTCATATCTAAACATAATCCAGAAGCGCAGCTGTTTTCTCTGGGCCAAGACTCATTTAAAATGGACTGAGTGGAAAACTGTTCTATGGTCAGACGAATCAAAATTTGAAGTTCTTTTTGGGAAACTGGGAAGCCATGTCATCCGGACTAAAGAGGACAAGGACAACTCAAGTTGTTATCAGCACTCAGTTCAGAAGCCTGCATCTCTGATGGTATGGGGTTGCATGAGTGCGTGTGGCATGGGCAGCTTAGACATCTGGAAAGGCCCCATCAATGCTGAAAGGTTTATCCAAGTTCTACAACAATGTATGCTCCCATCCAGACCTTGCATTTTCCAACATGACAATGCCAGACCACATACTGCATCAATTACAACATCATGGATGCGTAGGAGAAGGATTCGGGTACTGAAATGGCCAGCCTGCAGTCCAGATCTTTCATCCATAGAAAACATTTGCCGCATCAGGAAGATGCGACAAGGAAGACCTTAGACAGTTGAACAACGAGAAGCCTGTATTATACAAGAATAGGACAACATTCCTATTCCATAAAGTTGAGCAACTTGTCTCCTCAGTCCCCAGACGTTTGCCGACTGTTATAAAAAGAAGAGGGGATTCCACACAGTGGTAAACATGACCATGTCCCAACTTTTTTGAGATGTGTTGATGCCATGAAATTTAAAATCAATTTATTTTTCCCTTAAAATGATACAATTTCTTAGTAAACATTTGATATGTCATCTATGTTGTATTCTGAATAAAATATTGAAATTTGAAACTTCCACATCATTGCATTCTGTTTTTATTCACAATTTGTACAATGTCCCAACTTTTTTGGAATCGGGTTTGTTTTGCCAAACTGTTGCAGTGATTTGTTTTAGATAGGTTAACTGTAGTTAGTGAAACTGGACATACCTGTATTGTCTACATTTGACATAATACATAACATAATAAAGCCCAGTAAATATGGTGGAATTTTGATAACATCAAACAAATAAAATAGCACATACCCTCTGCAACTACAGTACATTACAAACCTGCACAAATCATGCATAAACTTGGCATACTAGGTGGGGGTCAACAGCCAGTTCATGGCAGGGCAAAAACACACACACACACACACACACACACACACACACTCACTCACTTATTAAAAACAATTTGAAGACGTCAATCAGTCTATCCTTGTCCTTGAATTGTGGAAAACAAGCCGGAGTACCTGGAGAAAATCCATCAGGATAACCAACAGTGCAAACATAACTACTCCACACGCAGACACAAAGGCTTGAACCCTTGACCCTTGTGGTACAAGGCCATACTGCTAACCACTACGCAGAAATGCCTTGTTGATAAAGAAAGGTCAGAGGATAATGGTCAGACTAGAGGTAAGTCCAATATCAATTTTGGACAACCGTGTTAAGTAGAAAAGCATCTCAGAGCACACACATGTTGTGTTAGAACCCCACATCTGGTTCCACTCCTGTCAGCCAAGAACAGGCAACTGAAAATTCAATAGGCACAGCCTCATCAAAACCTGCCAACTGAATATAGGGGAAAAAAAACAACAGGCAATGTTTTTCCAACCTTCAGCTGTCAAACTGTCAAGTTTTGGTGGGATCACATTTACTGTCACTAACATCACATTTCTTTTTCCTTTCTGGCTTTTCATGTAAACAACCTGTATTTAAATGATTGTATACATGTTTGGCTGCTAGAATAATTGCATAAATTCCCAGATCAAAATATTTTTCAATTTAAGCAACCAGTAAATGTATACTGCATGTATAGTATACTGTATTTATACTCGTTAGATGTCAATTACAGGGTAAATAACAATTTGCAGACTTCAAGTAACTAAAATAAGTTTTCTTGTAACAAGTACGTACGTAGTCAAATTATTGTTAACTACATTGTATTACATCACTGGCCAATTGCAGCCAGTAACTCAGTGCTGTACAGCGTTTGTACACCTGAAGATTATTTCTAGCTTTTTTAATATTTTCTTGGTAGACCAAAAATGACAAACATTTAAAAAGAACAAGGAAAACTTTGAATGAAGCACTGCATAAAAAACACATAAAAAATGGATTCCTTTTCAGAATCTATGAAAATGTATTTTAAAACATTTATGTAGCTGACATGTATTGTTTATTTATTTATTAATTTATTTGTTTTTGTTGCATTAGAAGCCATATGAAAAGATACAAAGGGTAAGATTAAAGTAAGATTTTCATTTGCATGAAAGCAAACCAAAACTAACCATCTTTAGTTTTTTAAATGCTCATGCTCATGCTCATACACCTTAGTATTAACCCAAAATATTCAACTCTGGCTATGAATTTTCACTGAAAATTTCTTAGTTTAATTTTTGGTTGTTTGGTGAATAAATGCTCCAGAAGCCATCTAAAAAACCATTTCATGGTGGTGTTTGTTCAATGCATGCCTTAGCCTCATGGTTATAAAAGCACACATTTAGATAAAATAGACGATATTTCAAAGTGCACAATACATGTTAATATTAAATTAGTAAACATAAATAGTAGTGACATGATATATAGAATGATTGCTCAGTATTACTGAAGTGTTATAAGAATAATAACATGTCACGGTAACTGCATATCAGAAGAAAGCGCAAAGGCGCTTAACAAGAACATGCCTTTTATCTATTGACAGCTGAAAAGCTCTTGCGTTTATGTGATTAAAACACAGAATATCAAAAAAAAGTTAGCATGACATTTTATATATTATTACTATTAATCTTATTGTTTTATATCAAGCTGCATTATTTAAATACCACATATAATTGATTGCTCAGGCATGCATTATGTTTTATAATTTTCACATTTCCTAAATCTATTTTAACCAAAGATACAATAATAATTTATCACTTATTGATGCTCACCAATATTTCATTTACAATATTCACAATATAAACATTCACAATATTTTAATTTTCCCAATTTTCTCTCTGTTCTAAAATAATCAAGGTTATGAAAAGGCATTCCAGCCTACCTACATAATAAATAACAGTGGTCGGTAACTATTTACTGCCATGTTTGACTTTAAACACACTTTCATTGTTCAAAATGAAGGACAAAATACAAATAAGAGCCTGAGTCATGTGTAGTTACATGGAATCCAAGAAAACAATCCAGCTCATCCCACTCCCAGGCTTTGTTTTATCAGTCATTCTTTGAGAATTATTTCAGATTTGAAGCTATACCAGCTCCATCAATTTAATTGCCTATTACAAGAGGACTATAATTATGTGCTCAGTTTAATCAAATAGCAACACTTGAGCAGTATGCTCACAGAGGTTTAATTATATGTCTGACTCATACTTCAAGCTCTAAAATGTAGGGTTTTTATGGAACAAAAATGACAGCTTTTGTTGTAGTTTTTCTTCAACAGTTTGGCAAATCTACAAATGTAGAGTGCCCCTGAGGGCTACGACTGAGCATGATCAATACTAAATACAATATAAACCATCAAGTGTGAAGATTCTTAAGAGCATAGCTGACAGGATTCAACTCTCCACTGTCCCCGTTCGAGGATCTGCATTGTTACTTGATATAATCCAACTAATTTGCAGGTGCAGTGCTTAGTGGTTTGAATAAAATGGTCTGTTTGTAGCTGTAAGTGCAGAGACCCACTACGTTCCACTATGACTAACGTAGGCTATGCTCTCTCTCTCTCTCTCTCTCTCTCTCTCTATGTTTGTACATATATCTATGTGTACACACACATACCATATATAATGAAATATTAAGAAACATTTGATTATGCACTTTTTTTAGGTCTTTATTTAAAAGAATGCTGACCATGTTAACTGCCTTGTACAAAAGGACAGATATTACTTATGCCTTATCTCTTCTACTGAGGCATGTGTTTAGACAACACTCTGACATACTTGATCTTAAATGATTTTTGCGCAAACCAGAGCAGTCTATGCCAGCTCGAGGACACACTTGTGTTCAAAGAAAAAAGGCAAACCAAAGAAATTCTAAAACTAATTTAAATGATTGCACTTGCACTTAAGTTTGTGAATATTATAGTAATTACACTTAATTCGAAAAAAGAAAAAGAGAGATGCATTTTAACTACTTTTCACTACCCTATGTCTCGGGCAGTACTATAAGTGGCACACTTTTATTACATTAATATTTTCCTTTTTGTCTGAAAATGTGAATGTAGTCACTCTCAAGTATAATTGTACAATTTGGTATTAATCTTAAATCTTTTACAGGTGACCTATAGCCATATTACAATGTGAACGACACCACCCCAGTTACATAACCACATTTTATAAAGATTATGTGAAGAACTATACTATCCAGTATAATTATACATCTGTTTATTGAAGTGAATTTTCCATCTTGAAGAAAGACAGTTTTGAGACTGTCTGGGTTCTGCCAACACCTAGGCAACTGCTGTGTGACAGTTCCTCATCTGAGCACTCTGTCTGGTTCACTTTTCCCTGCTGATATTTCCATCTTTGCCGCTATCAGTTAATGAGGTCCAGACTGAGGCTCTGCACCTGTGGAGTGCTGAGGAATCAATCTGAAGGATGACAGCCACAGGAATCTTAAGCACCATGGACAGAGATTCATTTATCAGCTACAGTGTATAAGGCTCATCCAGATAACATTCTCAGCTTGTCTGCTCTGGACTGATGATCAGCTGCAATGCACAGCTTCAGAGGGACTTTTGATTCTCTGTTAAAAATGGAAATGAGATCCTAGAGCAAAGAGGAGAATGAACTGCACCACAGATCCACAATTTCAGAAAAAGGATGTTAGATGAGTGGGAACTATAGCTATGATGAGACTATCAACAATGCCTGCAAGGCCATGCAGCAGGCATGCTGGTCTTGCTTGAAAAGAAAGCTATTGATTTAATGCACCACTTGGCTAAATAATAAGTACATTTAATATTCATAGAAATGCTATTTGGTGATATTCACACTTACCTTTTTTTCTTTTTTCCCCTGTCTTTCTTTTTTTTCTTTGAAAATATTTTTGTTAGCTGAGGTGGCATTACCTTTAAAAGACAAAGGATAAAATAATACAGGCAGAAAGACAGTTTCAAAAAATTTAAAAGAAATTGAAAGACAATCTGAACGGCTCGGCTATAATCAGAATTCTGCACCATGTTTAGTCAGCGCTCTGGCAGTCGTCCTTGGGTATCATCCCTCCATTAGCCTGGCTGTCACAGCAATCACTCCACTATTTGGTCAGCACTCTCTATCAGCACCTCATTACCAACAGGCAGGGTTTATGTGGCTCTGTTGGCTTTGGCATGTAATAAAAGAATGCTGGGATGCATTGGGCCTCTGATTGGGCCCGCTTGGAGAGACCAGGCATTTCTAATGAGGGATTCACAGACTATAATGAGACAAGCTGGGTGTTCCACTAAACCTGCCTGTCTCTCAAAATCTTTCCATAATTTGGAAATATTCCTTGTGTCTGTTTGTCTGTTCCACCTGTTCTTTGCAAGAATGAGATACACAGGTGTACCTCAGGGGGCTTAGTACATACTGCAACCTTCCTGACACTTATTAAGCGGGTGGATTTTTTGTGACAACACCCCACTGAGTGCAAAAGTGGATTACAACCTACTTTCATTGTTAATTGTGCTTTTCTTCTTCCATTCTTATGTTTATTCTATTTAATTGAAAGAAAATTGAAGAAATGCAGGTTAGTTCGTCTTGTTGATGATGCTTACCTTCCAAACATCTAGAAATAGATGTATGGTTCACTTCCTACTTTAATGCAAATCAGGCCATTCTAATAAGCAGTAACAGAATTCCTGAATTCATTGTGCACTGCCAAGTCAGAAAAAGGCAGGTATTATACAAGCAGACAAAAACATTTGCATTTGAGAGAGAAAAAAGCTTGCATTCCATATGGTTGTGTATAAGACTTAAACAGAGACAACATGTACACAATACAGGTATCTCCAAAAAGAAATATGGATTAAATCTTTTTAGAAATAGCAAATATAAAGATAAAAGAGAAATAAGTAGAATACATCACCCATGAACCAATGTCCCTGGAGAACATAAATTTAATTTGGTGGTGAAGACCAAGCTTCTTTTGCTCCGTGTTGGAGTCTGTCCAGATGTCCTCCCTTGAGAGTGAATCCTTTTCACTTCACTGGCACAGCATTATTCTCTTATCTGCAGTACGTCCCCATTTTTAGACCGCATGGCTCTCCATCAATTCCCCATGACAGAAAGGAAGAACAGGAACAATAGAAACAGGCTTTCAGATTTATTGCCAGTCTGACTCATATTCATTTTTATTCTGATTTTCTTCTCAATGCCCATTAAAGTGTTCTTTTGCCCCGGCTACATCTCCACTGTAGTTTTTGTTTGTGATAAATGCTTGATGGCTGCTAAGACTCTGGAGACCTTTTCTTTCTTTTAGAATGCAGGTGTAATATCATATCAACTGTAACTTCTTTGGCTAAATAAGGAATAAAATAGGGTGGGGCATTCTCTTACAGAAAAATATTTTCTACCCTAATATTCTAAAACATACCTCTTACTCCAGCCCAATATTAAGTTAAAAAGTTTTTTTCTTATAAATACATCTGGATTTGTTTTATTTAACAGGGTTGAACCAAACATTTGCAATGTATTTACTTACATTTAATGTGGTGAAATCTCCACATGTGAAAGAAATTCATGTTGTCACATATGCTATCAGTGGTAGTTTTTTATCTAGACATATTCTTTGTCCTCTCTTTTTTGAAGTGAGTGCAGTAACAAAACAAATTGCAGCATAGAAGCAACTTGAAGGAATAGCTTTGTCTCTGGATAATGCATGAGCTGGCTGATACAAGTGTTTAAAGAAAAATTCATCATAAGTAAACCTTAGCATAATTTACATTGCTATGCTGTAAATTTTAACCTCTTTTAAAATGCGATTATTGTTAATCTAAAATAACGATATTATGATGAGTGCATTTATATAACAACATTTATTTTTATAACAGGAATACATTGTTTCAAAACTAATCAACATTGTTTGTCCAATCGCTCAAACTGCAATGCTGTTAAATTCTTAAATGAAACTAGAATAAAACATTGAATAGAACTCCCAAGACCTTGAGATTTCCTGCTACTTTTACAGACAAAGAGTGTAATGGGTGCCTGAAATGTCTATGTCTAGTGAAGACTCTCATGTACAGTAGCTGAACATCAAGCCTAGAAAATGATAGAAAATTGGTGCTCCTCAGCAGTAGAAGAAATCCAGTGTTCCCTATTAATGCATGCACTAAGTTGGCTAAAAATTGATTAGCTAATCTCACTTTAATTCTGAAAGGCAGATGTCATCACTCAAAGGTCATTCTACTATCTGCCAACCATGCATCTTCTGGAGGGTACACTAGGAAGAACACATTCCCTTATGTTGCTAAAGAAAAAAAGGGCACAGACTGGGAAATGCCTTGTGCTTGGAATAAAGTCTGCTGATTTTCTACCTATAAAAATCTTATATTTATTTAAGTGATTTTAAGTTAACAGACTTAAAACCTATATGTGCTAGTCCTAGCTATGGATCTAGCTATGATTAAGTAAAGTAGAATATTAAATTAGCTCACATTTTGGCTTATTTATTGAATAGTGACAGAGAGAGGAACGCTTGCCTTGTTGCGATTTATGTGCCGTATATAATATTGTCATACCATACCAAACTGTAATCTACGGTGTATGGGTATGTGTAATGGGAAAATAACATCAAGCCGTACTGAAATTATAATACAGTAAATTAAATTTTATTTAAAATGACAAATTACAGTATTATTAAATAAAAACACAAGCAAATGGTTCTATTGTTGACCTATAGACAAAAGCTAAGCACAAAAAGCAAACAATTGTTTATGGGACCCACACACACACACACACACACACACACACACCTTGCTCAAACCTCCTTTTTTATATAAATGCAAAAGAGCGAGACAAAGAGATTTATCAGAAATATTGTTGCCTATTGTTTATTGCATTTTATTTATTCTTAATAACACATTTTGTCCTGCAAGTGATTACTGAGTTGGAGTATATTTAGTTCTTGCCACCCAAAACTAGCTAACCAAACTAGCAACTCACTTGACAGTATTTTATACTACAGTATATTCATAAACTATTTCGTCACAACTAATGCTAGCTTTCAAAACTTTATACCAGAAATTCTTAAATGTATAACATTCTCTCTTAGCTTTTTTTTTTTAATACCATTTTTTGGGCAAAGCTGGTTAAAGGTGATCAGTAGAACCACATATATAGATGTTTTTCCTGACACTCTATTCCTAATACAGTATATCCAAGCTTGGGAGTGGCACTAAGAGTGGCTTGCCCTGAGTGGCTGGTGATATTCCCCATTCTGGGAATTCTCAGCAATTTGCTAAAAAAAAAAAGTCTTACAGGAATTTTGAGTGTATTTTTAACCAGATTAGACATATGTAAATAAACATATGAAAAAAAAAACATCAATGTTTGGGTGGGTAATGCTCTTGGTTTGCCTCTGACAGTTTGTCTCCTGTGTAAGTGGTGTCACAAGATTGTTTCCCTTGCCTGGCCACTCTCCACACATCTCCAACCAAGCTGCCGGCCATTGCTGCCGACCTCCACCATTCCAGCCCATGCTTTCACCCCCACTAGACGCTTCATTTTAGATAACCTCTTCAAGTTCAAGTTTATTTGTCACATGCACAATCATACAGAGTACAATATGCAGCGAAATGATTTTTGCGACCACAGAGTCGCGACGGCAGCCACCTAACCGGCGCCATCATAGTGCTCTTTGTGCTCTTACAAGGAGGTGCTCTAAGATAGGATAACAGTGCACCTTTTCCTCGATGCAGCCTGATCTTGTGTTCTTCCTTACTCCCCTGAGTGCTTTTATATTCTTCATTAGAATAAGCATTAAGAAAATTTAACAACTATCTGCCATAACTTTAAAACCATTACCATTAAAATAGTTTTTTCGTTTCCCCTTGGGCCAACAAGGCAGCTCTGGCTCCTCAGGGCATGGCTTCACCGTGTCTCTGGGGTGTGCTACAGTGTCTGGCTCCAGAACATTGGCATCAGATCTTTTTGGTGCTGTGAGTTGTGGGGCTGGTCCCCATTTTGCTGCATTAGCTTGTATGAATCCAACTTTTAGACTGGCCTTTGGTCCTGTGGATATAGGTGAGCTTTAGATGCCAATGACCCTCTCACCAGATGTTTAGTTAAGCCTGGTGGTGGTGGAGTTGTTAATGTTATAGCTGGTATATATTTCTGTATAATATTTAGACAGTTCAAATAGTTCAAAGTACGTTACAGTAAATATGTCCATTCCATGAAACATACTATACAGGCTAATTGGTAAATTAATATAACAATCGCAATATGCTTACTGTCATGGACATGCTACGTTAATGTATTTTAAACAGTGTTATACTATTAAATAAAAGAATAATATAACAGTGTAGGCAGTGACTAACAGCAGTCTTATTAACTGTCAGCTCTTTCAGGACAATACTGCATTTAAATCTGACTAATGTTAGTGATTTATAAACACAAAAGGATTTTTTTTCCCTGATAAACATAGAAATTTATGATATAAGGCATTGCTACTTTTCCTCAGTGGTGCCATCACATATTGATTTATATAAGCTCAGATTACAGAAACAACCCCTGCTTTAGCAGGAGCTGGACTGTAGCTCATTATCATCCTTCTGTTTATCTTCCATATTGCGGAAAAAGTTAGTAACAAATGTCCATCTAGTAAAATATGTGTATAAATTTTTTATATTACATCTCACTTCCAGCATCTTGCAGGAGGAACAGGCAAGGTTTCTATTGCTTAGTTGACATATTAAAATCGCAAGTCTTTCTTGTGCTAATTTAGTATGACAGGTGTAATTTACTATGACAGGTAATGCAGTAGGAGGAAGGCAATGCAGTAAAGGATAACTGGAAATAAAAAAAAAGGCAATGTGGAAGTAAGAGTAAGTAAGTAAGTTCTTTTTTGATGTGATGTGATAATCCATTAAATTGTATTTGCCAATCTTAAAACAAATATGATTCATTTTTAGAGATGAGAAAACTCTATGTGTTTTAGGGTACATGCTCAAGTAAGCCAGCCTATTCCAATAAGCTGAAATAAGTATGTAAAAAAAAAGATTTCTGTTGAACTGTTATGATTGCTTTGCAGTGAAGGTGACATTGAAATCCAATAAGTAAGAGCTCTTATCTACAAATAGGAATGATGCTTTTCAGTCACACAACACTGAATTAATTGTCACTAAAATGCCAACGTTGACTGGCAATGTGGACTCTTTCTGAGAAGACTCATTAATTATCCCACTGTGTGATATCTTTTGTAATTATGAAGGGACATGCTTTTTCCACTGCTGGAGGCTGTGGTGTTAATATATGTAGACTCAATCAATAGTTCCGTGCATACTGAGTGACAAAGAATCAACCTTGCACAGATAGAACAGTATCTATTAAAGTATTTCACTTGAAACAACAATCATTCATAACTCATTACAGATAAAGATATCAGGATAAAACAAAATCCAAAAATGTTCAGTTTTGAAAATCTAAACCAGTATATTGAAAAGTTTTTAAATGGAATACGTGTTTGTAGATCTTTAGGCTGGTCCCAGCAAGGGGTCGCCACAGCGGACCATCTGATCTGCACAGAATTGATAACGATGTTTTGGATAATTTGAGGGGTCAGAATTTACGCATTTAAAAACATTAGGTTAATAACAAGCAAGCATTTCTTTTAAAAGAAAAAAAAAGCAGACAGAGGAAGGAAATCAGCAGGCTGGTCAGTAAAGATGACGAAGTATCACAATTTCATTCATATCGGAGTTTTTAATAGTCCAAAATCTGACAATCAATAAGTTATGGTTTTAAGTGATCTGTGAAAGAATTGTAATTAAACTTCACTCTATTGCCATACTTCCTTCGGCTGAGACTTGATAGAGATTTATGAATCATTTATAATGTATAGATATTTAAGCTCTGAGCTTTAAGCCTGAAACAAAAATAAAGGTGATACAGACAGCATCTCTTGATTTACCTCCTGTAAATGTTCATTCTATTTTACAGTTTGATTTGAATGACCTGTTACATATGCCATGTTTGTTAAGAACATATAAAATGATAGAAAACAAATATTTGTATCATTAATAGGTTTAGAGACCAGTTTAAATATGATTCTACTGATTATATCTTCTTTGTCTTTCAGCTAATCCGTTTCAGGGGTCGCCACAGCAAATCATCTGCCTCCACCTAACCCTATCCTCAGCTTCCGCTTCTCTCACCCCAACTAACTTCATTTCTTGTCTCACTGCATCCATAAATCTCCTCTTTGACCTCCTGCCTGGCAGTTTCAACCTCAGCACCCTTTTACCAATATGCTCACATTCTCTCCAAACCACCTCAAACTGGCCTCTCTGACTTTATCTCCAAAACATTTACCATGGGTTGTCCCTCTGATAAACTCATTCTTGAGACTATCTATCCTTGTCACTCCCAAAGAGAAACTCATCTTCATCTCTGCTACCTCCATTTCTGCCCATTCCCCTTGTTCTTGAAGATCGGCACTAATACACTTCTCCTCCACACCTCTGGCATTCTCTTACTCTCCAAAATCTAGTTAAACAGACCAGTCAGAAACTGTATTGCAACCTCTCCTAAGCACTTCCATACCTCCATAGATATGTCATCACGACCAACTGCCTTTCCACTCTTCATCCTCTTCACCTTCCTCACCTCACTCTTACTGATTTTTGCTACTTTCTGCTTCACAACAGTCACGTCTTCTACTCTTCGTTCTCTTTTATTTTCCTAATTTATCAACTTTTCAAAGTACTCTTTACTTCTTCCCATCACCCTCATGGCATTTGTCAGCACATTTCCATCCCTATCTTTAATCACTCTAACACGCTGCACATCATTCCCATCTCTATCTCCATTTCGCTTTCCGGCCTTTTTGGCGAAGCCGTAAACACCGCCGCCACTAGGTTTTGCAAGGCGAAGCTCTACGAGCAGGCCTTTGTAAGCCTTTTCCCCCCCGTGCTCAAGGGTCGGAACTGTTGGTCACCCAGTCCTGACCAGGTTCGGTTCTTGCCAGGTGTGAAGCGCAAAAGGAGAGTCTGGCGAGCCGAGCACCCCCTAGTAGAGATTGAGGCGGGACTCGCCGCGCTTCACAGTCTGCCTCAAAGAGGCCAGACCTGAGGAGTATCATCTCCTCTAAAAAGGGAGGCCGTGGTTCAATCTCCGCCATCACTGTTGTTTCGGCGAAATGTTAGGTGCTCGGTTCCTTCCTGCCATGTTTCAGGATACCAAACATCTAAAAACTAGCCAAATGCCAAAACTTGTGCCCATGTTTGAGAAGCTGGCAGCAGGGAACCTGCCAGACAGAGAATCAGTCTATTACAGTCAGTATTTCTTAGTTTCCAAAAGAGAAGGGGGGTTGCATCCAATTTTACATCTTGTGGACTGAATATCAAAATGTTGACAGCCAAAATAATTGTTTCTCATATCCAACCAGAAGATTGGTTTGTGACAATTGACCTGAAGGACGTATATTTTCATACGGAAATATTGCCACAACACAGGAGGTTCCTGAGGTTCACTCTCGGGGGCAAAGCCTACCAGTATCGGGTCCTTCCATTAGGCCTAGCCATGTCAACCCGCATATATATAAAATGTATGGATGCAGCCCTGGCTCTATAATTCCAGGGCATCCATATCCTGAATTACACAGTCGACTGGCTGATTCTGGCTCTGTCTTAGCAGCTAGCGCTTCGACATCGAGATGTCATTCTAGCTCACTGCAATTCTTAGGATTGAGACTCAACACTCATATTATGGGTGTCTTATGGAATTTGGCCGCAATGCGGGCACAACTGTCTCCTGCGAGTGTCGAATCCATTCTCAATACCCTAAAGGAGATCAAGCTAGGCCAGAACGTAACTTTTAAGACTTTCAGAGAGTGTTAGGTCTCATGGCAGCTGTTTCCACAGTGATACCCTTGGACCTTCTGCACATGAGATCACTTCGTTGTGGCTAAAAGCCAGGGGATTTCATCCAAGGGCCAATCCCCAGAGGCAATAAGGGTTGCACGCCAAGTGCTTTGTACCCTTTCTATGTGGTTCAGACTCGGTTTTTGACTCTGGGTCCCACTCTAGATCCGTGTTGTCATCACAAATTGCTAATGACAGCAACCATCCAGCCCAAGGGACCCGGAGAGGTCATCTTCTCGCGTGGCACATCAGTTGCCTCGAATTGATGACTCTATTTCTGGCCCTGAAATACTCCCTCCAGCAGCTGAGAGGCTTTCATGTCCTAGTGCGGATGGACAACACTCTAATAAATAATTGCCTAGGCAGACTGTGCTCACGCCGCTGGGAAAAGCTAGCACACCAGATTCTGCTTTGGGGCACAGGAAAATTCCTGTCCCTCAGGACGATTTACATTCCAGGGCATGGAAATCCCACCCCAAAGTAGTCAGGCGATGGCCCATACATGGCCCAGACTGCGTCTTATACATTTCCTTCCATAGCTCTGCTCTCAGGAGTTCTGGCAAAGGTCCGTCAACAAAGCTTGCGCCTCGTATTAATGAGCGTCCTGTTGGTCGACCATGTTTAGATCTAATATCTCTTCTGTGAGGAAGGAGCTTAAACTTTCAGAGAGTGTTTACTACCAAAACACCATATTTTATGTTCTTTATGTTCTGATATGTCAATTGTCGCACTGTCACTTTGTTGTTGCTTGTTTGCACATTTGCACATGCACTTTATGTTGTCTGTTGTCTGTAAAACCTGTAGATAGTCTTCCTTAGTTAATTAGTTTTAGTTAGTTTTTGTTAATTTATGTTGTAATTTATGTTAGGACTATCTGTCTTGTCTCTGCTAACCAGCTAACTAGGCCTCTTAGTTAGCTAGTTTAGCTTCTCTGTTAATTTATGTTGTAAGTTTATGTTGCATGTAGCATCTTGGTCCTGGAGGAATGTTGTTTCGTTTCACTGTGTACTAACTGTATATGGTTGAAGTGACAATAAAGCCTACTTGAACTTGAACTTGAACTTGAGCTTCTGTCTCAGGCGCAGGGGACAACATTCCATCCCCGGCCCAAGCTTTTCTACCTTCACCTCTGGCCCCTGAGGGGGACCAGTGAAGAGAGGCTGGTCTTCCAGTCAGTGTAATTAAAACTACTGTGCTAGGACTAGGACTCCCTTTACTAGAAGAACTCGTCACGTAGCCACTATTTCGGCTTGTCATGTTCTGACTGAAGGTGGTTTCTGCGGAAAGCACCCTTTAGTTGCCCGCTTTATTTCATGGAACTAAATGTTAATGCTGCCCACTAGAGCGACAGTCCCTTCTTGGGATTTAGCTATTGTGCCAGGTTGACACCCCCCTTTTGAACCACTAGTCAGCACTTGTCAGGCCTCTGACCCATAAGATGGTTCTTCTCATGGCCATTACTTCTTTGAGGAGAATTGGAGATTTACAGGCTTGGTCAGCCTCCCCATCTTGCTTAGACTTTGCCCCTAGGCTAGTCAAAGCTATTCTGCATCCTCACCATAACTATCTTCCGAAGGTTCCATTCTCGACTATGCACCCAGCTCTTCTTGAAGCCTCTGATCTCTGCCATTTACAGCTCCGGAGCAGGAAAGACTTCATTTATGTACTGTGTCCAGGTCGTGCTCTTCAGATTTACAGTACATCCACCGCGCTAGCCAGTGGCGTAAATCAGAGCAGGTTCTTATATGTTATGGGCCACAGCCAAAGGGTGGCCACCACAGACAAACATTGTCACATTGGGTGAGGGATGCTATTGCCCCTGCCTACAAGGCGCGTGGTCACACTTTGCCTCTAGGATTCAGTGCTCATTCGACCAGGAGAATTGCCTCATCAATTGCACTGGCAAGAGTCTTAAACACTGAAGACTTAAGGGTTTTGTAAGAAAAAGGTATGCCCCCTGCTGTAGTTTTCATAATACAAGGTACTGACAAGCAGTTTGCACCATTTGATCAAAGTAGGCATGGTGGCTCATAAAGCACTAGCAGTTTACTCAGGTACTGTGGTGCGGGACAATTTAGTGTTTTATAAGTCAAAAGTAATACTTTTAAATGATTACAAAATTTCACTGGGAGCCATTGCAGTGTGGATAACATGGGGTGATGTGTTATATCCACTGGTTCTAATAATGCTCAGGCTGCTGCATTCTGGACTAACTGGGGCTTGTTTATGCACCTTGTGGAACATCCTGGCAAGAAAATACAGTAATACAACCTGGAGGTAACAAAAGCTAGTTTTTCTGCATTATGTAGTGACAATATATTTATTATTATAGAACATAAAGAAAAAAGAAATGCCATCCAAAGTTACAGTGGTCATAAAGTTACAAAGTTTCCTGTGATCAGGAAGCTTACTGCTAGCTCCATGTGGTTGGTCCTAGTTCCACTACTTCTGTATTGTCCGAAATAAGTAGGAGGAAGTTGATAAGCATCCAGTGTCTAATGTTCTTTACACATCTTTATCAAGCTGATGTATCTCATCTGGCATTGCTGGGATATATAACATCATCACAGATAAGACCTGAGCCAGGAGAGGTCCAGGGGCCTCATGTATCAACGCTGCGTACGCACAAAAACTTTGCTTACGCCAGTTTTCATGCTCACAGTCGGATTTACTAACAGTGAAATTAACGTGAGAATGTGCGTTCTTCCACGCCAACTTCATGTCTGGCGTACGTGTATTTCTTGTGTGTGTTTGTTTTATTTCCGTTGGCGACTCCTAGAGGCAATTATGTTAAATTGCACACTACAAAGTATCGCACCAACACATGTAAAAAACATTGCTATTAATTTATAATTGATAAATGGGTTAATTGACACAATATTTTCTACCAATTATTTGATTTAGAACATATAAAAGCATTTGCAAATGTATACAACCCTTAGTCTATGGCAATGGCAGTGTTGGACTTATAAGAGGACATTGTCAATGGCCGAATCTGAAGGGAACGCGTTTTTAGGGATCACGGTAATTTTCTGGCCCATGATGATGACTGGATTATTAGCCGTTTCAGATTTCCAAGAGCTATCCTCTTGGAGCTCTGTGCTGAGTTGGGTCCAAATTTGGAAAGAGAGACAGCGAGGACATTACCCGTTCCCTTACAGGTGCTGACAACGCTTGGTTTCCTGGCAACAGGTCCTTTCCAAAGGGAACTGGCAGACCGCTCTGGGTTAAGCCAGTCGTCTTTGAGCCGCGCAATGCCAGCTGTATGGGACGGGATCATTATATAAGTTTTCCATACCATGCAGTTGACCAGCCAAACATTAAAGCGCAATTTGCAGTGATCGCCGGTTTTCCTATTGTAATTGCAGCGATCGACTGCACGCACATTGCTATAAAGGCGCCATCTGAAGACGAATTTACATACGTGAATCGGAAACATTTCCAATTAATAAATGTGCAAATAATAGGTGATGCTCAAATGCGCCTAACAAATATTGTGGCAAGGTGGCCTGGGACAACCCATGATTCATTCATCCTCACAAACAGCATGGTTGGGATGAGGCTCCAGGGTGGCAGGGTGCGCAATGGGTGGCTTCTTGGTGAGTGATGTATTTAAAGATATTATTCCAGCTAAGTTTTTTTTTTTTTTTTGTTATTAATTCCGGAGGACAAACTTGCAAATAACAGTTTTTCTCCGGTCTACCTCCGATAGGAGCACCTCCAATTCACATTCTGTGACGTTTCTCTCCTTGCTTATTTTTGCCATTGCTTTTTCGTTTGGTTTTGCCAAAGTGGAGCCATTAACATATTTATACGGAGGAGGAGGCAGGGAGGAGTTTTGCGCTCATTCGCTCATTTTTGCAGATTTTTTTACTGCGTACGCACATTTACAGCTTTGTCCGTACGCAATGTTTTAGTATAAATTCAACGCAAGTCTTTGTACATGAGGCCCCAGGCCTTTAAATTCTCTAACATTTTTTATTAAAAAAAATAAATAATTATATGATTAACGGTGCTGAAAGCTGCACTAAAGTCAAGCAACACAAGCAATGAGACACAACCCTGATCAGAGGCCAGTAATAGGTCACTTACCACTTTCACCTGTGCTGTCTCTGTGCTGTGATGACGCCAAAATCCTGACTTTATACATTTCATGATTGTTACTTCTACAGTATATAGGTACAATATGAGCATAGTGTGGCGTGGGCGGGGCGGCGGCTGACGACCAGCATTCCTTGCGGGGATGTCGGTGTATTCACCATGATGGGGAAAGGTGTTTGGGTTAGTGACTTCGGCCATGTTGTGTGTGTGTTGAGGTGTAACGTGTGAAATGTGCTCTAATTCAGGCTGACGCTGAATTAGAGGTAGGCTCCTGAGTGAAGGTGCTGCTCATGCCATACCGGCTGTGTGCTTAATAAAGTACTCCCAGCCATTGCATTGGGTAGCAAATAAGCTCACTCGTCTCGCCACCATCCTTTCCGGCGATAAAAACGCTACATTGGTGTCAGAAGTGGGATGGAGAGTAACGGGTTCGAGCGCACAACGGAAGACCTACTGAAAATCCAAGCGGGCCGCCGAGTAGCGGAGCGACTACTCGCAAAGAAAAAGCGCTTTCCCGACGGCGCTAAAGCGAGCACACCACGGCAACCAACGCGGAGCGGTGAAGTGAAAATCCCGGCGCTGGATCTCGGGGCGGAGGCTGAGCGCGCTGAGCCCATATCGGCGGTACGTCACGGCGGAAGAGCCGAGCGACCGCCTGCAGCTCGATGGCGCTCTGTTCGTGAATCTAGCCGGGGACAGGGCTACCCGTCGCGGCTAGGCAACGAGCAGCTCTCCGACGTTTCGCGGCGAGGCGATGACGTGGGTGATCGTAAGGAGGCGCTGCGCGCTGAGCCCATAATGGCGGCACATTACGGCGAAAGAGCCGAGCGACCGCCCGCAGCTCAGTGGCGCTTGGTAGGTGAACCTAGCCGGGGACAGGGCTACCCGTCGCTGCTAGGCCTCGACATCGCTTCCGAGATTCCGCGACGACGCCAAGGCCACGGACCGCCGGACTACCACTGCAGCGCTCTCAGGCCTGATGGACAGCCGGACTACCGCTTCAACGTTCTCAGGCCTGAGGGACAGCGTACACCAGCAGCCGCTAAACTAGCGCCGGGTGGACGGTTGGGGAGCCCCGCCGGGCTCTACATCGACTGTGTGCTGGATGGCGTCTTACTGCGGGCGCTCGTGGACACCGGCTCCACTGTTTCGCTGCTGCGCTCTGGATTACTGGGGCAAAGCAAGCGTGTTTGCGGACGGCCTGATCCTGCCTTCAGCATCGGCACCGTTGCTGGGGGCTACGTGAAGGTAAGGGCGTGTCGCACAGTGCGAGTCCAGGTGGGTGGACGGACTTATTCCCACGGGTTCGTTGTGGGGAATGTCGAGGAGGACTGCATTCTGGGGTTGGACATTTTGGGTAGATGGGGTGCGGTGCTGAACTTGTCCAGCGGAACTCTTCGTGGTAACTTCGGGGTAGCCAGGTTGCTTGGACCCAAACCACAGCCGGAAAGGTTAGCAGCACTCACCCGGGGGGCGGAACTTCCGGTAGCAGACCGAGCGGGAAACCCTCGGTGCTGCGAGCGTGTGGAGCGCCGTGACGACGTAGAGCCCTCGTCGCCGAACATTGTCCCCGTGCAGTCCTCCAGGCTCTCCAGTGGTGGGCAGCCGTCCGAGCCAGCGTGCAGCCATGTTCCTGCGTCACCCGCAGTCGCTCCGCCAGTCTCACAGAACTGTGAACCGCTCATCGCCAGGCAGAAGGGCCCCACCCAGCGCTCGCGGGCACCGCTGCAAGACTTTCGGGTGGGGGCACCCATGGAGCGAATGGGCGTGGACACTCACGGCCAGGGGCGAGATTTTGCTTCTGGCGAGCAGGTGTGGGTGTGTTCCTCCGGAAGGAGAAGGAGGGGGCTCTCGGCCGGGCGTGTGTCTCACTGGGTGGGCCCCTGTACGATAATAGCCCGGCTCTCCGATGTCATCTACCGGGTGCGGTTGGCGGGGCGGGCACGAGTTTTGCTCCACCGGGACCGTCTTGCGCCTTGCCAGCCGCACGCCGGGGAAACATTGAACTCTGTGGAGGCCGGACCGCCTCAGGACTACGTTCACGTTCATCCCTCACCTGCCAAAGGACACCGGCGTTCCCACCGCCAGCGCCGACCGCCTCCACGCCTCCAAAACAAAGTTCGTCATGGTGACCAGGGACGGTCACAGCTCGGGTGGGGGCAGTGTGGCGTGGGCGGGGCGGCGGCTGACGACCAGCATTCCTTGCGGGGATGTCGGTGTATTCACCATGATGGGGAAAGGTGTTTGGGTTAGTGACTTCGGCCATGTTGTGTGTGTGTTGAGGTGTAACGTGTGAAATGTGCTCTAATTCAGGCTGACGCTGAATTAGAGGTAGGCTCCTGAGTGAAGGTGCTGCTCATGCCATACCGGCTGTGTGCTTAATAAAGTACTCCCAGCCATTGCATTGGGTAGCAAATAAGCTCACTCGTCTCGCCACCATCCTTTCCGGCGATAAAAACGCTACAATACCTTGTGCTGCAAACTTTTTTTGGATTTTGTGGATAAAGAGTTTTGATATTGCCTGTACTGTAGTTGGACAGCTGACAGGGATTGAGGCCAGCTTTTCTAATTAGAAGTTTAATAACTTCTAATTTAGGAGATTATAGTCATTGCTGAATTGTTGACTATTTTTAAAAAACGGTTCAGTTATTTTTGGTATTATCTATTTAAAACATGTGTAGGTACAGAGTCTAATGGACCAGTGCTGATCTGATATGATAAGACTACGAATATGAAAATCTACATCATTAATTATTTTATTATTATGTTTTTTTAAAAACTATTTTGCCTGATATTTTCAATTTTGTTATTGAAAAAAGATAAATGAAATCCTCACATGTAAATATATATACTCTTACAGGTGTGAATGTTTCTGTGATCTTATTCCTAGTTAATTTTGCTACAGTATTAAAAAGTAACCTAGCATTTATTTATTTATTTGTTAACTTCTAACTTAGAGCAGAGAGATATATTGATCTAACAGCACTAAGAGCTTTTTTATAGTTTAGGACATTCTCCTTGCATGCTGTTTGAAATGCTACAATTTAGTTTGATGCCATTTACACTCTAGTTTTTGAGTGTTTTAAGCTGCATGGGTAATCGTTATACCAGGGTGCTATTTTTTTCTCTGTAATTATTTTTCTAGAGTATAATGGACTGCTGGCTCTAAACATTCTCTTGCCTGGTCAGTGAGTGATCCAATCATAGTAGGATAATTGAGGGAGATTAGTGATAAAGCTTTGTGCAGTAGTTAAATTGAATATACTTGTAATGTGAGAGCAAGGCAATGCACATACAGTATGTTATTAAAAAGACACACTTTAAATGAGATGAGATAATGACCTGAGATAACATTGGACTGTGCAAAGTAACTATATTTTTTAATGCTTAAGCTGAAGGTTAGTATTAAATTTAGAGTATGACCAGCTTTATGAGCGGGTCCTGCTCTGCACTGATCCACTCCTAGACCAGAATGGACATAAATGCGTTTCTCAGAGGGTCTCCTGGATTCTCAAAACTAATATTACAGTCTCCAGCAAATTATTGCTTTGTCTTTAAAAATGACCAGATTAGAGAGAAAATCCACAAATTCATATAAATTGTTTGTAATGAATCCTGAATACTCCAAAAGTGGAAAATAATAGCTCTTAACAGCAAAAATAATAGATAAAGGATTTTAATAAAATGCATCAACTAGCCAGTTAAATCTTATCATACCTGCTTTAAATGTTTCCAAACATCCTGTTGTTTAGGCCAACAGTGTGTGATGTAGATAGTGTGTATTTGAGCATTGTGTGTGAATCAGTCCTGCTCTGTCTGGCTTATGGCTAAAGCTGTCCAAGCACACATTATAGTTCTCATTGAGCATGCATTCACCTATAAAAACCATGTGTCAGCTTCCTGATTGCCTCAATAAGCATGACCTTCAGCTTAAAGAGCACCAAACACTCCAAATGATGAAGAAGCAACTCACTCACTCCCTCGGCTCTACATAATCAGTCTGTGTGGTCAGTGAGGGAAAGTAGGGGCAAAGACACACACAAAATGTAAAAAGAATTAAATGAACTAAAATAAAATAAGATAGATTATGCAATAAACATGGATGAGGTAAGAAAGAGTCATAAAACTTAACTTTAAGTGAATTAATGGATCTGCGTTTTATATGACAGCTTGATGTGTGGGGATAAGACTCTTTAAGCTAGGGTTCGGACAGTCTATAAATCACTAAATAGCATTCTTATCTCACTTTGGTGACAAAGCTTACCTTATTTTGTGGCATTTAAAGATTGTACTGTAGATTATCTATTTGTTTTATCTGTTTCTTTAGTAATGTTATGTTTATCTTAAACAGGAATAAATATTAAACATCAGAGTAAACAAAATTTTCCTGCATAAAACTCATTCCAGAATTACCTTGCCCTGTAAAGAAAGTATTTTTTTCCTGTCAAAGAAATGTGATATGGGCCAACATACAAGTTTAAAGAGGACATTTTTGCTTAAAGACGAGTGATAGGGCAAAGGCAATTTAACAATTTTAGTCCCTTCCGTAAAAACCAATGTATTTCACATACTTTTCCTAATTTTTAAGGCAGTCACAAGCCTAAAAATCCTGTTTCTTACTATACAGGTAGCAAATTGAAAAAAATATACAGTACTTTGGATACTCTATTTAATATCTATTAATTTAATGGCCTTTCCAGTTTTCTACTGTATTTCTTTCTAAATTCTTAAACATGGCTGAAGGTGTACAAAATATGCAGTTGATGTTGACATCTGTGTGTACTTATACTTTGTAAAGGATCCACAATGGCTCTAATATGAGGTTCTGTAAATTTACTGATTTAACATCAGATAACTCTACATGAAATTCTTCACCTCTGCTTTCTTTCCTGGGATTGTTTTCATGAAACCTAGTTTCATCATGGTGCTTGATGGGTTTTGAAAATGCACTAGACAATACTGTTCTTACAAGAACTATTCCAGAACAGCTTGCCTTTTTAAAATAACAATTGACCCTTGCTGTTGTTATTTAATTACATGATTCTATATATGTTAATCCATGATTCATATATTAGCACAGTGTCTTAGTGGTTAGTGTGGTCGCATTGCACCTCCAGGGCCTGGGTTTGATTCCAGAAGGCTGGTGAGCAATAGCGTGGCTGGTGAGCAGAGTGGCAGAGTGGGCCCGTGTGGGCAGCGGCTCCTGCATGCTCCCTTGAATGGTTCCTCTCGCTCACTGGCCAACTGACCCATCCCAGCTCTACTTGGATGCCGCAGCAGATGGGAGTCCATTGTGACCTCTGGTGGCTGGGCAGCTTATCCTGCCGGGAACGGGTGCCTCAACGTGAAGCCCACAGCTGTCTTTTCCTTTTCTGTAGCAGGATCACGAAATTTGGCTCTATGCAAGAATTAAAATGCCACAGGAGCTCGAAAAGTCTTCTCACGGTTGTCCTCACTGTGGCAATGAAAATGCACTATTCCATTTGCACCTTCATCCCTGGGGTGCATGTCATCACTTCCAGTGTCAACCATGCGACTCTGCTCTGTAGATCTCTGGACCTCGAGCTACACTCCCTGCCATGTTTTTATAGTGCAGGAAAAAGCTTGAGATCCATTAATGATGATTAATCACTAGCTGTGCCCATTACTGTGACCTCACCACTTTGCACACCTGCAGAACAGGAGGCCGCCTACCTAATGATTTTAAGGAGTGAACGAGGAGTGGCAAAAGATTTAGGCGGATGCCACAATGTATATATATATATATATATATATATATATATATATATATATATATATATATATATATAGGCTGCTGAGCATTTTTTTTTACTTTTGCACAGTACTGCACAGTACAAACAATTGTATGTAGATTAAAGACATTTTGAACAAAAATCATGATGCAGTCATGTAAAAAGTCAATGCCAATCATGTTTCATTTTTAAAAGGTCTCATCCAGTTTAATGTTTGTAGTTAGTTAATTGTCTGATTTAATCTTACTGAGCTTTTTGTGATATATGTGATATTTTTGGCTTTAATTCTGTCCTGATCATGTGTAAATTGGTTTAGCAGATTTCATATAAATGCATCCAACTTTTTGCTTGATGAGTGAAACAGCTACTTGACTTTTGGCCACATATGCCTGTGAAAATAGGTGAATTCAAACTCAGGCTTCTCCAAAGACGAAGGGACTGTTTTTTATTTGTGCAATATGTAGAATAACATAGCAGCGAACTCACTACTGGCATGCAAACAGAGGTTCAAATAAAATTTGGAAGGATTTGGAGCTCTGATTTAAACATTCTACTAATAATTTTTTGTATAGGTTAGATTAGACTGGATTAGAGCCTATCAAATGCAATTACAGTAACATCTAACCAGAAGTGCATATGTGACTATTTACAATAAATAACAATGTGTAATATAAACAGAATATGCAGTAAGTAATAGAGTTATGGTATACAGTATATACAGTATATAGTGATATAGTAATGTGCAGTATAACTGCGCAGTGAATGTGCTATAATAAACTGAAGGTGCATTAGGTAATAAAGATGTGACATACGTATAAAATACGTATAATGTTTACTTCATATATGGAAAACAAATCTTGGATGATGTAATTCATATGAAATGTGTATATAGGTGCATCCACTGCTGCGACAAGATGACATGATTACCTTCATCACTACAGCCAAAAAAAAAAATCATTTTTTAATAATTCATCAATGAATTATTAAAATGGCAGTCTCTTTGCTGTTTTCCCCTGTCACATTCATAATTATTAGTCTACTTCTGCCAGTGCGCTCTGGCAAGTCTGCGTGCGGTTGAGCGCTGATTAGACTACGTAGGAAATTAAAGAGGATGATTATGATGCCAGCTCAACATCCCGATCCCAAACCTCATTTAAATTAACAAATATTGTAAGAAAACATCAATAGCCCACATTCAGAAAAAAAATTATTTAGACTATAAAAAAAAATTCTGAGTCTATCTTAGGTGTGTCAGCTGCCACTGTTCTTATATGGCTCTTTGTCAGGGTTAATCGTTCAGTGGCAAAAATGTAAATTTCCATGTAAAACAGGTACATCTGTATGAATAAATTGTTAAAATTTATTTATCATGAGATATTGATTATTGATTTATGTAACCAAATCTTTTCCAAATGCTAACTGCTGCGCTATTTGGGAGGAGTGACATGCTGATAACGTTTCGTCTGCTTTTCGGAAATTGACAATCTTTGTGATCTGAGTGTGTTAAGTATTGTTAAGCCTTACATATTCATGAAAAGTCTTTCCCCCAAATAAAAGGTATTTCTGGGTGTTATAATTTAGTTGTAACATGAGTATACAAACTGAACAAACTGTGAGCACAGAATACTAAACCTAAACTGGGACGCGGATTAATAAACCGAGATGCGTTTTTCTTTGCCCCATTTCTGTGAAAATGGGTTATTCAGAGAAAGACTCGCCCACAAGAGGTTGTGGGTGGACTAAAATTTGTATTGTTACTGTTCTTTAATCCCTGGAATGAAAAAGATTCAGAATTTCCCTTATCAAAACATGCGTGACCCATGATTTATTATGTTATTTTACAAATTGAATAATTTTCTTTGGAATTTTTATATACAGTACATTTTTCAATTATGTAAATTTTTATGAACTATAAAATGTTTATATTCTATTTTAAAAAATATCAAATAAAATGATTGTGTAAAGGATGATTAAAAAACAACACAACCCATGTTATGATCAGGTAATTCTTCATCTTTTCCGTTCCATTGACTGGAAATGGTAACAATGTCAATTTTAGAATCTAGAATCCAGAAGATGTGAAATTTGCACAAATTTATGAAGAGGCCTGAAGCACTGCAGGTCTTCAGAAAGGTCTCAGATCCAAGAGGGATAAAATTAATCCTTGTCGCAGGAGCTGACTAGACTTATCTTAAAGTGGGGATGGGTGCATTTTAGTTTTTCTCTCTGGCTTCACTTTTTTTGTGTGAGGAATCTGAATGTATAGGTGTGAACAGCTGAGACATGTTCACACCTGGGGAAGTGTGCATTATTTGCATTTGAATGTTGTCTGATATTGTAAAAAACACACTGTAACACCAAAACAACAACAACCAAGAACGAATAGCGAATTAAGAAGCCCTTTTAGAAGAAATATTATTTAGTACAACAAAATAAATTTTTTTAAAAAAAAATCCTACAAAACATTTACACAAATGTAAGACAATTTATTTTTTGAGGTATTCTAATTTTCTATTCTGAAAGTCTACTTTTTCAGTTTTTTTCAATATTTAAAGTTTGTTATCTTTTTAGATGTAACATTTTTTTAAATAATAACAATTAACAGATCAAACAGAGATAGGATATAGAACAGTTCATTCTTCGTACAAATAAAATTGTCAGCTATAGTGTACTTGATCACCTGACTAAACAACATTTAACCAATGTTTTTTTAACTCATTATTGTATAGTAAATGTCAACAGATCTGGTTCTGATTTTTCATGTTTGTTGTATAAAAAACTCGGATGTGGAAATTACCATCACTGTGGTATTTCTTTGATATAACATATTGTTATGATCTTTTTATGAATTAACCTCTAAAATGCCACTGATTTATTTTGGCTGCTGACGTTTTGTCGCAGTAGTAATAGACATTATTTAGGTTGGGTGATTTATTAATAATTAATTTGTGAGTCTACTGTTGCATGTAGGATTCCTTTTATGTTTAAATGATTACTTTACTATGGGGGGAATTTGATGCCATTTGAAATGTACAGTACACAAACCACATTTTTTGTGGGAGGAAGCAAATTGGGAAAGAATGCATTGAAATCACAGTGCATGTGCTCCTTATACTTGATTGCTGGATATGTGGAGTGATCTTGTGTTGTGTTGCACAATAAAGGCTGCACACATGACTATTTAAATTATTAATATACACTGAACAAATAGAAATGATGGAGTCACTGGGATAGGAGATGGAACTTAACATCTACAGTATATCAGCATTACCATTAGCTTTAGCAGCAATTCGGTTAAAATGGTAAACTCAACAGAAACGTCAGTGACTAGAATGAAGAACTTTTCTGTATTTTATTCTTTTTTTATTCTATAATTTATTTCTTATTGATAGTCTTGATTTTAAGGTCACGAGCGGTCGTAAAAGCATTTCACTACATATCGTACTGTGTATGACTGTGTATGTGACAAATAAAATTTGAACTAGAATTTGACTGTTATCAAATATCAAAAACACAGGCAAAGGCAAAGGAAACTGAAACACAGAGTACGTCTCGGGTTACTTTGCTGTAACCCTGTTCCCTGAAAAGGCGGGAACGAGATGCTGCGTGAAAACGCTATGGGAACATCTTGTCATGTTGCCGGTTGTGAAGCATGTGTGTACCAAACACGCCAAATTTTTGGCTTTTATAACCTCGGTCAGGTGACGTCATCTGATAGGACGCAGCTGCAGGTTATAAATAGGAGTGAACCGGAAACATTCCTCAGATTGATTTGTCTGAACGGACGTCCGGTCACATAGGCAGTGCGGCATTGGGACGCAGCATCTCGTTCCCGCCTTTTCAGGGAACAGGGTTACAGCAAAGTAACCCGAGACGTTCCCTTTCAAAGGTTACACTCGATGCTGCGTGAAAACGCTATGGGAACGAGAGTGCCAACGCCGCCGCACTGCGAGTGTCTGGACTCCAAGGTTGTGTAGCGTGTGCGCACAAGGCCGAGAAGGTCTCAGAACTATGTCTGGGTAGCTGACTCGAGGACCCGTGAGCCCGGAGTAGCATGAACATCCAAACTATAAATGTAATTAATGTGTGCGGAGAGGACAACCCTCCGTGTCACACACTTGCTGCAGGGGAATACCTCTTGCTAGTGCAATAGATGAGGTGATCCCCCTGGTTGAATGAGCCCTGATTCCTAGAGGCGAAGTGAGCCCACGCGCCTTATAGGAGAGGGCAATAGCATCTCTCACGCCGCTTGCGGCTTCAAAACATGTAAAAGCTGCTCTGACTTACGCCACTGGCTAATGCGGTGGACATAAATCTGAAGAGCACGTACTGGGCACAGTAAGTGAAGTCTCTCCTGCTCCGAAGCTGTAAAGGCGGAGGACAGAAGGCTTCAAAACAATAGGATGCATATTGGCAAATGTGTGCGGAGAGGACCAACCCTCCGCATTACAGACTTGCTGCAAAGGAATACCTCTTGCTAGTGCAATTAATGAGGCGATTCCCCTGGTTGAATAAACCCTGATTCCTAGAGGCGAAGTGAACCCACGCGCCTCATAGGAGAGGGCAATAGCATCTCTCACGTAGCTTGCGGCTTCAAAACATGTAAAAACTGCTCTGACTTACGCCACTGGCTAATGCGGTGGACGTAAATCTGAAGAGCACGTACTGGACACAGTAAGTGAAGTCTCTCCTGCTCCGAAGCTGTAAAGGCGGAGGACAGAAGGCTTCAAAACAATAGGATGCATATTGGCAAATGTGTGCGGAGAGGACCAACTCTCCGCATTACGGACTTGCTGCAAAGGAATACCTCTTGCTAGTGCAATTGATGAGGCGATTCCCGTGGTTGAATGAACCCTGATTCCTAGAGGCGAAGTGAACCCACGCGCCTCATAGGAGAGGGCAATAGCATCTCTCACGTAGCTTGCGGCTTCAAAACATGTAAAAACTGCTCTGACTTACGCCACTGGCTAATGCGGTGGACGTAAATCTGAAGAGCACGTACTGGACACAGTAAGTGAAGTCTCTCCTGCTCCGAAGCTGTAAAGGCGGAGGACAGAAGGCTTCAAAACAATAGGATGCATATTGGCAAATGTGTGCGGAGAGGACCAACTCTCCGCATCACGGACTTGCTGCAAAGGAATACCTCTTGCTAGTGCAATTGATGAGGCGATTCCCGTGGTTGAATGAACCCTGATTCCTAGAGGCGAAGTGAACCCACGCGCCTCATAGGAGAGGGCAATAGCATCTCTCACGCAGCTTGCGGCTTCAAACATGTAAAAGCTGCTCTGACTTAAACCACTGGCTAATGCGGTGGATGTAAATCTGAAGAGCACGTACTGGACACAGTAAGTGATGTCTCTCCTGCTCCGAAGCTGTAAAGGCGGAGGACAGAAGGCTTAAAAACAATAGAATGCATGTTGGCAAATGTGTGTGGAGAGGACCAACCCTCCGTGTCACATACTTGCTGCAAGGGAATACCTCTTGCTAATGCAATTGATGAGGCGATTCCCCTGGTTGAATGAGCCCTAATTCCTAGAGGCGAAGTGAGCCCACGCGCCTCATAGGAGAAGGCAATAGTTGTCCGATCCTCTTAGAGAGGTAACACCACTTAGAATAGTCTTAATTACGCTGGCTGGAAGACCAGCTTGACTTAGAGTCAGAGAGTAGTAAAGGGGACATTTGCTGATTTTGCGAGGCAAAGAGGTCCACCTACGCTACATGAAATTTTCCAAGAATGTAAATCGCCCTGAGGGACAGGAATCTGGTGCGCTAGCTATTTAGCGGCGCGAGCACAGTCCGCCCTGGCGATTAATATACGAGACAGTCATTGTGTTGCCATAGTGTTGTCCACCCACACTAGGACATGGTAGTCTCAACTGCTGGAGGAAGTGCTTTAGGGCCTGAAATAGAGCCATGATTTTGAGGCAATTGAGTGCAGCGCAAAAAGATGGCCTCTCCAGCTCCCTTGGGCTGGACGGTCATTTAAGACCGCACCCCAGCCCATGAGGGAAGCGTCTGTCGTTAGCATCTGCGACGACAAGACGAACTTAGAGTGGGACCCAGAGTCAGAAACCGGGGTCTGAACCACATAGGAAGGGTACGAAGCACCTGGCGCGTAGCCCTTATTGGGGATTGGCCCTAGAGTAAAATCCCCTGGTTCTTAGCCACAACTGAAATGCTCTCATGTGCAGAAGGTCCAAAGGTGTCACCGTGGATACAGCTGCCATGAGAGCTAAGATCTCTGAAAGTGATGGTCACTTTCTGGTCTAGCTTGATTTCCTTGATGGTGTTGAGAATGGATTCGACACGAGCGGGAGACAGCTGTGCCCGCTTACGCTCAAATTCCATGTGACACCCAAAAATGTTGTCCTCTAAACAGGAAAGAGCATGCTTTCATGGCATTGGATCTCAATCCTAGGAAACAAAGATTAGCTAGAACGACATGCTGATGTCGAAGCGCTAGCTACTGAGACTGGGCCGGCCAGTCATGTAATTCAATACGGATGCTCTGGAGTCGTAAGAGCCAGAAATACATCCATGTATTTTGTGTATGTGCGGGTGAAAAAGCTAGACCAAATGGAAGGACCCGATACTGGTAAGCTTCGCCCCTGAAAGCGAACCTCAGGAACCTCCTGTGTTGTGGCAATATTTCCATTGATTTATTTTTAGAAAGCGGTAAAGCCCGCAAAATCTAAAAATTGGACGCAGCCCCCCGTTCCTCTTGCACTTTCCGGTTTCATGGAAGTGGAGACCACGCCATTGAAACGCGGAGGGTGATGTGAGAACTGAATCCTGTAGTTTCTCTGTACAGTGCTTAGTGCCCAAGGAGATATACTTGGCAGTAGCTTCCACGCTGTCAGTTTCTCAGAAAGGGCCAAAGCTCAGCGGCTGGTTAAACGCGGGGGGGGGGGGGGGGGGGAGGGGGGGGGATGTTAGATGTTCGGCATCCTGAAACACGGCAGGAAAAACCCGAAGAACTAACATTTTATTGGAGACTGGAGTTGCCCGAAACACCAGTGGTGGCGGAGCAAGAACACCAACCTCCTGGGGGTGCCAGGGAGAACACTTTATTCTTTAAAAGGAATTCTGCGTGCCTCTCCCCATTGGGGGGCCACCCCCCACGGTCCTGGGCACATGAACCTCAGGGCTTCTTTGTGAAGACAATATAGTCTGACCTCTTTTGAGGCGGATTGCGTGACGCACCCCAATCTTGCGACGGGGTGCCCAGCTCAAAAACACTCTCCTTGTGTGTTTCATGCCTCGCAACAGTCAGACCCGGTCGAGACTGGGTGGCCGACAGTCCCGACTCTTGAGCAAGGCGGGGAAGGAATTTCCCGAAGGCTTGTTATACAAACTTCGCCTCATGAACCTAGTGGCGACCGAGTTAACGACATCGCCAAGTAGGCCGGGAGGCGAGATGGGGCATCGAGGAGGAATACACGATCCTTCTCCTTAATGCCCCTGAGATTCAACCACAAGTGCCTCTCCGCTGAGACCATAGCAGCCATAAAACGGCCGATAGCACGAGCCGTCTGCTTTGTTGCACGAAGAGACAAGTCTGTGGCCCGGCGTAAATCCAATACGCCTTACCTTGCAGAGCCCCGCCAGTACTCAAGTCTCTCAGCAGGTCAGCCTGGTAGGCGCGCCAACCTGACCTGCTGCCTGAAAAGCTTTTCCCTCCAGGGAAGATAAAAAGTCTACACAACTTGAAAGGAAATAATAGCTTTTCAGGAAGGATGATGTCCCAGAAGAGAGATAGCCTGGAAGCGTCTCTTCTATCTGGGTGTCATCATATAACTCTGCGTTTCTACCTCAATTATATTTAAATAAATAAATAAGTTGATGGCAGGAAAACACGGGATGAATACAGCTTACTCCATGAAAGGGTTAACTCATATGGAGATTGCTAAGGGGAGAGAGTGTCGTTGAGGCTCCGCCCCCGGCCACCCGACAGAACCTGCCGTCTATGTTTTTTTTTTTTTATTATTATTTTTAAGTGCTTAGAGCCTATTACCATCTCCGCGGAAGCAAGAGAGGATGTTTATCCTTGCCCATTCACAAGAAGCGCGGCGCGCGCTTGCGAGCGGACAGAGGGATTTCCCGATCCGATGAGAACGCGAAAGAAAGGAGTTTTAAATCCGTCTCTCACTGCTCTGCCGGATGCACGTGTTTAAGCCCCAGGAATGCGCGGCGGCTCGAAGATTCTCAAGGAATGCGAGGCGCGCGCGTAGCACTTAATCGAAGCAGTAAAGTGTAGAGATCGCCCTCCGATATGGATTATACACACGGAGGGACATCTCGTTTAAACTCTGCCATTATCGGTGAGTTAAACACTTATTTTTGCTGGTTAGACACAACACGCTCACAACTAGACAAGGTGAAGACAAGAATCTGAGGAATGTTTCCGGTTCACTCCTATTTATAACCTGCAGGTGCGTCCTATCAGATGACGTCACCTGACCGAGGTTATAAAAGCCAAAAATTTGGCGTGTTTGGTACACACATGCTTCACAACCGGCAACATGACAAGATGTTCCCATAGCGTTTTCACGCAGCATCGAGTGTAGCCTTTGAAAGGGAACCTAGCAATGCAAATCATTAGAAAATCTTAAAAAAGATAACTTGCATTAAAAAAAGAAGCAAAAAGAACCTAACCTGTGACCTGTGTGCTATGCCTACAGGCACCTAAGGGTTGGAACTAAGTCAAAATAAGAGTCCAAATACTAAACAAGGAAGTGCATTAAGTCGTGGCATGATACATGGGGAAACACCATGACAATTTCATACAGGCTGACTTATAAAAACTTGTGTTTCTGCCAAGTGGTGTTACAAAGGATCAAGGATCAAACTGAAGTGGCCTTTTGTTCATTTATATTCATCCACTTAAATATTCATTTCAATCAAGTAGAGCATAATTGGGGTTAGCGGAGCTGTGATCTTGGAGGAGAAGCATTTACTCTTGATTTCACTAAAGAAAGTGTGAGAGAGAGAAGGATAAAAGAAGAGGCATAGAAAGAAGCATACATTTTAATTATGCAGTTAATAATAGCCAACTTTATTGGTGCATGGTATGTAACCAGCAAAAAATAAAAAGTACAAGAAGACTGTGAATGGACTTTAAAAACTGTCCTTCTTCAAAAGTTTATTTTGTTCTTTTGGCTGTATTTTTTCCCATTTTTAAGCCATTAAACCACCTCAGAAGTATAATTTTAAGCAAAAAATGAGTGAATCCTTTTTTTATTTCAGACAAATAAACACTACTTCATTTTACATCTATACTCCATTATTATCCCTGCCATGGTTCCAGGGTGACAGTAAAAATGAAATATTAACCAAATATACATGGGCTCTATCAGACTCTTTGGATTGTGGTCTTTCTAAAGTACTTCTATATAGTACTACAGTAGGAAGGAAAAAAGATAAATCTCTTCAAGCTTCAGTCATTGAAGGTAGCAAACACATGAGACATTTTACACTTTATCTCAACTGCTTAGCCAAATAGAAAATGCTATAACTTTTTATACATCGAATTGCCTCTTTCTGAGAATCCAGTGCATCATTTGGCTTTCTTTATGTAGAAAATGAAAGGTAAATGTAAACTGTGAGTAATACACGGCTTCTATGACTTTTTACTACAAATCATAAGTGACATTTAAAGTGAAGGGCAGCACGGTTGTGTAGTGGTTAGTACTGTCGCCTTGTACATCCAGGGTCCAGGTTCGATTCCCACCGTCTCTGCGTGCATGGAGTTTAAATGTTCTTTCCGTGCTTGGTGGGTTTTATCTGGGTACTCCGGTTGCCTCCCACTGTCAAAAGACATGCAAGTTAGTACAATTAGCATTTCCAAATTGCCCGTAGTGTGTGATGTATAGGCCCCCACCAACCCTGAATACAGGATAAAAGCGGTATTGGAGATGAGTGAGAGTGATTTACATTGATGGTCAGTTATTTGTTTTGTATTTATTTACATTAATAGTATGATCCATACAGCTATTTTAGTGTATTCCATTAAATTCCACATTAAATAAGTAATGGTGTTGATAACAGAAGAATAGATGGTTAGAAAAATTCAGCAAAAATTTTTGATATAAAACATTGCTATTATTTAGACTACATAATTATGCCTAGGAGTACAATATACATTTTAATTTTTATCTATATAAAACCTCTAAATGACCATAATGGGTACTTACAGTTTAGTATTGAAATGGAATAATTTTTTTGAATTTTGAAATGTACAATGTATAAAATTAAACTTCACTTTTTTAAATTGCTAGATCCAAAGTAAAGTAAAATATGATTTTAATTTATTTTTATACCAGAATGCCATTATCTCTTTCTTGCTTTTTATTAAGCTTGGATTCGATTAACTAATTAACGATCTGCATATGCCTTATTGTAAAATAAGATGTGTAAAGTAATATAGCTAAAAGTAATATTGCTTTATAAATGTTAATATAAAATTATATTTAATTCATCATGTCTTATCAAGCATCATGTCTCAATTTGCTGAATTGCATTTCTAAATATCTGGACATTTTTTATGCGTAAGACTGTCCTGATAGACCCTCCTACATTATAGTTATTTTTAGATTATATTTTGGATTATTTGGAGTCAGTACATTTAAAATCTTATTAGCTATTAGACAGCACCACCATAACCACAAGCTGTTGCGAAAGAAAGCTTATAACAAACCTTAAAATACAGCACAATCATGTAAAATCAAGTTTGGTTGTCAGATATTAAAATCTGCTTCTGGCTATGCACCCACATCAGCATGTTTGGTAAGGAAAGTTGAACACACACACACACACACACACACACACACACACACACACACACACACACACAAACCTGCATTATGTAAAATGTTGGGTGATCAGTACTTTGGAGCTGTTTTTTTGGCAAGTGGCCTGGGGGTGCTTGGGAAGACTAATGGCATCATGAATTCTAATAAATTCTGAGATATTTTAGCCAAAAAATCCTGGCTGTCGTTGCTTGTAGGGTAAGCCTTGAAAGAAGAGAGCAAGATTTAGACAGTTTCCTTCCAAATCAACACAAGAATGGTTTCAAGACTCAACGTGAGTTTCTTTGCCTGTCTCACAGCCTCAGCATATTTAAGGCAGGGATAATGTCTGCAAGTGCTGCATGAAGACAAAATCATCTCTGCAAAGGTGCAGCTGACATACAGTATGCAAACCTGATGATATAAAGCAGATATAAAGTGACATGGCTCTATGGTTTTGACAATGAATATATACTGTATCCTGCAAGAACCAATGTGAACCAGGTGTCATGTCATTGTTCAGTGTATAATATGACATACATACATTTGTTCTGCTGGTCGCTATAGATGGTGAGGATTGGTTTCTTAAGTGCTGCTCATACTGTATCATCACTAAATAAGTGCTACAATACATGGGTTTTCTGATAATGAATTATATAATCGTGACAGGGATCAGCCTTTGTAATTCTTCATGTATAGGTGAAGATAGCTGGGTCTCTTTGTTGTTTTATCCTTTTTATAAGTTTCTGTTGTCACTGAGTATTATTAACAGCTTTTTGACCCTCTCCAGACATTTTTGCAAATTCTTCAGCTATGTCCTTATAGATAATGGTTCCAGATTAATTGTGTCATTTTTAACTGCAGAGGAACAAGGCACAAGGTTGATGTACAAGACTCAAGATGTAGCTGATAGCATTTTCAGAAGTGTCTGTGATGTGCCCAGTCCAGTCAGCATGCCACCCTCTCCCCACAGCTCACAGCACCACACCTTCGGCGATGCAAAACCTGACCATTGTTTCCAGTTCATCATCAGTTTCTGCTTATCCTCAGTTGCACAGGCATTTCACTTACTGTGTGTTCTTAATTCACCATACATGGAATATACTGTATGTGTCTGTATCAGTTATTTCCCAATCCACTGCTTGTTGTGTATTTTTTAAGCAAAATATTTTTTTTTAATTGTGAAGCATATATATTTTTTTATTTTAGTTGGTAGCTTCCTTACTAATTTGTTGTCTTTTTATTTACTTGGGTTCTGTTCCGACATAGAAAAGGCTCCTGCTCTGGATAAACTGTTATGTTTTCCCTTTAGTCACACACTGCAATATTTCATTTGATAAACACATGCAATGTGGTGGCCAATTTATTTATAAAACATAATGTTAGTGTTTTCTGATATTGTCTTTTAACGATGATAACTTTCCCATACTTCCCTCACTTTCTCTGTAAATGCTTCCTCTAGATGGCTATAACCCCCTCCAACTCCCCCGCCTGTCCCCCTGTCCCTCCGTCTTCATAGGACATGCAAATGGCTCATGCTCTTTGATGTAATGGCGGATAACTTCTTTTCTGTAAATAAACTAGAAAACATTCAGATACTCCATTAGAAGCCTCTCTGTGTGTGTGTGTGTGTGTGTGTGTGTGTGTGTGTGTGTGTGTGTGTGTGTGTGTGTGTGTGTGTGTGTGTGAGTGTGTGTGTGTGTGTGAGTGTGTGTGTGTGTGAGTGTGTGTGTGTGAGTGTGTTTGTGTGTGTCTCCCGAGCAACAGGCAATCGGCAAGCATGATCTAGTGGTTTGCTCATTAATTTCAAACCTAACAAATGACTTGATGACATGCCCAACACAAAGTGCCACAGGATTAAATAGTTATGCCCATGATAAATGTTTGGAGAAAGCTAAGCATCTGAGGGAATGCTCAAAATCAGAAATCGTAGTTAACTTTGTCTGGCTGTTGAATTCCAGATAGATGCCAAAGGACAAACTCAGCGTAGCCCTTAAATAATGGCAGCAATCCTTAACTGAAACAACTAAGGAACTGTGGTCTCTGATCAAAGACCAAGTAAGTCTGCAGCCATTGCACCTGAACGATGTGCTACAAGAGGAGTTGGGCTGTTTCCTTTGCCATAGGAAGTCTGGGCAGAGCAAAAAAACTACAGGCCTTCAAAAAGAGATCCGCCATTGGTAATATTATGGTCATTCCCTAATACTGTATCTGTAGGCCCATAATGAATGAGCACAGGTGGGAGGGGCTGCAGAGGAGCGTGTCTTCCCAAAAAATAAGAGCCACAAAAGTCCTTCAGAAAGCCTGGAGAACTATTGTTTAAGACTACAATAAATAAATAAATAAATAAATAAATAAAACAAAACAAGAAAGTCTGCCTCTTTGGAAGCAAAATATGAAAAAATGTATGAACAATTTTTCTTGAGGCTGTGGTCATTCTATTTCCTTCTCTTAATTTTTTTTATTTTCTAAATGGATATAAGCTAGTCTATTAACTTTTAAACAAGTATCAGTTAATACAAATTTTATATAACTCATATTTACGTTTTAATCATAATTACTGTGGCTGCACTGTTGTCTCACACTTCAACGGTCTGTGTTCGATTCCCGCCTCGGGTCTGTGTGCATGGAGTTTGCATGGTGGGTTCCCTTCAGGTACTCCACAGTCCAAAGACATGCAGATTGGGTTAATTAGCATCCCCAAATTGCCCATAGTGTGTGGCACTCTGTCCAGAATGTACCCCGGCTCATGTCCTGGGTGTCCTGGCATGGGGCCCAGGCTCCTGAAACCCTGTGTGCAGGATCGAGCGGTATACTGTATATTATTAGCGGTGTATATTACTGCAGGAAATGATTTTAGTTATGTGTTGCCACTTTAACATTTACAGCAAAGGTGTGGACAGTGTTAGGATTTAAGATATTAATATGTTTAAGTACAATATATGCTTCTTTCATTCTTTTTCAAGTGTAGTGTTTGTTATATTAAAAATACTTTTTGATGTGTATTATTTGGCTGTTCAATGCTACTTACTGATGTTATCTATTTTATATTTTAAAATCAGTTTAGTGTCTTTTTAATACATTCTTTCTGAGGGAGAGACATTTGGGACACAATAGATATGATGCAGTAGTTATTTCATAAAAGAAAAAGAAAAATAATAAAGGTTTGAAGGGTTCTACAGCATTTTCCTTTGGCTTACAGATGCCACTCATTCATCCTAACAAGAACTGTGAATCATGATTTTTGTTGGTTCCTGGAAAAGACTCCTGCCAGAATACTATATGATGATTTTTTTTGTGATTAATTTTGAAACAAGTAAATAATCATTTATGTCCTGTGTCGAGAATATTTTCCAAGATCTTAAAATCTTCTAGAGGGTACTGTATGCCTTTTCATCTATAAAATAACATAGAAACCGGTGTTATTTGAAACTCTTTCATACTGTATATACAGAATAATTTGCATACATTTCATCATTTGAATGTTTGTGAAGTTGTTTGCATTATTTTAGTGCAGGGATACTCCTCAAAACAACAAGTGCATAGAATCTAGTAAAACTAGTGCAACATTTCCTCCTCAGCACTCATTACAGATAATAGGACTAATTATGTGTTAGGAACAACTTAATTTGTTTATATTTCTATACTGAAAGACTAGAATCATTTCAAAACAGAAAAAGAACAGAATTAAAATGTACTAATCATTTGGGTAATTTGGCTGATTAAACCCTAGATTTGAGATGAATAACCCTGGGAGATAGAGCAGTTCCCTTATTAGTGGTACAGTCTGATAAATCTTTGGGTATAAATTCTTGCAACTATGGAACACCTTGCTACTTACCCCCATGTACTGTGTATGAGCATTGACATGCTGGTTTACAAAATACACTGGCAAATAAAAGTTGTATCCATGACACATTGTACTCCCTTAAGCAGATAATGCTTTGAAAAGAGATTGGAGCTGGATAACATCAGATCAGAGAATACTGGGCACAGAATACTGTCCTTAGCGTATTGTTTGCATTTCACAGCTGACCATGGCCACGGGGTTCAGCACCACATGGGCATTATACCCAAGCAAATAGGCTGTGCTGAGCATTGGGCAGTTGCTTCCAGAGACTACAGAAATATACAGCACACCATAATAATAGCACAAAACACGGGAGATATTATTTATTTATTTATTTTTACAAAATGTTTGCGAATTCCAAACGGGGAAATCTTTTCCAGTGGGGACCTCAGATCTCAGAATCTCATTCTACAACAACTGCTGTTTTACATTGGGTTTGTGACCATCAATCTGAAGGATACATATGTACACATTCCAATTGCAGTGGCACACAGGCAATTTCCACGTCTACTCCACCTCTACATAATTGGAGTGGCATGCCAGTTTAGAGTCTTTCTGTCAGGGTTAGTTTTAGCATTTAGGGTATTCCCAAAGGGTGTGAGAATTTTCCCAGTGCCTTTGTTACGGTAGGGTTTGTTTGAATTCCCCTATCCGGACCACTGGCTGTTGTGTAGATAAGTCCCATAGCAGGTGACAAGGCAATGTTAAAGTATGTATTTTTGACAGTGCAGACTTTCTACATACTGTATGCCATACAACAAAAAGGCAACAAAAGCGTTTTTGATGTAAATATTTCATTATGAAAACAGTGAGAAAATGATCATCTATGTTGAGCAGGAATGGTAGCAGCCGCAAAGGGGCTGTTGCATCTTCATTGCTGTGCTGGCTCAGTGCTCAGCACCTCTAAAAGTATTTCTGTGTCATTGGTAATTAAAAGAGCATGACGTTTTGGTCCAGCTGATATTTTCCCTTTAGAGGTACTGTATGCCTTTAGGTGTTTTTCCTGTACAAACAGGATTAGGAACAGATTGATAGTTTGCTGCTGGAAGAACATTAAATACAAGTTAGCTGGCAACTGTAATGTACTGAATAACCAGGTAAACACATCAACACATTTTTTTTCTCCTCTGATGGCATGGGCATAATTCAAAAGAATTTTGACCTTAAAATAATTTGGCTACCTTCAAAGAGGTGCTTGCAGACATTTCAGGAGTGTGACAACAAGAAAATAATAGAACAGTCCATATGTTTATGGGTTTTAAAAGTACATAAACAAAACAAAAATGAAAAAATGCCTAAGAGAGAGAGAGAGAGAGAGAGAGAGAGAGAGAAGCCCTTATTGTTGCATTTTGTATTAGTAAAGCAAATCTTCTTGTCAAGGTTTGCAAAACACTGATTAAGAATGTTTGCTGATGAGGAAAGTTGTGTATCTGCTGATTGGTTTACCCATTAACATAATCTGGGAGCACAGACAAATGTGGTCTACACTACCTTCCACATTCAGCTGATAAAGAGGATGAGTTACAAAAATGAGAATTTCTTGGAAATAAAACTGTATTTTACTCAAATTAAACACTATTTGAACCCCTTTATCATCTTTAACCTCTGTTTCTCTGCACTGTTCAATATCTAATACTCACTTGAACACTGGAAAGTCTCATTCAGATTAATAATCACTAAAGGCACACTATAACGGCATTAAGGAAAAAATAGGTTAGATTACTAAATTTAATTAATTATTCGGAACCTGGAATTGTTGACCGCTAAACTCTAGAGGTGTCTCCAACCCTGTGTGCCCCTTTATTACCAGGTTTCCTGCCATTTCTCAGGTTTCACTGGCAGGCAAAGATTACATATACCTAACCTTCTGACTCCCATCAGGTTTTGTTCCAGGTACCAAGAATACAAGCCAAAATATTAACTAAAATATTAATACATTTGAAAACTTTTGTTTGCCATATGCTGCTTAAATATGCAGTGGGCATGTCAGATGAAAATGTATAGAATGATTCTATGGAAACTGGCTAAGCCAGTGCATAGTCCATCGCATTCCATCTCATTCAAATCATACGGCTTGGAAGTTTATGAATGTTCTAATAATCAGACTTTACAAAGAGATGAAAAACAAAGGGGCTAATTTCTAAATATTCAAATTAATTAAAGAAGGAACTAAAAGCAAATCATCATGAAACACTAGGAAGATAAACAATGGGAAGATAAATTAGGGATGCACCGAAATTTCGGCCGCCGAAAATTTTCGGCCGAAATAGCATTTTCGGCCGAAACGTAAGAAAGCGCCGAAAATAAAAGCCGAAATTGTCGCCACGCCTCTCCCATCCTCCCGTCTCGTTCGCGCTGTCATTACGCATCAAACACGGAGTATGTCGGCGGTTTGGAATCACTTGGAAGTTTTGTTATTGTTAAACAGCCTTATTACTGTTATTTATTATCAATAAAAGTTTGATTGCTTAATTAATTTGTAGTTTTTTTAATACAAACAAAAATAAAATATTTTAAACATGTTTTTTAATGAAGACATTTTCGGTTTCGGTATCGGTTTTCGGCCAAGTGCATCCAAAAATTTCGGTTTCGTTTTCGGCCCAGAATTTTCATTTCGGTGCATCCCTAATAATAATATTATATTTTTGTATATTGCACTTTTTAAGATTTTACGTTTATAAAAATGCCATTAAAAATATCCACAGGACAATCCCACAAATATCTTCACACTCAGCAAATTATATAACTGTTCTTTAGACATCGATTGTCTTTGGTGCTGTGTCTTCATCATAGTGTATTAATATAAGTTTCTTTTTTAAATTGATCAAATTTAACTGAGAGCTGATGCTTTGGTTCTTATGTTTTTTAATGTCACCTTCTGGTGAATTGTCAACTTGCTTGATGATAGCTGTTAACTTGTGCATATATTTTTGTCTATCTATCTACATTTAGGCATTTGGCAGATGCTCTTATCCAGAGCGACTTAGATTTTTATCTCATTATACATCTGAGCAGTTGAGGGTTAAGGGCCTTGCTCAAGGGCCCAACAGTGGCAACTTGGTGGTTGTAGGGTTTGAACCTGGGACCTTCCGAACCGTAGTACAATGCCTTAACCACTGAGCTACCCCTGGCACAGAGCTCTCTCGCTCTCGCTCTCTCTCTCACAGAAAAAAATAACATCTAAAATAAAAGAACATAAAAGATTTTACAAAACAACTGATACAGTTAAACCTTGGATTGTGAGCAGAATTTGTACTGGATTCGTATATAAAAGCAAGGTTCCTCATAAGAAATATTGGAAAGTAAGATGATTCATTCCACAACCCAAAATATTAATATAAAAATTATTAATACAATATATAAAGTTAAAATAAAACAAATTATCCTGCACTTTGTCTTCGAATTGTGGCTGGAGTAAGACGAGAGAGGGGGAGAGGACTTTTACACAGACACACACACCCACACACACTAATGGAATCACTCCTCTCTGACAAAGAGTCTCTGTCGGTAAACCTGGAATCTTTAACAAGAAACCTTTCCTTTTGCTTCTTTTTGAGGATGCCATGGAAATGTCACATTGCATTGTTGTTAAACAGATTCATCTCCCACACTGCTACAGCTTTTTTAATCTTTTTCTTCACAGAGGCTGTTGTTGCAGTACAGTTACTAAAGAATAGTCACTACACTTGGACACAAAATAGAAAAAAAAGGCTTTATGTGTGCGCACACACACACATGATGACAATGTTATAGTAAAAAGTACACACGCACACAGATTGCTGCATGTGCACTAAGTATGGCAAACAATTACCCACAATCCCTCAGCACAAGAGAGAAGAACCATTGGCACAGTTGTTATCACATGATGCTCTGCTCTGTTCTTTCTTAGTAAGAATAAAATTTGTAAAAGTATGACACACATATGTCTGCTATTATCATATGTGCATTCTCTTGGTAGACTGGTATACTGTAGAAGTAAACCAGTAAAATGTCTGTCTCCACAACTTATGCATTGCATCAGGCCTATAGCAGATACAATGAGCACCAAGATCCATCAAATCCATTGTTGGCAGATTCATACATAGGGAAAACCGTGATTTTCTGGGCACTGGACAACTGCCATTCAGAGCTGGTGCCAGCTCAGTGCAAGGACTCCAGGGAAAGATGAGTATGGGCATGATAATGTTATTTACTGTAAAAACTGCATTGTTGGCATGCACCTTGACGTGGACTAAAAGATTATTCCAGGCATTGATCTGGGGTTTATAAAAACCTCCAACAATTTCAAAAAGGACAGCCATATACCCACATTAATGTAAAGTATTTAACAGGAATTTAACATTTCTTTTAAGCTGTATAATTAACATAGGTTACAGAATTATATTAAATATACAAATTATATATATAAGAATTTTTTGTGTCAACAAAGTAATATACTGTAGATTGTAGCATTGTAACCTACAGATTGCACTGGCTCCAAATGTATTAATGCCAAATGTACACTGCCTGGACAAAAAAAAAACATTTGGACTTGAATGAACAAATACCTAAGCTCACTGATTGTATAATTACTGCAACAATCAATATGTTACAGTTGGCAACAATTCTTTTAACTGCATTAAGTAACTTCTCATTTCTTAAACAGCCATGTCACAAGATGTATCCTGTGCTCAGGCAAAGATGTAATTCTGTTTCAAAGGGGTCTGCATCAAGCAAAGCAGTTATCGCAGTAATCGTACTTATGTTTAATAGTGAAATTAAGAGCATTTCCACACACGATGTGGCAAGAACTCACAGAACTGAGACTACACAGCTGTGTGGCCATACGAAAAAAAAACTAGTTAGTGAATTTAAAAAAAAAAAAAAAAAAGGTTCAACTTGCCAGAGAGCATATAGATTGGGTTTACTGAATTTACTGAATGACCAGTTTATCACACCAATGGATTTTATTCTTTCCTGATGTCATGGGCATATTCCAGGATGGCAATGCCCATATTCATTGGACCCAAATTTTGAAAGACTGGTTCTGAGAACATGAGGAATATTTTTTATACATTAACTAACCACAATTAAATTTCTTTCCGGTGTGCTGGAGATGGCTTTATGATGTGGTTTGACTCTCTCGTCATCAATTCAAGATCTCTGCCAAAAAATATGAAACTCTGAACAGAAATAGGTGTTTTAAGGTTGCATAATATTGTTGTGACACCACCATGGTGAAAGCCCATTTAAATAAAAAATAAATGCTGTCAAGAACTATTTCTAGAGTATATGTCTTTTTTTCCTTCTTTTTGACCAGGCAGTGTATTCTTATTAAATGTAAGGTTGTCCTCATTTAATTTTTGGTTCATTGTGTTAGAACAGGACATGCCCTGGCAGTCACAGTAGCCAGTTTTTCCAATCTTCTGATTTCTAAAAGCCTGAACAGTCTGTTAACCTGAGTGTGTGTTTGAACTAGAGTAATATGGTCAGTGGGTTTGTTATTGGCTGTTTTTATGCAAGCACCACTGCACAATAGCATTCCATGTCAATCAGATTGTGACAGCTGGGCACAAGATTAGACGCTGTCTATCTAGTGATTTCTCCTGCAAACTGTAGTAAACTCTGAGGTGTGTGTGTTTGTGGGAGGGAATGGGGGCTGGGTAGAAACTGGATTTGAAGTAATACAAGGGCATGTCTGTCCACCAAACCCTGTTTCCAAAGGATTTTAGAAACTTTCACTAAGCATACCAGAAATATTAGAGGCTGCATTTTGATGCTGTGAAAATGGTGCTAACTGAAGAGGTAGGTAGTTTTTATAATATAACATGTTAACATGTTTATTGGGTCTTGTAAACCCAGAATAACATTTTTTATTAATTTTATGCTTTTAATAACCTTCTTTATAGTATTGTTGTTAATGTCATTTATTACTGCTTTCTGATTACTGACAGAATGCAGAGGAAAACAAACACTGATATTATGGGATGCACTTCAGTCTGCACGAAGTCTTAATGTTTTAATCTTCAGATTAGTCCAGGATAATCAGGCCTTCTGTTGCATTTACTGTTTACCATTCAACTACATGCCATGCCACTTACATTATGTATAAAGTTTAGTACCATCTCTGATGTCAAGGTGGAATTTAACGATTCATTATATCAAATTTAATTTAAAATTTTATTTGTCACATACACAGTCATACACAGTACGATATGCAGTGAAATGCCTATACGATGCTATAAATGCTTATATATCCTTGTGCAATGGCCTAGAATGTAAACATAAACATGTGAGTGTAGATGTGTGTCAATGTGTCCATAGTGTCCATGGATGTTAAAAGATTGTACTAGATCTGCATGGTGATGTGGTTGAGAGACCTTATCGCCTGCGGGGAGAAGCTCCTCCTCAGTCTCTCTGTGTTGGTCTTCAGGGAGCGGAAATGCTTTCCTGACCTCAACATAGAGAACAGTCCATTGTAGAGATGGCTGAGGTCCTTCACGATCTTCCTGGCCTTGGTCCAGCACCGCTTGGTGTAGATTGAGTGCAGGTTAGGGAGCTCGTGCGGATGATGCACCACCCTCTGTACAGCTCATTTGTCCATTATATGCATTTGAATTGGTTTTATTTAATCATGTGTGAACTAGTGACCAGCATGCGGCACTCTCACTGTTCCAGACTAGGTTACGGAACGTCTGCACCGCGTGCATCTGAAAAGGCATTAAACATAAAACCTGTGCCAGATGCGATATACAGTATGCAGATCTGGTGTTCCAAGGTAAAAAAAAAGAGCATGTCAGTGTTTTTAAAAAGAAAAACTGGTTCTTCAGTAAATCTGCAAAAGAGTGACTGCTTTAATTTTTTTAAGATCATCCTATTGAAACTGATAATATTCCTAAAATACTCAGCCATTCAGGTTAGGTGCTCTTTTAATGTCCTTAAAAAAAGAAAAATAAATAAATAAATGACTGACCTAAAAAAGGTCTTCGCGACTTTCCACTATCCTTTTCTCTGTCCAACACAATTTTTGTGTTTATCAGAAAGAGAGTTTTTTTTTTTTTAATTTAAGTTAACTGCACCTTTTTTGTGGAAGAAAATGAGCCACTGTATTAGGGACAAGAACAAAAAAAACTTGGTAGAATGGCCCTCCCGATTTTAAGTGCTATAATTTCTGGATGGTTAGAGAAAAGATACTCTAATCATCTTTCTGTAAGACTAATTGGACTTTCTCCTCTCCAGATCTATTGCTACTGTATTTAATTTTTCTTGGACCAGTCTTAGTTCACAGCTCTCTGTTTACGAAATATTTCTTACTGCACATTAATAAATGGAAACAAATCTTCTTCTTTCCTTCTTTCTTTCAGCTATGAGAGCACACTTTTTGATTAGCAGTTTCATTTAAAGCGATTCTTTAATAGCTATTTAAATACAAAGGTTCTAAACCTTCTGAGAGGATTATAGCAACAGGAATTAAATTTGAACCTTATGTATGATGGAGTCTATGTGCTAGACCCTGGTTCATAATTCAAGATTATACTTCAATTCAATCGCTGTATACTGGCTAACAGTTCTGCTAGGTTTTAAAGTGTGGCTGTGGGGGTTTGCCCAGTTTGTCACTAGAGTATTTGTGAGGTCAGGCACTGATGTCGGGTGAAGAGGCCTGGCGCGCAGTCAGGGTTTCAATTCATCCCAAAGGTGTTCAGGGGTGTTGAGGTCAGGGGTCTGTGCAGATCACTCAAATTATTTCACACCAACCTTGGCACAACATGTCTTTACGGATTTAACTTTTTGCATTTTCGCTGGAACACGTTTGGGTCCTTTAGTTTTAGTGAAGGGAAGCAGTAATGGTACAGCATACAAAGATATTTTCGTCAATCGTGTGCTTCCAAATTTGTGGCAGCAGTAAAGGGTAGAACCCCATATGAGTGTCATGGTCAGGAGCTTAAAAGCTTTTTGCCATATGGTGTCACACAACATAAAAAATGTCAGTAAACAGAAGATTCACATAACGTAACACTGCTGCTACACTATACAGTATAAATATGCCCTTGCTGAGTTATATATAATAAATATTCATCTCTACCACATCCTGGTTTAAACATAAAAATCTTACCATCTTAGGTTGGGGTGGAATCGGTATATAATATGTACAGTAAGGTGTATTTTTATCAATTAAAGATTTGAATTTAATTAAACAATGCAATCTTGTTTCAACTTAAGCTTAAGCAGACTCATCAGCCTTGTCCACTTGTTAGCCTCCTGCATTTGGTACTCCTCATGTTTAACAATATTGTATATCTGCAGGTGTATTTATTGTAATTTTACTCTCTGGTGGTCAACGGGTATGCAGTGTAATTTTTGATGATTTGGGTGAGGAGCATGGAATGGTATTGGTTGTGGGAAATTTGAATGCTCTAATTTTGAATTTTGAAATTTGAATGCTCTAATAAAAACTAATGTAAGCAAAATAAAAGTTAATAACAAGAACTTGAAGAGCTGAAAACTTTATCATTTCTTTGATTCTATATATATATATATATATATATATATATATATATATATATATATATATATATATATATATATTATTTTTTTTTTTTACCAAGCACTGCCCTATGAGTTAAACCCTCACTATATTAAAATACATTTCTATTTATATGGCTTTGATCATGGTTCAGAGGAAATGAAAATTTGAAAAAAGAAAGGATGGAAAGGCTTGACATCACTTGACATCCCCTGTACTATAAAGTGGTGGTAGCTGATTATTCATCAGTGTTGACAGGAAGGACATTACCACACCTCATGACTTCCAGGGTGAAAGCACTATTACTGCTGAATAAGACATAACTATAAATCTCAACCCTTCTGTCTCACCCCTCAAATCGGTGCAGATTCACATGGAATATTGTAGTTAAGGAGGTTGAGATGAAGCATTTTTCTCAAGTGCTGACAGGAATTGAGAACTTTGTCTAACAGAATTTTCCTTGTGCAACCACCAGCCTGTCTAAATATAGTCAGTCTTTGGAGTGAAATAACTGTAAAAGAACTGCTCACCAATTTTTTAATAATTTTAAGCCTTAGGATTTGTCAAGAGTAAGCAAGGCAAAAATGCCCAAGGCAAATTATTCAGTCAGTTTTCATTTTAGCAACAATTTCACGCCCAGCAAACACTCACATAAGAATGTTGCTGAAGGGTTTTTTTTTATTTTTTTTATTGTGAATAACAAACTGCTAAGTAACTAACTGAAATTTCCCCATACTTAGAAAACAAAGACAACAGACCAAAGTATACTTTACTAGTGCTAAGAGCTTTATGCAATGTCAAAGCAAGCATGGGAACCCTTGCCTGGATTCAATGCTTTCACTCATTGTATGCACATCAGGTATTCATTGATCTTTTTTATTCGCCATACACAGTCTGAACTGCAAGCATAATGTCCGATCTATGAATCTGATTGATTACTGTTCATTGCAGAACAAAACAGTTTGGCAAATATAGCCTCAAAGAAAAAAAAAACAAAACAAAAAATATCTACAAACAAAATTCAGCAATTCAGCCTGCAGTGGTTTTACTTCATTCACATCTCTTCAGTCCTCTTAACACATTCTTGTAATCCAGGCCGCCCACCACTACACACCATTATACACCATTACGTGTTTTTTATATTTTGTGCCCTGTCACTTAGAAAACAGCAATTCGCCCTTTACTGTGAATTTCCTACACTGTCTTTTTAAACCGCAGGAGTATTAAGTGTCATTCACTATTACATGTTATGCAAGGTTAGACAAGGGCAGATGTATAAGAATCTAGCAAAAACCTCTTTCAACCTTTTTGTTAGCACTTTCTGGTCGGTGTTTAAGCCACTCTTAATCCTTGCTTTCACTTTCTGTTTACCTTGAGATGAACGTATCACCTCAGTAGGATTAACATGCCACTCAGAAGGCAATCCTTCTGCCCAAGAATCATTGCACAGGTGCATTCACCTCTAGCAAACAGTCATATCAAGCAGCTCGTTATCAGATTTAAGGATTCTTTTTTGCCACCTTGCTGATGCAGGCGAAATATCCCCTTCTTCATTGTTTTAATGACAATCATATTGGCATTCCTTACATGTCCCTTATCTCCTGACAGAAAGGATTACACCTTTCTTAGATTCAACTTTGATTAAAACAGAAAGCTCTAAAAGCACTAGCATACTATTGATTGATTAAATATTGGTTTATTTAATATATTGAACATACTGTATGATACAGTATTATTTTTCGATTTTTGTAACATATTGAAAAGATACTTTGATATTGCTTACTTCCATGTCTCTGCATTCTGTGTATTGTACATGTAAAGTCATAAATGAATGGTTAAATATCTTTTATACTGAATTTCAGGACAAGGACAGGACAAGTCTTGCAAGCTCAGTTACCCAGGATGAACATCTTTGGATTTGGGTTTGCTGCTCAGTGGCATTCACCTACTGAACCATTAACACCACAATCAGGAAACAGTTATTAATTAGTTGCTGTAAAGAGACAACTTTGTGCTTAGGAAGAGGACAAAAAGTGATGCATTTTAAATACAATATGCATACACAGAATAATCAAAATTAAAGAGCCCTAAAACAAAGTACTTTTTAGATAGATAGATAGATAGATAGATAGATAGATAGATAGATAGATAGATAGATAGATAGATAGATAGATCTGATTTAAGATTATTGAATTTTAGTAGTCTGTTAAGTGTTTTCCCTGCTGATCATCATTCTTATCCACCATATTTGCCTTTGTCTAGAAGAGACGCCAGGCAGTGAATGGAGTTGTGAAGCAACAGGAGTCTTTTCGATCACCTCTATGGCAGCCTTAGATTCCCAGCTGTGCATTTCCTGCTGAATCAATAACACGAGCTGTCTGTCACATGCATGATGGACTGCTGCTCAAAATCCATGGCCGTTGAACACATACACTGCAGCTATCAACTGAGCTTAAGGCTATTTTTTATCCCTCCATTTGTCTGCATGATATGTGTAAGGATACCATAGTGACATGAATAATTTATGCTGTCCCAGGGGCCAGAATTGCCCGACAATGTGCATGTGAAAAACATGTTACCTCACTTCATTTTCTATCATCAAGGTTATAAGTTCTTGTGCCTTTTATGGACTTCAAAGGGATTCCAAGAGTGGCTTTGCAAGAAATGTAATTTGACAGAGACAGGCCACAATCAAATGATCTTAAAACCCACATGATCCATGGTCAGTAATTCAAGATATTTTACGTAGGAAGATGCTGAGTAAAAATGCAAATGCAATTTGCTATTCTTATTTGTTTTTAAATATTAAAGCCGTAAGGATATGAAATAATCTCCTGGAGCATTTAGTAAAATAATAATAATAATAATAATATGTTGGTGGTTTTTAACAGAAAGTACTGAATACATTAATCTAAAAAACAAATATTCAGGGGGAAAAGGTCTAACCTATTTTCTCACCAGTCATGATCAGTCAGGTTAATTTCAAGTTGGCATAAGATTTAACCAATACAATTTCAATCAGGCTCAATATGTAGTATTAGTAAAAAGGACCCCCAGCTTATTGCTTACATGTGCTCAGGAGGAAACTGAATAGTTGTGAATGAAGGTGGTCTGTATCAAAATGATGTGACTGCCACCAGGTGGCCGGATGATGTAAAAGCACCATGTCCATGTTGAACTCATTGCCTATTCAACCTGCTTCTGACTGCAGCGCAGCCTTTCCATTAGCTCTCAGCCTCAAGCAGTGCAGAGAAAAACAAAGGACACAGCATGAACAACAATACAACTAAGGGCCACATTTTAAGAGAGAAGTGAAGCTTTAACTGCTTTGAAGTCTTTCCTGCTGCATTTGTGTGGCCAGTGAATAAAGATGCTCTTTTGTGTCTGACAGTGTGAGCCAGAACCACTGAACACAATGGATATAGAGCCACAGAGACAAATTACGCTTCTCCCTCACAATGTGTGAGTGTGTGTGTGTGTGTGTGTGTGCTGTATGTAAGTTTTATAACATTTTATCTTTTCAATGTATACAGTTAATACCTGGTAGCACTTCACTGTATCTATTAAATGCATTAATGACTCTGACAGCATTATAATGCAAACATTGTACATTATCCTGAGGAAGAAAAAAAAATGTCTCTGCGATACATTTTTCTTTTTTATACAAATATAAATTACATGTCATAGACGGAGAAAGCTGACCTAGCAATAATCCAACTGGAACAGATATCTCTGCATTCCTCTCCCTCTCATTGCCATTGATCCTATTCTAATCACGTTGTACCAATTTAAACATCACTGCCATAAGGAAACGCTTGCATGAGCAAAACACACAGATACACACTGCTGTGAGCACAGGCCTGGAAATCTGTAAGATTCATTTAAAGTGCTTGTAGTTTAATTAAAGTCACCAGGCAATTAGCAGCAAGGGTATTCTTTTTAAAACATGTATCTATCATCTTCACATCATTAGTCAAGGTTTGATAATTATAACCCTGTCAGTGATGCAGTGGGTCATGTAAATATATGGCTTGAAGCACACATTGATCATACAGTATAAGCTTTAGCCATGTAAACATGGCAGTCTATAGAGATATTGTCAACTTAGTAATACAAGCCCCTGGTTCAGGATTAATAGAGTGTACCCTGTTAGGTTATCAGCCATTACGGTGACAGGTTGTTATCATACTGCCATGTCTCTAATCAAAAGTAATTATCATCAGTAAGGGAACTTCCATCAGGTATAGTGAATATACGTATGACATGAATGCATTTGGAACGTGCCTAACAAAAGGGAAAAGTCTAACACTAAGAAAAAAAATCTTAGTATACTACTATAGTATATTGAAGCCCGGATTTCTAGAAGTATCTATTGCTTTCTTTTTAAAAAGTTATCTTATTTTGTTCAGTCATTCAATCATCTATTCAAAACTCTAATAGGTCCATGTGACAGCGCACATTTTTGTAATTTCAATGTAATAGCTGAACATTATGTGCTATATAATTATGAGCAGTTTAAAGTGCTGAATATCAGCGGTATGCAATCTTAAAATATAAAACTGCTTCCATTTATGTCTTTATAATATATTGAATTCACATAGTGCATTTAGGACAATACATAAGGAATAGTCCAGGATTTAGTATTCAGCATCCAACAATAATCACATAGGTGCCGTATAAAACTTATTCTGTTCATATAATGAATGGAATGTTATAATTTCTCATACGGCCATTATGTTGTTAGGCTTGTGACAAGTGTCAGGTGTTGTGACCTTTGTATAAAAATGATCAATGTTTGATGGCTTATGTGCATGTAGCTCCTTCTAGGATATCTCAGACACCTTCGGGCCCAATCTCTGATCATTAATTCATGCTGCAGAAATAGATTTTCTGCAATTAAAAGAGGCCTGGTGCTAAAAGAGGAACTTTTTGTTCTCTCCAGTGACTTGTAGCAGTGCTAAATTCTAGAATGGTGCATGAGCATGTTCATATTGCATGAGTCTGTAATTTATTTGCACTCTTGAGCAGACAGGATGCAGTAATAAATATTTCTTTTCACTCCCCTTATGTTCATCGCCTTTGAACATCTATTTTAGGTGACATTTTCCCTTTAAACATTTTTAATATGCAAATGTGTAAATGATAATTAATTCATACTTTTCATTGCCATGCAGCGGCCAGCTTTGTCTGTTACCTCGATTCCATTTTCTATTGATTGCTTCCTCTGTGTGGAGCTGAAACGTCTTGGCAACCCAGTTTGAATAGGACATTTTTGGTCAAAGCAAAAGCTTAGACTTGAAGATAATAGCACAGGCATCATACTGTGGTCCCAAAATGATGCAAATAAAAGAGGCTTTGAGATTGTAAAAAAGTAGAGAAAATTGAAATGGAAAATATGCGAGGGGGTCACAAGTAGAAATGCTCATATAAATGTGATTTCTCTACACACTGCAGAGGCAATGAGATGTGGCAGATTTGTTTTGGTTGAGTTCATATGCTTGTGCTTAACAGCATGAGCTCTGCATGGTTTAGTCCGACGTCTCTTCCAGTCTATTCACCAAGAGCACATAAATCAAAGCCTGATGAGAGCTACCAGCACAGCCATCAGCCTCATTCTCTTCTCATTTCACCACAGCCCACACCACATCCACATCAATTTGGGCTTTGTGCACAATATGATTACTTACTTAAAGTGATATTTTTTATATATACTTATATAAACATATGCAGGATTTCTATAACATTTCAGCATAAGAGGTTTGGAAAAAAAAAATCCAACAAATTAACATAATTCTGTTTTCAAAAACAAAATTCTGATACATACAGTACATTTACTATATGGATGCTTAATCAGTCATTGTCATGTGATTGACCAAAGTTCCAGAAAAGAGAGGACTAATGTAGTAATTAAGGTGACTTGGATGCTAAGATGACACACATATATACTGGTACTAGCATAGCTAACATAAATACTTGACTAACATACCCACAAAATTACGGTAAGACCTATGCTCCTGAAAAACCTGGCAATCCAGTAGAAGTCTCGAGATGGACTCTGCTTACTATTCTGCCTGAGGAGATTTGTATAGCAATTAGCATCATGTACCGTATGTATTGGGCAATTTCTGCCAGCAGGAACACTAGTATTGGATAACAATGTCATTTAGTTGTAAACATCTTGCCATGTTATCCAACTAAAACACAACCCTTGGGCCAAATGGTTTTTAAAAGTTAATGGGAATTTAATAAATTGGTAAAGCAATAATGATGAATAACTGACCCCTGCCAAAATGTTGCAAGTATGACCTCAAATACCTTATAGCGTATATGCAGCTTAAGTTTATAAGAGTGGTAAAAAAAAAAAAATCTGGAAATCAGTGAGTCATATTGTTTATAATTTAGGAACACTGTAACACTGGGTACCATAAAGCTTTGCTAAGCGTTACAGTACTGTATCGTGAAATGGTGTTCACACAACATTCAAACTGCATAAAGTATAGTTTTATACAACAGATCTGGGACATTATGCGGCACATATTTACATCTTGCACAAAGTCATACTGCCAGTGATATTTTTTTCCTTGTGTCTATTTCCTGAGGTAATGATTTGGTAAATGGCACTTCTTTAGTCTTTTTTTTCACTCAAAGGAGTTTGTGAAGCTCATAGTTTGACAAAGCCTTCTGTGCTTACACCACTGAAACCTGCTGCTGAGTCTCCAGCAGGGGAAAAAGATAGAAAGAACTAGGAAGAGCATTTTAAGAATGTACCAGTTGAGATTAAAAAATTTGATCAATAAATGTGATGCAGCATTGTGTTGGGGTTGTTCGTTTAACGCTATCTCAGTGTCATTGTAGGTACTAAAGCTCCATCGTAACTTCCTTAAAGTAATTCTAACTTTTAAAATCCACCTGATAACAATGCTGGTCACAAGGTCTATTATAATGGGCAAATTAACGCTGTCAGTGTTCTGACAACCACAAATTCTTGCTGAGGTGTTGTCAATGCTCAGTAGAACATACTGTAGCACACTTGAAAAGTATAACTATATTAAATTATATATATATTTTTCTTTCTTCTACATGCAGACTTAACCTGCTGACTATTCCGATCATGTACATCATTCAAGCTTGCTTGACTGTTCACAAAAGCTTTTTGGAAGGATTTCCACAATGTAAGTTCTTCCTGAGGGCATCTTACAAACCACAGTGTGATAAATTCACTAAATGTTATTGGATCTACAAAATATTATTGTGTGCAGTGTATTCTTGACAAAAGATCAACTGATACCAACTGTAAAGAACAAGAGTGGTTAATACATGTCATACAGTAGGGCTTTTTTGCAGCTGGTGGTCCAGGGATACTTGATAATATTTACCTGATATCTACTATAAGTATTTTAGCAACAATAATGCAAGAAGTAAGGTTTTTTTTTGCATTGGATTAAAATGAATGGTCACAGAATAACACTATGTTTTGGCTTACTGTTGACCTATTTTCTTCTGTCAACTGTTAAAAACCAAAAATAATAGTTGTCTGGATTTCATTGACTCGGATAACCAGTATACATGGTTGTATACAACAATCGCCTTTTTCCCCCACCTTTTCATAAATCAGTCTACAGGACAAAAAATAACACACATCTTTAAATAGTGATGGACCACCTTTGCAGCATGGAAAAAAATCAAGAAGTATTACAAATGATTGAGTCTTCATTCAGAACCACCTTAAAAAGTGCAATCTCTCTAAGCCCATTGAGGCCTATTTCTATTCTGCAATTACTGAGGGTAACCTCGCTGCCTCTATCACTGTCTTGTTCCCTTCTGGCTCCAAGGCTGGGTTGTGTTTTTTAATCTTCTAAGAGACTCTTCAGCTGCTTGTTCTCCTCCATCAGGGCCTTGCTCTTGTCCACATTAAAAAAAAGAATAAAATCTGTGTGGATTTTCCACAGATCCTACCCATCCTTACAATAACTTCTTCTCCAAACAGCCATTACGGCTATGTTTCAAGGAGATTGCTGTCTACATAACCATTTACCTTCAGGTTTCCCTGAAGTACACTTGTCCTTCTCCTATTATCCATATCCATCTCTCACCGCATTGTCGATTTGCACACCATTTGCTTAATTCCATGCTGCTACTTTAAAGTAATTAAATACCCACCAAGCAATTTTCTTCTTCTCTTAAATGTGTTTTAAAAGCTGGATTCTAACAGGATGATTTGACTTAGGTATGTACCATCTTGAAGGTGTGTGGCGTAACTCTGTTGTGGTCCTGTGACTGACAGCTTAGTTAATTGCTGTGTTTTCACCAGTCCACCTGTTGAATCAATTATTCAAAAGAACATTCTTTTGTGTTCAGTGCTAAGGTCAAATATCCTTTGTATTATATGGTCTTTGATGTTTGAGGTGTTTGTGTTATCATTTGTGAGTGAAGGTACTGAACCACAATACTTGTATATATTATGTATCTCTTTTCATAATAATAATAATAATAATAATAATAATAAGCTCCTTGGTGAACTTGCATATGCTTTGGGGTCAGCAGCACTATTCTAGTGTCAAATGACAAACACTACCATGTTCTCAAATGCAGAGTTAATTATCTATTCAATAATTGATAGTGGGACAATTGTCATTTACTCGAACAGCCACAATCTGTTACCAGTCAGTCAGTAAACCTTGTAACCTACTAAATTTTGCAAGAAGGAAACAAACAGGCTAAATTAATGAAGTCAGAGGGTGTCACTTTTTAAAGGCAATTTACAAAAACAAGCTAGAAATTATAAAATTTTAAATGTACATTTATCATTAATAATACATTGCATGTTACTTTTATGATTCTCCAGAAAAATAAATGTTTCTATCCCTGTATACTCTACTTATGCACTGCTAAACCTTAACTAACTTATTTGCAATCAAGGTCTGAATTCTGTTCCACTTCCAGACCCAGATCTTACATAAGAAGACTGAAATTACATAACCGGCCTGAACTTCACAAAGGCATAACATGTTGAGGCCCAGAACTAACTCTTTCATTCCAACAAGAGCCTCATTTTCACTCAACTGCACAGAAGCTGCTTGTGCCAAGTCACATTCTCAATTCAGCTAAGGCCGGAATCAAGCAACTCAGAACAGAAGAAGGGTTTCAGCTGGGGTCTCAGCTCTCCATGCAAAAAGGAAGCGTGACTTGGCTCACACATTGGGAGAAAAATGTTCATGAGTCCATGGCTCTTTAAAATGCTTACATATAAATAATTATTAGAATTTTTTCCCGGTGGTGTATAGTAATATTTTATCATCCCATGTTGTCATCCCATGGTAAATACAACAATTATTATTAATCATAGACCAGACCATGACAACTCAGTGACACTATTTCCTTGTAGTTAATTAATTCGAATGAGGCATGGGAAATTATTTAGAGTTTGACAGTGGGGGGTAAGTTGGACATAGTCTCAGCTAAGTTACTGAGCTCTTGAGCACATTATTTTACCCTCAGTAAGACAGTTGATAATTTTTTCTCTTTATAAGTGATGAAAGATAATGATACCGTATAAAACTATAAATTGCCTTATTTAATTGAATTGGACAATACCAATTCATCACTGTGTGCCTTCTTGTGTATTATTCTTGTGTCACAGTCGCCTTGCATTTAAATAGGTTTTACACAAAAATGAAGCTTGAATGAATGAAGCAATGAATGAATGAACTAACAAACAAAGCCAATAAAAGGACCCGTGTCGTCATGGAGAACCGAAACACATCCAGTGCTGGCCAACCCTGGTTCCCACAAAGTATTTCCTCCTTACAAATGAAATACTTATGAGGGGATTAATGGTATCCAAGCCACCACTTTCTTCTATTTTTTTATTTATTTCTCCTTGTTGATCAGATTATAATAGCCAAAGTGTACATACAGTGTATCCCTAAATACATTGCCCGGCCCAAAAAAAGTCACACACTTTAATATTTAGTTGGACTGCCTTTTGATTTGATTACAGCAATGGCATAATTTTGTTAAGCTTATGCAATGTCGTAACCTTTATTTTCATCTAGGGTCACATTAGACCTTTAGTTTCTAAGATCTTGTGTTGATGATGGAAGAGTTTGACCACAGTGTAAAGTCTTCTCCAGCACATCCCAAAGATTCTTAATAGGGATAGGGTCTGGACTCTGTGGTTGCCAATCCATGTATAAAAATTATGTCTCATGCTTCCTGAACCACTCTTTCACAATTTAAGCCAGAGGAATCCTTTCATTATCATCTTGGAATATGTCCGTGACATCAGGAAAGGAAAAAAATTCATTAATGAAAAAAAAACTGGTCTTTCAATATATTCAGGCAGTCAGCTCACCTTTTTTTTTGGGCACATAACATTGCTGAACCTAGACAAACAGGAGCAAATCCAGATCATAACACTGCCCCCCACATGCTTGTACAGTTGGCATCATTTCAGCCGCCTCTCTTCTTACCCTGGTGTGCCCACCACCATGGCAAATGGTAATATGGACTCATCAGACTACATGACCTTTTCTCACTGCTCCACAGTCTATTCCTTATGCTTCCCCGTGAACTGAAGCCTGTTTTAGAAATTAGCCTCACTGAAAAGGGGTTTTTGTGAAGCTACACAGCTGTTTAGTCCCAATCGACTGAGTTCTATTCGTACTGAAACATTCTTACTTTCACTATTAAACATAGCTGTTTTAAACATAACTATTTAGCACTATTTAGCATTTTTTCCTCAATGATGGTACACCACTGGTTCACCACTATCTTCTCAGGTTTTAATAATGTATTTTTCACTTCTTAACACAATTTTAGACAAATTTGAAATCTCCTTTCTTTGCTTAGGGCATGACAATAATTTTGCCCTTCTGACACAGAGTAACATCTTTGGCACGACCACAGGATATGTCCCCTGACATGGATTTTGTAATGTGTAATGATGTAAGAATTAAGAAACTACTCACTGCATCAGTTAGGTTTAAATAACTTGTTTGCCAGCTGAACCATATTAATCATTGTGGTAATAATTTAATGCAAGGCCCCTACCTATTTGCTTAATTAAATACAGGGGGTGACTTTTTTCTTTTGACACGGCAGTGTATATAACAAAAATACAACTACTGTACTATAAAGTAAAGAAATAGGTTTATGTTAATTCTTTAAACCTAATAAACAGTTAAACGTAGAAAATTGGTTAAAACATATTTAAATGTTAAGAGTTTAAAGAGCACTAAATAAAAAGACTTAAGCTCTGTTGAAATGATGATCTAATAGTACGTCTCTCTCTCCACCCAGCCTAAAAAGTAAAGGAGGAAGAATACAGAATTACTATTACTGTCTTTAGATGCTAACTATTATATTAAGGGATAAGACAGATAGGAAACTTTGGTACTTACCTCCAGGATAGCGTCTAAGAATAAGCTTTCTGATTTCATCATAGATAAAGATGAGGAGAGAGTATGGGAAAGCACAGAACCACCAGTTGGGTCTAAAAAAATAAATAAATAGCCAATCATTTAAAAATGAAAATCTTTACATGATCAAGAGATGTTGTCGTAACTCATTTAATACCAAATACATTATATTTAAAGAAATTATATATAACTTAGCTTACTTAAGAGGATACATTCTCAGCGCCACATCCATCCCTGGGCAGTAAGACAAGAAGGCTGCAAGGGCAGTTTCCTCAAACAGTCCAAATATGAGAATTTTATTTCTGTAAAAAAAAAAAAAGAAGCATATTTTAGCCAAGTAACCATATGGAAAATATCCCCTTTAAAACCATGGTCCGTGGATCTTATATTCTCAGATAACTATCTCTTTTTATTTTATGTAACTCACTTCATTCCTTGCTGGAAGACAGAGTTCCTTCTAGTCTTGCAGATGATCAAGTCAGCCCACTGCACAATCACAATGCTGGCAAAGAAAGCAGTGTGGCAGGTGAACTCCACAATCTTTCTCTGTTCGTACGTCTGTAATGATGCAAGAAAGGAGATGTGTTCACAACCAGTTAGAAAAAAGGGTGATATGAGGAAAAACTGTGTTCTCCTTACCCACTGCTGCCCATAGCTGTCCTCGAGGTCATTGACATTTTTATCATCCCAATGCACACGGATTCCAAGTAGTCTTGGTGGCAGGAACCCATTTTCAGCCAGGATCACAAAATATGCGAAAAAGCCAGCTAGCGCCTGTATCATACCTGAGAAGATGGAACCAATTTACATGATTGAATAAAAAAGAGACTTTAATCATATTATATGGCTGATTTGTCTTTCAGCTAAGTTGTGTGTATCATTTATTGTATCAAGGTGTGGCAAACTTATATTTCCCCAAAAATTATAAATGTATCGAATTTGCAGATCAGTACGGCTGAAAAAGAGTATGTTGACTAACATTAAAACATAATATACATGAAGTGCACTAAATCTTCCAGTAATGCAGCTCAGCCCCAGCAGCATATTGGCTACAGCAGCCACCCAATAAATCTTCCTTATATATGGAGGCATTTGAGTTTCATATTAATGATTCTCTTTATATGTACATTTACACATACTCATAAACTCTTATAGTATATAAATATTTTCCTGACCTAAGTATATTTCCTCAGAATATCATGTAAACAATAGGAATAAATGTGGTTATACACATTTTGAAAAATGAGTGTTTAAGTGTTCAGTTTTTAACATTTCCTGCACATAGACACACATCTCCAAAAATGATAATTGTGAAATTAACTAGGCACTAAAGCTTGCTTCGTAGGAAACCATTTCGAGTCATTTAATTTTACCAATAAAATCAGGAAAATTACAGCATCCTCACCTATTTGGCCATATGCAATGCTAATGAGTCTTTCATTTACTAGCTTGTCTGTTTTGGGGTTTCTCGGCTGTCTCTTCATGATATCACTTTCAGCAGCTTCATATGCCAGAGAAATAGCAGGAACCTTAATACAAAGACACAATGAATAGTATTAGCTGCAATCACAATTACAAGCATACAGTTAAAGCGAGGCTTTACACTGACCATGTCTGTTCCAAGGTCAATACACAGAATGGTGACAGTTCCCAGTGGCAGAGGGATATTAGCAATGATGAAGAGCAGAAAAGGGGTGATCTCAGGGATGTTACTGGTCAGAGTGTATGCAATGGACTTCTTCAGGTTGTCAAAGATCAGCCGACCTAAACGAAAGAAATGCATATACATTATCTATCTTTTATAATATATAAAACCTTGGCAGGTTTCAGCAAATACAATAATGTACCTTCTTCTACTCCAGTCACAATTGATGCAAAGTTGTCATCAAGAAGGATCATATCAGCAGCCTGCTTGGAGACATCTGAACCAGCAATGCCCATAGCAACACCAATATCAGCTTTCTTTAGTGCGGGGGAATCATTCACACCATCACCTGTAACTGCCACAATGGCTCCCTGTGGTACAAAGCAAATTATGTTTTAATGAGATTTAGTATGACAGATTTCTAGCCTACTGCAATAAGAAGTCAAAACCTATACAAATATCATGGTTGTTACTAAACAGCTCTTATATTTTCCTGTATGTTTATTATAATATGCCACATACTTTATTCTTGCATAGTACACAAGAAAGCAGAAATTGGGCCTAACATTTTCCAATCATAAGGTGTACCAACTTAACAGGGAAAAAAAAAGAATTACCTGCCGTTGACACCCTTCAACAATGATTAGTTTCTGCTGGGGCGAAGTTCTAGCAAACACAATCTCTGTATGGTATTTTAGGATGTCATCTAGCTGCTCCGCAGTAAGGTCTTTAAGATCTCCCCCATGGACCACGCATGCTTTAGCATCTCTAAAAAAATAAGAAAGAAAACTCTTTATTCATCCATAGTAAAAGATGTAGTGATGCATTTATAGCTTCCGCTTTTACAGTGCATAAGTAACTCCTACTTGAATTGTGGTGCCCTGCTCTTAGTAATCTAAGTGCATGTTAGTTATAGTAGAGTCTCTCAATATATATTGACGACAGCCCAAGTATATTTTCGCATCCTTTTTAAAAATCGGTTCAGCAGAATGACGGCATTTCACCAATTAACTAGAAGTACACCACCACTTGCAGAATAAACAGGTATATATGATGGGTAGCACAAGAGTGGTGTAATGTCCTAATAATGAATCGATTGCGGATGGTAAAATGTATAAGAAGGGCGTACTGACGGTTGCACATCCTCTGCAGAGACACACAGTTGCACACGGTGAACGGCTCCCCTTTATAAAACCCAAAAAGAGTAATAAAACGTCTCGGGTTACTTTGCTGTAACCCTGTTCCCTGAAAAGGCATGAACGAAATGCTGCGTGAAAACGCTATGGGAACATCTGTCCGTGTTGCCGGTTGTGAAGCATGTGTGTATCAAACACGCCAAATTTTGGCTTATATAACCTCGGTCAGATGACTTCGTCTGATCAGACGCACCTGCAGGTTATAAATAGGAGTAAACCGGAAACATTTCTCAGATTGATTTTGTCTGAAGGGACATCCGGTCACGTGGGCAGTGCGGCATTGGAGCGCAGCATCTCGTTCCCGCCTTTTCAGGGAACAGGGTTACAGTAAAGTAACCCGAGACGTTCCCTTTCAAAGGCTACACTCGATGCTGCGTGAAAACGCTATGGGAACGAGAATACCAACACCCGAGGAGGTCTCTGAACTATCTCTGGGAAGCTGACTCGAGGACCCGTGAACCCGGAGTAGCAGGCACATCCAGGCTATAAAATCTAACAAATGTGTGCAGAGGGCAATAGCATCCCTCACCCAGAGTCTGTGTAGTGGCGGCCGCCCCCCGGTTTCGGTCCCCATAGCATATATAGAGCTGCTCTGACTTATGCCACTGGCCGGTGCGGTGGACGTAAATTTGAAGAGCACGTACTGAACAACAGGGTGCATGGTTGAGAATGGAACTTTTGGAAGATAGTTCTGGTGAGGATGCAGAACAGTCCTGACTAGCCCAGGGGAAAAGTCTAGACAGGATGGGGAGACTGACAAGGCGTGCATGTCTCCAACTCTCTTCAGAGAGGTAATGGCCATAAGAAAAACCATCTTAAGGGTCAGAAACCTGACAGGCACTGACTCTAGAGGTTCGAAAGGGGTGTCAATTAGACCTTCGAGCACGACAGATAAATCCCATGAAGGGTCAGTGGCTCTAGTGGGTGGCCTCAACCATTTAGCTCCACGAATGAAACGGGCAACTGAAGGGTGCTTTCCCACCATTACCCAATCAGTCGGAACGTGGCAGGCTGAAATAGCGGCTACGTACGTCCTGAGAGTACTAGGGCACAAGCCCGAGGACAACTTTTCCTGCAGGAACTCCAGTACTGAAACAATTCGGCAGTGAACTAGGTCTACCTGCTTCGTCATGCACCAACTTCCAAATACATTCCATTTGAGGGCATAGGCTTTCCTAGTGGAGGGAGCCCTAATATTTAAAATAGTGTCAATAACGCTGGCTGAAAAAGCAGCTTGACTTAGTTGGTCACGTTCAGGAGCCAAACGTGAAGGTTCCAAAGCTCTGACCGGGGATGAAATATTGTCCCCTGCGCCTGAGACAGGAGATCCCTCCTCACTGAAATCACCCATGGTGAGCCGTCGAGGAAAGATATTAGGTCCAAGAACCACACTCTGGTCGGCCAACAGGGCGCTATCATAAGAGGCGTAAACGCTGTTGACGGACCCTCACCAGGACTCCCGGGAGCAGATCTATCGGAGGAAACGCATAAAGGCGTAATTTGGGCCACGTATGGGCCATGGCGTCCAGACCCAGGGGAGCTGGACAAGTCAGAGAGTAGTAGAGGGGACATTATGCTGTCTCTTGGGAGGCAAAGAGGTCCACCTCTGCTGTAAAGAATTTTTTCCAGATCTGACTGATTACTTCAGGATGGAGCTTCTATTCCCCATGTGTCACAGCTTGTCTGGACAATAAGTCTGCTCCCACATTCATGTGCGCTGGAATGTAAATCACCCTGAGGGACAGGAACTCCAAAGCAGAACCTGGTGTGCTAGCTTGTTCAAGCGGCGCGAGCACAGTCCGCCCTGGCGATTTATGTAGGAGACTACCGATGTGTTGTGCACCCGCACTAGAACATGGTAGCCCCTCAACTGCTGGAGGAAATTCTGTAGGGCCAAAAATAGAGCCATCATTTCGAGGCAATTGATGTGCCATGCGAGAATATGGCCTCTCCAGCTCCCTTGGGCTGGACGGCCATCCAAGAACGCACCCCAGCCGGTGAGGAAAAGCGTCTCTCGTTAGCATTTTGCGACGACAAGACGGGCCTAGAGTGGGACACAAAGTAGAAACCACATAGAAAGGGTACGAAGTCCTCTGCGCGTAACCCTCATTTACCCCGGGGATTGGCCCTTGCATGAAGTCCCCTGGCTCTTAGCCACAACTAAAAAGCTCTCATGTGCAGAAGGCCCAAAGTTATCATCGTGGATGCAGCTGCCATGAGGCCTAAACATTTTTGAAAGTGATGTACAGTCACTCTCCGGTCTAGCCTGATTTCCTTCAGGGCGTTAAGAATGGATTCGATATAAGCAGGAGACATCTGTGCCCGCATAACGTTATTATCCCAAATAACACCCAAGTATGTTGTCCTCTGAGCTGGAAAGAGAATGCTTTTCGCAGCATTGAGTCTCAATCCTAATGAATGAAGATGAGCAAGGACGACATCCCGATGTTGAAGCGCTAGCTCCTGAGACTGGGCCAGAATGAGCCAGTCGTCTATGTAATTTAAAATACGGATGCCCTGGAGTCGCAAGGGAGCCAGGACTACATCCATGCACTTTGTGTATGTGTGGGGTGATAGAGCTAGACCAAATGAAAGGACCCAATATTGGTAAGCTTTTCCCCTGGAAGCGAACCTCAGGAACTTCCTGTGTTGTGGCAAAATTTCTATGTGAAAATATGCATCCTTCAGATCTATTGTCACAAACCAATCCCTTGGTTGAATTTGTGAAACAATGCTTTTGACAGTCAACATCTTGAATCTGTACTTTTTGAGATAGCGGTTCAGTCCGCGAAGATCTAGGATTGAACGCAGCCCCCCGTCTTTCTTGGGAATCAGGAATAACGACTGTAGTAGCCTGACTATGTCTGGAAGGAGAACCTGTTCTATGGTCCCTTTTTCCAGCAATGCCTGCAGTTCGAGAGTCAACAGATGCGCCCTTTCCGGTATCACGGAGGTGGTAATCACGCCGTTAAAACGCGGAGGGCGATGTGCAAACTGAATCTTGTAGCCCATTTCTACAGTCTTTAACACCCAGGGAGATATGCTTGGCAGTAGCTTCCACTCTGCCAGCTTCTCCGAAAGGTGCACAAGTTTTAGCACTTCAGCTACGCTGGGTGTTAGTGGTTCGGCATCCTGGATTACAGCAGGATCGAAGGACTAACATACTGTTGGAGGTCGGTGTTGTCCGAAACATCAAAGGCAGCGGAAACTGAGAACCGACCCCCTGGGGGTGCCAGGGAGGGCGTCTTCCTATGTGAAATGGTGTTACGCGCCCCTCCCCGGGGGGGTCCACCCCCATGGTCCTGGGCACATAAGCTTTAGGACGACTTCTTTGAAAAGAAAACAGTGCGGCGATCTGACCTCTTTGAGGCGGCCTGTGAGGGGCGGCGAGCCGTACCCCAGTCTTTACGAGGGGGTGCCCGGCTGCTGACGGTTTCTTTCTGCGCCTCCCGACTGGCGAGAATCAGATCTAAACGAGACTGGGTGGCCGACAGTCCTTATGCCTGTCAAATTTAACCATAGGTGCTTTCCTGCGGACACCAGGGAGGCCGTGGAACGGCCGATAGCACGGGCCGTCTGTTTGGTCGCACGAAGGGACGAAGTCAGTCACCCGGTATAATTCTGTGAAGGCTAACACATTCACAGTGCTGCTTATGTTCAAATCCTTTAGCAGGTCGGCCTGATACAACTGCAAGACCGCCATGGTGTGCAAAGAAGCGCCAGCTTGACCTCCTGCTTAAAACGCCTTACCTACCAGGGTAGAAGAAGTTCTACACGGCTTGGAGGGAAATGTTGGCTTCTTTAATGAGGATGATGTCCCAGGAGAGAGAGCGTCTCCTCTATCTGAGTCATCACCATGTAACCACATGCTTTTGCATCAACAATATTCGCATAAAACGAAGTTGATGGTACAAAAATACGGGATGAATAAGGCTTGCTCCATGAACGAGTTAATTCTTTGTAGAGGTCGTCAAAAAAGGGGAGAGAGTGATGTTGTGGCTTCATCTCCTGGCCACCCGACAAAAATCTGTCATCTAATTTTGAGCGTTTGGGGAAGGCTTGCTCCTGTGGCCAATCAATGTGCAGCCGCTCGACTCCACGCATTATGACTTCAAGCAGCTCCTCATACTCTCTATCTTCTTTAGAGGAGCGTTCTGAGGTAGCTACTTCCATTTCCACAGAAGCAAGAGAGCAAGCCTCTTCTACACACTACACGCTCACAATGCTGACCGGAAGACAAAAGATCTGAGAAATGTTTCCGGTTTAGTCCTATTTATAATCTGCAGGTGCGTCTGATCAGACGACGTCACCTGACCGAGGTTATATACAGTAAGCCAAAATTTGGCGTGTTATGCTTCACAACCGGCAACACAAAAAGATGTTCCCATAGCGTTTACACGCAGCATCAAGTGTAGTCTTTGAAAGGGAACTGAAGCAGCACGGATCCCTGTGGCAACACAGCACTGGTCAATGAATGACCGGTTAAAAAAATAGCTTTTGTTTTGTCAGTGTGTAACTCAAGTGATTTTTATGAATCTGTGCTATATCTTTACTTTTCTTTATTATTATTTATGATTGCTTAGTTGGTTAAAATAAAATTAAATTTCTCATAATGCCTATGTTGTGCTTAAAGAAATTATATATCTAAAGAGAATATATTATCTGTATTGCACGATTCTGACCACATATATATTTATTAAATTATAGTAACGCAAATGGCTAAAACGCTAGTTTTTCAGGGCCGTGTGCTCTGACAAACCACCTCTATCTGAAGTGCCATCATTATTCACAAAAGAGTGCTTAGTTCCCACAGTAATTTTTTTTTTTTTTACATTGTGTTACTCTTCACATATGGGTAGATGGAAGGGAAGGTTTGTAGGTTTGATCTCTGAAATATAAAATTAATAGAAATATCAAATAAATAAAAAATTCTGTTAATGGTTTTATGTATTTGTTGCTTATTGTATGTAGTAGACCACTTTTGTGCTCGAGACCGGCTCTACGGGGAGGCAAGAGGGGGAATGTCTTGCCCCCTTAAATCAAAATTTTAAAATGTTGAGAAAGCACATGTTAATATACTCACAAAATTAATATATTACAACTTGATAAAATGATCTGCGGTAGCGGAAAAATCAGCTGAAAAAGGGACACTACACAATATGGTATTAGATTTCCCTCAAGTCTCTGTCTCTCTGCTGTGTGTATTCATCACACATACACGCGCGTGCGTGCACACATGATGCCCCCTTCACATTTCTGACAGGGGCTTATACAGGGGCTATACAGGGGCTTGCAAAAGTATTCGGTCCTCTTGAACTTTTCCACATTTTGTTACATTACAGCCACAAACATGAATCAATTTCATTGGAATTCCACGTGAAAGACCAATACAAAGTATTGTAGACGTGAGAAGTGGAACGAAAATCATACATGATTCCAAACATTTTTTACAAAAAAATAACTGCAAAGTGGGGTGTGCGTAATTATTCAGCCCCCTTTGGTCTGAGTGCAGTCAGTTGCCCATAGACATTGCCTGATGAGTGCTAATGACTAAATAGAGTGCATCTGTGTGTAAGCTAATGTCAGTACAAATGCAGCTGCTCTGTGACGGCCTCAGAGGTTGTCTAAGAGAATATTGGGAGCAACAACACCATGAAGTCCAAAGAACACACCAGACAGGTCAGGGATAAAGTTATTGAGAAATTTAAAGCAGGCTTAGGCTACAAAAAAGATTTCCAAAGCCTTGAACATCCCACGGAGCACTGTTCAAGCGATCATTCAGAAATAGAAGGAGTATGGCACAACTGTAAACCTATCAAGACAAGGCCGTCCACCTAAACTCACAGGCCGAACAAGTAGAGCGCTGATCAGAAATGCAGCCAAGAGGCCAATGGTGACTCTGGACGAGTTGCAGAGATCTACAGCTCAGGTGGGGGAATCTGTCCATAGGACCACTATTAGTCATGCACTGCACAAAGTTTATGGAAGAGTGGCAAGAAGAAAGCCATTGTTAACAGAAAACCATAAGAAGTCCCGTTTGCAGTTTGCCACAAGCCATGTGGGGGACACAGCAAACATGTGGAAGAAGGTGCTCTGGTCAGATGAGACCAAAATGGAACTTTTTGGCCAAAATGCAAAATGTGTGGCGGAAAACTAACACTGTACATCACTCTGAACACACCATCCCCACTGTCAAATATGGTGGTGGCAGCATCATGCTCTGGGGGTGCTTCTCTTCAGCAAGGACAGGGAAGCTGGTCGAAGTTAATGGGAAGATGGATGGAGCCAAATACAGGGCAATCTTGGAAGAAAACCTCCTGGAGTCTGCAAAAGACTTGAGACTGGGGCAGAGGTTCACCTTTCAGCAGGACAACGACCCTAAACATAAAGCCAGGGCAACAATAGAATGGTTTAAAACAAAACATATCCCTGTATTAGAATGGCCCAGTCAAAGTCCAGATCCAAATCCAATCGAGAATCTGTGGCAAGATCTAAAAACACTGTTCACAAACGCTGTCTATCTAATTTGATGCCTGTCTAGAACCGGCCCGTTTGTGCTCGCAGGTAATGACGGCCCATTCCGCTGGCAACTGTACCACCATAAGTATATTTCAGACCTGTGGAAAACATTGTCTGTACCCCTCCAGCTAGCACAAGATGCAGCCAGTTCACAGTTAAAAATGCTGAGAAAAAAAATACTAGCCAGGATTTAATATCTTATGTGCAATGATAACAAAAAACAACACAGCCTCTAGCCACAGGTTGGTCAACAGTTTTCTGACCTTTTACCAAGGGTGAAAAACTTGTGCTACTTCAAAAGATGTTCTTTATGCCGCAAACCTTTTCTCACACACTCTGCCCACTTCATTTTGACTTGAGACTGGCACTGAAAGTGCACTACATTTTTATCCTATCGCTGGGCAAACAAATCTCAATGTTCTTTGAGAAAGGTGGAATTATTGTACTAAAGAGTCAATGTGCTATCTGAAAATTTTACTTTCAAAAAGATAACTATTTTACCATTTGTCCCACTGTACCTAGATATTTTTAGTCTAGTTAAGTAGGTTTTTGAGAAAATATAATTTTGGACTGGGCATTAAAATGAACAATTATACCTTGGATTGACTTCATTGACAGGAATGTTCAAGCGAGCAGCAATGTCTTCAACAGTCTCATTGCCCTCAGAGATAATCCCAACACCTTTTGCAATAGCCTTAGCAGTAATTGGATGGTCACCGGTGACCATTATAACCTAAAAAAAAGCAAAATATTTAAACATTCAACAGTAACAAATAAAACACTAATTCACTACATGTGATAGCCACATCAAATGCAATGGTTGACACAGTCATTTGGCCATACCTTAATACCAGCACTCCTGCATTTTCCCACAGCATCTGGCACCGCTGCACGTGGGGGATCAATCATGGACATGAGACCAACAAAGCATAGATTCTCGGTAGGAAAGTTCACATCATCCGCATCAAACTGGAAGCCCTCCGGAAATTGTTCCTCAGGCAAGTACAAGTGGCAAAAGCCTGATAGCAAAAGTATCAATAGTCAATTGTTGGTTGCTAAATGACTAAATCTTAATTACAGGCTTAGTCCCTTTTCTTTTTCTATTTTCCCTTTATTACCTAATACTCTCTCTCCAAGCCCTCCCAGCTCCAGGTAAGCATTCTGAAATGACTCTTTCATGTCTTCATCCAGAGGCTGATCTTTTCCCTGTATCATTATGGTGCTGCAGCGATCCAGAATTCTCTCTGGTGCTCCTTTCATAACAAGCAAGTACTTTGAATCTGATGCAGAGTCTGGGTTCTTGTGCACTGAAAGCTGCATATTTAAATAAAAATGCATTAAATAAGAAATTAATTATTATTTTTCAGAAATGTCATTGTTTGCTTAGCTGTTTTGTACTGACACATACATCATGCATTATTCAACTAAGTGCTCATCCGTCTTGAAATAAGATCTGGCCTCATCATGAAAAATTAAGCCCCATGTAAGGAAGTTTGACGAAGGGTCCTTCTCAGTTTTGGATGATATAATACAACAAATTAAGCCACTTTGGGAACTGGTACTGCTAATAATTTGAAACAATAAAATGCTAAAAGATATCTTTTTAGGCGAACCTGGTATTTATTAGTTGAGTTGAAGGGAATTTCTGCCACTTTCATATATCTGTCCCTCATCTCTTTCACAGATCCACAACAAAGTTCGATACACTTCAGGAGGGCAGACTCTGAGGCATCTCCAGCAACATCTCTCTTTAAGAAAGATCAGAACATGATTGTGGTAATCACTACACATTTGCTAACAAAACTGAAACAGTATTTTTTTGGCAAATATCAAATTGCTATTGAATTGCTATATAGTTATGACAGGCTCAAGTCCAAACCTAAATACTTTCATTATTTTCCTATATGCACACACAGCAGAAGCAAGTATAACTGTATTAGCACTGTGCTATAATATGTGAATACCTTTAAAATAGGAACTTCGGTTTGCTCTGCTAAGAAAACAGCCCTATTGCAAAGACCAGCAATGCGTGCCAGGGAGGCCCAGGTGGGTGAGCTTCGATCAAAGCTGGTTCCACTCTGGTTTTCTGTGGTGTCAGCTTCGTGAATCTGGTTGTCAAACCACATGTGTGCAACAGTCATGCGGTTCTGGGTCAGAGTTCCAGTTTTGTCTGAGCAGATAGTCGAGGTTGAGCCTAAGGTTTCCACAGCCTCAAGGTTCTTCACCAGGCAATTTTTCTTTGCCATGCGTTTTGCTGTCAATGTTAGACACACCTAAAGAAACACACAAAAAACAAACAAATAAATAAATAGGAATGTCTTTTATTAAGGTTTACTTTAATTTAAGGTTTTAACACAGACCTAAAGCTAAAATTTCACAATTTTATTTTTACTTACAGTAACAGTAGCGAGAAGACCTTCAGGCACATTAGCAACAATGATTCCAATAAGGAATATGACTGCTTCAAGCCAGCTGTAGCCCAAGACAAGTGAGAGGATAAAAAAGGAAAGTCCAAGGAAGACAGCCACTCCTGTTATAATGTGGATGAAGTGCTCGATTTCTAGAGAGATTGGTGTCCTTCCCACCTCAAGGCCAGAAGCAAGTGTAGCAATTCGGCCCATGACAGTACGATCCCCAGTGCTGATGACAATACCACGAGCAGTACCTAAAGATAAATCACTACCATTAGCAGACTTGTCTCTACTGAATTGCAAAATGTATTATAAACATTGCAAAATCCGATGCACCTCATGCCTAAAATTACTGTGAAATACACCGTACCTTCCACACAATTGGTTGAGAAGAAAGCAATATTCCTAGTCTCCAGAGGGTTATCGTTGGAGAAATCTGGAGAACGGGTCTGAGGTTCTGACTCTCCAGTGAGAGATGAGTTGTCCACCTATACAATGGTTAAAAAGAGTGTTATGCACAAAGATGCAATGTAAACGTTTTGGTCTCAGAACTAAAAGGGGTTTTCTACAATAAACTTGTTAAACTGCTCTAAAAAAACCCTACCTTACAACCATGAGAGGAAATTATACGCAGGTCTGCTGGTATCCTGTCGCCACCTTTTACCTCCACCAGATCACCCACAACCACATCCTCAGCATTAATGTGGTTTTTCTCACCATCACGGATAACCAAAGCTTGCTGAAAAGATTTGTGTCAAATTAAAAGGTTTAAGGATTATTATGATATTTTCATCTACTGTATGTCTAACTACATTAGATGATTACATTACTTTATAATAACAATTATATGGTGTTAATCAATTGTGTTTGTTACACAATTCTTCAGAAATCGAGGAAATACTACTTATTGTGCAGGTTCTGATATGTTTCTGTTCATATTATTGTTTATCTTCAAAAAAACAATCTTAGAAAAATTTCTCTCTGTATGTGTCTGTATGTCCGTATATATGTGTGTTTCTCCAGACGATTTTGTTACAGGATCACGCAAAACTGGGTCAACAGAATTTGATGAAACTTTGCCAGTCCGTTGGTATTTGCATGAAGTTAAATCTGTGCCATATATAGTTATACTTTACTGTTTTATACTTTTACCACATAAAAGTCAATAAAATATCCATTTATATCTGTAATTCAGCAGTGGGAAAGTTACCTGAGGCACAAGGTTCTTGAAAGAGTCCATGATTTTTGAGCTCTTGGCCTCTTGGTAGTATGAGAAGCAACCAGTGACGATGACAACAGCTGAAAGCACAACTCCCAAATACAGCTGCATAGCAAAGCAAAAGGTAGAATGTGACAAAATATTTATTATAACAACATAAATCAAACTAAATCTAACGTTTGTTTATTTTTTTGCTCACATTATCATTTGCAGGTTCATCTTCCATTGCAGCTTGAATACCGTAAGCAAGGAAGCAGAGAACTGCGCCAGTCCACAGCAGCATGGAGAAGCCTCCAAACATCTGCTTACAGAACTTCACCCACTCCGGTGTGGTCGGTGGAGGAGTGAGGGCATTGGGGCCATCACGGGCAAGAATTTCTTGTGCACGTGGGTATGAGAGGCCCTGGGAGAGATTTCATTCCCTTTAACTATCTTGTTCTATGCCAAACAGATTACCTTAATTGCTAAAAATATTATTAATTCACTTACCTTGCTCAAGTCTGTACCATATTTACGATGAAGCTCATCTAAGCTCAGCTTGTGATCATCCTTAATGGAAATATCAATAAAAACTAATTTTCAAACTTTTGACTGATGTTCCAGTTTTAAGCGTTAATAAAACAAGATCAAATGCTTACCAAATTCACTTCTTTTTTCAGCTCATCCATATCTTTTCTGTTCTTGTTTTTTTTCTTCCCACTTTGCTCTGATGATGCTGCCGGGTCATACTGATCACGTCCTCCTCCCTGTGATGACACAGACCATGCAAAGATTTATTGTGGAATAAATGGTTATTTTATTATTTAATGACCCTCGTAAATTAAAATTACCCTCCATAGATTAAACTTGTTCTTCAATCAAGTCTGTTAATCAGACTGCATTTGGCAATTTTGGACACCAAGTCAAAAACCAAGACATTTAAGTCATGTTCCTTAAACCGTTTCTGAATATTTTTTTGCAGCATTGCAATGTGCATTATACTGATGAAAGAAGCAACTGACATTAGGCAACAATGTTGCCACAAAAGGATGTACTTAGTCTGCAACAAAGTTTAGTTAGATGGTATGTGTCAAAGTAACAGCCACATGATAGCCATGACCCAAGATTTCCCAGCAGAAAATTGTCTAGAACACTTTGACACTGCCTGATAGGCCTGTCAAGGGTCAGCTTTGGCACTCTGACCTTTTTGTGTGATGCACTATGTTTACTAACACCTTGCTATTATAGATTACAGTAGCTCTTCTGTGGGACTAGACCAGACAAGAAAGCATTTGTTCCCCAAGACAAACATCAACCCATCACCAGTTTACTGGTTGTTCTTCCTTGGATCACTTTTGGTAGGTACTGTTTTGGAGTTGCTTTAACCCAGTTACAGTGTTTCTCATCAAATTGTTTTTCAGGCACAGTGGCAAGATAATGATAGAGGTTTTGACACACAAGCTAATATTTTTGGTTCTTCATTTCTTGTACAACACAAGACTTTTGGGGGTTAATTCCATATGTGTACTCCAGAGTGCTAATTTGGACAGGCCAAACCCTTTCTTCAATAATTCTATTTTTAGCAGCCCTTATTATATGCTATAATTAGAATATACAAATCTAATATTTATGTAATTTTCTCTGTCCTCTTTTAAAACACACAGTGATATGTGAAATGAGTACACATTTAAAATGGATGAGTCTGGTTGGGAAATTACAACAGGATTAAACATTGTCTATACTGTACAAGCCAGTTGTCCATAATGTTACATGCGTTATGAACTGCAGCAATCATACCATACACCTCTTATTACTGAGGAAAACAAGTTTAGCAAAAGTCTAATCAGAGCGACAATGTAACTTAAATATTTTAAAATTCTGAAATTAATATGTTATTAGAAATTTACTATATTTAGAAATTTACTTTCTCAAAATTAACCCAGTTTAACAGGTCAAATAGCGATACAGTGCTTACAAGGCAAGCACTATAATAACATTTGAATTGTAGCAAAATGACCATCTGAACTATGCACACATGCAGCTATTACATTGAAATGGTGTAATTTTAAGTGGAACAAATGACTGGAAGCAGCACTAAAAATTGCACGTCAGGACATAAAAGTCATCCCTGTCTTTGATGAGTGTCTTGGTTAGGTATTTTAATACTCAATCATCACTAACTACTCTCTGGATACCTAAAACTGAGAGTTTCACAGTGGACAAAGACCCTCAGATGGCCTTTCTCCCTCACGCTTAACTCAAACGGCAACCACTGTTCACGGCTCAACCGCTGTTCACGGCTGAAGTGCTGAGGTAGTAAGGATGCTTGTTTTTGCAAAGGAAACTGAATCACCACCTTAAAATTGCCTTATAGTCAGATTACAATAATTGATAAAAAGCAGCAATTGGATAAAGAATCTGCGAGCAATGATTATCAAAGATGATATAAATAGCATGAACTACATGATTCTAATTTTGTTATCCATACATGACATAATACATTTATCATTTAAGTAAAAACCAATCCCAATACAATTAACAGAATACAAATACAATTAGCAGACTAATATCTTTTACTAATTCCTTACAACATTCCAGAATATTTCATCATTCTCATGAGTAAGTAAAAGCTACTATGGGGTGGAATAATTTTATTAAGTATAATCACAATGTTCCACTTTGAAGGAAATAACTCATTCAATCGTAACATACTGAGCACAATATGTCCCAAAGTGTAGCAGCAACAACAACCCGTAAGACTGCAGTAAGCTCTGTGATAGAGATCACACAACACTATTAGACAATGGCCAAAAGAGAGCCTCGGGGAGTTAAAAAAAAGGAGCTGCTGTGCATTTCAGAAACACGATGGAAGTTGTGTGAGCACTCAAGCAGCAGTCCTCTCACAGTAAGGGGTTGTTCAGTTGCCATGGATGATAAGACCATTTGTAAAGGCATTTGAGTGGACTACTAGATTAGTCAACACCACTTTTAAAAGCATGTTAGGCTAAATCCTACATGTATCTTTTCGATTTTTTTTTTTTTATCAGATTAGGTCTAGATCCCACCAGTTAACCCAAATAAAACTTTTACCCATAATATTAATACTAATTAATCCTAAAATAAATTAATGAATACACAAAAAAAAAATCACACAGTTTATAGTCATAACATAACAAGATTGTGAGGATAAAGACTACTGAAATACACACCTGCATGCATATAAAAAATTTCTTATAATATTATTTTATTATTTCTTTCCCCACATAAGTGGCTCTTAAAAAAGAAACTAACAATGATTTTTACGATAAAATATTTAAGTATATAGTAAATATTTACTTGGTATATAGGACCGATGGATGAGGATGGCACTTAGAATGCTTTTTTGTTTTACATTTGTTGTCTCTGAATAGTGTAGCCTGTGTCTATGCCAAATAATCCGTACATAGAGAGAAAACTATATTCCTTAACATGGAGACATTACATGGGCACTATTATTATACCATAGTATTTTTTTAACTAATACAATGATTTCCGATTCTCATGTATTTCTTCTAAGGCTGTTTGAAATGACAGTCATGTTGGCATAGTCAGTACACTCACTTTCAGCCATTTCAAAGTTTTGAACATTCTATCCACCATTATGCAAAAAAAAAAAAAAAAAAAAAAAACAGTAAAAGAAGATTCTTTCCACAGTGAAGCTTTTACATATTGATATTATGTCTATTTTAGTAAAAGAAATTACGTTGTAATGTAATAAGTTCTATTTAATTTGTTTGACCTAAACATACCGAACTTATCATTAAATATAAATGTTTGTTCAACTAACATATTAAACTTTAATTTGACTAATTCTGGTGTTAATTCAATTACTGTACGTTGATACATGAATCGGGTTTTTTTCGCTATATTTAATGAATTATTTGATTAAATGACAGCTGAATGTGTGAAGGAAACCGCAGACTGTCTCTTCTACACTGGCAGTAAGTAAGTTCCCCATGAACCCCCAGCTCTCCCTGCACACTCCATATCTTTCTCTTTAACGGCGTTAAAGCACCTCAGGTGGAACTGCTCACTAACACATATTTTGTCTCGTTCACTCCGAACACGTTTAGAACTAGTTGTCTAGTTTTACTCACTCCGCGTCCCATCTTTGCTAGCGAAGTTCCAACTTTCTCAGATGTATTTCTGTTGCTCCCAGAACTTGTTCCTGACGCCTTTAGACAGTTGAAATTCTGCACAGTACCAGAAACTCTTCGAAGTTTTATAGCTGAATCTGCTGCTCGGATGACGTGTGCTGTGGTTGCCGTAGTAACACAAAGGGGCGTGGTTTGGGTTCTCGCAAGGCTAACTTCATCCCAAGTGATAAACTGTCCCTGTTTCTGAGGATGGCCATGGAGCAGAATTATCGAAATAATGTATCAAATATAACAATGACATAACTTTTAAAACTTTTGTGTACTACATGTTAAGTAGTTGTGTTAGAACAGAGAAAGTTGGATACTGGCTGGTACGTAACATTGTCTATTTTGAGCACATGTTACTATCTGTGTGGAGTTTTCTATATTTATATCTGTACAGGGTGGGCCATAGGTTTCCATACATAGGAAAAATAAATATTTTTTATAAGAAACAATTTATTCATATAATATGCTCTATAAGGTTACCATTGTTTTGAAAACACATTGCCATGTGTGATGTTCATTCCATGTTTTCTGTTAAATTTTGTTGCAACCATGCAACTGACTCCTGGCCTGGCCATCAGTATGATTTTAACTTGTTGCTGTTTTGTCAAACACATCTTGTTGGGGTATCTAAAACATTTAAAAAAAACATGTTTTAAAAAATATATATATAATTTTTTCCTATGTTTGGAAACTTATGACCCATCCTGTATATATCCCCACATCTCTACACATTTCAACTGACTTAGCTCACTATAGATGAAGAAAAACGAATTAAATCCTTAACAACTCACTGCATAGGCCCAATATTATTTTAGCCAATCCTGTGTCAGTTGTTAACTTGGCCACAATATGGGTACACTGGATTGTTCAGGGTCCATTTAAAGATAACAAGATCAGCAGGTAAATTTATTACCTCCAGCCAAGTTGCATTAATCAAATAAATAATTATTGTAAAATTTACCCTTAAATATGTGTGGATGTGTGGATGACACAGTGGCTAAGTGGCTTGCACTGTTGACTTGCACCTTAAGGGTCCGGGTTCGATTCCCTCCTTGCGTTCGTATGCATGGACTTTACATGTTCTCCCCATGTTTCCTCTGGGTTCCTCTCACAGTCCAATGACATGCAGATTAGGTTAATTGACATTCCTAGAATGTGAATAAACGTTTAAGTGTGGGTATGTGTGTGCCTTGTGATGGATTGGCACCCCGTCCAGTGTGTACCCCTCCTTGTCCCCTAAGTCTCCTGGCATGTCCCCTAGGCTCCAGTATACAGGACAAAGCGGTGTAGGCAATGAGTGAGTGAATGCGATGTCTATAGGATCTTTCTTTTGCTTCTAAGTTGTCAGGTAAATTAAAAGAGCTCTTTTTTTTTGTTTCTCATAAAATGTAAAGCATACTTTAGAAAATTGAATATCTGTAGCTATGAAAGAAGCTTATATAAATATCAATTTATATTCTTACCTTTTCTGCTTTTTTCCCTCCTTTTCTATTCTACACTCGTTGTGCATCTATTAAATGTTTGTCAGTTCTCCTGTTTTAATCTGTTCCTATTCAACTGTAAGAACTGATACCCAAAGTGCATCTCAGTGCATTTTTGCTTTCTGTTCCAATAGAAATTGAAAAAGACACATATTATCTATGGCTTGATGCTGTGGAATGCACATTTCACAGGAATGTCAGCTTGGACAGCACTGAAATATCCAGAGATTTATCTTCTTAAGGCTCGTGTTGTATAGTTGTGAATGTTGTGGCATGCTGCAGACAGAACCTTAAGATAACAGCATGGTAAGAAAATGGCCTTTCAGAATGGCTACTTGAAAAAAAAAAAAACTTTTTGTAACAAAATGTTCTATCTGAGAATGGCTTTTGTTTGTAATACACTACAAAAATGTGTTAAACACCACAAGTAATATTGTGACAATGAAATTGAGTACAGGACATTATGGGGTCTAACTGACTCATTCATAAGCAATCTTATTAAGTTATTGTTTATAAAATAACCTAAAAGTGAAGTCATACCAGGCAATGGTAGAGACTTGCAAATTATATAATCTATCATTATTGCTAACAACAATATTTTCAATGATAACTTATATTTTGTGATTGGGGCATTATAATCCTGGAAAAGATCACTTCCATCAAGATAGAAATGTTTCATTACAAGATAAAGGTGAACAATCTGAATTACAATGCACTTTCAGTGTTCTCACACTCTAAAGGATTTAATGGACCCAAATCATGGCGGCAAAAGACACCCACAGCTGTGTCCCCACATGTGTTGTTTGTTTCTTTCTTTTTGGTTTAAAATGTGTCTATATGTATTTGAGGTTATAAACTGGCATGTGATAGTGTTGATTACAGTAGGTCAGATAAGCCTGGTGCAGGCATTGGGCAGGGTATGAGGATAAGCAGCTTTGCAAGTCTACAGCCGAAACAAAGCAGAAAGTTTAGTTTGCCATTCTTAAATACATTACACATAAAGTTTATAATGTCATTTAAAGTGACTGTGATATTTGATGAAGTGCTATGTCTAACTACTGTTGTTATTTCATTTCTACATCATATCAGTGGATAAGCATTTTAGTTTAAACTAGTTTATGGTATCCAGTACATATCTAAAAACATTGTCTAATGCAGAATTGACATATTTACTGATACAACAAGCCACACAATCAGATAAATAAAAACTAAAGCACTCAAGTTAAAAGACAAAATGTCTGGCCCAAATTTGCCAATTTTTTTTGCTTCATCTGAAGTTAGAGAGTTAGTACCCTAAACTCAAGAAACCAGCTTTATTTACTATTTTATCTTTTAAGCTCGTGCTTGCTGTGGTGTCTCCCATGGTTATTTTTTACCTTTGTGAATCAGTGCAACTGCAATGCCTCCTATATCACTTCTCTCTCAGTTCTGTTCCTTGCTATGACGTCTACATACAGTATCAGTAGATGTCAGTCAATACTTCATCTTTGAGTCATCTTTTTGTGTGGCATGCCAGCTGGCCCCGTCTCCATTTTTCTCCGTCTCTATTCCCTCATACTACTTCCTCTTGTTGCTGTCAGTAAATTGTTCGCTGCCTGACATCTCAGGCTGTTAAGGTCCTCACCTACCTTTTGTGAAGAAGTTATGTTCAGGATATGTTCAGTAAGATTTTTTATTTCATTTGTAGGACAGTAAAGTATTTTACCGTAGAAAATTACAGCTACTTCCTGAGTTTGTATAAGCATTCATTTATATAGCAGTCAAAATTCTGCAGCAGAAATGTTTAAAGGCATGACTGGAAGTAAAGACAAAGCGTCAGATGAAAGCAAAAATCTTTATATATGTAATGCTCCAAAGGATCAATCCAGGATTATATTTATCATTTATTCTGGCCGTGTGTAAAGACCTTCATATGCCTAAGTGCCTGTGGCTTACTGTATGTGTCAAAATTAATAGTGCTATTTCTGATGGGCTAAAAACACTACTTGTGAATATTGCTGGAGGGCAGAAATAATTTAATCTGTATGTGTTAAATAAATTGCAAATGTACATCAATAAATAAATACATACATTTACCCACACTTACTGGTGTTTCTGTTATATAAGGCTTTTTTAAGAGTTTACACCATACAATCACAAACTGTATATTTTCCAAATATGATTGAAGTATTAAAATTATTATAAAAAGACAAACCAATCAAGTGGAATTTAGTCCTGCAAAAGTAAATCTATTCTAAAATTCTTGATGACGAGACAAAAAGAATAAAAAATAAATGTGACTGTTAAGACTAATTTGGTCTACCAATGTAAAGACCTTAAATAAAAATAAGATAATAAATTCTTAAAATCCTTAGGATTGTTAAAATAAGTTCTTAAGTCTATTCAACCCATTGTTTTTGTTTTGTTTAGAGAAAATGAGAATGAGCATAGAGAAATGAGGAGGATAAGAATGTTTCACTTGGTGTGAATGTCCTTGAATCTGAACAAACACATTCACATGCACTTCTTGTTCTTAAGACGTAGAACTGATATGGACGTTTATGGAATGAGCATTTTTTTGTGTCTTTAAGAGAATCTTTGTTATAAATTGTGGTTTAAAGGAAACAGCAGCAGCAACAACAACAACAACAATAATAATAATAATAATAATAATTATTATTATTATTATTGTTGTTGTTGTTGTTATTGTTATTGTTATTATTATTATTATTATTATTATTATTATTATTATTATTATTATTATTATTATCATCATCATCATCATCATTATTATTATTATTAATATTATTGTTATTATTTGACTATAACAAATTGTAAGTGAACCCAGAGAAAACCATTCACCAAACACCAAAACACTAGCCGGATGTGAATCAGGGGTTGTGTTGAATTGCTTTTATTCTTTACTTAACATAAAAGGATGGGGCCCTATGTAACCATCCAAGAAAATGTTCCCTGCACCGTGTGTGTAACCAGGCAGTCACTATTCACTTCCATTACTTTCAGTTGCTCTTTTAACCACAGCATGCCATCAGTCTGTCAAGACACTGAAAAATTCAAGATTACATTAATCAGATTACAATAATCAGAGCAAGTGTGTGTGTGTGTGTGTGTGTGTGTGTGAGAGAGAGAGAGAGAGAGAGAGAAAGCAATACATTGCCTACTCTAAGCCCGGGACCTGAAACAAAGAGCAGCTTGTTTTTGGGCACTCAATTATGGGAGACAGCACAGCACTGAAAACACATCCACACACAAGCACACACACACACACACACACACACACACACACACACACACATAAATACAAATGCACATAATAAACAGTTAAATACTCTCTCGTGGCAACACTAATAATACTTTAAAGATTAGAGGGTCAGCTCTTTCCAGCAAAGGCACCTGGGAATTTTACATGGAGGAAGTTAAGCTCCTTTGGGACTGTGAGCATGACAAAATCAGTCACATTTTAATCACAAAGTCACAAATAAATATGCTTAGATATTTCTAAATAAATAATGTCTTAATAAATAACTGCACTTCTAAAACAAGTTAAATGTCTAAAGTGTGCTATATTTCTTCGTTTTGCCTGACCGCCACACTAAGTGTACTTAACAGTGAAAGTAAACGTTCAGCAGGGTTTTAGCTCATGAATCTCTATTATCTTTGGCATGGGTTACTGGCAATTGGGGAAGAGAATTTTGAAAGAAAGTGGTCGTTACTGTGAATCTGCTATACTGTTGCCAGGCAACATATACCTTAAGCCATGGATCGTTAAAATACATTCACACGGCTTTGTTATTTTAATAATCTCCTTGATGATTTGGACAGCCAAGAGTTGATTTACTGCTGGCAGTCAGAAAGCATTCTCAGAGCCTGCCAGCACCTTATTTACAACCTCTAAATCTGTTTTAAACACCTACAGCATTTAGAAGTAAATTATAGAATGGATGGACCAACAAAGGAGCTCAGCTCTTTTCATTTATTAGTAAATAGCAATAATATAATGTAACGTAATATAAAATCTGTGTGTATTATGTACATTGTACGTACATTAATATGTACATTATTATAAGCAATATGAGTCTGTAATGAGTTAAGTAATGGTATCCACTACAGGAACAGTTACACTTGTACAATACATTTCTAAGTATTTACCTTTTCATATATTTATATAATTTTTGATAAGTTAAATGATCATCAGAACTGGACCAGGTTGTTTTTAAATGTGAATTATTGAGCTATAGCGTTTAAATCAGGCTTTTTCATGTAATCTCCAAAAAGTGACTTGATATCATTGAATTATGTAACATACATGAGAGATAATTTCAATATTTTCTACAGATGTATTTGCTCATAAATTAGGTTTATTTTAAATAGGTGTGAACAATCTAGCATATACAGTACTAATGTGTACTAAATACAGTACTAATGTGCAGTATACAGTACTAATACAGTACTAATGTGTACAAAAATTATTTGTTGTTACAAAATAAGCTACACATCTTAACAGTGAATAATAAAATATTTTAAAAAAGAAGGCGGGAAAAGAAAGGAGGCAAAGAGACTATGGTAGCGGCGCTAGTCCAGACTGAGTTTTGGCATAACCTACTGCTGCATTTGTGGCAGGGTTAGCTTGGTGGTTAAGGTGTTGGACTGCTGATCTGAAGGTCTCGCGTTCAAGCCTCGATGCCACCGTGGACCTTCGAGCAAAGTCCTTCACCACAAAGTGGTCATAAACAATGCGGCACATGGACAGACCTTATACCACTTTATTACTTCATTTACTTCATAAAATACTACATATAAAGTATTTTACATAAACATGTTACCACCATAACCCTTACATTTACTGTATCTTTTTAGGGTTTATTAAAACTCAATCTAATGTAAATGGTTAAATTCTGATTTTTAGATTAGCCATCTCATCTAAAGCAGATGTTCGATTGGAGGTATACTTATACAGACTGTAAATGGCGAGAGAGAGAGAGAGAGAGAGAGAGAAAGAGAGAATAATATTTCAGAATAAACACATTACGCAATCATAGTTGTAAAGGCAGGCAAAATCAAAGAGACAAACAATAGGCAACCAAAACAAGAGAGAAAAGAAAAATACACCAATTAGTAAACAAATCCACCATTATCAAAAACCAGACAAATCGATTCAGAATATAATGGCTTTGTACGGTGATAATAAAGAGTGGCAGGATTTTGCAATGGGCTAATAAAAACCTGACTTTAGATATACAGCCCAGCAGGAATATTTGATTTGTCAAAATGTTGTGGCAGCAGTAATTTGGCAATTTTATAGACTTTGGAAAACCCTTGGTATCAGGTTGCTTTTGAAAGTTAGAATTACTTTGATGAAATGATGTTAAACCAGAATTGACTATATGACATTGAGAAAAAATAGAATGAAAGACCCCAAAACAAAGTTGCAGATACACATTCTGAAACACTCACTTACTCATTGCTAGGGGGCTGGAGGCTACCCCAAGAGAATTAGGGCACGGGGCGGGGTACACCCTGAACAAGGTGCAAATCCATTGCAGGGCACACGCACACATACACACACTCACTCACACACTACGGGCAATTTGGGATTGTGGGAGTACCCGGAGGAAACCCATCAAGCACGGGCAGAACATGTAAACTCCATGCACACAGAGGCAAGTATCGGACCCAGCTGGGAATTGAACCTGGACCCTGGAGGTACAAGGCGACAGTGCTAACCACTAAGTTACCTTGCTGTCCCAAACTGAAACAATATTTATTAGTACGATTTACTCCATATATAACTCTCATTTTAAAAAAATGCTAAAATGCTGGAACTAGTTTATTTTTGGTAACTAAAGCTGTTCCATGACCAGGAATTGAACCCAGATGGCAGTCGTGAAATGCTGAAAGTTAGCCACTGTTCACTATAAAACTGCCTCTGAGTTCACATATAATGCTTTGTCAAACAAACGAAACAAAACAATTGCAAGTCAACAATATGTGACTGATGCAATTTACTAAAACATTTAATCTTTAAGCAGCCAGAAAAAAAATCGGAAGAACAATGTAGATCTGTGAAAATGGACATTGTTTGAATGATGTTGGAGCCGTATCAAACTACAACAGTGTGGAGACTTATCGTATGTAATGTATGAGTGGGACATGGATAAATCATAAGGGATGGCCTTCACTGATTTTCCATCCTGTTGTTTTTTTTCCATTTACTTCCAATGATAGCAACCATGATATAGGTGACTCTATTATGTTCAAATTAAATTCAAACAGAAAAATAACTTAGGAGACGCTTTGTGTACAGGAGGCACATAATACAGGCACAGTGTGCAAGAAGCTGTTGTATTTGTTCTGTTTTCTACTTAGGGCTTCTGAACTCTGAACTTAAAAGATCAAAGGACCATAGATCAGTACTGTATGTTGGCAGACATAGTGCACTCACACTGTTTAGTACAATGCTGTTTGGTTGACACAATGCGCACCCAATTCAAAATCTTAAATTGACCCAACTTGTAATTAAATTATTTAGGTCAGCTCAAGTAGTATTGGTTGTGAGCTCAATTTATTATATTTCTCGAGAGTTGACATATCCTAACTTTTCATCTACTTAAAAAGGTAAGTTGTCTCCCATCGTAGCCCATTGATGTAATTGGTTTAGTATTTGTTTTTCCAATAAAAAACGAATTGGCCTAACAATACCCCAACAATTTAACCACACAAACATTACTTATAAACTGTATACTTCCAAAACTGGTCAAACTTAAAACAGTGATCTGCATAAAACAGATTTTTGTAAGGGTCAATTAAATACCTGAATAACACCCACTGCTTATCAGTATCTTACTGATTCTTTATATTACAATATCATAATCATTTTTGAAAACTAGCAAAGATGAACAGTTTTTTTTCCATTGTGTCAAACACACAACAAGGGTTGCAACAAGAGTTTGTTTCTTAACATCCAGTATGAATCTGAGGGGAACATGTCTCTCCAGATTGTTTGGATGGTTCAAAGGTGTACGTCTGCTCCTTTTGGGATTCAATGTTCAGAGCACAGACATGACCAGATATCACTCCTAAAGCTGGTGCATAGTCACCCAGGCACTGCTACAACCTCAACAGCTTGTTCATGCTCCTCCAGTATCTCCAAAAGGCCAGTCGTCACCCCTCTGACACAATCCTTTACAGCAGAGCTCTGGTTAAACAAGCACAAGAGAAGAATTGTAAAGGAAAAGATAAATACATTTTCTAAATGAATTCTAATAATAGGTTAGAGCTATGTGTTGTTTCATATTTAAAAGGGTTTGATATTTTTAAGGGTTTTACTTTGTCATTCTTAGGATTAAATGCATGTTTGGAGTGATGTTTCAAATTAACCGGGTATTTACTCAACTGGGTTTTCATACAAATAAGTTAACAGATATAACATTCATAGATGAGCGTTAGTAACTCTGGCAGTTTTCATATGCCTTAACTTACCCAATACTGAGGCATCACTACTCCTTAACTGTTAAGCATTTCTGGAGATTTCTCGGACTTTTGTTAGCTAAGCACCATGTGTGCTGGGGTGGAGCAGGACTCTATTGCTGGGCAAAAGTCAGGACAAAAGTGGGGGAAAAGATAGATACGGTTATCTGCGGTAACATGAAGCCTAACATAAGCTAAGCTAAATCATGTGATTGCATCTCAGTGAAGGTAAATTGCGAGCTCAAGTTGGTTTTTGATTTTTTTTTTTTAGGTTTATCTACTATGTGTCTTCTTGAACAAATTTCACAGTAAGAAGTTGGGCCAACAATACAATATTAATTCATTCAACATTTATCTGGTTGGAGTTTTTACAGTGCAGGCATTAAACAGCATTAATACTATAAGTAAATGTTGAAATGTTGAGCTTTAAGGTTGTACTTGAAATATTGTTTTTTGTGCTCATGGAGCATATATTATATTTTCCCAATGTTGGGTTTTGGTTGGATGACGTTTCAACCTACAGTAAGTTGTTGTTGAGGGGTCACAAAAGCGGACCAACTGATCCGCACAACAACTTGGCACAAGTTTTATGCCGGATGCCCTTCCTGATGCAACCCTCCCAGAACAGCTATGTAAAACTATTAAATAATATGATTATATAATATATTGTACAGTACATATAGTAGTATTCACATTTTACAGGACCATATGTACAGTATGTGGATAATTGAACAGATCAGTACAGAACAGATTTATCTTGGTTATTGATGTGTCATTATATTCTTAGTTTATGCACTAGAGAAAAAAAGGAAAGATGCTAATGCCAGTAATGCATACTATTACATAACTATATGTCCAGAAGTCTAAAACATACTGACTCTTCCCATATATCTGTAAATAGGTTGCAGCTGAAGATTAATGTCTTTTCGTTTCATATTTTGCTGCAACACAGAGCCAAGAATGACACTAAATGTTAAAATAACACTATATGATTTCATTATACACATAATATGATTATGACAAAGTGCTAATTGCCATAACATCATCTGGCAACCCAGTCACTTATATATGGTATAAAAAGGATATTAACCTCTTCTATGCTTACTTTAGGAGAACATCACATATTTATAAGCTCACAAAGCTGAGAAGAGTGTAGCAGAACAACCAAAATTGCTTTTGATGGTTTCAGCATAACTCTGTATGATGTGGATTAGTTAAAAAAGAAAATAAAGACTATGGGTGTTTTCATACCCATTTCATTTCAATTTAAGTTCCTTGGTATCTTTTGCTCAAACCTTTATCCAATATGCCACATTGTTCATGAATCCTTGCAAAATGTCCCAGTGTGTATATATGTAAATATACTTACTGATCTTAAGCAATTTTCTCCAAATGTTATGTTCATATGGCAATTTTCAGGGGCCTGCATGTGTTTAAATGATTGCGAAACATCTTCCCAAAATCACTCGATACCATCTCCATTGAACAAAACTCTGCCTTAAAAACACCTCCTTTCTCTCCTCGGGGACACTTTTCACTAATATAGTCATTATATTTCTGCTGCTTTGGAAGAATATGTTCTCATGAAGACTAGGTGTAACCCTTCTCTCACTCCTCTTTATATTTTTTTCATAAAGCTTCAAGTCATAAAAAGAACTAGTAGCCTTGAAGAAATCCAGCCATAATGTTCTATTATTGTAAGCTAATTCTGCATAAGGAACTGTCTAAAATGTAACTCAATGATTAACAGTGTTAGTTGAAAACCTAAAGTATTTTAGCTGCCATAAACACATCATATATTCCCAAGATGTTACTCCTTAAGCTCTTCTATGCTGTCTGGCTAATTTCTGCTTTCCTTTATTTAATTCATTAATCATTTTTAGTCCAGACTTTATCTATATATCCATATTATCTATTTGCAGTTTTCGTTCATAGCACTGTGTGCATCTTCATGTCTGCTTATATTTTTTTGTACTTTACATTTATTATTTCAGAAAGTATCTGCATCTCCCTTAATCACTGCTTCCCCTTCGCCATTTGATTATTCTTAGCCTAACCTCTAGCATTATTCCTTCTGAACTCAAATTCCTAGAAAATGCTGCCGCTCAGCTACAGTCTCATTTAGTTTCTTTCAGTCAATATATATTTTTTCAATATGATTTTTATCTATTCATCAGTACAGAAATAGGGTTGTTTCCTTTTTAGGTTTGCTCTTAATAAATTCAATAACAGACTTCTGATAAAGTCCTTGAGACATGTCCTGTCTTCCCCCTTAGCTCACTTCCTGTATAACTGACAAACACTCCTTTATAATTTATACCCTTTATTTTGGTTAGTTTACCCAGCATCACATCTAGTAACATGTTAATAAACGTTTTACAGATGCCTCCCTATATTTGACATCAGTTTTTTCCGTCTCTGTTTTTACTTAATAAATTGTACAGTGGACGTTGAGTAACAAGCATAAGATTCTTTAACATTATATTGTGTACAACCTGATTAGCCTTAACATTAAAATCACTGACGTGATGTAAATAACATTGATTATCTCTTTACTTTGGCTCATGTAAAGGGTGCGCAGCAAGTGAACATTCAGGTATTAAAGTTAATGTGATGGAATCAGGAAAAGTGGCCTAGTGTAAGGACCTAAGACACCACAAGGGCCAATTTTTGATAACTAGACAACTGGGTCAAAGCATCCATAAACAACAGGTCTTTTGAGTTGTATCCTGCACTATTTCACAGGAATTCAGGACTTCACAAATGATTTGAAAAACCAGACAAAGTGTTTTAGGTATTGACCTGGCTTCCAAATTCCCTAGATGTCAATCTGATGGAAGAGCTGTGAAATAGGCTGGACATACAAGTCTGATCAATAGATGCCTACCATTTAACTGCCAGATGGTGCCAGATACCACAGCACATCTTCATAATAACAGACACTTAGGCACTATTTAGATTAACTCTTAAACAAAATTCTTTTTTAAACAAAAAATTCTTTTTTTTTTTTTGCAAACAATAGTGATGTAACCCTAATTGACCAGCGCTTCTCTCAATTTTCCTCCTTACCAATTAACAATAAGCTGGACATCTTCAAACTATCTAGAATAAACTCAGGATGCAACCATTCACTTAGCCAGTTGTAAGGTTTTCTGAGTGTGTGCAAATTTTCCCATGCCTCTATGTCCAAAAACAACCCCCTTATTGTGCTTCCTGATTTCTTATATGGCTATTCTTACTATAGCCTATGTCCAGGAGAATATACATGAATACATTTTAGAAAATGCTAATGTGTTTTTTTTTTTTGTTTTGTTTTTTTACATCTGTTTGTTTCCAGGTCTCTCTATGACTTACATGATAATTATTATTATTATTATTATTGCTTATTATTGTTATTATTATTTTTAATGTACGAGACATAAGTGACTCAGGACATCTGGCCAAAAGCTTGAATATGCTCCCTTTGCTGTCTATGAGATGAGATTGGTATTTTGGTCTCTAAAAAGAGTGTACCATTGTGCTCATTGTTGCAGTGAATATTTCACCTGGTGCTAAGGCGAAGAATCTCTACGAGTTTATCAGTAACTTAAACACCTCAATAGATCTTTTTAATTTGTCCCATGGACTTGCAAGCATGCAAACTTAAAGTCATTGCTAACAGAATTCTACCAGCATATTACATTTGCAGCCTGGAAACACACACTTTAGAACTTGTTAACACCAACATCCCCAGTACTCACAAAGACAATCTTTAAACACAGAAAAAAATCGCGTAGTTCGAAGCAAAGATTCAAACCTCTAATTTCTATGTAATGGAACTGTTATGGAATTTCTCTCTCTTCTACATTATTATCTATACATATGATTTTATCATTGCGCATTCACTATGTATTTCTATCATGTGCTGAACTATTAATTTATTACACATTATTATATAATGCAATGTTGTATTGCAATGTTGTATGAGAAGCAAAAAGAGTTGCTAATGAATATAGGTGCTTGGATTGTTGAGAAACTCTGAGATCTTCTTGGCCATATCATCTAGCTCGTTTGTGTTGGTGTATTTCAGTAGGTTGTAGGCGCACACAAAATAGTGCCTGAGGTAGCGCTGTGACACACATTTATGCAGCTTCTGCACCAAACGTAGCACACACTCTCGTAAGTTGCACCAATCCTTGGTGCTTGGATACTTCTCACATGTCCAGAACAGCAGAGTCTAAAGCAGAACCAACAAAAAACATTAAAGTACACCAAATTGGAACTCCAGAAGAACAATTACATGTCAAAAGCTGTGTACATACACATACAAGCTGAAAAATTTGCATATATTTTATATCAGCCATAACATTAAAATCCAACTACAGTACCTAATATTGCATTGGCCACCAAAACAGCTGACTTTTTGAGCCATGGACTCCACGAGACCTCTGAAGGTGTGCTGTGGTATTTGGCACCAAGATCTTAGCAGTACATATTTGTCCAACGCATCCCACAGATGCTTGATTGGATTGATGTCTTGGGGCTAAGTCAACAGCTTAAACTTATGTTCATTAAACCATCCCTGAACAGTGTTTGCAATGTGTCAATACAAATTATCCTGCTGAAAGAGACCACAGTCATTAGGGAACACTGTTTCCCTGAAGGGGTGTCTTTGGTCAGCAACAGTAATTAGGTAGGTGGTATGTGTCAGGGCAACATCCACATGAATGCCAGGACCTATTGTCTTTTCTTCTTCCCATAGTGCACCATGGTGTTATCTTTTCCACAGGTGAGAGTAACACACATGCACACTCAGCTGTCTATATAATGTAAAAGAAAATGTGATTTATCGGACCAGACCACATTCTGCCATTGCTGCATGTTCCAGTTCTGACGCAAATGTGCAAACAATACATACCACCTGATCTGTGGGATCACAGCAGACAAGGACACCTACATGCAAATCACGCATTAATGAACCTTAAGTGCCCATAACCCTGTTACTGGTTCCCCTGGTTGTTCTTCCTTGGACCTCTTTTGATATGTAATAACCACAAACACACCACAAGACCTGTTGTTTTGATCAGATCTTGTCACATGCTCACCTTTTCTGCATTCACCAGATCAAACTATTAAAAAAAGATAATAAATGATGTTTACTTGTCAAGGGAGTTAATATTATGGCTGATCAGTGTATGTGCATACACTAGTAAACACACATAGATAGATAGATAGATAGATAGATAGATAGATAGATAGATAGCATCTTAAACAAAGTTCATAATAAAATGTCTCATTAAGTTATTAAAGTGAATGATATAACTAGCTGCAGAGTCAAGATGTTAATCAGAGCTAGAGCAACCTCTAGTGGAGTTCAGAGGTACTGTCTGAGTATGGGTTTTATGACTGCAGTCCATTTTTAACACATTTCATGCAGTCAGACTGCCAATTAGGAAGGTAGGTTGCACACAGCCAAGGTGGACAGAGCAATAATCTGGATAATAAGATACTTGTAAATGGTGGGTAGTGATGACAGGTTTGCTCCCTGGACACCATATATCCTCCTTCAGCTGTCGCACCACCCTATAACACTTGCGCCGACAGCCACCATCCTCATCTATACCAGCCAGCAGCACCTGCTCTGCCCGTGAGAATGAGAGCAGCCAGTGGTAATTAGAAGTTGCCATGAGGTTGAAGCCGAAAGACTGCAAATAAGGGACATGCATGTAGAAAGAAATTACAATTGTGACATTACATTTTCATTTATATTATTTATTATCTTTTTCTTGTTCAGTCTATTTAATTGAGCTCTTAGCATGGACAATGGCCAATCTCTTTTTTAAAGGGTTTATTGTCTAACTTTACTTCTTAAAGGAGACATTTTGGTAAAATGTCAGCCATCCAATTAGCTTTAGCTATAGCACTGTAGCTATACCCATAGTTGCAAGTTTTTTTTTTTTTTTTTAGGTATTGTTAGTCATGTTTGTTAAATAATATTAACTGGCTGTTACAATAATAGTGTTTGTTTATCTAGCATTATTATTATTTTTGCCATAAGTGTATGTATAAAAGTGTATGAAATAAAATTTGAATTTGAATGTATATTATTAACAATTTTTAAATTGTTGTCTATGTCTTTAGATATAGGCTTTCAACAGCAGGAAATGTTCACCATCTACACAATTTACCTACTTAACACTGTTTGATATGATGTCCACGATACCAAAAGGAAGAAAAGTAATTGACAAAGTCCCAGTTGCACAATAATGATGCAGTTCATCCTTAAAATTAATCGCTATACCACATTTCACAGGTCAAGAGTAGGGCAGAGAAAATCTCTGCAGACCCTTTTACAGGCCCTTAATTTAGACCCATATACAGAACACTGTATACAAGAACCAGCAGACCTGTTAACCATATGAACAGGTAGAACATTCAGTAAAATACACCTCCCCCCCTTCCAGGGCAATAACTGTAAATAAACCCCCCTTGTATATTCATATCTGTAGGCTGATTGTAGTTCTTATTTATCCTGCTGTATTTCACATGTATTTTTTTTCTTAAGTTATTCCTGAAAAAATTGGTGGCTCAGTGGCTCAAATAGGTTTCTAGCCTGTCATGCGGAAGGCCCGGGTTCAACTTCAACATAAACCCCAGCTGCTGGATTTAATGTGGGTCCCAGGACCGGATAAAATAGGAGGGTTGCATCAGGAAGAGCATCCAGCATAAAACCTGTGCCAAGCTGTTTGTGCAGATCAGATGGTCTGCTTTGGTGACCCTTCGACAGGAGCAGCTGAAATTAGTAGTTCTCCTAACAACTAGTAATTCATATATTATAGTTTGTTTCTATTTTAAATGGATATTTGTTTCTTTCTATGTTTACATTCATAAATAGATTCACATCCTTTTCCAGACATTGTCCCACTTTGCTGTAATTATAACCTCCACTGTTTGTGTTAGGATCACCATTAGATTTTGGTCTGCGGCTGTGGGGATTTATTTATTCGACCACAAGAGCATTAGTGAGGTCCTGCATTTACATTCAAGCATTTGGCAGATGCCCTCACCCAGAGCGACTTAAATTTCTTTCTCATTAAGAGCCTTGCTCAAGGGCTGGTCATGGGGTTTAAACCTGGGACCTTCAGAACCATAGTCCATTGCCTTAACCACTGACCCAGCCACGGAGATACCCCTGACCCCATGCATGGATCTCAAAGGTGGTCACAGGGGTTGAGGTCAGGGCTCTGTACAAGCCACCTGAGTTTTTCCATTCCTTCCTGGGCAAACAATGTGTTTTTGTGCATTGCCATGTTCCAATCGGTTTAGGCCCATTAGTCTCAGCAAAGGGAAAGTGAAGTGCTACAGCATACAGACAGTCTATACAATTGTGTGCTTGTGTGCTGAAAGTATAATATCCCCACTTTACTTTCTCACCTTAATACAGCGAGTGCACTCTGCAGAAGGCCACCTCTGTAGTAGACGAGGCCAGCGGGCTCTTTTGGGCCAGCAGTTCATCACCTCCACCGTGGGTACCAGCTCCACTTCAATCTGTCCATCTGATATCTCCACTACTACACGTACCACTGAGCCCAATGACTCCTGTATGCTCAATTTCTCTATCACAGCAAATGTAAGAAAACAGCCAAATCAAACCAAGAGGATGTAGAATTGATTTAAGGCCAGATTACAAAATGTATTTTTTTTTATAATAGTAAGGAAAGGTCATGGAGTATTGTGAAGTGATGATGCTAGACTTGTGTAACACCACAGTGGGAATCTGAAACCTTCTCTCTCTCTCTCTCTCTCTCTCTCTATATATATATATATATATATATATATAGAGAGAGAGAGGATATATATATATATATATATATATATATATATATATATATATATATATATATATATATATATATATGTCTTTCTCTGTATGTGTGCGTGCCTGAGGCCAGTGTAGGCAGCAATGCTAATCGTCAAAGCACAGACCTCCCATGGTATCCTTACTATAGATTTGCACTTTGCTATAGATTCCTGATTAGCATTACAGATTAACTGAGCACCAAGAAACTGTAATTATAGCCCATAAAACATTACTGAATACAACACTGAACATTGTACATAAGCACTATCTGTGTAATGTTTCAAATATATAAAACCAACAGCAAATTCAAACTGAAATGCAAAATTCAGTCAAGTGGCAGACAAAGCCCACTTGTTATTACAGGATTTTGACTTTTTTCCATCTGATTTTACAAGTTTCCATTTATTAGATTTGATACCTTAAGGTTATATCATATTATATATATATATATAAAAAAAAAGCTTACCTGTCAGACCACAGGTCTTAATAGCTGCCTCTAACTGCTCCTTAAAGACACTCACTACTTTTGTTGGCACAAGATCACCTTCAATTGCCACACGGGTATCATGCCACTCCTGAATGGGGTTAGTAAAACTTTCCAGTTCCAGCCACTGGTGCAACTTCTCTGGTTCTCGAACTGGTGAAAGAAGCTGTGAACCACTCAGCGTGTAATATCGCCACTGACGTGTCCGTCTCTCTTTATAACCTGTCAGGCCCCGTACTGGCACAGAAATCAGGAACAGAGTGGGAGTCAGCACCTGCAGGGACACATTCAGTAGCAAGGTCAACCTCACCTGTAATTTTTCTTCATTCTAAAGTGATTGGTAAATTGCCTAAAAAGCACATGCATATTTAATATTTACAAAATTCACATGTGATTTTTTTCTGAGAGATTAATAGCATTCACTTTAGTGGCTTTACCTGAATGGCAGGATTGAAAGTAGCCCTTCCCTGGAGTAATGCAGCCCATTTGGATGCTAGAGCAGGATGATCCTAGAGATAACACAAAGAAGTTACAATAAATCTGCCAACCTATAGTAATTACTGTATAGTAAATAATCATTACAATAATAAAAAAAATACTTTGAAGCTGTTATTGTGAACTCCTGTGTTGGTAATGGAATGAAAGCGTGTATCCTTTGAGCTGATCTCAGTAGTTAATTCTTTGACTATTTTTTGCACCTCCTCGACAGATTTTGAGACCTGACGATGTCTGAGGTCCACCTAAACAGAATGCATTAATGCCACCACTTTGCCACAAAATTATTTCAATTATGCTTTCCAAATCTCATTCAAATGCAAACCCACACCATTTCTTCTTATTTTTAATTTGTTACAATTCATCTAAAAAGCAAATACAATTCTATACATTATATACTCAAATTATATAAATTATTGCAAATCTTTTTAATTATTTGTATGACCTGATTCTGTAAATAATGGTCCAGGTCTTCGTCAGTAAAAGTCGTCATTTCCCAATCCTATAATGCCGTGGCTTCTTCCTTGCTGTTATATTCTCTTTGTGCTTCTGAGCTTGAGAGGTCTGTGTCCCAATCTGTGCCACTTTTCTTTTGTAGCCCAACATGGACACAACCAATGGAAAAGCACTCCAACAGATTGATCTAAGTGCATTGATCTTTTTTTTCAGATTGTAAAATGTCCCCGTGGTCCTCTGGGGAACCAAATGAACAATGATCCACTTACACGACCTACATTATACTGACCAGACATGTGAACACAGACAAATAATCAACATATGTCGATGTAAATTTGTTCTACAGATGTGCTAGATAAACTGTTCTTTTCATTTGAAATTAATACATAAATGCACTTCATGTTACAAAATTCTACACGATTAGTATTTTTAGAGAGATTATCTGAGAGTGTGTGGTGTGTATTTTATGCAAAAAAAAGTGTATGTGTGTGTGTCCTGATTAAGCTTTAATTGTATATAGGATGCATTTTAATAACGAGCAACGCATTCTAAATTAATTTAATAATTTGTAAAGTAACGGTATTCTTAATATTGCATTTTCAGTAGGTTTTATATACTGAATGCAAACATCCAACAATCCAACGTTGCTTTTTTATGCTTTTGAATATCACCATTTGACAGTACTCTAGCAGAGAAAATCAGGATTGATTCCAAAAGCCCTGATGGACAGGAATTCCAACTGATCCATGAAAAAGTGTTAAAAAAAAGAAAAAAAAAAAGAAATATATATAAATATATTTTTTAAATGTCTTTGGCAGAAAGCCCAGAGCATTTACCTGTCAGCAGGTCCAAGATGGTCCACTGGTACCACTGATCGTTGTTACTGGACCACCTGCTCCAAATCTGCTTTAAATATCTGCAGTCAGTGCATTTATGTTTGAATAGTCTTTCATTACATCAATATGTAAGCATAGATAACATGATTAGAGCCACTATATTTGTGAGTAATAGCCTACAAATTAACTATACTCAGCTATTTTATATAAAGTGAAAAGGCTTCTTGAAGCTTCATCGGTTTAATGGCTAATCACAATCCAGTGTTATTGGTCATTGTATGTGTAGAAGTGCATCAATTAAATTCATTGCACATTAACTTCTAAATTACTATGCACAAAGGGTAAGTTATCTGAGGCTCACTTACGCACTCATCATCTATACCGCTTTATTCTGTATACAGCCTTGCAGGGGCTTGGAGCATATGAGGTGGGGTGCTCATTCACACATTATGGGTAATTTGGGAAAGTCAGTTAGCCTAACCTGCATGTCTTTGACTGTGGGAGGAAACCGGAGTACTAGGAGGAAACCCACCAAGCACAGAGAAAACATGCAAACTCCATGCATATCGACATAGACATAATGTGAGGTTAAAATGATTAATAATTTAATATAACCACAACATTTCCCACTGCCGGTTCAAGTAGAGGTACGTGGTGTTTGGCTCCATCTAGAGGTTAGTTTGCGACACTGCAGCCTCTGGATGGTTCCGACTTTGAGTTTAACTACAAATCCCAGCAAGCATTTCTTCTTTTCACACGACAACAAAACGCGATTTCCGGGGCACAAGGTCGTTTCACTTGAGTTTCACTGTAAATAAGGGGATTTGGAAAGTCATCTGAGGTACGCCACAATACGCGAAACCTATCATAGGCTTGGTTTTTAGCAGGGGCTAAATATACACCAGCGGAGGTCAAATCAGGGTGTAAAGTCGCTCTTAAACCGAGTGCTGAGAGCGAGAGAGAGTTTCAATATGACTACAGTTAATAATAATAATAATAATAATAATAATGAACAAAATGAAGATGATTGAGAAAATGATGATGATGGAGGACAAGATAATTACGATAATGGTGGTGGTGACAGTGAAGCAGAAGATAAAGAAGGTGATTGAGAAAATAATTATGATGATGATGATGGTAAAGATGAAGATAATGATGGTGAAAAATGTGATCATGGTGAATGTGATGAAAAAGAAGAAGATGATGACTGTGATGGCATATATGATGATGATGATGAAGGTGATGTAAAAATGATGGTGATTAAGAAGATGATGGTGGTGAAGGTAATTGAGGAAAAGATTATGACGATGAAGAGAAAGGTGATGGAGAAAAAGATGATGATGATGATGATGATGGCGACCATGACACATCATACAATTTCAGTAGGGCTCATTAAGCATGTTCTGTGCTTGGCCCTGTAAAGTAATGCATTGCAGCACTGATTAATGTATACAGAAGGTCAAGGCAGAAAGATCGATGTGCTAAGTGTAAACAAATCTTTCTTTTTGTGTGTTTGATATAATTTGCACTCATAGAAGGAAAGTGTTCTTTAAGAGTCGAGGGTTCTTCAGAGAATTAACAGGGTCTTAGCTTTTTTTTACAGCCATTAGTACTACGTACTGTTTAAAGCTTCTCCTTGTTTGCGAAGGGTTTTCCAAGAGCACTCTAACAAATTAGAGACTTCTTCCCAAGAGCACTCTAACACCAACAAAGAAGAGACTTCTTCATCCTAACTAGAACTGCACGATTTAATTAAAAAAAATAAAAATCACATTGAGGTCATTTTAACACATATTGCGAGTTATACTGCGATATGTGACGATTAGTTAAATATTCCATTTTGTATTTAATTGTATTTTTCTAGGCTAACAGCAAATATATACCTTGAAAATTACAACTATGTGTAAATTGCAGCTTTTTGAGTTTAGAAAACTGCACTAGTAATATTGTGAGCATTTTGATTGTTAAGCACAAAGTTTTAAGCTCTATTCCTAACATTACAATCTTTTGACCATTTTAATGTCTGTGTCCTCTCCCAATGTTTGCATTTGTTCTTCTTTTCAGCACGATGAGCTGTTCTGCATTACTGCGACTTAACCCTGGAGACCGTCACAGACTGCCTTTTGTCTACAGCGCCATCACTTTTCGCCTGCTCACCTCTAGTCCTGGACATGGCCGTGGTTTAAAAGAAAGTCTGCGTTTACTGCAGTTGCCCAAGGACAAAGTCAGCAGCCATGCTGCAGTCAAAGAAGCCTACTTGCGCATGGCCAAACTCCACCACCCTGATTCTGGAGCCCCCACTGCTGACGCTGCTTTATTCTCACAAATAGAAGAAGCATATAGATTTGTACTAGCCCACCTAGCACAGCAAAAGTCTAGCTTCCAGAGCACTCAGGAAGAGGAGGAGGAGGAGGAGGAGGAAAAGGTTAAAAGGCATACACCACAGCACAGACACTACCTCAACTATGAAGGCGTGGGCTCTGGAACACCAAGCCAGCGTGAACGACAGTATCAGCAGTTCCGTATGGACAGAGCTACAGATGAGGTGTTGGAATATCGCTACAAATGCATGGAAAAAGCAGCGGCAGAAGAGGGAGCCATGGTTTTGAGGGATACACGTTTGCGAAGCAAGAAGATCAAGATAACACAGGCTGTAGAGAGGCTGGTCGAGGATCTTATCCAGGAGTCGATGGCGCGCGGTGACTTCCGTAACCTAAGCGGTGCTGGCAAACCACTAAGCAAGTTTGATTACAACCCCTATGCTGATCCCATGACCCACAACCTTAACCGCATCCTTATAGATAACGGTTACCAGCATGAATGGATAGTGGCTCAGAAAGAGATTAAAGAGACCATTGGGAAGATGCGCAAGAGATTGCTTGAAGTCCGGGCCAGACTAGGAAACCCTATGAAACACTCGGAGCAGATCAAGTGGCAAGAACACTGTGCTACTTTCTCTGACGAACTGGCCAAGCTTAACAAGAAAGTGGATGACTTCAACTTGATTGTGCCTCTAATTAGTTGGCAGATGGTTCATTTTAATATAAACAAAGAGATGGAGATAGTACTGAAAGCTGATCAACAACATCGAAAGGAAAAGGAGAAAGAGAATGAGAAAAAGCTCATGGAGGAGAAAGAAAATGCAGCTGCCTTTCAGCAAAACTCTTGGCAAAGATTAATTATGTGGATGAAAAATCTTCTCAAATGTAATGATGTCTGAATAACACTGTATTTTAAAACAAACTGAGGAGGCTGCACAAGACGGTTTACAATGATTATTATTTATTTATTGCATACATGGATATATGTGTATATAGAGTATATATTATTAAAAAATCTGTTTTAAAAAAGAATTTATATTAAATATGGCTCAGATGAATCACTATGATGTACATTACAATTATGTTTTAAATAATACTTAAATTAACCAAATCAACCAAACAGAGGAGATTGCACAAGACATTTAATTTATTGTTTATTATTATTTGTGTATATAAGAATATAGGATATATGGCTCAGACAAATCATTATAATGTAAATAAAACGTCTTTTTAAAATAATGCTTACACTGTTATATTTATAAGTAAGTAGGCCTTCTACTTTAGATATACAGTGTCATTGTGAATATTATATATTATATGATATTTTCTTGGGAAATGTACAATTTAATCTTTTGATTAGTTTGACCTTCTAATTACTTTAAAAGCATTTTTATTTTTCCACAGAGCAATAATCATCGGTTATCCATGTTTATTGCCCCAGTTTCTTTCCATGTCATCCTGGTAAGTGCTCCAGGGCTGCAGGGTTTCCAATAACCACAGATTCCTTTTTGAGAGCCCGTGTTATGACTGCAGATGGAGCCAACACACTCGCCCAGTCTCTGGCTATGTACTGGTGGTATGGATCCTGCGAATTCTCCAGCTTTTTAGAGCGGATGTAACTGAACATAATGCCGAAGGTGAAAAAGCTGAAGAGCCCGACCATCAGTAAAATGTAGATGAATCCTTGGTTTTGCGCTTGAATTGGCACTGCACTGAAAGGCTTAGCTGGCTGGTGAACAGAAGGAGGCAGAGCAACTGCTGGAAATTTCCAGGTTTCATTAAGATAATGCTGAAGCAAGGAGAGCAGGAGAGATTGCACATCTGAACGATTTTGTGGTAGCATATTCGCCCTTGCTATTTATAAAAAAAGAAAACCATGAGTTGATTTTGCTTTTGAATACAGCACTTAAATTATTTTCAGTTCAATGTCAGGAAACGTATCAAATGAAATTTCTGATTTAAACGCACAGATTTAAAAAATAGTCACACAGAAAACTAAAAAAATACATACAACATACCTTTAAATCTCCAGTGGGTTGATACTGTACATAAAACGATTTAATGAAGCAAAACCTGTAGGTTATAGTAACCTCCTTCAGACTCATAAATTATAGGAACAAGGCGACTCTTGAGCTTATACTAAGAGACTATGAGATCCACCCACATATATGAAAGTCTCACACACACACATATCCCTCAAGTCATCAGCACATTTAATGAGTCTAAAAAAGAGTGAAGGTCGGTGAGGGCAACGTCCTCATGTCATCACTACTGTTTAATGAGCAGACTCTGAACCAAAAACGTGCTAACATTTCCCCGAGCCATGAATTGAATTGCATGACCTTTAAAAAGTAGATGTGGGGAAAAATATTAATTTGAAATAATTTAAACCAGTATAACATTGGTAAAGCTAATATAGTGGCTTGATACACACAGTGTAAGTAATAAGCTTTCCTTAGATCTTATTATGTAGATGTAATAAAGAAGAAATGCCAGAAAGCAGACAGGGCTTATTGAGATCAGACAGAAAACAGAGTGTACAGACATCCATTTGACCTTGTGGATTAATAGCTCTACAGCAGAGGGAACAATGCTGCACATTGAGATAGGCATTGTTGATGACATGCGAGGTCTTTTTATCCTCATGGATTCTATTTCTAGATTAATCCACGCTTCACATTGAAAAGTCCTTTACATGCATCATTACCTCATTATAGAGATTTATACGTTTTTTTTTTATGAATGAGTGAAAAAAAATCATCTCACATGCGGCTTGGGCTCAAAATTATAAAGTTAAATGATGGAAAAAAAAAAAAACCCACAGGTTAAAATCCTAATTTATTATTTTGCTTGTTAAGGTACAAATCACAAGATGACATACATCCAAGCAAAAACTCAACAGTGTGGAAACTGACTCATACATTACGGAAACCAAGCTGGTCCTTTCGAATTTCTAAACAGTCAGACAATTAAGACATTACAACAAGATGAACATACATACAGTCAAACAACACAAATTGATTGCTTTATTCAAACACTTGATTTTTTACCATGTAACAAATGTAACCTGTGCAAATCCTAATAAAGGGCATAAAGGCTGTCCCTCATTACAACTGATTGTATTACAGTGTTATGGTCAAAGAGAATCAATGCAAATTTCAGTCATACAAATATTATCATCAGGATAATGTGTCAGGATGTCTGATAAACATTTCATTTCTACTGACCAAAAACATTTGTTAAATCAGTGGTAAACAAGCTGTTATTCCACACAACATGATTTTTTTTTAAAAAGGAAGCTTACTAAATTCAATTTGTATTTTAACTTCCTTGTGTTTTCTTACAACCAACATATAAAATAATGATTAAAAATACCCATTACCACAAATGTTTCAAGTCTAAGATTAACAAACAGTCATACTAAGGCTTTGTATTAATACCTCATATTTCCACTGATTAAAGGAAAACGTCTTGTGTAGAAAGGAGGCTATTGATAAAACAAAAAGAAAAGAAAAAACAGGACAACAAATTCCATCCTAAAAATGCACCTTGATCTGCCCTAAAACATGCTTCTCAAATGAAAGAAAATTAATAAAGCCACAATGGGAGGCTTTTGTTCTCTGTAGCCATAGACTTAATGGAAACATCCATAAAACCCCATTGACCTTTAGATGTAGGGAAATGAGCCACATTATCAACAAATGCATGCAATAAAACTCACTTTCCCCTGAAAGACACTGCAAATGTAGTGTGCCTTTCTCTCCAGACTGAGCTCTGACTGAACACTTCCTCTATGGAGACAGACTACCTGCACGTCCAACAGTCCAGAGACAAAAACGAACTTAACAGCATAAGGACGCACTCCTCATGCTCACTGGGTGATGGTGGAGCTGTAATCCGGACGCCGGGTCTGGATGATTTTGGGTCGTGGCCGTCTGAAGCTGTCCGTATCATCCTCAGCACCAGAGCTGTCCTGGTCACTCTCGCACACATGCACCACCACGCTGGGGGTAGTCGGGGTTCCAGAGTGTAGCTCGTATTTCTCCCCTAAAGGAGACAATGAGTAAGGCACGTGAAAGGATACTCTACTACTCTATAAAACCAAGTAGATTATTTTTATTGTATGCATAAAGGTACCTGGGCCAAGTCTGGCGATAGCACAAAGAAGGTCATAGTTAATAACAGGTGTGGAATCCTGAGCCTGTTCCCATCCCACAGGAGGAGATGGAGGTGGCGAGAGAAGGAACTGCTTATCTGGTTTCGGGGGCTCCAGTCGTGCACTTCCTATATGTACTGACTATAGAGAGAAAGATGACATTCAAAGAGAGGAAGCAACAATTCAGAGTAATCTGTGACTGAATGAATCTTTTGCTGCCTGTCAAAAAGAGAACAAAAGAAAGATTTGACAGATAAAAATTTGAATTTAAAATAGCATTAACATACTTGGGCAAAATAAAGTCGGAGCTCTGAGCCATTAAAGTCACTCTTGTGGAGTCTTGCTCTCGCCTCTGCAGCTGCCAGAGCATTGCTGAAATTAATTCTCACTCTCCTGAAGCTCTTAAAAAACTGAAAGGTAACTTCACCATCAAAGGCACGGAAGAGCTCTTCGAAACTAACCTGAGAGAAAGCACAAACAGAAATAAATACACAGATACTCGAAAAATACATTTCACATAGAAGCATAGCCAGGCCATCTGAAGCTGCAATTAGTAAGTTATTATTATTGTTGCTGTTTTCAATCAAGCTAAAAAAGACTGACATTTTGTTAGCCTGTCTATATTAATCCTCAGTGACGCACAAAATTCTACTGCTAAATAAGGCCTGTAATCGACTGGCTCTGGGAACATGCCACAAGATCCTGGTTTCCAAGGTAACAAGGGAGACTCACTGAAGGATGCAGGAGCACAGACAAATGATGGTGGTAAACTGGATCAGCCCCCATGCAAAAAGATTGCCTTATGAGCCAACCGCCTGAAAACCAGCCGTTTACCAACTGTATGTAAACGTGAGCGTTTGAGCATTACTCACGTCAGACTCAAGTCTGAATCGCTCCTCATTCGTCATTCCACCCCTGCTCATTTTCATAATTTTCCATTCTTTTCTTTTCTTTCTTTTTTTTTTTAGACAACATGACTAACCAGTAGTGATTGGACAAAAGTATTTTAAAGAAGCATAGCAGAACAGTCTCATAAATTAGCATAGTCCCAGACCAAGAAGAAATCAATTCTGACGTATTGACCATCATGTCTGTCTGAAATCCCTCAGGAAAGTCACTGAAACCTGACTACCGAATTTATGTTAAACTGGGTATTAAATAAATATTGCTTTACTAGCTTTTGTCATGTATTGAACAAAATCTTATGCTGTTAAACAGTTACACAATTGTTGTTTTCAGATGTTTCTGGATCATTAGCAATTCTGTGACTTAACCTCTGAAAAATTACATACATGTATAAACCTAGGATAGGTTTCTGTAATCACATTGGCAAATCGAAACTAGCTAAGTAATTTTAAGTCAGAAATTTGCGGTACAATTTTTATATCTGTACTAATCCCCCTAAAATGTTTATACAAAAGTGCTGAGCAAAAGCAGGTACATTTTACCAGTCTACTCTTACTAGACCAGTCAGTCACATTTAGGTGTTTTTTTGTTGCACAGAAAAGATGCTTGGCTGAAAGCACTAAAAGCACTACAGTACCCTGGCCTCAGGTCTGTTAAACAAATCCAGGTCCTCTAGAGATGCAATAAGGCAGAAGGGGTTGCACTTCATGGTTTTCAGGTGCATGATGGATGCTCGCTGAATCCTGCAGCGGACTTGAGAAGTGAGAAATCTCAAAGGGGTCCGTTTTGTCTTCCCCAGGGTGAGAGCGGAATAAGATCTGGATGAGAAATAAATGGTAGTCGTCTTTGGTTTTCCTGATAGGAAGACTTTTCTTTCTCTTCAATCTTCCTCTTATTGCGTGTTGAAGTCAAGGTTGTGGTTAAAACAAGAGTTCGATGCAGGAAATGGGTCGCAGGCGAAACGAGCAACACGTAAAACCAGATCAAAGGCTGAATTTACCAGAGCATGAGAAAGCTGTTATCCGAAAAAAGAATCTTCAAAGGGTCCGTGTTTCTACACCACTGATTAAACGTCTCTGAGGCTCAGCCAGACTGCAGACTTGTGTGTTTGCTGCTCTTTATGCAAGAGCGTCAGTAGCACAGTGACAGGCCCAGCCCCTTCAGGAAGGGAGGGAGTGAAACTACAGTCCTCCTTCCTCAATTGCTCTTTAACCTGACTGCTGTCTATGCTGACTCATCTCCAGTCAAACCAAGAGCACAAGGGCTGGAAAATGTGTGTCACTGCTGACTATAGCCTAAACTCAATTTTACCAACCTCAGTTTGCTCCGTTCTGACATATTCCTGTTGGGCATGTCGAGCTGGAAAACTGTAATCTATCACACACAACTGTGATCCTCTCTCTCTCTCTCACACTCCCTGAACACCCTCCCTTGATGAGCGGGATGGAAAATCCAAATCAGCTGAGCTGTGCAATGAGGCAGCTGTGTTATCGAGAGTTCCCTGCAGCATACTTTCCATGGGTGTTAATTCCCTTCATCTCTCTCATGCTCTCTGTTTCTGCTCTATCCATTTGCTCCCCCACCCTTTCTTTCTGACTCCAGAGCCAGTGGATTTGTCCCTTCATTGCGGCACAGTCAGCCCATCATTTTAAGTGGTGTTCAGCACGAAGACGTCAGACTTATTTTTACACTACATGACGTCTTTCTCTCTGTGTCTGCCAAGCCAAACAAATACAACCTAAAGCCTCTCAGGTAAAAATCCATTGTGTCAGTCACCGAGATGAGCGTAACTATATCTTAACACTCATTTGTGTGCGTTCGCTTAGCGAGACCATTATTCAAATGAAGCCAGTCCACTTGTGCAGTGGAAAGATAGAAATATGAAACCAACATTAAACAAAGGGAAAGAATGTAGGTGACGTGAGACAGGGTTATGAGGCTTTTAACAGAGTGGCATTTGACAAATCACCACACTTTCTGTTCAACTCAAACAGCTCATTTACAACGGCTTTAAAGGATTTCAAAAGCTTTAAAAAATGTGGAAATTTCTGTAAACAGAGGCTTTGGAGAAGGTACAGTGAAAACAGCATTTTAACCAAATGACAGATAATACACTCAACACCAACAACAAAGTCTGTTATTTATTGACCACCTGATTCTATATTATTATACACTGAGATCCTTTTTAACCACTTAGGAATTTGACTGTCAACACACCTTTTAGAAAACCTCACATTAGTAGAACACTAAATAATCACAGCTGGAAGGGGAGCTAAACAATAATAATAATAATAATAATAATAATAATACAGTAAGACCTCGACTGGAAATGTTTCACATAGGAAACACACATCACATAGGAAGACCACATCAAGTCCACCAGTACACAAGTCTTACAGTGACAATGTTAAATTGTTGAGCTCCTACACAAAACTTCCTGATAAGCAGTCTGGTCTCCTTCCAACTGTCCTTTACAGCACTTTCCTGATTGAGAACAGCAACGACTTGCACTTTCCACTGACTGAACAGTTTATGAGCTTTAAGGAATCATATCGCAATCCAACTGTGCATTTCCAGACTTTCCAGAGACACTAAAACCCAGTGGAATCTTCCGTCACACGACTATCAGCTGACCGAGTCCAGCTGCAGCCTGATTTATAACATTTCTTTTTATCTTAAGATGCCATGATAAGAATATCAGTCAACACATTCAGTATAACAAACAATGACACAGTTCTTTCTATTTAACCATGAAATCAATCGCATTACAAACCAGATAAGCCCCCTGGATTAATCAAAGCAGAATTTAGTATAATAATGAAAAGTGTTTTAAAGTCATCAGATGTTTTTATTATATAAAGACAATTATTATAAAATAAAAATAATGTTAAAGTTATCAAACAAACTAACTTATAAATACTGTATCAATCATCTTGTAAATTTATTTTTCATTTTTGCTTTATAAGCTTTGACCAAAACCCGGAGTGCTTTAATTTAAGCAACAATTTTTACAGGTCATAAAAGCTTACACATGGCTTACATACAATACAATACAATTACATACAATATTAGTATCAATACTATATGAAATATAAATAATTTGCATTTGAAAAATTGTTGTTTAAAGCGAGGCAGTATAACGCTGAAAATTGTTTTATTTTTGCGGCAAATATAAAATCATCTTTCCAAAAATTGCTGACGTTGGCAACATTTAGTTAGCAAGAAATTTTTAGGGAAGCAAGATTGAACAGTTCCATGTTACATAGACTTCTGAAGTTTCTTAGCTTCTTTGGCACACACATTTTCTGTGTTATATGTACAACATAAAAAATTTAATCAGCACTAATACATGTTTCGGCTGTCTGTATTAATTATACATTTTAAAATGCTAATGGATTTCTGTACAGAACATCACACTGTTTATGTTTTTCTTTATCTTTTTAACCTCTGCAATATAGAGACCTGCTGCTATAACCAGTGTATCTGGTGTAAGACTGAGTTACTATACTTCACCTATTTATCTGAAAAGAATAAAAATGCAATATGAAAATTGTGACATCAAATGTGCAATTAAGCCTTCAAGACAAAGTGCAATTTGTAAACCTAAAGTAGTACAATTGTTTAATATCTGGAGATCATGTCCAAAACATCCCACAGTGTACTAGATAGTTATTATAGAAGTATTATAGTATTTTTTTTTTTTTTACAGATTCAAAGGGGCCAGGGGTAGCTCAAACCCCACAACCACCAAGTTGCCACTGTTGGGCCCTTGAGCAAGGCCCTTAACCCTCAACTGCTCAGATGTGTAATGAGATAAAAATGTAAGTCGCTCTGGATAAGAGCATCTGCCAAATGCACAAATGTAAATGTTAAGTGTTTCTAAACCGAAAATTCCAATGGAATAATACTATTGGTATGTGTACAAATGGCAAACACAGTCTCCTCAATCTGGAAGCTAATTAGGTTTGGAAATTTCAGTTCCAGTTGTTTCAGGTACTGCAAAGTATGTCTTAAAGGTAAAGATTAAGACATAATGGCAGCTTTCGGCGTAGCGGCACACTGAACCACACAAACGGACAAGATGAATTTAAGAAACTTTAATAATATATGACATTTCCATTTTGTTTGTTCCACTCAACCACACCTCTTGTTTCCTCTTGGTTGGGGTATCTGTCTAACAAGCAAGCAAGCAAGCATGACTGCATTTTGTTGTTGTTAAATATGGCACTTTTAAAGGAAAACAATATCATAATTATTTTCTGTCACAAGCAATGTGTTTTGCAAAATAACAATGGACCAATAGAGGTCATTCACACTTAAACCACTCTTTGACTAATAATTTTAAACAATTTAAATCTATACAATTCAGCAACAATTTTACACAGTTATACACCAAAACAACCATCTACATTCTAGCAATGAATAGTTTTACCAAATTAACAACCTTGCTGCAAGATTTAGAAACTAATTAAGAAATTCAATGACTTTGTGTCAAATCTAGTAAGTTTTTTAGTTAAACTATTCTGCACTTGATATGTGACCCATTTTCCCCTCAACATTTAACCCCCCCCCCTCTAGTTTGAGTCGTTCGTTCTTTTGAATCTATTGCACCGCATAGCGTCTATGAGAGTCACGTGACAAGACCTAACGACCGGGACTTGAGGACTCATTGAGGAGAACCGTTCAATTCTGTTTTCTGTGTACTGTACTGCATATGGGAGTCACGTGACAAACGAACGAACGACTCGGAGTAGAAGAGTCATTAAGAAAGAATCGCTCAATTCTGTTTCCAGTACATACGCACAGTTAATCTCGTTCTTCTGAGTCACGTTAAAGATTCGTTTAAAGAGAACGAATCGTTTATGAACGACCCATTATGTGTACTGTCACCTCTTTGCACAGTTCCTTATAATTACATTCCTTAAATTAAATATCCTTTCTGTTGTTTCCAGACCACTTGTTGCCACAGCTACATTTTTCATGTTCTAGACAGTAATTTTAACAATACGTACATGTATAATTAGTCTATGAATTATAAAGAATTCTTTCTACAATAAACGTGAACATGTATCAATTTGGAACGCACGTTTTGCTATGCAAAAACAAGATTAGCTAAATTTGTACATTATGTGAGTCTGTGATGTCATCCGGTAATTGGTGACGTTTGTGCGTGCATTATATATCAAAAACATCAAAGCGAACAGAATACAAATAAAACTGAATCGAACTGAATTATAACAGGAACAAATGTGCAGGCTACACAGCCGTGAACTGCTCGCCCGGTTAACGCAAACAATGCCAATTAAACAAAGTGTAAGGATTAATTGATGTGCACCTGTGTTTAAGTAGATATTTATACAAAAGCCCTTCAGAAATCTCAGTTCCAGGGTGTCTTTCATTTTTCAGCTAACAAGTGAAGTTAGCATAAAGACAACGCTAGCTAGCAGGCTAAAGGTAATTTGGTCACTCACTCGCAGCTGTCCGTGTCGGAGCACGTCTTCATCAACTTTACACGCGATTAGAGAATCGGGAACGGCGGTGAAGTGCACATTAACCAGCTCCTCTTCCTCGGCCATGTCCACTTGCTGCATGTCAGGGGAAAGTAACGGGAAAGCTAGCTAATGTCAGCCCGCTAGCTTCACCCCGGCTTGCTGGTTAGCTAGCTGCTAAAGCCTGCCACTTACAGCACACTTCAAACGAGGGGGGGGGACAGATCGTATAACACTGGGTAATAATGTATCTAAATGCACAACATAAGCGTTTAACTTAAAGCAAAAAGTCGTTTTATTATGGAGACGATAAAGTTAAGCCATAACATCGCTCGTTTTATATGTGAACCGTATCGCGTTTTCAGACAACTACCGGCAGAGCGAATTTCAAAATTAAAGCCTCCGAACTAATTGTTTAATATACATTCTAATACTTCATATTTAATACGTAAAAAAGATAAGGTCCATCAGGGGAAAAAAAAAACTGTTATTCTGGGTTAGGGATTATATTCTGGAATTTCTATCGGAATCAATTAATCAATAAAGTAATTCAGTAATTAATCTTTCTTTCTATCTATCCATCCATCTTTTTCCTCAGGTATTTACCTACGCAGTAAATGTCATTATTTACAATTAAATGCACAGTAAAAACATTTATAGGGACCAAACACTTATTTGGAAGTCAGCCTGCTCCTTATGCGTCTGAGAGAAGACTCCACACAGCTCTGCGCACATAACCCTGATTCAAATTTGCACTTTAACACCCAGTAGTGCCATCTCTTCTCAGGAGAAAGTACCTAATGCAGCACTCCAAGTCCCCAAATGACATGACACTTTCCATAATTTGCATGTTGACTCCACATTATTTGCAAGCTAGTCTTGGAGAAAGGGCAGAATAGAATAGAAAACCTTTTATTGTTGAGGGAAGAAATCTTCATTAATGGGGTAACAAATCATGTACATATTAACAACATTAAATAATTAAGTCCACAGGTAAAAAAATAAAAAATAAGGAAGCAGGGTTAGTGAGTGTCTGAAAAATTAATACAACTGCTGGTAGAGCAGTACAGCCTCTGTCAGATCAACCAGATTAAGGAAATGAGCATTGAGACTTCTCAATTAATTACAATGTAAATATTTTATCAAGCAAGTTTTTAAGTGTACACATACACCCTTGTAGTTTATACTGCACATATATATATATTATATATATACACACACACACACACTATATCCTCACTCATTCATCACAAGTGCAGTGAAACAACAGTTAGAGTGTTTTGGATATTTAGTTACGAGCATTTCATGAGACGCAGCAGTGTGGGAATCTGGCACTAGCATTACATCAGACATGAGTGCACGTACCACACAGAGTGGAAAACGTGCTCAACTAAGATATTGCATTTGAACTTGAACACTGAGTAGGAGCGACACATTTGGCCATACTAAGCGCCAGAGAAACCAAAAATCGCTAAATCCAGAATAAATGTACCACACAGCACAGGTTCTAAAGTCCCTTTAAATTTCTAACCATTTGAAATGTCAGACCTTAGTAAATGGTTAAATGAGCATTAGAATTGAGCGTCAAGAGAAACAATAATCAGTGGTCATGGGCATTTATTTTAATAATCATATGGTGCATTATGTACAAAGCAGGCTTGTCTTACAGCAGAGGAAAATCCAAACCATACTGTGTAATCAAAAATGTGAATATGACACCATGATAGGAACATGGAACTTATACAAAGTGTACAATAACACACTGCATCACATAGGTCAAGTACCACTTATTTTAAATATTTCAAGTGGATTACATTCCTATTACAGAGTGGCTTATAAATGAGATGTTAAAAAACTGAAGAAAAAAAAAAGAGAGGGGGGGGGGGGGGTCATAGAGGAAGAGAAGTCCTGGTCAATAATTTGGGTAGTATGTTACTGGGCCTAGCTTTCTTGAAACCAAACTGTTAACCTGTACTAATCCTAACCACAAGTGAGAGTGTAATCTGTATAATTATTTGAAGTGAAAAAAGTGGCAAAAAGCTGTGTTTATTCCACACAGATTAATTGTACTAAGGGATTCTATTACAAGAAGCATTGCTTTAACTGTTTCAGAACTTCCAGTTACAAATCGGTCCTCATTTTAAGTGTTAAACCAAGTCTGTGTATCAGTTTTGTGTTTAATTTCAAAACTAGGGTAAAAAAAATAGGTCTGGATGGGGATAAGAAATTTAACCATCTTTTTAAAAAAAAAAAGTTTGCCAACACAAATATTTCCTAAGGAGTAGCCTGACTGGTGATGTCTCACCCACAAAATACTGAAACTGTACCAAGAGGGGAAAAAAGAGACACAAAGTGGGAGCAGGAGGGAGGGGTGGAATTAGAACAGAATAAATGCACCAAAATTAACTTGAACACCTAGAAAGTCAATGAAGATGTAGCAAGAAGTACAGGTGTCTCAACAGGAGCAGTTCTCTTCAGTACATTTTACGCACTCTTATTTTAATCTGATCATTCTGAGAATATTGAATAGCATAAACAAAGCACTCCGTCAACCTCTACTGGCCATATGCACATCTAATTCAAATAAGATAAAACAGCACTATACACCCATCAGGGTCTAAAATCCAGTAAGTGTGACCGTTTTTTTTTTTTATTCCCAGATTCCCTCAGATCACATACAACTGCAACCCTGCACAAATAAAATATCACCTATGAAGCATAGCATTTAGTGACGATTCATCCTTACATTTTAGTTTCTTAAAAAAAAAAAGAAGAAATTAGCACAAAAGAGTTAAGAACAAATAACAATGGAATCCTGATCACAAAAGTACTTTATAAATGAGATTTACATTTCTTATGGGATTTACATGTGAAGCGAGTCATGGTGCTTGCTGGTCTGAAATTGACACAGTTAATCAAAAAAATCCACAAGAGTGCAGCTTGAAAAAATGTTGATTCTTTCAACTGTCAAGAGACCATGTTGAAATTCAAACAATACTTCACTGTGAATCTGACCAAGCAGTGCATTTCTTTCATATACAAGGAAGTCCCTTAATCTTCCCGAAGACACATCTAGCAGATTAAGTCCTGTGTTTGAGAATAACTGCCACCTACAGTGGTGTCAGAAAATTAGACTGTTGAGTTATCCATGAGAATCAGTACGGTTTCCTAGATTGACAGTGTAAAATCCAGTGGTGTCTTCACTTCATCTTCTCATTTATCTTTACACTGGATTACTACCAAGGTACGTTACTGTTAACCAGGACATCACTTACTGGAAAATAAACAAAATGTGAGTGAGGTCAAGCAATTAACAGAAAAAGTAAATATAAAATTTAAGGACTGATACTACTATAACCGAGTGAATAACTTATTTTTAGGGATGCACCGAAATTTCGGCCGCCGAAAATTTTCGGCCGAAATAGCATTATCGGTTTCGGCCGAAACGTAAGAAAGCGCCGAAAATAAAAGCCGAAATTGTTGCCACGCCTCTCCCATCCTCCCGTCTCGTTCGCGCTGTCATTACGCATCAAACACGGAGTATGTCGGCGGTTTGGAAGCACTTGGAAGCAAGTTTTGTTATTGTTAAACAGCCTTATTACTGTTATTTATTATCAATAAATTTTAATTGCTTATTAATTGCTTAATAAAGTTTGATTGCTTAATTAATTTGTAGTTTTTTTAATACAAACAAAAAGAAAATATTTTAAACATGTTTTTTAATGAAGCCATTTTCGGTTTCGGTATCGGTTTTCGGCCAAGTGCATCCAAAAATTTCGGTTTCGTTTTCGGCCCAGAATTTTCATTTCGGTGCATCCCTACTTATTTTTAAACAATTCAGACAGGAAACACATATATTGCATCTCACAAAACTAGATTATTTCTTTATATTTTACAGACAGATCTCTACTTAAGAGATCATGAAAACCAAACACCATTAGCTCAGAATATTAGAATATTAATTTTGAGCTCAAGTAAATGACTATAATAAATTACTACTCATTCAGTATAAATACCAGGCATCTCTTGGTCTAGTTCAGTACATGCATGGAGGAGACTGCTGATTTGACAGTTATCCAGAAAATGAACAATGACACCCTTCATAAGCAAGGTGAGCCACAGGTCATCGCTGAAGGAGCTGAATGTTTAGAGAAAGCTATTTTAAAGCATATTTATGAAAAGATTCAAGTTTTCAAGGGAAAAGTATGAAAGAAAAAGGGATGACCGCAGCCTTAAGAGGATTGTCAAGGAAAGCCTATTCAAAAACATGGGGCAGCTCCACAAGGAATGGAGTGAGGCTGGATTTCCTGAACCAATGCTTTCTGCCTTTCAGATAAAAAAAACATTTGGCATTTCTTTTGGAAGTCAAGCTGAAGTCTACCAGAAAAACAACCTGGTCTTCAAAAACATCTCAACAGTGCCACAGGCTGGTCATCTCCATGCAAATGCTGCACTGATGCAGTAATACATTCTAAAGGAGCCCAGACCAAGTGCATCAATGAACATACTACTTTTCAGAATCACAACATTTCTATCTCTTTAATAATTTTATGATTGATCTTAGGAAGCATTTTGCGATGTTTAATAAATCAACTAAATTTAAACGAAAAAAAAGGCTTGAAATGTTTCACATGTAGGTATATATGTGCAACCATTTCTACTACTATATTTATTTATATGGATTTTTAAAATAATTTATCTGTGCCAACTGTTTTCCTGAGGTGGCAAAGATTATTTAATAATTGCCACCCAATTTATTTTATAAATAATGGAATATAGTATGCTTGCATAAAAAGAGAAAAATGGGGAGGGGGGGCACTATGGCTACATCTGCTTTTTCATTTAAATAGTTGTGTATAGATTGAGATTATTTATGTCAATTTTAGCATTATTTATTTACAAATAAATTTACACAGAAAAAAAACACTTTATATCTTTACATTTTTAAAGGCTTCATTGAGCATTTTTTTTTTTATGGTTATGTTTTTTTATGGTTAAGGCAACTTACCTGTTTTCCCATAGTCTTCATCATTAGAGACCCATCTCCTCTTTACTTTCTGCTATCTGCTTACATTTCTAAAAACACAGAAATGCCACATGAAACAGTACAGCATTTATTTGATAAATATATAACTTTACGGCATTTTTGACATAATCGCTATACAAGGAATACAAAAACTCCTGGGCATGCTGTAACAGGAAATCACAGCTCTCCAGTTTGAGTTTGTGTTTAATTAAGCCTCTTAGCCTTGTTATTTTCCTATATCAGCACTAGAGCTGGGCGATTTAATTGATCTTTTGTTATTGGCTCAATTAACTATTTCAATGGGTTGGTTTTTAATTCAGAATCAATCCATATTTAAAATTAAGTAAACTTGTCTATGTTAAACTGCCTAAAATTGAACAAATCCTTATAACTATACCACAGATCTTGCAAAAATGCAGTTTTATGAGCGTTTCACTTTTTAGCATTTGAGCTTATGGGCAGAACCACCACTTACTAGACTGGAGTGTGAAGCAGAAGACTGGTAAAAAGATTAAGGCTTTGTACAAGACATAATATAAACAACCACTAAACACAACTTAGCGTTTCACTGTTCATTAGATACTTTTAGTAGTTTTTTAAAATATTTTAAAACTTGTAGGAAACATAGGTGCTCGAGAGAAATTTAAACTGAATCAAAAATCGCAGTGCCCCTAAAGCTGAAAAACTAAATTATCAATAGTGTACCAATGATTTAAAGCTCAATTCAGCATAGCCGTTTTTTTTTCATTCTTTAAATTGTGCATACACATAGTCCAAGTTTACCTCTGTCAGCTCCTTAATACTGATGCTGTTAGCCTGCTGAGCCACTTTTCTCTTGACTTCTTCAATGTTTGCGAGATTTGGAGTAGGAGCTGGTGGAGGTTTGTTGGTAATGGTGGGCAGTGGAGGCATAGGGGGCATGGCTGCCAAGGCTCCCATGTTAGAAAGTGCTGCAGTCATGGTGGCAGCTGTCATACTAGCCATAGCAGCATTCATGGGCATGTTTGGTATTGCAGGCATACCAGGTATTCCCATCGGGATGTTCATGGGCATGTTAGGAACTGGAAGGGGCAGCGGCAAAGACAGAGGGGCTGGAGCAGGAGTTGGCAAAGGCAACTGGAGGATAGCCTTGGGTCTAAGGCTCTCTGGGATGGGCATCCCTGCTTTAGCACACATTGCTGCAGCATTAGCCTTAGCAATCTCCAACAGCTGATCCTTATCTGTGAAGAGAAAAGGTAACAATACAAATTAATTTTTAAGGCGCCTTAAACAAAGCTGAAGTATTATAGATACACAAACTGCACAGATGCAAATCTCAATGTTCATACCTAGCTCAGTGAGTCGTGGTGGTGTCTTGCTAACACTACGACGTGTTCTTGAGGCAGACCGTCTTTTACGGAGGATGAGAATAGGAGAATGGCTTGGCTCCCGTTTCCAGCGGTCCCGTCTATCAAAAGAATGACCTCGAAACACAGGTCTTCTCCTGCGAGATGCAGAGCGAGATCTTTTAGATCGTGAGTGACGGACCCTTGACCATGATCGTGACCTTCTCTTCCTGGTAGGGGAACGAGATTTTGACCGTTTGCTTTTTTCTGGAGTTTTTGACCTCTTTCTCCGAGCAGGAGAACGGGATTTAGACCGCCTTTTTCGTACTGGCGATCTAGACTTAGAGCGCTTTCTTTTGGGAGATTTAGACTTTGAACGCTTGGTCCTGGTACGAGATTTGGACCTCGATTTCCCTCTTTGTGTGACCGATCTTGAACGCGATTTTCTTCGCCGGGCAGGGGACCTAGATATCGACCTCTTTCTTGGGCTATGTGAGGAAGATCTAGATCTTCGTTTCCTTATCGATGGAGATTTCGACTTTTCCCTACCACTAACAGACTTTGATTTGGACCTTGCCTTATAGGTTGAAGAAGCAGACCTAGAGCGTTTCCTTCGAATGGGTGACTTAGACACCCTGCTGGTCTTTAAACCAGTTTTTTTCTTGGCTGGGCTTGGTGTTCGAGATCTTGAGTTGTCAGACTGCTCATCATCTGACGCAGAACTCTCATCCTGAGCTAATGGTTCTGATGAAGAAGACCTTGACCTGGATGCAGTTTGTCTCCCACTGCCCTCCTGGGTACTCTTAGACTCTTTACTGGAGTTTTTATTTTTTAATTCAAGTTTTTTTTGTTCCATGTCCTCATTTGAGGATATTTTCGGGGACTGATGTTTATCCGGGGACTGTTCTTTATCCATCAATGGTTTCCACCTTTCTGTGGTAGCTGTTTGTTCTACTTCTTGGGGAGCTTCTATTTTAGACTCTGATATTTCCTTATAATCACGTTGAACTGACGGGTCTTGGTCTTTGGCCAGTGACGAAGATCTAGACCTGATCTTAGCTGGAGACTGACTTCTATCTGAGGAAAGTCTTCCTCTGGAATTAGATCTAGACCTAGAGTTGTTTTTCGGCGAATTTGATCTTGATTGCTTGGTTTTGCTTTTTTTGGCTCCTCTACTAAATTTAGGCGAGGCAGTCTTTGAATTACGAGATCGTGATTTTGACCGCCTACTGCGCTTAGGAGATCTTGATTCTGACCTTGTCCTACGTGGAGACTTGGATCTCTTTTGCCGAACAGGGGATTTAGATTTAGAGCGCCTGGAGCGGAGTGGAGAGCTAGATCTGCTTCGTCTTCTTGGGTTTCTAGACCTTGATCTAGATCTTCTGTTTCTTCTCATTCTGGATTTAGATCGCCTGAGAATTACAATGGACCTTGAACGGGTTCTCCTTCTTCTCCTGATTGACCTGGACCGAGACCTTCGTGTACGAGATGGTGGTGTCCTCCTCCGTGAGCGTGATTGTGAGCGCCTGCCTCTCCGAACAGACCTTGAGCGGGACCTCGAACGATTCTTTCTGCGAGAAAGTGATTGTTTTGACCTTGACCGTGAACGGCGTAGCTTTACAACAGACCGAGATCTTGTTCGCCGACCACGTCGTGGGGACTTGGTTCTGGATCTTTTGGTTCTGGTATTGGACCTAGAGTTAGAGCGACGCCTTCTTTTTGCAGACAGGGACCTGGATTTGCGCTTTGGTGCTCTGACAGATCTTGACCGTGACCTGTGACTTTCTGATGGTGACCTCGAATATCTTTTTTTAGTACTACTGTTCCTTCTTGGGCTAGAAACAGACCTTTCTCTGGACTGTGATCTATCTTTTCGACGTGCTGATATAGCAGAGGATTGCTTTGGAGTTCTTGAACGACTGTGGCCAGATTTATCATCAGAATGCGATCGAGACCTTAATCTAGAGACTGTTACCTGATCTCCCTTTCCTTTCTGATTCTCATGTGGTTCTTTTTCTATGTTCTTTAATACAAGTTGCTCTTTGTGCACATTTTCCTGCTTAGGGATTATATCAGGGAGCTCCTGTGTTTTGCTAAAACCTCCATTCTTTTCAAGGTTCTCGGTTTTTATGCGATTTTCATTGTGCTCTTCTTGATGTACAGTCTGCAAATTCTGAGGAGACCCATCCTCCCTCCATGCTGGTTTTATACATTCCTCTTCAGTATGCTCAGATTTGCTAGTGATTTCTCCCTTCTTATCATCTGGAAGTGGCAGCTTATCCTTACATCTGTCATTTGAAAGCTTCAACACAGTCACTGGTGACTTTTGATCCAAGCTAGAGGTGTCCAATAGTTGTGGCAACTTTGACTCAGATTCCGATTCAGACTCGGATTCAGATGTACTCACTGAGCGTGAACAAGGAGAATTTTTCTGTTGCTTTTCTTCTTTTCGTTTCTTTTTTTTCTTCTTCTTGCTTGTATGACGCTTTGTTTTTCTGGCCTTATGGTCATCATCACGTGGTTCTGTTGGAAAAACAAAAATATGCGAGTCCACAAAACTCACAAGGAAGGAAACCCTGACATGCAATATTAGTTAAGGAAGGACACAGATAAACTCACCTGCATTTTTTGCTAGTTCTTTTTCTTCATCACGTTCACCAGACTCAAATTTGGAAAGGTCTCCTTTTTTTAAACTGGGATAAATAACATATCTAATTACCCAATTGTAAAATGTGTGTTTACTTTAATCGCACATCGCACAAACCCCTACCTTGACTTTAATTGAGATTCCTGGTCTGATTCCACTCCAGATTCAGAGCTGCTATCTTTTTCATCCTTCTTCTTCTTGCGCTTCTTTTTACTTTTGTGCTTTTTGTGCTTCTTGTTTTTCTTTCTTGGTGTTTCACTGCCATCCCTGAGGACATTATCTCCATGTCGAATAGGATCAGTTGGATCCCTGCTTTCTGTGGGGAATAAATATTCACAGCTTTATTTTGCATTGTATTTCTGCAACAGCACATGAAAGGTCAATCTGTTGTGCTAAATATCAGATAGTGTGATCTTGCTTTTATACAACAAACACGATTTATCATCAACAGATTATGATTTGTTGGTTTATTTAACAATTTTGCTCCTCAACAAAGATCCTTCCGTGACCAGTGGAAATGACTAAAGGCAATTGGCCAAGCTGGGGGTCAACACTTCCACATCAACACTTGGGGTCAACATGGTAAAAGTTTTAAATTTTAAAAGGATAAACCATGGAGTTAGTAGACAATCCTTAAAAAAAAAAATTTATAGTGGCACTGATTAGGTTAGTTTTTTTGGGTTCTGGGGCTGAATCCCCAATAGCTCTCAGGGTTGTATTAGCAGCTACTTAGCTTTGTAGCTTGTGTTAGCCATTAACAGAATAACACAGGCGGTTTAGAGACAATTCTGAATGACTTAAAAGTCATTACTAAGGAGACAAAGTTAGATGTGTCTTCTTGCTGAATGCGTTTCCACATCCGATTTTAAACATCAGTTTTGGAAGGCAAGTGCTCTCTTCTCTTAACTCATGCTGGCAACCAAGAGTCAGTGTAGCTTGTGCAATACTTGTGATGCGAAATGAAGCATGCAATTAAGTTAGTTGTGCTATGCTCTATTATCACCACTCGCGAAATGCCTCTCGTCCTATCACATTAATGAGTCAGCACTAAATTTTGTATATTAAAAGGTTTGTAAATGCTTAATCTAGTATACGCAAAGGTGAGCTCTGATAAGATATACTGAAAGCTTCAACACAGTCACTGGCGTCATTTTTACAGCACATTTTGATTCTGAAACGGTCAATGCAATAAAATTCACAATTTATATTTCACAGTTTTATATTTCAGAGTCTGTTACTTTTTGACCACCATGTACTTGTCAATCTTGGTCCCCAACTTACAATGCAGTTACATAAAAAGAATAATACCCCACAATAACCCATTACTAGCACTAGCCAACTTTTACTATGCTCAAAACACTTACCTTAAATTACATTTCGATAAAATAATTTACCAAAGCCTTACCACAAACATGCAAAAACAATTATCCAATTGTAAAATGCTATATATTTTTTTAAAAAACTAAAAAAAAACTTGGCATAAACAGTAAGAAATATACATGCAGTTTTTTAAAGTGTACATACCAAGACCTATAAACATGCTAAAACTATCTATTTTTAGCCTTGTTCATAAGCGCATTGTTTGCTTAAAGTTTGTGCCACGTGTGGTTTTGGAGACCATGAAAGGTTTATCTTCTGATTTTCGAATACTAATAAAAATACAGAAATGGAAAGATTGTGATGACAAAATGACATCATGCCTCTTATATAATTCTTTAGTACTTCAGATTTAAAAGCAATGACGCTGCTCAGACTCATGTATCATCTTAAACCCCAGCATTATACATACATATGAATTTTAAAATAAAGGAAAAATCAAACTGAATACCTATGAAAGCCTGGCCTGAAAAAAAAAAAACGTGCCCGCACTTGACTGTATAGAAGTTGCTTTCTTGCACCTCTCTCTCGGGACTTCTGAACTATATGACGAGTGCAACTTTTTAGAAATCTTTATTTTAAAGATTAACTTGGGGACATTTGTAAAAATTGTAAAATGCTTGATTGAATAAAAAAAACTTGATTGTTTCATTCCTTTGAGCGCAATAATTTGTTTATATAAAATTTCTCTCTATTCACACCATAGAAGGTTTGTCCATTGAGGAAAAAGAGAACCATCATTCGAAATATATGATTCGAAATTTAAAGAGATAATAATAAATTTAAATAATGTTGCTGTTTCACTGCCGAATTACCAACAACCTCCAACACACACGTGTGTATATCACACATGGGCAACCCAGATCATTAGCATCACAATAGAGTTTTAAAAATATAAATACATATATATACGCCTTTTCACCATCATAAAGTGGAATCATTATAAGTCAGCAACCATCTGTACATGAGTGCACTCCAGTTTCTCTGTATGACCCTGTATGCTGTCATAATGTCAGTTTGGCGACAAGCGCACAAATTCGAAGTAGACTACAGAATATGATATAAATACCACAGTCGCTGAGCAGAAAGAAAAAATACCTATAGACCATGATGGATTTTTTTTATGCCATACCAAACCCTAATTCATATACAGAAAAGATATTTTGTGAAACATACCAGCATTGGTCGTCACATCACATTCCATTCCTGTAGCTCTTTAGTCGTCCTCGCGAGTTTAGTAAAAAAGAGCTCCTTTGACTTGGATGTGAGAAATGTTAACCTTGTGGTTAATCCTGTTAAAAAAGAAGACAATGTTAATAATAATGCCAACACTGGACACAAACACTTCAAATATATGGGTTAGAGTACACGTGCAATAAACTAAATGATTCTGCTTTAGGACATCATCAAGCAAAATATTCTTAAAAACTTAATCGGAACATAAAAACAAAACAATCCTAATATCCACATTCGTGCAATCTGTTGAGTTTATGGATCACGCACATTGAAAGACATAAATGTACATGCTGTGATACTTTATTTCTATAGACAGAACCCATCCACAGCTAATCAGAATGGCAGACAATTTACTGTCTTGCAGCTCTAAAATTATAGAGAATTTGAATTAACTTGACTTGTGGATTTTCCACAATGTTAACTATAAACAGCTGAAATCTAAAACCTTCCCGTAACAAATATGTTAAGCCTTAAAGTCAATGTTATTTGTCTAGCACTTTTACCAATGCACACTGTCACAAAACAGCATTAAAGAATTAATAACACTGGATAGCAAAAAATTAAATAAATAAACATTTTAGCTATTTAAGTTTGTTCCTAATGAGCAAGTTGTAAGTGATGTTGGCAAAGAAAAACACCCAGAGAACCGGAGAATTAAAATGAACTCATTCTCTTTGGAGAGATATCAGACAGTGTGACAATAAAAATAAATGCTTTCTATAACTTTGTGCTAGAAGGTAGAAATGCAATTGTACAACAGGAAATCCCTTTCAGTACACAACATTGTAATCGTTGAGAAATCACTGCAAATTACACCACACCATTGTGGATTATTTTCTAACAAATGTACAGCCCGAAGTGATAAATTTCTTACAAATATTCATTTTAAAATAAAAAAGTGACATCAAATGTCACTTGATTAGAGACAAAGAACGTTACTATAACTCCGTAAGTAATACTTTGTACAGTAAATCAAAAGGTATAACTAACGGACAAAAATCAGCTTCAAAAGATACCAGACCGTTTTCTTAACATTAAATAGTAACTAACAGACTACACTAAACCACAAACACACACGGTTTAAAATCATGCGCATTATCTGAATTATTTTGAAAATATTTCTGGGTTCAGTCAGCAGAGTTTTGTAGGATAATTTGTGTAAATCTAATGAAAACTAGCTAATTTAAAACTAGCTAAATTAGCTGGTTTTCATAGCAGGTTAGAGTTTAGCGGCGGATAAATAGCGCCAAAACTTTGAGCCTGAGCGCGTCAACGCCATAAACTCACGTTCAGAGCTGCACCTGGTCCAGGAGCGTTAAAACGCAGCGATTAACATCTTCTTCTTCAAAAAGAAAAAAGGACTCTGTTTATATTGAAATAAATACAAACCCTCGAATACAAAAAAAATTCTTCACCACGCGGTTTCCAGCTGCGACAGTAGTGAAGGAGCCATGCTAACGACAGCCTCCACAAAAGAGCAGATACTTTGAGAATTAACCGTGCTAATCTCGTAGAGCTTTAGCTAACACCCGATTCGCTAGAAAGGGGTTTCCCCCAATTTTAAAACTCTTTTTTTAAACAGAAAACCTCTTAAGCAGTTTCAAAATGCTGGCAATGTGTTTGTGAGCGGCGTGGAAGCAAATGATTGTGCAGCAGAATGAACAAAACTGGCTAGCTTTGCCTGGCTAACCAGACTAAGCGTGCGGGAAGGTACATAAACAGGCTTGTTTTTAATAATTTGTAGTTAATCGATTGTGTTTATATCAACCTTGCAGCTACAATTAACAATAATTTCGTCTCGCCTGAAAAAAATCTGGCTAGGCCACGAGCATAACTAGCTTAAAGGCTCGGTAGCTAACAGCCGAACAAACGCGTGTGAGAAATGTCTGTCAGCTGATTCAGCCGAGAGCAAAAAAAAAAATCTAGTGGGATTACACCACTAAATTGAAGTAACTATAACCCAAAACAGCAGCTGCTGGACCAGGAGTAAACGACTCTCATTTTCCCCCACTGACTGGCTGAAGCGCTAACAAAAGGAGCAGGGCTGCTGAGTCCCACCGGCCTCCTAGCAGGCCAGCTAAACCCCGTTAGCACCTTACACAACGCAACAATGTGATTCTCCAGTAGCTACCCTAAAACATCTTTGCACGCAATACAATTACTGTAGAGTTTTTGTTTTTTACTAAACGAACAATGATGCAGATGTAAAATAAATGTACTAACCGCTAACGTTGATTTCCGGAATAGTCCTGTGTTAGGAAAGCACTATAAAGTTGCTCGGTGATGGTCGCCATGACATTGTGCGGCGGGGAAATTCTCCAGTATCCCGAGAGCACGTGCCCTCGCCTTACCTCCCACACACAGGCATGTAGCGCCACCTAGTGATCTATCTATCTATAAATATCTATCTATGTGGGCATACATAACCAGTATGACTAACACACATATTTCTCCTTCCCTGAATGTCGTATGTATGTATTTTCTATTACACAGCTTTTAAGCACCTGAATCTCACAACAAGCCACTATTTCTCATATTCACAAAATGTCTGGGACAACAGGTAAATTTTTATCTAGAATACATAACCATTGTCTGTCTTTCATAGTCCCATTGTAGCCCCCTTATCTTTCTCCCTACGAGCACGCTTTTCTTCTTTCCTTTTTTCACCAACAGTAGCCCAATTTTTATCAGCACCCTGTAGGTCGACAGCACAGATGGTAGTCGTTGTTAACCCAGGCCATGACAGATCAGGTATGGAAGTCCTGTTATCTATCTATATATAGACTCTATAAATCAGAAATTCCATACTGTGAGCAGCATCATCGTCAACTTTTATGTTTTGAATGTCGGTAACAGTAGGCAGCGACATCTATGACAAAACCGTTTACGTCAAGCTAAGCTCTGCGCTACTGAAACTCTGGGTACAGCAACGGTGCATATGCAGTGTGAACGCAGGTAATGGAGGTAATGGGGCTGTGGGTAAACGTCTAGAATATGCAGCGTCAGCCAAAAAAGTGGAACCCTAGATTGCGAGTAGCTTGGTCTGCGAGTGTTTTGCAAGAGGAGCAAAATGTTTTAATAAATCCTAATTTGATAAATGAGTGAGGCCTTGATATACATTTACTGTAGTATGTATACACTTTGTCTGCCAAGCATCACATGATCACAACTGAGCTAATGGTTCTCTTTTACGCGCTGTGGGATTGTGGGCAATCGTCTCCCATGCTCAGTCTCAGTGCACATGCGTCACTCGTATAGTCAAATTCCGTACGCACGTATACAGTTTACTATAACAATGTAAACGTGCGTGTGCACGTAAAGCATTTTTTTAAATCTTGTGTCCAAGTGTAGTGACTGTTCTTCAGTAACTGTACTGAAACAACAGCCCCCATGAAGAAAAAAAAGTTTTAAAGGCTGTAGAAGTACACGAGATGAATTTGATTAACAACGATGCAATAAAACATTTCTGCGAAATCCTCAAAAGGAAGCAAAATCAAGTGTCATTCGAGAGGTTCTTGGTTAAAGTCACACAAAAAGAAGAAATTCTAGTAACCAGAGACTCTGTCAGAGAGGAGTGATTCCATTTGTGTACATGTGTGTGCATGCGTGTGTGTGTGAAAGTTATCCTACTCAGTAGCCCCCCTGCTCCTGCTTCTTCTGTCATCTAACACAAGTCATGATTCTTATCAAAGGTAAAGTGCCGGTTAGTCTTTTTATTTTAACTTTATATTTTGTATTCATTATTTTTAGATGACTGTTTTGGGCTGTAAAATAAATCATCTGAGTTTCCATTATTTCTTATAGGGAAATTTGCTTACTAAATTTTAGGCTTTTGCATTTGGCTAAAGTGCAGGTGAGGAGGTCAAAGGGGGAAAGACTAAAGATGGTAGCAATTGAAGAAGTAGGGCTCTCCTATTTTCAAAATCATTATGTAACATCTTGTGCAGTATGTTAGTATGTTAGAAATGGTTCTCTACTGCTTTCATCTTTGGGGTCACACACAGGACTAGGTTCTTCTGTCTTAAATGTGACAGTCTTGTTGTTAACCTTTGACTTCTGTGTAGTTTTGTTTTTAAACTCTGCTATTTCCCCATTTCCCTTTATTGCATCATTTAGCTCTTACTATGACTTGGGCTTGTCACCCTATTACCACTGCTATATTCTCTCACTTTTATTACTGTGTCAGAATGGTTTATTATTTGTCTGGGTCTGGAGGTCTCACAGGATCTTAGATTTTTTTGTGATTTTGTTTTTTACTACTATCCTTGAAGACAGTCCTGTATGCAGCCCTTGCCACTTGATTGTGTCTGTAAATTTATACTTATTCCTGCTCCCAGAATCTTGCTACTTTTGTTTTGATTTAAGTTAGGAACTTCTGAGTGGTCCTGTTCAATCATTTCTAAGATTCTCTGTCCACCTAATGTTTGTAGTAATGTGAGTGTCCATTTTGTTTTCACATTTCGACTTTAAAGCACCACTCGGGAAATCAGACCATCCACGTGAATGCAAGGTGTGTTCTGTTGCACTAATTACACTTGCTCTTACAGCAGCAAGTGGTGTCAGCTCGCTAAGATAAACACGCTTAAATTAAAATGCCTAAAGCTAACCGTTTTAAAGTGTGGCTGTATTTCACAACAAAGGATTGCAATTCCAATACTATAACATGAAACAAACAAAGGGGGAAACACATCAAACATGAAACATTTGAGGACGCATGGGATGAGGTTAAAAGCAGAGAGATGCACCGTGTTTAACAGGTTGTGGACATCAGCTGGCAGTGACTCCCTCCATCTCTGCTCCCTCTCCCCTCTCTCCTCTTGTCTAACACAGTAGCTCCCTCCCTCCTCTCTTGTTTGAGGACAACTTTCAGGCACGCACGCACGCGCACACACACACACACACACACACACTGTTCTGTTGCGATTCTTTACAAGGGTAAAGTGCAAGTTAATTGGTTTTATTTTTACTTTACAGCAGTGATTCTGTTAGTGTGTGTGCACGCAAGAGTGTCATGGAACCCCTCTAATGACACTCTCGCATGCGCACACACAGGATCAGAATCTCTGCTTTCTGACAGGGAGAGAGACTCTAGATCTTTAACAAAGAATCTTTGTAATAACACTTGCTTTTGCTTTACACGCGCACACACATGCACATGGTCACAATGTTATAGTAAACAGTACATATGCGCATGGATGCTTACACATAGTGCAGTGTGAAAGAGAAGAACCATTGGCTTAGTTTTAAACATGTGACGCTGGGCAAACAAAGCGCATGCATACTACTCGTATGTCAAGACCTTGCTCGTTTATTAAGTTAAAAGTTATAAATTTATACCACTTTATTGTTTCTTTTTTTTTGGTTGAAAGTATCGGCTCAGGCATTGGTACCGTCCATTTAAAAATGATCAATTTGTCACCAATATCATAAAAAACAAACGATACCCAACCCTGCTTATTCTTGGCAACCACTGCACCGGTATTCTCATAGATGTTTCATGTCTTATACACGATATAGTTAGGAATTTTAGGCTGATGCATAGTTTCAGATGTTGGAGTTTTTTTCTCTGTTCATTGTGAGCAGTATTTTGGTCTTTACAGTACAGTAAAAAAGTATTTAAATTTTTATTTTTGCATATTTGTCACAATTAAACGATACTGTCCACAAGGTGAAGCAAGCTAAAAGCCACACTTCATACTAAAATATAAAGAAATTTAAAAACAAATGAGAAACAAAGTCATTAACTTGAATCAGTCTGGATAGGGTTATAAAGCCATTTCTAAGGCTTTAGTATTTAGGCGAACCATGGTTTATTATCCACAAATGGAGAAAACTTGGAACAATGGTAAAACCTCCAGGAGTAGCAGACTTGCCAAAATCACTCCAAGGGCACAATGACAACTCATCCATAAGCTTATAAAATAACTAAAAAAACATCTAAAGAACTGCAGGCTCACTTGCCTCAGTTAAGGTCAGCTTTCATGATTCACCAATAAGAAAGAGGCTGGGCAAAAATGTCATCCTTAAGAGAGTTTCAAGGTGAAAGAACACAAAGGCTTGATGCACATTTGGCAAAAAACGTCTTGATTATCCTTGAGACTTCTGGGCAAATATTCTGTGTTTGACCAGTTTACAGATAGAGGCGCATACACGCAACACACACACACACACACACACACACACACCAGCTTGTGACAGAGCCTTTCACATACACCAGTTGTGCGCACACATGTGGTCACAGTGTAATAATAAACCATATATATACAAGTGACGCACTGAGACCGAGCATGGAAGACGTTTACCCACAATACTGCTCAGATTTCAAGACCTCACTCGTTTACCGGGTGCAAATTTATAAAAAAAAAATTTCCTCGTCTTGCGAAACACTTGCAGAGCAAGTTATTTGCAATTCAAGGTTCCACTGTATTAGATTTAGGGGCAATTACTTTTTCACATAGGGCCAGGTATATTTGGACAGCTTTTTCTCCTTGATAAATCCAGAAAACTGGATTTCTAAATGATGTCCAATATTAAAATTTGTTTGATGATTGCAATCATATTAGTGTGACAAATATGCAAAAAAAAAAAAAAACTACAGTAATTTAGGATAATAAAAATAAATATGCCTACTTTTTTAGGGGATTGTACTGTATATAAACTGTGTCTGGATCTACCTTTAGCCAGTTTATTGTGCCATCTGGATATTTTATGACTGACAGGAGATTTATTTTTCTAATGCTTAGAGCTATGCTTTATTACAGTTTAATTGCCAATGCTGCCACTCAAAAGTTACACAACAGAGGTAAATTGGAAAAAGTCATTGTCATATTCTGGTGCATTGTTAGCAAGTTACATATATGAGTCAGTCAATCTTACAAACCAAAAATATTTTTCATAAACTTAAATCATAAAAAAAGAAATAAAAATATTACCATTATTATATTTTGAGCATGAAACAGAAACGTCCAGTATTTAAGGTACTACAGATACCATCCCCCCCCCGCCACCTTCAACGCGCGCGTGCACACACCCAAACACTGCTTTAATATACACATATAAATAAAATAAAAACACTTAATACGCTACAGTGCGTAATACTAATTACTGTACTCTTTATTTATTAGATTGCAGGGATTATGCAAAAAGAAAAAAAGTTATCCAGCAGAGGGCAGTGCGAGATCACATTAGTTCAGCAGTTTTAAATTCCTCATGTTGTCTTTTGCCATTTAAACCTCAAAGTTTTTTCTTAGCATCTAAGCAATGATTCTCTCAGTCATATTTAAAAAATCATAATTTAAAAATTATTTATTTTAAGATATTTATTTACCATTGAAGAACAGGTTCAATGTGGTGTGTTAATCAATATTCATCATGTATGAACATGAGGTAGTAAAGGATGAAGTGTGCATACCCTTCACATCTTATATTAATCTCCACATATATATAAAAGTAGGTGACATGGTGTATGATGTAAAGGCAAATCACCTCTTTATTTCCCCAACACAATGCCTGCAAGACTGAATCAAATTACCTGTACTCTCAGAGGTTGGCCACTGTGTATCTCTCTGCTTAGGTGAAAGTAGAAGATTGCATGCCCAGAACACTGCAGATACATTTCACACTCATGAAGATCGAAAACAGCACAAACTTTTTAGCTGGTCAACTAACATCAAGCATATTTCTGTCAACAATATATATACAGAATACTCTAAAGGTCTGGAAGAAAAAAGGGACCACTGCAAAAATAATTAGTTTCTAATATTTTTTTCCCCTTACAGGTGCATGTATTGAACGGTTTTGTTTCTTTTTTTTTTGTGAACTGCTGACAATATTTCTCCTGAATTCAAAATATAACTACTCTTATTTAGAGTGTATATTTAAAAGAAATGACATCTCAACACGTCAACATAAAATAAAACAAAATGCAAATAATTTGTAAACAAATTGTGTTAATGCTTTGACTAAATAACATTAAGAAATCAGGATTTGGTGGAATAACCCAAATTTGCATTTACAGCTTCCATGTGTTAAGGCATGCTTTCCACCAGTTTGTCACATTGCTGTTGGGTAATTTCATACCACTCTTTTTGCAAAAAATGAAACAGCTAAGGTTTGCTTGATGGTTTGTGACCATCTATCTTCCTCTTGATGACATTCCAGAAATTCTCTGGAGTAAATTGCAGTGGTCTCTTTTTCCCCCAGAGCTATATAATGCATACAAAGACACTGTAAAATATCACTTACAGTATTTGTGTTTCCAAGTTAAAACCTTTAACACTCCAACCTGCTTTACAAATTCAAACCATGTTTTACACTTTTCAGTTCTCTAGGGCTATAAATTAATTCATTTTTTATTTAATTATTTATTTAACTTAACTTAATTACTATTGCAATATGTACTGTACACGTGGCTTTATGCTAGTGTACATGTTTAAACAGTACTTTGGGATATGGTATGATGATATGTATCATATCTGTATATTAGTGAAAATCATAACAAGAGTTAATTAAATAGCATTTAATGAGCATACTCATTAACTAGAGTAAATTAAATAGTGTGTTCTGTGGCAATTTACATCCAGATATTGTTTTTTTATCTTTCACATTAAACTATCTCTCTATTCATCTTCAATTTCACATAATCGAATAAACACAAATGTTTATAAAAAGTGATGACATGAGAATGTGATGACTTTAATGCTTGCCTCGTCACCCATGAAAATGGTAATGGGAAGCCCCATAACGTTTCCCTGATAACTTTGCATTAGCATTTATTAGTCTTCTCAGCACCCAGATGCTAACAAATGATAATGACCATCTTTTAATTACTGTGACAACTGATTTAAGCTGTTAGTTCCTCTGAATTTGTGCTAGCAAAGATGAGAGCTTTCATTTTCTCTTATTTGATTAAACATAAGGCATGGAACAGAATGACTTGATGAAGCAAGCCTGGAAGTGCACTTTCATGTGGAACACAAGAAAGCCAGTTCTGTCTTGTTTGCTCCTGTATTACTTTGTAATATATTGCACTTCATGTGGTCTGGATATTTGCTGTAGGCTGCGCATCCTCTTCAAAATTACTTTAACTTAGACCGAACACTTCTTTAGGATAATGCTAGTTCATCTGAAAACACGGTTTGTGATAACTCCAGGAGTCTGACAGACATTTAATCCAGACAGGTTCAAAGCTCGAGCTCTGCATTAGATTGAGTTACCCCGTCCTCAAAAGGGAAGCTGCAATTATGCAATGTAAGAAAAGAGGTGATGTGGGCCCTGGCTATAATGGTAAGGGGTTAATGGTGTATTATTACTAATCAGTGCAATAGTGAGACCAATTCAGACAATCACAGCTTCAATTAAATGTGACATCAAGGCTATTACATTGTATTAAATGCCATTTGTCCTTTCTACTTTTACCATGGGGGTTAAAGTTACATGTAGATCGACAGTGGTGTTGTGTTACATAATTAGCAGAAACAAACCTGTAAAGTGCTCCATTTTTACCCCCCTCGGTGGATTACCAAGCCGTGAATGTCCTGCACCATGCCATCATTGTGATCAGATGAAGGGATGTGTTGCGTCTTGTTCAGTTTTGCACAGCATGCTTTGATTTCCAGCATGATTTTGTATGCATAAACAAACAACTTTAATTAATTTATGCTTTATTGCATACAATTACTAACCCCCATATAATTATCATATAAGGAATTAAATGAAAATCCTGAAGATAGACAAAAGAACTAACTGAAATCAAGCATCAATTATTGCAAAATATTTCCCCCCATGGTGCTGCTGCATAAGTATTAGGAGTAACATACGTGCACGTTCACTGATGATATCGGCAGTGGCAAAGAGGCTCCTGTTTATGACCTCCACCTCCATGTAGCCAGTTCCATCCTGCTGCACTCATGAAGATAACAACGAGAGACAGATTTCATTCAGACATTCTTTATATATGGTCTATAAAATTGAATAACCTTTGGTTGTACAGAAAGAGTTCAGAACGGTAAGATGGAGATTGTTCAGGTAATCGTAGTAGACAGCCCACTGATGTGGATACACACATTCATTCGCTTTAAAGTTTGGAGGACATAGCAGAGGGCACCATAACCCTGATTCAACCCTCGTTTAAAACTCAGTGAAAATAAATGTGAATATAATGTATAATTATTCAAATAAATTTCTTTTATTTTTTACTTTGCATCGTGACATTTCCTGTGCAGCTAAACGTGATGTAATTAGGGCAATCATTTATTCATGTGGAGAAAATAGCATGGATCTCACCCCGACTGTTTTAGGTTTGTGAAAGATAAAATCATAACCACCAAAAACTACATGGATGCACTGGTCAAGTGTAAGAGCCTACAGGCAAATTGGGTTCAAAAACAAAAGGTCAGTTCATTTCATTATTACAATATAAGAAAATCAGCCTAACAAGACTCTACAGAACACAATATCTTGGAGGTATTATTGTTTCTTTTGTTGTTGTTTGTTTAATCTTCCAAGGCTTAATTTCTGATTATTCTAATATTTGTTTGTACTATTTATTTGGCAACAAACGCTCCTGTCAGTTTCAGAGACTGAAGGATAGAAATAATCAGGGTCATTAATCATAATCATAATCATTAGTATTTGTTGTTGCATTTATGTGTGTCTGTGTGTGAAGGTTTTTCTGATTGCTAGCAGTTTTTCTGTACAGTGTGAAACTGAAAAATTACTTATGGTTTCAAAATAATTAAATATATGCTAAGGCTATAACTTGACCATAGTCATGATACAATATATTAGTTGTAGGAGACGAGAAACATATGGACACGCACAATGGCAAGGCTCTGTGATTGTAGCATTAACCCCCTAAATATCTAACCTCCTTGGACTTGGACTCCACTTTAATGTGGCACCCAATAACTATGAACTTAATCAATGTCTTTAGATAGAAAGAAGTTTGGCAAAGGAATTCCACCATATGGTGCTTTTAGGATCATACAATAATTTATAGACAATGTAGTTAAGAGAAAATGTCAGGTAACGTTATATAAGGATGTTTGGGTCTAAAGAGATTAAGGCAACCATTTTATCATCATTGTTCATGTCAGCCGTAACTTTGAGTTAAACATTGGGTGGTTGAGATCGCCACCCATGTACAGTACGGGGTGTCCAAAGACAATGACGGCCCAACCCAAGGAGACATATCAAAACAACATGCTCTACATATTATAACTAGTACAAGTGAATAGCACAAAGTCATTCACTTTGTAAAAAAAAAGAAACAAACTTGTTCCAGTATTAAGAGCATACCTCCTGTTGGGGAGAGCATACCTCCTGTTTTTTCTGTTGACAAACCAACAACTTTAAATTGTTGGTTGGTCTTTTACTTTTCCTATTTTTGTTATTTATGTGCTTGCTATTGCTTGTGCTTGCAGTTACTGCTGCATGAGGATGGTTTGGACACAGCCAAGACTCATGCACCTGGAGAATATTATTAACTATAGTGTAAGTACCCGTTGTTGGCAGTAAAGAGTTTTTAAAAATGGTTAAAAGGTTAAAGCTAAAAATAAGCTGATCCGCTTTACCATATTCAGTGATATTATTTCATAACCGCCAAATACACTTCCTGTTTAAAGTAAATTATTAAATATGGCACATACTGTAACGGCTCATAACATTCCTCCTACTTAACATTTTGATTTAACAGATTTAGCAGATTTCATTAAGTTTATGTTCTATGCTGTGACAAAATCAACTGGACAGACATACAGAGAGACATACATAGAGAAATTTTTCTGAAACTGGTTTTTGGTTCTTCAATGTATGAAATGTAAATATATCATTCAAAGAGTGGATTTTGACCAATGTATAGACAAAACCTTTCTTCTATACACATCGATCGATTGCTTGACGATTACAATGAATTGAGAAAGTCAACCACATTATCATGTTTTATCACAGATAGTAATTTAATTCATCATGATAATATTTTGGGGCTTGAACTGACCCCCAAAACTGATGCTTGCATGATCTAAGTTTTTCTCAGCATTACAGAAATACTGTGACTGACACCACAGTATATACAGTATAATCAGTTGTATTATAAACTTGAGTTTATACAGTGTAAATAAGTATTTATAAGTTGTATTATAAATTTAAGTTTATACAGTATAAGAATTACACAGTATAATAAGTTGCATTATAATTTTGTACACATGGAGGGCACATGGATGCCATAGAGTTGTTGCCATGATTTAAAATGTGGTTTCTGTATTACTGTGTTTAATTCTGTGTTACTGAAAATAGCAGTACATACAGTATACTAGTGATAGGAAGTTTGAATCATTTTAGTGACTCGTTTTTTTGAATCCTGTTCATCAAAATAAATGAATCTTTTTTGAGTCATGTAGTTAATTTTGTTCTTTTAATCAGAAATAAATAAAATGTTGCATTTTCAATAAAAAAGACCCCCAGTACATCTACATACACTTTGGCTATAGGTCCAGTAATCAAAATATTAAAATGCCGCTAAGGACATATTATAATAAACAGAATGAGTAGCTCACCATCATATCTTCCAGACTGAGTTGTTCATTCTTTTGAATCTATTGCATCGTATAGCGTCTATGGGAGTCACATGACAAAAGAACGAACAACTCGGGACTTAAAGACTCATTGAGGAGAACCGTTCAATTCTGTTTCCTGTGTGCTGCACTGCATAGCATCTATGGGTGTCATGTGACAAAATATCAAACGACTCAGAGTAAAAGAGTCATTAAGAAAGAATCGCTCAATTCAGTTTCGTGTACATAACCTATAGAGTTCTTCTGAGTCACGTTAAAGATTCGTTCAAAAAGAACGAATTGTTCATGAACGACCCATCACTACAGTATACCTTTTCTTGTTTGTAAATATTAATTTTTCTTCCTTTTTTAAATTATTATTTATTAATCACACTGTCGCCTTGCACTTCCAGGGCCTGGGTTCGATTCCTGGCCAGGCTCGATTCCTGTCTCTGTTTGCTTGTTCTCCCCGTGCTTGGTGGGTTTCCTCTGGGTACTCTGGTTTCCTCCCACAGTCCAAAGACCTGCAGATTGGGATAGGCAACAGGCTCCCGTGACCCTAAATGCAGGATAAAGCGGTATAGATAATGAGTGAGTGAATGAGTGATTTATTAATCATATATCGTTCACATTCTAATGTTCTAATTGCCATTTATTCTATTCTCTGTTTTTATATAATTGTCATTTTGTAAAATGACATACAGGGAATGTACTATATAAATAAAAAAATATTATGCTTATTATAAATATGATCACTTTTAAAATACAGAAAAGTGATTCTTTTTCATTTTGTGTAAAGTTCCACTAAAACCATTTCTGACTTTTGGCACATTTATAACAAGATTAAAGACCCTGTAATCAAAGCTGTAATTTCGGGTTTTGCTTAAACGATGAGAAGATGTATACACTTGAGAAAGTAATGTTTTGTAAATCTGTCTCATGGTGCAGTGGACAATTACAGGGTGTCAAAGAAGTAAACAGTGTTAATGAAGAAGATAGAAAAATAAGCTGGAGGTTTTCTTGTAAAAGCGTGGAAAGCACTTCTTATAAATTATCCTCAGGGTCATGTTACAAATTATCTTATTTTTCCAAGAAATAATAATATATATAGCAATAATAAGAACTTTATACTGTTGTTTTGTAGCCAAAGTAACAAATAACAGGACATTTATGATTTCTAAATTTATTCAGACCTTAGTAACAATGCCTACTCTGATTTAATCACTGGGGAAAAGGGCAATTAAGTTATATCAGACAGGAGAGAGGGCTGTTGTGCTGGATATTGAATAGCTGTGATGCAGTCGCAAGCATGAGTGCGCAGCCAGAGTGTCAAAGACATCAAGCCGTGAAGATAAACCAGCCCAACAGCGTGATATTGGTTACATTTAACAGTTCCACAACACATAATTTGTTTACAACACTTTATTTATAAAAAAAAAAAAGTAAAAATAAATCCTGACAGATAAGTGTTTCTGTTTGTGCGCGCAGGCGCTTATAGATTATACCAGTAAGAGCACTAAGCACTAAGACCCAGCAGGGGAGACGATTGCGCACAATTCTGCAGCGCAAGAGAGAGAAAAAACGTTGGCTCGGTTGTAATCACATGAGGCTCGGAAACAATCAAAACAAGAAGTGCATGCGTGATACATAATACTCGGTACTCGTAAACCAAGACTTGGTAATTTTCCAAGTCAAAATTCATTTAAAATCTTTGCTCGTCTTGCGAAACACTCACAAACCACGTTACTTGCATTCCAAGGTTTTACTGTAGATTAGATTAAGTGGTAGAGAAGATGACTTAATCAATAAATGAATTAGTGAGACCAGTACTATGTAGCCAGAAGGTGATGAGAAAAAAACATGGACATTGTGGACAGTCATATAAATTTTATAATAAATAGAAATTCACATTTTCCACAAAACAAGGGAAGGATGTACTAAAACTAAAAAAGTCTACATTAATAAAACGAAATGATACAAGTTTGGTGCTATCCATTTCTAAAATACTGTTGCTGATTTATTATAACACCAAGCGTGCAGGGTTGTGCTTTTTCCAGTATATCACTTCAGCATAAATATGCTAATTTATCCAAATACTAAATAAATACAAATTTAATTGTCTAATTCACAGATCAACCATAACATCAACACTAATGTAAGGTGAACAGAACAATATTCATTTTTAACTATACATCAGAAAACTGCTGACAGGATCATGACCACCAAAGACTACATGCCCATGGAGAAGCAATGGCCAACCCATCCAGTCGGATCCCACAGAAAAGACAGTACAGCACAACTGACAGAGAGATACCAGAAAGGCAGAGTTCAATGTTACTGACATGGGCCCTAAACTCCCCAGATCCCAATCTGATAGATCATTCATAGGATGTGCGTGACAAACAATTCTAATCCACAGAGGCCCCACCCCACAAACCATAGGACCTAGTCTGCTCCCAACGTTCTTGTGCCAGACACCACAGAACACCTTCAGATGCCCCGTGGAGCCACTGCCCAAGGGGCCTGAGCCCCCAGTAGCACAAGGGGAACCTCAAATCAAGATTAATGTTAATGGGTTTAATGTTATGGACGATTCGTGTAAATTACGGAAAAACACCATCACAGCTATGCCTACTAAAGGCCAGTTTATACCGAACGCTTTTATAAAGCACAGAAACCAGCCTTTGTTTTAACTAGTGCTCCTATTTAAATGTGTATCCATCTGTCCTACTGCATTTTAGATGCATGTGTAGTGTTTTAACCCTATACTAATAAATAAAAAGCCATTTAAATCCAATACACTACTGAATTTACATAATATCCAGCAATATCAGTGCTGTTAGAATATGAATATCATTATGGACACTTCACATCAGGCCAAAATTTTTGCTGCATTTTCATTTTGTCTCCTGGGATACACTAACACTAAAATATTACCATAAAATTCAAAGACAAAGAAAGAAAATCTATTTACTATAATTCTTTGAGCAAGGCGGTTATTTATAACACTAAAATGTGCAGCCAGGTTCATAAGTATTTGGGCAGTGACAGGTGTCTGCATCTGTATTTCACCACACTGCATTTAAAATAAAGCAATCAATATGTCATTGAAGCAAAGACTTTAAGCATTAATTCAAGGTGTTTACATACATATTGCAGGAATTACAGCCATTTTTTAACATAGTCTCTTTATTTTCACAGGCTCAAAAATTGGACAACCGACTGATAAGCAATTTTACTGTATGACTAGGTGTGGGCTGTTTCTTAGTTATTTCAAGAAAATGAGAAAAAAGATCTGAAGTTGTTGAATTTGCTTTTGATAGCTGCTCTTGGAAATGCTCAACGTGCAGTCCAAAGCAGTGTCAATGCAAGTGAAGGTGGCCATCATTAGGCTGGTAAAACAAAACAGACCTATTATAGAAAAAGCAGAATTTTTCACTAAAGAGCTCAAGAACACTAAAAGTCCTGGAAGACTATGAAAGACAACAAAAGTGTATGATTACAGAATTCTTGGTAAAGAAAATATGACTCAATGCATTCCACATTATTATTAAACTTGGTGAAGGCTGCATTGAGTTATATTATCTGCTCATAATCAAAATGAAAGCAATGAAAGAGCTTCTTAAAGCAACAAAAGTAAACGTTAACTGCTAAGTCCATCACCTTACCTAAATGCAACAGGCAGCAATTAACTGCTGCAGTAAATGTTTGATAAAGCATCTTAAATGGAGGAAATTCAGCATTTGTTAATATCCATTAGCCTTTGCATTAAAGCATTACAAATAATGGTATAATACAATCTTTATTATATTTATAATTATGTTACTTCATCTAATTCCTTTTGAGCTTGTAAAATGGAGGCACAATGGATTTAATTCCTAAGCATTTGAAAGCAATATTTTTGTAATCCCCTTACATTAAAGCCCACATGGCAATCAAACTATAAAGGCTTCATTTCATTCTAATGGTCCACAGTGACAAAATTATGAAAATTCTGTCACTGTCCAAACACCTATGGCCCTGGCTGTATGTAAAGTTGAATACATGCCATTATGAAAACATTACTGTGTTACAGTATGTGTCCTCTCAGAGACTGAGAAGAGCTGATAGGAGTAGATATAGAAAAGCACACTTACAGTAGACCTCTTAATGAATTCATCCCATTAATATTCCTTGTCAATTTTTGCCACTCACCACCTGCACCAGTGGTCATGAAGATTCAATGCACAAGTTCACATCTTGTTTTTGCTCTTTTGTCCCAGAATTATGTGCCCCAAACATAACGGCTAATGAGCTTTTTGTTGCAAGTGTTTAGACGCCTATAAATATGCAAATTACTGTTCAGAAAACATATTAAAAAAAAGATACTAACCCCACCTAACAGTGAAATCTTTTCTCTGTTTCATAATATCCAGATTCAAGAGTGTGACCTATGACCTATAATGATTTAACTATGTGACCTATGTAAACTATTTATTTTTTGTTAACTGTCCTGGTGTTTCCATTAAACTACAGCTAATGTAAAATGTGACAGATCACATCCTTATAGGCAAAGTCAGCACATTGGCAAAAGTGAATCACCAAACATAAAGCTAACAAAATTTTATTCCATCAATATTCGTATTTGATCACATAGTTTCACATTCCACAGTATCACACACAGACACTGAAGTTAATCCAGTTCATGGATGTAATCACATTTATGCACCTACTGATTGTCACATGCACCTACTAATTACCTACTTAACATATTTTGTTGATGATTGTTTTCAATAGCTAACGAGAGACACTCAATTGAATTGGAGTCATAAAAATGTGACAGAGGATGTATGGTTATAATAAATTATTTGCTTACTGTAAGAACAAAGAGGACATATAGGCCTGCAAAAGACAACACACATAATGAGTTAATTGGTCAATGTTATACAAATTTACAATAAAAAGCTCTCATGGTTTGATAAAGAATGATAAAATGTTACCATGAATCTCTGGTAGTTTGGAAAATAGATGAATCTATTTTCTTCATTGATCATGTTTTATCCTAGCTTCTTCTGTCACCGCAGGTTGCCTGTGGGTGCTACTAAAGTCATATCCATGTTATCTTTCTTGTGATGTTTAAAACAGTTAATATGATATGATCTGATATTTATGCTAAAATGATATAACCTGTATAGTAAATAATATTAATGTTAATATATACAGTCCACATAGTATTAGGCATGCATCCTCTATAAAATTTTACCCAAGCACTCCTCTGATTTATTGCTCTGATTGCCTGTGTCCATGGGTCCACTGTGTCAACTCTCTCTCTCTCTCTATATATATATATATATATATATATACTTTACCATATAACAAATGTATGTGGTCCCTTGGAAGCACACAATTGTATATAATATACAAATACAGTATTACACTAGGCATATGCTGCATGATAACAATTTCCCTTTACTCACACTAAGGGGACCAAACCTGCTCGAGCATAACAATGCCCTAATGTAATGCAAGTAAAATCTATAAAGACAAAGTTTGCCAAGGCTGATGTAGAAGAACTTGAGTCTTACCCCCATCAGCGAAAAAACAAAACAAAACGTAAATGCTTATCATGCACTAGACTGTCTGATGTCACTGCTGCTCTTGTGTCTGAACTGATCACCACAACCATGATACAAAGAATCTTTTCGAAAATTTCAAACATACATCTCAACATTTTAAACCAAAGTCTTACTTTAGGTTACATATCTCCTGAACATGGTGGGTTAACACAGCTGCAACATACCCAAACATCAGGTTGCATGAAACACAATCTCACAATTGTTTGGTTTTCACTCTTTTCTTATCTGTTTAAATGCCATGATCTTCCGTCTTTCTTTACTTTCAGCAAAATATCAAGAAGGCATAGAAATTAGTCAAAATAATGAGAATAGACTTATCTTGACAAGCGTATAAATTATGCATTTTCCAGTTTCTGAAGATTGCCATCATGTGGGTCATTAGTATTCATGGATTGGAGGGAGAAAAAACAAACAAAGTCTTGGTGAATAATAAATATATCACCAATAAAGACTGGTACTGTGCCAAGCAAAGTCATCTATTTTTTGGCTTTACATCACCTGCCTTAGTGGGTGACTAAACATTAAATTGCCTTCAGTAAATATTCACCAAAGTCTGCCAAGATCTCCCTTTTTTTATTTTATATTTTTTTTTTACATTTGATCAGAGTGTTCACAGCAAAATTATACCCTTGAGCTCAGAGCTACAGATAAAAATCAAGTATACTCACCCAAGAAACAGCAGATCAGCTTTATATCAAAGTGTTTTTGACAGCCATAATTTAAATTCTTATTTATTAATGTTTTAGTATACCATTCTTAATTCATATAAATCATATTTAATAGTTACAGTAATGCTGATTTTCTTTTCTTGTGCTTTTGTTAATAAATCCTAATCCTAATAAATTATCAGGTTTTGTGATGCCCATGACCTTCATAAAAGCTCACAGAGAGCTGAAAAACAACTGATGAATACACTGCAGCTGAAAGTCTTCTAAGCATGGCTTGCACTACATCATGCAGTAATGCAGCTCAGATATTGCAGCATCCCAGCTAGCACACACACTCACTACCCAACTAAAGTGAGCAGATTTTGACATTTTGGTCTGCTTCCTTTCAAGTTCCTAATATGAAAAATAACTAAAGTTTCACAAAATGTTTATTATTTTGTGTATAAAAAATAAATACAATTATCAAAGTGTACAAAATACAACACAAGCTCTTTATAAAAAATGCAGTATCTCCAGTGAATGAAATTATTTAGAAACAATCACTACTATAGATCATATTAGTTATATTGTATACTGTATGTACAGTAAATGTTCACCAACATGCTTTCTGGACTAACGGAATGTCCACAGATATAATGAATTTTTTATCTATTATTTGATCAATTTCCAGTTTGATAAATGAGGCCCCAAAATGGATCATTAATACAATATTGTACCATTCGCTTCTATTCTTAATATAAAAGTTCTCGCTTTAGTTGAAATGGTACACCAGATGCAAATGTACTTGCTGACATTTATACCTATATTTAGCCCTAAATAAATGAGGCATAAAATGTACGAGTTGCAGTGCTTTAGGTTCATGTTACACGACACAAGTCACATTTCAGTGAATTTTTCATTTTAATCCCTTGTTCATCATATAGGGGAAAATATCCTCCTATCTATTCTCCTTTTTTCTCTTTTTCTCTTATTTGTCCTTGTTTTCTCATCTCCTTTTCCCAGTGTGAATATTGATATTCTAAAAATCTCCATTGAGAAAAGGGTAGAATGTATTTCTGTAATGCAATCTAGAGTTATGGAGATACTATTTTCAATCCTATTTGGATACAAAATAATAGCATAGGATGTAGTTGGAAACCAATCTCATGCTTTCAAAGTGGAAAGTACTGCCTTTCAGAGAATCCATCAGTGTGTGTGTGTGTGTGTGTGTGTGTGTGTGTGTGTGTGTGTGTGTGTGCGTGTGTGTGCGTGTGTGTGCGTCTGTGTGTGTGCTGCCAGTCTGTGTCATGACTGAGCAGTCACTTAAGAAGCTCTGGAGTAAGGTTTCTGTGTCAGCTCGGTTTATGTTTTGTATTTCTGTGTAGTGTCACATTGTGTTATGCAGAACTTAGTAGAACTTGCAATAATTTTAGAGTTTCTGTTTTTCATCAGGGAAATGTTTAATGCCTCTGATTTTGATAAAGGACTGTTAGTAGAGTTTATAAATTTGAATACAGAGCAGCTGCATCTGTTTTTCTCCCATAGGATCCTTAGATCCTTTCTATATTATCCACAGAAATTACACCAGGCCTACAGTTTGTGAAACAGGGAAAGAGAAATAACTAAAACAGTTAAATGCTGCCACACTTCAATGATATATCCAGGGAATAATATGGCAGGCTCTTATTGTCGAGAACCATATTTATATAGTTTATGTAATCATTACGTTTAAGCGATTACACAATCCTTAAGTAACCCAATACGTGAAATCCTTTGGGGCTGAACACCATTGAAAATTGATGACAAGGAGAGTTTGATTAAAACAAGGGCCATTGTTAATAAACTCATCAGCAGTACCACTTTTAGTGCATGACTAATGAACATCTACATCAGTTTGACACTCTCTTGAAAATTACTCTTAGTCACAATCAGAGCTTTAATATGACTTAATGGAGTTTTTCCATTTAGTCATGCTGTGGTCATTTTGTAATGATAAGAAACAGTGGTGAACACATCAGCACATCTAAAAGCATCTTTTGGATTCTTAGGTAAGCCTCATTCATTAATGAGTTCATTCATTAAAAAAAAAGTAGTAGTGTAAAAAATGGCTGTAATGGTCTTGAGCATGATCAATTATCTTATTGTACAACTCTCAGGTAAATTCATAAACCTGGCAGGCTTTGCATTATTGTTGGAACACTAAAATGGCATAAAATTAATTCTTTATTGGACCTAATAAGAACAGCTTTCACAATTCATCTTTTCCTGTTTACATCAATGTATTTTGGCTAAGTATTTTATCAAATAGAAGTCACTGGGTACAAAGAGTAACTCAGGTTTATTTTTAGTGAAGCAGCACAAAGACAACACAAGAGAGGGCAATTTCTGCTACTGTTGGCTGATGATGCTCCCCATGCTGAAGAAACTACGCACTTATAATCATGTATCACTTATCGGATAAAGAAATATTGCACCTAAAAGAATGAAAAAAAAAAAAAAAAACAGAGAGCTTGTATTACGTATATGTCTTAAAGATGGTATCCTGTTCATACAGCAAATTACGTGGGGTATGTGCAGTGGTGTCTAAAAGTATTAAGACAACATGCACCTTATATTATAATTATTTCTGTGTACAATAGTGGGGTGTGTCAATAATTAGTTTAAGCATATCTGGCGGAAGAGGTGTGCTAATTAGAATCAGATAGTTTAGTTAATAAAAGGAACAAAAATGTGGCAAGACTTTTACTTTCCGCAGCGGGGGTGTCGACCTCTGCGCACACACAAAGAAAATGCTAATAGTAGAAAACCTAAATCTCAAATGAATTGCAAATTTTTGAGGCAAATGTCTGTATGTGATCTTCAGGAAGCAATCAAGCAGGCATGGATTGAGCAAGTGACACCAGAGATCTCTTTTTGACTCTATGCCCAGCCAGATATAGCAGTTTTTTTATTTTAAAAGAATAAAGGACTTCACACTAAATATCGATTGTTGTATAGCAATTTCATTGCATAAAATAACAAATTATTATTATATTGATTGTTATTATTTATTTATTTTTTAAATGAGAATGTCATTAAAACATCGAATTTCACTTTTGGCACAATAGTCTTTTGGCCATCACTCTCCTAGCACAGTTATAAAAGTCACAAGGGAACTAGATGTAGTTAGATATCTCTCCTTGTCATTAAATGAATGAATGCTTTTTGCAACTCCCGCTCATGAAAAATTCATATGAATTGTAATGAGCAATGCTGATGTGTAGAATTAAAAATCATTGTCACTGCCGCACCCAACACTTTGCTATCAACTTACCCAGCCATATCTTTTTAAATGTAGACAAATAGCTAGAGAGAGAGTAAGAAAGGATGTCAACAAGAGAATATGAGTGTATCTATGGATACACTAGAAATAATCTTGTACACGTTCTCATCAGACTCATTGACTTAGTAGTTCTAGTATTACCATTTCTTTTTAGCCATGCTGACTCAAAATGCAGTTCTTATCCTTGGCTGTAATCATTAAAGGAAACATTTTCTCTGAGATGACAGATGTTCAGGTCTCTATGCAGTCTTTTGATTGATAGCTGAGCTGATTAGCTTGTGCCACTCACATGGTCACTGGTGTGTGTGAGAGAGAGATCACAAATAAAGCACCTACTGGAGAGACAGAATGTAACAGCTTCATGACTCTCAAGTCATTAGCTGTTGGATAGAGCGTATACTTGACTTCCTTGCACAGCAAATATCTCTAGAGAGTTTGAGCAGAAGCAAGGGGTCACCTTCACAGAGCAGGTATTGATCTACCTATGCGGTTTTTTTGAGCTGCTAAGGCAAGACTGGAACAAAGTGACCCTCCACTGGAAGAAGTGTACATGTCTGTGTCAGAGTTCTGAGGACTGCACTAGGGTCAGTACAAGAAGGATAAAATCACACCAGTGACTATGCCAATCTCACTTTGACAGTTTATTTGGTTCACCTGAATAACCAATAGCTATTTCAGTCTACAGTCACAAGCCTTTTAAATGAATGGGAAGAAAAATCTGAATCAATAATACAAAATAGCTTAAAGCATCTATAGCAGAGAGAAAAAAAATCCTATGAAATCATTTAAACTCTTGTTCACTATGACTTGCAACAGGAGTATAAATCAACCAGATAATCTCCAGCAATGTTCCAACCTATCAGGAACATTGCCTGGCAAGGCATTAGACCAGAGTGCAAGAGGGACAAAAGCAGCAAAAAAACACTCAATACTTTTGTACAATATACAACACCACCCAATTTCACTCACAGAAGCCAGACAGAATCCACACCATGTACTGACCACAGCAACAAGTAATAAAATCCTTCACCACTATTGTTACAGATCCTGTATATGCATTGCAGACTGGATCCCTCTACATCAGTGATAAAATCCTGATGAGTACAGTAAGTCCCCTACATACGAACATTCGAGATATGAACTTTCGAATATACAAACATGTGTTGGCGTTCAGCATGAGCTGTCATGTGCGTGCTGCATCCATCCCATTTTCGGAAGCATGCGTAAAAGCAGAGAAAATAATTGAGAAAATGGAGCATTGTCGAAAAATGGCAGACATTGCTTGTTCTTTAAAACAAATCTTTAAACCCTTGGCACAGTTATAAAGTACAAAGACAAGATCACAGAACATGTTGGTTTTATATGTTGTTAGTGTTCCTGTACCTAATGTTTGTTGGACTTACAAACAAACTTTCAGAATGGAACTCGTTCGTATGTTGGGGACTTACCTTTACTAATTAGAATACCCAAAAGAAACAGGAACAGCAACAAAACAAAATGACAATTGACATTTTTTATTTTGGTAGACTCATCTAATATATTTAAAATTTGAAATTGGTAGGTTATGAATATTGACCTTTTGCAAATGATAACATGACATCTGTCTGCCATGGTCAAGTTCACTTCTGGATGACAAAAGGGATGTTACATATCAAAGGCAGTGCCAAAATCCACATACAAAATCAGTCACGTTAGCACTTACAAAACATTGGTAACATTATGTCATCTTAAACATCACTTTGTCTTCTTAGTAATCCAAATTGCCTCTGAGCCATCCATGCTGTGTTTCATGGGTAACTATCTTCTAACAATGTTGTACCAAAACTTTCTCTCTAACCCCAGATCCAGGGCACTATTTGGTGTGTGAAATTGTACACCAGTGCAATATCTTTCCATTTAACACTATTTTCCAAAACTCCAGAACAGTTAGTTGGCTATTATTTAGGAAGCTTGAAATGTCAGTATTAGTTAACATTACCTGTACATCTTTTTATAAAGCGTAAAGCACAGCGTATTAAATTTTATCATCTTATTTTCAGAAGTACTAAATGAGCTAACACTAATGCTAATAAAAGCTGGTAAATCCAGAATGAATTACATATTTTGTATCCTGTTTGAGGTAATCACGATATGACAACAAATTAAACCTCTGCAAAATAATATCCTTTTTACATACTTCATCCATTTTCACAAGTTTATTTTTGTAACTGTTTGCAAGAAACAGTTATTAGCCCCATATGCCACTCCTCTTGTAAGGCTCCTAGCTAATGGTTTTTCACTTAAATGAGCAGCCTAGGAAATTTTTCCTCTAGCTAAATTCTCTGATACATTACCTAAATAACCACAGATAAAACTGTGGTGCAACACTACAACAATTGTAAATTCTAGATGAAGAACAAAACCATAAACCTATACTAAAGATGCAGGAAAAAGGTTGAGTGCAATGGCAAAGCACACAAAACAGTACCATGAAATAACCTATGATTATGTCTCTAAGCATCATTATACAAAAGTTAGTTCTGACCAAGTAATCTGAATGCACAAGAGGTGACATTTAACTTTATGTATCACCCCACGTCCCCATTTTACCGCAGGATGAAAAAAAAGTTTTGCTATGGAATTAAAGGTATTTTAGGCATGTCTTGGCATGTTGGTGTTCTTTGGAGATCCATAAGTTATGGTCCGGCCTTTTTGACATATGCTTCAGAGCATTTATTTAAACATATACAGCATGTGTGTATGTATAAATGTATGGCTTTAAAAAAAATAAAAAATAAATACATGTCTGTGTGTGGTTCTCAGGAGAATGAGAAATGGTAGCGCAGATATTAGATGACATGAGAAAAGTCAATAAGTGAAGTGATGAGGCTATAATTCATGATGACTTTAAGAAGACTAGCCCCCAGGGAAAGGCCCAGGATGACATCTTAATATTCATAATTTTGTTAGAACCAGGCTGATTGAATTCTTGAGGGTTTATAGACACTGAGAGATCCATAAAAGCAATCCACAGCTGCCCTGAAATCAAAGAACTGCAGATGAAATGTAGAATCAGAAATGTGTCATCTGGTGTGATTGCACAGTAGAAAAAGGAAAGTGGTAACTCTGTTGTTCTGAAGCAACTTGCTGCATTTGATGAAATGCTGACCATAGTGCAAGGAGTATTTTCACTCAATACCGATGTTTTTTTTTTTCCATTTCAAACCCTTTGTCCTTGCAATGTCCTTTAGATTAAATGTTAACATCCACACATCTTGGCCTTGAAATGAACAAATCCTTGTCCAATATTAAAAAAAAAACATTCAGAAAGTTGTGCATAGGCCATTTTCATGGGACAGATTCAGTAATCACGCAATCACTATTGCACAGCATTAAGAAAATGTGTCCATTTTGCCCTGATCGTTTTGAGTGGTAGCATGTTGGGGTCCACAGTTATTTATTAATGCCTCTGTCTGGGAACCATTTCAAAAAGCCTTTGTCGTCTCCATTTGTAGAGACAAGAGCTGATCTATGTACCTCAGAAATTGCTCTGATGCACACCCAAAGTCAGGAGCATGAAATAACATCTCATTTAGAGTTACAGACTCAGCACAGCATAAACTTGTGTCGTCAGAAAGAGTCTTCTCAAAGACACTAAGGTTTTTTTTTTATGGCATATGCGCTGTCAGTGGTGCTTGACATAGTCGATTGGCCTTGAGGTCCTCTCTTCCTGCCTATATAGTTTATAGGGACTTTGTAGTGGGTATTTAGAAAAGCTTTTGCACTGTTGAAAAGGAGGATTATGGAAAGCAGACTTGATCTAAGTATTGAAGTTTTCAGAGTGTTCTTTACCTGAATAATTGCTGATGTCTGTTACAGGCAAGGGCAGATGAGAGCAACAATTAGGCTGTGAATTTGCTTTAAAGTGGCACTAGTTATTTCTTACCAGTCATTTCTCTTCAATTAGCTTAGTAAAGATTATGAAAGAGTAAACAACAAAAACTGTAAGATTCTAGCAACAAACCAGTCCTACATAAAAAACCCTCATACAAGAATGCTTATCATTCCTTAGCCCTATTTAGCTAACATGGCTAAGCCACTACCTGCTTTCTTTCTTCTCAATCATCACAATCACCAGCAGGCCATTATGTTTAGCACAGCTGCTGCACCTGCTAATAAAATTAATCATTTCTTTTTGTGTGCTTTTCCATTTTGCCCCCTAATACATAAATAAATAAGCTCATGTGAATGCATACAGTTTCATAGTGGAAATGTAAAAATCAGAAAACTATACAAAGCAACCTCACCATTAAAAGCTGCAGCAAAGAATTCCTAAAAAGTAGGCGATTTGCATGAGGAAACAATGAAGCATATGAAAATTATTATTATTATTATTATTATTATTATCATTATTATTAACACTACTACTACTACTTCTACTACTACTACTACTACTAATAATAATAATAATAGAGGTGTCAAACATTGGCAGCAATAGAGGTGGAAACTAGTATATTTCTGTTGATTTAACCAAAATCATTCATTTAGTTTTATTTTTATTACATTTTTAGTCCTTTCACCAAACCAATCCCAGCTTATGAATGCCAGTATAAGTCTATTACAAATTGTTTAGAAGTTGCTACATGGTAATAGTATCGATATATTTACAAACTAGCATAAGTACCTGTAAATCATGGAAAATGATTTTATCAAAAATAGTTAAAAATAAGCTGATCAGCTTTAATGCGATCAATGATTATTATTTCAGGTTGAAGTCCATAGACTGTCTTTCTGTAAACTTATTATTACAAAGAAAATTTTGTAAGGTAAGTATCTTATGACTTGTTTACACTAAGTTGTGCCTCTTTTGTCATGAGCCAAATACAATGCAATACAATACAAATGTTTGGTAACCGAATCACAGGTTAGAAATCTAAAGTTTTGTCTTAAAATTACTCCAGCGCGTTAAACTTATTTGTTCTTCAGCACTGTTATATCAGCAGTGAAAATATTAAGTAATCCAGGAAAAATATTTAGTTTAGCATTTCTAATTAATATTTATTGGTGCAGGTGTACCAAGTAATTTGTAGTAGCTTATTTTAAAGTAGATTTTTTAATCTGGCACATAGCTGTTCATAACATCACTTTTACTCAACATTTTGATTTCAGTTATGATGCAGGTTTAACTTCAGGCAAATACTTAAGTACTGCCAAAGTTTCATGAAATTCGGTCCAAGCTATTTTGTATGATAACATTACGTTTTCATAGGAATTTTTTAAAGATTTTGTAGGGGCAATCCGTGCTCCCTACATAATCTCGCTGGAAATACAGTACATACATACATACAGTACACACACACACACACACACACACACACACACACACACACACACACACACAGAGACAGACAGACAGACAGACAATTTCTTCTGATATCAGTTTCTGGTCCTTCACTATATGAAATAAAAGGATGTCATTGAAAGACTGAATTCTGACCTAATTTACCAATGAAACCATTCTTTTATTTATATGGATACAAACAAGCAAACCATAACATAAATAATTTAGAAAAAGTCACATACAATGTTAATGCTTTTGAGTGGGGGTACAACAACATGCTTTTTGCCTTAGTTCTACTTTATTTCTCATTGTATGCCTATTGTTTAAAGAAACATCTAGTGGGTATTTTTAGCATAGCATACCTTAACCAAATAGTAGAGATGGCTCAACTATATTAAATTTAACACAACTTACAATATGAAATAGGTGCCCGAAATGTGTTCTAACAGAAAGTGAAGCAGAACGCTAAAGGGTATTTGTCACAGTACATAGTATTTCATTGCTTGAGATTGTATCACTTACTGTTTATTTTTTGTTGTATTCCTTTTTTTACTCATCTAAGAAGCAAACACTACAATCCCTTGTCTATAATACTTCAGTATGTGTTACATCATTGGAATTCCTACTGATCAATCAACCTGGACCTCTGAGTGAGACACATCACTTTGATGTCTCACTCTAATATGATGTAGGAAATAAAATATGGTTTTGGTAATGTTGTAACAATCTGGAAAAAATATACTGATTTATTATGTGAATGTATGTATTTTCTAAAATGTTGTGTTTTACATACCATCAACCTGTGCATGTTTCCATGTGGCACAACCTGCAAATGATCTGGTGTTTGTTATTCTGCATTTACATGTGTTTGTGTTTTTTAAATAAAATTTAAAGTCAGATTTATTGTTGTGGAATATCTACGAGACATATTAGGTCATGTTATCACCTACAAAAGCTCAAGTCATTCCTTTACCATTCTCTCTCTCTCTCTCTCTCTCTCTCTCTCTCTCTTTTTCTCTCTTCCTCACACACACACACACACACACATGCACACATGCACACACACATTCTACTCTACACAGAAACATTGCTCTGTCGCAATTCTTTTTAGAGGTATATTTTTTTTATTAGAGTTGTTAGCGATGTTCCTTGCAATTGTTTTCTGATAAAACAACCTTTCCATTTGTGTGTAATAATAATAATAATAATAATACATTTTATTTGATGGCGCCTTTCAAGACACCCAAGGACACCTTACAGTAGAAACAGATGCAATAAAACACCAATACATAAAAATTAAGGAGAAAAAAACTAAATAAAATAATAATAATAATAAAAATAATAATAATAAATAAAATTACAATGAATAAGCAGATTTGAAGAGGTAAGTTTTAAGTTGTGATTTAAAAATGTTAATAGAATCCAACTGACGAATATGAATGGGTAGTGCGTTCCAGAGTTTAGGGGCAGTGTAACTAAAGGCCCTGGCTCCCATTTTAACCAATTTAACTAAAGGAATAGACAAAAGACCAGAAGAAGAGGAACGGAGAGGACGAGAAGGAGTGTATGGGTGAAGCAAATCAGACAGATATGTGGGAGCAAGGTTACGAAGTGACTTAAAGGTAAGAAGAAGGAGTTTGTATTGAATTCTTTGGGTTATTGGGAGCCAGTGAAGTTGAATGAGAATTGGTGTAATATGTTCAGTTGATTTTGTGAGAGTAATGATTCTTGCAGCACAGTTATGGACATTTTGAAGTCGTTGGAGAAGCTTTTGGGGTAAACCGAGAAGAAGGGCATTACAATAGTCAAGGCGTGAGGTAACAAGGGCATGAACAAGAACTTGGGTTGAATGCTGAGTGAGTGATGGGCGGAGTCTAGAAATATTGCGTAAATGAAAAAAAGCTATGCGAACTGTATTGTTAATATGTGAGGAAAAAGAAAGAGTAGAGTCCAGTATTACACCTAAACTTTTGACCTGAGAGGAAACGGGGACTAGACAATTTTCAATGCTTATACTGATAGGTGGAGATTTGGAAAGTGTAGAATTGGAACCAATAAGAAGAACTTCACTTTTATTGCCATTTAATTTGAGTTTGTTGTTTGTCATCCAAGATGTAATAGCCTGTAAACAATCAATAAGTGCAGCCACTTATTGATTGCTTAATCAATAAGCGAATTCCAAAATGCCGGAAAATATTACCAAGGGGAAGGATGTAAATAATAAACAAAAGAGGACCTAACACTGAGCCTTGAGGAACTCCATGATGTAATGGAGATGAGAATGACTTGATATTTTTCATTTGTACAAATTGTTTCCTGTCGCTGAGATATGAAGTAAACCATTTTAAGGCAGTACCAGTGACCCCTGGTGTGTGTGTAATAAATAACTTAAATAATTTGAGTTGCCATTATTTCTTATGGGAAAATTCACTTTGATTTACAAGTGTAAAATATGAGCCTGCTTCCGGAATGAATTATGTTCATAATCCAAGGTTTGCAGCTGACTTCATTTTTATTGCCACATAACATTGCTGAGCCTAGACATGACCAACTGAACAACAGATCACTGCCCCCAGAGGCTCATACAGTGTGCAATATACATGATGGGTGTATCGCTTCCCTTTTTACCCTAAAATCTAGATTTGTTACTTCCTGAAATATTTTAATTACTGCAGTAATTATTCAATCAATTGGTTATAAATACTTAATAATTTAAATACAAATGGTGACTTTTTTGGTTCGTCCAGGCAGTGTATACTGTGCATGTCTGGAGCGGTCATGTATAGCTACAGTGCTGATCATAATGAAGATACTGTATATTTTTTTATTCAATATTTTTAATCTATTAATTGTTTTTCATTATTTTATATGAATCAATTAGCAAATATACAAGCACAGATAAAGCTGATGAACAGTAAAAAACCAGATAAAGTTACACAAGCTTTGTATTGTTGGTATATTAGATCACATATTCTTATAGAGAAAAAATATTTTATATTATTATTATATCATATTATTATCACACTTATATTGCCGCTTTTACTTTAACATCACTTATCTGAAGCATCTGTTGCTATGCACAGATGCTCCAATCACACTAAAAAGGTATTTATACTGTGATCAATAGGTAAATCATTTGGGAGCCTATGCTCATATATACTTTCATGTCTATCTATTCTTAGATACAATGTACTATACTGAAATATGTACTTAATATTACAGTGTGTTGGACTGACCTGAATGCATATGCATATATAAACAGATGTTTCCAAGGTTACCATGTAGTATTTCTAAGCAGATCCTGTTCCCCAGTCCCCTGGAACAGAAACCATGCAACTTGAACAAACTGCAGCTCTCTCAATTATGTATATGAGTTAGAATAATTAATTATTCAGATGCTTCAAGATTAACTGCCCATAACTTATATGCTAATATACTTTGTGCTGATATATTTTCAGGTTGTGAAATAACCTAGAGGCTGCATCTTGTGAACAGTGGGGGGAAAATAAGAACTCCATAGAGACACAGTGACATGTGTAATATAGTACAGGGTCACCTTGGTCTAGGTAATGTTTGAAACAGGTCAGCAACCACTGCCCAGAATGAGGATAACTATAACACAATAAGCTGTGGAACTGCATTTAGAGGTCAAGATAATGTTAAATTTTAACATCAACCCTGTCCTGTTTCCACCAGTAATTTTAAAATTGAACTAATTTCACTGCTTTCCTGATTATATCATTACCTGTCCCCCAGTCTGTCCTTTCATCCCTCTGCTCACAATGCTGAGTCGGTAGGAGGGCAAAATTGGATAAGTCCATAATCGTCTTTGTGCATTAGAAGCTTCTGCTCTTTACTTGACTGAGTGCGTGATCTACTGCTCAGACCTGGGAGAAGATCAGGATTTTGAGCAGACTTTTATGAGAAGCTTATAAGTTAGGTCACAATCTGTAACCACAGTGAACTGCATTTTGCTCAGTGCTAAAGCAAAATCCTGTATTTAGAGATATAACCACTTGCCGTGACATACGTAGTATACTTGCCGTGACATACGTAGTATCTTAGAATCTTGCCATTCACTGAGGTACCGTATTTCCAAACACTGGATATTCTTATATATGTCATTATACAATAATATATTTGCACCTCTGTATTACCTCAGACACCTACCACAAGTTCTCTTCATTAAAAAAAAACTAATAAAATACCTTATACTTTATTATTACATACCCTTATCTGTACTCATTTATATAATGTGGGTATAGTGTGTAAGTCCGGACTGAATGTGGGGGTTGCTGACCTGAATATTTATAGTTGTGGTAATTAAAGCCTTTCACCCCTGCTGTTAACAGAAGTAAAAAAAGTGAAATAAGTATAATGTGTCACTTGGGGTACAGAAAGGCATATTATGTTCAAAAGTAATTTTTGCCTGACCTAGGCATTTCTGAGTTGCTTATAACAACAAAATCTGTTGTAATTTTCGGCCAAATTAAGAGGAAACATTAAGGGGCTTAAGTCCAAAACCTATGTCAATATTTATGTGGAAAAATTTACTTGTATTTTAAGATAAGTTAAGTATGCATGTACTGTAAGTCGTTATGGTGCTCCATTCATATTATACATCGTAGTAGGCTTTTATCGTCATTCCAACCATATACAGTTCAGTACACAGTAAAACGAAACAACGTTCCTTCAGAACCAAGGTGCTACATGCATGCAACAACATAAATGAACACAACATAAATTAACAACATTATTTAAGATATATACTTCAGGCACCTCTAAGGTTGCCAGATTTTTCTTTTTCTTATGTCCGAAACAAGAATTGCATCTAAACCGCTTTTGTTACCTGACATCTTTTAACACACACTTGGCTTGAAGCGCTCAAAAATCAGAGATCAAAAATGCAGATTAAAGAAGGGAAATAATTTTGGCAAATGTAATACGTTGTGTCATAAAAGCAACAAAATTTTGCCTCCTTCTTATATCCTTATAATATAAGTTTAACCAATATCTCAGTTCAACCTGCTGTCTCCATTAATGTCTTTTTTATTTAAATAATCTTTAATTAATAAAGTCTTGGATTAATGCACTTAAAATTTATCTTAAATAGACAGTGGACCATAGACCATAAATTCCATAGACAGTGGAAACTGCACAATTGATGACATAAAGAAAAAAATCTTTTTTTACATTTTTTTTCCATGTCTAACACCACCATATATGGAATGTCTCAGATTCCTGTTTCTGATTGACAGAAGTTAAGCTTGTGCATGCTGAGATTATTATTATTTTTTCTTCTCACTAGGATGACTTCTTACTATAGTCATCCTGGAAGCTTGAAGCAATCTGACCTTTCCTCTCTTACCTTCCTTTAATCCAGGGAAGAGCTACATAGAAAACCAGCCAACACCCCTGACTTGATTACAGTCACAGAGATCACACTTTTTTCCTAATTCTGATATTTGATGTGAATATTATCTGTGTAGCTTTTCTCTGTATCTGCCTCTGTATCTGTACCCCCCCCCCCCCCCCCCCCACACACACACAGCCCTTGGTAATTAAAATGTTTTTCATCTAAAAGATCACTGTCCTCTTTCACTGCAGTATTCTTCATCTTTTCATTTTGACTACTACTGAAAACTTTTGCAGTTCCCATCCCGTTCATGGCGGGACTTCTGTTTCTCAGACAGGTAGGTAGGGGATGCTACTAGATGCTTAATTAAACCCCCTACCATGACTTCATCTCCCTAACTTTGTGGAAGAACGTTTCTGGACTGGCACAGCAGTGTCTCGGCTCTTACTCCCCAATTAATTACAGGCTTTTCATGTAAAATATGAAATCTGTTGGCTGATTACATTAGTACGTCAATCCCATTCTGAGCCTGTCGGCTCTCTGAATTATTCACATGAGTTTAGCCATGTGACCAGCTGCCTTTTGGCTGTTTAAATTCAGTGCCGGCCAGTCTCCCCAGAGAGAACAACAAATTGAGGATGGCAGCAGCCTGAAAGCTCTACACTAGTGAAAGTTCTGATAATATGCTGCAGCAAGTTGAAAAGGAAAAAAAGAAGGGTAGAATATGTATGCTGGGGCCACAAACCATGGCCAATTAACAAAAAAGGCTCCTGAGGGTTTTGTGAATTTGTTTCGTGACAAAGTTTTCTGCAGCAGTGCAGTATAAGAGAATACACAGAGGGCTTCAGGACTCACTTCTTCTTTCATTATAGGTACAAACATTATCAATTAGATACACCTCTAGTCTGAAATTCTACAATGGCATAAGTTGGAAACTTTTGTATATATAAAAATTAACATTACAAGTAGCATCTTCATGAAAGTCTCTGTTATCTTGTAACATAAAATAATGTTTTTCATTACACTCAATTGCTTCGCAGCATTTATCCTCCGAAGAGATTCCCTTCATTTCGTTGTGAGCAACAGAGGTGAATTTTTTTAAGCACAGCCACTGATAAAAAGGTTTTTGACCTTTACAAATGTCAGTGCTACATGTAGTGCACTGGTCTGGGTGGAAAGCATAATGAAATAAGTACTTTCTGCTATTAAATTGCCTGTCTGCTCTATTGAATTACAACAAATTCAAACTCTTTAGAGGTACAAAAGCATCTGCTTGCACAGAAAGGATGCCTGACTTTCAAACACTCGCTTTTGTCAAACATCACTCGTTATCGGCTACTGCACCTGTGAAGATGAGTAAAGAGCCAATAAAAGCAGGGTAGAGGATTCTGTTTATAGTCATGCATGCTCACACAGGTTGAACACGATTGTTGAATAAAGAGACAGAATTCTTTCTGTTACTGGCTACAAAAATAAATGTATTAATGTAAAGATGTACACAACTTTTATTGTAATATGCATGCATATTTATTTAATGTACACACATTAGGATAATTGTTTATAAATACCATCTAACCAATATCCTATGTAGGGTCATGGGGATGCATGGAACCTATTCCAGGAGACTTTGGCCACAAGGTAGGGTACACCCTAGACAGGGTGGCAATTCATCGCAGGGCACACACACATACACACACACAAACACACACTACAGGCAATTTGGGAATGCCAATTAATCTGCATGTTTTTGGACTGTGGGAGGAAATCAGAGTACCAGAAGGAAACCCACTAAGCATGGCGAGAACATGAAAACTCCACACACAGACCTGAAAGCAAGACTTGAATCCACAAAAAGTTTTTTTTTTTTTTTGTTAAGTGTGTTTAAGAGCAAAGGAAAACATCCCTGGCAACCTTCTAAATACTTTCTTTTAAAAAGAGTGATCTTTGCTAATGTGTAAAAAAAACAAAAAAAAACATTTGCAAACAATATATTTTAAACAGTTTAGTTATGTGTTTATGATACCTAATTTATTTTTTGACAAGCATATTTAAATTAGGCATATGTAAACAACAGTAAACAACGGGTTAACTCATCAGGCAAACTTGAAGGTACAATGCTACAAACACTTAATTCTACATAATGTCTGCCAAATGCCTAAATGTTAATAAAAATAATGGTAATTTCGCAGAAAATAAATTATTAATTAAAACAATTGATATTTATAAATGTACTTTATCATTTTTTGCCATGTTTTATTTTTCCATAGCATTAATAAAAAAAAACACTGTTATATTCAAACAGAACTAAAAACAATTTCCACACAATAACTTACTAATTACTTAATTACTTACTAATGTTAAAGACATTTTATAAAATATTAATTATCAAAACTGCATACTCTCTATTACTGTATATGTCTTTCTGGAAAAGAGCCTTTTACCAAAACATGACACAAAGGACATCTTTATTCTGGTCTACTACATCTCTGGACTTGTCTAATTCATCCTAATGCTTAATTCCTGCTTTGTTGTTGGTGGTGGTGTTGCTGTTTAAAACTTTTTATACAGTAAGACAACCTGGTCAGTTTCCAAAAAGGCAGGAAAGTAACTCTACAGTAAATAAGTCTAAATATGCATGTAATATATTTCATTCTTAATCTGGTACACAGTATGTTGTATTTACTAGGACAAATTATTGTTCAAAATATAAAAGAAAAACAAAGTTGGGACTTTGATAAAGTTTCTCATAAACAAAGGCATAAAACATTAATATTTACAAAGATCTGAGAAAGTTTGGTATGTCTCCTAAGGTCCTCACAAACTTCTAGAGCTGCATGATCGAGAGCATCTGACTAACTGCATCACTGTGTGGTATGGCAATACTACTATTATGGACCACAAACGCCTGCAGAGAGTGGGGAAGACTGCTGAAAAGATCACAAGGACTTCGCTGCCATCCCCGCAGAGTCTGCAGGAGAACTGCCTCCATCCTCAAGGACACCATACATCCTAATTAGCCGACAGGATTGTACAATCAAGGACTACAAACTGGACTACCAATTGTATCCAACTGTTGGCACAGATCTTAGAACATTCATTGAGGCATTTGTTTAAATCATATGCACAATAACAATCATCGAACAATCATATCATAACAATCATGTTTCTATCAATCATGTGTATATGACAATAAAACTTTTACTTTTAGTTTTACTGTTAACTGCAAAGCTATTTCTGGGAATTTCATCCCTAGCTGTACTGTACTTTCACAGTATGTACACAAACAAATGGAGGTCACTCTGAATGGCTTGGACAAGATGGACACTACCCCATGCTCCAGTAAATTGCGTTAGTGTCAAAATAAATAAATAAAAGGTGGGGGGGGAGGGGGTTCTTTGGGATTCCTAAAAATAGTACGAAGTTCTTACTTTTTAAATTAAATTACTGTATGGACCTGTACATAACTAAAGTACTTTCAACATTAGCTCCTTTTACATCTTAATGCAGTTAGTAAGAGAAGGGGACCAGTGCTTCCTGAATGGCAAGTGAGAGAAGAGATTGTTTATTGGTAAAATAAACACCTTCAAAAAGAGATGGCAAAAAGATCACAGTCCTTTAGAATGCACTATGCACACATACGCATGCACACACGTGCACACACACCTTCGCAATATTATTACTGTACATTTCATGTAGACTGTATGTTTACCAGCATGTTTTTTTGAAGTAGGAGGAAATTGGAGGACTTTGGAGAAAAAGCACACAAACATTGAGATAACATATTCAGAAACTGAGAGTAAGCAGAACTCAAAATTGTTTTGGGGACCCTTAATATTTGAGGTGCCAACATCTGCTCAAATGACAAACAACACAGCCTCAAAATTATAATCATCTACAGTATATTGGCTGCAAATAGATATGCACACAATATTCTTCTTGTTCTGATTCTATAACCTTTCTCCTTATGTTAATGAGAAATATTATTCTACATAAAAGAGCACATGATTTGTTGAGTTTTGTTAAATGTCTTGGGATTAAGGTCAGAGCAGTTTAAAACAGGAATACTAATTCTCAGAACTATTGCTATTTTCACAAAGATAATCCTCATGGCACAAGAGCAAAACACCATTTCATTATGCTAACCTAATGCAATACAAATCAATAAAAAGTGCTAAAACAGATCTTTATACCTAAATGTTACAGACACCCAAAGATAAGATAAACTTGTGCATGAAATGCATGAAAGACCTGTATGACATTTGGCATGGCTTATCATTGCAAGGAAATGATTCAAAAGACATTCAATCATGAAACAGAATGCAAATGAAGAAGGTTTAATACATTACATCCAGAAAAAAACAAGGAAGAAAGAGGCAATTAAATAAGTGACAGCAATTATATAAACAATAAATCAATGTGGGACCAGAGAGCTAGGCTAGAAAGGCAAAAGACTCATAATGATTAACAAGCTTCAGGTATTAGTACTCTGGGGGCATGGAGCAAGTTGCCTTGGGTGGATCTAACGATAACTATAAAAATATTCCCTCCCGCCATTGTACTTGATGTAGTAGTATATGCCTGGGGCAAAGTGTGAACATGCCAACATGATCAAATTAAGTCTTAAAGGATTTTTTCCCTCCCTGAACAATGAAGGGTCCGTGAAAGTGAAGAGGTGTAAGGGGATGCTGAAAGGACAGGATTGGTGATTTTCATTCCTAGAAACAGGTTCTTTGATAAATGCTTAGCTAAATGACAGGTTTCCTCATGGGAAACTATGGGGTAATGGTAAGAGTTTATGTACAGACTAAAGCATCCACTGATTCATGTCTCCTTTTATGCAGCTGCAAGCTCTCTCATGCTTTCTCTTACAAGCTGCCAGCCAAGAGTGATTATAACCCTAATCTAGAATTGGAAATTTTTCTCCTGCACTGCCTCTTGTACACATGAAATTGTTGTTGTATTGTGTATTGTTCAGGTGCTGCTTGAGTTGCTGGCCACGGTGACAATGGTACTTGTGTGAAATTTTTGGCACCAAGCATTTTTTTAATATTTCTGTTTTGTGTGCTTCACCGATAACAATAACAACAACAACAAGAACAACAATCATAATAATAACAACAACAACAACAATAATAATAATAATAATAATAATAATAATAATAAGTGCAGGTAACTTTACAGTCAAAATTTGGTGTGGCTGCAAAATAGTATGAAAAGAATGCAAAGAGAATTCATGAATTGTAAAATGCAGAGTAATAGAAACAATAATGAGCCATGTGGCATGATGTCAGAGAACTTGCAAATGAGACATTTTTGGGGGAAAAAGGAAGAACAGATGGAAGGATAAAAGAATGCCTTGAGGCCAGATGTGCAAGGGAATGAACTGAAGGGAACATCTAACTTTGCAGAAATCGCACTGAGAGAGAAGAACAATTAAATTATCTTTTGGCATAAAAGCACATTTGTATCATTATTTGAATGGAGTGCATTTCTATTCTTAAGATTTTTCTTATAAGCAGATCACATATAAAGGGTGCTCGGAGAGTAGAGACTGTTATGAAAAAAAAATGCATTTTTGTTAATATGTTTAAAATAGTGATGAAGTAGGTTCAACCTTCTGTAGCGATTTATTTCAGAAATTTAGGAAATATGAGAGGCACTTTATGTGCAACTCAATTTTCTGTTATGTTTCCTGCAGTGAACTGTCTGAGAATTTACAAGCTGTGTGTAGCCTTTGCCTTCCAATACAATACTGCTGTGGCACTTTTACACCTTAATGAGCTCTATACAGAGAGAAGAACCATAGACAGATAACAGATAAATGTTTATACTCTCTGCATTTGCATTTTACGATTTAAATGCTTAATTTTGTAATATTTGTGGGCTGAGTGGGCCCACATGGCACAGTCTCCTGCGTCTTCATGAGCACTCTTCCCGCTGACCACGCCAAACAGCCCCTCCCACTTCTCCAATTCTCCCAGCGCCAGGATCCTGAAGTCTCTACATGGAATTATAAGTGCCGCAGGAGCTCGTGCAGTGTTCTCGCAGTTGTCCTTCACACGACAATCAAACGGTTACTTTTAGTTTTGTTCCTTTAAAGTACGTGCGGTGCGTTACATCACCCTGCTTGCATGCCACTTTACCATGTTTTTAGCAGCCACCGTGCAACTCTGCTACATGGATCTACAGCGCCAGACACGACCCCGAGCTACACTAAACTCCTTGTTTTTCTAATGCACCTGAGCACACATGCAAAAGGAGAGGCCGCCTATTAGTGAACCTATGGAGTGAGTAAGGTGCAATAACAGACTGAGGTGCACACCCATCACTTTGAACCTTTGCACACTGATGTTGGATGAAAAAGCTTGGCTCACAGTCAGGGAGGAGGGGGGGTATGATGAAACACCTAGGATTATGGTGCATCAAATTAAATTTAATTATGTCAATAAATAGGCCAAAACAACTGATATACATATACACACATTATATATATTACATTATATTGCCAAGAATATTGGCACACCTGCCTTCACATGCATACAGTATAAACTTGAGTAACGTCCATTTCTTAATCCATAGGGTTTAATATGATGTTGGCCTTTTGCAGCTTTAACAGCTTCAGCTCTTCTGTGAAGTCTTTCCACAAGGTTTAGGAGCATGTATGTAACTAATGTTAATCCATACTATGATTTTTTTTTGTTTATGTTGTAACGGTTGTGCTGCAGCTGTTAATGCCAATGACCTCATATTTGTGAATATGAAGGGGCAGAGGTAGTTGTGTGGTTTTTGGATGTTGGTATACTGATTGGAAGCTCACAGGTTCAAACCCCAGCACCACTAAGCTGCCACCTGGACCTTTGAGCAAGGCTAATTCATCAATTCAGTAACATTTTTCAGTCCTAAGTTTGAAATGCTTCGTGAACAAATGCTCACCAGTGCTTAATCAGTTGGTCCAAATCTTCCACTCAAATACACCATAAGACATTTCAGGAGATACTCTCTTCATACATTCAGCTCGAGGCTCCAGGCATGTAAAAACAAACATAGTATTGTTGGTTATGTTAGGCTTATGAAGCGTGATAAAATGAACATGGCAGACGTTGAAACCGGTATTCAGACAGCATACACTAACCTGTGAACAAGTTAAACTAAAATGTTTTATTCTGCGAGTTATGTGTTAATATAGTGCGTCACAGCCAACTTGATTTAGAAGCCTTGCTCAGCTCCTGTGGCTTCCATTCACAATATTACATTTGACACCAAGCAAATTTCTGCTTTTTGAGCAAGTATATACCAGATCAAGAACTTGAAGATGAAGATTATATCTCTGTCATTTTAATAAATTCATGGCAATTCTATTGTATCATTTCCATTTCAAAATTTATTCACATAATGTTTTTATTTGTGCATTCTGGGACTTAATTTCTGCAGCGTGAGTAAAATAATTCCCTTTCAGAAAAGCTAACAGACCTTTAAACACAAAAGTGAATAAAGATTTCATGTTTACTTATAAACTTCATTCATGCCATAGTAATAGCTAACCTCAGCTTCTTCTGGTATTTGTTGAGACAACAGGTAGCATTGTGTTCTTAAAAACTTTGGAGACGCAGACTGGATGAACTAAAAAAAAATCAAGTTGAACCAACAATTTACCTTCCCTGAGATGCAATCACAGCCAGACTGACACTATTTAATTGCACTAGAAAGGTTTTGTGGAATCTTCTGGGTAAGTGTTTATTTATTTACATAAAATATGTTTCAGTTGTCCTACAGGTATTTTGGACATTAAGCATTATATACGTGAGGCTGGGGTTTTTGCTTATCGTTATACTGAGGCACCCTGACATTATTGAAGTAACCTTAGCTAACGTGAGGCTACAGAAGGATGTTGGAGAGACAAATGAGCTTACTTGATGCCCAATGCAATGGCTGGGAGTACTTTATTTTATACACGCAGTCAAACAAGAGCATGAGCAACACATTCACACGAAACCTACCTCTAATTTAGCCTAAGCATGAACCGAAGCACATTCCACATGTCACACACACACCACACACAAACAGGGCCGAAGCCACTAACCCAAACACCCTTTCCCAACATGGTGAACACACCGACATCCCTGAAAGGCGTGCTGGCCGCCAGCCGCCGCCCCGCCCACGCCACAATATCTATTCCTTTTCCCACTTTGCCCTGACTTTTGCTCAGCAACAGCGTCCTGCTCCACCCCATCACACACGCCCACACATTAATTAATAATTTAATTCCAGAATTATGCTTGTATATCAAAACACTTGTACATCAAATTTTCCCATAAGAAATAATGGAAACTCTGCTGATTCATTCCACAAGCCAAAAATATTTGTATAAAAATAATTAATACAAATTATTTAAAAAAAATAAAATAAATTAACCTGCACTTTATCTTTGAAAAGAACCCAGACAGAGCAGTCTTCCCGTTAGTGTGTGTGTCTGTATGTGTGAGTGTGTGTGTGTTTGTGTAGCCCCCTCCCTCCAGCACACTTATTTTCATTTGCGCACAAACACACACACACATATTCTAACGAAAACACTGCTGCATGCATACATACTAATAGAGTCATGGCTTTCTGACAAAGAAACTCTGGATCTTTAACAAGGAACCTCTTTAATGACACTTGCTTTTGCTTTATACATGTGCACACACAGGTCACAATCTTATAATGAACAGTATATGCACGCTAAGATGTTGACTAGACGCACTGAGACTGAGCATGAAAGACGATCCTGTAACGTGTGAGAGAGAAGAACCATTGACTTAGCTGTGATCACATGATGCTCAACAGACCAAACGCATGCGTACTACTCTTATATCAAGACCTCGCTTGTTTATTACGTTAAGATTAATTAACAAAAATTTGCTCATCTTGCAGACTTTGTTCGCCATCCAAGGTTCCACAGTACAGGTCCTTCTCAAAAAATTAGCATATTGTGATAAAGTTCATTATGTTCTGTAATGTACTGATAAACATTAGACTTTTATATATTTTAGATTCATTACACACAACTGAAGTAGTTCAAGCCTTTTAATTATTTTAATATTGATGATTTTGGCATACAGCTCATGAAAACCCAAAATTCCTATCTCAAAGAATTAGCATATCATGAAAAGGTTCTCTAAACGAGCTATTAACCTAATCATCTGAATCAACTAATTAACTCTAAACACCTGCAAAAGATTCCTGAGGCTTTTAAAAACTCCCAGCCTGGTTCATTACTCAAAGCCGCAATCATGGGTAAGACTGCCGACCTGACTGCTGTCCAGTAGGCCATCATTGACACCCTCAAACAAGAGGGTAAGACACAGAAAGAAATTTCTGAACAAATAGGCTGTTCCCAGAGTGCTGTATCAAGGCACCTCAGTGGGAAGTCTGTGAGAAGGAAAAAGTGTGGCAGAAAACGCTGCACAACGAGAAGAGGTGACCGGACCCTGAGGAAGATTGTGGAGAAGGACCGATTCCAGACCTTGGGGGACCTGCGGAAGCAGTGGACTGAGTCTGGAGTAGAAACATCCAGAGCCACCGTGTACAGGCGTGTGTAGGAAATGGGCTACAGGTGCCGCATTCCCCAGGTCAAGCCACTTTTGAAGCAGAAACAGTGGCAGAAGCGCCTGACCTGGGCTACAGAAAAGCAGCACTGGACTGTTGCTCAGTGGTCCAAAGTACTTTTTTCGGATGAAAGCAAATTTTGCATGTCATTCGGAAATCAAGGTGCCAGAGTCTGGAGGAAGACTGGGGAGAGGGAAATGCCTAAATGCCTGAAGTCCAGTGTCAAGTACCCACAGTCAGTGATGGTCTGGGGTGCCATGTCAGCTGCTGGTGTTGGTCCACTGTGTTTTATCAAGGGCAGGGTCATTGCAGCTAGCTATCAGGAGATTTTGGAGCACTTCATGCTTCCATCTGCTGAAAAGCTTTATGGAGATGTAGATTTCATTTTTCAGCACGACCTGGCACCTGCTCACAGTGCCAAATCCACTGGTAAATGGTTTACTGACCATGGTATTACTGTGCTCAATTGGCCTGCCAACTCTCCTGACCTGAACCCCATAGAGAATCTGTGGGATACTGTAAAGTGAAAGTTGAGAGAAGCAAGACCCAACACTCTGGATGAGCTTAAGGCGAAGCATCCTGGGCCTCCATAACACCTCAGCAGTGCCACAGGCTGATTGCCTCCATGCCACGCTGCATTGAAGCAGTCATTTCTGCAAAAGGATTCCCGACCAAGTATTGAGTGCATAACTGAACATAAGTATTTGAAGGTTGACTTTTTTTGTATTAAACCACTTTTCTTTTATTGGTCGGATGAAATATGCTAATTTTTTGATATAGGAATTTGGGGTTTTCATGAGCTGTATGCCAAAATCATCAATATTAAAACAATTAAAAGGCTTGAACTACTTCAGTTGTGTGTAATGAATTTAAAATATATGAAAGTCTAATGTTTATCAGTACATTACAGAAAATAATGAACTTTATCACTATATGCTAATTTTTTTTAGAAGGACCTGTATATATATGTTTTTAATATACGTATATAGAATTAGGCTCCAGATTTGGCTCAAAGCATAAATAATGAATGAGGACAGGGCATCAAGGGAGGTTTATTCTATTGCTATTAATAATTCATAATTATAATGATATAAAGTTTATGTAAGGGTAGGAATCCTCAAGATCTAGCAAAAGTAGCTCTTTGAATGTCTCATGAAGTGAAAAAGTGAAATCTTTGAATAAATGACATGCATTTGGCAGAATTTTAGTGACATTTAAAATTATAGTCATGTTGTCACAAACCTGACAGATAAAGAATATGATACCTGTTCCCAAGACAAAATTTCAACTCAATCTTAGGTATGAGTGTGTTCCTAAATTATTGTTGTTATTTCACTTAGTGAAGCCGAGAGAAATACCTTATATTTAAACATGGGGTATGCTTAGAGCTTTTACCTGCCACTGGTTAGAATTCCCAATTTCCACTGTTTCATGTAGTGGGGCTGGCACTACATAGACATGCTTCGGTGCAAAATGGCTTGACTGGAAATACATTTAACTAGTCAAGCTTAAAAGGAACTATTTAAATTGAAGGGTTTTTTTTGTTGTTAAATAATGATTATTGAGTCTGATGATAAAAAATACTTTTGATGTTCTTAAGCCTGTCATATACACTCACCTAAAGGATTATTAGGAACACCTGTTCAATTTCTCATTAATGCAATTATTTAATCAATCAATCACATGGCAGTTGCTTCAATGCATTTAGGGGTGTGGTCCTGGTCAAGACAATCTCCTGAACTCCAAACTGAATGTCAGAATGGGAAAGAAAGGTGACGTTTGATGTAAACATTAACTGAAACTCTGCATGATTTTAAGCTGCTGCCACATGATCACTTAATGGGTAACTGCACGAATTAGTAGGTACTGTATATAGGCATAGATGCACAAAGAGCAGAGCTATTGCTGTTTGCCCATTTTGGCTGCCCTCAGCAAGAAAAAGAAATAATAATAATAATAATTGTAATAATAGTGTTATATTTGATGTTGTGTCTGCATAAATAGCCTGTTATTACAAATTATATACCAGCTTAATTTGCAATATAATCCAGAATTTTATTGCTTTTTGATAGACATGCGTATCATCATAATGAAAATGCTAGCATTTGTACTTTCAGGTTTATTTATTTTTTTTGTGCGTGCGTGTGTGTGTATGTGTGTGTGTGTGTGTGTGTTTGTTGGTGTGTGTGTGTGTGTGGGTGTGTGTGTGTGTGTGTGTGTGTGTGTGTGTGTGTGTGTGTGTTTTCAAGTGTTTATGGTGCACTAAATCAACCAAATGTAACAACATACTTTAAGAATTTATGGAGAGACCTGAATGATCAAGAGTAGCTTGTGCTTCTTGATTGTTTAGGGAGAGGATACAGTGAGACAGCTGTTTCCTGTTATGGCATCCATAAACCTAGCACTGCCCTGCCTTAGTCCATTGCTTTTATAAAGCACTTAGTGTTGCTAACAACAAATTATGAGCTTCATTAATGAAATGTAGATTGCAGTGTAGTTTTTGCTTGATTGTAGTGTTAATAAGTGTCAGTGTCAGTGGGATTAATGGGGTTAAAGTAATTGCATATCCCTTTATTTGCATAAAAATGTGGTCCAAATCAAAATAATGATTATTTGGTGTTTGGAAAAAGATGTATGTGTATACAGTATGTACCAACAAATTTTTTTCGGGGGTAGGTAAGTGTTCTTTACATCCTCTAGTTTCCACAAAGGACAAAACTGAAGAACACTTGCGCTGGAATAAACAATATTTGCATATGATGTTGTGGGTCTCTGACACCTAGATATATAGTATAATACAGTATTTACAGCTTTTAACTCACACCTTTCCTTTGTACATTCTAAAAAAGGGCCAGTTCTAAGCACAATATTGTACCCACTAGAGGCTTTCCTTTATGGAATGTAACATGGTCAAGTGATTAATTTAAAAACTGTCTATGACCTTGGCCTAAAATTATGGGCACAAAGTCATAAAGATATGAATGCATGCAAGGTGAAATTTTAACAGAGGCATGGGGTTCTCTCTCGCTTGAAAACAAATTTACTTTGAAACTTAATTTCCTGCACTGATAGAAGTGACCAACATCAATCATGAACAACATATTCTCTTACTTATATATATATATATTCACTCACCTAAAGGATTATTAGGAACACCATACTAATGCGGTGTTTGACCCCCCGGTGTTTCATGGCATTGATTTAACAAGATGCTGAAAGCATTCCTTAAAAATGTTGGCCCATATTGGTAGGATAGCATCTTGCAGTTGATGGAGATTTGTGGGATGCACATCCAGGGCATGAAGCTCCTGTTCCACCACATTCCAAAGATGCTCTATTGGGTTGAGATCTGGTGACTGTGGGGGCCATTTTAGTACAGTGAACTCATTGTCAAGTTCAAGAAACCAATTTGAAATGATTCGAGCTTTGTGACATGGTGCATTGTCCTGTTGGAAGTAGCCATTTGAGGATGGGTACATGGTGGTCATAAAGGGATGGACATGGTCAGAAACAATGCTCAGGTAGCCCGTGGCATTTAAACGAGGCCCAATTGGCACAAAGGGGCCTAAAGTATGCCAAGAAAACATCCCCCACACCATTACACCACCACCACCAGCCTGCACAGTGATAACAAGGCATGATGGATGCATGTTCTCATTCAGCCCGTGCAAATTGTAGCCTCTTTTTCCTATTTGTAGTGGAGATGAGTGGTACCCGGTGGGGTCTTCTGCTGTTGTAGCTCATCCGCCTTAAGGTTGTGTGTGTTGTGGCTTCACAAATGCTCTGCTGCATACCTTGGTTGTAACAAGTGGTTATTTCAGTCAAAGTTGCTCTTCTATCAGCTTGAAACAGTCGGCCCATTCTCCTCTGACCTCTAGCATCAACAAGGCATTTTCGCCCCCACAGGACTGCTGCATACTGTATGTTTTTCCCTTTACACACATTTTTTGTAAACCCTAGAAATGGTTGTGCGTGAAAATTCCAGTAACTGATCAGATTGTGAAATACTCGGTCCGGCGCGTCTGGCACCAGCAACCACACTCAAAATTGCTTAAATTACCTTTCTTTCCCATTCAGACATTCAGTTTGGAGTTCAGGAGATTGTCTTGACCAGGACCACAGCCGTAAATGCATTGAAGCAACTGCCATGTGATTGGGTGATTAGATAATTGCATTAATGAGAAATTGAACAGGTGTTTCTAATAATCCTTTAGGTAAGTGTATATATATATATATATATATATATATATATATATATATATATATATATTCAACCTTGGCTTGTGAGTAACTTGATCTGCGAGCATTTTGCAAGATGAGCAATATTTAAAAAATAAATTTTAACTTAATAAATGAGTGAGGTCTTGATATACGAGTAGTATGCATGCGCTTTGTCTGCCCAGTGTCATGTGATCACAACTCAGCCAATGGTTCTTCTCTCTTACACTCATATAGTCAACATTAGAACACATGTGTACTGTTTATTATAACAATGTGACCACGTGTGTGCGTGTGCGTAAAGAATCATAACAGAGCAGTGTTTCCGTTAGAGTGTGTGTGTGTGTGTGTGTGTGTGTGTGTGTGTGTGTGTGAGAAAGAGAGAGAGAGAGGCAGAGACAGTAGCTCCCTCTCTCCTCCCAAATAAGAGAGGAGGGAGGGAGCTACCTTGTAAGACGAGGCGGGCGGGAGTCATTCTATACACACACATACACACTCAGTGCATGCACAAACACACACTCTGTCGGGATACTTTTCAAAAGTAAAGTGTATTTAAATTGTATTAATTATTTTTATATAAATATTTTTGGGTTGTGGAGCAAATCATCAGAGTTGCCATTATTTTCTATAAGGAAATAGTATTTGATATACAAAAGAGTATTTCCCCATAATACAATTTACTGTATATACACTCACCTAAAGGATTATTAGGAAAACCTGTTCAATTTCTCATTAATGCATTTATCTAATCAACCAATCACATGGCAGTTGCTTCAATGCATTTAGGGGTGTGGTCCTGGTCAAGACAATCTCCTGAACTCCAAACTGAATGTCAGGATGGGAAAGAAAGGTGATTTAAGCAATTTTGAGCGTGGCATGGTTGTTGGTGCCAGACGGGCTGGTCTGAATATTTCACAATCTGCTCAGTTACTGGGATTTTCACGCACAACCATTTCTAGGGTTTACAAAGAATGGTGTGAAAAGGCAAAAAACATCCAGTATGTGGCAGTCCTGTGGGCAAAAATGCCTTGTTAATGCTAGGGTCAGAGGAGAATGGGCCGACTGATTATATTTAACCTGAATTCTGGAAAAGTTTTAGATGTTTTTTAAATTTAAATAATTTTATATATGTAGCATTATAAGTGCATTAGGAACATTATACATTTTATTATACATTTTAGTTTGCTTCATTATTTAATCATTATTTATCCTTAGTAAGAATTCACTATTTCAGTTTAGATAAGCATACTGTTTATCCAAATATAATAAAATAGCTTTAATTTGTACCTCTGTTGAAAAATCCAGTGATTACAACCAGCCACTAGCCATTTAGACACAAGTTGCACAAGCTTGTGGACATTAGATGCCACCTGGTAAATGCTGGTAGAGTGGAATCAATGTCTGAATCATAGTTACTAATGCCACATTGCAGACAAGTTATTTGTACCTTAATAATTTATTCAATTAATAAAGAGGTAATAAAGTAAATAAAGATTTTAAAGAGTAATTTAACAGCTTAATTTAACTTTCCTTACAAATAAATACCAGGATATATTTTTAAACTACATACCATAACTATGTTAGTTATATATTTAACATAGCTACTGTAACCTAACTACAGTAACTAACTAGCTAATAATGTCCATGTGTCATTATCTTGAATAATGCACAAATAAAATTTCACATTAGCCTGGTTACACTGTACATTTTCTTAATACTAACATAAGCTATCTTCAGCTAATTTAAGCTTACCTTACTAAAACTAGACTGCTGGCAAGTGAGCTAACATTAACTAGATGACATATTACCCAGCTAGCTGGCACTGTTTTAATTTGCCAGGGAGTAGCTACTGAGTTGCTTTCATGAATCCTCAGCTTTAAGTTAACATAAGCCACATGTGTTATCACAAATAACCTTTTTAGGAACTATGCAAGGGGTTAAATACAACCCAATTTTAATAGTAGTAAACATTAGCTCCAAATACACTTAAAAATATGATTCAGAACATTTTTAAATATCAGTTTACATAGACATTTAATTAATTATAGTTGTTATTGTCAGATTTAACAGATTAATATAATATTTTTTTGTCACCTTGAAAGTCTCATGCAACCCCAGGCTTACAGTATATTTCTACTGTGGCACTAGGGTTAAGTAAATTAATTAGTAGTCGTTAGCAAATTGTTTGACTGCGGTTATAGCTGCAAAGTTGTGTGGAACATGAATATGTGGAATATCAACTTTGAACAAACTCAACCTTTTTTCCCTGTTCTCTATTCATGAAAGGGATCCCAACAACACAATGCCCCTACCACTAGGCTTCACTGTAAAAAGTTTTTAGATTTTCATAAAATATGGCTCTTTATGCCAAGCAAAATGTTCCATTTGATTTTCATTTAATCTTTGAAGACTTTGCAAAATGTCTTTTGGCAACTCCAAGCAGGAAGTCACACGGTGTTTTTCAGTAATGGCTTTATTCTCCTCACTCTTACACCAAAAAGCCAGCTTTAAAGAGTGTCATAAAAAGCTTCTTTCATTTTTGCCCTTTTTTCCTGGTTATGCGTGTTTGGTAGAAAGCCTCCTTGTGTGATTTTGGTGATATGGATGTGCCATATCTGATGACTATTCAGCACTCTCCTTGTTTTGTTTTGTCATGTTTTAATAGCTCATTGGTTTTTATAATGCTGCTTGTCTAGGTTGATCTATAAGGGACATGTATATTTACAGTATATTGAACTCATGATGCATTTTAACTCCAAAGAGGTAAACTCCATTTAAATAATTATGTGTCTTCTTATGGTAATTGGTTGCAGCAGAGCTACAATATTAATAGATTCTAGTTTAGTGATAATGAGTAATTAACTGAAAAACTAGTAATTAAAAGCAAAATGTAAAAAAGTTTTACTTTTTAATTAATTAATCGCAATGAATGAGATTAGCACCCACTGATACTGTAGCTAATTAGTATCAAGTCCAAAATTTGTGCCAGTTGATGAAATTTGTCATAACTGTTCTAAAAATATTTATTAGGCATGGTGTTTTAAGGCCTTTGTAAAGAACAACTGAATTATGAACAGCTACAGTATAAGAGTTCTTGTTTCCAAAACTGAATCCATGAGGTTTTACCTGGCTTTAAATAGAGATAATGCAAAAATGTTGCAGGGACACAAAAACACTATTTCCCAGTAGATAACTGATACAATCTTCAAATTCTAATCTGTGCTTTTAATTAAAACAATCTACTTTAAAAAAATGTAAATAAGGATTGTATGATGTTGTAAGAAAATCTTAACCCTCAGCTTCATTTTGGCCAGGATTTCCCCTAAAAATAACCTTTTATAGCAAAAGAAAACACATGTTTTTATTATAAATAGAGTAAACAGCTTTATTAGTGTTCATTAAAGTGCATACAAGAATGATTAAACCTTTTAGGTCTGTTGAAGCATCAGGAAGGTAAAGTATTTATCAACCAATATTTGCATTTTACCTACTACTAGTGAACATAGTGCAGAACCAACTTGTGTGACTTATTACCTGACTTGATATAACAAGCCATATATAGAAAACACACAGAAAGGGTACGTTCCTATTAGGCAGCAAAGTGAAAGGATCAGTGTTAATATTGTTACAGGAGAAGCTATATCCAATATTAAAAAAGATGCAATTCAATAGAAATATTGGTAAATAACTAAGAAAGGAATAATGAAACTGCAAAATTTCAGTATTTTTATTTATTCAATTTTGCACATTTATAAAGATAGTTCTGCGTTGCACAGTATATTCACATTAATCAATAGCTCTGGTGTAACAGCTATCCAGAAGTAGTGCATACATTTATTATTTCAGCTCTTGGAAACATATTGAGCATCTTCAGTTATTATTACTCACTGGATGTGTTTACATTTACTTTTAGGCATTTGGTAGACGAGCGACTACATTTTTATCTCATTGATAAACTTGAGGGTTAAGGGCCTTGCTCAAGAGCCCAACAGTGGCAACTTGGTGGTTGTGGGGTTTGAACCTGGGATCTTCCGAACCGTAGTCCAATGCCTTAACCACTGAGCTACCCCTGACCCACTACTGTTTAAGTACCTACTGTACAGTACTGACACTATATGTATAAAATCATATCTCTTTGTTAAGAAACTCATCACGCAAATGCTCTGCTTGATTGTGAGTTGAGTTTGGCTGGTTTTGCTCCTCTATATTTCATATACAAACAGTCAAGAAAATGTAATACAAAGAAATGTAATACTTCAAATTTACAATGAAATGAGTGTGTACTGTATGCAACAAATTGCAATCAGCCACAAATACTACACAGCTGACACACACACACACACACACACACACACACACACACACACACACACACACAGAGAGAGAGAGAGAGAGAGAGAGAGAGAGAGAGAAAGAGCGAGTTAAAAGATATAAGGATATATTTAAATCATTAGTCATATTAATAAGAAATGTACTAATAAAACATACAGTACATGCCTTATGCCTGTAACAGGCAATCTGACTATGAGTCCTGTGGGTTACAGTTAATGTTAACAATTAAATAAATGTCTGCATTTATATTATATATGATATTCTTTTTACTACATTCTGTAGATGCTGAATTAGCTCATGGATATCTTTTCAGGAATTCTATCAGTCTTCCAGACTCAACCCTTTTCCCCATGTACATGCAGTGACCTTCACAAACATTCTGACAGTCATTAAGCACAATTAAGTAGGAGTGATTAACCTTTTGATCTTCTCAAACACAGAGGGAAGTTACAAATTACTGTATGTGTGCAACATCCATATATAGTTAAGAGTGTGTATTTCTGTCTGTGATTGTAAAATGAGTCAGTATAATTTAGAGACATCTTAAAGAAATGGATTGAAAATATGTGTAAATATAGGAAAATATATCACTTAGCATTAAGCTTCTGCTACACAAGAATCACCACTAAGAAAAGACAGTGAGGATGCCCCTTTTCAGCAGGGTTCAGCAGTCTACTGAGGTGATACAATCTCCAGACATGGGCAGATAAAGTGGCAGAGAACTGAACAAAAGAAGAAAATACACTGGTGAAGCATCATCGTTAATCTTTATGGCACATCGTGTTGCTGTAAACTTTCCACAAAAAGACCTCATTTAATGCAGTTTTTGGTAACTAGAATGTAATTACAATTTTCTGACCTTCATTTGGTATTTAATGGTCTCATTAAAACACAGCCAGTGCTCACAAATAGCTATTGCTGCATAATATGTAAATAAAATATTAATGTTTTCTTGACCTATCTAGTCACTTGTAGCAACCTGCAGATGCAATTACACGATTCCTAACCCCATTCATTGGCAGTAAAGCCTACTAAAGTCCTAGCAAATGTTTTTCTTGAATGCTTAAATGCTGTAAAACACACAAACAAACAAACAAACAAACAAAAAAACAAACAGACAAACTGAAAATCAACTGAGGCAGATGTGTAACATGAGTTTGAATACATGTAACTTTCCCAGAATTGAATGTATACTTTGAATTTACATCACAGATGTAATTTACAAACTTGCAGCACAGAAATATGAAATTAGGTCAAAACATTTTTTCCAGATAATATTGTTCCAGATAACAATTTATGTTTTTAGAATGCTTTCAGAACACTAATGTTCTATTTTTATAAATTTTTTATGTTTTCATTTTTAGGTGATGTTTAACATTGTGATTTATTATTTATTCCAATTTTTATTTTATTATTATTATGCTTACAATAAACAAGTGATTTTAAACCAAGTTACACATTACATTTTGTGTTTGTGTGGGTGTGTGTACTGTACATATTTCTGATGTTTTTATTCATGTATTATTTTACTTACACCATCTACAACATTGCATCTGCAGAAGGCCTGTGGTGAAATCAATGGTCCCCACTAAAGACACAGGTTTATCTTGGGCATACCATGGGAATATCCTGCCCCTTATGTGCTCTTAGGACTGGTAGATTGAGGCCAAGCTTGATACTGGATGCCTTTGAAATCAGCAGGAACTGCCAAGGTATTGGTAAGATTCGTTTTTTTTTTTTTTTTTTAAGATGCTGTTTTAAAAATCCATGAGGACAGCAGAAATTTTGGGTAGTCTGGTCAGTCTGACTTTTTCTTAAATCTAAACAGTGCAGAAAATGGGCCGAGATGGAAGCATGAAAAGTGAGCCATTAATAATATAACTGCTTTAAATATAGATGTCATCAATTTATATTCAAGGGCAGAGGTCTCAGTGGAATGCTAGGAGACTTTTAAGACTTCCAGCTAGTGGCAGCATACTGTATAATAGGATAGGGAATTAAGGCTATACTGAAGCAGTGTTCCTTTCTTATCCTGTCACTATTTTACACTGGCTATCTGTAAATCGGTATATTTAAATGTTAGCTTCTTTAGGACCATGGAGACCAATTTCCTAGTAGATGTGTTTGATAACAAAATTAAAAGGCAATATTGGAAACCAAATAGGAGAAATCTTTCTAACAAGTGACTTTATATTATTAATATTATAAGCAGTTTGGCTAACATTAAATCTACCAATCACACTCAAATTAAAATTGACCAGGAATATTCAAAACTCCTTTGGCCATTCTCTGAGTTTGCATATTAAGAATTTAGAATAAAGAAAATACTTATTAAGAATTTAAGCCAAACTTGTGTTGAGTAATGTATACAAGGTTAGTATCCAGAAACTGAATACATACCTAACACATAATAATAATAATAATAATAATAATAATAATAATAATAATAAATAAAAATTATAATAATAAAGGACAATCTACATACAAAGCAGTGTTAAAAGTATGTCTGCCTGAAGAGATGTGTTTTTAAACGGGATTTGAAAACAGAAATAGAGTTACTATTACAGATGTCAAGAGGTAGAAGGTTCCACAGAGTAGCTAAAAGCAGCGTAGGGGCAGCGTAGCTAAAAGCTCGAGATCCCATGGTTGCCAAACGCATACGAGGAAGAACCAGATTTAGTGACGATGATGATCTCAGGTTTCTGGAAGGAGTATAAGTTAGGAGAAGATCTGTTAAATATGACGGAGCCAGGTTATGTAATGCCTGATAAACAAAAAACAGAATTTTATAATGTATGCGCTGTTGGACAGGAAGCCAGTAACTGTTGAAGAACAGGAGTTATGTGGTCCATCGTAGAAGTTCTAGTTAGTATTCTAGCGGCTGAGTTCTGTACTTACTGTAACTCATGTAGGAGTTTGAGGGGAAGACCAAAAAAAAAAGAGCATTGCAATAGTCTATGCGTGTGGTGACGAGAGCGTGTACCAAAATAGCAGCGCTCCTCATTGAGAGGGCCGGACAGAGACGGTTAATGTTTCGGATGTGGTAGTACGCTGTCCTAGTGATTTTATTAATGTGTGCTTCAAAGGATAGGGTACTGTCAAGGATAACACCCAAGCTTTTAACTGAGGGAGAGACTGTAGAGCCATCAATACATAATGAAAAACCACTGGTCTTCGATAGAGTATTTTTAGTGCCCACAAGGAGTATTTCAGTTTTACTACTGTTGAGTTTAAGAAGATTATTTGAAAACCAGGATTTAATTTCAGCTAAACATTTTGAAAGAGAAGATGGAGGAAGGTCTGAAGTAGGTTTGGAGGAAACGTAGAGCTGGGTGTCATCAGCATAGCAATGAAATTGGACACCCTATTTCCGGAAAATGTTCCCCGAGGGAAATAAGTAGATGATAAAGAGCAAGGGCCCCAACACTGACCCTTGAGGGACTCCTGCAGTGATGGGTAGAGATATAGATTAAATCTGGCCTAGCTGAACAAATTAAGTGCGGTGAAAGAGATATGAAGAAAACCAAGCCAAGGAAGTATCTACAATTCCAATGGACTTCAGTCTTTCTAAAAAAATATTATGGGAGATGGTGTCAAATGCTGAGGTTAAATCAAGAAGTATTAAAATAGTCAGAAGTCCTGAATCAGCTGCTACCAGAAGATCATTTGATATTTTGACAAGGGCAGTCTCTGTACTATGCTGAGGACGGAAACCTGATTGAAATTGTTCATATAAGTTATTAATTGACAGGTGATTATGTACCTGTGCTGACACATGCTTCTCTAGGATTTTAGATAGAAAAGGCAGATTTGAAATTGGATGAAAATATCAAAGTTGTTTGGATCAGCACCTGGTTTCTTGAGTATAGGAGTTATTAATGCAGTTTTAAAGAAATTTGGGCGATGCCAGAAGTCAGAGAAGAGTGATGAATAGTAAGAGAACCGGTAGACAAACTTTGACTAATTGAGTTGGAAGAGGGTCTAATTGACAGGTAGTGGGTTGGTTAACAGGCATTAATTACATATATTTAAAAGTATATGCTTTTTGTTATTATTAGTTTGTTGAAATCTGATAAATTGAATAATTTTAATACTGGGCATTACTTGTTCACAATGATTTCCTTAAACCTACAAGTAAACTTCCACATGATGTCTCGCAAAAGCATGAATATATGAACAAAACGTATCTGAATTTGTCCTTATTTTTTAGATTTTCTAATTTCCTTTGGAAAGTTTACTATTATTTAAACTTTTGTACATTGTATTGTTATTTTTATCATTTCTTTTTGTACATTTTCTTTTGTGTGGATTAATTACATAAAACTATGATGAAATAATGAATTACACAGTTATTGTAATTAATAGTGTTAAATTCTTACCACTACTATGTAGACATTAGGGGTGGTGGACAGTCCAGTGAATCTCATTTGTTTCTGTTTATATTTTCACTAATTTTGCTTAAGAATATTAGCTAGCTTTCAAGGGTTTGCACTCTTGGTACAGTTTTGTACCAATGAAGGTACAAACTGTTAGGACATTATCTCTACCATGGACAACAAAAACGTACCTTTTGTTTTATAAACTTGCTGGTACATTATTGTACCTTAATCAAAGGTACACAGCTTGTCCTTGAAACTAACACCTCAGTGACAAGCCCTTTTGTACCTTAATTGTGTCTAATGTGTTCCTTTGGGAACTATAAAAAAGTCATTTTCCTATCAAATAAGACATTCAATCAATTTATTATCAGCGACTTTGAAAATATATCAAATGCATATGTTTGAACACTGCCTTAGATTACAGTAAATTTTCTGTCAAAATACATATTTCAGGTTTACAATAAACAAATATTTTAAAACACTTATATTAGCTGAAAAAATATTTCCCAAAATACAATGTCATGCACACTCAATCGGCGACCGGCACTAGGACCCGGAAGTAGAGCAGTCGCAAATCAGGAAGTATAAGAGGAGTAAACAAACCACGATTCAGCGCTCAGTCATTGAGTTCAGCCCATGTCGGTTCTGGTTGTCCATCATCGGTTCGTGAGTACTCACTTTATTTGGGTTTTGCTTTCTGATCTTGAGTGTGTGTTTATAGGACGCGGGTTAAATTTGTGTTTTTCCCTTGCTCCCCTTTTGTGAGAGTCCTTAGACTAACAAGCGTGGTTATCCTACCTACTCGCTCTCTTCCGCGTTTGGGTTCACCATCCACGCTACATTGGGCTAATCGCTAAAGCTAAGTCATCTGGTCGCCTAGGTTAGTTCATCCTGACAGAATGACTGAGCCAAAAGCGGTGAACCCAGCGGATTACGCGCATCTCTGCGACGTGGTTGACCAGCATGCCGAGCTAATCAATAAGCTAACCGGGGATATCGCTACTCTGCGCCAGAGCGTCCAAGATGTCGCGGCCTTGCGCCGCGAGGTCGCGGAGCTCAGGCGGGAGAACGCGGATCTCCGGGCGGCTGTTGACAGCGCGGCGAGCCGGCCTCCCGTCGCGGCGGTCGCGGCTCCGCATCACCCCGCCCCCCCCCCCTTCTACTGACGTCTTTCTTGCTTTACCAGAAAAATGGAATGGCACGGACGGGAAATGTAGTGTGTTCTTAACAGCGCTCGATCTGGTGTTTGAGTTTAATTCCACCAAATACTCCACCGATCGGCTACGCATTGCTCTTCTCGTTTCGTTGCTAACTGGGCAGGCAGCAGAGTGGGCCACGGCAGTGATTAAATCAGACTCAGACACCGCCCATTCTTATAATGAATTTACACGCCAGCTTCGACTCACCTTCGAACACCCTGCGGGCGAGGTGGAGACCGACACCAAGCTCTATCACCTGCGGCAGGGTGGATTGTCCGTGAGCCGCTACACCGCGGAATTCAGAACTCTCGCCGTGCAGACATCTTGGGGAGACGCCGCGCTCCGGACATCCTACTACGAGGGGCTGGCGTCGCGCATAAAGGACGAGCTTGCCGGACGAGAGCTTCCAGCCACGCTGGAGGGACTAATCCAGCTAGCCCTCCGCATCGACCAGCGCCTTCTCTCTCGTCCGAAGCCAGCCCCGAGGACCCTGCCGCCTGCTTTCACCTCTCACCATCCTACACCTCCATCACCGACCATTTTCACTGCTGCCACCACTGGACCTGTCGGATCTCCACCTCCTGCCGTGGTTGACACCGGAGCCGGGGAACCCATGCAATTAGGACGCGCCTCCCTGACTACAGCAGAACGCGCACGCCGGTATCGAGAGGGGTTGTGTGCTTATTGTGGGTCCGCGGCACACCACCGGGCGATCTGCCCTCTCCGTCCGGGAAACGCGCAGCCCCGGTGAGCCGGAGGAGAAACTCACCGGGCTCCCTCCAAATCTCCAGCACCATCAACACAACCACCTCTCGTCTTACTATTCAGGTAATCCTCCAATTTGGCCACAAACGAGTCAGAAGTGCAGCGTTCATCGACTCCGGTGCCGCCGGCAACTTCATTGACTCCACTTATGCCAAAGAACTGGGGGTAAAAATTGAGGCGTTATCCCAGCCAGTGCAAATCACCTCCGTCGACGGTCGGCCTCTGTCATCCAGCCCCATCACCCACCAGACTCAGACCATCACCCTCATCATCAACCAACACCACGAACCCATCCAATTCCACCTCACCTCCATTTCCTCACCTCCCATCATTCTCGGATACCCCTGGCTGCTACAACATGACCCTCTCATCTCATGGACAAAAAATAAAATCCTTCAGTGGGGGCCGACCTGCACTGAGCTGTGCCTACGGGACCCAGCTGGGACGTGTTCCACGGAGTCCGAGGCCCCCGATGTCGACACCAACGCTATTCCTTCCACCTACCGTGACCTGGCTGCAGTCTTTTGTAAACGAAAAGCTACTCACCTTCCACCACATCGCCCTTACGACCTGGCGATAGAGCTGCAGCCAGGTTCTGTTCCCCCCCGTGGCCACCTGTACTCACTGTCGGCGGCTGAGACACAGGCGATGGAGGAGTACGTCGCCAGTGCCCTTCGCCATGGAACCATCCGGCCCTCTTCGTCACCAGCGGCCGCCGGCTTCTTCTTCGTGAAGAAGAAAGGAGGAGAACTTCGCCCATGTGTCGACTATCGGGGGTTGAATAAAATCACCATCAAAAACCGACATCCGTTGCCGCTCACCAACTCAGCCCTGGACGCCCTCTCTGGTGCCACCGTGTTCACAAAGTTGGACCTCCGGAGCGCCTACAACTTGGTGCGCATCAGAGAGGGTGATGAGTGGAAAACGGCCTTCATCACTCCCACAGGACATTATGAGAGCCTGGTCATCCCCTTTGGACTATGCAATGCACCCTCGGCCTTCCAACAATTCATAAACGATGTCCTGAGAGACATGTTAGGCCGATGGGTGTTTGTATATTTAGACGACATCCTCATCTACTCTCGCACCACCGAAGAACATATCTAACATGTACGGGCAGTTCTTAAGAGATTGCTCGCTCACCAGCTGTACTGTAAGTTGGAAAAGTGTGCTTTTCACCAGCACTCCACCACGTTCCTGGGTTTTGTCATCTCGTCCCAGGGTGTGGCCATGGATCCGCAGAAACTGGAAGCTGTCCGTCATTGGCCCCTACCCAGGACGCTCAAACAGCTCCAACGGTTTCTGGGGTTTGCGAACTTCTATCGTCGCTTTATCCGGGGCTACAGTACAGTTGCAGCACCACTAACCAGTCTGACCAGGCCCTCCTCCCATCCCTTCCATCTCACTTCTGAAGCCATCTCCGCCTTCCAAGAACTCTGTCATCGCTTCACCACGGCACCCATTCTTCTTCACCCAGATGCCAACCAACCGTTCGTTGTAGAGGTGGACGCGTCAGATGTGGGCGCTGGCGCTGTTCTCTCTCAGCGAGGTCCAGACCAGAAGCTACACCCCTGTGGCTTCTTCTCCAAGAAATTCGACCCCACTCAGCAGCGATACGGAGTAGGGGACCGCGAGCTGTTGGCCATAAAGTGGGCCTTGGAGGAATGGCGTCACTGGCTCCAGGGCGCCAGTGAGCCGCTCATGGTCTGGACGGATCATCAGAACCTCATCACCATCCGGAATCTAAAACAACTCAACCCACGACAGGCACGGTGGGCATTGTTTTTTGAACACTTCAATTTCCATCTGTCATACCGCCCGGGCTCCAAGAACACCAAGGCCGACGCCCTCTCTCGTCAACAAGAAGAGGAGATGCCCCGGGCGGACCCCGTGCCTGTCATCCCCACCTCACGGATCATTGCACCCATCCACTGGGACATAGAGACAAGGGTTCGCCAGGCTCAGGCTGCGGAGACTGGGCCGGCAGGTGCGCCGCCTGGACGACTCTTTGTTCCTCAGCATCTGGTCCCCGAAGTTCTCCAGTGGGGCCACTCCTCGCCCGTCGCAGGACACCCAGGGACTCGGCGCACACTACAGTTTGTGAGACGGGCATTCTGGTGGCCCACCATGAGAAGGGACGTTGAAGAGTTCGTTCAGGCGTGCCCGGTGTGCGCCAGGGCCAAGGACTCCAACCAGCCTACTTCCGGAGAGCTCCAGCCTTTGCCCGTTCCCCGACGGCCCTGGACGCACATCGCCTTAGACTTCATCACGGGCCTGCCGGTTTCCGAAGGAAAAGACACCATCCTAACCATCATCGACCGGTTCTCCAAAGCTGTACACCTGGTGGCCCTCACCGGACTCCCATCAGCCAAAAACACTGCTGAGCTGATTTTGGAACACGTAGTCCGCCTGCATGGGTTCCCCAAGGACATCGTCTCGGACAGGGGGCCTCAGTTCACCGCCCGGTTCTGGAAGGCCTTCTGCCGTCTGATCAATTCCACCTGCAGTTTGTCCTCCGGTTACCACCCCCAGACTAACGGTCAGACGGAACGGGCCAACCAACAACTGGAGCGCTACCTGAGGTGTTTTGTTTTCGGATCGCCAGCGCTCCTGGGCCCGCTACCTCAAATGGGCCGAGCTATCCCACAACCTCCACGTCTCCTCAGCCACCAACCTAAGTCCATTTGAGGTATGTTATGGTTTCCAACCTCCGATGTTCGACCATCAAGAACCGGAGGTTGATGTACCATCGGCCCAACAGTTGGTCCGTAGGTGTCGGCGGTTATGGAACCAAGCCAACCTCGCCATCCAACGTGCCAATACCACCTACGTCGCCCAGCATCGCCGCCGACACCCTCCGGGACGATTGTACCACGTAGGTGACAAGGTATGGCTCTCCACAAGGAATCTGCACCTGCACACAGAATCCCGCAAACTATCTCCCAGGTTCATCGGCCCATACCGCATCACCCACCGGATAAACCCTGTCACCTACCGGCTCCAGCTGCCTGCGGCGCTCCGGATCTACCCAGTTTTTCACACCTCCCAACTAAAGCACTTCACCACCTCTCCAATGAATCCACCCACCCCCCCTGCTCCTCCTCCCCGGATTATCGACAGTGGTCCCGCTTACACTGTGCGCCGGATCCTCGACTCACGCCCTCGGGGCAGGGGCACCCAGTACCTGGTCGATTGGGAAGGCTACGGCCCCGAGGAACGATCCTGGATTCCGTCCCGGTTCATTCTCGACCCCGAATTAATCCGGGACTACCGTCGTCGGGTATCCTCCACCCCAGGACCGTCAGGAGCCGGCCCTGGACAGGGGGGTACTGTCATGCACACTCAATCGGCGACCGGCACTAGGACCCGGAAGTAGAGCAGTCGCAAATCAGGAAGTATAAGAGGAGTAAACAAACCACGATTCAGCGCTCAGTCATTGAGTTCAGCCCATGTCGGTTCTGGTTGTCCATCATCAGTTCGTGAGTACTCACTTTATTTGGGTTTTGCTTTCTGATCTTGAGTGTGTGTTTATAGGACGCGGGTTAAATTTGTGTTTTTCCCTTGCTCCCCTTTTGTGAGAGTCCTTAGACTAACAAGCGTGGTTATCCTACCTACTCGCTCTCTTCCGCGTTTGGGTTCACCATCCACGCTACATTGGGCTAATCGCTAAAGCTAAGTCATCTGGTCGCCTAGGTTAGTTCATCCTGACATACAATCATACTTAAATGATACAGTATAATAAAAAAATATTTTAAAGGATAAAGCCATTATTATGTGTTGTGGTCTTAATCTGCTTTCCGCACTTCGTTCTGACAGAATTGACTTCAGCAAATCATAGCTGTTGTTATTCCCAGCTAAAAGTTATTTTGGGCAATGGATAGTAAACACTACCTGTACAGTATACTTAATGTCACGGTCATTAGTTGCTTTACATAAATTAAAAGTGTCTAAATGGCTAACATCACTGGATGCAAAGCAAAATAAGGTAATTTAACTCGCTGTTTTTAGGATGGGAGGGGAAAACATAAATTTTTTAACTTGCAAACTAAATATACAGTGGAGCAAAATTTACATTGTAATTTAATTTAATTATATTGTAGGAATTTAAAAGAATTTATTTGCAAATAATGTTGAAAAATAAGTATTTGGTTAATGTTTGGTCAATGTTTTGGGGCTGTCGCTGGGCAATACAGAATATGGGAAGCCATACACATCAAAAGTGGGACGAAACCGTGGCACCGGATTGAGCCGCTCTGGGCCGACCAAATATCTGCGCGGCCCAGTGGACAGCGCAGCGTTACAATCTGGATAGCGCAGATCTGGTTTATTTGCGCAGCCCGGTGGATCGCGCAGCGCGGACCAGTTTTAGTCGCGCAGCACGGACCAACTTGAGCAGCGCTGCTCGAATCACAAACCTGCGCGACCCACTGGGCAGCGTTCCACAAGATGAAGACGACTGTATTGTAGGTCATTAAAATTTCTGCTTTGAACAGCCCCTTCTGTTGCAAGTAGAAATTCGTGTAATTCCATGAAATACCGTTGAACACTGCAGTTTCCATAAAGAAAAAAAAAACATAACAAATTTAAGAAGTTCAACTTCATTATGTCTGCCAATAATGTTATAACCTAAAGCTTCCACTTTGTGCACTCTAAACTACAGCTGATAGTGGATAAAATGTAATATGATGGTGGGCGGGGCCTATTTCTATCAGAGTCGCGCAGCTCAAGTTGGTCCGTGCTGCACGACTGAAACTGGTCCGCGCTGCGCGATCCACCGGGCCGCGCAAATAAACCAGATCATCTCTGCGCTATCCAGATTTTCGCGCTGCGCTGTCCACTGGGCCACGCAGATATTTGGTCGGCCCAGAGCGGCTCAATCGGGTGCCACGGTTTCGTCCCACTTTTGATGTGTTTGGCTTCCCATAATAGACTTTCAACTCCCTCCAAAGATTTTCTATGAGGTTTAGATCTGGAGACTGGCTAGGCCTCTCCAGGATCTTGAAATGCTTCTAACGAAGCCACTCCTTCGTTGCCTGGGTGGTGTGTTTGGGGTCATTGTCATGCTGAAAGACTCATTACATTTTCAGCACCCTTGCTGATGGAAGGAGGTTTTCACTCAAAATCTCACGATACATGGACCCATTCCTTCTTTACTTTACACGGATCAGTCGTCCTGGTCCCTTTGCAGAAAAAACAGCCCCAAAGCATGATGTCTCCCCCCCCATGCTTCACAGTAGGTATGGTGTTCTTTGGATGCAACTCAGCATTCTTTTTCCTCCAAACACGACAAGTTGTGTTTTTACCAAAAAAGTTCTTTTTTGGTTTCATCTGACCATATGACATTTTCCCAATTTTCTTCTGGATTATCCAAATGCTCCTAGCAAACTTCAGACAGGCCTGGACATGTACTGACTTAAGCAGGGGGACACGTCTGGCGTAGTTACTGCTGGTAGCCTTTGTTATTTTTGTTCCAGCTCTCTGCAGGTCATTGATTGGGTCCCCCTGTCTGATTGGGATTTTTGCTCACAGTTCTTGTGATCATTTTGACCCCACAGGGTGAGATCTTGCGTGGAGCCCCAGATTGAGGGAGATTATCAGTGGTCTTTTATGTCTTTCATTTTCTAATAATTTTTCCCACAGTTGATTTCTTCACATCAAGCTGCTTACCTATTGCAGATTCAGCCTGGTGCAGGTCTACAATTTTGTTTCTAGTGTCCTTCTGTTCTCTTTGGTCTTGACCATAGTGGAGTTTGGAGTGTGACAGTTTGAGGTTGTGGACAGGTGTCTTTTATACTGATAACGAGTTCAAACAGATGCCATCAATACAGCTAATGAGTGGAGGACGGAGGAGCCTCTTAAGGAATGAAGTAAGGTCTGTGAGTGTCAAAAATCTTGCTTGTTTGTAGGAGACCAAATACTTATTTTACTGAGAAATTTACCAATTAATTCATAAAAAATCCTACAATGTGATTTTTTGAATTCATGATTTTTTTTCTTAATTTTTACTTTTTGTCTCTCATCTTTTTAAGTGGGAGAACTTGCACAATTGGTGGCTGACTAAATACTCTTTTCCCCACTGTAGATATAAATAATTACAAAATAATAAAACTCATATTGAATCATGAATTATATATATACTGTATATACAGTGAGGTCTTAGAAATCATGGAGGGGTCTACAATTTTCAGCATAGGTGCATTTCCACTGTGAGAGACAGAATCTAAAATGAAAAATCCGAAAAATCACATTGTATGATTTTTTACCAATTTATTTGTGAATTACTGTCAAATAAGTATTTAATCACTTGCTTGTCAGCCAGATTTCTGACCCTGAAAGACCAGTTATTTTGCTTTTAAATAGTCCATATGCTTATTACGGAGCTACTCCTTGGTTTTCCTGGCTGTGTGTGTATATATTTTTGGAGAGTGTGGGGTTTAATTCCAAATAGTGTAAAATAGAAAGATAAAGAGATAAAGTCAGAGAGGCCAGATTAGAAAGATGCTGAGGTTGGAACTGCCAGGCAGGAGGTCTAGAGGAAGACCAAAGAGGAGATTTATGGATGCAGTAAGAGAGGACATGAAGTTAGTTGGTGTGAGAGAAGAGGATGCAGAGGATAGGGTTAGATGGAGGCAGATGATTCGCTGTGGCGACCCCTGAAAGGGAACAGCCGAAAGACAAAGAAGAGTGTAAAATAGAAAGCTAATCCAGTAATCATTTGTTCTGCACAACAAGTATCTTTTCTGCTTATTTAAACTATAAACAACACAACACAGACTGTATAGAGGCAATATAGAATGACAAACAGTTGTTTTAGATGACATAACATAATCAAATGTGAATTATCACATAATCAAATGTGAATTATCAGCCACTGTGACTGCTGCGTTTTCATTGGTTTAATCAGCATCCAACTTAAGTCTGGAGTATATCAGGATTTAAAATCTGGAGCCCTGAATGTGCTAAAGTATTTTTTTTTTTGTAAAAACTACCAGTCGTCTAGGAAGAATTTCCACTAGATTTTGACGTGAGGCTATAGGGGGATTTGTCGTTTCAGCCAAAAGAAATTAGGCACAGTTGCCTGAGGTGGCTGGGTGTACAATCGGTTTAGTGGGGTTAAGGTCAAGGCCATTTGCTTTCTGCAGGCCACCCAATTTCTTCTACACCACCTAGATACATGGATGTTTGGGACCCAATGAAATTCCAATGAAGTGCAATAGTAGTTATACAGCATACAAGGATAATCTATTCAAAAGTGTTTTTTCAACCTAACCTATTGGTGTGGTGACAGTTAGTTTGTATACCTGTACTTTATCTTTGAAAAGAATCCCAACAGAGCAGTGTTTCTGTTATTGTGTGTGTGTGTGTGTGTGTGTGTGTGTGTGTGTGTGTGTGTGTGTGTGTGTGTGTACTGTATGTGTGTGTGTCTAAAAACAAGAGAAGAGGAGGACGAAGGGGGCTACTGTTTAGGACGACTTTCACACACAAACACACGCACATGCATGCGTGCACAAACACACACACACTTCTTTAACAAAGAACCTCTCTAACAACATTCGCAAACGCACACACACGAACAGAATCACTGCTATCTGACAGAGACTCTAGAAACTGGATCTTTAACATGGAACATCTCTAATGACACTTGCTTTTGCTTTACATGTGTACACACACACGGTCACAATGTTATAATAAACAGTACATGAGCATGGATGTTGACTATACAAGTGATGCAAGCACACTAAAGCCCAATCCCAATTCTACCCCTTACCCCTTCCCCTACCCCTACCCCTCGCCCCTTCCCCTTGTCCCTTAAAACGAAGTGGAAAGGGGAAGGGTTAAAATATTTACCCTAAGAAATGGGACACCACTACAACACTGTTATACGTCATCATACGTATCCGTTCATTTACATGTACACATACAGTATGGCCGTAAGCAAAATAAACAATGCGTTATCAAAAGCTCGGCAAACTGCCGTGCTACTGAACTTTCATATTTGTTTGTAGCATGTAGTAAAGTGTATATGACATAAAAATATATTTTTGTAATATTGCGCAATCGGCGCTATCCGCTAGCAAACTTTAGCGTTTTTTTTGCAAACGTTTTTTTACAAAACATCACCATAAACACAAACACAAGACTAAAATTAATATACATATAATAAAAACTTAAAAACTTATTAATGGCAAAAAATCGTTAAATTTACGGGTCTGCTTGCTCGAGTGAGCGGCCATCTTGAAAATTTCGTTAGCCCTTCGTTTGAAGTAAGGTCCCGAAAAATCTTCGTTTGGAGGGCTATCTGGCCCTTCCCATTACCCCTACCCCTCCAACCAAAAGAGAAATGAGACACCCCTACCCCTTCACGTGAACGCGCCAAACGGAGGGGTAGGGCTAAGTGTAGGGGTAAGGGGTAGAATTGGGATTCACCTTAAGACTGAGTATGGGATATGATTACTCATAATCCCATAATGAGCAAGAGAGAAGAACCATTGGCTCAGCTGTGATCATGTGATGCTCAGCAAACAAAGCGCATTTTATATATCAAGACCTCATTTATATCAAGACGTCACTTGTTTATTAAGTTGACATTTATTTACAATTTTTGCTCGTCTTGAAAAACGTTTTGGAAACTTTTAGTATTCCTTGTTTGATTTTGCAATCAAGTATAAATGAGTAACAAAGCATAACAAAATATAAAGATTTGTTAATGCTCATATATGTTGACAAGGCAGTTATACATTGGCCCAAATGATTTATTTTATTAGTAATTAATTTTATCAGTTAATTTGCAATTAAAATCTTTCACTATTCAGGAATGTCAAACTCCATTAGATCATAATTTTTACCTCATAGTTAAAACATTAATTGGTTACATTTTTGCTGCTAAGGTTTGAAAATGCAGCAGTACCCATGCCTTCATTGTATAATACATTTACTCACTTTTATTGACATTCATCCTGGTCAGGGTCTTAGTGAAGCAGAGCCCTACTCCAGAAGTAGGGTTGGGAACACACCTCATTGTAAATGTAAGTCCATCACAGGGCACTATGCACAACTATTTACACCAAGGATAAATCTGTTATAACAAATACGCCTGTGTTTTAAAACAGGGCCAAATGAACTAAGAACCAGAAAGAAGCCCACAGACTTGGGGAGAACATGGAAATAAACTCCACACAGACATTAACCCAAGAGAGGCACGGATAAGCACAAATTTGTGTAGTACCTTTGACTTCTTTTCTGTTTTACAGTAATTCTCATAAATATCTTTTCCGTTATGCAACAAACTTAGCCCTGCTACTGCTGAGTCCTGCTGATAAAGGAAGATTCAGTGGCTTTTATAATAAATGCAGTTTATAATAAATCTTTAGATTTTTTTCTTAAACATATGCGTCCCCTCTATTCTTCAGCTACCATTTCGTACCTGTCAGTATAGCCCGTATCTCCTGCTAAAAGTCCTTCATTATATTTTATTCTAGCTCTGTGGCAGCCCTCATCACTTGCCTTGTCCATACCTCACATTTTTCTCAGCAGTGCCACACTTAATAAGACTGCTTTTCTTATTATAGTGTCATTGCATGTGCCTGGTATCTATTTAGCTGTTGGTCATCTTTTTGGATATTTGTTTGTCTTACTTCTGATATTTTGACACTCAATTATGATGGATAATATTGCATATCCTTGCCTTAATTGGGTGATACTGAGATTCTGAGATTGAATCAATTTAAAAGCATTAGACATACTGTATCTCTTAGCACTGAGAACTAATTCAAATAGCTAAGTCAGTACCTTCGCCTCATGATCCTCCCATCTTTCTGAATGACACTTGACCAGCATGGAGCTTGCATTTTGGCTCTTTTTATCAGGATGTTGTATCAGCCAGAAAGACCTGCGGTTCTTCACACATGCTGATCCATTTATTCATTTTAGTGTCTTCTATAATGGTTGAATGGTTTGCCAGCTCTGGTCTCTTAAATTCACTCTTGTACACTCTTTAGTGCTAGAAGCCATGAATACACTGGCACTTCCACTCAATTTGTGTAAACATCAATTCTCTATGACTCTCACACCTCACTACTGGACCCTTAATAACTACTGTAGTTCAAAGTAGAAATCACCACAACTTCAGCATGTTTGCTTCTTTTTCTCCTCACTTAAGCTACGATCAATAAATAGAAGGTCTTGCAAGATCCCTATTGCATATCTTCTTTTCAGTCAGAATCCATGCTTAGATGGCCTACATGGGTTTTCAGTACTTGCTTATCTCATAAGATTTAATAAATTATAGCTTGTTCAGTCAAACGACATACCATCAAATACATTTCCTTACTAGCACTACTTCATACAGTTTCCAAAAATGTATTCTTCATAAGTAGAGTAACTGTTTATAACCCTTCCATACCACTATAGCCCAATGTCTAGTTTTCATTTAATGTTAATGTATTTCGTTAATTTCTCCATCCATATAAAGTGACACTTAAAAATCAATATGGAATTTGCAAAAAGCTAATGTTTGTACATCTGCCAAATGCACCATTACAGAAATATACTTGTCCTTAAATAAAACAATATAACGAGCGGCTTTAGATCCTAAACAAGAGCATTAACTGCATATTATGCCATTGCATTGCCTTCAAAGGTGTCACTTTAAACTGAGATTGCATATCTTTCTCAGTGACTGGAGACAGTAACTTTCCACAGCTCCTATCACCCTGAACCAAGACATCTGATGTCACTGTTTGGGTGTCTTGGTAATATATCACTCAGTGTAACTATGGTAATGCAGGCACTGAACCATTTCTAAATCAGAGTCCTTAGTGTCATTGGCAATATCAACAGCACAGATGAATGGTTCAATCAGAACTTATCAAAATCTACTAATGGATCCAGGCTTGAAAACTCTTAGGAGTAGAGGAGAATTTAAATAAGAACACAACTGTTCAAAGCAGAATTAACAAGGAATTAATTGAAATAATTTGAAACAATTGAAATTAATTAATTAATTAAAATTAAATATTAAAATACATCTGCCACTTTTGCCCAATCATATTTTTTGAAAGTTCAGTAAAAAGTGAAGTAATTGCAAATTTCTAGACTTTATTCCTGGACTGGAGTGCACACAGTGGTACAACTCTGGACTCTCCTCAATACACTCTGCCCCAAGTCTCAGATCTAGATGCCAAATGGACAATCAATAATAATGTTCTCAATTACAGGAACACTCAAGGCTCACCCAGTACTCAGATGAGCTTTTTCTGCCAAAAGGACAGGTATAACAGGAAAGGAGAAGGGGGAAAGTGAGCGTCAGAGCGTCAGAAAGTGAGTGAGCTAGGGAGTGAGGCAAGAGAGAAATTAATTTATCATGTCATTATTACATAAAGTGTACAATACTGACATGCTCTTTTCTCTCTCTGGAGAGAGTCTCCTGGGATAGGCTCCCTGCGACCATGTGTGTGTGTGTGTGTGTGTGTGTGAGAAGTAGAATTTTTCTTTGATGCCGAGAACTTCTTATGAATTCACAAAAAGTAGAGCTTAATGAATTTATACTATTTTTATACCGTTATTTAAAGAAATCCATGTGCTGTCTAATCTAAGCAACATTAAATGTTTATAAATATATTTTCGCACATTACAACCTTGATATTTAGTTAAAAGCAGAGTAGAGGAATAATAAGACCAAAAGGTTACTTAATTATTTATATATTTTTAAATACAATGGCAATTTTTAAATACCACCATATAAACTTGCACTTTGTAACCAACAATAATTAAATAATTTTTTAAACAAAAATCTTAATATTATCTCTAAAATAATAATCATTAGTTACATAACCAATCAACTAAAAAATTATTTTCTACTTTTTACAAAAAAATACATTTAAACTTTTACAATACTGTAGAAACATATTGTAACTCCAGTGATTGTGAAACACCAATGATGAGCAGATCATCTTTAATATTTCACTTTTTTTTGGTTGGGGGTCAGACTTAAAACTGCTTGCTCTCCTCTCATCTTGTGTGTGTGTGTGTCTTGGTTGGGTAACTTGTCATGCCTTTGCATGACCTGCATCTTTTCTTTGCCATTACAATTTTTGCTTTTAACCATCACTAAATTTTGCCATACCTGAGGAAAAAAACAGCAGTAAATGATAACAATCGTCAGAAAATTAAATGTAGACATCTTTTTAATATTTAAACATTTCTTCTAATAATATTATTATTATTATCTAGTATTTATCCAGGGAATGACATTGTCACTTATGTCACTTTTCCTTTAGGTAACACCAATGACATTTTATAGAAAATTTTAAGTATCTACAAAACAGGCTTCCATATGTATAACCACATGGTTTTCAGTTATGTCGAAATCAATTAATTATTAGATTTTATAAATATTTATGTACAACTTTAAACAATTGTAACCCACAATAATCAAAACTATTTAGTACCACCCCACCAAAAAACACATTGTAATGGTAAATCAAAATTACTAACCGTTATAAAACATGATAAAGTCATTAAATGTTATTGACAAGCAAAAAATAATAAAAAATATCCTGGTAAGGTGCAAATGATCAGACACCCCCTCACCCCCTAAATGGGCAGCAAACCCCAATGCTGAACCCAAAGTTAGACTCTTGCATAACATAAAACTACTGTGGTACAGACTAAAGTGAAATTATATAAAGTCCTATGGTGGCTACCCTGGTAAAGTCTGAAGTATCACAGTAATAATATGTTGTATTAGTAATATGGTGTATTACAAAACAAAACTTGAATATAAACTGCTTGTATACTCAAAGCTTATTACTCTTACCTAAAGTATAAGTGAATTTACTGGTACTAGTTTTGTATGTATTTTAAGCACTTTACAATAGTATATTTTGAACAGTGCTTAAAATACATACAAAACTAGTACCAGTAAATTCACTTATAATATACATTAATGTACATTTTCAATACAAAAAAAACCTTAAATATGAAATACTTGTTAGTAGTTACTTTTACTTAAAGTTTATTACTCTTACACCTGAAGTATGCTTTAAATATACATTTATCAACTAAAAAAGTGGCCTAATTTAGTCCCAAGAGATATGAAAATATTACATATTATTTACATCTAGTCCGCTAATGTCAGCATACTTACAGTAAGAAATAGACTTGAAGTTTATTTAAGTTTATTTAACAAAATGCACATTAAGTATACTTTTTATGGTAAGGGCAGTCAGACAGAGAGAGACACAGAGAGAGAGAGAGAGAGAGAGAGAGAGAGACACACACACACACACACACACACACACATTGAATAAGACTTTAAAAAAAAGTGTAGATTGCACAAGAGTCTATCAATGTTCACTTCACTAGGCTGCAATTTGATTAATCACATGGAAGCTATAATTTAAGTTGAACCATTCTGAACCATGAAAATGACAGCTTGTCACTCAGTAGGGTAATGTGCAAGAAGGCTATGGGTCTACTCTTGAGTAGATAATGTAGGCTATTTCCAGATATATCGAGTCAAACTCTTTTTAATGCCATAAATTACAGAAATAATGCAATGCTATTAAATAATATCCTGCTTTGTTTAAAAGGTCATTGATGAAATGGAAGCCTAAATAGATGGATGCAAGTCTAGTGTTTAATGACGTTCTCTTAATCTTGGACTTTTGAAAGGACTACACTATGTTGGAAGTACATGTTTTTTTATTTCCTTCTGGAGGATCAAATGTTAGTGCATGAATCTGTGACAGTTTTGATATCACAAGAACATATGAATGAGCAATATAAGGACATCTTCTTTTTTAAGCTTACATAAAAAAAACCCTAATAACACAAAAGGTTTACATAAGCCCAAAGTCTGGTGTAGACACAAAATTAATCATCTGCATTAATAATCATGTCAGTATAAGAAGAGAAACATGTACCATACATTCATACTGAGTGCTTTATACAGTAAAATGGGTGTATTCATAGGATGGACTATTAAATTTTGTCTTTAGCCTAATCAGCCCAAATGTGATGTGTTTATGATCTTTTTAGTGTCCACTTCATTGTATTTCCACTCTACATCATCCAGTTGAATTGATTTTCAAATGATTATACCACTCCTTCCCTTTTTTACCTTTTCATCTTCTCTTTCTTTCTCTTTCTATTGTCTCACCCTCTGCACATTTTTGAGCAAACCCTCCCCCTTATTGAAAATGAGATTCTGTGAACATTGTGTTTGTAACAAAAGGCAAGTGGCTGCTTAATAATGTAGGTGGTGACCTCCGTGTTATTGGAAACACAATGATTGGATATTACAGCTAGTGGAGAAAATGTCAGGATCGAGACTTTCTCAGTGAGGTGTGTGACCTCAGTTATTAGCAACAGCTGCACAAAATGACACAAATGTCACAGGATGGAGAACTAGAGTCTAGAGGGCTAGTGGAGAATTGATAAAGAGGAGGGAAGGAGGTGGTAGTGACACTAACAGATGCATCAAATTTCACCTATGGTAATGGGAGGTCATTGACGAATGGCAGCAGGAGGAAGCTATTGTGCACTGACATTTTTCCAGTTGACCTGCTGAATAGGAATAACTGGCCTTTATATGCTGTCATAATGGAGATATATTACAGTCACTTTAACTGAAAAGTATATTCATGTACATCTGTAATTTAAACCATAACTTAATTACTTACTCATGATTCTTATCAACTATGAGAGGAGTTCTAGTCAATCAGAGGTAATGAATTGTGCAGAATCACATAAAACAACTATGAGAGTAAAAACTATCTCTATATAATCCCCTTCTACACCAAATCACTTATCCCAGTGCTTTACTAGTGCTGGAATACCATCAAGGTAGAAAATTTTCTCAGCACGAAAGAAATGCTAGCCTCACAGGAACTCCATTAGTGGCTTCAACATGTGGAAATGTAGGGGATGTGGCAATAACTCACAGTATAGTGTCTGTAATGTGCAAGTGGTGGTGGTGAATGATTGTGTGTATAGTTCCCAGTGCATCTCAATTGCAAGTTGGCAGCAAGTTATCCATCAATCTTCAAGGATCATACACATTACTTGCTGAATTTTTACAGGAACGACTTTAATGGGCTTCGAGCTGCCATGGCCGGGATTGTCCAAGGGGGCTCAAAGCCCACTGCAGTCATTTCCGTGAACATTCTGTGGCTAAGAGTGTAGCACTGTAATGTGCTTGACACCATCGGCAAATGTCAATCGGTTTTATAACCTCATTGATAAATAATTTCATCACAAGGTTTGATTTAAACACCCCTAATACATTTAAGCAAAAAACTTGTATAATATTTACACAGTAATTTACATAGTGTGATTACTGCTTTATACATATCTAAAAAAAATTATAATAATGGCAATTTACATCCAAGCTCTATTAGGATGGTCCACTGTAGACATTCTACAAATAATCAGCAATCCATAATGATATTAACCACACTTTCAACTACTACTAAGAACCTTAGTTTATTAGGTAAAATTTCCTGCTTTTTTCTGTGGTTCATTTAGGGATGAGAGAATTTTACAATTACACTCAGTTACAGAGCAGGACAGCTGGACCGAGACCATCGGAGCAAGTCCAGTTCCAAGTGAACTCAAGGGGAGTTTAATCACAGAGAGAAAGCAACTCAACCATGAATCAACCAAACAGCACGAAGCGAACCAAACATATTTGTATTTTTAGTCATGTGCAGTATTCTTCTGTAGATATGAGCTGCTAAGCTGAGCCTGAGAGGCACAAACAGAGACGAGAACAGAACCAAAGTGCTGCAAAGATGTGAGGATCTTTTGGATATGCACAGAAAAGTAAACAAATAGGGAAAAATAAATGGTAAGTGCATTCACTAAAATGTTTAAAAATAGTTATTTATAAAATTGCCTAGCGATTTCTAGAGCTTAGGGCCATCTTTGTGCATTCCATATCTCCATATCGCATTTAGTTCTGAATTCCAGTATCCCAGTGTGTTCCTTCAGGAGGAGATAAAAACCTTTCTTTATAGCAGGGGTCAATTAATAATTCAATGTCAGCTAAATAACTTACTTTGGTTAATTTAAGTAATACTTGCTGCTGAGGTTAACTTCCCAGCTGTGCTTAAATGCGGTTAAATAGACAACATAACATGATATAGGCAGCGTGAAAAGGAGGTCTTTCATACTCTTGCTTGTCAAAGATGCATTGTATGTAGTCAAGTGTATTAGGGCAGTCAATTAACAGTGTAAATGAAAATGAATCTTTTTAATGAAGCGTTAACTCTATAACATTGATCCAGTCAGTCCACTTTTTGGTCCTCAGAATGGTAATGATTATACAGTACGACATTAAGTGCTAGAATATAAAATTTATTCATTGGCCATAGAATATTTCATTTGATATATAGGTGCGAGATCTTTGAGAATGTTTAGAATGTGTGTACAGAAGTGCACAGAAGACATTATCAATATTTTCAGGGCATGATGACCTCCTTTAGCAATGACTAAGACACCCATCTCCACCTCCTTCATCAAACAACAATGGAGGCGATATCCCTAGAAACAATAGAGTTCATTCATGCCAGAACAGTTCCAAGGACTATGCAAAGGGCTGCTGAAAATTTTATGGTGGCTTGTTGTGGCCAAAACCTTACTAAAGCACTTTTATGTTAATGTTTCCTTTGTCACCATTCTGTGTAAGACAAATGGGCATGAGTTGAGTAATGATCACACACATGTGAGATTTGTTTCTTCAGGCTTGTGTCACATGCAACACATGGGATCGACAAAGGACATGGGCTCCTGTGCATACTTGGACGTGGCTGAGAAAGTTTGCATATGTCTTTCAACTCAAGCATTTTTAATACTTTATTAGAAAAAAAGATTTGTTCATGGTCAGCTTACCAATTAAAACATTTTATGCTCCTTATAGATAATACGAGTGAAACAGATATCAGTGTATTAAAGATTTCATAATACTTATAAATTCAACGCACAAACGCATAAATGTAAACTACAGAAAAAAAGTATTCAAAAATGTGAGGATGTGCAGATGAACTGATGAAGATGGATTGGTGGTAACTGTGTTTCGCGTGGTGCCCTGTGAAGGACTGGCATTCCATCCAAGTGTATTCCCACCCACCTGTGTTCCCAGGATAGACCATGAAGCCATAGTCCACAAAACATTAATGCTTAAAATCCCTAGAGATGCTGCTGCACCTGATACCCATGAGTCAGCAACACACACACACACACACACACACACACACACACACACACACACACACACACACACACCTACACACACACACACACACACACACACACACACACACTATGCTATATGTGAAGTATTAATGTGGGGCAAAATTCTTTTATCTAAGCAGTGCACGGGCAACACCTCATGTGCCCACCCGAAATTAGAGCAAGTCATTATGGAGGTCAGCAGCCAGCAGTGCAGATTTACATCTGTTACGGTATCTCCATCACAAGAAACAGAATACAGATTAGGAGTAATGTGTCCACAACAGGCGAAATCATTCTGCAAAGATTTAATAAGTAATGCTGGACGGAACCATGTTATGTAAATGCTAATAGCAGGCCATCATGTTAATACATGGAAATCCTGCCTCCCCTTGATAGAATCACCAAATGTCATGAAAACATTTTTGAGAGTCATTAGATCTTGATTACAGTATGTATTATTGTGTTAAATGTGTTCTCAAATTATGTCTAGTGTTGTAGGGGATCAGCTCTTCATCTACTATGACACTTGAGAATTTTGAACAACTGAGCATAGCTATTAAAGATGAATAAATGCATGAATGAATGAATAAATTAATGAATGAATGAAAAGAGGAATAACCAAGGCGGGATAGACGAATGGATAGACAATCAGTGATCTCTATTTTGACTTTGTCTCCAAAACATGCAGTGACTCAATTGTGGGATAAATACACTTGCAAAATGATCAGATAATTTGCTCTAATAACAACAGACCTGCATCACTGACCTTATGTTTAAAATGTTATAGCCTTACCTTCCGTAAAAAAAAAAAAACTATTTGAGCAAAAATAGATACTTAACACAAAAAAAACATAGCAGACAATAGTTCAGTAGTTCAAAAATAATTTATTCTATGTGAGAGCTAGCTGTGATCACAGAACAGCTTATGTGCTTTAGAAATCAAAAGCCTACAAGCACACTCAGGCTGTGAACAGCTGTGGACAATAAGAAACCATAATCAATCAAACTCCTAGGCTCAATTCCCTATGAGATTAGCCCTCTTCCTCTCAGAGTCCCCTAAGGACAAGCACAAGCATTAGCTTTGCTTTAGCTGAGAGAGAAGACGGTTGTACACATTCATGATGTATACTTAAGGGTTGGTAATAGACTGAACCTTCCAGGCAAACTAAAGATCTAAAACAGTTTGTTCTTTAACAACTGCATGTTCTCATGGGAGAAACATGAGCTTGGTACAAAGCTCGAGGGAGTCACTATGCTTCTACCTTAAAGAAATTCACACATACTCCTTATGTGCAGTGGACTACAGATCAACAACAAGTGTAACCTTAAGATTCATGCTTTTGATAATGTAGTCGAAATGAACTGCTATTGTGTGACATGCTTTTGGAATGGCAAATATTTGTTTAAGGTTTTGTATTTAATTGCACAAATTAAATCTTGCCCTTTTCATTTGATACAGAACTTGTTGTGTCTATGCCTAAATTAGATTAGTAGGCGGACTGTCAGCCTCATAATCGTAAGTTCATTCTCTGATGATGCTCCAGCCACCCATGTCTAAGGGAGCAAATTGGCCATGCCTCTTGGGTGGGTGGGATGTCATACATTCTTTTCCGTGTCAATCATAACAGCACTAACCAATTGTGTTCATCTGGAAACTTGTGTATGCAGAAGAGGGCTTTTTTTTTTTAAAGTTGATATTAGACGATAAAAGCGCTGAGTTTAACGTAATGCATCATCCCTCACGGGTGTTATTAACCATTAATTACAGTACACTAACTGTCAGTCCCCTGCATGGGGGATAGTCTGTCAGTACAGTCCGCATAACTTAGGAGAGAGCGGCTGCCTGCCAAAACCTACTTTCTAAACCAATCATGAAAGTATTTTCAGGAAGAAAACACATCTGAGACTAATCTTTACATCTTAGTAATTATTTCTATCCTCTCAAGCATCTGTGTTGTTCTATTTACTCCTAATACAAGTTACAAAGCGGACTAGCTTTAAACACAAGGCTGAATCCCAAATCCATGTCTAACCCCTAATCAAGGGCATTAGTTGCTGTTTGGAAAAGTGATTGCATACCCTATTTCCATTTAACACTATTTGGGATTTAACCCAGGAACCCAAAAGTTAATGGAGCTTATATTCTAAAGAGAAATTTATAACAATATAAAAATAAACCTAATTTACAGATATACAAAACTATCGACCATCTCCTTGGTTTATTTTCCTCACCATTTGGCTTTCACGCCTGTTAACCACACTAAATCAGTCACTAGCTGGTCGTTGCCAGCTCAGCCAGATGAAGTTAGTTAGTAGAAGGATGTATACCTGGTTAAATAAACAAACAATCTGTTCTAACTATCTTTTTATAATAAGTGGTGTTTGTGTAACTGCTGTATAAAAGCAATAACACACTCAAGGTTGCGCTGTTATACTCTGATATCCAGCACATCTGGTTGACCTTAGGCATGATATTGACCAATCTCTGTTCACCATTGTTCCTGTTTCACACTTATTCTGTAACCAATTACTGGTCACCATTATTCCAAGAAACAAATAACTAATCACCATTTTCCATGTTACAAGCAACTGATTACCAACATCTATGTTCCCCCGGACCGGGCGCTGATCAGGATTTAGTTTTTATGTTTTTTTTTAGTTTTTTTTTTAGGTTTTTAATATGGTTTTATTCTTTGTACATTATTTTAAAGTTTATTCTTGCTGATATTTATTGGTAAAATATGTGAATTATTTCATGCATGACCATTTCCCCCATATCTTTTTTTTTATAACTGCTTATTTACCACAATTTGAAAAGAAGAACTACTATTATCAATGTCTACTAATATCAAAATGCTTAATAGGTTAATTGATATCCTGGCAAACAAGAAACACCTCATGATATAGTGTTTTCTATTATAAAATAACTTTTCTATTATGTTAATTTAAATCACATTCTATTCCAATTGTCTTTAGATGTTTTTTCTTTCATGTACATTAATTTGTAACTTGATACCCACATCATAATGAATCATTGAATGTGCAAATTAGTCTACAGCATGGGTAACATCTGGAGCCCTTTTTAGCATGATTTAGGCTTTTTTATTTTTTTATTTTTTTTTACTTTTGAATAAATGTTAGCATCTTGTTAGGGATAGTAGTGTTCAGCAAAAACAGCTTCAAAAAAAGATTCAGTTTGACCTTCATGCGTTGCAAAGAAGGAAAGAGCTAGCTCTTAATCTACCCGGTTTTTAAATGGGTTTTAGCAGGGGAAGGGTTGTTCAATGTGAAATCTTCTCAGTTTAATAAATTGTGTTAGAATTGTATAGATCATGTATTGTGTGAACACCTTTTAGCAGTTCCCTTTGACAGGCTTCCATACTCCATACAGATTCATCTATGTAGAGATTGATTTTATCCAGTTGTCCTGTGGATGGCAGCACAGTCTCCTCTGATTGTGCCAAAACACTTTGTACTTAATGCCCCTTTTCAGTGTCTCACTATACTGTTTCAAAATAGCACATTACTGAAACAACAAAGAGCAGACAATGTTTTCAAGCATGCTAAATTATTGAGGCTCATCAATGCTTGCAGCTTGCTGTTAAGGAAAAAACTGAAAAAAGCAGTTGGAGATGGAGATTGCGTATCTTTGTCTCCTGTTCAATCTCTCCGTGCTAACAAAAACAGTAATTATCACCAAAATTTTGAACATTAACCAATATTAACATTTTTTTTTTAAGAATTATATATTTGCTTAGTTGCACTGCAGCAGTTACAGTACTCTATATAAATCAGTTTGGGCAGTTTACAGTTAAAATCAGTTTTACATACTGTATGGCGCTTTGTAATAAAATGTTATAGTATAGGGCTTTGTTTAAGAAACCTGGCAACATCTTCAGGCTATACACTCATTCAGTATGCTTTGAATTTTGGCTTATGTTAGCCGAGACGAGCTTGATGGATAGACTGGTTGCAAATTATTTTAAAAGCTTTAATTGAGTCACATTCTCAAAAAGGTTACAGCATAAATAATCCCTGTGTTTATTCTTATTACCATTTAAATATCTGTCACTAAACTGGCAGAATTATTACCTGCCCATTCCCATGGACAGTGATGTAGCGCCAGAGCAATAAACCTCCGTTTAATTGGATCTGTTTTTTATTTATATGTAAATATATTCTTGTATTGCTGATTTTATCAGCTGGCAGTTGGACGTAAACACACATAATGGTGTTTGGGTCTTACATTTGCATGGAAATATTTATGGCAGACCTGATGATATAATTAGGCCAGGAAGACTTCAACCTGAATAATAACTTTATCTCTGCCAGTGGAATGAGGCCTTAATGGATTTCCCTCCCCGTGAACTTGGTTAAATTAAAAACGATTATGTAAATAAAATACAAATCTAAGGCAGATTAACTTTTAAGGTTTAATTAAGCTGTAAAAAAAAAAATCCCTGATGGTTTCCATTTCGAATGTTCCCATAAATGTAATTGGGAAAATGTTCCGCAGTAACCGACTGTGTAACACAGGTTCACCTTATCACCATGAGTTCTAACTGGGTGGTTCAGTACTGATTTGCAATCAGCAGGTTCAGAGTTTAAACACACAAACTGCACTCACTTAATAGCTAAGACTCCCAGAGGAAGCCATGTCAGTTCAGATGGTGTGTGTAATATTGATTATGCTAAATAATGAGTCTAATGGGCTGTAATTTAAGCACGTATGGAACCAGTATATGTATTGACACTACGTTTGAAATTTGAGTCAGTAATCCAAACCCTATTATGCACGTAGGTATGAAGTTGTGAAGCGCACATACTATCTAGAATTATGCACCATTGCAACTGCCAAAGAAACAAGCTCAGTACTTATCTGAATCATGTGTAATATGAGTGGGATAAAGGGTATGTGTCATGTTGGAAGTATTACTAAGCAGTCCTACTCAGAATTGGATTAAGTTTAAGGACATTGCCTGGCTTAACACACCGACAGACACTTTTCAGTCTCTTAACAGTATTGAGACATATAGGTATCCAAAATGAGCAAAAACAGGTGTGAGATAGAGAGGGTAATCTTCCATGTGGTGCTTGATTTTAAGATCTTGACACTTGCTGGGATGTCCTCTTAGTAGTTGTTTGAAGTAGAGACAAAAACAGGTGGTAACTCTGCATGCTCTTACAATAAAGATGCATCCCTTTCTTTTCAACATTTCTTTTGTTCATCAATCAATCTTATGATAATAAAAGCAGTCACAATTTAACTACAGAAATAATTATGGGACATGTTCTTTTAATTCCTTTCATATTGAAAAGAATTGACAATGATTATTGATACATTTTCTTTTGTCTCTTTGCGCTTCATTGTTGCCAGAATGAAAGATATGTTAACATGCATAAGGCTGTACTTGTATTGTGTTTGCTGTACAAACGCAGCTACAGTATATACTGTACAGTATAGTGCAGCATTACAGGGAATATGCCGTAATGATATTACAAGCGACCAGTGTCCAGATCTCAGAGGAAACAAGTACTGTAAATGCAAAATCCAGATTTACATTTAGGCATTTGGCAGACGCTCTTATCCAGAGCGACTTACATTTTTATCTCATTACACATCTGAGCAGTTGAGGGTTAAGGGCCCAACAGTGGCAACTTGGTGGTTGTGGGGTTTGAACCTAGGACCTTCCAAACCGTAGTGCAATGCTTAACCACTGAGCTACCCCTGGCCCCCTGGGTTTGAGATAAAACACTTAAATGGAAATGCTAAACATCTCATCTCATCCATCTTCTATACCGCTTTATCCAGTATTCAGGGCCGCAGGGACCTGGAGCCTATCCCAGGAGGCTTAGGGCACGAGGCAGGGTACACCATGGACAGGGTGCCAATCCATCGCAGGGCAAATGTTAAACATACACTAGAAATTTAAGCACAGCTCAGACCTACTAGAAAGGGGATTTAAGTTACTGTAATAACTGTTTTACTTCATGAACACATGTGATGGTGTTCTGAAATCTGCTAAATCATGAATATTCACAGGTTGTAAAAAAGGGCAAGGTGTCTAGCAGTGTCTTGTTGTGTGTTGATTTAATTATAGGAGCAAGAGGAATCAATGCCAAATGTATTTACCAAATGAGACTCACTGAAGCGAAGCCTTATTTTAATGTGGTATCACTTACTGTAATGACCAATTGTTTTACAGCTGCATCACCTGTCACTGAGGATAATGGTATATAAGTACATAACAAGATGTTCTATACAAAAACATTTTTGTGTTTTAAGACATACAAAATGACTGCATGTACACTCTTACAAATTTCCATGCAGCATGTTTTCCAGCATGGCACCACCTAGCTCTTTTGTTTTAAGTTCACGGCATGGCCTTGTGTCTCGCCATGTGCATTTGCTATGATTCTAGTCCGGTACTCTTGCCGATCCTGTCATTGGTATGAATCACAATTGTGTCTCAATGTCAAATTAGACCGCCTTACATGGTCTTGTATTAAAAACCTTTATTTAATTTTTTTAATTTTATGCATTGTTTCATCTTTAATTAATAATATTATATTTATATTTATTGCAAAAAATTAATTTGTATTGTGTAGCAAGCATTTTTAGGGAAATTTATACCACTAGGTAAGAGCTTATGTTTAGTGACAGTATATAGGGGTGAATGGCATAACAGGGCTGAAAGTGAAGCCAAACTGTCCCTGCGGCTCCCCAGTGGCTGTCTGCAGTACAATTTTTAACCCTGCCAGTTCTTATTTTGGAGGATGGAGAACTAGACACATCTACAGAAAATATTTTGCCAACATGTTTTTGTCGTTTGTACAAGTTCAGTTGCCCTTGATAGTGTTTTATTTAATGAGAAATGCAGTTTAAAGGATTTGTTTGATAATTAAAGGGTGTGGTTGATGAAATGATTGACAGGTTTGGGGTGAGCTTGAAAGATAGTCGAGTCTTACACACCTTTAAAAAGAAAAAAAAAATCTTCCATTATTTGGCCAATTTTAACCCCCAGGCATCCTTCTCCTGTCAGATAATTTTTCTGATTTTGCATGTCACACCTTTGCACAGCCATGCTGATTTTTTCTCTATTGTCAAATGATTAGTTTGTGTGTTTAGCATACAGTTTAGTATGTTTCAAAATTCTTTTAAGCGTTTTTCAAGGTCATGCAATGTCAAAAGGTGGTATAACTCAGAGAAAAGTGCTATCCACATATGCATGAGCTTGCAGACACCCATGAGTGGTTAGTCACACTGTGATTGATAGGGGAGAAAGAGTATGCCACTCCTCCCTTTTTCCACTTTTGGCCTAGCAGCCCTGAATGCCTAATTCAAATATACAGTCGCCACATAATTGGGCGAACACTTTTCTTGTGTGCCACTTTGCACTTCAAAACAAGACCTGACCCCCATACTTAGATTACAGTCCAGAGACATGTTTAACACTGTATCAAGGATTTCTATTTTTGTTCATTGTTATATAATGATGCTTAAGAGAAAAAAGATGTCCCTACCTGGCCATATGTGAAAAATAATTCTTTGACCAGAGTAAAAATAAAAAATATATATTTTTGAAAATTTAAAGTTTTGAATGGCCTGGTCAACATCCGAATTGAGATTCTTAAATAAGCCATTCTGGCTTGAAAAACCTCCAATGTGGTTGAATTAAAACAATTCTGCATAAAAGAGTGGGCCAAAATTCCTCCATAGCTATGTGAAAGACTCATTGTCAGTTATCTCAAATACCTGATTGCAGTTATTGCTGCAAAGGGTGGCAAAACCAGTTATTAGGTTGATGGGCAATTACTTTTTTTTACATAGAGCACTGAATTATTAAAGTGGGACGAATATGAAGCACGATAAATGAACGATGATGAATACGATAGCTTGAAGGTCATATATCTATCTGTCTAGCTATCTAGCTATCTGACGTTTATCCTCCATCTCTGTCCCTTTTTGTGACCTGATTTTCACTCAAAATTTCCTCCCAGCATTAGTTATTTTCTCCACTTCTCTGGAGGACACAACAACCACTAGCAATCTACCAAAATGTAAGCTGAAACACCACAACATCTCATTACAAGTGTCTGTTAGCCAAACACAAGGACTGCACAAGTAATAGTAACTTACCTGTTGGGTAAAGACATTATTGACCTTCTACACATATAGTCTATTCTGGTCTCAGTGCCTGTGTGGTTTTGTAATTTCACACATGATGACTCTGGAAAACATTCACAATATGTTAACCTAACTAAAATGTCACATTTGCTCAAACGTGAGAATAGAGCCATTCATCTAAATGGAAATGGACTAAACTTTGAAATGCACTACCTAGACTTTTTGATCTAATTTAAAAGTATTTCTCCTTACCATGGAGGGATGAGAGCGGCAAAATGAAATCTAGTGAATAGCAAGAGGAGAAAAAATAATTAAAATAAAGGCTAATAAACTTAACCCACTAGCTGGTTGTGAGGGCGTTCTGCAATTATAGAGGTTTCATTCTATCTGACAAAGAAGACAAAATAAGGCTACATTCACATTACAAGCCACATTGCTCAATTTAGCTTTTTTGGTCAGATCAGATTTGCATGTCATGACTATTCACATTCATCTTAGAAAGTGCCTTTTATGTGATTCAAATGTGAGTGCGTCTGTCCTCCGAAAAACAGCATGCATCCGCATATCAATGCATCTTTGCTCACACCGTCTGGGGTAAAACACATTATGAGTTTGTGACCGCTCATTAATTCGGTTAAATTCAATTTTATTTGTATTGTGCTTTTAACAATGGTTATTAGTCATATCCTATGGTCATATTCATTTTAAACAATGGATGTGGTTTTAGCAAGAAAATGTTTGGAATTTTGTTTTGGACGATAGCAAGCAGTTAGGCAACTGTATGTCAGCGAGCGCTCCATGCATACATGAGGTAAAAAATATAGATAATAATTATTGCATGAATTCCGAGTTGATCGTTTTCATTTAAGTCACATGGCCACATATTATGTGTATCAAATCTAGAAACAAATACGAAGTGACTCAGATCCGGCATCAGATTTGTGTGTTCAGACAGTGTTAAAAAAAAACAGAACTGATTGTACAGTACATACTGTAAGAGTACCACTCCCCTAATCCCTTGCTGGGTTATAGGACAAAATTAAACCCGGTACAGTAGCTCTATTTCTGATGTTAAAGAAATGCAGGGTTTAGGTAAGAACCTATTTATTCAATTAATAACCTGTAGCTGCCCTATTGTTTCCATAATCTCCCACTATATATTGTATACAATAAAGTGAGGGACTATAATGTAAACACAGGTGGCATTTTAGCCTTGCACATTTGTCTGTTTTTGTTTAAAAGCAGACATGAGTCATGTCGAAGCTTATCAGCCTGAAGGGCTTGTTTAGATAGCTCGGTAGCCACCATGTTTAAACATGAGCCACAGAGGTCTGCTGCTCCCTGCAAATGAACACAGGATCTTTCTGACTGCAAGATTTTCTGCATGGATCCACAAAACTGTTCACCCAACAAATATCTTTAGGAAATCTGTTTGTGAATCCACACAAACACAAACACTTACACATACCGTAACTCTTGTCCTTAGTGGATATCTGCAGGAAAGCATTGTCTGGAAGCTTTCTATGGACCAGAATATAAAGCAATAAAACAAGTGAAGTGGTTTCTGTGGTGGCAGAAGGAGTCACCTGTCCTCTATCTGCTATTTCCCAGGTCTCTGTGCTTTAGCTGTTCAGAGACGTCCTCAATGCAATAATGGTATCCATATACATGTGTGCAAACATAGACACACACATACACACACACACTGCAGAAATGGAAAAGAGCAAAATTTTCTGGACTCCCCACACATGGTGAGACAGGCAGGACGCTGTAGTGGACACAATTTCTCTGTGATGGATATGAGCTGGTGAAAAGAGACCTCCCTCTGGGCAACTAATGGCTAAACAGTTTGTTTGTTTGTGCCTTGATGCATTTATGTGTTCCATCAAATGGTCTCTACACTCGGGTAATGGTACTTCTCCCCAAACCCATTTGCAACCTTGGGAGGAGATGAGACAAGAAGTAAGGAATGGCTGAGATGGACATTTATTGAAAAAGGGATATATTTCTTTAAACCTCCATATTGACCTTATATTATGTACTGCAGAGTGTGTGTGGTGGTGTGTGTATTTTCTTTGGTTTGTATCTTTTTTGGCATTATTTCTTTTATGGTTTAATTTTTACTCTGCTATGCAAATAAATATATTTACAGTATGTCTAGGCCTGCACCCTGTCTCTCCCACTCTTATGTCACTCTCAGAAATTTCTTGGTAATAAAAGGAGAATGGCCTCAGGGCCTATTTCAATAGTCCAGCCAGCAACTCTTTAAGTGTTTTTTTCTTGTAATGGCTTTGATACAATCATTTTAAATGGCCTCCTTGATTTCCTGCGGTTCAAAAGTTGCAAGTGGAGGAAAACAAAATGGGCCACTATCTTCTACGACCCCGCACTACATGACTGAAAGGTTCAGGCATCATTTCTAAGCTTATTTTCTCTTTCCTTCAATACTTATTTTGGCTGAGAGGCATTTTTGCTAGCTTTTCAGAAGCCATTTTGTGCTGAACTGAATGTGACCAATGAGCCATGATATTACATGTTATTTACAGCTTATTTGACATATTGTCATCATAGAGAAATAAAATTAGCTTGTTCTGAAAATTCACTTCTATTTACAGTATGCTTTTCACACAAACAAACAAGCCTGCCTAAACTATAAGCCAGCAAAATATGCTGCTTATGCTTACTGTAAATCCAGTCCAGTTCTCTGAGTTAAAAGGAAATGCTAATTCAATACCCAAGCTCTATTGGTCTAACAAAAAAAACAAAAAAATCAGAGCACGTAAGGTATCTAAGGTCATTTGAAGCATGGCTTAATGTTACAAAGACAATATTGAGAGCACCATCTTGTTCTCTGTTATTGCATGAATTTGCTTAGCAACTGTTTCAAAGCCTAGAGGTATTCAGCTCATATCTGTAAAGGCCTAGAACTCCTTGCTTACAAAACATCAGCAATTATTCTTACCGAATGGCACCATCATTTACCTTTTAATGCTTAAACATTATTTATAGTTTACATTATAAATAAAGCCATTGAAAAGTAATTATCTTTTGTTTTGCAGTGATGCTTCTTGTTATCACTAGTGTCATTTTGCATCTGAATATGATAGAAGAAAAAATTGATTTAGATCAGGAATCAGGGAAGAATCATGAAAACTAAAAAAAAAAAAAATGAGGCTCAGAAACTTCACACAGACAAATGAATTCCTTAAGCTGTATGTTCTCAGGTTTAATTTTATCATTATCATTTAATACTAATTCCATGGGGAAAACATATCTTCTGAATGCAGTCACAAAAAGTGACCTACTGAACTGATATACTGACCCTAAATTTGGCAAATAGCCCTGACCTTGTTGAAATGATTCATTTATCCTCAAACTGCTTAGAATCATAGTAGATTGCAGTCATACCCAGGAACACACTATAATGTATAAAAAGCGTGACAAAATAAAGAGTATATGATGCAATTCTCTTTTGAATTTTTTTCTCTCTTTTTATTTACTTTGGCTATCTGCAATCTAATATGCATGTTATGAAAAAACATGGACTCACAGATCTGTCTTCCAAACCCTCATACTGTCAGAGTCCTGCGGGTGTGGTGATATTTCTCTGTATTCCTTTTTATCTGCACCAGTGCGTCATGCTTTGTGGTTGATAAGGGAGGAAATGCAGTGACAGTCACAACACAGACTGGCATTTTGCATCAACAGCAGGCCAAGGTTGTAGGAAAAGTTCAGACAGAGTAATTGGTACGCACTCTTAGAATTCAGCCACCCCCTGCAGAAAACAGAGAGCACAAGACAAAACAAAACTGTAGCCGAATGTAATAAAACCAACATGCTGTGTGCATAGATCAATGTAATGATTTTCCTCAATTGCCAAGTGTCACCATACAAAAGAATGATAGGCTCATTACAAATAGGATGAAATTATCATTCTGCAAATGGTGCTCAGACCTACTGCCAGTCATGTCTGTTACCCACCGTGAAAAGTGCAATTAGCTTCTGTCTGGCTTTTGTCATATGTCACAGTGTTAAACATGTAAACACAGAACATGCTGAATCTGAGCATTTCAATCATTTAGCTTGTATTAATAGACAACTTAGGTGTTATTTCAGATTCTTTTTCAAACATAACATTAGCTGACTGCCATTATAACCTCTACAAAGTAATATTTTGTCAACTATTGTATGAGATAATGATTATTGTCCCATGTAAAATGTCATGGTTGGATTGCAGGGTTTTGCAGGTATGGCATAAGTGCAGAAGTTAAAATTTTTAATGATACAAAACAAACAAAAACAACAGGAAGCTTTAACTAGAATAATCTCTAAATGATGCCATGAAAATGTAGCAACAAACTGAAGAGGACTAACCAGAACAAAACAGATGCGAAACAACAACTGAATCCAAGACATGACTATTTGTAGCCAGGCTAATTATCAAATATAGCTCAGGTGAGTGCACTCAGTATGTGACCAAAGTGCACCCTGGGAATTGAAGTCCTATATGAGTCTTTGCGTTCAAGGTTCATTTGGTATACTTGTTGTTAGTAGCGTGTCGCTCATAGTCAGTTTCTGTCTTGTGCACACTGTGACTATGTTTATCTTTTTTTCTTGGTTGTGTTTGTGTTTTGATAGCACTAATAAACGGTATCCGATCTTGCATCTGCTTTTGCCTTGAATCTCATACAATAGTGAAATACTTCAAAATACTAAAAAAAAAAAAAAAAAGCATATTTAAGCATGGCTTGTCTGAATATGATTCCTAAGAAGGGTTTAAGATACAAGAACACAAAATCTGTCTTGGTATTTTTAATATTTATTGTACATTAAGGGAATGAAAAAAAAGGAAAAAGGCATAATGAGGGCTTGTGGGGGAATACTACAGAAGTGCTACATACACAGACTGAGAATATTCTCTGTTCTGACTGCACTTTCCCAAGCAACTGAACTCTGAAGATAGATTTAGTGAAATGAGAGGGGATAATATATGGCCTTGAATGGTAAGGGAATGATCCATTCTCTGAAAATGTTACCCTGAAATGTTACCCTGACAGTAAATTTATTCAGTAAATAGTAGTGAATAAATGTCAAGGATTATATTTATATATATAATATGAAGTCGGTTATAAGATATACAGTATAGATATGAGATAAGAGATAATGGTCAGTTGTTCTGTCACCATTTAGTAATGGTTGTATATGTTATATGCTTTAAAAAATGTTCTTGGATTTTGTGTCCATCACAAAGACAAAAGCTGAACTTGAAACTTCATTGTTAGCCTGACTAAGGGCAGTGTGCCAGGTTGAAGAAATATGACATGAATAAACAAATAAATAACAGTGTAGGCATGAGCAGGCCCGCTTTAAATGGTGCTGGCAATTGCTGTTGGCTGTTGTCAGGAATATCTAATAAAGCAATATTACTGCATAGCCAAAAATGAATTAATCATTTGGGAAACTTTTTGATTGCCTTACTGAAACATAATTTAGATAAACTCTCGTTATTAAGGTTTTAGTAAATGGGGATATTTTTGTTTTTACCTGACTGACACAGCCTTCTTCAAATTTTATTAATAGTAAATTACATTGTGGCTATAAAATGGACCTGCACAATCATTCTATTGTATTTTGCACTTTTAGATAAAAAGAGCCCAATTTGCATATTCATTAGACTAAGTCAACAATGCAAAATGGACAAGCCATGCGATAATGTTCAACTCAAGGACAAAAACTTCAACTACCTATTAGAAGAACAGCTTGTGTTTTTTGGCAGGGTTTATTTACAGATGTTATTAAGTTTGAATTTAATTTCAGACACAGAAACCTTTATACAGCAGGAAGTATGAAGTTTATAACAAATATCTTCTTCTTTATTTAAAAAATATATATCAGTACATTCAGGGTAAGGCTTGTTCTTTTGAAATATTAAAAGATGTTCTTAAAGTGTTCATTGGATAATTAAGCATTCTTAGATTTAAAATGGTTCTCCTTGAAAACATTTTGGTTGAAGATTCCTGCAATGAATCATTAAGTATTCCCCCAGACAGACAACCAAAGAACCTTTTAGTTATGATTTGTATGAACTTCAGTCCATGACCCTGAAATTTATAGAAGTCTGTGAAAGTTATATTGAGTCTACAGAATTCAAAAGGCACACAAAAGAATCAAGGAGTGAGGAGAGATAGCAAGGATGCACCTATACTTTTTTATTATACACTCTTAGGCCTATTAACATTCTTTGCATTTACTTTCATTATTAAGGTCTTTTACCAGTACTTCCCGTAAAAACATTTTCCTAAAATTAAAAAATGTAATAGATCGTATACATAGTATGACTTGCAGTGAAATGCATTTTATGACTGTCCAGTGGAAATTATGGAACGAAATTTACATAAAATGACTTGAAACCTAACATAAAGTGAAATCATGAAAAATTTAAAAATATAAAAGATATAGAAGACAGATTGCAAGGATGTTTAAAATAAACATAAAGTGTAGATACTGCATGTGCTAAAGCAGTTTCAATTATTACTATTTTTTATAAAAGCTAAAAATCTAATACAAATATATAAATTCTGGATGTTCCATGCTAAGTGTGACAGGAATGTTGAGTGTATGGGGGTTGTTTAAAGAAAGCCAAGGTATGCATTTCTATGTGAATGGAGAAACAGTCCTACTGTATTTGTTGTCCTGGTCAAGGGTCAAGGAATGAATGACCTACAGGAAGAAGATCCTCCTCATTCTTTCTGTGCAGGTTTTAGAAAGCACTTCCCTGACCACAACAGAGATAAGAGCATGTTTTTTGCATGGCTGAGGTCCTCCATTATCTTCTAGGCATTGGTCCAATTCCACTTGGTGCAGATAGACTGCATGTCAGGGAGCTCAGTGCAGATGGTGCACTCAGCTGATTGCACCACCCTCTGGAGAGTCCACCTATCCTTCTTAGCGCTGTTCCCAAACCAGGCTTTTAATCTTTTTCGATCATGATGCTCTCGATGGTGCAGGTGTAAAGGTTCCTTAGCATCATAGAAAACCTTTTAAAGCTTCTTAGGCATCTAAAGCAGTAAAGATACTGATGGGCCAAAACAAATGTGTCAGAACGATATAAAAGTCCTGTATGGTGTGGACTCCAATGTACCAGAAATTGTTGACTTGGGGGCAATATTGATCCCAGTGTGGTGGTAGCTCCTCTACTTCTTATTGAAGCTCGTTTAACTCCTTCCTTATGTTTTTTTTTTTTTTGTATATTTGTCATACTTAAATGTTTGAGGTCATCTAACCAATTTTAATAATGATGATAAATATTACATTTATTGTATTGGGGGAAAAAAGTTGTTCAAACCTACCTGCCCTATTAGGATGAAAAAAGTAATTTTTAACCTAAAACTGGTTGTGCCACCCTTTGCAGCAATAATTGCACTTAATTGTTTAGGATACATGGCAATGAGTCTTTTATCGCTGTGGAGAAATTTTGGCCCACTCTACTTTGCAGAATTGTTTTAATTTAGCTATTTTGGGGAGTTTTTGAGCATGAAATACTTTTACCTGTTTAAGGATGTCATTTTGATTTAAGTCCAGACTTATACTAGGCCACTCCACAAGCCTTTGTGTTCTTTTTGGACAGCAGCAGCTTTTGGCTTGGAACTATCCCATGGATGCCAATTTTGCTCAGTCTTTCTATTGTTAAATCATGAACGCTGACCTTAACTGAGCCTAGTGAGGCCTGCAGGTCTTTAAATGTTGTTCGGTGTCCTTTTATGAGTTGTCATTGTGCTCTAAGAATAATTTTGGTAGGCCGGCCACTCTTGCGAAGGGTCAGCACTGTTCTGTTTTCAAGTTCAAGTTCAAGTACAGTAGGCTTTATTGTCATTACAACCATGTACAGTTAGTACACAGTGAAACGAAACAACGTTCCTCCAGGACCAAGATGCTACATGCAACATAAATTTACAACATAAATTATCAGAGACACTAAACTTGCTAACCAAGAGGCCTAGTTAGCTGGCTAGCAGAGACAGGACAGAGAGACCTACCATAAATTACAACATAAATTAACAAAAACTAACTAGCTAAGTATAACATTTTTCCATTTGTGTAATATCAAAATTTATTTTATATTCTAATTCATCAAACAGACAAAAATAAATTTAAATCAGGAAATACTTTTTCAAGGTACTGTACATGGATAGATATTTTTTTACATTTATCTCAGCACCTGCCAGAATGCTGCATCATTCTCTATCCACATTGTCAAGAAGTGATCTGTCAGTCATTATTATCATAAATTAGATGAATAAAATTAAATCACTGTAAAAAGAAAAGATTGTTTAAATCACTGGAGTGTTAAGGAAACACCTGTTTGATACTTGAGCAGGACCATAATATATATCATGACCGAATACTATTCAATAAAAACAGGGATGGTATTGTATCCTGTTTTGTTTTAGATAAAAGCATCTGATGAAAAAAAGAAAATAAAAGAGAAAGTCTGAGTGCACTCATTATGTGATTGACTTAATATACTTGATGAACAGCAAAAGTGGGTATTATTTCCACCCATTCCAATTAAAATGATAGTTGGGCAAATTAACCATATATATACTGTACTGTGTATATGTATACTTGTTACGTTCCAAACATGGTTGTTGTTGTTGTTGTTTTTTTTTTTTTTGTCTGTTGCCCTTTTCTCTTATTTTAGGTTTCTTAGTGGTTCCATCCAGTGCTTGCTGCTTTTGATTGGTTGGCTCATGTTCCATTATGTCAACCAATCCCGTCATTCCACTCTTCTGATTGGCTGCAGCACATCTCAGTACTTCAATCAATCCCCATCCTCCAGCTGGTTTTTAAGAAGCTGTTTCAGGAATGGAGTCAGTCTTGAGACTCACATTTTTCTGGCCACACTTTTCTATTGATCTTGTCATCGCTTTGGTTCCAACCTGTGCTGGGAATTCAACTTGCCAGTGTCTATCAAATTTAAGTATACCCCAAGACCACCAAGGGTCATAACAATACGATAGATAGATAGATGCTAATATGCAGAAAAGCTACAAACAATAATCACAAAGCAATCTTCCAATCTACAGAAAATACAGTGATATCTAAGGCATCCTAATAACAATAATGAAGTAATATGAGTGTAGCTGTCTGGGTGAAAGGTTTCAGATGCTAAGCACTGCGGAGAGAAAATTGGGAAATTAGTCAGCTTAATGGGTGATGAGAGTCATCTGTATGGTTATTCAGCTTACTAATTGTTTGCCTTTTAAAATGCACAGTGCGTCACTGAGTTTTTGCTGTCTGAGACTGCTGAGCTTGTGAAACCTACAGTGAGGCAATGATGGAGTTATGAAACACACTTCATGTGCAGTGTACTTTTTTCAATTCTTATCATGGCATTAAACTGTAATTGAAAAGTAATCTTTTTTTCTAAACATATTTTTGTATGCTTAGGGTAAGAACATTCATACATTTTCCTTACTCTCATCCCTGAACAAAATATGTGCACCATATCTCTCTACCACACTGCGGTATACCACTGCTTTTTAAAGAATACAGTAATATTGAATTCTGTATGGCAGGTTAGGCCGTATGATTGATGTTCAACAACATTAAAATCATTTCACAACTATAATATACAAAGGTATCTATTTTTGATCATCGTTATATGGCTGAATGAAGAACATTTATAAACTCTATTTTTTCACTCACATGCAGTTTATACTGTATAATTGATTTTTGTATGGCAGTGTTAAATGATGACTTCTTGCAGCTTAATATACACAATTTAGATTTTTACCCACTAGTATTATGCAATGAATGACAATTATCAAGTAAAATGAATGCTTTAGTAAATTAATTGGTAAATGTAAAAGTAGACAATTTAAACTTTCTATAGATATGTATTTTGTGTCTTTCTGTAGAGTATTTGCTGAGTTTCAGTTCATTTTAATGACTTGTTTCTCCCTGCAGTTCACGCAGACCAAAAGGACAGACAGCATACTGCCTGTCTGTTTTCTTTTTTTATTAATGCACAAAGTTTTATTTTTAACATGTGTGCATACAAATAAAAGTAGACCTTTTACAGATTCGATTAATATATAGATCTTGTCTGTATGATCAAAACGTAATTTAAATTGTAAATTTAAGTTCTTATTGGTGTCATCAGTGTTTTTTTTGCACTGTTCTTACACTTTTATTGTAATTTGTGATAACAGCTATATTTTATGTTTTAGTGACTGCAGTAATGCTGCTAAAAAGTCAACTTTAATTGTTTAGGCCTAATAAACTGTTTAACTGAACTCACAAGTGAATCTTAAGTTTTTTTAGTGTCAAATACATTCTCAAATAACCTAAACACTGAAAATATATAAACTTATTTTGTCCTCAGATTCTTTCTTGTAACTCTCCTCTCTGTCACATACCTGTCTGATGGCTCATTATGCAGCTCACTATGCAGGCTTTTGTCTTCTCAGGTGTGAATCACTGCATTAGTAATGACAGTTCACGCTTTCTCGCATAGACCCTTTACACTCAAAAAGTGACTTGTTAATGTTAATCACTATATTGTTTTCTGTAAGCAAGTAAACAAGATCATTTTCACATCATTTTGAAACAAAAACACTAGTCCACTAGCCCAGTTCTCAAAAAGTCTTGTGAACAAATTTTATGTAGGAGTTTCATGGCCTTATTTCAGCTACATTTATTTTCAAAAAACTTACTAACCACGCATAATATTTTTTTCCTAAAAAATGCAAACACATGCATTCATTTTGGTCATGTATTATTGTAGAACAGTTTGTGATGATTACAAGAAAAATACATGTTGGTCAACAATATATTATAAGTAGCTGAAAAAAAGCACAAATATCAGAGCATGTCCAAACATCTCAAGGGCCCCAAAATCACCTCGGACCCCAGAGGGTTAACCTTGAAACACTTATACATATAAGTCTAGACCACTGCTGAGTGAGAATGACATTGGTGTTCTGCAGCACCAAAAAGAGCACATATAATTTGAACTAATTTCTAGTCTCTTTTAAGCATCTCGTATAAATCTTTTTCCCCAATGAATCTCATATTACTCTAGAGTCCATCAGTCTTAAAGAGTCCCAAAATTCTGTGTCTACTGCAGCAGTTAACAGTGGCATAATTACTGCTGTCTCACAACTGACAGCCAGAAGGAATTAGGTGCCGAATTTTACTTGGTTTTTTTTTTTTTTGTTCCTTCCCAACAAATGGCATCTGCTCTGTTGTTTGTTTATGGGCACCTTGTCAGTCACAAACTGTGCTGTATCCCTTGTGCTTTCCTGCCAGCGACAAACCTTACAGTGGAGGTAACACTATGACAGTATTTTCTTGCAGCTTATGTCAAAATTCTAATGCTCAGGAAGAATGTATGGACCGTCTGTTTTACTTACACTACACTGTGTTCTTCTCTTTGCTGCAGTACTTACATAATTTCTAGAGTTCTAAAAGAACATATGCTTACCATCTTTAATATATGGCAGAAATCCCCCTGCAAACCTTTGCAGTTTGGTTTCTGTATACACACCTCAAAATATCTGAAATCTACATTTAAAATCTAAATTTTTTAGCTGGTTCAAAAAAAAAAAAAAAAAAAATATATATATATATATATATATATATATATGGATATATCCACCAATGTAAATGCTTCTAGCAGGGCAGGCCAGAACACTGAGACAATGACCACATAATTGGAACAGATGCAAAGATTGCAGTTCCTGGTCCTTTAAGAGTAGCATCAGTCAGTCAAAGCAGGTCGACAGGCTGGACTTGTATAGGCTGAAGACAAGTAAATGGTCGCGCTTTGGCGATGGCCCCTGGTGGAACTGGCAGATAGCAAGGCCTTAGGCTTGCCCCCATTGTGTAACAGGAACAGACAGTCAAAGTACGTAGGTCTTTAATTGTTGTAATGCCTTTTCCATCTCCATGGTCCATATGGTCCTTCTTAGGCTACCTCTTCCTGAGCAGTTAGAGAGGGCTGCTGCTACACAGAAGAATTTAGGCACAAAATGACGATAGTACCCTGCCACCGCCCAAAAATGTTGTGTAAAACTGTTGGAGGCCTGAAGGGTTTCTTGGACCTTAAAAAGGACAAACGGGAACAGCCAATTCCAGTTATGGGAGCCTTCATCAACCACTCACCATACAGTAGCGTCCTCTTAAGAGTCTGGTTAAAATGCTCCACCAGCCATGAGTCTGAGGATGGTACATGGAGGGGCAGAACTGCTGCACCTACAACAGCCAGCAAATATCTTGGTCAATGAAAAACTTCAAAAGAAGTTTGACACCAGATAGTGATAGAGGGTGGCATAGTTCTAGATAGAGGGTGGCATAGTCTACCATGACAAAGATGTACTTGTAGCCCCTCACTGACTTTAAAAGCAGGCTAACTAGTGCCATTCTGATGCCTTTAAACAGGATGCTGATGATTGACAGAGGAATTAGAGTGCCAGTTTTTTGGGTGTGGTAATCTGGTTAGAGATGGGAATCTATCCTTCTTCTTATAGTTCACATCGTCATCATTTGGTTGTGCCAATCATGCTGGCTTGGGTTGGGTAGCTTTTCCTTTTTTCTGGCAGGGGTAAGGAGATGCCTCCTCCTTCTTCTTCTTCTTCTTCTTCTTCTTCTTCTATGTTTTGGGCTAAAAGAGAGCTACAGGAGGTTTGGCATTAACCCTGCATTAAAGGAATGTCTTTCCCATTGGTACTCGACCGTGATGGAGGTTGCAGGAACCTTTCGGCAATCTCCATGGACTCAAGATCAAGGTGACCAGGTGATCGAAAGAGGATTGCATGGCCTCACATTCACCAGAATGAGTGAAGGGCAAGCTAGGCTAACAGCACTTCCCATGCCACAGATGACGATAAAAACCTCACCGATGCAAACCCATTTGGGAGCCAGGTTTGGTGGGCATGGGTTTATACACAGCTGCATACACTGCATAGCTTCTCACCTTGGAGGTGAAATGTAGCAGAGAGGGCTCCTTGTCGACAGCCTCATTTTTGCTTTCCTGAGAGGCAAGAGAAAGTGTAGAAAGAGTGCAGTTCAGATCATCCACCATCTCTCACAGGGAGGTAGGAGCTTTCATGTCCACAGCACAAAACAAGATTAAAGACAAACCTTTCAGTAGGCTAAAAGCTAAAAGAATTGGAGCCACTAGATGGTGATCCAGTAGATGCAGTTAATTTGTACTGTGGTTTGTAGATCCAGCTCTGGAACTGGCCTGATGGCTTGAGGGGTCGCAGATAGCTGGAATATTTTTTTTCAATTTGTCATAATATTCTGCTTTTTTGCTTATAAGGGTCCCAAGAATGTTAGCAAGGACAGTAGCAGGAAGTAAAGAGAGCCATTTTCAGTTTAATTTTTTTAAGCAGGCAGTGCCCAGAGGAATGATAAGGTAAGGTGAGTTGAGGTTAAATGTCAATTTATTTTATATTTTACCTTATATTTTACTTATTTTATACATGTCTTTTCTAAATGTTTTGATTGTTTTTATATTTACAAATATGATTATAGTGTTAGAAATTGGTAATATTGGTAACATTTTGGGTGGCTAGAACAGATTATCTGCATTAACTTTATTTGGAAAATGCGTTTCCCAATACAACATTTCGCCTTAAAAACTTATATAAACCATGGTATATAGGGCTTTTTTGTGACTTTGAGCATATATTTTGTGAGGGGCATGAGTTGAAGTGATTCATTATATATTGTGGGTGATTAACTTAATATGTGTGAAATCAGAATAATGGTGGATGTGAATTATAGAGAGTTTTTTAAAAGTTCTTTGGCAGACCATGTTGGCTGCTCTAAGTTCTGGGAGTTGTTAGTGGCAGCTACTGTATGTGTATAGGCTGTTCTGTGTTACTGGCAGCAGGAAACAGCAGCAAATTCTAATGTTAATTTGAATTTTAAACTTTAAAAGTCTACCTGCTGTTGAACAGTTTATTGTAAAATTGACTGGCCACAATAAGTCCTGTCACAGTGCAGAGCCCTGCTATTTGAAATCCCCACACTGCAGCTTCCTGGACATTTAAATGCTGTGAGGCTGCAGTACTTTTTGCATGGCCTGAGTGACAGAGATCTCTTCCAATCAGCGATAAGAATTTCATTTGTAAACTATACCTACCTTTTCCGGTTTAACTGAGTTCTTGTTGCGTTTTCTCATTAGCTATTTTGTATCTGGATATGTTGTTGTGTTTGGTTTCTGATTTGTTATGTTGGTTTGTTATTATGTTTTCAGTTTTGTTATTTTGTTTTCTTTTTTGTTTTTTTTGTTTTTTCACTACCCAGCTGCCATAAAGCATACATGTTTATACTATCACTCACTCCATATCACGTGGGAAGGACAGGAACAATTCCACCAGTCCTAGTTTATAACCAGTCCTACAGTAGTAACTGAATGGTCAGTATAAAACCGTAGATTGGTTAGTGCACCAAAGTGATTGATGGTTATTCGGACAACAGATCCCACCAAGTTCAGATTCTTTTGTCTCAAATTGGCACACATGTTAAGGTAAGATTAGCACTGAACATCCTGAGCAAAAGATTTGCAAATCCTTACTAGTATGCTTTGTGTTTCATGTCAATAAATGTATAATTATAATGATTTAACACATCATTTACCTTATTGTATTATGTATGCTTGCAGTATCACCATGTTTAACGGCATAGACTAATTGTAATATACAGTACAAGATAGCAATGGAAGCAACTAGCTAGTTAAGCCAAATTAATGAAAGAGGCTAACACCGCTACCCACCTTTCATTCAATTAATGTCAACTTCAATTGTGTTTATATTTTTGAATTTTGCTTATCGGGCAGATAGAGATCCAGAGGATTAAAAAGAATTATTTAAGGTACTTAAACCTTTTTAGAGCAAGTAAAAAAAAAAAAATTGACTAGTAGTTAATTACCCTGTCCAGGGTGTACCCTGCCTCGTGCCCTAAGCCTCCTGGGATAGGCTCCAGGTCCTCCTTGACCCTGAATACGGGATAAAGCGGTATAGAAGAGGAGTGAGTGAGTGAGTAGCAGTGGAGTACATTTTAGGGGACTACTTGTACTTTTAATTGAGTAGTAACTTTAAGTTGTGTACATGTGCCACCTCTGGCATTCTGTATGTATTTCTGGCAACTTGTCTAAAAATAATAAAAAAGAATTGAATACAGTGTCAACAGTGAGCATTTTGGAGCAAGACGTAGTCACATGGTTGGAAAAAGTATAATTTATCAGTAGTTACCTGCTAGTTTCCTTTGTGTCATTGTTACAGTATCCACTGAACCACTGAACAGTTTACAGATTTGTTGCTCTTGCTGTGCTGCAATTTTTTACACTGGCAGTCTCAAAAAGCTCATTGAAATACATGTGAACTGTATGGGTACAGTATCTACAATTTAATTACTACTTCTGGTTCTTGTAAATGGAAGTATTACTTTTAATTTGGACACTCATGTGTGAAACAGTAAAGGTAATTGCATTTACTATTTTAACAATACGTATATTTCAAGTATGACTTCATACACAATTATCTGTAGCTAATAGTGAGACTTTTTTTACAAAGTAGGACCAGAGTCTCCTACTCAGAGTTTGTATTACGGTAAATCATTATTCATCATGTTGATGGACAGGGTTGTAAAAATTCCATCAAAGTCTATGTTTTTCTGTCATTTATTTTCATTTGCCATTTGAACAAACCTTTTTCATAACAACTGTGCTGTCATGTCTGAAAATGAATAGTGGCAGTCCCGTTGTGGCTTTAAACATTTGTTTATGTATTGCAACGCATGGGTGACACTAAATCCAAACAGTCTATTAAAATTAAAGAGTAAAGAGCTATATTATTCACACTTGTCAGCATATGTGTGGGACACAAGTTTATAAAATTTTTATGTACGTAGATATCTCATGGCAGCACAGTGGTGGCATTGAGTTTGCATGTTCTCCCCATGCTTTGGTGGGTTTCCTTGGGATACTTTGGCCAAAAGGGCAATTAATGCTAAGTTGTTCTAGTGGGTGGTTCTAGGCCAAGATGAATAATACTGTAACTGCTATCATACAATAAAACTATGGAAATATTTCTATCAGAGAAAGTAGCACTTATACAACAGATTTTGAGGGGGGAAATGCAAAACATGGTGAATATGGCTTGTTCACTGTAATATGTTATTTAGGTCAATTTGTATACTGTTTGATTATACTCAATTAGATATGTAAAAGTAATTACAGTTCATTTTGCCTATATAGGGATTATAGCATTGGTAAATCATTACCAATAAACTTACTGTAATATTAGACTTTTATAGTTAGTTATGTCATTGGAACAGACAGATTTAGGATTTCAGAAGCCAGGTTTCTGAAAAAAAAAATCATTACAATTGTGAAGTTACAATTCAAAATCTTCAACATTTTCAATCAAATATCTCACTACCAAATCATGCTGCTTGTTCATTTAACAGAAACTGTTTTTGGACAGTACAGCTTGTTTGAAAATCCCCTCTAAAGCCCTAGGCACAGCACTGATCGAAACCCAACAAAGCCAAGCTTCTATCGGCTTTTGTGGGCTTCTATGGCAGATGCAAGTACAATGTGTTTTCATGTGAGGAAATATTTGGGCTTATAGGACAACATGCTTTTAATATGCCATTTTGAGTCCCACACAAAGTGGTTTCTATACACAATAAATACATCTCGATGTTTTGTACTGTGGAAATTTAGTCTGTCTCGCTTAGAAAGACACCAGCTCTGGAGACCTTTTAAAGGGGCAGCCCCTCATAGCCAGCTGCCAATCATTCAAATGGTAATGAACATGACTGACACTTCAGATTTAAACATTTCAGCAAGACTCAGATTTAGGGCTACAGCGGTCAGGAGTCTTGTCCAGAGCAGGGTTAAACAATTAGTATAGCTTGTAATTTAATCATTGTAATTAGTAGCCAGCCACTACAGTACAGACAATGTACAGTTGTGATGACAGTGTAGTCATCACTACATTCTTCAGTTAGCTAGTTTTTAAGTTTTTAGGTGACAAATAGACACATAACATACTGTAGAGAATACAGTCTGACAGCAAATGAGATCACTCAGTTTTTGGAATTTTTAGAAGAACTGTTTTTTTTTATATAACATGGATGGTAAAAAGCACAAATAAAATACAGTGTGGGTGAAGAGTAACGAGGCATTAAAAATTGATAATGAAATGCATATTTCTCTTTATATTCTATAAATTTGAATGTATGCACTGGTGGCATCAACCAGTTTTTTCAGATGGAATGTACAGTCTTCTAAAGGAAGTTGTTTTGGGATATTGTTGAGAACCTCTTGAATCTGTGCCTCCAAGTCCTTTAGTGTGCAAAGCTTAGTCCTGTATAGCTTCTCCTTTGCGTAGTCCCACAGAAGTATTGAAAAGAAATACAGGGAGTGAGATCTGGACTCATTGGAGGCCTTCATGAGGTTCACGTTGTTCCAGCCAATGTCCTGGAAAATACTGGTCTAACCATGCACGCACAGTATGAGCAAAATGAGATGGTGCACCATTGATACTACAAGTTCTATAGCTATCAAATATTGTCTAGTTAATTTTTACCCACCCTGTGTAAGTCTGAATCTTGCGTGTTGTTTAAAACACTTTATCTCCACCTTCAGGTGTGTTTGTGGTGATTTAGGTATAAATAGTTTTGTATCAATCAAAATAAAAATATGGCAACCTCATTCATTGATCGTGATTTTGTTGAGTTTCAAGCAAAAACAAGTGGCAGCAAGATGGTTAAAAGGACAAAAGTGCAGAGTTTGTTGCACACAGACATGACAGACATTGTAAACAAAACAAAAACTTCAGTTTACAGCATCGTTTGCCTCCTCCTTTATCAGTTTTAGTTTCATTTCAGTATGTGACGACAGCTCCTTATCGTAATACAGGTATGCACCATTTAACCAACAGCTTCACACGTGTGCAACTCATGCCTCTTGTACACAAATTGCTTATGCAGATTTCAGGTTTTGTAAAGCTGTTTCACTGCTTTACCACAGTGCTTACATTACAGTATTCCACATTGTTTACTTAAGTATGTTCTATTTCACAGAAGGTACAGTATTGCAGAGATTAAGCAACACATACCAGTCATTTATTACTGCTGGAGTGACTGCAATAGCGGTAGCAAAATGTAAACATACGTTTTTTTGGATTAAGCATTCTACAAAACCATTTGAAAACATTTAAACCCCTCACAACATCTTCAATGTTGCAAAGAAAGTATCTTTGCTTCACTGATCACAACACAGAAAGAAACAATGTGCCTGGCCTATTATGACATGTTTACATTTGCTCAAAAATCTGCCAGCTTCATGTTGCACAAAGACCCAAGGGGGAAATCAAACCCTTAATTCTTAAGGTGCAATGCCACTATGCCACTGACTCTTTAAAGAAATCTAAAATAGAATGGACCACACCATAGAATTACCTGCTTTCTGACCACACAGACAAAACAAGACAAAAAGCAAATATTAATGGTTTCCTCTCATAGTCCAAAGACGTGCAGGAATTAGGCTAATTGGCATTAGTGACTGTAGTGTGTGAGTAAATGTGTCCCGCAAGGGATGGGCACCTCATGCCCCAAGTGCCCTGGGATAGGCTCTAAGCTTTCCATGAACAGGTTAGTGCAGAGACTAAGTCAGGATAAACAAGGCAAAAATAAATGCACTACAACAAGATTACATAACACTATTTTACATTTAGAAAATAGTAAACAGGACTTAATTCTCCATACTTTTGGACATTTATTTTATAGAATTAAGTGAAGTTTAAAAAACGTAAAGCATAAAAAAATAGAAAAAATATAAGAAAAGAAAGAAATAGTGTGTCTATTTGCACCCTGATGAGAATAACCACCTGGCAAGTAACAGCTATTTACACCTGCCCCACCTGCTATTTTTAGGTTTTTAGTGATATGCATTTACAGAGGATGAAGTATTAAAGTAAAACTGAGTCTTTACCTCATTAAATCGAAATATGTTAATCATGTAATATTTAAAATAAAATAATGTAAATATGATATGTGTGATTATACATTATGACATTTTTAAATGAATGTGTTGAAACACATGGGTACAGATAGCTACATGGACTATTCCACTCCAGGTACCTATGGACATAGGTTAATAGTATCTGCCTATATGAAAATATACAGGAAATAGCCAATAACATAATATAATATATTTTTTAATGTCAGATAATTTGATGCGTGTGTGTGGTTATTGCAGTTAGTTTATTTAAAGTTATTGAGCAATGTCTAAAAATAATATAACTTTTTGTTGTTTATTTATCTTAAATGCAGCCTCCCAACAATTTTAATTGTGGGACATTACTTTACATAATTAGAATTCCACATTCATTCCTATCACACACATCTGTGTGTGTACAATATGTGTGTGTGTGTGTATATATATATATATATATATATATATATATATATATATATTAGTGCTGTCAAAATTAGTGCGTTAACGCATGCGATTAATTTGAAATATTTAACGCATTAAAAAAATTTAACGCAATTAACGCGGTTGCGGTTTTTTTTATTTCCTGTTGTGGCCGACGTGTGTTCAACGTGCAAAGAAGTATGGATAAGACCAAGGAAGGACTTTTAGACGGAAAGTTTCAGTATAAAACTCTGCCGGATGGTTCTGTGGATAAAACAAAAGTAATCTGTACATTTTGCAAAGCCGAATTTAAATACCACAGAAGTAATTCGTCTTTGACATATCACTTAAAAGCAAAACACCCCACCGAAACAATCTCTACAGGGCCTCGCCAATGTAAATTGCATTGATTGTTTTGAAATTCAAATGACACAAATGGCACATACCTGTGTTTTTATTTCTGTAATAAATATGGCTTTCAAGCCAACAGTTAATTTGGAGAATATTGATGGTTTATTGCAGGTATGTTGTTTACATGAGAAAATCTGTGTTTGAAGAACAAAAATTTCAATAAACAATCATATTTGAATTTAAATAGTTTAATTGTCTTGAGTTTACATTAATTATTTACATTTACATATCCAAAAAGTTTCAGTCTTTTAATTATGATTAATCGCGATTAATTGCAAAAAAATTGTGCGATTAATTAGTTAATTTTTTTTAATCGATTGACAGCACTAATATATATATATATATATATATATATATATATATATATATATATATATGTGCGTATGCTTGATTGTGTGTCTGTTTTTATGCAGTTATTTATCAGGCACAAGGATCCCTTTAACCAGGCTTGCAGCAGCACTGCTATAATGTCATTACCTTCGCTCTGTTCGAAAAGTTCATCATAGAATATTCTCTCATTACCTATTTCATTTGCATTTTTATGAATCATTATATAGATTTATGGATTGGGGTTCAGAATGGTTTTCATCCCTCACAATTACACATCTGTTCGAAGATGTAAATGTAAAGTTCAATTAAAGATGATGCCAGAAATGTCGGTATTAGGATCTTTTAAAGTTATGTTTAATTGTGTTATTAGTCATAGCACTGGTCATTCAGAGCAACAGCATGGGACGTCAGACTGCTGGTTCATGCCCTTTCTATTCTTGTCAGTATAATAACAAAGCACTTAAAATGGACACAAGAGAGGTAAGAAAAAAATCTTTTTTATCTTTCTGGTGGTAATTATGTAACTACTAGATCAGGTGAGGAAACGCTGTATGCTCAGGAAATCACTAGCAATTAAACCAAGCAATTTGGATGAAAATATCAGTTAAATTCAGATAAAAATAGTTAAACTTTTATGCATATTTTTCTCTCTTTTTTTGTTAGTCTTTCAAGAGTTATGCTTCAGAAAGGGAGGATATCATTAAATTCTTAATTGGAATGAAATAAATGCTGACTAACTGCTCCTTACTGCATTAGTTTGTAAACGAATGATGTTTAAATAATGTGCAACAGTTCTAATTACATTTAGTTGCTACAGTCCAACCATTTAGGAACTAAAATAACAGCTGTATTACAGTACATAATGTACTGTACTATTGTAAGAATGCTTAAATTAAATGGCATTAATAAATAATCTGATAAATATTTTAATGACAATACATGTGGACTATTACATATCAGCATAACATATTATCAGAACAGTACTGCTTAGATTATTTGTAAAATGCAAAAATATTTCTGCTTAACAGATCGTAATATATAAAGTTAAATGATAAATTAAACATCGGCACTGGTGCTATTACTGTAAAATAGAGACATGGTATGGATTATCTCCTTATACTGTCGCAAGACTCTAATAAATAAATAAATAAAGCTACAATAATTAAACACAAACTAGTTTAGGAGGAGAAGACTGTCTGTACTGCCAGATCTGGATTTGCTCACAGTGAGAGCAATCCTGGAGAAAGGCAGTGCAGTTTAACAAGGAGAACATGCAAACTCAGAGTGTAGCCTGAGCTCATGGTTGAACCAGGAACCCTAGAGCTGTGAGGTTGTATGGTGACAGGGTGGGTTACAGTGCCACCACACAGTGTCATGTCCCAAGTTTCAGTGTTTTCTTTGAGCTTAAAGCCCTGGCCATCAATTGTCACATTTCTATTCTTCAAATCAATATATGCTGTTGTAATTTCACCAGCAGTTTCTAATATGTTTTTTTTATCTCTTTTAAAAGTTAATATGTTTACTGCAACAAAAAGAGAGGCATGTTTTTAAACATCCAAAAACAGTTTATTCACTGCCACTACTGTACATTTCAGTCCTTGCTCTTTTCAAATGAGAACTGCGAACAGTTGAGCTTGTAAAATTTTGTGAATGCACTTGATATTGAATATGGGGTCCAAAATTGTGTGTGCTTTGAAACAGATTCTATGGAAAACTCACTTTTTAATACACAATACACAATTTCCTGAGAATTGACAAGGAACATGAAGGATATTATGAAAGCCTTAGGAGCTCGCTGATAATTTATCTCATTTTATGCCAATGCAGAATTTGTCTCCTACTTCAACTGAAATATGAATCTAACCATTTCCTTAGTTTAACATCCATAATATTACACTTTTTTCCCTATTTCCTTTGATTTGATTTCATTTGTAAGATGCTTTGCTAGTATGTAAGTAAGTAAGCAAACAGGTAGGTAAGTAGGTAATAAAAGGTAAAACTTTAAAATGTGGGTACACAAATAAGCACATTTGCATAAGTGAACTAATGCTTACATAATGATCCATAATACATGAGCTAATAGTTGCATGACAAAATAATTTAAGTATATATAACAGAATACTGGGCCATGTATACACAACCATTAATATATGTTTTGGCAGAGTAATGTACAAATGTTTACATATTTTAAGTAAGTATAAAACATTCCTTATAGTACTTAAGTTTTTTTTCCCATGTATCTGACCCTTACAAATAATAACTGCAGTTTTCAAGTGTCAAAACTTCCTTTTTTCCCTTTTTTTTTACATAGGCAGTACATATGCAGAATTTTTTTTGCTTCACCTTAATACTGCAGTCATACTGCAGTATACGTAATTAAGTAATACTGTGGTAAAACTGCAATATAATACCTCAATATTGCAGTAATACTGCAATATAATATGGTAATACTGCAATATAATTCAGTAATACTGCAGTAATACTGCAATATAATTCGTTTATACTGCAGTAAGACTGCATTATTACTGCATTATTAGTGCAATACTGCAGTTAATATTAAATGGCAACTGCAGTTAATATAGTAGCTTTACTGAAAATAAAATATTTAAAAAATGTATAAAAAGTAATACCCACCTTCACTGTCTGCTTTGTCTTCTTCCTGGTCTTCTTCAGTTTATCTGCAGCAGGCAAAGTAGTAAGTAGGTGGTGAGTTACCGCTAACTAAAGGACTGGATGAATGATGTACTCATTCCAGTTGAACAGATCCTTGGCAAAGTGTTTTTTGTTGACTTGACACATAGGCCTGGCAATGCTTTTGTTGCACATTTCCCTAACACACTGGCCACTTGAACATTCATAGGCTTAGAGCATGTGTGGGAAAAATTGTGAGAAATTATGGCTTTATTAGAATCTACATGTACTGTAGGCTTAATTGGGTTGGCCATGAGAAAACATTGAAGATTCAGTCATAAATTTATAATCAAAATAGGTTTGGCCATAAATTATGAATGTACTGTAGACAGATCACACAAACATTTTCTTATTGCTTCACTTCTTGAGAAAATATTCTGTATACTGCATTTACGTCCTGCTTCTTTATTGGTAATGACATTTGTACAGAATCTAAAGTTAACTCCTATTATCTTGTTACCTAACTGTTACCTCTCCTTCTCTTCTATTCTCTCTCTCTCCAGATTTCCCTCGCTCTCTGTTGAGCTACACATGCTGCACATAAGCTGCCAGTGATTCTCTGGACCTGTCTGACTTGTCCTGGTGCCCCCCTTCAGGTTGGAGATGTCATCACATGGATGCCCCTTGTGGTTTGCTTGGGATGCGTGCACCCTAAAAAATGCTGGGTTAAAAACAACCCAATCTGGGTTGTTTTTAACCCAGCTGCTGGGTAACTATTGGACTAACTACATGCTGGGTTAATTTAACCCAGCAAAATGGGTTATTTTTTTAACCCAGCAAAATGGGTTAAATATTCAACCCAAATGCTGGGTCATATTTAACTATAATGCTGGGTTAATTCTACCACATAAATTGGTTAAATGTTCTACCCAGATGTTGGTTCATTTTAACTGGAATGTTTAGTTAATTCTACCTCACAAATAGGTTATTATTATTTTCATGTTTTACAGTGAATCTGTAAAAAAAAAAAAAAAACTACCCATGTCTATTAAACAGTTAAATTACTTTGATATACTGGTTTATTACAAAAAAAAAAACTTAAAAGTTTTGCAAACCATACATATATGCAATAAACAACATCCTATTAAATGTTCATAGAAAAAACGTTTATTTTTCAAAAGCACAAGAACAGATAATCAACAGCGACATCATTACTATTACTTTTTACATACATACTATTACTCACAAGGGCAGAATGGAGTAATAACACAAATAGGCTGAGGCAGCTTCTACAAAGCAGGATCTCTTTATCCAGCCCTGGTTTCATTTTAACATACAAACACTGTCTATGACTTTTCAAGTAGGCCTTGCTATTTCATAGCAACATTACAAAAAGTCCTATACAGGTGCACACTACTTTAAATAGTTAATGTAAAAAATATAAAATGCCTTGAAGCACACCTCAACCGCCCCAAGTAGTGTGCATTGCTCCAGAGCCTGTCCCACCAGAATGACGAATGCCTGACTCTCCCAATGCAGCATGTGGGGGTACGGCCTTGACACTTCAGCGTGCTGGAGGTATTCCACCATGTTGGTGCCAACCTTAGAAAAAAATGAAAGAAAGTTAAACATTTGTTGAATAACAAAGATTAAACTGAATAAGACTATTAATTTAATGTGTAATAGGATTTATACTAAATAAAAAAATGACAAAGCTAGGGTATAGGTAACCTGAAACAAAAACATGGAGACAGCTACTACCAAAAATAAAATAAGCAAAATAAGCATGGCTTTTGGGATAAAGCTCATATATATATATATATATATATATATATATATATATATATATATTAGTCAGACTAGTTGATCTTGTGGTCTGTGTTGATTTTAAGCTAATTACCGAGGAAATGCATTGTCATATCCGGGGTCATACTGGCACATTACAATCACCCAAATATTAATACTTCCATCTAGTAGGTATCTGTACAGCCGACTGATAGTTAATTTAGTCTGAGTCACAAGTAACTTTGGTTAAAGAGGGCTACCTGGTTAGCTTACATGCAGCAGTCATATTTGCATACTACTTTCCAAAGGGGAAAAGGTGTAAAATATTGTTATAACTCGGGACAAAAACGCAGCGACTTTTGACCGCGGAGTAAATTACTAGCTAGTGAAAAACGGGAGGGTTAGCAGGTGTGTATATTTGTGAGAGGGTCGGTGTTTTGTAACACCCCAGCATTTTATTGTCTCAAACAGTAAGATTAATAAAGTTCTAATGTTAATGTGGTTGCTAACGCTAGCAACCTAACTAAATGCTAGCGTCATGCTAATACTACAGTTACAGTTTCGTCACCCTGTAAACATTTTACAGAGAAAAATAAAAAGCTCAGACATCTTATCCGTTTCTTTCACACACAGGTGGGGTTCTGTGGCTAACTATAGCAGCTATTGTCAGCTAAATTAACTTACCTCAGACCAGCCTGAAAGTTTAAGTGTAACCTTAACACGGTAACAGTAATAAATGTTATATATAGTAATAATTTTTCAGTCATATGTGACTTAGGTGAGTGAACATTGTGTATACAGACCTTGTATTTAACATCATTTTCCCTTAAATGAACCGTCATCAGCGGTGTGGGAGCTCAAGAGAGACACGAAGCTCTGACTGACAGCCGCTGAATCCACCGGTGAACTTTGGGGGAGGAGCCACCAAACTTCAACCCAGCAGCTGGGTTACACAAAAACTACCCAACTCTCTGTAAATAACCCAGAAAAATGACCCAACAGAGGAAACCCAGCGTTTTTTAGAGTGTGTGATGACTGGGGACAGTTCCACTTTACCATGAAGATAGTCCTGGCCTCAGCTGATGCAGACAGCTATTCTTTGATGGCTTGTGACTGCACCTGGTCCATAGTCAGGACAGAAATTTTCTGCAGTCTACCTGACCTTACAATGGACTCCATATTAACTTAGACTTCCAGTATGAATTGGCAGCTGCCTAGCACAAAGTATGATTGCAAAACTATCCGTTATCACCAAAAATCTGGTTCCTCTCAAGGAGGGCAACTTAATATTGCTACCTCAGGGAGTTTTTCCTTGCCACTGTCGCCTTGACTTGCTCATCAGGGACAATCTAATCATTTTGATTCATTTTTCACATTTCATACAGATTTTAATAATTTTCTTTTAATTGGGTAAAGCTGCTTGGCACCAATGAAAATTATTACAAATAAAATACATGTGAATTAATTTAAAGTTTGTTTCCCTTTTGCCAGTTTAATTTGAATAAATTCATTAATTTATGAAAGTAAATTAATTTATTAACAGGTCTACACATTTGTAAAAGATTAACCAGGTTGATCAGCGGGGGAAACCTGGTTGTACTGTAAGATGTGTGGTTGGATTTTTTATTTTTTTTTAAAGAGAGAGAAGAGATTTAAAAATAAAACATGTATCTATCTAAAACAATTTTGTAATGGAGTTTAGTCATTACCAATTGTGCTAAATACAATATCTGCACTGTATTTGTATTTGAAATATACAGTACAATAATATATAGTTGATTCACCGAACACATGGTTGTTTAAAAATGAAACTTTATTGGGTACTTTATTATTATTTTTAATTCTACAGGATAAAGTCCAAATAATTTGCACATTGCAGTTTTTTCCACAGGTGTGAAATGTACATGCGGTGGTAGCCAGCTGAGCAGGCTGTCATTACCTGCAGCACAACAGTGGTCTACTATATACAACTAACGACAAATATATGTGACCTTTAACACAATGTTTTTATTTATTTTATATTTAATTAATTTTACATTTCAGAGATCCAACCTACTAACCATCCCCTTCATCTACCAGTATGTGAAGAATAAGATGAAATATATAGCCTATAAAAAACTAAACAGTCTTTAGTCTAGATGGCCCTGTTTGTCACAGCACCTAGCTCTTAAACCCCAGAGAAATGCTTTGAATTAATATGTTTAAAAAATATATATAGTCAGGATTGTGCAAAATAGTGAAATTTTTTCAGCTTATCCTAGACAATATAGTAAACCTTATTTTATTTCATTTTAACCAACTACTGAATGCACACATGACTGAGGGGGAAAAATTGTCACATCCACAAGGAAAAATAAATAAATAAATAATAATAATAATAATAATAATAATAATAATAATAATAAAATCAAAAAGAATGCATTAACTATGCATTCTATGCAGCATACATTAACTATTCATTCAAAATAAAATGGTAAAAATGCACTCTGTCAGCAAACATACATTTTATATCAAGGATATAATATACAATAAATTATATGTGATAATTTTGTTGTTCTAATTGTGTGTTGTACTTTACATTTTTTTTTTAAGTAATAAGTTTAATTATACATGATACATCAGATTACTGATGGTCAGATGACCAGCAAAGACAGCAGAACAGACAAAGCTGAATCCACATACAGACATGGCAGAAACAAACTACAACTTCTAACTGTCACATTCCAAGTGACCTGATTCTAACACACCTGCAATTACCCAGGTACTTAAACCGGACTCAGCAATGGAGAGACTCTGCCAAGTATACACTCCTGTGAATTTACCTCACGCTACCAAGCCATGTTTGTTTGTGTTAGCTTTACAGTGTATGACTTTGGTCCGTTGTTCTGGTTTCCGATTTTCTGATTGCTCTAGTGTACGTGTTTTGCAGATCGACCGACCCTTGCCTGTTTCTTTGCCGCCGCCTACAATTTATCCGTGTTTGATTTTGATATTAGCTCAATAAATCTTGTCTTCCTTACCAGCACTTGCTTCCACGTCTACGTTACTCCTGACAAAAACCCAAATGCACAGTTTACACATACTGTATACTCTGTGTGTGGGAAACACTGTATCGGGGAAACAAAAATATGTGAGTTGTGCACGAAAAAAATATGAAATTTAGAGATTTAGAGGTAATGATCTTGCAGCAATACTCGAGACCAAGTTGAGAACTTAATTTTCCACCATAAAACGCCAATTTGAGACACATTTGAGTTTAGTTTTTTTCAGTGAGAAATGGGTTCTTAGGAGATAAATTTAAGAAGATGGCTAAAAAAAGTCTCAAAGACGTCTCATTTCTGTCAGGAAGAAAAAGTAGCGATTAACATGAGATCTCATCTTGGATTATCCTTTACTTTGGGGATGTACTGTAAGATACTTACAGTAACCTTACAAAATTAGAAAATTTGTGTTATTAAACTTTTAACTAGTTTTAAAAGCTCTTTACCCTTCAACCACACATACTAAGTACAGTATAGTATAGAATAAGATTTTCCTGCAATAATAGAAAAGAAAAATTGCACCAAGAAATGAATGTAAATATTTAAATCTTTAAATTTACAGTTGTTCAAGGGAGATACAGTACTTGAATAGTTTGGATGCTTTTAGCAGCGTTATACAATGTAAAAAGAAATAAAAATCAGGAAAGACTATGGAATTAGAAGGTGTGTGCAAACTTTTGACTGGTAGTGTACTTTAGCGACCACTGTGTATTGGTTAACGTACCTGTTTCTTGTTCTCTTGCCATATCTTTTATCATCAAATTGTTTTTTTCTTCTGTGATGTTTATTTCAAACAAAAAAGAGGATGTTTAACCGCATTCTTTCTAAAATATTTGTAAGTATATATTTTTTGCAAAATGAGATAGCTTTGTACTGAAATTTCTAGGGTATTTTAATTGTGGTCACAATGTGCTTGATGGATCTGTGAATCACAGCAAAACAATTATCTACAGGCTAATAAGCATTCAAATCCGGCACCAGTAAGCTCCTTAGGTCACTCAGTTGGGTACAAGTACAGATATTATCAAGTACATATATCAGTTCTTAGGGCTTCTAATCACAGATGTTTATTTCATTTTGTAATTAAGAAAATAATGAGGTTTACAAGTAGAATGTGTTTGGTTAACTCTGATAAGACTGTTTATTGGAACATATTTTACTGAAAAAAACACCCCCGAAAAAATAGATGCTGGGACTGTAAAATGTAAAACCAGCACTGTGATCTATCATTTGTCATTTAAAAAAAAAGAAAGAAAACTCAGACTATCGTCTGCACTTTCAGAATGCCTTATGCTCTGTTTTATTAAGACTGTGACAAATAGCACCAGTACTTGCAACTGCAAACCTATTATTGATATTTATTTATTTATTTATTTATTTATTTTTATTTGGTGGATAGATTTCTATTTGGGGCAGTGGATAACACGATCTCTTTCTCTCTTTCTTTCTGCTCCTTGAACTTCCTGCCTCTGTAGCTGCACACAAACACAAAAGACTTTGATGGCTTATAAATACATCTGATGCCACTCATGATCATGGCCTGTTCTCAGTTCAGTAAATCTCACTTTGGGATCCCCAAGATAGCTCCTTCACACTCAGCCTGCTTTTTTTTTTTGCACCGACAAACAAAAATATCAGTTCATTTCCTTGAGGTCTTCAGCAGGCCTTAGCCAGTCTTGAAGCGATGAGAGAGAAATTTGTCATGGCTGCTTTATTCTCTTAAGCCCAAAGGTTTCTGCACTTTTCTCTTGTCCTGTCTTTCATTAGCGCCCTTTCCTCTCTATTTTGTGGTCTGTCTCGGACAAATCACAGCTTCTGCTCTCTGTTTGATATGATTTTTTATGCTTCACCTCTGTGCATGAGGACTTATCTAAATTTGTGTATAAGCACATTTTTCTCTTCTACCATTTATTACTTATAAGACAGTCTTGAAGAAAAAATCATATACAGGGTGTATTTCTTTCTACAGTTCTTTTTACAGATCCATGATAAGACAATAATATGAGCATTACATTATATCATATAACAAAAAAATGGTATTGTAACTCTACAGTATATAGTGCATATTGATACAGTGGATCTTGTTGCCTGGTAACAGCTTCCTGATGATAAGTTGAAAGAAATAGCACTGTAGCTACATCAGAGACTAGAAAAAGGTCAGACATCTATTAAGACCCTTGGGATTTCTATGAGTCTGCGGAATTGACAAAGACTGGGAAAAGCACTCACTGATTAAAGTTGAGACAGACATGGAGACAGAGATAGTTTCTAGTAGGCTTTCTACATTGGGACTACTATTTAACCCTTGTATTGTCTTAACTTTTGGGACCCTCTGGTATCCCTCCGGTTACTGACCCGGTACTTATTTGGGTTTTAAAAACTATTTTAAAATAAAATGAATAAACTTATATTTTTCTTTATCTCAAATTTAAACATTATAAAGAGCATGTATGTTTTATGATTTCAATCAGTCTCTACTAGAACAAAAATAACAATATAGGTTTGATACTTTTTTGTCATTAGGTTATAATTAATGTTAAAACTCAATTATACTCAAGACTTGTGTGTCATAAATTATGCTTATCTTTTAAAAAATGTCACTAGCCTCACTGTGGCTAAAGAAGATAAAGTCCTGGGCACATGTCTGTTTTGGATGTGTGGTGTCACCAGTGCCTTTTTTTGGTATGTAAGATACTAGGGCAGTCATGTTGGTAATAACATTAAAACATCAAACTGGAGAAATGGACTAGCGTTTAATGGTATAACATTCTACATATATACAGTCTACATTTGCAGGTATACCCATGACAGTGGGGAAATAGTGTAGGAAAGTGTGTGTGTGTGTGTGTGTGTGTGTGTGTGTGTGTGTGTGTGTGTGTGTGTGTGTGTGTGTGTGTGTGCGCGTGTGCGTGCGTGTTTATGCTGGTGTATGTATGTGTAGGCATGTTTCTTTGTGTCTGTGTGTATGCAGGTCAAACTGACTTGAAGACCTTATAAAGGATGTAAATATGTAGGGTATAGTAACATGTGTGCTCAATTCCTTTTTTACATGCTTATCACAGAAAATAAGCTAAGGCCATTGGGTTTCAAGTAAAAAAAAATATATACTTGTGCCATTTTTCTTCTTGTAAAAAAGTGACCCGAATACCATACAAGGGTTAAATGAGCTAAGCAATGTGGGGGTTTTGTTTGTGTGATGGAGTTTTGTTCTTTGTACTCCAATAAATAGAGTTTTAAGTAAAAGCGTGAAAAAATGTGTACTAAAGTATTAGTGCGTAGCCCAATATGCAATATGCACTGGGTCTCTTATACTGCTGTCCTTTGTCAGGTTTTTAAGGTAGCTTGTTTAACATGTTGGCTTTTTAGTTTTATTTTTAGTCTTGTCTTTGGTAACTGAAATTCTCAAAATCTACAATGAATATATTGTAGGAAAGAGACAAAACATGAAAATCCACCTTTGTCCATTTATTTATGGACTGCAATCTTGATTATTGAACAGAGAGCTGTGTGTTGAAAGATGGTACATTCAGAGCCCCTCAACTCATGCTGTGGACTCATAAGGTGAATTATGAAAAAGCATTTCTGAAGTGATAGAATTTCTTGTAAATGTAAGAATGCACACTTTAGATTCAAAGTTAAATTACTGGAGGCATAGTTTATATTGCAGAACTGCTGTTTAATTAGAAATGCCAGTAGCAAGGATTTAGTTTGTGCTTTCTGCAAGTGCAGCTCCACAAATAGCCTGTTATAGATGCGGCTACATTATCATGCTGCTAATTGAATACATACGTAGTCCATTTATGGACATCTTTTAATAACTAAAATACTTATAGTCATACTGCAATCAAGGCTAATTATACATCTGAAGTACTCAAATCAGCCCACATGTTACCCACAACCAAAGTGTTGCACAGGCATGGAGATCAGGGCCAGATTTATTAGGGTGCTAGCTGTTATCAAGCTGTTGGCTTTTTACTTAATGTAGAAATATGCCATACCAATTTAAGAGCCTCAGTTATTGGTGTCAATTGATATAATGTGTTAAGTAAACTTTAAAAAAAAATGTCAGGTAGCTCTTACAAGTATGCAGATGTTGCCCAAGCAGAATTTAAGTTTGAGACCCCTGACTTACATAGTTTAAAATATTAAATAAATACATAACAAGTACATCTCTGCATGAACACACGAACACTATCTTATTATCCACAGAGACACAATATTTATGCAGAAATTAACATTTTAAATGAAAAAAATAATAACCTATAAAAACAACATACTGTATGCCACAAAGCCTGCAGTTCATCATGTAAATATCACAGTATATCTCATTACCTAGCTTGATTGTAAATAATGCCCACTGGACATTTTCACTTTCACTGCACCCTCAATCAAGATTGTGATTTTTGATGAGAATGAACTGAAGCTCTTGACCTGTCTCTGTATGATTTCATCCACTGCACTGCTTCTACATGTTTGGCCTACTGAATAATTGCAAGAATGAGCAGTTGTAAAGGTATTCGTATTAAGTTGGCTGGTGAATGATATTTCACTGTAAATTACTTAAGGTATTGATGTATATTTGTCCAGAAATGTAAAGGCCAATAGTGAAGACCTGCAAGTTAGATGTGAAGGTTTATTATTATTATTATTATTATTATTATTATCATTATTATTATTATTATTATTATTATTATTATTATTATTATTATTTAAATTAATGAAAGTGAGCAAAACTAAAATAAATTTTCCTTGGCATGAGTGGGAAAAATAATTTTATATGCAATCTGTCTTTTGGAAGTAATGACCACCCTTTCATATTGTTTAGTGAAGTGAGAAGTTTTGACTTATCCTTCTATTTCAACCTGACAATTTTGGTACATGCGGGAAATAATGTGCATCCTGTGGAATGACATACAATTTACCCATCAGCACATCTAGAGTAAATCGCATTGCCAAACCATTTCAAATCGATGAGATGGAAACTGTAGTTAACATAATGCAGTGATGTGGAATAAAGACAAACTGACATGATTTTTTTTAGCAGTAATGAAAAACTGTGTAAGTCTTCATATTGGAAGTGGAATTAGCATTATTAGGAGAGGTCTCTGCATGGTCAGTAGTGTCCTGTCGATCACTCGATGGCTATGTCTGTAGTGACATGGTTACATCTCTATTATGCATATTAAAGTATCTCCATTTATCATAGTTTTATATATGATATGCTTATTTGCAGCTGAACCATGTAGACATCTGCACTACAGCAGGATCTTACTCACTTTTCAAAACACCAGCAGGCACCTCCTTAGCAGCTACATGATTGATCGTTGAAGGACTAAGTGGTAGATATTTTTAATGAGCTGTTAATGAGCTGTGGCCCGAAAAAGAGGAGTTGAGACTGAATCCCAGTGAGAACTTCTCACTGTCGACTGATTTCTCTTCACTCTCCCTTACAGTGTCCAACAACCTGCTGAAGTGTCTGTCACATTTATTACGAGCGAGGGGCTCAGAGGAGCCTGGATCAGAGAGAGAAGCTAAGATGAGTCTCCTGTGCCTCAGGCACTGCACATAACATTCCACTTGAGTTTACTGTAAATGGAGACTGTATATTTAGTCATTAAATTCTTACCTCCAAGAGGTTATGCTGAAGATTTTAGTTAGAGTTATAAAAAGATTGAAAATACTATGCCCACAATGTTTGGCTTGTAAGGTAATTTTTTTTCCTAGCCGTAATTAATAACTTTATTCATATTTTAAGTTCCATTTATCTTAATAGTAATAGCACAATGGCATAAGCAGGGGTTTCATATATGAGTGAGATAAAACATATTCCATACTGATATGTATTTTATAGGTTGTTATTCTGTTCTAGTGGTACTTTTTTTTCTCATATATTTTTTTATTAATTTTTTTTGAGTAACCACTTTATCCTGGTATGGTTCACAGTAAATCATCCTGATCGCATACACATTATGGAGAAAACCTTTTCCAATCATGGAGAATCATGTATATTGTTCTTCTTTCTCCCAAAACAAACTGTAGAAGTCTGCACCACATGTACTCGTTAATTAATATTAATAATTTTATAAGAGCTTAGCACTGTCGCCTTGCGCCTCAAGGGGCTGGGTTCGATTCCCAGCCAGGTTCGATTCTTGTCTCTGTGTGCATGGAGTTTGTATGTGCTTGGTTAGCTTCCTCCCACAGTCCAAAGACATGTTAGGTTAATTGGCGTTCCCAAATTGCCCGTAGTGTGTGTGCCCTGTGATGGATTGGCACCCTATCTAGGGTGTACTCCACCTCATGCCCTAAATCTCCTGCAATAGACTCCAGGCCCCCCACAACCCTAAATACAGGATAAAGTGTTATAGTTAGTGAGTAAAACTTGACACATATTTATTTTGTAATAATTATTAAGAAAGAAAGTTTTGTTCCGTTTTTATTTTTATCCATCCTGTTTTAAAAACATGCAATGTTTTGTAAAACTTGTATAGGTATTTTTGGGGGGATTTTGGCTGATAAAAATAAATGTCCTTAGAAGATATAAAGGCAAGGTGTGATCAACTCAGTTGTTTGCATCATAGTACAAAGCTGATGAAAATAGGGTTGTCTTGACATTTACAAAGCATCTTAAGAAACTTTACTTTTTTTTTTCTTTTTTTTTTTCTTTATCAGGAACCCTTGAGGTTTGCACTTCCTGTAGCTATTCATTTAGTGTTAGATGTGCGAAAATGTTTTTGTGTTTCTTTGTATGTGTGATGTTAACAGTTACTGTTTTGTATTTTTCTTGCAATAAAGCATTCTTTCTCCCATGGTAGATATGTAGTATATATATAATCAGAAACACATTCACTGAAACCCTAATCTGGTATACTTTCCCTGATTTTTAGATGATAACATTTAACATGCAGTGTAGGTAGATCATTTCCTAAGCCACAACACTGACATGCTACCATATCACACAGATGTTTATCTTACATTTTCCTGTATGCTTTATAGTTTAGCTCTCTTTTGCCTTTCCCCCCACTGAATTACACAGAGGCATGCAAGGAATCAAATCATGCGGATATTATGTATCAGTAATGCAATCAGTATTGCACACACACTCTCACACTATTTTTCACCAGCTTTCCTCTAGTTACTCCATCTTCTGCCTCGTTCATAGGGCCATAATTCAGTAATTAATAGAGTTGCACAGGGGTACTTGAGAGAGATATTACCATGCATAATGCATATGCATTGAAAAGACTAAACTCCATATTTCATCATTTTTATTACACCATTTCATAATGTAGGAGTTAAAGACATGTTAACCTTCAGGATCACCCACTCCATAGTAGCACTCCTTAGCTGGTAAATTATCCTGATAACCACGGATCACAATGCCAACATTTATTGTCTGTGTATTGCTGGACATTGAAAACATACAATACAGTAAATGAAGATTAATGAATTAGACCTGCCACCATCAAAGTGTTACAAACTTTAAAGGCGCGGTTGTAAGGAATGACCTGTAGATATTTACAGATTGTTTTAACTTTTTTTTTTTTAATTGTTATGTGACTTTTTTTTATTCTTGTTTTTGTTTCTTGTCATGTGCATGTTATTAGCTTCCCACAGTAGTGCCAGGCTTGATGGGATGAAACACTAAACAGTACTAAACACTGATTAAATTCTAAATCACACGTATCAGCAGTCCTAAAACAATAAAGAAAAACAACAACAGCCACAAAAAAACACTTCTTACACCACTGCTGATGCACTGGTTCATTTCCTGTTATCTTTGTAGTTTTTATTTGCTACTTATTAGTCCCAAGAAATGGGTTAAAACAATGCCATTCATAAAAGCCCGCTCTAGCATTAAACTGCCTGATAGTAAATGTTCAGCTCTAAGGTAAAAAGAGGATGAGCATTAAGTACAAGCAATGATTTGGGCTATTACAGTACATGCTTGTTTGTCTATTGTTAAGACATGAGTTTATATAAATATATTTAACATACAGCTCAAATTACCCATTACTGAACACTTCAATAAATAATTAGAAGATTGTCAGGTAGTTTCTGTGTGATAAACTCTACTTTGAGCTATATAATTTTAAATGAGCTAAAGAACCAAGACCAGCAGTCACTCAAAACTAAAATTTGATATATAACAGGATTCTGACTCCACTCTTGGTATATGTGATTTTATTTGGTTTAGATCAGGTTGCATAACCACAGTGCACTCATTTCTCCAAAGCATTTCTCCAGGTCCCCTAGGCTATCATTTTAACCTAAGGCCAGCTTTCAAAACAGAACTCTCACATTCTTTAGGTAATAAAACACAAGCTAAATGTGAGCTTTGGTGAGATTGAAGCTGTGTGCATTATAGTTTCCCCACTCCTGTCCAGCACATTTTAGTGTTTTTCCTGCTTTAACACATACACATTTATTTATTTTTTTAAACCAAAGCTGAATATATTACCGTGATAAAACTGAGCCACTGAGTGTTCAATGCCATGAGAAAACTAAAATATAAATAAAACAGTTTAAGTGAAAGCTCAGTCATACTCTGCCAGGGAAAACAATGTAGAACAATATATGTATTCACCAGAATATGTCAAAGGTTACCACCAACTGTTTTTCTGCTTCACAGCATGTGGCCTCAAAGTAATTGGGGAAAAAAGAAGAGAAAGGGAAAATTGGAGTTTGATGTCATGTGGATTCTAAATAATTCTGTGCCATTTTTATCTAAGGTTACAAATTTTTTTCTTGTAAGTCATGATGCACCCCAAACCCCAAAAGCATGCTGCAAATGTTAATAATCCCCTATGCAGATCTTGCACAGTAATGAGAGGCTGACCCTTCTCTGTCCTTTGCCTGTGTATTAAATATGATTAAGCTGTCATCTTACTGCAAGGTTCAGCAGTGCACTACAGTGTTGGTTTGACAGCACCAATGGCTCTAGACACAATACTACACTACAGCGTGACAGTGAAGGGTGCCACCATCCAGCCTGCCCTCTCCCTCACCCCTCAACAGTGCACCAGTGCATAAGCATATGTTCCCCATTAATTAAATAAAAAACAAAAAAAGTAATAATAAGGGGCTTATTTTTCAGCCATGTCTAATTCTGCACCCTCAAGGCACTAAACAAACCATTCACAATTAGTATGATGACAACAAAACCTAATGCTGTATAAAAAATTTCAGTCTGTCAGTATTTGTACATTTGATTATAGCTTGTGTAGTCCAAATGTCAGCGATCTGAGAAATCAGCACTTGAATAAGGAGCACTTGAATAAATCCTTGGACTTTGCTGAACCTTAAACTGAAGTAACAGATCAGGACAGCATATGTCAGATTAAGTGCTTGCACTAATATTTACTCTTTCCTGTGAAGGGAAATGTGCATAGTATTTATGATCATGGATGAATTAAACTTTGTTTGAGGCTGTCAGATGGATAAAAAGGAAAGTAATCTTCGCATGCCATCTCTCCACCACGTTCCCTGTTTCTCCTTTGCAGATCCAATCCTGCTGTAGATTCTCCATCAAAAGAGGACTGGCCTTATCACTAGTCCATGCTGCTTTGGAGTCTTGGACATAAAAGTTTGATTGATTTTTGTAATATCCCTCAGGTCAGTGGCACCACAGCAAGGTCAGACTATATACAACACACCCTGCTGGGACTTTTCATCCAGCTTCAGCCACAAGGGGGTTGGAGTCCACCTTTAAAATATATTCACCTCATCCATCCCTCACACAGATGAAAGTGATTCTCATTCAGGTCAAGTTCAAAGAAGTTTTGCTTGTCTGAACTTTGTGGCTGCATCATATAGTTGTGTAAGTTAGACTTCCCACTTATAATCATAATATTTTAGCGTGGTGCCTGGGGCAAAGCTACATGTGGTCCAAAACTGAATAGCTGGTTGCATAAATTGCATGGTGGCTCTTCTACAAGATCAGGTGAGGCAGAGTCCAGCTGTGTATCTCACATGTTAAACAAATTGAAATCTTTCTATAATATTTATTTAAAGCTCTATGTGTTTTAAATTCAATTTAAAAAGCAATTACCTCCTTTCAATGAATATATATAAACTGATGGTCTATTGATCTAGTGGGTTTCTAGATGCTGTGTAATCATGGGGCAGCATGCTCAGTGCCCCCAATTAGAGCCATAGTTATTATTGCACATAATGATTAAAAAAAAAAAAAAAAAATAGGGGAATGGCAACAAGTGTTAATAGAAGCCCCTTGGTGAATGAGTCAAGTTTCTCAGGTTTTAAATAATTTCGGTGGAAGCAATAAAAAGAAAGTTGTTTTTTAACAAAAAAGGCTAGTTTAAAAATTTAGTACATATACTGTACACGTTTGTACAAATAATTTTTATCTAATTCATTGTAACAAATGAAGACAGTTTAATTGCAAAAAGTGTGTTTACGATATACACAACCATTTATGTTGCAGCATACTAATGCATGTGCACCATGGTGTCATTTTTTTCAATAAATGCTGATAGAAAAAAAACGTGGATCATTAAGAATTAAAGTCATTCTTTAATACATGTCTAATTCATGTCATGTTATTATATTACTTTGACATGAAATGTAGGCATACAAGACAAATATAATAATATAAGGGGTGTCTAACAGCAGGACATTAGTGGCAGATCCACTATGGTTGGGTTATCATTTGGGTGCTGTGTGTTACAGGGCGGGGTATCCGTGGACTGGATTTGTTTTTCGTAGAGTTCCATGCTTGCTTAATCAGATTAATATCTGGGGAATTTGGAGGCTGGATCAACATCCCTGAACTCTTTGCCTCCTAAGTGCCATACACAGCAAGTTGTGATGCATTGGGTGTTCTGATACTGTACATTCCTATTCCAGCATTGTTTTCAGAAATGTGTGCTTCATTGGATTTTCTTCTGCAACATATGGTTGTGTAAGTTAGACTCCCCATTTATAATCATAATATTTTAACATGGTTCATGGGGCTACATGTGGTTCAAAACTGAATAGCTGGTTGCATAAATTGCATGGTGGCTCTACCACAACATCAGATGCAGCAGAGCCCAGCTGTGTATCTTACAGCCTTTGTGTCTCTGTTCCTCTCACCTTTACTGGTATATAATTGATAATCAAAGTTATTCAGGTCACCTGGCGATGGTGTTAGTTTTGTTGCTGATTGGTATACTGTATGTGTACTGTACATGAAAAAGCTTATTTAGAGACAACTTAAAACTAACTTCATAAAAAATGTGTAGAATTTCTTACCAGCAATTTAACTGAACTGCATACTGTATACATACAATTAATTAAAAAAAGTTATAGCTGTCTTTTGCCCTGACACCTACACACACATACATACACAGATGCCCTCATTATTTGCACTGTCCATTCTCACCTGTTCTGAATCATTTTTGTTTACCATATTGTATGATATTTACACGTCTTTGTATCCAGTATGTAATTTGTAAAGTACCACTAATTTTCAAACGTGATTGAAATCTGCTCATTTCCTTTATTATTCTGCTTTTTTCACTTTTTTTATTTTTCCTTTAAACATTATTTCGATCGCATTTTTATGGAGTTGTTTTTTTGTGACTGTGTCTGCAGTTTACTATAACTCAAGGTTAGATTATGAACTGTACATTTGGTGAGCATCAACAAATCCTCTACATTCAAATCTGTGTGGGTCTCTTTGTTAGTGTCTAATTAAGGAGATAGTCTGGCATGCTCAGTAAAGCAGAATTTTTAAGTGTGGAATGTTTAATCAACTTGGAGAAATGAAGTAATTAAAATTGTTATGTAGGAAAAAAAAGTACAAAAGTAGACAAACTGTGTCAGTCTTGGGTTCCTTTAATTTACATTAAGTTGGAAATTTGCACTTATTAGACATGTATGGTTACAAATCAACTGTGTTAGATGAAAGTTAATTTGTTTCTTTTAATTTAGCACTCATGGGTGTCATTTCACCACAGACTCTGCCTTCTACTCTTTCCACTCCTAGACTATGTTTATTTTGTAGCAAGAATCCAGATGTTTCAGCCCCTTTGCTCATTAAATTCCATGAGGGTGGTGGCAGACACTCATATCAAAACTCTTTTTTGTGACACTTCCATCTCAAAGATTAGATGAAAACATATGCAATTAAAGAGTATAGAACAAACAGCCATTACTTAGTTTTCACACCATCATGTCTGAGTAAGTGTAAAGAAAAGAAAGAAAATGAGAGTAAGCTCCAAAGTAACCAGCAATTCTGGTTTAATGATCTGGTTTATTTACATAGATTTGCTTTAAGTTAAACAGACGAACACATACCCACAAAAACATGCAAAATCAGGTTTACCCTGCCCCTGTCACTGTGTTCTCTCTTTAATGTTTATTGACCTGCATTTCTCCCAATTTGCAGTTGTAAGATATTATTTAATAAGTAGCCACATTAACTTTGTAATATTGCACTGTCATGTGAGTCCTCATGGACTTCTTGACTAGGTTGCAAAGCCTGAAGATTGGATTTAGACCACAGAATCTAATGAGACAATCTATTGCATCTGAATTAGATCAACCTTGCTTTGTTATTCCGAATTAGCCCAACCACCCGCATGTGCACATGCTCCCGGGTAAATCCCGCTGCAGCCGTAAAAAGATTGTATGAAAGAAGTATAAAACATTACAGAATGCAATGTTTACTTTTAGATGTATAGGCCATATTCCTTAATGCCCACTCTCACATACAATATACACACAAGTGGAGAAAAAAGCAATAACAAACCAAGTCTTACAAGCACACCTCTCTGTCCTTGATTGTTTATACAGGTTTGCACAGATTGCCAACCCTCTGGGAGAAATTAAAAACCTCACACACACACACTTGTTTTAATGCATTTTTTATGCAACTGTCCCTTTTCCTTAATTACCCAAGACCCCATGTGCTTACAGATTTATGCAGTAAAAAGCCAGGTGAGTGCCTCAAGTGTTTATGCAGCATGAATAACTGATGATCAAACTAAAGCACACATGATTATCATCCTTGAAAACTGTATTTTTGTCACAATGGTGACTATTGACAGAGGTTTCAATGGTGAATTGTCTGGACATAAAAGTCTAAACTTATGATAGGTCTGCTGTTGTTTGTTCCAAACGACATTCAAAGAGAAAATTATTTTCAAATAACAAAAGATGTCATGAGTGAATGACAAAAAAAAATAAAAAATTGGAAAAGTGCATTCCTTTTTAAAAACCATTATCTATGCTCTGAATTGAGAATAAATATAATACATAATAAAAAGGAAAATAATATTCTAATATTGTCAGAATCTTTATTAAAGAGAGTTCTTGTGACTTGTTCAGCAGCCTCAGGCTGCATCAGCCTTGTCTTTTACAATGGGTCATGTGTTTTAATAAAATAGACAGAGAAGTCCATTTTGTGTCTAGTGTTTAGCTATGCATGCACAAGTTCTCATTTGGTGTTGTATACGCTAGCATATCATAAAGTAATTAATGTTTTGTTTAGGTGTAAAAACAAAAGCATGTGACAAAAGCTCTTGCTCCGAGATCAGGTGCCTTCTAAGGCAAAAATTCATTTTTAATGGTAAAGCTTAGTAGTCCTATCTTGCCCTATTGCCTTAATACTGTATGATGTTCAGTTATGGACTGCTTCAATCATTTGACTGCAGTAGTGTTCAGAGATAGTAATTGATATCATGAGAGCATGTTTTGTACAGTATATCAATAACATAATGTACGATAGTTTTTAAAAAGGCCATACCTAACTATGTCATGCTTCTTGTTTTAAGCATTCTTCTTTTTTGTAATTACAGACACAATGCAAATATTTTTTAAATAAATCATTGGATAGACTTCTTGGAACATAGAAACTTACCATCACCCAATGAGCCACCACAATCACTCATCAGAGTCCATTCCTGATATTTTATTTCCCCAACTCATCAGATTATTGATGGATCTGTTTAATCCTCCCTAATCTCAGTGTATATACAGTAATCATATATTGTGTAGGTCCTTCTTGCGTCACCAAAAACAACTCTTAACTATCAAGGCATCGACTTCACAAGACCTCTCAAGTTTGTGAGTTTCTAAGTGAGGCCTGCATGGATCTAGTGATGGGTCATTCATGAACGATTTGTCCTTTTTGAACAAGTCTTTAACCTGACTCAGAAGAACGAGTAGTCTCAGAGAGTGATTCGATCATGTTCTACTGGGCGTTTATGCGCAAAGCATCGCAAAACCTCCGTAGGTTATGTATAGGAAACAGGAATGAGTAGTTACCTTTCAGTCTTTTGGTCCGAGTCATTCTTTCTTTTGTCACGTGACCCCCATTGACCAGTGGAATAGATTCAAAGGAACGAACGTTTCAGACCAGAAGATATGAGAGGTGAATGACTCATCTATGTCCTTTGCTGCATTGTAATATTTTCATCATTGGAACTATAGCCAAAATTTGTGTATGTAGAAGTGTTGGGGGTCTGTTTATTGAAAATGTAACATTTTAATTTATTTCTGATCAAAAGAACTAAATGACTCAAAAAAGATTCATTGTGATGATGAGATTTAAAGAACCAAGTCACTAACCCGGTTTTACCGCAGTTAAACCCGCAGCTGGTTAAACAGATTGAGATCTGCATATACAGTAAATTTAGAGACCAAAACCAAACCTTGAACACTTTTTCATGTTCCTTAAACCATTTTCAAATGCTTTTAGGCCACATTATCTTGCGGACAGTGCCAGTGCCATCGGGGAATACTTCATCTACAACGATTTTTGGTAGGTGTTACTTATCAAATGAATATCCACATGAATGGGAGGACCCAGTGTTTTCCACAGAACATTACCCAGAGCATCAAACTGTCTTCTTCTCATAGTGCATCCTAAAGCAATCAACTGCCCACGTAAGTGAAGTGCTCACACCTACCCATTCACATGATATAAAAGAAAAAAAATCATCCATCAAACTAGGCCATCCTCTTCCATTGGTCCATGGTCCAGTTCTGACGTTTACATGGCCATTGTAGCTTTCAGCAGTGGACAGGGCTCAGCATGGGCACCCTGACCAGTCTGTGGCAATGTAGCACCCCCACACACATCATGCTGTGATGCACTGTGAGCTTTGACACCTTGCTATCATAGCCAAAAATAACTTTTTCTGGAAATTTTGCTCTAGTAGCTGTTCTGTGTGATTGGCTTAAACAGGCCAGTCTTTGCTTCCTATGTAGGTTAATACTGTATGCCCTGGACGCCTATGACTTTGTCACTACTACTTTTGGTAGGTACTAACCAGCACTACCACAAAGGACATGCCACCTAACTTCTCAGCCATCACAATGTGGTTCTTGTTAAATTATCTCAGATCCATATGCTTGTCTATTTTTTCTGCTTTTAGCACACCAACTTGACATCAATATAAGGAGATGATCAATGCTATTCACTTTATCTCTCAGTGCTTCTAATATTATGGCTAATTGATCTATACCAGCTTACTCACTTCTCATCTTTGTCTAAGGTTTTGGCATTTTCCTGTGTGCATGTCTGAGACTGTTTTCTCTGCTTGTTATTTTTTTGTTTGACCTTTACTTCTTGCCCTTCAGATCTGCACTGAATGTCTGATCGATTGACCTCTGCCTTAATTCGACTATCTGGGTTGTAAAGAAAGGTAGCATGCATAGCCTGCTGCCTCTCCATAAGATGGTACCTGGATCAGGGCAAAACAACCTATAAATATCCACCACAAATGTAGCATCATGTTACTCAGATAGAAGAAGTATGAAGTATTCAAGAGCACAGTGTGTATTGACTGCAAACTCCATCCAGAGTGAAATGAGTTTTTCAGGATACCACAGAGTAGCAAGCAATATTGTCAGCAAGATCCACATGTCAATCACTTTCCCAGGCTGTAAGTCTGAAGAAGGCTTGGAAACTGCTGTGTATCCACATCCTACAAATGCATCGTGTTATAAAGGAATTTAAATGTTTTAATAATCTTTTTCCTTTACACACCCAGCTGTGACTTATACTCTGGTACTTAGTGTAACACATCTGATTCTGACTTTCAGCTTTTTCAATCTTTATTTTTTTTTGTTTCAGTAATTACACAAAAAGTAGTCTCTAATCAAAGTAGCCTATAAGGCAATAATGTTAGAAAGCAACTTACTCTTGATTGACTACTTAAAGTGCTTTTTTTTTTTTTTTACTTTAGTTTTTTTGAGCAGCTACAGTGCATAGCTGCGTATCTCCATAATAATACTAAATATGAGGCGCTGTATAGGGCTTAAATCAAACTTCACTCATGCACACACATATGAAACACTCACACATACATATACACTACTAACTGCTCAAACAACTACATATGAAATGCACACACACACACATACATACTCTCCGCGCACACACATACATACTTTCCACGCACATACATACATACTTTCCGCACACACACACACATACTTTCCACGCACACACACACACACACACATACTTTCCGTACACGCGCACAAAGCGAACTGTAGCAGTGTAATTACAATAATTTACATTTTAATTAAATTAAGAAACTATTCGTATTATATAGGCTAGTAATCTGTAAAAATAAATAAATAAATAAATAAATATACATCTCCGTACATCATGTAACTTAATCGAATAATTCATTCGTAAAGTTTAAACGTTTCAATACGTTATATTTAATGGTATCAGTTTATGTTACAATAAATATTCTATATTTAATGTCCGTAGCGTGAAATTTCCACAGCAGCAGCGACAGGTATCCGAGGTGCTTGTGTTACCATGGTAATGCAAGGAGGAAGTGACGTTGCATGGTGTTCTGAATAGTGGAATTTTGTAGAGTGAAGTTCCCTTATCAGACATTTCCTGCGCAGGGAGTAGGGTGTAGGGAGTAGGGTGTAGGGAGTAGTAAGAACTTCATTTTCCCTGATTAGTAGTAGCGTTTCTTAAATAGACAGTTAATGCAGTTTAGAAGACAACGAGTAATTTATTTATCACCACAAAAGTGGGTGATATGGAGGGTCGGAGCAATGTTTAAATTTCCGATTCAGAGTCCCGTGGGATTCCGATGAGTTAGTTATTCTTCATATTAGCGAAGGCGAGGAAACACATTTCACAAAAAATGTTCTGTTTCTGTTGTAGGATCCGACATATTAGCCACAGATTCCGTGCTTCAATTTTCTTTTTGCAAATCATTACCTGCGTTTTCTGCCGCTGCAATATTTAGAGGTTATGTGGACAGTTCTGAATACGCCATGTAATTGAGCAGTGATGATCCTTATACTGTCCTACTCCGTCTTCTAAACTGTCCAACAGCAGGCTGTGTACAAACCAGTACTACCATTCAGGGAGAATGAAGCGAAAAGTCCGACTACACTGAAATGCCTTCCGGTTACACTGAGAATCTCATAGGTGAATGTGCGTGAAGAGTTTGTATGTATGTGTGTGCGCGGAGAGTATGTATGTATGTGTGTGTGCGCGCATTTCATATGTAGTTGTTTGAGCAGTTAGTAGTGTATATGTATGTGTGAGTGTTTCATATGTGTGTGCATGAGTGAAGTTTGATTTAAGCCCTATACGGCGCCTCATAACTAAACATGCTTTGCACAGTTAATGGGGATGTGATAATCCTTTTAACAATGACAACAATAACAACAACATTAATAATAATAATAATAATAATAATAATAATAATGTTGCCAATCATTTTGCATGATTTGAAAATGAACTAGATAAGGTGAAATGCCTGAGGTCAGCTGTGATACTCTGTCAAAACTGTTCCAATTTGGACTGAAGTTATAGTGTAGCCTTCTTTAGTTGTTCCACTTCCACCCCAGCAAACCTTTATAGGACTCATGCTGTTCACAAACGCACCGGCATGCTGGACAGGTTTGGGGCCCTTTAGTTTCAGTACAGTAAACTTTGGAGAAGAACTACATACTGTATTTGGATGTGATGGTCAGGTGCTCATGTCTTGTACTTTGGCTGTAATGCATAAATTGTAACCAAAAAGGTATCAGTTACTGTGAATCTTTTTTGCTCCTAAACATTGATTATCATGCCCATGGATGTTAGATATTAATATTTTTATCATCCTCTGTAGCTGCTGAGAGATGCTGTTATTCTCCAGACAGACAGAGACGTGTGCACCATCTACAATCATTAGAAGTATTGAACTGGGTTCCTGACAGCATAAAATAGTGTGCGCATTTGTTTAATTCAAAAACAATACTGAACTGGTTATGTGAAAAAGAGAAACACTGTGTAATATCTTGTCATGTCACATATCGGTTTGGGGAAAAAGTAGCATGTTAATAAAAATGCTATCTATGCATAAAAATATTACTAAAATAGGTTAAGCACATAGAATAGTAAATTGTAGATAGCTCCTTCACAACACCACACCTGCCGTCTTTCACCCACAACAAAGACTAGAAAGACGAAAATAAAATTCTAACTCTCTTTCTTTAGGGCTTGATTGGTTTCTATTAATTGGCTGCTCATTTCCTTTCCTCTCCCCAGATCCTCTGTTCCTCATGGTAATGGCTTAGATGTGTGGCAGTCAGACAAACACACAGAGGGGAGAGAGAGAGAGAGAGAGAGAGTGTGTGTGTGTGTGTGTGTGTGTGTGTGTTGGGATAATGGCTAGAGCATTAGGAGCTATACAATGGTAGTGTGTTGTTAGTACCATTAGCATTGTTTCAGACACTGCGAGAGCAGCATGCTAAGATATTGCCTTCTGGGCACACTGATGATTGATTATTTTAAACATTTGCTGCCTACTAATGCTCTCAATACATCTTCACTGCTTGTCAATAATGAACTGATGATGAATATGTAGACTGAGAGAGATCAAATACAGACAAGCTCAGTTACATAATGCCTTAATGATACACTATCCCAAAACCTGCAGATTTAGTCTTAGAATACTATACAATAAAACCACAGATATAGATACACATACTGTATACACACACAGACACAGATGATTTGCCACATAAAATCAATAAATATTTAATGAAAATGAAGGTCATATCACTCCAACTGAGACTTTTTTCCTTAGTTCTTCTAAACAGCATTTTCCCTCCATCTCCTTTCGAAAACAAATGCATATTTGACCTGTTCAGATATAATATTACACTCTGTACTAAGTTATTGTCCTGGTGTGAGTGTACTCAAGATTCAAACACTTTCCAATTTTTAGGCTGGGTTGGCAAGCTGTGAGATTCTTTGCTTTTTTCTCTCCTGTGGATTAAACACTTCTCACTAATAACTGCTCTTGAGCTGAAAACCTATTAGGAGAGAGGTAAAATACTGAGAAGGACCATTATCGTGATGTTCAGTTCAAAAAATGATAAGCATAATTGCAGAAATTTAATCAGTGTCCAGACTACTGTGGATTTCAAATCTGTTTTAAGAAATGAAGAGAGAAAATTAGGGTACGTTAAAAGAATTTAGGAACGTTCATGATGTCTGTCTGTAAGATGCACGTATACACCGATCAGCTATAATATTACAATGCAAAACGATGCCAAATATTATGTAGAGTCCCCTTGTGCCGGATGGGCAGCTCCGGCTCCTCAGGGTATGACTCCACATGACCTCTGGAGGTATAATGTGGTGTCAGCTACCAGGATGTTGGCAGTCGGTCATTTGGGTTCTGTGGATTGTTTGTCTGGTGCAATTCATGGATGCTTGATTGGATTTGATCTGGGAAATTTGGAGCCTGTGTTGGTGCACTGGGGGTTCTGATGCATGATGATCTTTTGTGGCTACATTTGTTTTGTTTTGTTTTTTTGTTTTTTTGTAGGATCGTACTAGATGGGCTAGCCTTAGCTTCCCACAGGCATAGATGAGTCATGAGTGACGGTGATCCTGTCACCAGTTTACAGATATATAATTGATAATTCCTATTAATATTTAAATAATACATGGCAGTAGGGTAGTGGTTAAGGCTCTGGGTTACTGAGCGGAAGGTTAGGGGTCCAAGCCCTAGTACTGCCAAGTTGCCATTGTTAAAGGCTTGAGCAAGGTCTTTAACCCTATCTGCTCCAGGGGCGCTGTATCCTGGCTGACCCTGCACGCCGACCCCAGCTTCGTAACTGGGATATGCAAAAAAAATTATTTCACCGTGCTGTAAGGTGTGTGACAAATTATTAATGTTATGGTTGATTGGTGTATGTGCCATCTTTTGACAGTACTTCAAGGCATTTAGCTTCTTAGTCGATTAATCATTGATACCTTAACTGCCTTAAATATAGCTCTATCATATTTTAATGTTTTGCACCTGGACTGCCACACGGAAAATGGGATGTTAAGCAAGTGCACTTAGTTAAGCTGTAACCATGCAGAATGGATTATTGATCGCCACATCACTTCATTAAATTGCAGTTGACTAAATAGGGTTTTTCTGAACATGAATCACAGGGAGAAAATTTACAAGATTACACCATGCTTTAAGTAAGAAGAAAATAGTGTTCCAACAACATCATGACAAATAAAAATAAAAAGGAACAAATTATATTGGCTAGGAATTGAGTAAGCATTAGATAATTTCAATTATCCTTAACACAGATTCTGTAGATCTCCTGGAAAAGGCTGCTCCCATCAGAATAGAAATGCTACACATGGGATAAATGTAATCAGTCAAACATATTGATTTGCAGTGACTTGTGGATGCAAACTATGCCAGCAAAATGCCACCATGTCATACCAAGGCCAGTGTTTATTTACATTAATTTGTTGCCTGTCTGTATATTTTACCTGTCTGTGAGGGAATGTTTTAAAGACTACATACTGCAAACACGTTTTGATATACAGTATGTGTGACCTGGATTTTCCCTGTCAGACAAGACACTGGCTTGATTTGAATATGAGGTTGGGATTTGAATATAATGATATGATGGTTTGATGGGCAGGTGTGCGCTCTTCATCCTGGAACAGCTGGTGCTCACAATCAGCTGGAAAGCTCTGGAAAGCTCTGGAAAAATTTTGATAATGCACACATTCTCCTTTTGGCCTCTGTGTTCAGTGTATAACATTTATAAAAAGCCTTATTTCTATCATGTCAAAACATGATAGTGTGAGGGACAGAGAGAGAGAGAGAGAGAGAGAGAGAGAGAGAGAGAGAGATTGATGACTGTCATAAATCAATGTCTGCAAATACATGAGTATGATTCTTTTGGGTATAACTACCTACACTAAATCACACATTGACACTTTTGCCTACACACATAGCCTGTGGAAAGGAAAAATACAGTCTGCATGACTCTTAGTAATCTTAGTTCCATTTTCAATATCACTTTTAGATGGAGGATATTTGTTAATGATTGTTTTGAGTTCTGCACTTCCTGGCAGCTCCTTCAATTATTTTTTTCATGGACATGAAAGCTAAGCATTGGCTTTCACATCTGTCCCTGCCATTTTTATGATAGTACAATGGATATCTACTTGAGTTCAGTCTAAAAGGCTGTCTCTGAATGAGAATTTATGTTGGGGAATGGAAGGGAATTTGCATGTTTTCATTACCCATTACTCTAGCAATCTTCTGCCAACAACAACACCACACACACACACACACACACACACACACATAGAGAGAGAGAGAGAGAGAGAGAGAGAGAGAGATTGCATATACACATAAACTTTTCATTTGTGATATGAGGGGCTTTTTCAGACACAGGGTTGTGAGAAAAACAGATTATATCAGGCTGTATACAGAATATAAGATTAGCAGGAGGTGTGAATACATCTAAAGTGATGAAATGTCATTCTCTGTAGAGCATCAAAACAGACTCCACTATGACAAAGGTCAAGAAAATGGAAGGTCAGAGTCTTTTCATAGGTTAATAGTTGTCAGTTCATTGTGACATTAATTTACATTTCAAGACTTACTGAAGATGATTCATAAAAAATTATGAACCCAAAAGAATTTTTACATTTTACAAGAGGTTTAAAAACATATTCGTCAATTAGGCTGATGGTTTACTATTAAGCTGTTGAAAATTATCAACGGTCTTGGCTGCTGAATTCAATTTCCACCAGTTCTGTTTATATCTGCTTTGTTCTTTTCAATTAGTCGTCCATTTAAAGCACTTTCATGCTTGTATATTTTCAGTCTTTAATCTTTAATCAGCATGCTTCCTACAATCTCTTCCTCTGTGCTGCTCTTCTCTTCAAGTTCTTCTTCACTGCCCACATTTCACTCCTTCTGTTATTCCTCTGCCTTCTCCATCTACTGCAATCTATCTCTTTTTCTTTTTAGCTCAGGAGACTCCAGCAGAGACAGCCATCAATCAGAGCTTAGCAGATGTATCAGAGCATCAACGGTAATAAACAATTAATTGTTAGTGGTTAGAAGATGCGAGACTCAAGGGGCAGAGCAGAAGTGTTGGTACTAAGGAATTTCCTCTCATCACTATATTGAACTGGTTTTCTTTTTCCATAGGATCATCATGGCATTCAGTAACCTTCTGTCTCATTTACCACATCAGTAGGGGTCTCATGGTGGCTGGATATAAGTGGACACCTTTCTGCTTTTACGAACATGAGAGAAAATTGATTATCTCATCTTAATCTCATGAAATAAGATTTCAGAACTTTGTTGCATTACTCAGATTAAAGTATGCAGCATTGCAGTACCTAATTATATAATCCTGTAAGGGGGTATTATTATTTAACCATTTTTTCAAGACCTTTGTATGCCGGATACATTTAAAAAGCAATATTCAGCACAAATAGATTTTTTAATAAGATATATCCAATGCCTAAAAGATCTTTGTGAAATATTTTCCTGGCTGCATCACAACCTTATGTAACTGGAAGTCTTATTATGTTGGCTGTTATATTACAAAGCAATTAATGCCCTATATTTCTATGATCAGTGTACTCACTTGGTTAAAACTTTATCAAGGTAAACTTAACACAAATGTAAATCAGAGGAGGTGGATTTGATCTACTGTGTTTTCTTCTATTTACCGGAAAGGGTTTTTTCAAAAGGTGACTTTATTAACTCCTGGTGTTGCTACAGTAGCAGCGTTAGGCTGTAGTGCATGTCAGAGTATGTCAATAAGCGTGCACATCAAGTATGAAACAAAGGTAACATTCATGCTGCATGTATAGCTGGCTCCGAAAGTATTTGAGAAAAGACATAACTTTTGTATTTTTGCTCCTGTACAGCACTGCTGTTCATTTGAAATGAAGCAATCACGATGTAATTGAAGTGTAGATTTTCAATTCAAGGGGCTGAACAAAAATATTACATCATGTGTTCAGGAATGGTGGCCCTTTTGTACAAAGTTGCTCCATTATTTAAAGTACAATATAATGGGCAACTGCCTGTTAACCAACTTGAGGTCCGATTGTGGCCTGTTTCTTATGATGCCTGATTAGTGGGATAAAATGTCGATCCCTATGGTGATCTTGCATTTGGTAGCTGTTCATGGGAACTTTCAATATGCAGCCCAAAGAGGTGCTGATACAGTACAAGCGGAGGAGGCAGAATGACTTTTGAGAGAGCCACTTTATGAGTGGCCAAAATTTGATCCAAAATGCCCATAATTCTGAAACTTGCAAGATGCAAAATCTTGTTAAATTCATTGAATTAAAACTAAACTTCTACAATTTTACTCTACACTGTTCAGAATAAACAGGCAGAACCGCGGGCATCTAGATGTGCGGCTGGTAGGTGACACTGCTGCAAATGCAATCAACGCGGACCAGGCGGCATGTCGATTTAAGGGCCCTGATACCTGTGCACTTTGTGTGATCATTAGGAAGTACCGGTAAGGAATCGGGGCAAAGACAAAGGCAAAAAACCCAGCCAACGTCTTCACAAAAAGCCGGCATGATTGAGCGAGAGTTAGAGAGGGTCTGCTCTTAGTCTCAGTTTAAAGAGAAATCACACATAAGCCCTTAGTGAGGGTTCACTTGCCCAGTGAGGGGCAGGAAGTTTATTTTTAGTTGTCAGAGCTCTGTTCGGTCTCGAGGAGATGGCAGAGTTCTGTTTATTTCATGTTTTCGTTTTTCTTGAGTTATTCTTTAGTTCCACTAAAGAATCCCACACTATCTCCAAATGGGAAGGTCTTCTCATGAGTATGTCATAATCACTCTCAAACTCCTATTTTGTTGACCCCCTCCAAAGCCCTTCTGTTAATATTATTACACCTCGTGGTGTGGCTCGCTAACCCGCACCACATAGCAATATTGATTCATTAATGTCAGATCCAGAGGCAAAATATGAATATTGCATCAGTGTCCAAATACACTATCAGACTATAGTGTGTGTGTGTGTGTGTGTGTGTGTGTGTGTGTGTGTGTGTGTGTGTGTGCGCCCTAGGCATGAGATACAGTAAGTTTGTTTAATGGGAATAATTGAAAATATAAAGGAGAAAACCTTTACTTATTTGCCCATGCCCCCAAACACAGCTATTAAAAATACAGAGCAAACTTTATCTGAGGATATTAGACACCCACACACAACACACACACACACATACACACACTGCACACTATTTATGAAATGATAGGTAGGGTGCTTAGCTCCATTATGTCATATCCTATACAGCAAGCAAACAGAATGAATAGGAAGCTATTAGAGATTTATTATAAGATGGGGGATTTTACTTGGATTATGGGGGGGATGTTAGATTAAACTACATAGCTATAAGAAAACACTACTATGGGTAAATCTAATACTTACGATTTTCCTGCTGGTAGAGAAGCAATTCCAACTGAAGACATTAATCAGGATGATTCTGTAATGACCATGTTTGATCAATCAATGATCAAGACTATTTTTAGCTCCACACATAAATCCTGGCTCGGCACAGCTTCCAGGGCAGTAGAAATACTGACAACATGGAGAATTATTGGCATTCTACAAACTATTCTACAAAAAAACTATTCTGCACTATCCTGTGGAAAAGTGTTAAGAAAAACTCTAATGGTATTATTTAAAATCCCTCAGGACTATCCTGAGATTGCTTATCTTTTTTAAGAAACCCCAACTCATTGTTACACATTGGGATAAGACAAAAACATAAAAGCACGTTCAACAGGAGTAACGAATCTAGCAAATCAGTGCCACAGAATGTTAACCTCTTAAGATGTTTAACATGCAAAGTTATTAACACAGCCAATAAATCAGAGACCCCACAGAATCAGCCTTTGTCACTCACTACTCCTCATGAGCAGTAACAATCAGTTTTACATCATAACAGTCACAAGAAAATTCACTTATCAGTGATTGGTGCATCTTTGTTCCATAGAAAATAAAGAATTTGCTGTTGAATCACTTCAACAGACTGAACAATAACAGTTATAGCATCTCAGTTTGCATTTCTAGCATTTCATTGTTTGTAATTTGTTTAAAATCCTCCAGCATTTACTGTAATGGTGGCGATAGATTCTACATAATTTACTCGCTCACTCTTTCTCTATACCACTTATCCTGTTCAGGGTTGTTTGAGGCCTGGAGCCTTTCCCAGGGAATTTTGTGCATGAGAACATGCAAACTCCATGCACACAGACTCAAAGGCCTGAATCCAACTCTGACCTTGCAGGTGCAAGGCAACAGTGCTACTCACTACATTAATTCAGATTTTTGTGGCACATTTTCTGTTTCATAATATATTACCTATATATGCTTTTTAATTATAGTTTTTGTTCTTCTTTTTGCTGCTGCTGTTTTACTTTTTAAAAAATTACATCCCATATTCTAATGGTTTATAGTTTAATGTTCAATTTAATGTTATGGGACATCCATGGAATATTTTTTGTCAGACTTACATTATAGCAGCTATGAACAGCTTTTCCTTTGCCAACATCTTTCGATTAATTACATTCGAGAATTCAACAGCACTGTGGTACAAAAGTCATTTTTTGACAAACACATCTGTTGTTTCAAACATCATTTTGATTCACAGCCTGCAGCATCAGAAGCACTTTGCTTGAAAAGGTGATAAATGACTTTTGTCCAGAATGTCTTATATCAAAGGGGAATTTGAATTCTTTGCCAAGTTTGTTACTGTACTATCTCAACATTTACACTTCCAAATACTTCCTGGATTTGAACCTGAAATCTATCCCCGAGTTAAAAACTTTTCACTTAGGTTTAATATGGACCTCTCATGTACTCTACATGATACAGTACACAGCTTATTCTCCTGTAATATATGAAATGAGATTCCTAGATCTAAAGCATCTTCAGAATTTATTAAGGTGTTTTAGGCAAATTGGTGTTTAACAAAGTGTATGCTGCTGGAAATTATTCAAATGACAAATCAGTCAAAAGACTTAAACCACATTTGACCTCAAGCTATCAAACCACCATTCTTACTAATTCTGGCCTTAATGACATTCGCAGCATGTGAAGCACTTACAGCTCCTATGCCCTTCTTCCTTCTACACAGCTTCTATGAAGACACATTGCTAATTGTTGAGCTTTGAGAGCTCCAACCCCCTGCTGCAGCCTTCTGGACCTTTGGCATTTCACACTGTCTGAGAGTGACATTGGAAGATGTGTTTGGGCAGAAATTAAGAGCATTAGCAGCAGAAGACTTGACCTCTCAGTACAGAAGCACAGAGGGAGACATTTTTAGCCCCATCATTCTATGAGGAGGAATTACTATTGCCTCTAGTAAAATCTTATTGGCAACTTCAATTTAGCAAATCTGCCTTAACTAAATGAAAGTCATGTATTAAGAAGGCAACATCTGCTCTAGTGTTACATGCTCATCACAGGAATCAAAGGTTGCAATAGACACTGACATTGGGACAGAAAACATAATAGAAAACATGCAAATGGAAAAAACTTAAGCAAGTTAATACAAACAGCAAAGAGTGGCTGAATACAATCTAAGTCATTTGTGAGAAAGGCAAATTGCTATATTTATAATGTAGAGTAATCTAATCTGCAGTATATTAGATATGTTGCATACATACTGTAGACTCCAGAGCTATGGTAATGCAGGTAAGATGCTTTTTTTTGCTGTAGTTATTCTCATTAGGGGCTGTCAGTTTGTAAAAATTTGAAAACTTCTCAAGTTAAAAATTGGAATCATTTAACTTAAATGTGCTCAGGTTCATACATGTGTATTACACAGTTTACTCAGGTGACTTCCTGGTACAGTAGATTTGTTGCACAGGTGGGTAGAGTAGTCCAAACTTGTACTCAAGTAAGTGTAGGTAAAATAATATTACTCAAGTACTGTAGAAGTAAAAAGCAGTCATCCAAAATATTACTTAAGTTAGGGTAAAAACGTATTTGGTGATAAGTACTGAGTAACTGTTTCATCGTAATCTCCAGTTTATTTATTATAGAAATTATGTAAGCAGCCAGACAAAATTATAAAATAATGTAAAATTTTTGACATTTTCAAATAATAAAATTAATTAAATAAATAAAATAAATGAATAAAATAATAAATAAAGTTTTAAATAGTTTTTTTAAACTATTTTGCTATCTTTGCAAAATAGCACAAGGAAACAGGAAACACAGATTTCCTAACCTTACTTTTTCACAACATAAAGCCTTTGAAAAAAAAAAACCCACTGTAGGTAACATATGTATGTTTGAACAGTATAAACTATTTCCAGTGTAAGATATACTGTATGTTCAGTTGTCCTTTAAATGGCTCAGCAGATAAATAACATTAGAACATGTGTACAAGAGGTCTCACTTTACCACTTTACTGTCCAGCAGAACAAATGTAAGAAACTTGTATTTTTAGCCTCTAGCTTATTTACTAATTATATGTAAAAATTACAACATAATAAAAATAAAACAGCTAAAGTAACTGCGATGTATGTGTCGACTGTATGTGTCGAGTGTAGCCGAATGTAGTGGAGTAAGAGTAGCATTTCTTTTTCGCAAATCTACTCAAGTAAAAATAGAAACTATGGTGCAGTAAGACTACTCACGAAAGTACAGTACTTTTTTTTTTTAAGTTACTTAGGTAAATGTAATGGAGTAAATGTAACTTGTTACTACCCACCTCAGATTTATTGCTAGCATTTGTTGCATTCACTGCTGTGGCCTGGCTTCATTTTGCAGTCAAGGAACCAATCCCAGCCACTTTCAATGTCAGTCCCAAGCCTAAATAAATTGGGGAGTGATATGCAGGGAAAGGCATCTGATGTAAAACCTTTGCCAAAATAAATATGTTAGCCCGTTGATCCAGTGTGGGAGCAGGGAAAAGTGGCACGAATGCTTTTCAGACTTCCTACATTCCTGAATTAAGAAAACCTACAGATTGCTTGTCACATTTTGCTCCTATAAACCCAAAACATCTTTGCTAAAAATGGTACTAGTGATGCCAGACCAAGGGTCATAAACACTTACTTAACATGATGTTATTGACGTCCGCATCTAAAAGCATTAACATCTCTCCATGATATAATTTTGCAACTTTGAATGCTGATTTGAATGCTTAGCCCGGGGAAAAAAAGGTTTTTTTTTTGCCCAAGTGAGAAAAGGAGCAGACAAACCATGAGCAAGGTGAAGTAACTTAATATATGTAGAAATATAGCATCTGGTCTGTCCAGACTGAACTAAGTTTATCCTAAAATAGTTTTACTCCTTATTATCATACAGTCACTTGCCTTCCAGCACATTGTTGGGGCTGAGCTTCTCTCATGCCAGGACATTTACACCAAACAGTGCCTGAGGAAGGCTTGGAGGATTTACAAAAACCCTAGCTACCTAATCCACAGGCTTTTTGCCTTTGGGCAGACGTAAGGGCAGTATTAGGAAACCACACACACAAACGCACACACGCACACATACACATATACAGTATACACACAGTTACTCCCCACTGGCCTTGAGGCTGCTGAATAACTGTACTAGTCAGCCATCAATTCAACATTATCTTCATGTAGGGAAAGTACTTACAGAGTGCAGTTTAAGTAAAGCACACAACACTTTACTTATTCACCTAATTGTTTACCATTACCTCACTCACTCACACCTGGAGCCTGTCCCAAGAGACTTAGGGCACGAGGCGGGGAACACCCTGGACAGGGTGCCAATCCATCACAGGGCACACACACACACATTCACACACTACGGGCAATTTGGGAATGTAATCAGCCTAACCTGCACATCTTTGGGCTGTGGGAGGAAACCGCAGTACCCAGAGGAAACCCGGCAAGCACGGGGAGAGCGTTCACACAGGGACAGGAATCGAGCTTGGCCAGGAATCGAACCTGGACCCACTACACCACCTTTCCGCTTACAGATACCTCGATGTATATATTTATATCATGCTTAACATGCAATCACATACACAATAACATACAGTCTGACTATTTCTTATCTTTAAACATGAATTGTAGTTTCATAATCATTTAAATATAAAATAAAGTCTACTGGTTTAACTAGTAACATGCTTAATGTTTCAGAACATTAAATTGGTATGCAATTACATTCTGTGTAAGTGTTAAAAATTGTACATGTATTGCACCCAGCTTGGCATGCAGAAAAAAAAAATAATAAAAAGAACAATGAAAAATAACAGTAAAGGAAAAAAAAATAAAGTCAGTTTCAACCAAGGTAATTTTATTCTCCTTTCCATTTTCATAAGAAAAGTCAAAATGTCTGTTTGATTGTGATAGGGCAAATACAGAGCAGATGAGAGTGAGAAGGTGAAATGAGGGTGCAAGAGTGAGAGGCCAGAGAGAGAGAGAGAGAGAAAGAGAGAGAGAGAGAGAGAGAGAAGAAAAAAAACTGAATCTTATATTTTATGAAACTTTTGCTTTGACCCTATTTATTACAGAAAAAGTTAATACTATTTGCCAGTTAGAAGGATCTATGATTTTTCTGTATTATTATTATTATTATTATAAACATACAAATAGACATATCATATTTATTTATGAAGAGGGAATTATATTTTCTTAGCGTTTTAGTTTAATTAAATTGTATTTGAATTTTAATAACCAGTATCTCCAATCCAGCTTTACAGAAATCCAGGTGTACTATGTATGTCTAATGAGCAAGCCACAATAAGTTCCTGATAGACAAAAGTCTGAACTATTCAGGTGATATGATTTACTAAGGACAGATGAGTACTGGGTAGAAAATATTTTTGGGAAGTGCCATAAATGTGGGATCATCCAAAGCAAACCTTAAAGTATCCATGTGGGGCACACACACATTGTACTCCCACACACATTACATATTACACTTAGTGTAAGAGTTAATTTGTATAATAATGCTTGCTTTCATAGGCCAGATGGTTTTAGATTAATGTTAAATAGTTTGGGTTTATTAAGAAATAAATCTGGAAAGGTAATACAGTATGTGCTTTTATAATGCTATGGTATAATAGTACTGTATGAGTCACACCATATTGGTATTCTTCTGTCAAAGTAAAGTGTGAATTTTGCAGTAGGAGAAAAAATGGGGGGAAAAACAAATATACACAAAATTATGAATTAATACATCACATGGCATCTTTTTTAAAATCATATTCAGTTGACCTCCAGAAAGAATAACATAAATATCTAGCAGGCATTCTTTACAGCATCAATGAACATGTAGCATAGTTCAAAAGGAATGCATGTTAGCAGATAGCTGGTAGATAGTGTCTGGTTTTATATGACATTTCTATATGTCATTGTCAGTCTCAAAAGAATCAACATCAAAACAAAGGGTAGCTCTTGCAAAAGAGAAAAAGCTGACCTTCACTAGATTCCAGCCTTTGAGAAGATGTAACCTCTGTGTGTGTGTGTGTGTGTGTGTGTGCGCTCATACATGTGTGTGCTATCAAAATCTATTTTGTAACCTAAGATAAAGAAACAGCTACAGTACAGATGGATAATATCTGTCCTGGCTCCATTGACTTTAGATATTAAAAGCTAGAAAGCCAGTTTATCAGACATACCTTAGGCTGAATTTTAACGGAATGAGAAATATTTAAAATATAACTTAGAATTATATTAAACTTATAATAAAATTTTAAAGTTGGCAAAAAAATAATTTGTGGGGACACGAGATGTGTAATATCTTGGTCATTTTGGGGTTTTTTTTTCAAGGTGATTTTGGGGATTTTTTGGCCGTCTTCATCTGTTTGTTTGTACATGCATCACATAAAAAGTACTAAACAAATTTTAATGGGGTTTTCACGTGTATTTGGCAGAGCTTGAAAAAATCATAATAATATCAAATAAAAAAAAATGAATAAAATCCTAGCTAAATAGATAGATAATAGATCCTAGCTAAATAGATTATCCATTTAATATTAAAATAGATATTTTGTAATACCATCTATCTATCTATCTATCTATCTATCTATCTATCTATCTATCTATCTATCTATCTATCTATCTATCTATCTAACAGGTAAATAAATACTAAACCTTTTTATCTACGTTTGGCATTTTTATCATTATTGCTTGTCAGATCGTATACATTAATGAATTAAGACAGACATTTTTATTAATGCATCTAGGTTACACACCAAAGTCCATAAATCCTGAAATCCATTTAAATTTGAGTAGATTATTTAAAAATAAACCCTGGTTCTCACTTTAAATACTTGCAAATGTTGACTTTCTCTAAATAACTTTCTCTGCTCCCTGTTCCAAAATGATTATATAGCTGCTGCCATTTATCTGGGATATGGTTTAGCTGTAATCTAGACTCAGATGACTCAGTGATGGCAGGCTGTAGCAGACCCCAGATTTGACACAGTGGAAATTTTAAAATGATTACACTATTTGCTCTGCAGGTGGGAAAAGACATCTTAAGGCATTTTCCACCTATAACACTCCACAAATTGTGGGAGGGTTTGTTGTCTGACAGCTGTTATTAGACATTTGAAGAGCTCAATAGACAGACTGTGTGCTACAGGAAGAGAGATTGATAAAAAATTACCTTCTATTTTTATGGATCTGCACCTGAAGTGTGCAGGCAGGAGCATAATAATTCTAAGTGTTATCTTTGAAAAGGAAAATGTCCTGGTAATTGGTGGACAAGTCTGCCAACACCTTCCTTTTCATTTGCTCATTATAGGTAATTGACTATAATTGCCCTTAGTAAAATGAAACTTAAAAAAATATATTAGACTTGGATGTCAACCTTAGTTTCACTCAGAATGCCCAGGATATGGAAGAATGTGAAGAATTCAATTTATATTGGTCAGTTTATGTATCTGTCTACATACAGTATGCACCTGTGTGTGTATTTTGGGCACAATGAATATATATGAGTATGTATAGGATATTCATCAATGAACTCTTTGTCACACTTCATCTGATCATGTGTAATATATTAATGATATAGTTATGCTACCTTAGAGCATAACACTGTGAGCACTGACTCCATAAATCAAAGACTAAGCAGAGTGACACAATGCATTGGGTTGTTCATCTAGACTTCTATACATCACTAGAATCCATAGTCAGACTCTGAGCTCAGTGACAAGCTGACCGTGCCTGTGCATGAGTGGACCATGCTAAGAGCATTGAATAGGCTGTTAGTAAGGCTATAGGAAGCAGCATTCAGAAACAGGAGGCGTCTGGTGTAGAGCTGCTAATGGCTTATTGATGAATGTGTCTCCCTTTCAGTTTTAGCTCTCAGGCTGTGTTTGAGTGAGCAGAGCCCTTTAAGACACGAAGCATACAGAAAGGCTGACAGCTGACGAATGCTTCTGGTGACTGCCTGTGCCACAAAGACAGGAGCTAGTTAAGTTTAATCTTCACAGATTCAGATTTCAAGCTCATAAAGACTATGACGTAAAGATTTAGACACAAACTTTATAGTATCTTGGTGTACAACTTTTAATTCTCACGATCAGTTGAGGAAAACTTGACATTTTGGGCACTGATGAAAATTTTTTCATTTAAATTCTCAAATCAATGCATTGGCTATGATAATGTATTTGCTATTATAAAGTATGATAATTGAAATAATAATAATAAAAAAAAGATTGACACCACAAATCAGAAGGAATTAATTTATGTTTTCCTTTAAAATAGTGACAAACCTTTAAAAGGAATTAGAACTTCAGTATTCTCAACTTTGCTCCTCCTCTAAGTTTACACTCTTGTCTGGTTTGATGTTCAGGCAGGTGTGATGGTCTATGTTTTGTTTCATGGTTATTTGCTCCCGCCACATCTGCGCCCAGCTTAAGCTGCAAAAGCAGACTGTAATGCAAAAACAACCCCAATCATCTCTCTCTCTCTCTCTCTCTCTCTCTCTTGCAGTCATTAATCAAACAACTGTTCTCTGTGCATGTGGGAGTCTCATTTTAAAGCATTTTTTAATGTGACTTGTATCCTGAGCACTTGGCTGTGTCCAATTATTCATAACTTTTATTACTAAGGATGCAGAATCTGGGGTGCTAAAGCATATTTTTTTACATGCATACCTATGTGAAAACTACTATTTTGTTTAAAATCATGAGTGTTATAAACTGTTCAGGTGGTATATGACAAAGTGGCATGGTTGGTTAAAATCATGTGGTATTTTGTTCAAGTGCATCAGTATTGTTGTAAGAAACTTACTGAGGAGACATTTCACTATCTATGCTACATGTTCGTGAACTTTTTCGAATGTCTCAAAAGATAACTGCTATTATGATTCTGACCAGAGAGGGAAAAAAACTGGTCTGTCATGATGCATGAAGGTGCAATTGGGAAATTCTCTCCTATTCAATGTCTGTCAAACATGTGATAAGCCAATATTGATAAAAGCTGTAATCCAAATGCACCCATGCAGTCATTACACACACTCCTTTATCGTATTTTAGATAATACCCAACCACTAAAAATTGTGAAACTGAATTTAAAAGCATTCTCATAATCCAATATAATGTTATGCCTTTCCAAGCCCTTTCCTTCCAATGATTTCCAGACCTATATGACAAAGTCCATTGATTTGACTCCTTTTTCCTTGGTGTTGTTGTTTTTACTGACATTGAGTGTGACATGCCCTTTGATAAACAAACACAGCATATATCCTAGTAAATCATTTGTCAATAATCAAGGGCACATTTGTGCAAGAGACAAACAAATACTAAGCAATGGGTCAGAATAATCTTCAATATAGTAGAAAGTGACTTCCAGGTGAGGTCAGTGGCAGTGTGTAGGTGGGTGTAGTTTTTCATTTTCTGGCACCAGTGTTGGGGGACGTTACTTTTCAAAGTAACTAATTGCATTACAAAATTACTATCATTAAAAAGGAATTAGTTACATTACTGCATTACCTTCTGATAAAAGTAACTAGTTAGAGTACTTTTCCGTTGCCGAAATTAAAAACTCCTTTATGATTCCTCATGTATAATGTTTTAGTCATGACCTTTATAATTATTCTACCATTATCACTCAGCGAAGTTTGGCCCATAATATGTTAACTACTAATACCCCTATCTCATCTATGTGGTTTTGATCGGTGGCTATAAGTACGGTTTATCATGATTTACCGCAAGTTTTGGCTATGTGTAGGTTTTCATTTTTCCGTGCATCTGTCCTCGCATAGTCAAACCGCATAGGAATAACAAAGGAGGGGAGGTTATCTGAGGCGGGGCTTGTAGGCCGACTTTCTCACACACCACACACACACAATAACGAAGTGGGAATGACTGTTGTCTGGCTCATGGATTGCATAAATTGTCGGAATAACGAATTACATTTTTGAAAAAGTAACTGAATAACTGATTACTTAAATGGCGGACATAACATGTTAGATTACTCGTTACATCAAAAAAGTAATCCAAGTACTCTAACCGTTACTTTGTAACGTGTTACACCTGTGAACATTCTTTAATATGTGCATGAGCTGTTGTGTGAGGCATTAAATGTTGAGGCTTATGCGCACTACAGGATGAATTCAGATAGTCTCAACCTCAATGACTAGTTATTTTATCTAAAATATGCAATGTTTAATTCACATCACCAAAATATTTTATTTATACATACATGTCTATAGCCTAATGATTATGTAGTGGTCCACTCAATGCATCAATCAAGAATATCTATTAAGACACACTATACACATTTTTTATACTCTCTCTTCAGCATACAAAATTTTTAAATAAATATTATGCCATTTTATATATGCTCCCCCCCCCCATGTTTAAATTAAGTGCTAGACGTATATGTCATATATATATTACATTATATAAATGTGTGCTATACACAAATGTAAGTTTATCTCATCCCTTAAAAAATGTTATTGAATCTCAGGAAGCAATATACACTGCTGGTTCCCAAAGTTTATAGTAGAAGTTCATGAGAGCACTTAAAGTTTAATGCTCTGCTGGTGGAGGGCTTTACAGTGTTGCCCTCGAGTGACAAATGTCCAGACAATTTGCCCTGATAAATTTAAGTTAAAAGCTTGAGGAAATAGCTCAATGACCAAATCTTTGACAAGCATTGTAAACATAGAACATTTTGCCGTCAACAGCTTAGTTGTGCCGAATAATAATCCCATACCATCCAGCACATCTGAATGGCTAAAAAATAAATAAAATTAAGGTGTTGGATTGGTTAAATTTCATTGAGATCCTGTGGCAGAATCTTATTTAAAAATAATATAATAAAACGCCCTTAAACAGTGAGAGAGGACATTAGTTGGTGTGAGAGAAAAGGATGCAGAGGATAGGGTTAGATGGAAGCAGATGATTCGCTGTGGCGACCCCTGAGAGGGAACAGCCGAAAGACAAAGAAGAAGAAGCCGGTAAACATCAATTGAATAGGAACTGGCTATTATTCCTCAAACAATCTGAGACTGATAAACTCCTACAGAAAAGTTTGTTGCTAAGGGTGGCTCTACATGTTACTGAAATATAGGGTGTAAATGTTTTTTTTTTACACCTGTTACCTGTTTTACATTTTAGAAAAAAACATAGTTTATAATATAATCTGTAATGTTTTTGTTGTCACCTGAGGTTATGTGTTTGCTTATAGATAATAATGAAGGTTGTAATGATGGTTGGTTAACTTCCTTTTACCCCAAAGAGAATCCCAAGCATTCAAATACACATTTAATTAAGTAAATTGAATTTAAGTTTTGTTTATAACCAATACATGATATGGCACCGTACTTTGTAGACACATGACCATCACACCTACTGTATATGTGCTTATTTAACCCAATTTTATACTTACTCTTCAATTTGATGTTATAATAACCTACTCTGAGAAGTATTTCCTACTGACTTTGTAGTATGACTGTGAATGCTGGAACATTTTGTCTCCTTATTTGTAGTGATGGAAAATCGCAATGCTACAGCAAAGACATCCAGTACAGCTGTCCGTTTCCATTTTTGTGGCAAAAGGTTATGGAAAACCCACATATGTATGTGATGGTCAATTGGTCAGTTGTTCACAATCTTTTGTTGTCATAGCGTATATTTTAACTGACATTAGAAATATGCAAAAAATCTAATTAAATGAAAAATCAGGTAATCAATTACTTTTTCATAGCAGTGTATATACCATTTTTTGAAGTAAGCCATGATGAGTCACCCTGTCATGTGTGTATTCATTATTTTGCCGGCTTGTCCTTACAATATGGTCGTTTCTGTGTTTTTTGCATACTCTGTTATACAATGACAGACATACAAACATACAGACAGACATGCAGACAGACATGCAGACAGAAATGTTTCTGAGACTGGTTTCTTGTCCTCAATGTATGAAACGTAAAGTTATCATTGAAAGAGTGAGCTCTGACCATCATACAGACAAAGCCTTTCTTTTATTTATACACACAGTGTGTGTGTATATTCATTCATTCTTCTTCTGTACTACTGATCCTGTGTACAGGGCCACACACTGTAAACCCGAATAACCTCAAAAAAATTTGAGGTTATCAGTTACAGTACATCAAATCTTTTGAGTAATGATGTTTTAAATTTTAAGTAAACAGAACTATTGGTTCTGTCCGGTTGAGTTTGTTGTACTCATTCATATTAATCATTCTTTATTTGCATTAATGAGTAGCCTAACTCATACTATTTAATAGTAAGTATACATTTTTTTAGTTGTTGTAAATCAAAGAAATTGTTGTTGGTCTTTCGCCTGCTCCCAGCAATGGGTCGCCACAGTGGACCACACATAAGCTTGGCACAGATTTTACAACCGATGCCCTTAATAAAGCAGCTTTCCCATTTTATCTGGGCTTGGGACAGGCACTTCATCCAGTGGCTGGGAATCGAACTTGGGCCTTTCATGTGGCAGGCAAAACACCTGAGCCACCAGTGCCCTGTTACAAATCAAATAAGTAATTTTCTTTATTTTTCTTCAGTTAAATATAAAAGGACAAATTATATGAATATTGATAGTAAAACTAAAACTAACAGGAATTCAGGATTTATATTCAAACTTCTAGTTCTAAACCTATGCACGTTTTCTCCTGTGCGCATCTAAACACATCCTATTCCTAACTCTAAAGAGCATCAAACTGTTAACAATCAGATGGCATAAATAAAAAACATCAACATCAACTTTAGGGTCCCCAGATTTGTAAAGATTATACATACATCATCATGCAAAGACAAACCAATCCACCATCTTGATCAAAACAATTGAACGTGGGAAGTTTACAATAATGATGTCAGACACAAAGTCGCTAGGCTAAAACATTTTAAGTTGGTAGAACTGTAAGGAGACAGTTACTGTGGCTTAAAATATCAAAGTTGTTCTGCTACTGTAACTTGAAAAGTGTTATTTCTACAAACTCATAAATACCAAAAAGTTCTAAATACTTATCAAGGTTTATTAATTTGAACTAATTGTGAGTATTTAAGTTAAAAGTATTCAATATGTTTAATTACTTTGAGCATAAGGGTTTACAGTGCAGGAGGCCTGGAGCCTATTTCAGGGCACTGGGCGTGGTACACCCTGGACACACCCAAGCCATCGTGTGTGTCTGTGTGTATATACATTTTATTATCAAATTTAAATATAAATTAAATTATCAATTTGGTCCACTCTACTATATAAAAATTCTTTTAATTCAGGCACATTGGAGGGTTTTTGAGCATGAATAGCCTGTTTAACACTAGAAGCGCCGAGCAGCGGTCATTTGACCGCAAGGGGGTAAAAAAAAAAAAAAACTTCACACTCGATCAAATTCCAGGGCCCTCCTTTGATGACGTTTCCTAGTTCCGTGAGCTTAATCACCCTGTATGCTTACATTTTCAAAATCGCACCAGTAAAAGCCAGTATAACCCTATTTTGCTCTTATTTACGTGAAATCGCTGACAGCTGCGCGGCGGCATGACGTTTCCTGTCTTTTCCAACCTGCGATTCTCATTTCTCTCAGCAGATGGCGCAAGGAATCGCGCATACTATCTATGCGTCATTCAGTGCGTATGTGTAACTATCACAGGTTTCATTCCATATATGCAGTTTATATATATATATATATATATATATGCTTCCGTGAAATATCGACAATTCGCCATTCATTCTGGTGTTGATAATCAGCGATATTTTATATGGACATTTAGGGGATTTCGCTTTACTTAATTTTATAACGTTTTGAGAAAATTCATTAGTCTGTTCATTCTGTTAGAAGCCTCCGTGAAATTATCTCTAAAACAATATTGTTTTACATATTACATATGTAATGACCCCTCCTGAGGATATAAAGCCTCATTATTAAATTTGTATAAATCAGATCTACCCTGCCATGGCATCTCAGACTTATGATGTTCTGTTCATAAAATGCTGTGTTCATTTTGACCAGATCTGTCTCATCAGTCCATGGAATATTTGGCCCAAAGTCTTGGGTATACGGTCATCAAGATGTTTTTTGGCAAATTTAAGTCAAGCCTTTGTGTTCTTTTTGGTCAGCAGTGGCTTTTGCCTTGGAACTCTACATTAGATGCCATTTTTGTCCAGTCTCTTTCTTGTTGTTGAATCAGGAATACTGACATTGAGACTTAAGTGAGGTCTGCAGTTCTTTAGATTCTGTTCTGGTTTCTTTTATGAGATCTTTGTTGTATGAGTGCTCTCAGAGGCCACTCCTGGGAAGGTTCAACACTGTTCCAAGTTTTCTCCATTTGTGAATAATGGCTATCACTGTGGTTCGCTGGAGTCCCAAAGCCTTAAAAAGAGACTTTTTACTTTGTTTCCTATCTGTTTTTGAATTACTTTTGTTTGCGACATGATGTGTTCCTTTTTTAATTGCAAAGGTAAGTTAAGTCCATAACTGAAATACACATTAAAGTTCAATAAATGTAGTAATAAACCAGAGAAGATAACATTTGGGGCTTCATCACGAGTCTACAATTTCACACTTGCTGGTCCTATTAGTTTTGATATACAGTAATTATTGAATAATTAACAGCAGTCCCTGAATAATATACTTGATTTTTTTTATCCTAGGAGTCACCACAGTGGATAATTTGAACTACAAAATGCGGCACAGGTTTTCACAACCCTCTCATTTTCTAATTAGGTTTGGACTGGCACTGTATGCAGCAGCTGTGTTTTATGGGACATAGGGTTAAGGATCCTGCCCAAGTACCAAACACTGGCAGCCCAGCGATGACAAGGTTCGAACCCCCCGACCTTCGAATAAACAACCAAAAAATCAACTGCCTGAGACAACACTGCTACAAGAAGAAGAACTGAATAATAAGGCGAAACTTCAACGACAGCTGGCAATATTGTCTGAGTCACACTGTTACACAAAATTAATAAACACCTCTGGGCCATTCACATTCAACAACACCGTCATATAAGAGTGATTAAAACAGCATCTTTCTATTTTTCCACATCTAAACTGCACTAATGTAATAATCACATTTGTTTAGAAATTAGTGATGATGATGATTATTATTATTATTATTATTATTATCATCATAATAAATGTACTTATATGAATATTAATCGTGCAAAAGGAACAATATTAGGACACATTTTATATAGTAATATGTGGTAAGCTACCGACAAACCATTTTCTGGTGTGTTTAAGCTTTGCTCTATGCTAACCTTTAAAATGGTTTACCAGCATTTGGTTGTTCACATTCATAGTCATTTTACTGTTAGGGTTTCATACACAAATTCGTTTAGAATTCATTTAGAATTTTAAGAAACGGCATCAGTTATAAAACCTGTGAACCTATCAAAACTAATAGGACCAGCAAGTGTGGAATTGTAGATTCGGTGATGTCACAAATTCGTTTAGAATTTGTATCTTCTCAATATATCATTAAACATTATTTATTTATATAGGTTGCTGTTAATGGATTCATGAATTACTTTCCCAGTTATCTAAAAAAGAATGTAATTCTTGGCACTAGTTTCTTATATCATTTGTCAGCTTTTTCATTACACATTGAATCAACTTTTAGTATTATATAGGGTTTCCTGAACTTGCAGCTACAATGTGCTGATACTTTAAATAGCTTTTCCAGAAGTTGTCAATGAAACTTCCTTTAATGTACACGTAACATGCTGTCTTGATAAATCGCTGCGTCATAGTTTTTTTGTATTTAATATTTTAAACCAGGCTTGGCACTGACTCAAATGCTGCCCTGCATCTCTGTGTCCTGCTGCTGTGGACTGGGTGGGACAAGACGCCACACCTCTTACATTGTTGGATGAGAAGCCTAACAATGAATCACAATCCCCTTTACCAACAAAATTAATTAAAAGAATTCATTTAAATTTCATGTTCGAGTTGCCATTATGTGATGTCTCTTAAGTCGTTGTATACACTGATCATCCATAACATTATGACAACCTGCCTGATGGTCCCTCTTTGACCACCAAAACACTGTGTCTTCTGACACTTGTCTATCGGAGTCAGCATTAACCTTTTGAGCTACAGTAGCTCTTCAAAGGCCATCTTTTGCTCCCCATGTTCATCACTGAGCCTTGGCTGTTCATGATTATGTGGCCAGTTCACTGGTTTTCCTTCCTTAGATCCTGACCACGCAGCCTTGGCACATCCTACAAGAGCTGCAGCTTTTAGGTTGCTTTGTCTCCTTGCTTTTGTCTAGCCATTACAATTTGGCCCTTCTAACAGTAGCTACATTTTCAAAATCTCCTAATAATGGCTGGAAGTGGGTGTGATATGGGTGTGATATAAAACAATTGATGTGCTGGAAGCAGAAAAGATGTGCAGAATAACTATTTGAGTGGCAGAGTAACTCCAAAATTACAGATCTTGTGTTGCTGGTCTGCAGTGGTCAGGACCTACCATGAGTAATCCAACGAAGGAAAATCGGTGAACCTGTCGACAGCATCATGGATTGCCAGGGTCACACTGATGCACATGAGGAGCGAAGGCTGACCAGTGTACTCGGGTCCAATAGATGCGCTAGTGTAGATCAAATTGATGCAAAGGTTGTGACAGAAAGGTGTCAGAACACACAGTGCTACATGGTTATGGTGGCAAAAGAGGGACATAGTCAATATTAGGCAGGTGGTCACAATGTTATGGGTGATCTGTGTATATGTCTTGTGTTTTGGATGGCATGGTACTGTATGGTTATATGAGTGGGCGTGGCTAATGGCATAGGATTTGTTCTCCAGAGTCCGGCTGACTTGTAAGATAACCGACTTCCACCAAGACGAACCAGAACCGGACCTTGCGGGTAAAACGAAAGGGAATGGCGCACTGAGTGAGAAATCAAACGAGTCAAGCCTTGCGCGGTTCGATTCAGCTGAACGGTCGGTTCGAATGACTCGAATCGGTGGCCGCTGAGGCTGCGCTCGTGCTGCTTCTCTCCAGTGGCGGATCTTAACGAGTGCGCGCGCGCGTCAGTAACGGACGCGCGTGAGACGACAGAGAAGCGGGCGAATCGAAGAGCGAGTGGTGTTTTTTTTTTTCTTCTTTCAGTCGCCGCACGCACAACCAACTCACTTCGAGCAACAGTAGCGACCGCCGGTCAGCACGTATCCCCTCTGCAACAATGATCAGGAAGCTGCTCTTGGTGCTCGGCTTGCTCGCCAGCGGCGGTGAAGGTACAGTGAAGTGATGCTGAGGTGACTGGCGCGCGTGGGAGCGTTCGGGCTAGTGTGCACAGAGTGTGTGAGTGAGAGCTGAAAGGCTGTGGGGAAGAAAGGAGACGCCACAGCAGCGGGGCTTAATTTTGTTCCGCGGCGTTTTGCAGTTCGGGCACGTCCTGTTGGAGAAAACGGTTCTTTTGACAGCCTAAGCCGGGCTTGTTTAGAGAGCGATGCGTCGTTGTCCGCACTTGTTCATAGTGCATGAACACGCTGTGCGAGAACACACTCTTATAGAGGATAATTTCAAGTCTTTGGTTCGATGTCGGTGTTTACAGCGGGAAAAGTGCTCGGAAAAGATTCGCTTGCTGATATGATGGAAGTGTGAGATCACCTCGCGATGAGTCAGATGTTTGGGAAAAGATCTTAAAATGCATCTAAATTCTGGTATGGTTTAATGCCAGGCGAGCATTTGGGCAGCAGAATGAGTTACCTCGTGCTTTCCCGCCCGTCTCGCGGCTGACCACTGATCTCAGCTCAGTCTGCTGCTGCCATTAACTTGTTCACTTCTTGGTCCGAGTCTGAGCGCTGAGTGAGAGTGACATGGTGCTTTCGCGCTGTGCTCATCGAGTCCGTGTGCACACGAGTGTGTATGTGTGTGTTGCCTGCTGGGACACACCGGTTCTTTCCACACGACAGCAGGTGGAGATAGAGCACTTTATACTGACCAGTAGGCAATGCACGCTAAAGAGGCAATGTCTTGAACTGCACAGCACTGCACTAAACAGTACTATAGGTCTTTAGAAAAAATACTACTACTCCATAAAAACAAATACAAGCTGTGTACTGTCGCATTAATAGTGTGCAAATACCTAGCTATCATACTAATAACTTGTAAAGCAACACTGCGATTTTATGTAAAGCTATTACTACCCCCCCCCCCCCCCCATTTTAGGTTAGACCTATAGACTACAGAGAAGTTCACAAATATGTAAAGCATAGTATCAGTAAGCAGTACACACTTCTACACTCTACCTTTCCTTGTCACTAGAGTGGTACCTTAACTTATCCTTGTCTCTACTGCATGCAATGTTTACACTGCAAAATGCATCCAACGTCACTCTAAAAACTAATTTCAGGCTCATTTACATACCTCAAATCCCAAACCCGTTTTAAACCAATATATATATATACCTTTAATCTCACAATTGTTTCTTTTTACCACCTATAAACATTTCCCAAGGTGCATTAGCCCTGTTAAATTATCTTAGGTATGTGTGAATCTGGGTGTTCTGAGTGCTTTCACATCATGTATGCACTCTTTATTCTCTGGATCCACCGTGACCTTGGCAAGGATTGCGCTTTCCTAAAGATATGTATATGTATCTATATAAGTCATAAAAGGACTCAATGTCAATGTTTCTAGGTGAAAGTTACAGCATGATAGTTACAAGTACCAATGCTTAATTTTACTTTGCTCTTGGGGTGGGGTTCTATTCATTTCTTGACATCCAATGTACAGTATTTCTCACCTGGGGAAGCAGATGTAGTATTTCTTGCAAAGTAATTAAGGTACAACTTCAGACTTTAAGATCCCACTATGTTCCACAGTTAGCATCATTTAATGTTAAGATACAATATGTTTTACCTTCCCAGGGGGGACTACCACTGCTAATGCAGTTACAATAGTACTGCATAGGAAATAAAACATTTCAGCAATGCCAGACATGAGAAATACTTGTCAGATTTTACTGTAGTTAATTTATGGTAAGTTCAATACAGAAGTAGACAACAAACACTGAATCCCTTGTTCCAGTTTGCAATCCAGTGAAACAATGCTGTTTGCAGAGACTCAGCTCAGCTACAGTATATTGCAATCTACAGGATGATAAGCATGATAGTGAATGTTGGTATTATGAATGTTAAAGCTGTGGAGTCTGTTTTAAGCAGAGTTTACTGTATACTGCACCAGTCTCTGTATAAAAATGTTTAAGCTAAGGATTCAAATCTATTCCGAAATTTTTGACACCCTGAAAATCACATGTTATTTTTAAAATGAGAATATACAAGTAATATGCAAATTGTCCAGGGTGGAATTCTTATTTAAATGTTCCACTTCAGTGATAAACCTTGATACAGATTAGTAAGGTTTTTTTTTTTAGCACAATAAAAACTATAACACAAATTGATGTTGATGCATTTCTTAATAATGCAACGGAATGTTTACATATCCTTTTAAATTAGATTTAAAAGTATGCCATAGTTTTTTGCAAATGCCCCAAAAATAGTCTGATGTACATTTGTATACTAAGATTTTAAGAGATCTATATTTTTGTTGATGAATATTGAGATCATTTTAATTAACATAGTAACGCTTGACCTGTAGGATTTTAATACCTTACAAGATACAGTGTATGGCCAAAAGTATGTGGGCACCTGACCATCACACCCATTTGTGGATCATCATCAGGATGTAGTTACAAATGTAGTTACACCTGTCTAAAACATCTGTGTATCATAAAGCATTAAAACTTCCATTCACTGTAGCTAGGGGGCCCAAGCTTGTCTTGTTTCAACATGACAATGCCCCTGTACACAAAGTGGGATCAATGAGGACAAGATTTGCCAAGAATGGAGTGGAAGAGACATGTACGGAGCTTTGACCTCAACCCCACTGAACAGCTGTGGGATAAACAGGAATGGAGAATGCACCCCAGACCTCCTTACTTGCCATCAGTCTCTTAGACTTCTCTAATGCTTTTGTGGCTAAATGGACAAATCCCTACAGCCATGCTCCGAAATCTAGTGGAAAGCCCTCCCAGAAGAGTGACAGTTATTGTAACAGGAAAGGGGAAAACATCTAAAATAAAATCTCAAGAACAAGAACAAGTGGGTTTAATGTTCAGGTGTTTAGTTCTGTTTTACTTTTGTGAATTAATAAATAAAAACAGGAATATTGCAGGAATGCGTAATATTACTGTACATATTTTTATTATTGATCCTAATATTTAAAAGTTTTTAAAAAATACATAAATATGTTATGAGTGTGTGTATATGAGGGGACCATTCATTACATAAATATGTTATGAGTGGTCCCCCATACACACATACAAACATGCGCGCGCAAACACAAACAAACACACACACACACACACACACACACACACACATTCAAATATATGTCTGTTGTTGATCTGATATCTCTCTTACACTCTCAGTAGTGATTGGTCCCACACTAAGCTGTGAATATCATTTAGGTTTTATTCAGGTCGGATTACTTAACTGTAGAGATGCTCCGATCAGCATTTTTGAAGCCGATCACTGATTACTGATCACCAAGATCATGATCTGCCGATCACAGAATGGCAGGGGAATGGAAATTTTTTTATCTATAGTCTAGCAGAGTTTGCACCTTTGTAAAAATGAAACTAACTCTAAATTAACTATATTGAAAAAAAAAAAACTGTAGAAATAGGCTACAGTCAAGATCTTGAAGAACCACCAAGTGTTTATTTTAGAAAATGAGAACTTGAGGCTACTGTAGGCCATCTTCCCCAAATAAGGCAAAGTAATCTAAAATTCAGTTGTATGGCGTGTTCTAAGATGCCTAATCATGTTAGTGGTGTTAAAATGCCGTTGCTTGCTTCCATGTTGAGGGATTTAATCACGACATACATTGCAAATGGCTAACTTTACGTCTTTATCGGACACTTTGAAAATCTTTCAGATGGGAGAACTCATGTTGCCACTGGTGAGCTCCGCTCTGCTGTTGTCTACCTGTGCGCCGTGCATGCACGTGTCAAAAAGTCGCGCGAGTAATTTCCGTCAAGTGATCGTCTTTTTTGATCTGCGCTTTTGGGGTTCGCCGATCAAGCTATTTTTAGCCAATATCGGCCGATTATGATCAGTGGCCGATAAATAGAAGCATCCCTACTTAACTGTCAGGTCGTTGTTAATGTTTGTAACGTTGTAAAATTATATGATGTGCCAGTGGTGTAATGAAGGTATGGTTCTGAATGTTTATGTGCAAACATTTGCATGTGTCACCTGAAACTAATGAGAAGGAAAGTGTCACCAGTGTTTTTTGAAACTCTATTTGGTCCCAAATGGGTGTATTAAAATTGTGTTTTTTTCCATACATGACATTTACCCAGACCCTAAACAGACATTTGTCCGTTTGCTTAGCTAAAGGGATACAGTTCAGCTTGTTTTAATGGTGTGCTATTGTTATGCCCTTGCAAACAATTTATTGACCTTTTAAATTGTCATATTTGATGCTAATAATGAATTTCACATTTATGTTTAAACATCACTAAAAAAGACACAACAATTGAGACAGTGCTTGTTTGAGCCACTAACAGGTTTCGCTATAATGAAACTCCATATCTTGTGAAATGCATTTTTAAATAATAATAAAAAAAGACTAAATAAAGTGCAAGGCTGTCATGTTCAAATCGAGCTCATCTATCAATGAGCTACTTGACGTGTATAATCGTCCCAGATGTCATCTGTTCTACTGTTTGGAGGGCATTATTTTTTTTATTTGAGTGTCAGTGGTCCCAACTGGCTAATTATCTGTCATTTAGCAAGCTGCATTTATTTTGGTAGTACCCTAATATGTTGCTCATTTCATTGTTATGCCATGTGAACTCATAAATATTTAATACCACATCCAGTACATTTACCAAAAAAATGTTGTTTAATTAGAAAATCTAAATGGCAGCCAAAACCTTACATTCATACCCAGCTTTTTTAAATTAAGAAAATAATAGAATGGTGTACCATCACTGCGAAATGAATCAATAAATCCTGTGGTTTAAACAGCAAATAATTGGGCAAACATACCAATAAAACTAGTAGTTCAGTTAAAGCAGTTCAAAGCAAATGTTTTTTCCACTTTAAGGATTATGTCTAGGACTGTTTCCATTTCCACATGCAGTGACTACCATAATTTGACTACCATGACTACCTTCTTCAGCTAAAAGAAACATTGACATTTATTTTATTTATATGTTAATGAATATGCATTCAGACCTATTTAGTTAAAGACAATATTTTTTTTTACCAATGGCCACAGGTAGGGACTGCAGGATGTATTCAGGGCCCATTGAAGCACTCATTTAAAGTTCTCCAAAAGCCCTTGTCAAGACAATGAAGAACCCTTTTCAGAACCTTCAAAGTTTCAAGAAACTTTTAAACACAGGCACAATATTTACTACAATAATTACAAATATATTCATTGAAATCTTTGCTGTTCTAACATACATGACTGTTGAATTAAATAAATGCATGAAGTACATTAGCACAGTAAATTATTTACTGCTTTCATAATGGAGTAATCATATGTCTAAACTTTTTCAAACATCAGTATTAGCTGAATTTTCTTTTCAGAATTAGGATTTACCTATTAATTTGCATAGACACTCTGCCCACTTAAGGCATCTTAAAGGTGTGTCCAGAAAAGCTTGGGCAAAAATTCAAGGATATCTTAATCTGCTTTTTCTGTTGTTCAAAAAAAATTCTTTGGCATGACAAATAATTAAAGATATATCACTGTTTACATGTATGAAGTAAACAGGCATATCAATTTATCTACTGTATGAACCTCTGTTGTCCAACCAGGGACGGTGGAGGCCAATAGTTAGGCCTAATCAGCATTTCTTTCGACTCTAGGAGGAAACCAGAAAACCCAGGACCTGGCACAACCACTAAGCCACGAATGTTGTCGGTTTGATTTGTGTGCTACAAGCAGGCATGTGTATGGAACGATCAATAGGCACTCAAGTGCCTTCTGTCAGTCATTATTAGCAAGTCCTCTTACTAAAGTCTTCACTGAGTAAACAGTAATACTTTATTTTTTATAAAGATAACCTAATGACTTCTTTAAGTAGTCTTGAGTTTTAAAGAAGTTCTAGGGGTAAAGACCTTTTAGCCCTACTAGAGGGCTAGTCCTCGTGCCTACTGGGATAAGGGGACTTAGTTAACTCAATTGTTGCATGTGACACTAAATTTCTTTGTTATTTAGGCTGTAATATATGAACCCTTACTTAGAGTAAAGTGGTTGTTAGCCTGGGGTTACTTTATTAAATGGCTCTCTCTCTGGGTGTGATCTTTTTAAATGATCTTGTGAGTTGATAGTGTTACCCAGAAATTGAAATGTCTCTTGACAATGTTTGCAAGCACCAATTCTTAATATACTGCCACACTTTACAAGGCATTTTCCCAGGATGGCAGCAGGAACCCAAATGTGATAACCACTTGTGCCACGAAATTCACTGCTGTGTGTGTGTGTGCTAATTAGTTCGTTGGAGAACAGATTAGATCATAGTGCAGTATATCATAATTTAATTCCAGGCCTATTCACAGTTTAGGCTAGGTATCTATTAGCACTAATTTAACTATTTTATTATTTAATAGTCTTAAAAAATCTTTTGTGCTAGTTTTCCATACTTTGACTAAAGATTTACGTCATAAATGACATTATTAAAATTGATCAAAGAAATTAAAGAAATTTAAGAAATTTGGCAAAGGAGTTTGTTTGGCTGTTTTATGCATGAAAAGTAAAAAAAATATTAAAATTTATGAAAGTATAAAAAAAAGTATTGCACAGAGAATTTGCTTTGTAAAAGGACATGAAAACAGTTCCTGGTAAAATAAATTTCTTAGCCTAGCAGTTGTAAGATTGGATAATACGCCAAACTTGATGAAATTTGATTAAACACAAGATTAGTCTCTTGCAAGGAAATTACGTGCCCCCCCACTGTATGAAGAGCAACTCTGCTTTGATGCAGCTCAAGATAGAGAATCTGAGCAAAACACACAACAACCACACACAGAAACAGAGGTCTTTGGTAAGGAAATGTCAGCAGGTAAGTTAAGAATTTATTAGTTAGTTTTTTGGCTCCTGCTACAGAAAGTTTACTAGTATTTAGAAAATGTGTGAACATAATACTATGCATTGTTACCATAATTCAATTTGTGTTTTTAAAAGGGGCATAGACAACAGTTGAAGTGAAGAGCAAAATGTTAAATTGTACAGTATTAAACACCAGCGCTACACTGTGGTTCAAGTTCAAGTAGGCTTTATTGTCATTACAACCATATACAGTTAGTACACAGTGAAACGAAGGACCAAGGTGCTACATGCAACATAAATTTACAACATAAATTACGTAACGAGCTAACCAAGAGGCCTAGTTAGCTGGCTAGCAGAGACAGGACAGAAAGACCTAACATACATTAAAACATAAATTAACAAAAACTAACTAGCTAAGTATAACTACAGGTTTTATAGACAACATAAAGTTCACGTGCAAATGTGCAAACAGGAGCAACAACAACAAAGTGACAGTGCGCAACCACGACATAACAGAACATAAAATATGGTGTTGAGGTAGTGGGTAAACATAAACATTCCTTAACACAGCACTGGTTAGTACTGTTGTCTTGCACCTCCAGGGTAATAATTCATATGTTACAGCCAAAATGATGAAGAGCTTTAGTGTCTCATACAACTGATGTTACTAAGTAAATACTGCATGTCTACTGTATACCAGTGCACATTGTGTAGATGTTTTCCCAGTAGGTCTGGGTTCGATTGCCACTTCGGAACTGTGTTCATGATTGGTGTGTTTCTACTTCGGTTTGCTCCCACAGTCCACCGACATACAGATTAGGCTAATTGCCGTTTTCAAATTGAGTGTGTGTAAACAGTGTGTGAATCAGTGTGTGAGTGTATGTGCCTTGAAATGGATTGGCATCCCATCCAGGGTATCCCCCCCTCGTGCCCGAAGATCTCCAGGCCCCTTAGACCCTGTATACAGGATAAAGTGGTATAGACCATGAGGGAGTGAGAAATAAAAACCTATAATCAATGAAAATTGGTTAATTGATTTCAGATTCAGTGCAGAATCACAGGCAGACCATGTTTGCTTTTACACAGATTTAACTGATTTTATAGAGTTCTACCAAGTTAACTTATAGCCTGTTATTATTGTATAAGGAGTAATACCTTTTGTGTAAGTTTATGGCCCTTATTATTATGTGTTATCTACAGTACACTAATAAGCAGGGGTGGACTGGGCAGCAGAAACTTTGGTTGTGATTGCTTCAGTTATCAGTTTGATTTGTGTGTGGATGCATAAAAACTAGGCAACAGTAGAGAGAAATTTCCAGAAGCTTCTGGTGATTATAAAGATATGGAAAGCAGTGTGCATGGTGTAGTCTAGCCCAGTTATTTAAATAAATCTAAGGAATTACAAGTACTCTTTTTTTTTATCAGCCTTTTCAGCCATTTTTAGATGTTTGATCTTTCAATGAAATCTTTTTAAGTTTCATACTTTGGAGGACCTGAAACCATTCTATCCACCCAGAATTTGTCACAGCATCATGCAAAACTGGCAAAACTAGACAGAATTTTTGCCAGTCCTTAGGTCTTTGCCTGAAGTTATTCATTTACCATAAATGAAAAAAATTGAGTAGAATTGAGGTTTTGAGCAGTTTCGTGCTAGATTATAAACCAGAAGTGTGGACATCGTAGTGCACATGCACCAAACTGTGGGCGCATTTAATTAACCTTTTGCAGTACTTAAATATATGTCTGAAATTAAACCTGCACCATATGTGAAATCAAAATGTCTAGTGATGCTGTGAACAGGAAGGTTGTGGAATTTAATAATCTACTACTAGAATAGTTTTAAGACTAAATTTAATCTTTATCGAATCTACTTTCTCACATTCTCATTTTTTATCCACTCTCCGATTACAGAACAGGGAGTGTATTTAGCTCACGACGAAAGAACTAGAACTTAGCTTAAACATGGTGTAAGATACTCAACCTTACAATTTTTTTTATTTTTTATTAATAAGTTAGACAGAGAGTTTTGGCCTACAGAAAGACAGGCAGACGTGTACTTGGGCTTCAACCTGAAATAACAAAAGCTGATCTGCTTATTTTATACTTTAACCTTTAAACTATTTCTACAAAGTATAAGTAATATATTAAGTTAGTATAGAATAGTCAGTACTTAAATATACAGTACATAATGGTAAATGTCAGGATAGAGATGACTAGCTACTGAAATAATTCCTAGTCCAGTGGTCACCTGACACAACACTTAACGAGCAGGTTTACTAGTACAGTACGGTCATTTGTAATGCTTTTCTTCTCTGACCTTCCTTTTAGATTTTTGAAAAAGATAGCACCAGTTTGGCTTGATAAAAATTGTTTTTTAATCAGGTCAATGCTATATCAAAATTAAAGATGAATAATTTAGCTTAATTAATTTTTAGAATATTTGATTTGATTTTCGAAGTACTGTATGTAAGAGCAAATGATAAACATTTGCAGGATCCACCACCTGGCCCAAAACATTCCTGTACTACAGTATATACTATGGCTGCAGTTTGTCAGAGCAACCATGTAGCTGTCAACATTATGCACTTTAAAATCTTTTTTTGAAGCGGGAATCCTGTACAGTAGTGATAGTAGCTCTTAGTCTTGATGACAGTTGGCTACCCTGACTGGTCCACTCCAGCTGTGCATTCAGTTCAGTAGCCCAAAGTCACTGGATGTGAAGCAAACAACAAAACTGTAGTCACAGCCGCAGAGCAGAAAAAATGAATAAGTCTTTTATTAATTTTCATTATATTAGCTGATTTAAAAGAAAGGACCAGAATGCATGTGCTATAGAGAGTACAACCGTTTGTGTTGATGCTCATTCTTTGGAACGAATCCCTTTTTTTTCCCATACTTTTTAAGCTGGCAGTCTCCCATGCTGAGCTGCTTGGACAGTAGACGCTAGGTGCATCACTAGCACCTGGGAGACGTGTTTGCCAACAGCCCTGGCAGCTTAACATTAGAGCAGGTTGACATTGGTGCCAGGTTGAAAATGAGTGGCTTAGCCACACATTTATTTAGGCAAGCACTGAATAATGGCAGGCTGGATTTGAAATATAGATGTGAAATCCTGTCACTATTTCACTAAACGGAAAACCACAGTAATTTAAATATGGGTGCTTTCACTCATGTGCCCTTCAACCCACTCCTTATAACCCCACACACCCATTACAGTCTACGAGCTATGCAGAAGAAAATAATATATTCTGAAAATATGCCTGCTGTTAGGAGAATTTAATATTTTCTGCACTCTTCATTTTGTGAGGAGAAAAAAAGACAATATCGCAGCATCTTTTACATATCTGGAGCTTCAAGCAGGACTGTAAGTATTCCAATATTGTGCCCTTCTGCCATTATATATGTGAGATATTGAAAACCTTTTTCTACTTGACCTGCTCTCCTTCTGTATTTTTAGACGTCATGTAATTTAACTTTTATAGGTTGTCCTATAAAAGACACGGCAAGAGGTTCATGGGAAATTGCTGGTGTGTGAATTCTTTCTGGGCACAAATCGATTGCATTATGTGGTTAATTGAGTGAGTGGAGTGCCACAAAGCTTGTGCAAAATTGCAGTTTCCCCCTGCGGGACTTCCTTATGAAAATCAATTTGATGAGGTATATCCATGCGTTGTACGTACAACAATGTTAATTTTAATGAGACTTTTTTCATTCATATGCACTTGCACAAATACACCATCCACTAGTAGTTCTGCCCAACAATTATTCATAACTTGCATGCACTTAACTCACATACCCTAAGAATGACTGTTTTTTATCAACAATGTGGCATGTCATTGATTATTTTCTAATACGCATTTCTTTCCATGGTTGCTTGAAGGTACAATAACTATATAATTGAACTTTAGCAAACAGGATAAGTCATTGCCAAGCTGAATAGCAATTTATTTTTACCGCTACAAGATTACCCTGAAGGAATTTGGTATAAGCTCGATGTGCTTGAAATAATTTATTATTAGGCACAGGATTAATTCTTTTTTTTTTTTTTTTGCAAAGCTTATTTCCATGATCCTGCGAAGTGATTTATAGTGTATTAAGAACTAGTGTTCTATAACAACAGTCTCTAGGAAAAATATACTGTTTATATATACAAGGAGTGGTAAACTCAATCTGGACCTTTGATTGTGCAGATACCACATAGAAAATTGTCTGAGCAATCACGGGGCCATGATTGTGATTGGACTGTCTGCTTCATGTTAAAAATGCTGGCCTTCCAGGAACTCCTTTAATGACCCAAGCATGTGAAAATCATTTAGAGTGAGGTCAGAACTGTATGGCAATAATGTGGCAATAGCTTCCAGCTGAGTTCCTATAATGTGCAAGTGATGTTTATTAATGATTGTGTATACAGAAATATGTGTCTTTTGCAGTGCCACTTATTTGCCAATTTTCATAAATCAAGTAATTGAATAAGAAGGTGTTGCCAAACTTTTTACTGGTACTGTGTGTATACTACCAGTTAAAAGTCTGGACCCACAATCTCCTTCAAGGGTTTTTCTTTGTTTTTTATTACTTTCAACATTGTACATTAACATTGAAGATACCCAAACAATGAAAGTGTTTAAATCACAGATGTGCCTTGTCAAATTTAATTTATGACAGTTTTTTCCTTCTAATCTGCTTTAGACCATTAGTTGTCTTGTCCAGAGGAAGGGTACTACAACTTCTGTACAAATCAATATTATGGCAAGAAATTACAAAAGAAAAGCCAGTCCAACATCACTTTAAGAAGCGAAGTTCAATCAACCTATAAAAATCTAAAGAACTTTATAAAAAGTATATCAACAAATGTATTCGTACTATCAAACCACTCCTGAATCACAAACAATGTCGGTGTTTCTGACAAGTGTCTTGTCAGTGCTAAGGAGAAAAAATCCTGGAGTGCTGCTCAGTCTAGGAAGAATAGAGAGTCACTAAAGTTCAGTGTAATGTTTCCATACTCTGTAATGATTTGGGGAGCCATGTCATCTGAAGGTGGTGGTCCATAAAAAGCAACCATCAAAGCAACGTTGTCTTGAGTGTTGATTTCTGAGGCTGTAACTCTAAACGAAATTCTCCTCTGCAGTAGAAGTAGGTTTTGGTCTTGCTTTCCTGGGATTTTCATGAGAACCAGTTTCGTCATGGTGCTCGATGGTTTTTGATGGTAAATGCACTTGACAATTCTATTTTTCCACTATTGAAATATTAAACTATTCCATGACAGCTGACCACCAGGTCTTAAAATAACAACTGACTGTTATGTTGTTATGTAATTACCTAATGTAGGTGGTATTTCAAAGTTTTAAAATCATCAGTAATTTTCTAGAATGTAGAAAAATAAATCCAACCTTGTATCTAAATTTCTGAGTGAAGTTTCACCTTGAAAGGCTTGAAGGGTCTGTGCTAATGTCTTTATGCCTGATACTACAGACATGTCATGAAATCCATTTCCCATTGGGGCAGAGCTATTTTTGACAGTTTAAGATTTTCTCTCTAAATTAGTCATAGACAATTCCCCAACATCTACTTATTGGGTACTCTCCCATCATGATGACAGGGAGGGGTGAGTACTATCGTGTTCTTGACAAGAGACACCTGGCAAACATTTTGCCAGTATCTTTTCTAACTCCTCACGCAGTGCTGGGAACAGTGTAGCACAATTGGAGGAAAACGCTATCTGCTCCTCCCACTTGCATGAGCTCATAGAAGCATATGATTGGCTAGTGTTATTATGATTTGATGTGAAAGCGCAGGTTTACCATTTCTCCTCCCGACAGCACGGCCAATCTGCTGTCTAGCCTCCCGGCTATGAATGGCTGTGGTAACACCTGGGAATCTAACTTCTGTTACACATCTCGGGAGTATGAAGGTGGTTTTAATGTCATACTGTAGTTAATTATTTTGTAAATTCATGTTAAAATGCTATTTACTATTATTATATTACTAATTCATTAAAATAATCTTTCTATTTAAAATGTATATATCCCATGCTCGATATATTTTAAGGTCAAAACGGTTCATATTTATAAAAATAGATGTATGAAGTTCATTTCAGAGCAGAAAGCCAGATCTATTGATTACCAGTAGTCAGCTTCTCTCTAAGGCTTTTATGCTAGCAAAGAAGCCCTGCTTCTTCCCACCTCACTTTTGCCAGCAGATAGACAGAGACTGACAAGCTAAGAGGATTGATGTTGGTGAAAAGAGGCCAATGGACAATGTGAGAGGAGACTGAAAAATTTGTGCAAAATAGATCCGGTGAAAGGCAATGCTGAATAGAGTACATGCTGAAACACTCACAGTGGGATTTAGGAGCTTCATGGCCCCCCGGCATTTTGTAACTATGCTTGCACATTCTCAGCCACAGCCGGTGTTCTTGCTTATTACGGCTTTAATGGACATAGCAGGGACCTTCTTCATTGACGTGTTCCACAAGATAAAGAAAGATATATCTAGTGGTGTGAGTTATTGTGCAATCTTATGCTCTCTCTCTCTCTCTCCCTCTCTCTCTCTCTCTCTGTCTTTTTCAGTCTCTCTCTCTCTCTTTCTCTCTCTCTCACACACACACACACACACACGCAATGCCTAAAAAGGAGGCCAGAGGGATGTGAGGCCATTTTTATAATGTCTAAAATGAAATCACGGGGCTGGCATTTTAGTCTTCCAGTCCCAGTTATTATGAAGCATGCATGAATAAATCTTCTGTTCCCCCTTTTCCTCCTATCATGTAGTAGCACAATTTAGAGAGCACATTCTTGTCTGCCCCTATGATTTTCCTGTCATGCGTTGACACAGAATTAGAGGCCAGCATATGCACTTTGTGCCTACCCTCTTTTACAAGGCCTTGTCCATAAAAAAAAAAAAAAAAAGCATATTTCAGTTTGGCATAACAGCTCTAGAGTTAATGCATCTGTGATTAAATGCTTGGTTCCTTTATATCCTCTTGGTAAATTTTTGAAAACGATGGTGATTGTAACCACACATTTATTTAAATTTAAAACACTAGGTCCTGTTCTCTTTGATAATATTAATGAATTAGCTACAAACAGGGATTCCTGAAGTCAAAAGTTTAAACATGCACATCATAGGCATTTTTTTCATTAGCATAATAAACGCTCTAAGGGGAGCAGATTGCAGTCAGGTTTACAGGTGACATTCGCGGGAAACACAAATCTTTTTTGAAAATACTGAAATATGTAAAGAAATCCCAATGAACATGAACTAAATTGCACCTTTACCGTTATGGTGTCAAGTTACCTATTCGAAGCAACGGGGGCAAAATCTTGCGGCATGTGTTACCGGGTACACACAGCTGTATTCAATACTCTGAGCAGCATGTCAAAAAATAACGTGAGTGAGTTTGACCCTGCTGTGCTCCCTACAGACTCCTTGTAATTATAGCCAAAGAAAGATCTGTCGGTTCTATCTAAAGGAACGCTGTTTGTCATTGTGGAATGACCCCCAAACTTACATCTAGCCTGCGATGTGGAGGCATTGCAATGACATTTGAGACAAACATCAATTTAGTTTTAATGTAATGAATATGATATTTATCGGCAGGAAGCTGTAAATGAATGATTAAAAACCAGTTTGACCTTGTTGACATGGTGAATTCAAGAGTGTTTCATCATGGTAATGAAAGCTTAAGTGTCTCCCTTCCTTCCCTGTGCAGTGGAAACAGTGCGTGAAAGAAATCACTGTGTAAAGCCCAGATAAGTCGTATCATGTGACGCTTGGTGGTTTCATGATTAATGTTGCAGTGAATCACTGTGTATCTCTCTCTGTGTGTGGTGCTTGTCATTCTGTTAAATGTGGTCTGGGGTTTTATTTTTATTTTTTTGCATTGAGGTGTGTGTGTTCTGCTTATATCCTGCTGTTCTCCCGGTCGTTTTCAACCACCTCTGGTTCTCCAGAGTGTTGACTCAAGTTCTTGGTGTCTAATCTGTATGTAAGCAGACTAGCAGCGTTAACACCATGAAGTGCACTACTTCTGCTTATCCCCCCTTTCACTCCACACATTTCTCTTTTTTTATCCTCTACTTCACACAGTTCTCTCTTGCTATCCTCCACCACTCTATACATCTCTCTACAACATTGTGCCATGTAACATCCATACTAATCAGATTATCCCTAGACATAAAGGCTGTCTCTGTTGGTTCAAAGTACTGATTTAATGATGTTAATCTTGGACTAATCGACATGGTGTGTGCGTGTGTGCATGTGTGTGTGTGCGTGTGCGTGTGTGCGTGCGTGTGTGTGTGTGTGTGTGTGTGTGTGTGTGTGTGTGTGTGATTACTTTCTTAAATGGACCAAGAGGTAGGAATTGGAGACTAAGCTACTCCTCATTAACTCTGGATCCAGGGTAGACACATTACACAGTGCAAAAAAGAGAAATAGCTATCTGTAGGCTTCATCAGTTTCTTCTTTTTTCTTTCTTTTCATTCTCCAACTTTGTGTTTATCTAGATTCCAAGCTGAGAGACCAAATGCTCTGTAACTAGGCAACGTTTCATTTTTAAACAAATGACCTTTACATGTGACTTTTTGCAAAAAAACACTCCTTATATACATTTTATGTAACAAAATATAGACACATTAAACAAGCAATCTGTGATGGGATCACCAAGGATACGGCGGTATCACAAAACCATGATAATTTATTTAGAAATATATTACTTAAAAATGTCTTTTGGAATGGTTCCTAAAATGGTTCCTGGTCATCTTGATGTTCTTTTATTATTATTATTATTATTATTATTATTATTATTTTATTATTTTATTATTTTATTTTATTTAATTTATTTACACTATTTTACTCTTCTGTGTGGAGGTTCTGTGCATGTTCTGTTGCCTGGGTTTCTTCCATGTTACTTAGTCAGACATTCATCTTCTATACCGCTTTACTTTATACAGGGTTGTGGGGGCCTGGATCTTATTCCAGGAGGCTTTGGGCACATGGCAGGGTACACCAATTCGTTGCAGGGCACACTACATGCAATTTGAACACAAATTAACCTTACCTGCATGTCTTTGGACTGTGGGAGAAAATTGGAATACCTGGAGGAAACTCACCAAACACATGCAAACTCTGGACGAGGAGGGAATCAAACCCAGACTCTGGAGATGTGAGACCACAGTGCTAACCACAAAGCCACTATACTGTACTCCCTTTAGTCAGACATTTTGCAGGGTTTTGTACCAGCACAGTTACTATACCTTATTTATTATTCTGCAGAAATCTTAACAACCTTTTATGGTGGCATAGCGGCTGTTGAGAAAAAAACAGCACAACCCTGTCAACATAAAGTATGCCACAAACATGGAGCAGAAGCTACTTCATCATGTAAGACTTGTTAGAATCTTGACACATTATAAAAGCAGTCAGAGTTCCATGAGCTTGTCCTTCATCTCTGCGGTCCACTGCTCATGCGGAGTGCTTGTATATTGCCATTTTTTACCCTCCTGGTTCTGTCATTGTCTATTATCTCAATCAGTTACATCACTTGGCATCTCATAATACATGACATGTATATATTTCTCAGTTCTGAACAAACAAGCATGGTTTGAAATATCAGACTGAAATGGAATATTGGCTTATTTTACCATTTTATGTTAAGTGCTACACAACCAACCTGGAAATTCATGTGACAAGAGTAAATCAAAGATAAAAAGCAAGTACAAAACCATGCATACGCTTAACCCTTGATTGTCTTTACATTAAATCGGGGCTAACTGTGTTGAACTTCCAAGTATTCACAAACTTCTTTAGGTCATGTTATTAGCAGCAGGGAAATGTTGGTATGATTATGTGTGTAAACAAGACACCACATTTTTAGTCTTATGAAGCTGCGACTCTACTGAAATATAAGCATGTGGTATGTGGGCATGTGTGTATAGCTGTGGTAGACACCATGCCGAGCCTGATGGCTCAATTCAAAGTCAGCAGCACGAGTGATTTATGGCTTGGCTTTAATCAGCCTGCTGAAAATGCAATTAGACAGGGCTCCTGCAGTGTGCAAATGAGCCGTCCCAATGCCACGTGGGGATGCACACAGTTAATTATCTGGGTAGGGCACCTGTTAGTGAGCTGCACTGGCCGATACATAGAGAGAGAGAGAGGTCACAGAACTGCTGTGGGAAATGAGAAAGGAGTAACCAGAGAAGTGAGGGTGGTGATTAGTAAGCAAGGTGTGGATTGATCGAGTTTGGTGTCATGAAGGTCACCATGATAAGGTCAGTGGGTGTGTCATAGTCAATGCATGAAACCTAGTATACACGAATCTGGGTGAACTTGTACTATCTTATAAGCACGATTTCTAGTTTGGATTAGGGAAAAATGTAGCTTTTTTTATTCTGCCTACATGTAATTGCCATGTATAGCAGAACACCTTTCAGTTCTGTTTTTTTTATTGTATTACACATTTTAATTTCATGTTTGGCTGCTTTGTATAGTATACAAGTAATGCTGAGGCATGCAAGAAAAAGTGTATTATGCTCAGGTTGTCAAAACAAATGAGAAGGAAATGACACAAAAATTGCCAGCATTCTGATTTCTATCATTTTATTGATTCCTTTCGAGAAATCTTTGGGAAATGCTCTAGAAATTATACATTAGGATTTCCATATGATTATCATGTACAGGGTTACAGCATCAAGCACTTAGGCAGTCAGAGAAAATGAGAGCTATGGCATGGTTGAATGATCACAAGAGGACGATAGAATAAGAAGGATTGTTGTTAGAGAGCCAGACAGCATGTTTGAGAGATGGACAGGTGAGAGGTGATAGAGGCACCTGGCTTACAGGGTGAAAGAGGTTAGGAAGCTGACGTGGCATGAAATGAGGTTAGCAGACTTGGAAAGTGTGTGAGAGGCAGCAAAAATTGCGGGGTTGTCACAGGGAGGAGGAGAAGGATAAAGAGGTGAGTGTGTGAGATGAGTATTGGATTGGACAGTGACAGTGAACATGCAGAACGATCAGCAAGGCTTGAGACTTGAAAAGACTGCTACAAGGGTATGTGTGTGTGTGGTGGGGTATGGGTATGTGTGTGTGTGTGTGTGTGTGTGTGTGTGTGTGTGTGTGTGTGTGTGTGTGTGTATGTGTGAGAGAGGATCCACAGTACATTTAATCTGTTTTAATCATTTTCAGTGCCATTAATTATATTATAAATATATTTTAATAAATATGTTTTCAGTTTTGAATAAAGGGTTGTGAATTTAAATGAGGGAGAAGGGGAGAGAATAGGAAAGCAGCACAGGTGGTCACACTTGTTTGAGCAATCTATCCCAGGGATAAGAACTCTACTCATTTAGAACAATATTTGTGTGAGTAGTGTTGGGGGGGGGGGGGGGGATCGTCTTCATTAGTTTGTGATTCGGTGCGCTCCTGCCTGCCTGTAGTTCAAATGGGCTGGGTATTAATCATGCAGCAGAGATTAATGAGAGAGCTCTAATGAGGTGCCTTCCATACAGAGAATAGCACTTTACTGCAGTATGGAAATTTTTGGGCTGCACTTGTACAAATGTGCATATAGACAGTGCTGAAAAAAAGGATTTGGCCCCTTCCAGAATAACCCGGGTGAATACAAAATGCAGTTTTTAAATTATTATCTCATTTATAAGGGTAAAAAAAAAACAAAAAAACCTGTCCAAACCTGTCTGGCCCCATGGGTTGGACAATGACAATTGCACTCTAAACCTAATAACTGGTTGTGCCACCAATGGTGGCAAAAACTCCAATTAAGTGTTTGCAATAACTGCCATTAAATCTTTTACAATGCTGTGGATAAAATTTTGTCCCCCTCTTCTATGCAGAGTTGTTTTACTTTTGCCACATTTATTTTTAAAAGCAGGATTTATCTCCGGACTTTGACTAGGCCACTGTAAAACCTACATTTTTTTTTTTTTTTTTTAGCCATATAGGGGTGGACTAGTTTCCTCCATTTGTCGGTAATGACACTGTGGTTCCATGGAGTCCCAAAGCCCCTCGAAACGGCTTTGCAACCCGTTCCAGACTGATACATGTCAATTATTGTTCTTACATTTTTTTAGACTGTATTGCTCTTTTAGGTCTTTTAGCATGACAGGCCCCCCAAAAAAGAATAAAGAATATAAAAGGAAAAGATATGCCCTCTCTTCTGTAGGTTACATGATACCATCAACAATGCTGGGACTACTGACATCTTTAAAGGAAACATAGTACTACACTTTGCTGCCATATTTCAAGTCGAATTTTAAAAAAGGACATCGATAACAACTGTTGAAGTGTGTATAATTTGTGTGTGTGTGTGTGTGTGTGTGTGTGTACATGTGCACACGTATAAAAATGCACCTTAGAATGCAAATGATCCTTCTGGTGGTACCTAAGGCAGATGCAGATTCTCAGCAGTGCAGTGTTAGTAATGCAGAAGAGGATAGCAAACATACATATTATGATTCAGTTATCATTCAAATTAATTATGCTAAAATATTCAGTTAATAAATATGATAAGATGTAATGACAGCTCCAAAAACGAAGGCAACAATAACAACAAGATAATGACAATACCATGCCCTTTTGGCAGTGTTTGAAAGCTCTATAAAATTTGGATAACAATGTAATTTAATGTTCCCCTACACTGGGCTTGTGCTTTTGGTTAGCTTTTTTTTTTTGCTAACCTTTTGGATTGACAGTTCTATTGAAACACTATTAAACATTAAATCCTATGGCTAGGAGCTGTATATATTTGTTACTTTCATGTTCTAATTTTATTGGGTCTTATGGATATGAAAAGAGCTGCACAATTATTCACATACAAATTTAAATCCCAATTTTTAATCTCAAAAGGTTAAAATAAAAAATAATTAAAATATTTGTTATTTGTTTATATATGTATATATAAACTAAGAAATATTTTATATATGTATATATGTATGTACTGTATATACTGTTTATATATAGTGGGAGAAATAAGTATTTGATCCCCTGCAGATTTTCTAAGTTTGCCCGCTTACAAAGAAATGAAGGGTTTATAATTTTTATCATAGGTTTATGGTACAGGATGAAGACTGAATATCAAGCAAAAATCCAGAAAAAGCACATGATACAAATGTTATAAACCAATTTGCATTTCAGTGAGGGAAATAAGTATTTAATCCTCAAGTGAAACATGACTAAGTATGTGCTGGAGAAACACTTGTTTGCAAGCACAGAGATAAGACTTTTCTTGTAGTTGGTTACCAGGTTTGCACACATCTCAGGACGCATTTTGATCCACTATTCTTTACAGAATTTCTCTTACTTTTTAAGATTTCTTGCCTGCTGCTTGGCAACTTACTGTAAAGTTTCTGCTCTCTCCATAAATTTTCTATACTGTAGGACTATGGTTTAAAGATTGGCTAGGCCACTCTATGAACTTAATGTGATTCTTCTTGAGCCACTCCTGTGTTGCCTTGGCAGTATGTTTTGGGTCATTGTCATGCTGGAAGACCCATCCATGACCCGTCTTCAGGAGGGTGTTGTCCAAAGTGTTACAATGCAGCAAAGTCAGTCTCTATCTTTAGCATGAAATCAACCCTAAAGCATGATGTTTCCACCTCCGTGCCTGACTGTAGGGATGGTGGTCTTGGGGTCATAGTCAGCATTTTTTTTCCTCCAAAAACAGAGTGTCAAGTTGATGCCAAAGAACTCAATTTTGGTCTCACTTCATCCCAATCCTTCTGTTCATTGGCAAACTTCATATTGGCCTGTACATGCATTCTTGAGTAGGGGGACCTTGCTGCACTGATTTCAATCCTTGGCGGCATATCATGTTGCCAATGTTTTGTTTGGTGACTGTGGTCCCAACTGCCTTGAGATCATTCACAAGCTCCTGCCTTGTAGTCCTGCACTGATCCCTCATTTTTGTCATGATTATTCTTACCTCATGAGGTGAAATCTTGCATGGAGCTCCAGACTGAGGGCGATTGATGGTTACTTTGTATTTCTTCCATTTGCAAATAATCACTCCAACAGCTGTCTCCTTTTCACCAAGCTTCTAGCCCATGGTCTTGTAGCCCATTCCAGCCTTGTGCAGGTCTTGTTCCTGGCTTCCTTTGACACCTGTTTGGTCTTGCCGATAGTGATGAGATTTAAATGGAAAATAGAGATTCTGTGGTCAGGTGGCTTTTATACACATTACGCGTTGTTGTTAGGAGCTCCTTCTTAAATTAATATGTGTACCATATGAGCACATAACCAGTCTGTGGGAGCCAGAATTATTGTTGGTTGGTAGGGGATCAAATACTTGTTTCCCCTTACTGAAATGCAAATCGATTTATAATATTTGTATCATGTGCTTTTTCTGGATTTTTGCTTGATATTCTGTCTCTATCCTGTAGCATAAACCTATAAACCTATGATAAAATTTATAAACCCTTCATTTCTTTGTAAGTGGGCAAACGTAGAAAATCTGTAGGGGATCAAATACTTATTTCCCCCACTGTATATTATATGTCATAATTACATTTTTTGCTGTAAGCCTTGATCAGGGGTCGGCAACCTTAAAACTCAAAGAGCCATTTGGACTCGTTTCCTACAGAAAAAAAAAAAAAGAGAGAGAGCCACGAAACCTTTTTGACATATAAAATAAAGATAACACTTCATATATCGATTTTTTTACCTTTGTGCTTTTGGTGAAAAAAATACATTGTGTGTTGCATTTATGAAATAAATTGTATTTATATGAAAATAGTTCAAAAAGATTTTTTAACTCTAAAAAAAATGAAGGTTGAAGGTTACTTTCAAATAAAATACTTAATGTCTATTTGATTCCTTCTCGTATTTGGCCTAGATAAATACAATTGAATGCTAAATGGAAAATTAAATAGTTCTACATTGCAGTTTTAAATTTCAATGGGTGTCAAGTTATTCACAATGGGATTTTTTTTTAATCATGCAAGTAAATTTTCAGTTTGCTTGACAGTTTCCTCTTGGCTAAATCATGTTTAGTGCACCTAACACTTTGCATATGCATGCTTCTCAAGAGTATACAAGTAAAGTGTACAATCTGATTACACATCATACCTCCAAAATTCATAAAACTTGTAGTTTCATGAAGGCGTAAACCAATATACATACATACATAGGAGATATTGGCATTCATGGAAAAGTTCTACTAATTCGATTGGTGACAAGCAGCATTTTGCTACAGTCCTACACTATATTTAGTGTAACAGCACTTGTACTCTTCACTGTATCAGTCCACTTGTGTCCATTTGCTACATAAAATTCCAATTCTAGTGATAGCTCCTTACATTGAAACCATTACTAAATGTACTATGGTCTCTTAGTCACAGCACAGCAGGGCAATAAGCATTACTTCATCCAGCTGTGTCTTTTTTTCGGGAACAGCATTTTGACACTGAAAGAAATAAGCAAAATATTCTGGTATATTGTTTCTGAAATCTCAGTTAATCTAAATTAATTTCCTGTTTACACAACTGTTGTTAAAAAGCAATATCACACTTGCAGTAGGCCAGTATCCACTACAACACTTCTGCTCAAGTGGCGATTTTAAAATATATCATGAAAAAATATGAACTTTTGTAGCACTTCAAAATCTCACCAAAATCTACAGTACGTTTTTTGAGCAACAAAGACTCAGCATCAAGACTGCACACAACAAAATTGAAAATTTCTTTTTTTGACTGCTTTCAGCTTTGATTGCAATGTGCAATGGTTCCTCATGCCCCCAGATCTTCTCCTTAAGTACTGGAATTTGCCAGCAGGGAAGAAAAAAAATTCACTTAATAACCTGGTTATTATATACATTTTACTTTAACTTTTTAGAAGCATGCCACCACAGGAGACTAAGAATGCAGGAAAATGTTCCAGAGTCTCTATCGGCATCTCGGCATCACATCATCAGTCAGGTAAGTACCAGCTCATGAGCTCAAGCCCATCTCTCAACCTTCAGAAAGTTGGGAATGGAGTAGCTGAATGGTACTTAAGTAAATCCCAAATGTTTTAATATATAAATTTTTTGTTCCATTAGATACTAAGCAACTCCAGGAGTTGCAGACTTTGGACAAACTTCACCCCAAGAGAAGGCTGATGTACTGTAGTCAGTGAGAAAGAACTTCCTGGCATTAGCCCGTTCTTGTAGCTCTTACATACAGCAAGCAACCAATTTTCCTTTAAAAATTTTTTTGATCTCCTTTTTGGCTGATTATTTTCACTGGAAGATTGTCACAATGCTGTGAACTTGGTGTAACTCCTGTATAGATCATACTTTGAGTTGAGCAGTGTTACGCTTACTGTAATATCTTTGTCAGGTTGTGTTACATTTTGTATCATTTAGTTACTTGATTTGCCAGATTTGGCTGTTGTCTGCTATATTGTGTAAATTGTAAATTTATTACACTGTATGCAGTCAACTGAGGATTTTTGATATGTTCAATAAAACTATAATATTTCTATTATTTGTTTGATGCCTCTCATTTATATCTATCTATTTTAATCTCATTATGATTTTATATATGGCTCATTCTCATGTACATCTTAGATTTCTGAATAAATAAATAGTCATAGCCGTTTGGTGTTTTTCAGCAGATAACAGCACATAAACCACTCTGGGTGAAAATTGATAAATGTATATGTACCATTTATTGTTCATTGTGAGACAAATGCACCAATGAGCTTTTATTCCTTTAATTGGTTGATTAACACGGAGTAAATAATGTTAAAGTTTAGCTGGACTGGGCAATGTTTTTTGTGTGATTTTAAAATCAGCCCATATCTTTTTACATCTGCCAGATTTGCAGCTCACTTCATCAAGTGTGCATGGGGTCACATGGTTATTGGTCGAATCCATATTTTTGAGAATCATCAACAATTGAGAATCAATGTCAGTTAAAATTTTATGTTTTTGTCAGTTTGCTTCTGTTCTCAGCGGTCAAGAAGTCTGGAGCTTTGCATATAAAAAATGATATGAAACATTTCAAACTAGTGTAAAGTATGTTACACATTACAGTATTCTGATTAAGAGGTTATGAAATCATAAATTATTTAAACATAATAAGATGCTCTAAATACTTTTATACAGTATATGGATCCTAAGAGCAAAATAACCAGAATCATAGTTGTAATGCTTCTATATAAATTATTTTTTAAAAAGTTTCGTTTGTATATTGGTCAGAACTCGCTCTTTAAATGATACAGTATACATTTATACGTTTTCTACATTGAAGGACACGAAAGCAGTCTTAGAAAAAGTCCTGCCTAAAAATTCTGTCACAGCATCATGCAAAACTGACTGGACAGAATTTAATGAACGTTTGCCAGTGCTTTGGTATTTGCCTATAGTTAAACCTGTGCCATAAATTAAATCAAAATGATGAGGAGAACGGAAGTTATGAGCAGTTATGTGTCAGATTATGTCACAGCATGTACTGTAGCGGGATTTTTATTCATTCATCAATTTTGCCTACTCAAAAAATGGTACATACACATTTGGACAAAATTGGCGGGCAAGGAAAGAAAACAACTCACAATGGTCACAGAAATAACTTTAATCTGACAAAAGTAATAATAATAAAATAAAAAATAAAAATTCTATTAATGTTAACCAATGAAGGTCAGACATTGCTTTTTTCAACCAAGCCAAACTACATGTTGACAAGCCACAAAGCTTCTGGGAGATTGTCCTATGGACAGATGAGACAAAAATGGAACTTTTTTGCAAGGCACATCAGCTCTATGTTCACAGACAGAAAAATGAAGAATATCAAGATATCAAGATCACTGTTCTTGTGAAACATGGAGGAGGATCTGTTTTGTTCTGGGGCTGCTTTGCTGCATCTGGCACAGGGTGTCTTAAATCTGTGCAGGGTACAATGAAATTTCAAGAGTATCAAGGGATTCAATCAAGGGAGAGTAATGTGCTGGCCAGTGTCAGAACGTTTCGTCTTATTCACAGGTCATGGGTCTTGCAACAGGACAATGACCCAAAACACACAGCTAAAAACACCCAAGAATGGCTAAGAGAAAAACATTCGACTATTCTAAAGTGGCCCTCTATGAGACCTGACCTCAACCCTATTGAGCATCTTTGGAAGGAGCTGAAACATGCTGTCTGGAAAAGGCATCCTTCAAACCGGAAACAACTGGAGCAGTTTGCTCATGAGGAGTGGGCCAAAATACCTGCTAAGAGGTGCGGAAGTCTCGTTGACAGTTACAGGAATCGTTCGATTGCAGTGATTGCCTCAAAAGGTTTAAGTAACTTTAAGGTTTAAACCAAACTATTAAGTTAAGGGTACCATCATTTTTGTCTAGGCCTGTTCCATAAGTTTATTTTTTTTTTAGAATTCCGTTTAGGCATGGTAGGAATTTTTTAATTTATTATTACTTTTGTCAGATTATTTCAAAGTTATTTCTGTGACCATTGTGAGTTTTTCTTTCATTGACTAAAGGGTACCAACAATTTTGTTTAATATGTATATATACACAATGTATATACACAATGAAAACCTTGCACTATAAATTAAATCAAATTATATATATTATAATCAAATTATATCAATTATATACTGCTTACATTATCATTGTAATTATATGGTAGAAGTATTTGAGTATGTGTCCTATAAATTTCCTGTTTTTTGAGTCCCTTTATGTCACTGTTCGTTTTTTCAGCAGTGCAGTATATGCATCTCAATATTCGCGACTGAGGAAGGAGCGCCGCAGCTGATGTGGAACGGCAGCTCTCTCTTCTCCATTAGTAAACATCACTCTCTCTTTCCCTCTCCCCATGATCCACTTTGCTTCTGATTAAAGCATTCGTTCAAATCTCAGGGCTCTGCCCTCCAACTGAGATTTCTGTTCATTAATTAAAGCTTAATGCAATTAATTATCACCTAAATGAGAATCCAGTGCCTGTTTGTTAAAACTGAAATGCAGAAAGGTTTATGCTTGTTTAACGGCACTTTAGTGGACACCAATGAGCTTTATGAAAGGAAGCCGCATAAGACAGGTGAACTGTACTTTTTATGCTTTTTAGTACGTATTGTTTGAGTTTTTCAACGGTCTTGTAAATAGGTACTGTAAGATATCCTCTCAGTGTTTTTCTAAATGACCTGTATATTAAATACATCAGTCCCATTTCTCTTTTCAAGTTTTGCGTCATATTTTCAAGCTAATACATTGATTATTAATTGTATAATGGTGTCATGTTTATAATCATTCAGTAAGCATGTGAATATTTTGTAGATCTTAATCCATGCTTATATTTTTGCCTATCCCTAGGAATAGTCACTCTGCTCAGTGAGAGTGCAAACCAATTTAAAGTTTTCTTTAATTTTATTTACACAATACCTGAAACGCTTAACATATTTGCTGTCTGGCATTCATTACTTATACGATAAACACACTGCTGTCCCTATTTTCCCTATCACAGCTCAGCTCTGGAGTGTGAAGCTGTGGGATTCAATCTTAACATCAAACATTACACCCATAAGCAAACACCTCACTGAAAAAAGAAATGCCAGTGCAGACATCAATACTGGAGCCGATGCAGTGGTAGGGATATGTATCTACATGCAAACAGCCCACCCTGTTCATCTCACATAATGGATTTCAGAAAGAAAATACTTAACACCTACATCACATCTTATTTTAAATTGATAGCTAATGGCTTGCCAGAGTTATCTAATTTGTATTGCTTTTTACACTGGTTTTTACTCAATATAACTACAATAGGAGAAGCCTTTAAGGCTCTGATAGATTTTTGTAGTATGTGAATCTTTATTTTATGCAGAACAATTCAGCACAGATGGAATCTCTGGGGTTCATTTACAACTTGCTGCTGGCTTCTCCTTCCTCGTATATGCGCTTAATATTTTTAACGGACACAATACATGCATCAAGGGCAAATCCATTGCCATAAAACTTTATGCTATGCAGATCTGAGCTGCTTCGTAAAGGCACGCCAGAGGCAGTGACAGAGTCTTAACAGCATGTGGCAAATAAGCATTCACAGGATGAACCCGTGATAAGACTGTTGTGCAGCGGTGATATCTACATTAGCCTGGCGAACGTAAATTACTTCTTTTGCATTTGCAAGTTGTAGCCATAATATCTTTTGGTGCATTTGTTGTACAGTATATATGCTATGAAAGTTATGATATTTCAGACATTTTTTTGATGATTGTCATATGAGGATGCGCTCGTGAACTTGGTTTGAACTGAAAATAATTTGGGTATGTTAACTATTCAAGACTTTTTTTTAAATGTCGGTTGGGATATTTCATACTGTGGTGCAAAATAAAAATGAGTCATCACTAGTTACAAATTCTGTTGGAGAAATACTCCTGGATAAAGTTTAAAACCTGCATCTTTTTTTTAGGTTCTGCTAGATTGAGGGTAATTTGCAATTATATTTGTTGTGTCAGCTGCGTACCTTGACAGTACATTTGATAAACTCCCTGGCATGCAGATTGTCCATGGGATTTTGAAGTATGAGCACATCCGTATGTGTTAGGTCATGACAACAGAGACAGTGAAAATAAAAAGTGTGTTTTGTTAATGGTTTTGTACCATTTTTACTCTCCCGGTATTCATGTGTCGCTCCTTGGTATGTGTACTAATGCGAAAGGCTTATAAATGAGCCTGCACCACTTCATTTTGTGAACACTGTCCTCTGTATTCATCGACTGAATCTAGTCCACAGCAGGACCCAGGTGTAAACAAGTATATTTTTTTCTGTTACTTTTGCTCTCATTTTGGATTCTATATATTTAATCTCTCTGGCTCTCCCACTCTCTCTCTCTCTTTCTCTCTCTCTCTCTCTCTCTCTCTCTCTCTGTATAATTGTCAGGATTTTGGCTGCCGCTAGCTCCTAATGTTTGATTACATTCCACTTAGGTAGTTAGAAAAGGACACACATTTGTGCTGGTTATGGAATAGGATCAATAATGGAAAGGTTAGAGCTACCCAGAGACTTGCTAGATATTTATGCAGCCCTCCTGGTACTGTGGATATCAGGTCTGTGTGTTTATGCTATTTTCTCACAGTGTCATGTACAACTAGTTTCATAGCCGCGTCAACAGTGGGGTGCAGTTTGAGAGGCAGAATTGGGCTAACACTATGTGAGGGCCAGATTTATTAGCAGGGTTTTTTTTTTTTTTTTGGCAAAATTTAATCCAGCTTTGGTGTACATGAGTTTCTCTCATTTGTAAAATACATTTTGTACAGCAATCCTTATGTAACGAGTCTTATCTATGTCTGTGACATCAAAGTCAGGATACACACTTTGTCTGTTTGATGAGCTTGAAGAGTGTGAAATTAAATTTTTCTGCCGACGCACACAGCACACACATGTCAGAGTGATTATTATCAACATGCAACCTTAGCATATTCCCATGGTAATCTCATCAGATCTAATCAGCTTCAAAGTCTTGATATTTTTTCATTTAGACTGTGGGTGACTCGAGACCAGAATAAATAAATACTGATATGCTTTCAACTCTCGCTTAATGACATTTCTATTTTATCATCCCACACGCTAAACTCTTTTGTGTAATACATGTTTAGGCCTGAGCTAAAGCTGCTCACTAACATCACCTTCCGGAGAAAAGCATGTTAATCTTTTTTCAGACTCCTTTTAAGACTGTGGTATAAATTATAAGAGCAGCCGAGGTCTGCACTAAGCAAAAGTTTTATATTAGAGCTAATCTGGACTAAAGCTCAGACTCAGTCATCAGATATAATAAATCTAGGATTTACATCATTTCACAATTAGAAGCTAAAGACATGCAACCTGACATATACAGTATATTAAAATTCCTTTTTAAAATGAGTCAATTAATATCTGTTTTTTATGGGAGGAGAGAACATAGCGTAGCTCTGGGATGAAAGTGGTCAAGCACAAAAGGTGCTGGAACAGTATTGATGGGGTTCTATTTATTATTCTATGAGATAGCTTATCACAGTCTCACAGTCTCAAGAACCATATGATAAAACGTTAAATTTAGACACTAACTGGGCATACTGCTAATAGTCATTTAACTATTTTTGTTCTCTGCCCCTCAATGCCTCTAGCGCCACCATGTGGTCAAATACCATGAAACATTTTGATTATAACGGTGCAAACTTTTGATTTTCATTAGTCTCTCTCTCTCTCTCTCTCTCTCTCTCTGTCTCTCATTTACTCTCTATACCGCTTATGCTGTACAAGGTAGCAGGAGCACTGGAGCCTATCCCAGGGGACTTGTGGCACAAGACCGGTGACTACCTGGACAGGGTGCAAATTCATCAGAGTGCACAAGCACACACACACATGCACATGCACACACACTCACTATGGGCAATTTGTAAATGCCAATCTCTGCATGCTTTTGGACTGTGGGAGGAAAAAAAGTACTCAGAGAAATCCCACCAAGCACAGGGAGAACATGTAAACAGACCCAGACAGTGCTAAACACTATGCGACCCTGCTGCCTCTGGGCACATTAGATCTCTCATTTTAGGTATTTTTAAGAACATTAAAAATTGTAGTTAAAACCTGCGAAATTTGTTCAATTTTTAAAGTTCCTTTTCCAGACATTTTTTTTGTGTGTAAATATTATAAAACATACTAGTATAAGGTGTGCTGAAATCTTTGGAACCATAAAGATATGAGTCGTGTACATACTGTACTTTAATATTGCTTTAACTACATTTAAAAAATAAGAGAAATAATACCAAACCTGTTAAATCTTTTACTACAAAAATATTAATTAGAGAAACGAGTTGGAGGAATTCCTCACAACAATATCCCTGCAGTTCTTTATCGTATTGACACAAACTTTGAATGGCTTGTTGAGAACCATGTCCTGAGGGAGAATATTAACACTGGTAACATCTGACCCCAAGGTGGTGGTACTGTATGTAACACTCCACTCTTTTTTGAAACCATATCTTTCTTTACTCTGTAACAGTCAGTGCACTAAGTAGCTCCTCATACAGTATCTTGTTATATGTGTAGCCTTGTCAGCTTCTCAGCAGCCACAACTGGCCAAGACACTGGAACATTTGTCCACCACTGTTTGTAATCTCTTGTTACAAAATTTAATTGTACTTAATTTTGTTTAGACCATGAATACTTTAATTGGATCGTTTAGTTGTCTGTGGGAATTATACATCATGTAGAACTGTTTGTGGAAAAAATGCACACTACTGTTCAAAAGTTTGGGGTTACTGGCAAATTTCTTAGTTTTTGTTTAGTGATTTATTTTCTGCATTCTACAACAATACTGGGGATTTCAATATATAAAATATATATAAAATATAAAATAACACATGGAATTAGGTAAGAACAAGAAAAATAACAGTTAGTTGTTATTTTAAGACACAGAGGTCAGCCTTTCTGTAATAATTCCTGCAAGAACAGTGTTGTCAAGTGCATTTGCAAAATCCATCAAGCACCATAATGAAACTGGCTCTCATGAAGGCCATCCCAGGAGGGCGAGACCAAAACCTACCTCTGCCACAAACGAGAAGTTCTTTTAGAGTTATCAGCCTGAAAAATGACCAATTAACAGCACCTCAGATTAGAGGCGTTATGAAGTCTTTACAGAGCAGAAGTAGCAGATACATCTCACCTTTAACTGTTCAAAGGAGATTAATGTATTTTTGGACGCCTTCAGCATTCCTTTACAATGTAGAAAGAAATAAAAATCAGGAACGATCATGGAGTTAGAAAGTGCCCCTATACTTTTGAATGGTAGTGTGTGTTATTTGTATATATGTTGAGATATATCCATAATGAAACATCATGCTATAGTTTGTGATTGTAGCTGGGATAATGTCCATGTAATAAAATACATGATTTATCGTGATTGGTAAGATATGCTGTTGAAAACCTAGTAGGGAATGATTTATTTCACACTGATTTCTGTAATAAGTGTGTCAAAAGAATAAAAAAATGACTCTTACAGTTGCACGTAAAAATGTACATGGTTTCTGGGGAGAAAAAGGAAAATGTATATCTTATCAAACATTTAAAGGAGTGAACTTTAAAATGTTGTACATTGCAGCAAGTAAGAATCCACAAAATCATCACCACAAAAGTTGGTCCATTATTCTGTCTGACTATACCTGATTGCAGAAGGGAGTCGCATTTGGCTCAGCTAGAACAGAATGTCAAGGATATTGAGCTAAGATTAACCAAACAATCTGTGAAAATTAGGGCAGAAAATAGTGAAAGATTAGTCAGAAAAATAGGGAAGAAGATTATAAATGAGAGGACTCTAAATCTGTTAGAGGCCAAAGTAAAGGCTGGCTATAAATATCATTAGAGTATATTTGTACCACATTCTGTTGGATGCATTATTTATAACTTTACATATCCTTGTTGGCCATGTCTGTTCCCTAGATAATGAAAGAATATTTGTAAAACCTACTATACTAAATGTTTATGTTGGTATAGAATAGATTTCTTCCTTTTCTTCTGTCTTAGGGGAGGAAATCTTTGCACACAGATTAACATTTCACCATTTTAACACTAAATTAAATGCCTTTAATAAGTTGCTGCTTATTGTTTCCTTTCCCAAATAAAGAAGTAAATTATTGTAAATCATTCAGTGAACTAAATCGTTGTCATGTTTTGTTATTTAGCACACACATCATATAATAGTCTCATAATATTGGCAAGGCACATTTAGAAAGGAGGCAGTGCTGTAATGTTGTCCTGTAACACCTAACCGAATGATTACAAATCGTCTTTAGATAAAAGTCACTTATAATTTACTTTGTCATTTATTATGTATGCCTTCCTTTTCGAGCACACCCATACACAGATGCGAATGTACACCCTAATGCCAGAGACGCGCAGATGTTCTGTCCATGTTCACCTCATCCTTTCCCCCACCCCTCCATCTGGGTATTAGGTTTAGTCATAAGCTCTTCCTCTCATCTGCTCAGCTTGCTCTCACAGGCAGGTGCTGTCTGCTGGCCTCCACTCTGCAGCCTAATTGGGGACAGAGAGAGAGATAGAGAGAAGGAGACAGATAGAGAGACAGATGGAGAATGATATGGAGGGAGGTAGGGAGAAAAATACACAATGGCTTGAGGGTTTCAGCTCTCATCCCCAGCCTGGCTATTTAATGAGTGGAAAAGGCACACAAACAAACAGGATTAATAATGTAGGATGGTGATGCTCTCTCTCTCTCTCTCTCTCTCTCTCTCTCTCTCTGTATGTGTGTGTGTGTGTGTGTGTCTGTCACAGCAGGTCTTCTAACACTCTTTACAACCCTGATTTAGAGCACAGTACCAAAGAGGAAGAAGAGAAAAAAAACTCGTCAAGGATAAGAGAGAAAGGGAAATCAAAGGGAGGCAGAGGGATTATGGGATGGGAGGATGTGTGAGACAACGCGGAGGGCTGAGAAACAAAGGCCGATCAGGTAGCGAATGAGAAATAGAAAATTTATTCTTTATTTATTTTACTGGCCTGTTTTTTTTAATGTTTTTTTTTGCTCTACAGTCTCTTCATGGCATGGATTTTGTATTCTGGTCCATATTGACACCATCATTTAGTTCCTGCAAATGTTTTAGGTGCACTGATCTCATTGTCATGTTCATAAACCAGATTGAGATGCTTTTTGCTTTGTGACATGGTGCATTATTACCCATTGGAAATACCCATTGGAAGACAGATGACTTCTGGCCATAAAGAGATGCACATTGTTAGCAACAATATCCAGAAAGGCTTTGGCATTCAAGCAATGACTGAAAGAAATATTAATGTACCCAAATTGTGCCAAAAACAGCCCCCACAGCATTTCAGCACCTCCACCAGCCTGGACTGTTGACAAGGCAGGTTGTATTAATGGATTTATGGTGTTGATGCCAATTTCTGACCCTAATATCTGTATGCCTCAACAGAAACAGAAATTGAGATTTATCTGAACAGACAATGTTTTTCCAGTCTTTAACTGTCCAGATTTTGGGGATTTTTATGCAGTTAATGCCAAATTCTGACTCTACTATCTGTGCATCAACGGAAATTGAGATTTATCAGAACAGACAATGTTTTTCCAGTCTTCAACTGTCCAGATTTTGGCGAGCCTGTGCCCACTGCAGCCGGAGCTTTCTGTTCTTGGCTGATAGAACTGAAATCTGACATGGTATTTTGCTGTTGTACCCCATTCGCCTTATGGTTTGATGTGCCATGCATTCTGAGATTCTTTTCTGCTTATCACAATTGTACAGAGTAGGTTTATGAGTTTCTGTACCCTTTCCGCCAGCTCAAACCATACTGGCTATTCCCTGTTGATCTCTTTCATCAGCAAGTCATTTCTATCCGCCGGACACTGCTCACTAGATGTATTTTTTTTTTATAGTTATTTTAAATAAATTGTTGTGACTGTTCTGGAAGAAAATCCAAAAATATCAGTAGATGTAGAAAAAAAAAACTTTAATTGCATGTAAAGTCTTGGAATACCAAGGAGAAAATTTAGTTTCTGTAATCACTTACATTACATCACACACACACAGACACACAACAAACAAACAAAACTCGCCACTTAATCCTCTTTACATATACGTTTAAAATTTCTGTCTTAGTAATAATAAATAAATAAATAATAATCAAAAATAAATTTAATTCCCTGCATATCCCAGGTAGGAAAAAGGGGTCAGGGAAGAAGCTCCCTTGAGCAGATATGGTTGAAGTAATTGATCAGTTACCCAACAGTGGCAGCTTTAGTGGCACCCATGACCTTCTGATCATAAATAATTATTTCATGCTATACTTTGCTTACTTTAAAACACAACATATTTGTAATCTGCAGATAACCTGTCGTTTAATTTGTGGTAAAAACACCTGTGATTTAGCTGTTCATAGATATAAGGAGTGCATTAAAATAATTACAGTGGAACTACTGTACTTCAAACCCGCTGAGTTAAAAAAAAACCTTAATAATACATGTGCAGCTTGTGACCACATTAAGTATCATTCTTTCAGTTTCTAATCCAGAGTCTGATTAATGCATAATAATCCATATGTGTGTAAATATTAGTTTATACATGTTAACATACAGTTTATACTTAGTAAAACATGTTTACAAACACAAGGTGATTGGCAGAGGTTGGTAGTAATGAGTTACATTTACTGTGTTACTTTGACTTAAGTAATTTTTTTATTTTTATTTTTATTTTACTTCTATGAGTAATTTTACTGCAGCCACCCTACTTTTTACTTTTACTTGAGTAGATTTGCGAAGAAGAAACGCTATTCTTACTCCGCCACATTCGGCTACACTCGACTCGTTACTTTCCTATCCATCTACTCTACACATATAGAGACATACTGTATATATTTTTATACCACATGACTGTGTTTCACCAATCAGATGTAGCAACAATAATCACATGACTCCATTTGACCAATCAGCTGCAATAACAATATCCACATTTAGTCACATGACCACACACACACATGTCATGGTAGATTGTAAAGGAAACATGTTGCGTTTAATTTAGCTGTTTAATTTAATGTTGCAATGTTAAGATATATAATTAGTTAATAAGCTTAAGAAACTATACTAAAAAATATAGGTTTATTACATTTGTTCTGCTGGACACAGTTTATAGTAGACTGCACAGAGGACTGTGGGATCCAAGCTCCCCCACTTTGACACAGTTAAGAGAGCTAGCAACATCATCAAGGATCCAACCCATCCAGGACACAGACTGGAACCACAATCTTCATTTTTCCTCTTTATCCTTATCTTTATGGTAAAGTGAGACCTCTTCTACACATGTTCTAATGTTATTTTCTATCTGCTGAGCCATTTGGAGGGCGACAAAATATACAGTACAGTATATCTTACACTGGAAATAGTTTACACTGTTTAAACATACAGTCGGTATTTACCAACATAAAAAGCTTTATGCTGTGAAAAAATTAAGATTAGGACATTTTTTTCTTGTTCCTTAATTTGTAAAGAAAATCTATTTTATTTGATCTGTTTTGGTTTTTGGAAATGAGAGAATTTGTACATTATTTTATCATTTGTCTGGCTGCTTACATAATAAAAAAAAAAAGGAAACCAGACATTAAGGTAAAAGTTACTCAGTATTAAGTAGTCTTTTCACCAAATACTTTTTTTTACTCTTATTTGAGTAATTTTTTGGATGACTAATTTTACTTTTCCTTGAGTAATATTACTGTATATAAGTCTTACTTAAGTACAATTTGTGGCTACTCTAATCACCTCTGGTGACTCATTATTTTGTCCTTCTCTGTCATATTTAAGTTATAACTTGACCACTGGCGAAACTTATTCACAAGGAATTGGTTATTGTCCGGCTACACTTAATGTATTTCAATTACCTATTTGTGTATTTTAGTTTTTGTGATACCATTTGCGCTTTGCATTTCCTTTTGCTGTTTGAAGAGTCTGAAAGGAGAAGACAGATCCTGTTTTACGCAAATAAATTCAGAAAAAGGAACTTCAGGTACTGCGTTCCAAAAACTCATGCCTACCAATAATGTAAAATGATTTGTATTCCTTACACGATCGCAGAGGTATTGCTTGTGCAGAATATGTGCGGCACTGTGCGAGAAAGTGATTTTAGACGCTGAACTCCCCAAACCCTCTCCAATAAGGCATTTCTCATTAGCACTAAGGGAAGTGCTGGGCTGTTTAATTATTAGGCTCAGTGATTCTAAGAGCCAGACTGTGTTAATTTAAGTCGTGCTCCACGAATTCACTCAGTACTGAGGAAGGGATGAGTTTTACTGCCATCTGAGAATTATACAGATGTAGGCTAATAAACACCAGCAGGACCGCAATTCATATTTTACAACGGACCCCCCTTTTATTTTCATCTCAGAGGATGTGTGTTGTAAAGAACCTAATGCTCCTTGAGCCTGCTTAATGTGAAGGAGGCTCTTATTTCACTGCACCGAAATTAAATGCATACTGTTTTTCTGAGGTAAAAGTGAAGGATGAAAAGCTTTGATAATAATTCTTGGCGAGTACGTGTGTTGTCGTTGAGCATATGCATTGCTGTCGTTCTGGAACATAGTGCCACTTGAGAGGTTAATGTTAAAGCAATTGAGAAAAGGCCAGATAAAAGTTAAGTGCACCACCAGGCCACTGATTCACACATCAAATGCACAATGATTTACGTCACATGATCACGACTGTACTTTTTTTTGTACAAAGAAGAAAATCAAGCGAAGAAACGAAGGCTTAGGTCTTTTGCATGCCTGTTTTCAGTGCAGTTCATTAATTGATAAAGTACTAATATAAACCTTATAGCACTACCAGATGTCAGTGTATGTATGCATTTTTACTCTTTTTGCAAGCTAGGTTAGCGAGGTCTTATTTAGTTGTGATGAACAGCTTCATGACAAGCCAGCGAGTAATGCTGGATAATAGCCACTTTGTGATATTGGGTTCATGTTATGAATATAACACAGTCCCACTTATCTACACATCTCTTCCCACTGCGATTCAGCGTTGCATTTATCTACTGTTTGGAGTGGCGTTGCTTGCCCTCCAAACATTCGCCTGTTTAGAGCCTGATTATATGCTGTGATGAAACAACAATCGGGGCCAACCAATTAAGTGCTTGACAGACAAAAATACATTTCTGCGAACAATCGAACAATCATGACACATTCTTTTTGTTCCTACATAAGCTAGACAAGGCTGATTGGATTTTGTTTATCTGTGTAATCACGAGATAGGTCAAGCTGCAAGCCAGAGATAGAAAAAGATATGGAGGAGGAACAGCCTATTCCACAAAACGTAACTATAAAACAGACGTATACAAAAAGATAATCAGAGTTCTACCACTTAAATCTCTCAGTGTCTGTGAAAGCATACAATGATTGCATGGCTTGTTCACAGAGACTACTTGAAGTAAGTTTGTTTAAATAATGAAAAAAAACATTCGTATTGTATTGTAATTGTATATTATACATAAAAGAATATGTAAGAATGGATTTAGTATGTTTCTAAAACATATCTTTCTTCCATACAACCGATTAAAAAAGCCAGCGCCGAACATTAAAAAAGAAAATATTTTGAAATCATACTTTAAAAAAATATCTTAGCACATCCACATAAGTATCACAAAAATTAAATAGATCATTTTTTTCATTATTTAATAGGGTCATAGAAAGAATTAAATTCAATTGAATTAATGTAATAAATCAGGTTTAATAGCCAGTTGTTTTTTCTACTTCTACTTTTGTTCATGTTTTCCTGTTCCTTTGGAGACCATCATTTATAAAGATATAGAAGTGGCAGCTGAAGTAACAAATAATCATCAGCAAAACAGTCTGACTTTGGAAATAACCGAGTCTGTTTGAAGTAGTCAATATTGTAAATATTACATCAGTACATGCATTGCATTTGGACAAATTTCTTTTGATTTAGTCTTAGGCAGGTCAGCCTGTGTGAATACCTGAGAGATGTGCAGGTCCTAAAGGGTACTTCATTAGTAGGGATAAGGCGGTGTGTGTGTGTGTGCGTGTGTGTGAGTCTAATTCAGGGCATGATGCAGTAATAACACACAAATGGTCAGTTGTCAAGGAAACACACATGTGCTGGGTCAGTCAGTGCTTCTGTGTTCAGAGGAGCTCATAGCAATCGAACTGTGTGTGTGTGTGTGTGTCTGTGTGTCTGTGGGTCTGAGAGAGAGAGAGCGAGATAAAGAGAGTGAGTTGTTTGTAGTCAAGAATGAGACGTCCTGTTTGTTTCTCATTGCGTTGTTTGATGAGAGGCTCAGCGTGTTTCAGCTCTATCAAAGCACTGTAACTGTCCTCAATTTGTAATGGTTAGTGAAGATTAACCTCAGCAATTCCTCCACGCTGAGCTTTAACTTCCCTAGCCCATGCATTAGCATTGTCTGTGACTCTGTGTTAGCAGGCCAAAGCAGTACAGTGGTCTTTTGAAGGGCCATTGCTCCAGTGCTAATAGCCATGAATGGCGCTTATTGTTTTTGAAGCTCTGCTATCGTCCGTCTGCTGGTTGGCAGTTTCTGTGAACGACTCGATCTGTCAACCATAATCCATAATTATCCCCAATCACAGGCAGAGTGAAGAGGAATGTTAGGCATGACTCCTTCGTCTTTCTCTGTTTTGTCCTGATAACCTCCCATTTGGCTTTTAAGGTTATTGTAATTTGCTATCTTAACCCTGCGGTCATCAGTCTGTGACATATTATCTCATTTTCTGACTCTCTTTATATTTGACCAGGATTATCCTGTTCATGGGTAAGGACTGTGACTTTTACCAATGTTAAATAAAAAGCAGTCAAAATTTGTTGTTTGAAAGATATGTTGACTTCAAGAAGATGCTATGGACAATTTATAGTTTATGTTAATACCACCAACCATCAATGCATATAAAGACACTGATTAAGACACATAGACGATGTAACACAGTTACACTGAAACTGAGTAAAAACTATAGGACACAAAGCATAATGTGTAGCTCAGCTATTTTTAGGGACACCACTGCAATACTGTGCAAAAGCCTAATTTCTTATTTTATATTAAATTATATTATTATATAGATAAAATAAGTGAAATGGGAACAAATGTGCCACAAGTGCCAAAGTTAGATGGGTTTTAGGTTTGAATGATTTCTGGGTGAATGATTGTGTGGCTTAATAAACAAAAACATTTTTTCTGAAACTGGTCAGGTACAGGGACTGGACTGAAAAATGAAAATCAAAAACTTCCAAGGCCAAAAAAGTCCTTCGGGAGGCAAGGAGTACTATTCCTCAAGACTACATTAAAAATACAAGCAAGTCTGGACTTTTGAAGGCACAACATGAAGAAAGGAGGAGTGGCTCAAGACTTGTGTAGTTTTGTATGTTGTACATTTCTGGTAAACATATGTGAGAAACAGAATCTACTAGGAACTGTGTAAAAAAGCACAATTAGCCTGCTCTGTTAGCCTACAAAATCCCCTGCCCTCAGCAACAAGGATAGGTTGCTTGCCTTAGGCGAAAAAATCCATTATTCTTTAGTTATACTTTGTGCTTATCTTATTTGATGCGTTCCGGGCACAAATGTATACTGTATATCAGGGACTGGGGGTAATGTTCAGGATTTCCAGGTTCTGATGTCTCTCCCTACCATGTGATTTTGGAAGTCTTTTATATAGATGTATGGAATCATTCACAGCTCAACGCAGGCCCTGCACCATCTGGTGAAAATATTCCATAGCTACTGTGTTCAGCAAATGCCACCATCATCTATAGGAGTTGCTGTACCTGCAGCTAGTGGACCAGGTAGTGATGTTCTCAGTTAGGATGCTCTCTGTGCTGCTCTGGATATATGAGGACATATGAAATGGAGATAAAGACACTGCATCACCTTCTCTATTGGGGTTGTAGTGTTGAAGCAACCAGGACAAGTCCTCGCTGATGTGTACCATGCTTTTTAAAGCTGCTCACTCTCTCCATTATAGGTCTATTAAAAAATAAAAGCTGGTAATATCCTCTGTAGCTCTCTTTTTAAGTCCGCAGTCAGTCCCTTAGCTAATGTTAAGGAATAACAGGGAACACTGGGACAGTTTCTCCACTTTTTCCACAAAAGCTTTCAGATTCTAAGGTCTACCACCACAGTGTCGTCTGCAAAATTCACAGTATTTTTGGATCATGTGTGTGTGTTTGTGTGTGTGAATAGGGAATATAGCAGAAGGCTCAAAACAGCTTTGGAAGGTTTCAGTGTGAGCGTCAAAGTGTTTGTGGTGCAGCCAACTATTATCACCACCTACGGCCATCCAGATAGAGGGAGGGCATAGCTTACTGTGGTATTAAAGGCTGAACTGTAATCAAGGAACAGCAGTCTCACATAATTCCCCTCTTCATGTCATGAAGGGATGGGTGGGTTTCCTCTGGGTACTTCGGTTTCCTTCTACAGTCCAAAGAGATGTTTAGGCCAACTGGTGTTTCCAGTTTGCCATAATGTGAGAGTGTGTGTGTGTGTGTGTGTGTGTGTGTGTGTGATGGGTTGGCACTCTACCCATTCTCTGTTTTGTGCCCTAAGTTTCTTTGCATAGACTCCAGGAAACCTGGTATAAACCCTAAATATACCAAAATATTATTATGCATCTATAATATTATAATATTATTTAATAATATTTATTAATAAATATAATATTATATAATATTTGTTAATAAATATCAATACCAAAAGACATACTGTAATGAGGATGGTTTATATTATGATTTTTTAATTTTTTGCTTTAATGCCAAAGCTTAGGCTTAAAATGTAAATGAAGGATCCACTTTTTTGCCATGGGTACACCAGGTGCCAAATCAACAGTCAAGACCAGTGCAAAGACCTTTCTTGCTCAAACAGTTGTCGAATCATCCTTTGTCTTGATCACCATTGTATGGTAAAATTGTACAAGAGTTTTTGCTGAGAAAGGCCAATTTCTGCATATGCACCTTAATATTCCTGCTGACTCTTTTATCTGTAAGAAAAAACATTTGCATCTAAAGAGAGAGAAAGATAAAAATTGAACGAAATGCATTTACTTAGGGATCAAATAGTTTAAAAAAAAACCTGTCCACTACCCTTTCAACAACTTACAGTGGTTTGTGAAAAGTATTTCCTTGTGGGGTGAGTGTGGTTCAGCTTCTTAATAAACACATGAAACCAGGCATTTTAATAATCTGAATGGTTGCTACATAAATTAAAACTAAGCATTTCAGTTTCAGTAATTTCATCCCAGCAATCGCTTATTTTTTATGTGGAGTGCAATTTGTAAAAGCTTCCTACTGAATATGGTAGTGGGCCTTTGTTAGTTTGTAATTTGTTGAGCTTGGCTAGGCTTATTAAAGTTTTGATGCTGCTTCTATTTACCCAAGCGAGGGTTATTAAAGTATTAAAAAGAGGTCAGTAACAGCTTCTACAACAACAGTGATTGTTTTGAGTGTTGAAGTTACAGTGAAATCTCGGATTGCGAGTAACGTGGTGTGTTTCGCAAGACGAGCAAAGATTTCAAAAAAATTTTACCTTGGAAAATAAATAAGTCTTGGTTTACAAGTAACGAGTATTATGTATCATGGATGCGCTTCTTGTTTTGACGCAGAATGTCATGTGATCACAACTGAGCCAACGTTTTTCTCTTTCTTGTGCTGCGGAATCGCTTTCCTGTTGCATCTTAGTGCGCGTCTCTTTCTGGTATAATTAAATCTGTGCACGTGTGTACTGTTTACTATAAAACTGTGACCATGTGTGTCCGCGTAAAACATATTGTATTTTGTATCTGTATGCGTGTGTGCACAGCGCGCGTGTAAAGCAAAAGCATGACTCATTAGAGAGGTAAAAAATCAATTTTCTCTCACAGAAACACACACACACTCTTTCTCTCTGCTCTACACAGAAACACTGCTCTGTCACGATTCTTTTCAAAGGTAAAGTGCAGGTTAATTTGTTTTATTTTTACTTTACAGCAGTGATTCCATTAGTGTGACGCTCAATCGAGTGTCATTAGAGAGTTTTCTTGTTTATTTTTCAGATAAAACAGTGTTTCCGTTTTGTGCGCACGTGTGAAAAGAGTGGAGGAAGGGTAACTGTGTAAGACGAGAAGGGGGAGAAAGGAGCCTACTTTAGATTCACACACACACACACACACACACACACACACACACACAGCGCCGGAAATTCTGCACGCCTGCACGCATCCCGACACTTACTTGTTGGGATTTACTTTTACTTTTTTTTAAGGTAAAGTGCAGGTTTGTTTTATTTTTATTTTATATTTTGTGTTAATTATTTTTGTGTATTTATTTTTTGGGGCTGTGGAATAGATAATTTGAGTTTTCATTTCATTTTGAGTTTCAATTTGATTTGGTTTACATGTGTTTTGGAATATAAGCCTGGAATTAATTTTGTGCATAATCCAAGGTTCCACTGTATACTGGTGCTATATATATATATTTTTTTTTCCCTCATTCTTGATTTGTATCTACCGAGTCTTTTGATAAAATTATTATCTGCCATTATTATTATTATTATTGACCTGGTATGTCTCAAAACAAAAATTTCAGAACTTATTATCAGCATTCATATAATAGTTTATTGCTTAGAGCCAGTGAGTGAAATATTATCATAGGTAAGGCCATACAAGACCAAGAGGCTGTGAAACTTCAAATTCTTGTAAATAGGAATGCAGATGAAACAGGGCAGGTGGGAAACAGAATGTCTTGAACAGGGACATTGAAGTATTAAGAGGGAAAACTCTTAATCAAATAAAGAAACTAGTCAAAGATTAATTAACTTTTACTTACTGTTACCTTTTTTTTTTAAAGATTGAGCAAGTCTGCACCATTAATACACAACATCGTTACAAATATCTTCAATTGGATTTAGTTTGGAGGAATAACTCAAGAACTAAGAGGATGCCACCTGTAATTTGCCATCCTCCGTAATTTTAATCCTTGAGCTTATTATTTAATTATTAATGGCTGATAAAATGTAAAAGCATATGATTCATTAAACAGTAACCAATTCTATGTATTAACCAGTGTGAATTATTCAGCAAATAAAAATGCCACAGCCCTACCAATAAGAGTGCTGGCTTTACTTGCATAGGGCCAATCAATAAAAATTCAGGATTACAGTTACGTAAACTATTTAATTTAAAACAAGCATATACTGCATAACAAAGTATAAAATTCTTACTCAAATGCTCTTTAGGTTACATTCCAGACCAACATCCATATGAAATAATCACTTTACTTTGAAAGGGACATTGTCCCTTTCGTGTATTATTAAGTTTGTATGTGATTAAGTTATCATTTGAGTTTTTGATCATTTGTGTTTGCGGAGAACAGTAGATGTAAGTTTCAGTTTGTGAGGCCAGAATATCTACTATACAAAACCTTTTCATAAAGTGACAAAACAAATTATAAAAAAAAAGAAATGGTAAAAATATTGCACAGTGTGTAATTTTATGAAAAAATGTTAATACTTAAGGTATAATGGGTGGTAAAAAAATGTTGCAGGCAAACATTTGTTCCGTTTAAATTTTTAATATGCCACTTTTTATGTACAAAACAAATTAAATCATTATCCTTTCTGCTTAGACACATTACAATTTATTGTTGGTTAGAGCTTTATCAGAATTCAGACTTGATAATCCCATCTATCTCGGCTTGATTTCATCAGAACCTTGTGTAAAGCTGTATTTTTTGTTAAACCAAAAGCTCCATGATGGCTTATTTACAGCGTGGATTAACAACATTTTTTCCAAAAGTAACAGAAAGGAGTTTGGCTCTTGTTTTCTGGCCTGGTGGAGTGAGCAGCCCACATATATCTCACCTGATGGATTAACCAAGCATCTGAGTGTGAGAAGTAATGCTAGGGTATTGGGGCTTCACAGAAAGCAGGTCATCATTCATGAACCTCTCTCTGTGAGTGCAGGCCTACAGGGACTCTCAAAATGCTGGTTTCCTTGCCCCGAACCATTCATGTCCCTTCAGATTTACAGGGCATCAGCTCTTGGGTTGCTCGACACAGCACTCATCTGTTGCTGGACAATGGTGGGAGTGACAGATAGGCGAGCAGACGGTGAGGAAAGAGGAGAGAGAAATTTCCCAGCAAAGCCCTTAATCATAATTGGCAGGGCAAAAGGATAACAGCAAACAGGTGTTATAGTTGAGAAGGTGACTCACTGTTCCTCATGGCTAGAGATTGCCTTGACAGCCTTGATGCGCTTTACTTTTGCATCTGAGCTGAAATTTTACTTGATATTCTTTACTCTCCCACACTCGTGTAATTTTATTCTCCCACCCAGCAGGCAAACGTCATCATGATATTAAAAATACATATACACACTTGGGATATATCTTTAAACGTTAAAACTCAGAATCTACCACAAATTAACCTAAATCAGATCTTAAATATGAAAACAAGTTATTCTAATATATATATATATATATATATATATATATATATATATATATAGTTACTAGACATGGATATCAAAGATGAATTAGGAATTTAAAGAGTTAAGATTAGATTAGAGTCAAATTCATTACAAATATCTTTTTTTTGGCATATTATGATATTATATGTTAGGGCTGTCAATATGAACATGTTGATGCATGTGATTAATCAAAAAAAAATTAAGACTTACTTTTTTTATTTAAAGCAAATTGATCATATGACCAAAATTGACTCTAATAGCTTCTCATAAACGCAGTTACCTGCCTGTGTGTGATAATGGCATGTTTCACACAGATAATAGGATGACTGAGGAAAAATTACCAGGTGGGCTTAATGGCAAGTTTCATTATAAAAAATCCTCAAGCTATGTTAAAGGGGGACTATTTTTACAAGTATATAAAGGATGTGAGAGTGGTATCTTAGATGGCTAAGGCTCTAGGTTGTTGGTTTTAGGATCTGAGGATTAGGCCTAACTAATAACTAATAGCCCCTGAATGCAATGCCAGTTAAATTCCAGGGATTTTAATGTAACATTCGTAAAATATTAATGTTTAAGATATTATAAGGCTGCACAATGTTTCCTATAACCAGTTTGTCATGCATTTCTTTGTTCCAACATTGCATATAATACAAGTAAATCTGAGTATTTTATATTATATATAGTTAAAACTTGGATTGCGAGCACAATTTGTTCCAGAAGTGTGCTTGTAACCCAAATATCAAAGTTAATTTCCCCATAAGAAATAATGGAAACTCAAATGATTCGTTCCACAACCCAAAAATATCCATATAAAATAATGAACACAAAATATTAATTAAAAATAAAATTAAGTAATCTTCACTTTTCTTTTGAAAATAATTATGGCTGGAGTGAAACGACGAGAGAGTGAAGGAGGGGGGTGGTCTGTGTAGGATGACTTTCACACACACTCTCTGCCATAGTCTCTGTCGGCAAACTTCTCGAATTGCTCTTTACACTTGCTTCCTTTTGGAGATTTTGCAGAAATGTGACTTTGAACAGATTCGTCTCTCTCACTGCTACAGCCTTTTTAACCTTTTTTTTTTTTTTTCGGGGACCGTTGTTGCAGTACAGTTACTTACAGTAAGAACAGTCACTACACTTGGACACAAAAAAACCCCATGTCTTTGTTAGACTATCAAAGACAATTCCTGAATTTGTGGTTCCCACTGTGAAGCATGGAGGAGGACGTGTGATGGTATGGGGTGCTTTGCTAGTTACACTGTTAATGACTTAGTCAAAATTGAGGGCACACTTAAACAGCATGGTTACCATAGCATCTGGTTTGCTCTTAGAGGGTCCATCATTTGTTATCCAACAGGAAACCAACTCCAAATACACATTTAGGTTATTTAAGAGCTATTTGTTAGCTTTTAAGAAAGTGAAGTGCTGCATTACATTACCTTGCCTCCTTAATCACCTGATCTAAATTCAATGATTTAGGGTGGAGATGGTTTGGAGATGGTTTAGGATGAGTTAGACCAGATAGTAAGAGAAAAAGCAGCCAACAAGTACACCTCTGGAAACATCTACAAGATTGATTCCAGGTTACTGGTTTAAAGAATTTAAAGAAATATATAGACATATGTCTTCATTATTAATATACAATGTTGAAAACATAACTGAGTGAGATGATGTGCCTGGAACTGTATAGAGAGAAAGAGAGAGAGAGAGAAAGAGTACAAAGTGTACATTATATACATAATATGCAGATATACTATATAAAGATAGTCTACATTATACATCATGAATCTATATATATATATATATATAGAGAGAGAGAGAGAGAGTGAGAGAGAGAGAGTACAGAATAAGTGTTATTTCTAGGGAACTTCCCTTTTTGATTAAAAAACCCAAAATCTGAAAATTTCCTTGGAGAAAATTTTGCCAAAAATGTTCACCATGTGGTGCATTTAATTGTCTGTATTTCATTGTGTTCAGGGGCTAAATATGCTTACAGTCGACTGCAACTGTCAACTTTATTACAACTGGGGTTGTTATGCACTTTTTATTTATTGACAGAGGATTTCAGGCCTTTGTTGTGTCATTGTGTCTTTTTCAGTATTTGCTAATCTTACGCATGTTAATGAATGATGAAGAGATTTTAGTTTCTGTGTCACTGTACAGTATATTTGAAACAGGAGGTTTTAAGATTAACGTAAAAAAGCGAAAGTGAATCTGAAATGTGCTTTCGTTTATATAATTTTAGGTGTGCCAATTATTGTGATGCAAATTATTTATTTATTTAAATAAGATAGACTTATCTATTTATAAACCACAAAGATATCTATTAAGTACAAATTTTAGCAGTGGGGGCCATCTAATAGGCTGATGGCTTCTGCTCTGGGGAATTTTTTATGTTTGCCAGCGAAATCTATAAGCTGACATATTTCAAGCCATGCAGTACATGACTGGGCAAACTAGGCAAGTTCAAGGACTTGGGTGTGATGGAGAGACATTGTCAGTAGCAAAATATTTTCAAAAGTGTCTTACTATAGATTTTCTCATGCTCGAAGTGTGACTGTTTGCCCTTTCTGTGGAACTTCCCTGCGGGTTCTAAGCTGCTTTACTAATGCTGCATGACAGGTGAGAAGGTTTACAGTCTGTTACTGAATAAGATCTGTGCTTTCACTGTATCTGACCTCACACTCTGTCAAAAAAAGAAGGAAAAGAGAGGTTCAAACAATGTGACTAGCTGCTTTCCTGGTCTGTGCTAAACTTTCACTGAACCTCCCTTGTGAATCCTCCTTTGCCATTCGATAGACAAAACCAAGTGTTGAAGTGATTGATTTTGACCACAAAGGACTTTGTGTCCACTATTGGAGACCATCTGGCAACTTCTGTCGACATGCAGAGATGCAGATTAGGGCTCCTGCTGAACTTGTCGGGGCTGTTAGCGTTTAATCCTTAGCACACGGTACTAGATCAGAACAGCAGCATAAGGCTTAATGAAGATTAATTATCCAATAAAATTGAACAATGATGCAAGTGATAGAAGAAGAGAATATTCTCTGTGTGTGTGTATGTGTGTGTGGATGTATATACACTCACACATGCAGCTGTATTTCAGGTACAGCTCTTGCAGTAAGGAGTGTGTCATTCTAAATGCTAATGCAGAACATCAGTGCTCAGAAATGACTGACAGCTCTTGTACATAAAGTGTTCTGATATTGAATGCGCATGAGGCAATTATGCTAGCTTAGCTGGAGGTGCTTACTCAAGGCCATTGAAGTGCAGAGTGAATCTGCTTTACTGCTAATTAGTAATGGCTCTGAGTTTAAACACTAACTGTTGTCAGGTGCTATAGAGAAAATAGCTCATTACTGTAAATAGCCATTTCACCAGCATGGCACTGATAGCTAAGTGCACCTCTGAACCGTGCGTGTGATGCTGCGCTGTTTAAGTCTGTTTTGTAATTTTTTTACTTTCTTTCAAAGTAGAGCATTTTTTGATGATGTTTGCTATCTTAGAGATGCACTCATTTATGCAGAACAAGTGCAGTGATTCAGTTTGATTAGCTATTAAGAAGAAGACACGAAGCTGAGTTAAAAGTACTCTTTGTTTTTCTTTAAAATTTATGGGCAAAACATTCGAAGAAATGAGGTTCAGAAACCTAAGCAAGTCATAGTTACCGTGTTTACACCTCCATTATGCTCGATGGAATCCATACACTCATGTTAATATGGCTAACGTGAAGATAGATTTGCTCTGAGTTATACTTAACAGCTTCATGAAGTGTATAACGGAAGTTTTTAGAGACATGTATGGTATACAGTACCACTAAAGCCTTAAAAAATTTGGCCCCGCTGTCTGTTTTTTTTATTTTTTTTATAAATTAAATTCAGTACCCATGTAGGCCACAGAGGGATTAGTATTGTGATTAGCATTGAGGTGCTGGGCAATGCATGTGATGCATGATTTGCTCCCCCCACACTTCAGGCACCTTCAAGCCCAGGATGAGTGTGCAGTTGTGTGATAAGGGGAGAGACTTAGGTGGGAAAAAGGTGAAAACAAATGCATAACTTAAGTTCATGAGCTGAAAATTATGCGAGGAAAATAGAAATTATGTTGTTGTTTTCATCCTCATAAATACATTTACTTGCATAACCAGGAATTAATGAATGCTAATGTTAGAGTTAAAGCAACAGCACACGTCTTACATAGACTTTAAAACAAGGAAAATTTAACTTTGAGCTAAAATTTAGCACTTTAACAGGGATTTCAATGAAAACTGCATCTTAGAAGGGTATATGAATGTTTTGACACAAAAATGTGTCAAAATGTGGTGCTTTACTTATATTGAAATATATATAACCTCGTAATTCTTATAAACACCAGACATTTACATCCTAATATTCCCAATCCGAACTGATCAGAATGAATTGAGAGGGCCGTTATAAACCTTTGATAATTCTTTCAGTAGGTAAATATTGCACATGTAAACACTTGATTTGATGGTTTTTCTGTTGTTAGAATAAATATATTCTTTTTGCACATATTACCATGTGGTGGTAACATTTTGTGATGTTAGTTCAACTCTCTTAACCCAGTCTTTGGACTTTTATTAAACCGATTGGCCAATTATCGATACCACCTGAACAATCAGTAATGAGATGAATTCTTGAACACAGAAGATAGGATTCATGGGGGGAGAATTGGAAGCATAACCTAACCTTAAATATTAAAAGCTTCACAGTTGGCAGAATTACTTTGTGCACATAAAAACAGTTATATTCTGGTTCAATACTTACTAAACACTTAAGTTTGAGTCTCCAATCAAAATGATTTTATTTGGATTCAAGAAATATTGTCCATGTAAACATAGCTACTGATATCAGGCAAGCTTTTTTTTTTTTTTGACCTTGCAGTCTTAACCTGGTGAAGGTGTAATATTGCCATCATGCTCCAATATTTATGTACAGATGTGGCCATTAAGACTGCGTGTGTTTTCCCGCCAGATGCCGCAATTTAGCGCGCGGCGTGCCGAGACTTGCCTTAAGCAACATTCGGGAATTTAAATAAATGTGTTGTGCTTCATTGAATATCCGCCAGATGGCGCATGGAGGGACTTTATCTAAAAGCCGAACCAAGTACTGTACAACGAAGAACTGTGTATAATTACTTAGCCTAAAACAATATTGTTTCCAATGCTGAAGCAAACATTAATTTTATTTTGTTTTACAACAGATATTTCATGATAAATGTGTGTATATGTGCTTTATATTATTTTCATAATGATGAAATGAAATGCCCAAATTCGTGCTTTAAATTCCTAATACGTTTCTAATATAGTTTTTGTAATGTTTTAACAGGGACAAAACAGTGAAAGAAATGGCAATGTCTCAGTTTAAATGGCCTTGAAATTAATTTAATTTCCTGATAATAGGTTAACTATGCAAATGTCCTGATTCGTAAATATGCCAACTATATTGTCTTATTTAAAACATAAAAAGGGGCCAACATCATCAGAAGACATGAATTAACAATATCATATTAAGTAAATATCATTTTATGAACACGAAGTTCTTCGGGCTTTTTTTTTTTTATAATAATCATCATGTTTGCTGTTTGTGTCCAGCATTGAATAATTATTTCATCCATTATTTAACCACGGCTGGAAATAATAGCTGGATTGTGAATTTATGACTGAATTCATTGGGTTGTTAAAATGTTTTTGTACTATATTGTTACTTTATTACTCACTAAACTAAAGTGACTTTGAAGTAGCTCTTGGCAATCTTTAAGTCCACTGTGAACTAGGTTCATGAGCAGTTTCTTGAGAATAACGTTTTATCAAGATAACTTGTTTGGCAAAAGATATAAGATGATACATCAAAAAATGTATCCGTAGAAGAAAAACACAAAACATTGAATCATAGTCCTCGGGGTTCATGTAGGATGCACAGTATATTTGATTTTTGTTGTATTTGTTTTAGTTTTATTGAAGGTGGTAGTCATCTTGAAAGTAATAGTAGTGGTCTCAAACTGTCTAGTGTGTGTAGAAGACAAGATAAGCACTTTTACTCTTACCTTAAATAGGAAATTTATCCAGGAGGGAGACATTATAGCATCTCATCTAATGGGTGAATCAGTATTCTTTTAAAGATTCTGCAGAATATCATCCAGTTATAACAAATCAACATAAAAATAGTTTCGGACTAGTATTAGAGGCGTAGGATAGAATTGGTGCTCTGTGTACAAGGTAAAATACATTACCATCAAAATAATTTTTTTCTCCTTTGCCCAGCCTCAATATTATATACATTATGAGGAAGCTATTCTAACTGGACCTTGAACACAGATTAACCCTTACATAATCCCATCATGTAAAAAAAATACAGACCATTTTCATCAAATCTGCATTATAAGTAACACAAAACTGTTCTGTTAACTATATACCGTTAAACAATATTCCTAGAAACCCTTGACATTCTTGGCTCTAACTTGTTTTTATATTATTCAAAATTTCCATCTTATAAAATAACAAATATGCACAAAACCATAGAAAATCTATAGAACAGTCATAAAAAAATATTTTGTGCAAACATGTATGAGCTCAATGAACACAATTTTAGAGTTATAGAGTAAACCTCAATCATTCAGGTAAAATAAAAAAACCTTCATTAGCCTAATTTTTTTTGCAAGCCTCACTACCAAAACTGACAAATAAATCTACTGTATATGTACTGTTTGTCCTTATCGTCTGATCTCCCATACTGTTTATACTCTACATATAACATTTATTACCCATTTTCATTTCAGTAAGAACATGCTTTAAATGCCGTTTTATATGTCTCCTTAAAACAAAACCACTGAATTTAAGTTCTGTTCAACTCCTTGTAAAGTTAAAATGTATCTCTTGGCTTCACTTGACTTGACTAACTCATACGTTCTCAAACACAAACTGCCCCAGAGCTAAATGCTTTCACAACCACAGGTACTGTATAACCAACCACTAGCTGCCCCTACATTGAGGAAACCAGTACAAGTCTGTTTATTCAAATAACCTTTAATATAAAAAAATTTAAGCATAAAAAAGAATTTATGCAAAAAAAGAAAAAACAATAAATAAAAAAAACACTTATCAAGTATTGTAATATCACAGGCATACAAAGGCAGACTGTGTGAGCACTAAGGAGGTTAGTGAAGTAAAGTGCCCTTGAAGTAGAGTCAATTAGAAGACTAAAAGAAAGGATATTTAAACATAAAGACTCAATTTATCTCATATCTGGCTTGCTTGCTTTGATCTCCTTACTTTAAACATCAAATTTATATTATATCTGGATAATATCATGTTATTTGTTTAACAGGAATAAATGAAGTGCTATTTTTATTTTAAGCCTCATGTAATCTTCCTTTTGTGTAAAAAGAAAAGTAAAACAAATATATGGCATGTCTGAATTACCATAAAGTGCTATAATGTCTCAGCCATTTTGCACTGCTGTCTGAGCGGACTAATAATATTTTCTGCATATTTTACTATTGTAATACGCACATTATTTGTGGAAGCAGAGAATAAAAAGCAGTTGTTTGTCAAAATATTCATTATACAGTATTAACATTAACATTATTATTATATTTTTATCAGCAGTAGTCTGAAATTAAAGCATATTAGCATAGCAATTTAAGACTTTAAATTTTGTAATAGCTAAATAGCCATGAATGAACACTTTTAGAATATAGCCTATTCCAAGTCTGTTTTATCTCTCCTATGCAAAGGACAAATGCCAATCAATTTATTTTATTTATTTATTTTCAATTTATTTATCAAAAAATGAGTGAATCAGGACCCCCAATTTCTACTGGATGTGTAGGTAGCAGTCACTGAAGTTAAGTGTAGTGCATTTCCAAAGCATCACAGCATTGTCTCTCTGCACCCATGTGCTTAAGTTACGTGCATAGTCTGTTTTAAACAACAGTTACTTGTGGATATGTTTCAGAAAACACTTCAACACCCTATCAGGGGGCGATTTTTGATTGATTGATTTATTTTTTAGACAACCTTATAACCAGAAGCGCACAGCGAGGATCAAAACATATAAAGTAATTAAGATAAATAAACGGATTAATTTAAAAAAAAACAACCTCTGAATAGGAAAATTTAATGTCAGGTATATATGTACATTACAATGTGATGAAAAGATCATATGAAAAGATTAACTGATATTTTAAATACAATGTTTCATATAATTATACATTCACAGGAACCTTGTCAATTTATTTTTTAATAATTTTGACTGGTACATCCAAAAGCAAAGACATATCTGAATAAATTTTTTAATTATCCAAAAGTATTTGCTCATACAAGTCAAGCTTTATAACTAAAATGCTTGCACACAGAGGACGAAGCAAAACTGAGCCGCCAAAATCCAGGGTTAGTAATAGCAGATATCGGGTTATTACCCTGCTGCCCAGCCTTTTTACTAAATATGTTTTTGTACAAAGTAAAATTGAGGCAATATAAAAATAAGAAGAAATAGAAACACATAAACGCAGTTACAAAATTACCTAAATGAGTTAATGCTGATTTCACCTGCTGCCATTTAATTGGGTAATTGAACAACTTAGTCAACTAAATGAGCGCACATGTAAGGCTCTCACTCAGGTGAAACATTGTTAATGGCTCCAAAAGTGCCTGCTGGACTGCAGCCCAAGAGGATAAAGAAAATTCTTTTCCTCAATTTCTTTTAGAAGCTTAAATATTAGCTCAGCAATTCAATCTAAAAGCACCCAGCTAATCAGCTGTGCAACCACATGTGTTTAATTTATGAGCATAGTCACAATACAGGACCTTTGTCCAATGTAGTTTAAAAGAGTTATTATGAAAAGATCAAGGGGAAAATGGCAGATGAGAAAATGTCACCATCTAAGGAAAAAGAAGAAAAATGGATATAATAACTGTGTCTTCTTTGGTCTTCATCTTACTTCTATACAAATCTGATTAGTTTGTCAGAGGCCTTATCGGCTAAGATGTGTCATTTCTTTGTTATAAATGCAGACTTAATGAGAGCCTTAAAGCACCTTTGAAAGGGGATCACACTTAACTATAACTTTCCTATACTCTTTTCACTTAAGCAGTAGAATGTAGTAACAAATAGAATATAACTAAGCCAAATTAAACGGAATATGATTCAGAGACAAATGATTTGCATGTTAACAGTATAATCACTTATTTCCCAGCAAAGGATGGAAAGACATTTTTTCTGTTCTGTACCAAAAAAACATTACATGTGCTGTTTAGCATACTTAATATGGAGCCTAATTTTTTAAATAGAAAGCCCCACTTAGTGTACTTTTAATTGAAGCTGTTGTTCTGACTTCAGCATGCTACATCATACACAAAGAGTTAAGTAATGATGTGAAAATGGTCAACTGTGGCAGGCTGCTGTGATGAATGCAGCCTTAAAATCTAATGCAGCTCTGAAACGAAAAACTTCCCTGAGGACAGCTCTAATTATTCCTTTCAGTTATTGTACATTTTCTAGTTACAGCTTTTAGTTTTCCTTTCTCAGCTGGCAAAATCACATGCTGCACATTCAAGTATATTTGGAGCTGTGGTGATGAACTGTCTTTGGGACAATTTTGTCAGAGAAAAACGTTTGAAGCATTCAGTAAGACACTTTTCAACTTTTTGATTTAAACATCTGTTTTGTAGCTGGATAAAGGGTATATTACGAAGTCTGCATGTAAAAGCTGTGATAAAAAAAAGAATTCTGTGGCATGTTAAAAGTCTTTGAAATATTGGCATGTGCCAGGATCGATTAGCGGGACACACTGACACTCTGAGGACATAAAGGACGACCACTAATCACTACATAAACTAAAACTGCCCCATTCTGCCTGACATTTTAATACTTTGTTTGAATGGCCACCCCCCATAATGGAATTGGCTCTGATGTATTGGTGGTGCAGAATTTACTGTCGCAGCATGAGAATCTGCACAGTGGGAGTGAGAGAGGTTACATTTAAGCCCCAAAGATTGCCCATTATCGAGGTTAAGTGTCTTTTTTATGGCCGGCTCGTCATTGTTGCCCTGGTCGAAACTGGCTGGAGGAGTTAAAGAGCTTTGCTGAGACAGGAAAAGGCTTGGAGAGAGGTGCACCTGCCACTTTCTCTGTGTCAGCATTATCAGCTCCCAGTATCTGATGAGTTATCTTGTCTTGTAGCATGTCTTTATCCTGGCTTTGTGAGGATATAAAACAGCGCAGCTACTGCACAAACCTTGGATTTGTGATGTCAACTTAAGGTAAAGCAAAGTGAAATAATGTCTCCCTGGACCTGTATATACCGTATTTATTATACTGTTTGTAAAGTGGACTTTATATACAGTATATAGACATACTGTAACTGCAGTGTACTTAAGTAGCTGTGTACATAAGTAGCAGTAGTTAATGTAGTAAATCTAAAATATAGTACACAAAATTTTTACCATGGCTTGGTAGACATACCGGTTTAGGTATTTCAGAAACTGCTTATCTCATAAAAAAGTTTTATGCACTAAAACAGACTTACAGTTTAAATAATTTAAAAAAAAGGAAAATATATATTATTTAAATTTTTTTTTATCTTTACCAATCTTGTCACACTGTGTCCTTACATTCCGGTTCTTGGCTGACAGAAGTGGAACCCAAAGTGGTCTTTTACCGTTGTAGCACCTCCACATCAAGGTTGATCTGACATGCTTTTGTTGCTTACCATGGTTGTAAAGAGTTATTTATATTAAGCTCAAACTGTAAATACTGATATCTATTTATTCTTCATTTTCTTCTCTCCTTTAATAATGATACTTCTTTGACTGCACTTTCTCCATTTAGTATTATTATTAGTATTAGTAGAAGTAGTAGTGCTCCGAATTTATTATCATTGTTATTATTTTTATTATTATTGTAACACACCAAGAATACAAAAATGTATGATATGTTAGCCTAAAACATTATAGTTTTATTGTGTATATGCACTTTAAATATACACTAAACAATAAACACTGCCTTTTGCAAAGTGAAAGTGAGTTGTGCATGCTGCTTTTTAATAAAAAGGCTGATAAACGCGTGCGCAGATATGCGCAGATTTATCGATAAAACTACAGACATAAAATGGACCAAACACAAAAATATGTGCTACTCGCTGAATACAACACGACAGCACGCAGAATCCCCGGGCTTTGACTGCGCTTTCTCCATTCATTAGTAGTAGTACACTAAAAAATACTGGGTTTTTGTAAACACATCGTTGGGTTGTTTATGCTGGGTCAAAATTCTGTTTTATTTCGTGTACTTTAATCACACTGTTGGGTTGCTTTTGCTATGAATACTAGAAGTGCTGCATGATTAAACTCAATGCAAAAAACAGAAAAAATTAATGTCTTCTCCCCAGACCTTTTGTTCCGGTGTTTATGCAGTAATAATGTTGTAAAAATCCAAATAACTTTACAGATCTTCATTGTAAAGGGTTTAAACAATGTTTTCCATGCACGTTCAATTAACCATAATCAATTAATTAACATGCACCTGTGAAATGGTAGTTAAGACCTTAACAGCTAACAGGAAGTAGGCATAGACATTTACAGTAGACTAAAAAGGCAGGACACTAAAGAGACTTGTCTACCGACTGTGAAAAACACCCAAAAAAAGATGCCCAGGGTCCCTGCTCATCTGCGTGAACGTGCATTAGGCATGCTGCAGGGAGGCATGAGGACTGTTGATGTGGCTAGGGCTAAAAATTCCCATATCCGCACTGTGAGACGCCTAAGACAGCGCTACAGGGAGACAGGAAGGACAGCTGATCATCCTCGCAGTGGAAGACCACGTGTAACAACACCTGCACAGGATCGGTACATCCGAATATCACACCTGCGTGACAGGTACAGGATGGCCACAACAACTGCCCGAGTCACACCAGGAACACACAATCCCTCCATCAGTGCTCAGACTGTCCGCAATAGGCAGTCCATGAGGAGGAGATGCACTGCAGTACTTCAAGCAGCTGGTGGCCACACCAGATACTGACTGGTACTTTTGATTCATTCAGGGACACATTGTGAAATATTTTGAGTTTATGTCTTAAAATAATATGAAGCACATATACACACATTCATCATGAAAGATCTGTTGTAAAACAAAATTCATATTTGCTTTAGCATTGGTAAAAATATTGTTTTAGGCTAACTTATTGTACACAATTCTTTGTTGTACTTGGTCTAGCTTTTAGATAAAGTCCTTCCATGCGCCATCTGGCGGATATTCAGTGAAGCACAACACATTTATCTAAATTCCCGAATGTTGCTTGCGGCAAGTCGCGGCACGCCGCGCGTCAAATTGAGGCATCTGGTGGGAAAACGCGCATTTTTAATGGCCACATCTGTACATTGAGTAAACAAAGTTGTCACTTGGTCTTTATAAAATTGATGCTTAGTGTGTGTACGTATATAGGAACTTAATGCACTCTGTCATATATAATTCATTAAGTATCAGTAGTGTACTCCAGGACAGAAAATGGACAAATGAAAAAAAAATTATAGTACACTACCCCAGGGAAACAGGATATGTCTGACAATAGTGCTTCTGGCGTTGCAAGAGGTAAAAGAAATGGATTATCAAAGTAATTCCTTCTTTAGTTTTTTTGACTATTAAATGTCACCTCCATGACAACAAGCTGGTTGCACACCATTAGCATATTTGGCCTAGAAAATGGGGCTGCATGCAGGGAAAAGATCTTTTTTGTAACTAGTCATGCATGAATAAGGAGCTAGATGTGGACTACAGGGATCAGAGGATCAATGCCACTTCAACATGCCTTTGGGCTTCTTCTCTGGTCTCAGCGAGAAGTATGAATAACACACACCTGAAGTAACAGTCCTCCTGTCTGTCCATCTCCATTTGTAACTGTTGTATATCGCTTCTCTTTTGTGTGTTAACTTGACTTTCTTTCTTTCTCATTTACAGCAGAATCCCATAAGTTCAGAATCTTTTTAAATACATGAAACACTTTCTTTCTTAATACTACTGCCTGACTTTTTAACCTAGCTAGCCACAAGCTTCACATGTTGCTTGCATTTGAATATATCACATGCCAAAACATGATGCCTTTGTTGGTTTCTTGTAAATCGGATCAATCAGCAGCCACACGAATATCAAGTGATGATCACAAAATGATGTAATGTTTTTATTGGCTCATGATAGGCCCCTGATCTACAGTACATAGGCCCTGGTGCTTCAGCCTAAGCAAGTCTGTGCTTTAAGGCAGCCTTTTTGCTGACCATTTGTACCAGCAGGGGTACAGACATGGAGGTGATGGAGGGTTATTAGTACCTGTGAATGTACACTAACAACAGACTTGACTAGGCCAAGAACACAGACTCCACTTATGGAGAAGTCTCAGATCCTTTAATGTTTATAGGTCTATATACTGTTGTGCCCAGTCTTGTCTTTTATGCTGTGATGTGCTAGGGCAGCAGGGTGAATTTAGCAGATGCCAATAGCCTGAACAAGCTGACTATAAAGGCTGGTTCAGTTCTGAGAGTAGATCTTGGGACTCTGGGACACTGAGGCGTAGCTCAGTGGTTAAGGCATTGGACTATGGTTTGGAGGGTCCCAGGTTCAAACCCCACAACCACCAAGTTGTCACTGTTGGGCCCTTAAGCAAGGCCATTAATCCTGAACTGCTCAGATGTTTAATGGATAAGGGTGTCTGCCAAATGCCTATAGTAACTTCTCTGCATCATGGACAGTCCCTCTCATTCCCCTTGGTGGAACACCAAAGCACACGCAGCAAAAGACTTAAAGTTCCTAGATGCAGGGCTAAATGCCAGAGCAGATCATTCCTCCCTGTGGCCATTAGACTTTACAACTCATCAGCCCGGTAGTGGTGGTGGGGGTTTAATAAAACTCTTATCTTAATTTTTATAATGACCAGAGAATTAATCATCACTACCTGGTCACCTCAGAGTTCCCCATAATGTTTTTAGAATAGTCAGTTCTGCTGATGGATTTCACCGCTTCTGAAATATGTTCTGTGCATTAAAGAATGCTGTCTGCATACTGTATGCAAACCTAAAAAAGATAAAGTAGCTTAGAAATTCTGGCTGGAGGAATGATCTAATCATACCGCAGTCACATGATTGTGATTCCACGCTACATGAGACTGTAATAAATCAGTCAATCGGTAGCTTTTGCGCAGCTATTCCAGCAAGTGTGTCAGGAACATCAATACTAAAGTTCTGTCAGCATGCTTATTATGTCAGCATGAGCAAGACAACACACTGCGCTCCTTATTCTAGCTGCTGCTATACTCAGTGCCAGCCATTGTGGGTATCAGAAAAGTCACTGTAGCCTAGCCACTGATTCTGTATGATGCACGTGGATCTCTCGAGTCTGCTGGATGCTAATCATGTCTCTGTGTGGCTAATTGCCATTTCCAGGCAGTCTAGCTCAAGGGCAGGATGTGCAGATTGTCATTTCCTTGTCTTTGTTGGGTTCCGTTTTCAGGCACAGCAATGAATTGCACTCCCACACTCACGCACACACGCGCGCACACACACACACACACATACACAAACACACCCTTTTTGGTACAACTATTGTATTATGCAGTTTCACTTTTTCGCTCTCTCTCTCTACCTCTCTCTATTTTGGTCTCAGTCTCTTCATCTGTTTGGCTAATGGCTTTCTTCAGCCTCCTAAGGGAACATTTTTCACACTACAGCTAAGATCTCCATGCCAAGAGTGAGGTCAGTGTTAATAAAGAGTCTCTGGGAATAGGGTGTTTGCATAATTTCGTAATTGCTGGAGAATCTGTGATGTAGCCAAGTTTTCTAGTGATACAGCCACACACCAAATTCTAACCTTTCGATTTAGGTGTAAGGAATGTGTAGCCATAGTTCTTATCCTCTCCCTTGATGACCATTTTACATTGTTCTTGTGTCGCAGAGACACAAAATTGTTTGGACTATATGATGTGGTGTTCTCTCCTTGTAAAACTATTATTTGACAAGTAATTTGTCCACCCGTGTTATTATCCAGATTGCAAAAGCAAAAAGTGATGATTCATAACTAAAAGAGGAATACTGTTTCAGTCGTGTTCAGTAGGACCGTAACCATAACTTTAATACAAAGTAAATGCCATGTTATGTAGTAATATTTCCATATAATATAGTAATATTTATAATATAATTTATAATAATAATATTTAATTATAGTAATATTTTCAACTGTCAATGTGGCTGTTTTTTATTGAAACAGTGGTAAAAACATAATAGGCTACAACAGAATGAGGAATGTATTACAGTGACAACAAATTCTGACAGCTAATGCTGGAGCAACTAATTGTGACAGCGTGTCAGCGGCGGTAGCACAAGAAAAAAAGGAAAAAAAAGCTCCAAACCTGAGCATGTACAGAGCTGACCCCAGACATCTGACACACATAAAACTGCCAAAATATTACACAAGTGCGAATCTGGCAAGCCATCATTGGCTAAGGCATTCTGTGTGCCTACGTTCTGGCATTTTATGTCTTGATACAGTACAGTATGCATCAACAATGTTTAAAAAGTAGAGCAATGATTCATGTTGAAAATATTCACAAACGCTTCACTACATCTGTGTTAAATATTGCAGTGTTAAATATGCCACATACTGTACATCTTTTTTCCTTGTAGTAATGTTGTATCATGCTCTATCTTGCACTCTCTTTGTCTCTTCATCTGTTTGGCTAATGGCATTCTTCAGTCTCCTAAGGGAGCATTTCTCACACTATAGCCAAGATCTCTATGCCAAGAGTGGGGTCAGTGTTAATAAAGAGACTTGCTCTGGGAATAGGGTGTTTACACAGTTTTGTAGTTGCAGAGGAATCTGTGATGCAGCCAAGTTCCCTGGTGATACAGCCGCAGCACAAATGCTAACCTTTAGATAGAAACATAGCTAACATCAGTACTTGCTTTGTGGATGTATATAAAGCCTAATCTTCCTCTGAATAAAGTTTAACCATTGACATAGATCATTCACATCATCTGCTGTTTTACCACTTGTGTCAGCTCTTAAATTATAGTGTCTACTACAGGTGAGTTGAGACCTGGTCTGTGAAATGAGGTATGATAAAGTGTGTGTGTGTGTGTGTGTGTGTTTGTGTGTGTGTGTGAAAGACAGTGCGCGTATGTAAAACATTCTTTGACTGGGTGAAATAGGGTGTAAGAGTGTGTCGACATCTATCCTCATCTGGACACCCTCCTACTTGCCTCCCCCACCGTGCCTGAGCCTTGTTGACATTTTCATCTGCGTCGTGTGTAATTTATGTAACAATAGTGTTGTGCCTGTGCACACTCCCGAACCGTGTAAATGCAAGCAGCGAGAAAAAGAACAAATTGCTTTTTTAAATTGCCCAGACAAGTATCCTGCTTTTACTCAATAAAGACAAAGCGCACAGTCCTGGCAGGAGCAAGGGCTTCACGGACTCATGTTTTTTCAACAGTGAAGCATATGTGGGATAAAACATTCTCTACATTAGTTCAAAATATTTTTTAACCTAATACTGCAACAAAAAAAAAAAAAGAAAAAGTATGATGCACTTTACATTTTCCTCCTGTATTATAGATCATATTATAAATCCAGTGCTGTGTTTTGCTGTGATGCATGTACTGTATTTGCATTTGTAAACAACCATGTTTCTTATTAAGGAAACATCTATAATTAGACCATGCACATGTTTAAATGTCACAGATGTTTCGATAATGTGAGAAGCAAACGGATACAGAATGCATATGCATCTGTCCATATGTCTCATTTCAGTTAACAAACACAAGCAGAAGAGGACACTAAATTAGTCACATGTAGCATCTCATATGGAGATCCAATTAAATTATTATTCATAATTTAGGTAATTATACTGTATATGATTAATTGAGTCATTTTCACTTTTTCATGCTTAGGTTTGAGAATGATCTGGAAAACACTTGGTGTGAGGTAGGACAAAACCAGGATGGGAAATCAATCTGGTGCAGGGCACCAAGAAAACACACATTCACACACTCATTCAATAGCCTGCTAGAGCCTGGAAACCCATTCAGACATGGGAAGAGCATGCATAGAAACTCCACACAAAAAGTAAAATTAGTACAGGATTAAATAAATCATCCTGTAGTTGTGAAGTAGAAACACCACCACCAATAATAATATTATTATATTTGTATATTTATTATTATTATTATTACCAATGTTAAGCCACAATTAATATTTGTACATTTGTCCTTGTTTGCATGCTTTTGATTAAATGCTTTCTCAATAGCTACATATACATGGACAATATTTGTTCAATCTAATTAAATTATTGCGATTAAAGATTACAACTTAACTGCTACTTAACAAGATAGATGCACAAAGCATTTAATCAGAATATTACCTTTTACCTTTTCTCCAACTTTGAGGTTAGGTTAGTCTTCTCATCTTTTCTGATAAATCCCACCTTCTGGATTTTAGTTGGTTACAAGAATTCAGTCTCAACTATGAATGTTTACATGCTTTACTGTGAAATGCAAGCCGTTTAGAGACCCTTTTCTCCAGTAGATGAGTGTTTGACGTAAAGACTGGTAAGAGACAGTTGTTCTCAAGGATTTTACCAATCAGATATGGAATTAATATTTTTCTCCAGTTGTCACCCAGTGTTATGAGAGCAGCTACTGTATGCACAGGAAGTATTTGTTTATTTTAAACGGTTTGATCAAGTGTTTACCTATTGAACAGGTTATGACAGTTTTATTTGAAAATTAATTCCAGTCAGGCTGGATAGGATCAGACTGTTTCCATTGAAGTGGTTACATGATGTATTTATATTCCAATTGGTCTATCATTCCCTTTATCCATGTAAACGCACCTAATGATTATGTTGAGCTAATCGTTCCGATTTCTCCTGTTGCCTCACAGGTCTTAGCCTTACACTATAGCACCCGTTTTCACAACAGAATCAGTCACCCACTTGACTGAAAGAGATTGAATGTTTCAAACAGATGCTTGGTATTTCCTTGTAACAGATTACAGAGCATTACCGTTGCTCAGCCATGACGGAATATGTGACAGCTGAACACTGGAGAGTGCCTCTGTCAGTCAGGAATTTTCCATCTGTGTGCTCTGCCAAAAGTCAATCAGATTATACTGCACTCGATTTCACACTAAAACTGTGATCAGATCCAGGCTGCAAATTTTCTGATGGCTTATCGAAACCCCTTGCTGTGTAGCCTTCCTCCAAGTGTAGAAGTGGTTCAGATTATTATTAGCATGATGCTGTGTGGATACCTACTTGTATGTGTTTATATGCTGTAGACACAATATGTTCCTCATGAGTGACTACAAAAATATGAAAATTAAGTTCGGCTTAAATGACTTTTCCAGTCTGTCTTTAATTGCCGTCATATGCTGTAGAAAAACATTATGAACTTAGTTTGTAAAAAACAAATGTCAGATACAGTGTGTGCCATACTTGTACAATAAAATGAGGAATATGTACTGTATATGTATGAATATGTATATATAATATATACGTAAGTCACTCTTTTTCAAATCTAGATGCTATAAAAAGGATAATCTAGGACAGTCGTCGTCATTCTGTAAGTCCTTGTCATATTGGTAATGCGTATGGAATTGCAAAATAAAAGCTCCCCTGGTGCTTCCTGTAATTGAAACCTAATTGAGTGAGCTACAATGTGGTAGTTAACATAATGGCGAAATGTACAGCTAGTCATCTATTGGGAAAGCTATATGAGTATACGAATGTCTAGCCAGAGTTCTTATCCTGTCTACAACTTTTAAATGTAGTACATTGTGTTTGTTACCATGTAAAAACTCTTATTTGACAAGTGATTTGTTCACCCATGTTATTATCCAGATTGAAATAGCAAAAGTGATGATTCATAACTGAGATAGAAATACTATGTCGGGCGTTCAGTAGGACTGTCACGGGACCTGTAATACAATGAAACCGCCATGTTATTTGGTAATATTTCCACAACTGTCAGTGTGGCAGTTTTTATTGAAACAGTGGTAAAATATAATAGGCTACAATACAATGAAGAATGTATTACAGTGACAACAAATTCTGACAGCTAATGCTGGAGCAACTAATTGACAGTGAGTTAGTGGTGGTAGCAGGAGAAGGAACCTGAGCCAAACCTGAGCATGTACAGAGCCGACCACAGACACGTTACACACATGAAACTGTCGAAAGGTAGCACAAGTGCTGATCTGGTTAAGGAATTCCACTATGCCTACTTTGATATGAATTTACTAGTGTTGCACAAATATTAGCAAAAAAATTATGGATTTTTTTGTTTTTTGTTTTTTCTTTAGATAATTTTGAGGTGATAAAAATTGGCAAACGTCTCTTTTTGTTGTTTTTTATATATGTTGTTTGTGTAGATAAATACTTTTGAACACATACAGTAATGGTACATTTAGTAGTATATCACAGAGATTTTTTTTAAAATAAAATTCTGCAGCCATAGAATCAACCGTGTTTACACAGTAGAGCATTTATTTGTTTCCCGATATTGCATCTGGCGCATTTGGTAATTTTGTACAGTAATAAATTGTCAGAACAAAACAGCAAATAGTTTTTTATTAATTGATTTATTTACTTACCAGTGAGTGGTAAGACAAAATTCAGTAGAAGCGATCTGACATAAAATATAACGGTTCCCAAGGTCCTTTTTTTTGTTTTTGCTTTGGCTGTAATTGCTCCTACGTTGTAAATAGTAACATTCTTATAATATACAGTACAAGTTAATTATAGTGGAGAAAGGAACATTCAGTAGCATAAGCATTAAATAAATAAAATAAAACAGCCTTGGACAATTTATGTCAAAATGTTTAAGATGTTGAAAGATGTTTTATGTTATATTACATAAAAAAGAAAAACAGCCATCCTTTATTTTCAGTTGAATCCGATACACTGTGTTCATTTAATTACAGTATAAATTTTACCTTTTTTTTTCTCAAAGTTGCTCATTAGCTCATAAATTTTAGCTTGTTAATCTCATGATGATTTGATAAGGTGGTTGGAGGTAAATCATAGAAGTGTTTTAAAGTTACATTTGACTAGAACTTTAATATAAAGGCATTATTTACTTGGCGGCATATGAGCTTCATTAATAAATGTTGGATTGAAAAGGAGGAAAAGATAGATGCCGTAATCAAAAATTTATAAAAGATAAGATAGCAGCTGCAAACATTTTTGCCAATACTTTGTTTTAATGTTTACTTCTTATATGTAACACTTGTATTTAATGATGACATCCAGTTCCAATATGGCTTCTTTAATATAAAGATTTTCAAATTAATGTATGTGTGTGCTAATGTGGCAACAGGAACTATTGTCTTGGCAGTTCTGTTTTTCAACATGTTGTATACTGTACATCATAAGTCCAGATTAAGGGCATCTTCTCTTCTGCTAGAGCTGTGCGATTTAATCAATATTTTGTTGGTCAATGTAGGTAATCAAATTGATTGTTATGTTTTCAATTCATAAAAATTCACAGATTCCTTATAAATACACCATAGCATTTGTTGAATATACAAAGCACATTTATCTTCTGCAAATAATCACATTTTGTGAAAGTATTTCATCTTGCAGTACCACCACCTACTGGAGCAAAGGAGTGGAAAAGTGAAACTACTTTATGTAGTTTTCAAGTAGTTAGATAGCTGCTTAAGACAAATCAGACCATAATCATTAAAGCTATTAAATCAAATCAAAATCACAATTCCAAAAATCCAACTAAATTGAATCAGCAGTCTGAATATAAGGTCATTTTCAAATCATTACATCTTATGTAGGCTTGTTGTCCCTGATTACCAGTGTTGATTATTGTGTTACTCTTGTAACTGCGATCTTAAAATAGTTAGTTGCCTCCAGTCAGACCCACAAGAGCTTTGGTGGTTGTTCGCATGGACTGCAGATTCTACAAGGTGGGGACCTTTGCTCTGACTAAACTTTCTTTAAAGTGTGGTTCTTCAAAGAGCAAAAACAGTCCATCCAGTAATTATGTAGCCTCATGCGAATTTGTCTGGTTGTCTTAGTCTAAGCCCTTGATAACTCTGTTAATGATCGGGTTGCTTTTGAAGCAAGCTGATGATTGAGATTTTTTTTCTTTTTAGCCCACCAAGGGCTAACATCATTTATGCATGTGTGATTTTACCAATATGGCGTGCTTGGCACTGAGACGAAAGCCTGTGTGGTTTGCTGCGGGTTTAGTATGTGAGCCTGGATGCTATTAGAGTGGAACTAGAGGTCATTCTCTGAATGGTTGTGGTCCACGGCTGCAGAAATCTGTCAGACCCCTTCATTGTCAAAGTGTGTCCTGTGAAAAGAGGCTTTAGAGGATTGTGAAATTCTTTGCTGTTTTAGGCTTATTTTTTCCCCCTTCTCCTATTGTCTCTCTCTGTGCCGCAGTCTTCCATTCAAAGTGAAGTCAGCTCAGCTTTTCTTTTCCACTCTTTCCACTTAACTCTCTAATTTAATCTCTTTGTGATTCTCTTTATTGCAGTCTGTCTTTGTCCTCGGTTTCTTGCTGCTTCCTATCATTCATTCTTAGCTCATGCCCTTTCTCTGTCTCACTTTATTCCGTTGGTGGTGATATTTTGTGCAAGTGTTTCAGCTTTAGTTCACTTTTAGGAGTATGTGCATTTAGCTCTTACTTGCAGTGATTTTGAAACTGTATGTGTGTGTATGTGTGTGGGGGAGTTCATGTGTGCACACGTGGTAGTGTGTATGCATGTCTGTGTCCTTCGGCAACCCGAGCATAAAACTCACTCGGATGCAGTGAAGCTGACAGCCCTTCCAAATCATGTATGCTGCCTTTGACAGGTCCAATCTCCTCTATCTCTTTGTTCCTTTCTCATTTTTTCTCCCTTACACACTTTTGTTCTTTTATTCTTGCGCTTTTGCCTACATACTACTGAAGTGATGATCCATCCTCTCTATTTCTCATTTAAATGAAAATGTTATCATTGTGCCATGTTTCATTTATCTGGAGATGGAAAGACAGCAACTTGAGCTATCTTGCTCTCTCTCTCTTTTACTGTACACGCACAGCTTTAAATTAGGGTTTTACTTAAAACTCTCCCTAAATTGTGACATATTATTAATCCACTTAATGTATCTTTATGTTCATTTGTTTTTTCTTCTCTTTGTGGATTCATCATTATGCACCATCAAATTATAATAAATATACACAGAGATGTCTCTTTTTCAGTTTGTCATATAAAAGATATTATAAGAAACCTGTGATATAAGAGACCTTTATGACTGAAGAGACCTTTACCTGTTCTCCCCTCTCTACAGTATATTGCATTATATGAACAGCGATGTGCTTTTGAGCCAGGTCCCAGGTGACACACACACATAGACGATGGAGAGAAAGTGGGATAAAGAGGTTACTGTAATTACAAAAAAAAACTCCTCTTAGAGGTTTTGAACTATCTTTCTTATTAAATCTCTATTTCCATAATTTCTATTTTATGGCCTCCTCATTCACAAGATCTTAAACTAATGAACTCTTCTGTTGTTTATTGCATTGTACATAATTAACATTAAAGAAGAAAATGCACTTAGAGAAAGTGAACAAACACTCTAATCTACTCCGTTGTTTCTTTTTATAAATTAATATTAACTGTATGTTTTATATTTTGGGCAAATCTGTAAAAACTATACTGTGGTTCAAACTGTGTGAATGCATGGCATATATGTTGCGTATGACCGAATGTGCGCAGCAGAGCAGAAAATGCATTGTGGGTCAGCGGGGTGTCAGGCTGTGCTGCACATGTCACTGGAGTATGTTAGACTGCAGAGAGCCGGGTAGTACATGCAGTTAGCAATGTTCTCCCCATCAAACCCACAGCTTATTTCACCCTCTAAAACACACGGGAGAAACGCACTGCACGCCAAACAAACGGGAGCTGTACTTAACAGAGATTTCTAGCTGGCGCTGGAAATATATGCAGTGCAGACAGCTGAGACACCAAGGTGTAGCACAGAAGTCAGCATGGAAGCATTTTTCGAAGCAGTAATGTATGTGTGGGAAATTCTGGGAAAGTCTTTTCTGGACTGAAAGTGGTTTCTGTATCTTAACCACAGAAAGTTGTGATTTGTTAAAAATCCAATTACCCCAAAAAGGAAAAATTATATGTACTGATTTAATTTTTAGTGCACTAAAAGGCCCTGCTTATCTCATTAATAACCTTAATAACCATAAATATATTAATGGAAAAATAACTGCCAACGTTTAAAGAATTATCAGTTAACAATGGGAAATCACCTGAGGCAATAATTACTTGATGATGATTCTCATAATCTTTTCACACAACAAAACACTGATCATGGTAAAAAAAAAAAAAAAAGCTAAGTAATGTGAAAACTGTTTAGAATCAGATTCTAAGCTTGATATGAAACCACATTACTTATCATTCTTATTGCTGTTGCTGGGTAATTTAGTAAAATCTTGTAAGAATGGGGCCTAGGGCACAAAATATGGATGCATTTGCAAATGGATCATGAAGCCGAGTCAAAACACAGTTCAGGCTCAAAACTAAAATCCAGGGCAGATGAATGTAAAAAAAATATAAAGTCTAGAGAATTGTCAAAAAGGGCAAGTAAGAAAAAAACTACAACAACATCAACCGCATAAAACATCAAAAAGGGCTTGACAGAAAGACAAGAAAGAAGATCAGGCAAAAGAGACCATATGCAAAATGCTATCCTGATAACTATGGCTCAAATCTTACAAAGTTCAATTCACACTGTAAGGCTTCAAATTCAATGAAAAGTTCAATTGCTTTTTGAAGCGTGCAAACAGGAATGTGTGAGATAATGAAAGCGGTGAGGTAGAATTCTGGAGGTATCCTATGAAGGTTCTTTTGAGTAAATCTTATGTAATTAATGTCTTTTAGTAGTCGATTAATAAACTTTAAAGCTTTGTATGTTGTTATCTTTTGTTTTCAGCTGTAACGAAGATTTTATATCCAAATTTCTTCATTAAAGGTATGGCATATAATCTCTCAGTTTGGCATGGAACATGATCGAATAATAAGAAAAAGCACCTTTTCCCTAGCCATGTTTTAGACATATGTAGTGGTTGTTGCTGTTTTTATTTAAATGGCTCCTTAAATATTTTTCAGTAAGCAGACAACCCAGGGCAAAGTTAATACTTAAGGTATAAAAGTCAAAGTATATAACTTGCGGAGGATGTGTGGTGAACACCTGCTTTTTCCTCAATTCCCACACAGTGACGTTAGCATGCTATATCCAGTATGCTAACAGAAGCGAGAATAAGTTGAGTAAGAATATGAGAGATTAAGACTGCTTGTCAATTTTGTAGCATTTAAAATTTGTAGGGTTAACTGAATAATTTAAGTGAGAATCGATTCTGAATTGAAAATTGACTACTTAATTCAATTAAACAAATTAAACAACAAAGAACTACTAAATTGCATATTAGATTAAATCACACAGCTCTAGACTGAATGCCTATTCAATTGTACAATTGCTTATTAATCTCATTAAATATGTTATTTACACTATAGTAATTGAAAAAAAAATCTGTTGCTGTTGCAATGAATGCTGTTGTGATGAATATCAGCAGAACTGTGATATGTTTGTAGGCACAAGGGTGTAGCCTAAATGCTGAAGGTCATCACAGCTATGCTGACATTTTCTTTATATTTAAACTTATTCTGCTTTAGATTATCAGCTCTGTTAACTTCTGGATTTAGCTTTAAAAAAGCTTTAAATGGAAAGCTAGTGCTCTATCGTCTACAATCACTTGTTGCAATACACACCAAGTAGTGCCCTAGATTAAAGGTTTGAGATGGTTTTGGGATAGTGTTAGAAGCTAATTAGCTTATATACAACTAGCGTAAATATAATTAGCGTAAATAAAACAACACAGAGGCACACAATTTGGAGATCTAAGGAGGCAAAGTGTTAGTTAAGATGACAACACTATTAAATGCGTTTTTTTTTTTTTTTTTTTTGCTAAAAGTGCTTCCTTGACTGGTTTTGAATATGGCTTTTGGCCGCCAGCTGTTTTTCTCAGTACTGTGGACTGTGTCGACCTACCGATAGACAATTAGTGTCTATCCGACCATTTTGATTCATACACATTCACATTCCATACAAATTTAAATAATTCTTTTGATTGCGTAAAGCTGCTTTGCGACAATGACAAGTGTTAAAAGCGCTATATAAAGAAAATTTTACTGAATTGAATTAATTAACGGAATAACTAGAGCATGGAGTGATATATTTAGTTAAATGTCCCAGTTCTGTTACCATCTATAATCACTGCTTGAAATGTTTCTCACCCAATCAGATTACTCAGTCGGACCTGACTGTTATATAATATACTGTATATTGTAATGATATAATAGATTTTTTGAGGCTGTCTATCTAAATCTGTACAGCCTGAAATGCATAGGAATAAGCTGTTTACATTTAAATACAGCTTATGAGAGTTAATTTTTAAATCATTTGGCACTTTTCAAATGACAACAAAAAACTTACTGTACCTCTTCATGGAGTACTTAAATTATCCCTTCCTATGTATTTTCCACAACAATTTTCTAGACTGATAATACTTAGTATGTGCATGATGTGGAGACTTCAAAGCTCTTTTGTAAATCACTCTGGATAAGGCCATCTGTCAAACGGCGTAATTGTAAATGTTAACTTTATTGTTTTTGTTCATTTAGTCATTAATTTGGCAGCACGGTCTTGCACCTCCAGGGTCCGGGATCGATTCCCAGTCAGGTTCGATTCCCGTCTCTGTGTGCATGGACTTTGAATGTTTTCTCCGTGCTGGGTGGGTTTTCTCCGGGTACCCAAGTTTCCTCTCACAGTCCAAAGACATGCAGAATAAGTTAATTGACCTTCCCAAATTGCCCATAGTAAATACGTGTGTTTGTAGTGTGTGTGCCCTGCGATGGATTGGCCCTAAGGGGTTCCAATGTATGTAAATGTTTTTTTAGTGCAGTAGAACAGGTGTTTAAAAAAAATTATTCATGAATAATTTGTTGTAGTTACTAAGTAATATGTTTAAACACATTAAGGACAAGGGTATGTTTTGTTACATGAGTGTCAAAGTCATTGAACATAACTCTCAAGACCAGTGTCCTCGTGCAGTTATTTTTATGAGTATTTGAGTGTGGATCCGCACATAGTTAGTAACGATAAAGAGATAGACGAAGGATAAAGTCTGATCCAGTCTTGCAGGCTGAATTGCATCATGCGCCTGTGGTTAGTGTCCATCCCGCAGCTTCCAGGTTTCACCGTCATAATAAACAAACAGACAGAGGGAAGCTGGCAGTCAACAGGAGAGAGGGAGAAATAATTAGCGCCTCATTCCCATCTATGGCTAACCTTAATATTTTCACCCCATGTCAGAAAATAATTGCCTTAGTCACTGATGTGATGCTGTGATGTTTACTTTGGAGGCTTATGCTTCAGGCTAAATATTTCAGTGCTGCATCTGATTATCAAGCCTGAATTAAGCAGCATTGCAGCATTTTGAGCATTAGCACCTGACAAGCAGATTCTTAAAAAAATAAAAAAACAGACAGACAAAGACAGTCAGGGAAAGTACAGGTTGCATCCAGAGCTAGGTGTTCTGGTACCTGTCATGCACCTTTCACCCTGCACTCTAAGGGGAATACAGCGAGACAGGCAGGACAGGAGGGCACAGATGGAATTGCCTTACTGACAGTACTGCAGACATAAGGAATATTTCAGAAAGGAAGATGAAGTCAAGAAAATGCAGATAGATGGCATTACAGCAACAGATGCTTCAAAGGACCATAGGCAGCTGTTACAGACTCAGACATTTTAATGGCGTTAGACAAAATGTGTTTTGCACACTGTGAAGTTTTCACAATATCTGTGTGCCAAGTTCAAAATGTTGGTGCTTTAAACAACACCACAGAGAGCGGCATAAATATTCCAATCTGTCTAAGAGAAGCAAAAGAGTAAACAGCAGTTCAGGACCCTGCCTAGCAAATGCATTCAGTTCACATCAGAAAACATTTTCCTGTTAAATAAGCCTATAATCTGTTTAATCATACAGCTTTCCTGATAGTGCTGAAAAGTAAACAGGTGCCGTCTTTAACTGTGTACTGTTATGCCACCCATTTGATAAGGAGGTGATCGTTCGTGATGACAAGCTTATCCCTGTTGAATTTGCTCTGTTTGATTATACCAGTGTGTGTCTGTGTGTGTGTGTGAGCAAGTAAAACGGTATAAATTCTCTGTCTGCTATGCATGTAAGGAATGGCCATCTTTAAGAAGGAGCCACCATTTTGAGATTCACAGTGCTCTTAAAACGCAGCATGTCACTGTTGTTTTGCAGCATGATTCTCAGAAAGGAAAATGGCTTATTGGCTTTTGGTTTTTAACGATATTAAACTGCAGCCAATTTACCAGATCTTTTACTAGCCGAACAGATGGCATGCCCATCACAGGAGCTTCCAAGCATATACCACTCCACACCCTATTGACGCTTAATACCATTTCATAGCCTTTTTGTCCTTGTGGTGTCTCACCCACACTGCCCTGACATGGAGGAGGTCCATATGTTAAACTGTATATGAGTGGCTTTAGTAACAATGGCCATTTTCTAATGTTATTTCGTAATCCACTGTGAGAATCCAATGAAAGATTACAGCAGGTGGAGTTCTTTTGGAGCAGTTTTATGTTGCCTGTAATGAGGCTTCAGGCAGGTCCATCCTGAATGGCCACTTTACATCTCCGTCTGTCATGGACCATCAAGCAAACTCAAGTATCTAGAAATCCCAAAGTATACTTTAATACCATTAGCACCACACACATTTATTTCACTTCACAGAGCTGCAACTCATGGCACCTGTTCATCAAGAGGTCTTAGTGGTTTGGCATAGCTTCACTTACTGTCACTAACACGCATTAAATGTTTTAGTCCAGTAACAGGTCTAGTTGGTAACTGTTTTGTAAATGGAAGAGCTCATATATCACTATTCATTGTCTGTTCCGTTATCAATAGAGGAGCGAGTGCATTCGAACAAGTGATGTCATGTGAGAAATCAAATCTCTTGTGCGTTTAATGTGCTGGTCAGGCCGCTTTGAAGTGCAGTTTACAGCCTCAGCTTGCCATAATGAACCTTTGGGGAGCTATACAGAGTGCAAGATCCAGAGCCTAATTAAACCAGCCTTTTATTTTGTCCTGTCATTTGATCTGCTCCAATTAAAGGTGCTCTCATCGTGGGCAGCACCTGTGCACACTTATTCTGCTCATCATTAGAAATTTGTCACGGCAGCATGAGCAGCTCTAATGGAATCATCTAGGGCATCTTGGAAGAAGTGTAGTAAATCAAGGATCATATTTAACAACAGAATTTGTGATGGGCATTTTGTATTATAAACCCTGTTCAAATGCAAAAAAAAAATAGTTGGCTAGACATGTTTTCTCCATGTTGTTTCTCCGAATGAAAAAATTGCTGAGGCCCTGTTATCATAAATACATTGCAAACACGCAAATAAGAAGCAAGACTGCAGCATTGGTGTGTCAGGATGTTCTTTTTATTTTTGTGAACAGTGAGTCAGGTGAAGAGCAGTGCATGACTAAAAATGGGTTGAGCTATATTAAAACTCAGTGGTATAACTTCAGCTTGAGCTGGTGGCTCTGCCTTCTGACTTTTTTAATAATAATGTATGAATCAATATCATCTATATTTTTATACGCTCATACTTCTGTGGCCCAACGACAAAACAAATGCATTTTCAGGCATCTGGTGTGCATTTGTAAGTCATGGGTGAGTCTTTAGGACAGCATTTACATTGGCTAATGTAGTGATATTAAGGGAGTCATTTTATTAATTCTAATATATATTTTTTCATAATGGCACACCCACTGCCTGATTTATACTGTCTTAGTTTTTTTTTTTTTTTTTTTTTTTTTACAAATGAGCTATTTGTTAAATGTTCTGATTTGAAATTAATGTCATAAAATTTTTAAATCACACGAAGTAATTAAATTAGTAGAAGTACAGTAACTTCACTCATTCACTCTCTATACCGCTTATCCTGTTCAGGGTTAATCTCAGAAGACTCTTTAGACGAGGCTGGATGGGGTGCCAGTCCATCGCATGGCACACAAGACAGTTTGGAAACATCAGTTAGCTTACTCTGCATGTCTTTGGATTGTGTGAGAAAATAGAGGAAACCCACCAAGCACTAAGAGACCATGCAAACTCTAAAGACACAGACAGGTATAAAACTCAGACCCTGGTAATGTGAGGCCACAGCGCTATCCACCACAACAGCATGCAGCTATGAGTAATCTGATAAATAATATTTTTTTAAGAAGCAGGTGTACATGATGGAATAGATTTACAAGAAATGGGAATAATATTTCAGAAAATGCTGTTTTGGCATTGCATCTTCTCTAATAGAGGTTGTGAGATTTGTAATGCAAGTGCATAATGCATGTGCACAAATTTAGACCTGAGTGTATTGGGATAGCCTAAAGTGCCAGCAGATGTCACATCCCTGTTGGGCTGCTTCACTCGAGAAAGTACAGGCACGTACTTTATGAGCAGAACAAATGCCATAAACAGTGTGAATCCCAGAGTGAGCTGCATGTGAGCTTTTTTTATTGTTGTTCGTGCCACTCAACCCAGCAGACATACCATAATGTAAAGTAAAACAAAAGTCAATTACGTCACTTTGCAGCTCACTGCTCTTTCTGTGCAGTGCCATGCCACATAAATGCACAACTCAAGTGATAGGAGATAGATCCCATAAATATACGTGGAACATTATGGTACATTTACAGTATAACACACTGATCACTATTCATTTAGTTTTAAACTCGCACAAAACCATGTCCCAATTGACAACAGCAGCATTTTTGCTATTTAGTAGTGTCATATTGAAGATCAGATTTAAAAAAATAAATCTGCTCAACGGTTGAAAAGAACTTCAGGATAAACGAGTTTCATTAAACACTCCATTGTGACAGGTCTCTTAGTGGTTTGTGGAAGTCCTGTGGGTTATGACAATGATCTTTGGTTTTGCGCTTTGAGGTAGAAGTGACTGTGGCTAGAAATACATTCAAGATGGTTTTGAAAGTTTTATTAGAGTGTAGAAAAAGCACAGATTTAAAGATGTGGGTTTCTATGTGAACAGATCTCTGTCTGATTCATTAAACAGTGACATGATATCAAAACAAGTGATGATTTAAGCGCAAATAATGAATCAGCTTCAGTAGCAGGAAAACAACTTCTGCCCACTTGTCACATATTTACAAAGCATATGCATATGGCATGCGCAAATTTAACTACCCAATTTACCCCAAAATTTATCCTGGGCATTTTACGTTATACAGTGGAACCTCGGATTACGAGCTTAATTCGTTTCGGAAGTAGGCTCGTATTCCAAAACACTCGTAAACCAAATTTAATTTTCTCATAGGAAATAATGGAAACTTAAATTATTCGTTCTACAGCCCCAAAAAAATAAATACATAAATATAATTAATACAAAATATAAAGTAAAAATAAAACAAATTAACCTGTACTTTACTTTAAAAAAATGTAGAATTAAACCCCGACACATAAGGGTTTTCGTTTCTGCATGCAGAGTGTATGTGTGTAAAATGTGCACACACACACACACACACACACACACACACATTAACGGATAGACCGTTTTTAAAACCATTTAAAAATTAGCAAGGAACATTGCTAGTCACACTCACGTGAGCACATACTAACAAGATCACTGCTGTAAGTAAAACAACAACAACAACAACAAAAAAACAAATTAAACAGCTCCTCACCTTTGAAAACAATCGCGACAGAGAGAAGTTTGTGTGTTTATTTGGCAACCTGAGAGGAGGGGGGATGAAGGGGGGCTCGCTCGCGTTTACGGCCCCCTTCTCTCAGGTTGCCAAACAAACACACAAACTCCCTGCCTTACACAGACACAGCGCGTGTGTGTATTCACCCAGCAGGAGAGACGATTACCTACAATTCTGCTGCAAGAGAGAGAAAAACCGTTGGCTCACTTGTGATGACGTAACGCTCGTTGTTAAAACAAGAAGTGCATGCGTGAAACATGATACTCGGTGCTCGTTAACTAAGACAATGCTCGTTTTTCAAGTAAAAATTTATTAAAAATTGTTGCTCGTCTTGCAAAACACTCGTAAACCACGTTACTCGTAATCCGAGGTACCACTGTATACTGTATGAAACCAGACCCCAATTTATGCAAGTTCAGCAGCAGAAGACAGAAAAAAATTTGTCTGTTAAAGACTCAAGCTTCTACATGCTTCTCATATGCAAACCCAGTTGCTCTAATGAACAACACCAAATCAATTTTTTTGTTTCAGTTTTAGCATGTGGGGCTTTATGACCGCTATTTGCTATTTTTATTTTTATTTTTTTATTGCTTATATTATTTTGCTGACTATTCTTTTTATAGTTAATAAATAAACCGTCTAGCAAGTCTAGCATTTTTATCATTTTTGAAGCATGCTCGAATTTATATAGCGTCCAAGCAAACTTGGGTGAGGACACAAATATTTGTGTATGTTTGTTTTTACCAATCAGATTTTTACTGTATGTGTTTTTAATTAAAAAAAAAAGGCAAATGACTCATTTGATAACAGGTGTCCTCAAAAAGGATTTTCGTGAAGAGCCTGGGCTCTCTGGAGATGACTGCAATTAAATCAAAATTGATGGCCTTTTGATTCTTTCTTTAATAATAATGTAATTAGGATAAAATCCAGAATGTTTGTGTCTAACAAAAGAGGCAAGAGAGTGCACTAAACAAATTTTCTTCCACTGATATTGCTATTAATCTAATAGAGGTTAGTGCTCTTGAGCTCCACTCTCATACTGCAGTGCATTTTGATGTCTGGACTATTTTATTTGCTGTATTTTCAAAACTTCCTGCCTTTTTGATAAGCATCATTGATAGAAAAAGGAAATCTAGAAATCAGCCTAATGCCGGTAATAAAAATGTAGCCCATACTGCAGTGGCTCCCTAATTGACTGACAGGGTGAAAAAGACATGCACAGAATTTCTTTTGCACTAACAGAGCAGCTTCCTGACATTTCTTAAAAAAAAAAAAAAAATCAATGTTGGCATTTTCCACTCACTTCCTGACCATTAGGTTTCAGGCTTTAACGTCTTTGACTGACAAAATCGATTAACTTTTTCCATTTTTTTTTTTTCAATCTGAAACTGTATGCATTAGTTTCTTTTAGTTAAACCACTCCAGAATTTTTTAGAGCCTTTCAACAGGATGTGCTAATTAAAATGTTGTGAAGCCCGTTCTTTTAAAGGGTCTGCTGAATAAGCAAATGAAATGAGGGAGAAAAATAATAAGGAGCCAAAGTCAAATGAAGAGAGCAAAACCACAGTGATGAGGATAAAGGGGAGATGAAAGCAAGCTAGATTTTGTGTGGTACAAAGACTGGTGATGAATGCCAAGTTGTATGTTGCTGAGGCATCATCAGTAGTGTTAACATTGGCTCTTTTTCATTTCTGTTCAAACAAATATGAATCAAATATGACACCATTTGTACCATTTTTCCAACAGGTTTCTTACTCATCTATATAATTGTTGGCATATTTCTACATCAATAATTGTAATAATTATTGTATAATAATTATGTGAACATAATTCAACATCTGGATGTCCTTTATACAAAGTCAAGTTTATCAATTTAACAACCTTAGCACTTAGTCAAAATTATATATATGTGTATGTTTATGATTTAAATTTTGCTCGTCTTGCAAAAACACTCGCAGACCAAGGTTCCACTGTATATATATACTGTACATCTAATACATGCATACAGTACATGTCTCATAGGTTTTAAAATCAAGATGAGTACTGGTGCATTCCTTCTTGAAACATGTTGTTTCGAAGGGAGCATCACACATTCTTTGAAGTTGTTTCATGGTTTAATATCTACACTAACTTTTATCAGATGTGACTTAATTATGGTTGATTTGATTCATTTAGGTTGTCTAATTTTGTGTTTGATTTGTTCAAATAAAAAAAGGACTGAAATCTGTTTCACATATATTGAAGCTTTAATTAAATCTGACTTCAGTTATAACTGAGCTACTGGAATTCTAAAATTATATAAAAACCCAGTTAAAAATAGTTTAGTTATAAAGTTACCTGCAGTGTAGCTTGGACAGTGTGTCAGTTTTATATCAAATAAACCATGCATACTTCCATACCCTTCTTATTTGGAGAGGCCTTGGATAAAATCACAAGGACAGCCTCTAACACAGTTCAGTACTGGGGATACTTTGCTTAGTTTCTAATTTATCAGTTATTATAAGTTAAAAGTTTTTTGATGTTGTCTTGATTAAAATGTCTTTAATTGACTCTAGTAATTAATTATATTGAAGGGTTAACCATTAAAAGGCAGCATGGTGGCTTAGTGGTTAGCCCTGTCGATTTGCACCTCCAGGTTATGGGTTCGACTCCTGCCATGGGTCTGTGTGCATGGAGTAGGTACTGTATGTTCTCCCTGTGCTTGGTAGGTTTTCTTCAAATAACTGGTACTCTGGTTTCCTCCCACAGTCCAAAATATTGCAGATTAAGCAGCTTGCCATATGCAAATTGCCTGTAGTGTGCAAATGAGCGTGTGTGTGTGTATGTGTGCCCCCAGGCCCCCGTGACCCTGTATACAGGATACAATGGTATAGACGATGAGTAAGTGAATGATGGTTAACCCAATTAACTGTATAATTTAATCTCCATCTATTTAAAGCTATAGACAGTGAATATTCATAGATTTTAATCTAGACACCTCGATTATCACAGAATGACCTTAATGTGCTGCATTATACTGTATGTAGTGTGTACAGTTGCAGATTTAACTCTTGTTTGAAAATACAGGGGTAGGGACAGGGCTTCAAATCAAGATAGAAATTTTGTAACAATAAGTGTATAAACTATTTACCCCACAAAATACTCTGACAAGAACATGTTAAGGTAAATGTTCACAACACCATTTTTTTTAATATGACCTTTTTAAACGTCGTGCCAAACTGCAGATGTACCTCCTACTTTTTGTACAAAGCAATTTCTCTTCACTTAAGTTCCCAATCCAAATTTTATTGGCACTTGGCCTAGCAGCACTTATCTACTTCCAGCCTAATAGCTAACGATAGACCTACTCTACAAACGTCACTGGCACACAGCATGAATAAGTTCACTCTGTTTTTGTGTGCTATTCTTTTTTTACAGCCCTTCACAATGTGTTAATTGCTAGACAACCAGAACCTAAAAATCCTATGAAACATAAGTGATTGGCATAGAAGCAGTTGCTATTTTATTTTTTTTTTCTTGAAACTCATGATAAGATTGTCATGGTCAAAAAGACTGCAGTCTGCTTTTTCAACAATATCAGTCCCAAGACATTTTAGGTAGTTGGGGATACAGCTTTAGGCATTTTATTCCTATTCATATCACCAAAATACCAAATGCCAAGAAGTTCTTTAATTAAATACCAAATGCCATATAACCTTATGTTAGTTAAATAACATCATATTTTGCAAAGAGAATGCAACTGTGGGATGCTTTTTAAAAAACTTAAATTGCATTTTGTCTTTCTGAGTCATAACTGCATTTGTAATCCCCTCTGCTATACACTTAGTGTACGAGGGGTTCTTCCTTACAAAGGGGTTCTTCCTTCAGTCTCCTTATCAGGAGGTGAAATGTCTGCTCAGTTGGTTGAAGGTCTGGTGATTAACCAGTTTAAAACCTCCCACTATTTTCTTCTGATAAAGTCATTTGTTGTGTAGGCAGTATGTCTTGCATCACTGTCTTACAGCTCGAGGTAAATCCTCCCAATTAGATTGGATGTATTTCTCTGTAAATTGGCAGACAGAATGTTTCTGTACATTTCTGAAATCTTTCTGCTGGTATCATTATAAGTTACATCACTAATAATATTAGTATGGCTATTACAGCAGCAGATATTGTGTGACAATACCATGTATATTTTGGATCAAAAGCAAATAATTTTCACACTTTGGCATTTCTATCACATTGCTAGAGGTTAATATTGGTTCCAGAACGTATGTGGCTTATTTCTATATTTAGAATTAAATATTTAGAATAATTATTTTTAAAGTCTTACTGCTAATGAGTGGTTGGGCCCTACAGTTCTAGGTTTAGTACACCACTAGTTGTATTAGCTATGGCAAATACATGTGCAATAAATTTTTCCTCTTTTCTCAGCTTCAGAATTGCTTGTTTTTCTCCCATAGACAATTTGCTTATGTTTTTAACAACATAAGTCATGTCAGAATTAAAATTGAACCCAAACATTTCTAGTGGAATAGTGTTACACAATATGATATCAGAATGGTAACATGGTTGTTACTGTAATAAATGATGTCAACATTATTTGTATTACTATTATTTGAAGTATATACAGGGGTAGCTCGGTGGTCAAGGCATTGGACTACAATTCAGAAGGTCCCAGGTTTAAATCCCACCACCACCACGTTGTCCCTGTTGGGCCCTTGAGCAAGGCCCTTAACCCTTAACTGCACAGATGTACTGTATAATGAGATAAAAATGTAAGTCGCTCTGAATAAGGGCATATGCCTAAATGTATATAGTATTACATACTATAAAGTTTAGTATTGAAGTGGTATTGAAATTGAATGGAATGGTTCTAGAAATGTGTCGTGGTATATTAATCATAAGACAACACACCAAAGCCACAATATGAGACACATCCTGACACATTCAAGATGTTAATGCAAAATAAAAACAAAAAAAACTTTCCAATACAATTATGTATGTTAACAAAATGAACAAGTGAACAACATTAAAATGTTAACATTGAAACCACCTAGAATTTTGGTTCCCTTTGTGCAACACAATGTTACTAAGATCATGTTACAGTATATTCTATGTGGGTGGAAGAATATTTGGTATAGTAGTGAAACGATATTGGAATGGTAATGGTAATTTTGTTAGAAAAATCAGGAAATGCAACGTTGTTGTGAAATACCGGAACAAAGTATGCAATCCTTCATTTAAATCAGACTGGAGTTGTTTTAGCAGGAGCCCAAGCAGCTGAAGAACAAATATACCATTTTGGAGTACTTCTCACATTGGTCTTGGAAATGAGTCTTGTTTCCTGAAGCATCTGTCAAATGTATGTCTCTTCTTGAACAAAGGGCTAAACTGGATGCAGTTCATCATCATGAAATTACCTAGGCTATATTCACCTTTATTTGTCTAAATGTGTTTGTTGAGGATTGTGTCCTACTTACTTGTGTGTGCATGTCTACAGGAGATATGTCCTCTGCTGAAAGTACAATAATAGAAATATCAGCATAGCGTTTTGTTTCATCATCTTCCACTTTATGGTCAAATCAAAAGTGTTACTTTCCTGGCAACAAGGAAGTGCTTTCAAGCAAATGTTAAATGTAAATCAGTGAATTGAAACACTGTTAGATTGCAATTCTTTTCCATTCGAACCTTGCTTGTGGTGGTCTTGTTTTATAGATATCCTTTAGGATAAATAAGAATGTTTCAAATAGATACCTAAAGCTCCCATATTTTCTATTTTATAAGAAGTAAGCATAGGTTGTAGAGGTGCCCTAAAGTATGACTGTTAATACTCCAGCTGAAATACCCCTCACTCATTTCGTATCTCAAATTCCCTCTGCTTCACTACTTGTTAGGAAGGCACCAGTTCAGTGTCTATGTAAATGAGTTATTGATAAACCACAACCTGTTACCATCGAGGGCTCCACTAGTGCCAGGCCACCATGCTTCCTTCCTAGAGTAGAGAGGATGTAACATCTTTGACAATCCTTTCAGTTACAAGAAAGCACAAAAATATTGCTAGGCTAATTGCTAATCTACCCTTTACATCTGTTTATTAAAAATAATTAACCTATAAAATTTAGGTCTATATAAGCCTTGTTTTAATGTAAACATCACTAAACGGAATAATATTAGGAAAGTCACTGCGAATTAACACTCTTACAATATGTCCACAAAAGAAGCTATCCATAGCTTCCGAAAGAAGCTATGTAACTTTTTTTGGAAGCTATGTTATCCAAAAGAAGCTATGTTATAGCTATGTTTTAGCTTTGCTGCTAAAATCTAATCTAACCCAACCTACTCTTTAGCACTTAAAAAAGATGGGCCATTAAACGTATCCCTATATTATTAGTTTATAGGGGTAAAATTAAGGATTGCCCTTTAAGATAACACTCATATCCACATCAAAGAAGCTAGGTTTGTTGTTTCGGTAACACTAATGGCTAACTCCTTTTTCTTAAGCTCTTGGAAAAAGACTACACATTTTAACTTTTATATTGTGAAACAGGTTTAACTATAAAAAAAATCATATTTTATTATTTTGCATTTGGGATGAAGTCGCTAGGGAGAGGGGTTTTGAATGGAGCAGCTATTAGGATTCTATTGAACTTGCTCAAGTGCACGAGTTTCATTCTCTGACGGTCTCCCTTGCTTTCTATTAGGCCTAGAGCTCCAGCACTTTTCTGCAGCATTTTTTATTTTAGTTTAAACAATCTTCTAAGTCTCTTGGGATAGGCGTCAGGTCCCCTGCAACCCTATATTCAGGATAAAGTGATATAGACAATGCGCGAGTGAGTGAGAGTGAAAGTTATTGGTGGCGTATTAAAACTTTGTCTTCTTTTACATGTCTGCCTAAATCACATTAGTCACTATTAATAGCAAGAAAAAAATCACGGAAAAACACATATTTTCTGATACAGTACATACTTTTCACTTACACAGCTTCAGAATTTAGTTAAGTCACAGGCACTGTTTAGATTCAATACTGATGCAAAACCAGCCTTAAAACTGTCCATCGCTCAAAAAGCATTCTGATGTAAAATTTCACATACAGCATTGATGTACTGTATCTTCCTATTAATGTTAACAGTCACCAACAGAGCATCTATTGCTTTTTATCATGCTGTACATGTCTAATGCTCAACTCACAGCATGATTTTGCTACAGTAGAGTCAAATAAAATGGTGATTCCTGGGCAGAGCTAAGCCCTAAGCCAGAGGAGGTTTTCCAAAAACCCACACAAGAGAGATACATGAGATTGTGTTCATAAATCAAAAGGTGAATTTTACTGTACATACATGATTGCCCACCTTTAATGAGCATTGTCTTCACTCCCTAAGGGCAAGTGCTACCCATTTAAAATAAAAAGCAAATAAAATATTTTTGGGACTCAGGCAGTATGGTGAAGCTGATATTTAACTGTTTTTCCCATTATTGTTATAGGTGTAATTTCATGTGCTTCATATCACGCATTGCAGAGATTTGGATGTGATGATTTTCAGTAATGATAGTCTTGTTTTAATCCCTCCTTCAACACAGCCGCTTCTAGTTTTTCTTTTGTTGCACTTCTGAAGTGAGAGAGCAGATCATTGTAAATTAATAAAGACATTAATGGATAAGGAAAACGCTCTCTTAAGTATTTATTTGAACTTGATTTGATTATTCTTTAATTTCACCAAGACAGAGGAGAGGGATTCTCCCTTAAGGTGACAGAATTAGACTTCCTTGGATAAAATGTGTTTAAAACGATTAACATGGTTTTTACTGACACAAAAGTGAAAGTGAGTGATACTTAGTTATCTGGGCAATCTTGATGATAGCACTTGTGAAGTAGGAGTCATGGACATAATTTGATCATTTATATATATATATATATATATATATATATATATATATATATATATATATATATATATATATATATATATATATATATATATACTTAGCAAAAAAAGAAACGTCCTCTGACTTTCAACTGTTTTTACTTTCAGTAAACTTAATGAGTAAATATTTGTATGAACACTAAAAGAGTCATCATAAGACATAAACTCAAAATGTTTCACAATGTGTCCCCGAATGAAGGGAGGCTCAAAATCAAAATCACCAGCTGCTTGAAGTACTGCAGTGCATCTCCTCCTCATGGACTGCCTATCGCGGACAGTCTGAGCACTGATGGAGGGATTGTGTGTTCCTGGTGTGACTCGGGCAGTTGTTGTGGCCATCCTGTACCTGTCACGCAGGTGTGATATTGGGATGTACCAATCCTGTGCAGGTGTTGTTACACGTGGTCTTCCACTGCGAGGATGATCAGCTGTCCTTCCTGTCTCCCTGTAGCGCTGTCTTAGGCGTCTCACAGTGCGGACATGGCAATTTATTGCCCTAGCCACATCAGCAGTCCTCATGCCTCCCTGCAGCATGCCTAATGCACGTTCACGCAGATGAGCAGGGACCCTGGGCATCTTTCTTTGGGTGTTTTTCACAGTCGGTAGACAAGTCTCTTTAGTGTCCTGCGTTTTTAGTCTAAATGTCTATGGCTACTTTCTGTAAGCTGTTAAGGTCTTAACTACCATTTCACAGGTGCATGTTAATTAATTGATTATGGTTAATTGAACATGCATGGAAAACATTGTTTAAACATTTTAAATTAAAAGATCTGTAAAGTTATTTGGATTTTTACAACATTATTGTTGAAATACATAGTCCTGAAAAAGGGACGTTTCTTTTTTTGCTAAGTATATATATACTGTACTGTACAGTATATCTAAAAAATATCGGAATATCATGGATTATTTAATTTTAATACTAATTAAATTAGAAAATTCTAAACGTGAAACACTCATACTCTAGACTCATTACACATAAAGTAAAGTACTTCATGCCTTTTTTGTTTTAATTTTGATTATCATATATTTTAAAATTTATCACATTATTTAATTTAAAGTTTAAGTAAATTAATATTCATACAATACAGTACAATACACACACCCGAAAGTTGTTTTCCTAGTATTAAGTATGTCCTGAACCGGAGCTGATGTCAGAAGTGTCTTACCTGGGCTAAGGAGAAAAAGAACTGGACCATTGCTCCAAAATCCACACCCATCTACCAGAAATTTTTACAGCACCATGCTTCTGTCTGCAGACAAGCCACAGTCCCCAGAACATATCTCCTTAGAGCCATAACTACCACCAACAGGTTGCTGACCATGATATTACTGTGTGACTAGAGACTACTAGAGAATCTATTACTAAGTACTGAGTGCATAAATGAACACACTTTTCACATTTTTGTAGTGTGAATCCTTTTTGATTTATACATTCTAATTTTATATAAGAAATGAAATGTATTGTAATTTGCTTTTGGCCTTCCTCTTGTAATGTTTTTAAGTATTTAAATTATGGTAATGGATGAATTAAATCCTTTCAGGTCGACAGTGCACTTTTTTCTGCTTTGGTCAGTGTTGCAGCCAGAGCTCTTTGCCTGTAATGATTGTAGATGCTATTGTTTTATAGTAATGGCTGTAGAGTGGATCAGCTGAGTAGGATCAGTAATTGTATGCCTGTGCTGTAGACTTGGCTGCAGGCTAACTGGCAGATGCGCTACCGCTTCATAGAAGCATTCTGTTAGAGCTGGATCAGAGGGGACTGTAGAGCAGTGAAACGATATTAGCCAGATTAATGTGCTTCTATCAATGTCATTCTTCTACTCAGCTCATAAAGAGCTAAATAGATTATACTGTGCTTTAGGAGCAACATGTTGAGCTTAGCGGCCACTTGCTCTTCTCCTCCTCTGGCCCTTCCTCACTTTTCTTTGCCTGTTCGACATCAGCCTTTCTCATTGAAATCTATGTTTTTCTAAAATGCTTCACCTTTTGACTGACTGTAATTGCCCTGTTGGAGATTGAATTTGATCTAAGTATGGAGGTAAGGCAGATGGAAAGAAAGCTCATGCTGAGAAAGGGTCTGTGTCAGAGGGAGGTGGTGTGCAGAGGTGGACTTGTTACATGGAGAGCAAATTGGTCACTAGTGGAGACAGTGAGGGCTGTGAGTGGGGTCACTATGGGTTCAGCTTAAAGCTGCCTCCTTCATGCCATGTCTTTGGGTCAGCTCAGAGGAAGGCACCCAGACACTTTCTTCCTTATAATAGATTCATGAGTTGTAAACCAATATTTGAGGCATATGGATTTCTAAACACTTAAGTTTATTCGGGTGCAATTGCTTTAGTTTGAAAACCAACAGTTTTGGGGAGTTTGATGAGTTGCTGTGGAGCACATTTTCCACTAGCTTGAGTAATGGCCCTGCTTTTAACTCCTCATGCTGCTTAGCTTCCATTGTGGGTGGAAGATATTACAAAAGGCCATAATCATCCAGGAGAGTGTGCAGTAGCCTCTGTGCCCTCAGAGTGGGTGGCCAAATTCAATGCAAAATGGCAACCGCTTTTACAAAAGTCCTAGACAGATTTTTGTTAGGTTTGGTTTCACTGTACTGCAGACAGGTCCATAATGTCTGCTTTTGGACAGTGTTTAGGTTTATAAGTTACTATGCTGTTCCAATAGAAAAGCAGGCAGAGTGTGTGCACCAGGAGCCCCGGCCTTTGACTTTCTGCATAAAAAAAAGTTCTAGGAGTGGGCAGCCTTGATGGTGTGTGTGTAGGCATGTGGACGGCAGTCATTGCCAGGTTTCTGCCAAAGGGGAGACCCTCTGTGAAGAAAAAAAGAGGGAGGTAGAAAAGCTCAACAGAGAGAAGAAAAAGGGTGAATAAACAACATTGTTCAGATCAGCGAGAAATATTACTTACTCTACTGTAGTTTGCTACCCTCAAGATTTTGACCTCTTATTATCCACTACTATTATTACTAAAATTTTACAACTTATTGCTTTGTTCTCACCTTTTTTCCCCCTTTTTAAATATGTTTTCAGAAGCTTAAAAAGTGCAAGAATGCACACTAATTTGCTCTGCCTTAATGTATTGATTTCCTCTATTCATTACATTAAAGTATTTTTGTTGTGAGTTCTTGACAGATCGCTGTGGTCTTGTAATAGTGTGTATTTTGGGTGGGGGACAGAAGTTTTAAAATATTGTGAGTTGATGAAAAGTCATCATTAATATACGTGTCATTATCTAGCCAGGCATTTAATCGCACAGGTTAGTTTTTGTGTTACGACCAATAGTGTGCGGTTGGTAACATGCTGCAAAAAATCAGTTTGCAAGACAAGTTTATGGATACCTTATGTTCCTGTTCCTTTTACTCCAGTTATTTTAGTTGTGATGGAACTCCATGCCTTTTATTTTTTTGGTACGAAACATGCCTGCTGGCAAAGTTATTTTTGAGTACTGCTGTCAAAATGAGGTTGAGGGTTATCTATTTCTTACTATGCCATGGAATCCCCACTTAAGTATTGTAGAAATAGGATTTAAACAGATGTTCCAAGGCTGTCCTCAAAGCAAAGTGAAAATGAGGTCCTACAATGTATTAAAGTGTCTGACTTTTTTTTTTGTATATAAACAAATATTGAGCAAATGTGGCAGAAAGCATTATCTTACCAAAAAGGGTCACTGCCACCAGAGAATAACGATGCTATTAAGGGGTTTACATGATCTGCAGCAGTGTTTAGGTTAAGTGAGATGTGTCAAAGTAATATCCACATGAATGCTCAAGTTTCCCAGCAGAGCATTACCCAGGGCAAAACACTGACTGCACAGCCTTGCCTTCTTCCCGTAGTGCATCATGGTGCGATCTCTTCCCCAGGGTAATGACGCACATAAACCTGACCATCCATATGTTGCAAATGCAAACATGACTCATTAGACCACATAGTCCATTCTGATGCTCACATGCCTTTGAAGTTGCTTTTGGTCACGAACTTTGAGAACTGACTGTTCACTTACTGCCTACGTAGTACTATACAGTACATCCCACCACTTAACAGGTACCATTTTTTCCCAGACATAATGAATGTTATTCAAGTTACCTGTCAGTTGTTTTAATGTTTTGGCTGATTAAATGTACATAACAGTTCAACTTTCTTGTTGTAAGCACAGACATTTATGTACAGTGTCAGAAAGACAGTTCTTTATGTGTTCTTCATGACAGTTCTTCATGTTACTTTATAAGGGTTTTGGAGAAGACATTTTTTTTTTATCTTACACTGATAAAGGACAGGACACATGATTGCTGTAGCACCTACTTAAGTATAATATTGCATGCAGACATAACACCAGGTGACCTCTCATTAGCATTTTCTCTTTATACTGATTGACTCACAAAGTGATCCTGAATTTATTGCTTTTTTTCTATGTCATTTAGAACGTGTTTAATTCAAGCATTTATGATTTAATAGATTGAAAAAAGAGTTATATTTTAAATAAATTCATAAGCAGCCAACCAAGATAACAAACGCTTAGAAAACTGCAACACTGTCTATGAGGTGAAATTCTGTATTACACATTTTTGTGCAAGACAGCTTGTCATTTCAGAAATTGTACTTGAGAAACTTTCTCAGCTGCCCTGCTGTGATACGCGAGTTGTGTGGGTGTGTGTTGGTGTGTGTTTGGAGGGGGGATATCTGCAGGGTTCTGAGGTTCCTAGAGTGATGAATTGGAGTGGTAAATGGTTCTCCTTTTTTGTCCTTGTCAACAGATCTATCTCTCTCACTCGCTCTAAACACACACACACACACGAACACACACACACACACACACACACACACTCATTCTATCACTTTTATCCCAGCAACATCTATATATAACATGTTTCACACTTCAATGTCCTTCAGTGTGTGTGTGTGTGTGTGTGTGTGTGTGTGTATGAAGGGGTGAGGGAAAGGGATATACCTACTTGTGCATACACAAATAGCTGACAGGTTCTAGTCACTGTTAGCACAGCCATCCTATAAAATCAATCAGTATGTAAAGAATTTAAAATGCAGAAATGTCAAAACTGTAGAGTATACGAAAGTTGTTAGAACTCTGCAGAGCATGTGTATGGTTTGCATTTACTGCATCATAACAGGTTCAGGTCCAGTCCAAGTGTTTTTCCCTTTCAGTCTTGTATTTTCTCTGCATCCATTTTGTATTTTACAGTGTTTCTAAGAGGTAATGCCGACTTCACAGTGAGAGGAGGCTTCTGATATACAATTTACCCTTTATTGAGCAGCTTCAACTTAGACAGCTATGTACTATGCTAAATTATAGCCTATGCACCAACTCCATTGTTAGTTTTGAATTATATGTTGGCATGCCTGCTTCCTCATGTCAAAGTAACAAGATAATATGTTTTTTGATTGATTGGAAGGCTCTATCAGTCCTTTTGCAGGTATGATATAAAGATGGTTATACAATGCTTATACTATTTGATGTTTTATTCTTGTACACTCCACTGTTCTCTGTTTTACCATAGCATGTTTTTCGTGCACTGGTCTCTCTACCAAAACTGAATGTATTTTTATTCATCTTTCTTTTGCTCCAAATATTTTAATTTGTAACCTACTGAATGCTGACTGTGCTCTTAAAATCATTAAGCGATTGTAACAAGGCTGATCTAATTTCTACCTCCTTGGTATAAGGAAGAGTATAAAGGTCATCTTGAAACAGGATCTGTGTCTGATTCTCCTGAAGATTAGTTTTAATGAATGTCAGTTGAAATACAAGTCTTGACCAACCAAGACAAGGTATAGATTATTAGGATTTTTTTTTCCCGACTCTGGCTGGGCAGTAATCCAAAACTGAGTTAGAAGCTGACATAATGAGTTCTCCGTGCCTTCTTCCACTGTTTTCTGCTGGAAAAGATGTCTGCTGCTTTTAGGTTGAAACAGCAATCAGTGATGTGTTGACAGTTTGGGGCCTGTGCAGCAGGGCTGAGGAAACGATTTGAATTGCAGAACAGGAATTAAATTGTAGAGTTAAGGATTATGCAACATCTTCAGTGGGAATGTGTATTGTAGCTTGCATCGCCTCTATATTGTGTACCTTTTGTGTGTTTAGAGAGTCCTGATAATTTTCTTTTTGACAAGGACTGAAAGGTGAAGTCCAGGCCATAAATATGTCTTTTTTCAGGGTCAGGGTCAGATATTTCCTGGTAATATGCTGGGAAAGATTTTTTTTTTTTTTGTGTGTGTGTGTGTGTGTGTACAGTATATATATATGTATATATATATATATTTAAAAAATCTATTCCCACACATACACACACACACACACACACACACACACATATATATATGTCTGTGTATATATGTGTGTGTTTGTGTGTGGGAATAGATTTTTTTAAATATAAAATGACCCTTGGAACAGATATTTTAACTTCAAACGCTAAGATCTGCAATGTTTATATTCTCTGTCAAGAATTCGAACATCATAAGCTGTCAGAGTTGACAAAGATCAGAATCTTTGGATTTAATCAATAGTACCACAAGGAGGGGAAAATCATTCAAGTTGATCTATCTTTTGCATCAATGTGCATTGTGAATATCCTTTATAACAGACCTATGATGCTGAATTCACATTTAGTTCTTTCTTACACATTCCGGGCCCCCAGTGTGCATGTACAGTACAAACAAAAATGTATTCCCTGCTTTTTGCCCTTCTTTTTTATTTGCCAGGGCTTAAACAAGCCAATTAGATTTTCTTCCTATTGTGACCTCATATAATAGGAACCCCTTCTTTAGCATGCTGTGTTCTTCAGTTTTCTGGCATCACATTCAGAGGAGGAGTAAAATAAACAGAGTTTGAGGTAATAAAAGAATTATCTATTACGGGTGTTTCAGCTGGCGGATAATCAGATACACTTTGGGGCACTTCTGAGACACGTGTAAACTTGTTAAAGAAATAGTAAAATATGGGAACTTTAAGAAGATTCAGAAAATGCTAATGGCTTCACTCACCTTCATGCTTTATTAAGTGCTTTCTGGAATGCTCTTTAAACATTAATAGGGTCAAACATCAGATCTCGCCTCCCCTCTGTCTTTGTGTTTGGATTTGCAGCATTCCTTAATCCTTAAACAGGATTACAAGATTTAGTCCATTCTTTTTTCTGCTCCATTTTGCACTTCATTCTGTTTGAGAAGCCACTGGATTATCATATCATTATGGATTTTTTATACTGCACGCATGATGCATATCTTTATTGCTGTGCTATAGAAACATCAAATAAACAATTTTTGATCCTATGCTTTTATTGGGTTTTTTTTTCACTCATTTCCTAAAAGGCATTCAAGTGATAGTGGTAGGACAATTTACTGATGTGCTCCTAAAATGTGCTGAAATTATTAGAGAAATTATTTAGAATTCCAGGTCCCGGGTTGAGTGACACCCTGAAACATTACCAGTGAAATGCAATTCAAATGAGCTTATTGGCCTGGGGTCTGCCCAGGACTGATGAATTGAGAACCAATGACCAGAGTGTTAATAACTACACAAAAAGACAGACAGAAAGACACCAACACATACACACACACACACACACACACACACACACACACACACCTGCAACCTCTTATTACGCATATTATTTATACTGAGGAAAAAAATCCTGAATTGTCACAGGCGATACATCCAAACAGCTATACATGCAGATAAAGATTTATGTCTTGACAAGAATATGGCACCCTCCACCTGTTATTCTTCCATAAACCTGCTTCCCTTGGAATAGACACTACACACTGGCATCCTGCTGGTTCTCCCTATAGGACCCCTATGTAAAGTCATAAAAAAAACCTGGAACACACTGACACTAGCCAATATAAACCTCTGGAAGAGCATATTATGAATGTGGACACACTCCTTTTTCATTTTCTAGCAAACTATAACACTATCCTTCCTTTCTTATACCCTTTTCACTCGTTTCCACTAGCATCACACCCAGTGGACAGGGTTAGCTTCTATTTGTTATTCCTTCTCTGTTGTATTGATGTTTATTCGTCTCTTGCTTACACGTTCACCTGCTTTTGATTGTGTCCAGTGTTTATGACTTTTTTTTAATCATATGGCTCCTGTTTTGGGATAATAATTTCCTGTATCTCCATCAGAATCAAAAGAGTTGATCTGAGAAACCACTACATGGCAGTATTGATTTGTTTGGCTGTAGCATTTGTAAGACAGCTCTCGACAGATCCTATTAATAGCCCAGGCCTGTCCGAGCTTGTGAAAACCTATGCAAGTCCATTTTTTTACCTGATTTCATGACCATAGTGCAGAAGGACTATCATAGAACGATTGTGGTTGATGCGAATTGGAGAATCATTCAGACTCATCAGACTCATGAGACTTGCATGAGATTGCATTAGAAACACTTTTTTATGGTTTTTCTGTCAAGGTGAAATAGTGATGTAGTGGTTACCATTGTGGCCTCCCTCCTCCAGGGTTGGGACTTGATTCTTTCCTCCAGTCTGTGTGCAAATATATTGCTATTCGTGTTATTCTTGTATTCTTGTTAATTGAGTGCCCTAATAGGGTGTACTCTGGTGTACCTTACAGTACCTTGTGCCCTGAGTGCGATGGGATAAGCTGCAGGTTTCCCATGACCCTGAACAGAATAAGCAGTATATAAAATGAGATATAATTATATAAATATAAAGAATAGAGTCACACTTATAAAATTATAATACCTTAATAATCAGAAAAGGCATTGGTGGGTCAGTGGTAGAGAGTAATAGTGGTAGACTGGCCTACCACACATTAGACTCAAGTTCAATTCTTAGCCAATGTCCAAACCATAGCCACTGCCCATGACTGGATAAAATGAGAGGGTTGTGTCCGGAAGGCCATCCAGTGTAAAAGCCAAGTTGTGTACGGATCATATGGTCCGATGTGGTAACCCCTTGATGGGAGCAGCCGGGTGACCAACAACACCAACTGTTACTGTATATCAAAAGGGAATAAATCAACTTTACATCATGATTAGTTGTGTTTGTAGATGTGTTTCCATATTTCCCTATCAAGCAAGTAAATCTCCGCTGTTAACTGAAAGGCTGCTTATTCTTTGAATAGTAAATGTAATATAATATAAATTTATATTGATAATATAATGTGTCATTTTTTAAAATCTGTATTGGTCTGGCTGACAAAATGATTATTATTCAATTATTATCATAAGATTCTATACAATTATTAATATCTTTAAGACTTTTACTCTTAAGTATAAACATTTAAGCAAAATATCTCTTTTACTCTTTAAGATACTGATGTCTGTGTTTTCCTTTAGCACTCCATTAAGTAGGTTAAAAAGGCAACACGTTCTTACTGAAAAATATGTCTTTTCTTGCATTTTTTTCTTGACATGTGTACAAGGGAATTAATTTACCATATGGACGTAAGTATTCTGTATTTTTTTCATGGGGGATTTTTGCTGTTTATATCTTCTTAAGTCATTTTGAGTATTTACATTCTATGGAAACCAATTAGCACTGAGATTAACAATGAACTCTAAATCTGCCCTATTTAAAGTAACAATCCCTTGGTCCATGTGATAGTTTGGCTGAAAAATTAGATTTTTTTTTTTTCATTTTTTTTTTTTGCAAAATTAACAGAGAATATTTTGAGCGTGTTTTCTTTGAGTCACAATTATGTTAAAAAGTAATTAAGTGATATTTTTTTAGTTTATATAAGTGTGAATTTTGTCTGGTTTTTCATAAAACTGTAATTCCACCTCCAACAGTTATTTTACCAATGGATAAACCTGCTTGCATTTGTATTTGTAGTGATTTAATATCAAATGTGTTGTTTGAGTTTTAATAATAAATAGCAAACTCATCCATTGATTGTAATTTTTTTGTGATTCTCACAGAAAGCAGTGGCAGCAAATGAGATCAAGGAAAATTATCAAGTGATAAGTTTTGTTGAATACAAAACTTTTTTATATTTATATTAAGGTTGACAGAGATCATTAGGAACATTATAAACAATGCAAAAAGTTTATATGGTAAATACAAAAAAATCACATCAGTCTCTTTCTCTACCAGTTATAGTTTCACTTCCGTAGTTGACTGCAGCAACTCATCATAGTATCGGTATGTATTATTTACCATCTGTTCACATATTTAGAGTGTGGTAAATATCTTTTTTTTTTTATATTTTAATAGAGTATAAACAAACAAAAAAAATAATTCGTTCACTGACAGCAGCCACTGCTTTGGACAATTCATAGTTTAATTTTACTGATAATGTGACAGAAAGAACCACAGTGATTGGTTTGTTAGAGAGAAAAAATAGGTACATTGAAATGACTGGAATTGGGTTAAGAACTGTTAAAACTTGGAAGGATAGTGCCGAAACATCAACTTCGTAGAAAGAATGTGGTTGCAAAATTGTGACACTCATGAATGGAGATCACTTGAACACTTGGTAAAGTTTAATTTGAACAGTAGAAACGAAAATTAGAGCATTTCCACATGAACAATGCAATGTGAGCACATACAGTAGAATATGGACTTAATAGCTTTAAGGCCATAAAAAACACTTTTTAGTGAAACTAATCAGAATTTTTTTTTAAGTTTCTAAGGAACATTTTTTTAAACAATAGGAAAAGGTCACGTAGTCTTTACATAGTCTTTACTCTATTCCAGAGAGTCAGGCTAAAAAGCGACGTGATGAACCAATCATGCATAGTGCCTACTGTGCAAGCCTCTCTAAAACATTATGTGGCAAAAAGTGAAGTCAGCTGAGTACCTGAATGGACTAAATGACCAGGTTATCCTCACTGGTATTTTCTTTGCAAAGGAATCACATTTTTAAAAAATGGTTCTTGTAGAATAAGGAATAATTTTTACACAGCTATTGACCACCACCTTGCCTAACTTCATTTAATCATCCAAGTTGTTTATGTTACATTCATTTTTTTTTTTCACTTTGGAAAAGGGAGCAGTTTTCGCTGCTTTTTTTCTAGCGCACATTAAAATAGAATTGAAATAAATGTTATATATTTTTATATATAAATATATTACATTACCTGGACTATTTTACAAAATTATCTGGTTCAGCTATGTAATCTGGAAACATATTCTGTTTTCATAAAATATGTGATAAAATGTGAAGATAAAATAGAAAAATGTGACTCACATTTGCATAAATCAGTTTGGGGCGATTAAAATATTATTTAATTGCATCGCCAGGGAAATAAAAGGGGTTTTTTATGTCACCCTACTTTGCTGACACCCACTTGTTGTTTTAAAAGAGCACACAGTAATCCTTATTAGCAGTACAGCAGGCACTATCGGCAATCTTCAATCTACCCTTCTTGCTACTGGCTAGCCAGCAATAACTTATACACATGCGGGTCAGCCATGATAATTAATCTTATCCCCCAAAGATTTGACTTGATTTAAAAAAGCCAAAAAGAGCCACAGGTGATTTGTAATTAATTTTTTTAAAAGAAAAATAATTTCGGACATCTTTTATGCACACAAACACACACTCTCTCTCTCTCTCTCTCACACACACACACACACACACACACAAAGCGATACGCACGCACACACACACAGAGTCAATGTTGCAATCATACATCAGAATGGAGAAAAAAATTGATCTTTGTACTGTATCTTTAATCATGTTGTTACCATAGAAGCTGGTTTGGGTTTTACAAATACTATAAATCCTTTGTGATATTTACACACAACAGTCTTACTGAGAATGGTGTGGAAAACAAAACTTCAATAAGTGAAAAGCATGTTAATTGAGTTAAGGGCATTCATATTGTTTGCTCTTATATATATATAATTTTCCCTAGGCTAATGATGGCCTCCTCCTTGGACTGTGTGTTGAGCATTGTAATGAACAGCTACCAAACCAAATGCAAATTCAACACTTTAGAATCAATTTCAGACCTTTAGATTCTTAATCTGTCATGAAGTACTAAGGGACCATGCCACAGAAATTAAAATTTCCTAATGCATGTGGCATGTTGTATATCCACAGACATCATGTGGCAATGGATGGCTTTATATATAAACATTATATATACTGTATATATATATATATATATATATATATATATATATATATATATATTCATTTATTTTAAATGGCTGTAATAAAAAAAAGAAAAATCTGCACATTTCGAATTAGTGTGGTAGTTTACAGGGGCAAAATTATGAGTATACAATATGTAGATTTGAAAAGGAGATGAAGAGTGTGTGTGTGCGTGTGTGTGTGTGTGGGTGTGTGAGAAAGAGCAAGAGACCTATGTATGACAACATTTTAAATTTTTTAAAAATATTTTAATATAAAATTTTGTAGACTTATTATCAGAAATTAGAAGTAGACTGTTTACCAGGTGAACAGGACCTTTCTAAGACACAGCACAAAATATAAGAATAACCTGCAATTATCTGGGTTAAATAGCCTATAGCTGTGCCACTAGGCTGTTTCAGCTGGTGCAGTCTGGTGCACATGTGTATGTGTGTGTGTATGTGTTTTAGTTGCCATTTCATTTCACTGGATATGCTTGCACTACATTCCAGTATTGATTCCCATTCGCTAATGCATTCTACAAACATATAAAATGGATAAAATCTTTTTTTTTGGAATAGCCTCTGAACAGCATGATGGATATAAAATTACCAGCATTTCAGAAAGACCTCTCTTCACGCTAGTCCTGTTCTCATGCTTCTGGAACATTGTTTTAATGTGGAAGTCATGTTGGCACAGCAGGATGTGCGTTGTTGTAAATGGAGAATGAGATTGAACATTGGAGTTGTACTCCGTTAGCAGTTGCGCGTGGGTGAACAGAGCAATACTGTGACAAATAGAGAAAATAGGGTGTGTATAGGAAAACCTCCAGAAAAAAGATTTTGCTGTACCTTTTTTTTTTTTGTTCGTCATAGTGAGCATGTCTTTTAGTGGCAGTAAAAGTTGGCATGAGAAGTCACTGTAGTTTGCATTGAGTATTGGAAGGAACACATATAATAGGGGCACAACCATCATGTTGCTGCACCAATTTAGCAACTTGGGGTTATGTTTCTTGCTCAAGGGCACCAGCAGGGAACAAGAGAGTGAAGACGTTACATGCTGCAGCCTTGTAGTTTCAAATCAAAAGCACATTGTGTTTGCCCTTGGATTAAAACCAGCAAGCCACTGTTTCATAATCTGAAGCCCTTACCCACCATGCTTTACTGCTCCTGAAAGGAGCGAGTTAATAACACAGTCAGCCTACTATCAGATGATGGAGAGAATGTTAGCTGGATGTAAATGAGGGAGGCATGGTCACTCTAACGTCTCTCTGTGGTTTCTCTGCATGCTCTAAGTTATTGAGATGTTAATGTGTAGTTACTGTGCAGGGTAGCAAGTCATGTTTTGTGTTTAACAAAATAAGCCTTAGTGATGCAGATTAAAAGCTGTGTCCAGTGCAAATGAATGCTAAACACAGTGTGCTGCTTGAGCTCCACTTAAGTGACAAACAAGCTCTTTTGATTAAACCTTATTAGTTACCTTTCAAGATCCCACTCTTCTCAGATCCTGAAGGGTAGAGTGTAAATAATGTATGAAAATCATGTGTGTGTGTGTGTTACATTACACACAAGATGGCTTTTTAGCAGATTAGAATTCCAAGGTTTGCCACTTTTTGACCTTACCAGTTACAAACGTTTGATGTTGAATTTCCCCCGAGTGTTATTCAGTACTAAATGATTGCACTGCCACCTGGAAAGGGAGACAGTTACACACACACACACACACCGCACACACATGCACACACACATCCCCACCCAGGTGACAGAGTCATATAAGGTGAGGTTCATAATCACCCTCATTTCCTGCTCTCACAAGGATGCAATTACAGAGCTGGCTCTGCCCTTTACCCAAGTGCAGTACGTCTCACATGCATCACACCAGCTAAATTAATCCTATTCATCTAGTGTGACTCAAAGACAATGGGATTACAGTAACATACCGAATGGGAATCATAAGTGTTTACTCAAGCATTATGGGATTACTGCTTTGCCCAATTAGACTGACAGTCAACTGCATCAGTGGTGCTTTAGCATAGCTAGCGAACTGCATGCATAGGGTTTTATTAGAAAATTAAGAATCAACATTTTTTTAAAAAGATGTTCTATATTGAGCCTTTCAGACAGGTACAGAATTTTAAAACCTTTATAAATATTCTATATGCATTTTCAGCTCAAGCATATGTGGATGAGGCGTGTGCATGGGGTTTGCATCTTCTACCTGTGCTTGATGGGTTTCATCTGAGTATTCCGGTTTCCTCCCACAGTCTAAGCCCCTGCAGGTTAGGCTAATTGGCGTTCCCGAATTGCGCGTGTGATTGAGTGTGTGAATCACTATATGTGTGTGCACTGCGATGGATCATTCCATCTCATGTCCTAAGTCTCCCGGGCTCCCGCGACCCTGAATACAGGATAAAGTTCAAATATTTTTTTAAAGGATAAAATATTTTTATTCCATCAAATAGATTTTAATATGGGGGTTTAATTTGAATTGTTTTCATTGTTGTCATTTTTGGGTATATAAATCACTCCATTAAAATAAGAGTTCATATAGAAAATAATTACTTCACTGGGTAAGGTTATGTTAATGTCCTCTCCTGAGTTACTCTCTCAAGTGACCTTTCGTTCTTTAGTGCTTTAGATTTAAGCCTTTACAAAGAACATATACGATGCCATTTCACAAGTATATAAAGATACAATAAATTGTACGTCTATGTTTAAATAAACCAGTTAGCCTTTATATCTTTAAGCTAAAAAGATTTATTGCAAGGGTCTTGTGCACAAGGATTTAATTCTAAAAGAACACTTGGGTTTTCAAAGAAACTCATCTGTTAATATTGTTTAGGTACCGTGTTCACCTAAAGTCAGACCTCTAGCAGGAGGCATTGATACAAAGGGACAGAACGCTTTCTAGAAATAGGTAAGCACAGGAGAGAACATATGTTGTGTGCAACTGCTCGGCTATAACTCCTTACCGTCCTGCAGGCGCTCTGCGTAGGACCTGAGACAAGAGCGGTGCTCTGATACTATATAATGTGATAAGCACTGTATATCAAGACTGTAAAATCGATACCACAGCGCCACCATACCTGCATCCACATACCCTTCACCCAGTTCGAAGACACATTCACATTTCTCACTACCATGCTGTATGTGACATAGCATGAACATGAACTTGACATTTTTCCTTCATCCATCATGCATATGGCTTGCGTCATCAGATACAGTGCACTCAGTGGATTAGTGCCTGGTGTTGGTTTTAGGCAAATATTTAATGATTTGCTGCTAAAGGTTTATTATCCCAATAATTATTATTCTATAATAGTATGATGTTAAACATTTTATACCTCTTGCACTACAGTGATTTGACCATAACATATCATACACATATACATATTATATTTATAGTCAGTGTTTTGAATGTCAAGACAAGTTAATTTATATTATCACTTTTGGGATGACTGCTATAAATGGTTTCTCCACCAGTCTCTCTTTTTTGTCTAGGCTAATATAACTACTGTAACAAAAAATACTGCTTGTCCCATAACAGAGAAACTGCAAAGTGCAAATTCATCTGTCTTGAAGACGTTCCCTGCGGCAGAAATCTTAACTGAACAGGTTTATGTTAAAGTGCTGACACTGAGTGAAGTCTTCTTTCATAAATGTTAAACGGCTCCTTTCTGAAATTCTTACCAGTGCACAGTATATCCTTTTTTTCATTGTTAAATGTCAGGGATTTTAAAATTGTATAAATAGTGTCTATACAGCGATGGATTGCCACCCTGTCCAGGGTGTACCCTGCCTCGCGCCTTAAGCCTCCTGGGATAGGCTCCAGGTCCCTGCGACCCTGAATACAGGATAAAGCGGTATAAAAGATGAGTAAGTGAGATTTATATACTGTATATATATATATATATATATATATATATATATATATATATACATACAAAAAAAAAAGAAAAATCTACACAGATTTAAATTAAATCTGCGCTGTGCTATAAATAAGGTTAATACAGCATTGTAGGTGATTATAGCAAATTATAATGCTTAACCACAGAAAAATATAACCTCTTCCACATGTAAGTGGCTAATGGAGGATTTCTGTCTTTGAGAATGAAAGGCCAGATACCTGAACATGGAAAAAAGACACAATGCAATCAAGTTGCCAGGGAAGTCTGAAGCCATCAGTGGTTAATTGCCTGGAGGAAATTAGAGTCCAGTTGGACATTACAGTGTTTCATTATCAGAGTGAATAAAAAAAGCAACTATGTAGCTGTCAGGAAGCAGTGAAGTGTGTGTGACACTGTGCTGACAGACAGTTTCTAATCTCCGTCAGCTGCCTTTCAGTTTTTACAGGTCTCTCTCTCTTTCTCCCTCTTTCACTCTGTCCATCTTTTTCACAATAACTTTCCTTTCTAAGTTCTAAAAAGTAAAACCTTTATTTTTACATTATACAGTGGTACAGTTAAAAAAAAAATCCTATTCCAGGATCTTGAGGTTAGAAATGACACAATTATACATTCCTATAGCAGTTCTTAAGGGGATAATAGTGGCAGCTTGGACCTTGACCACCTTGAATACAGTGATCTCTGTCATCCAATTGTTTAAAAAAAAAAAAGAAGTGCAACAAAATGCTTCTCTTTATGTATAAAATACATTAAGGTTGCACTCTTAATGATGAAAAACATGGGAGCTATTTTTTTATTTAAACATAAATAAATAATAGAAGTAATTTTTTCAAACTAAATTTATGAGGTTGGTCATTTGCATGATATCTTGTTTCTCTTTAAAATGTAATTTAATTTCTAACATTGCATTCAGTTTAACCAAATTTCTAACGATTTGTTTCCTTTATGTGGAGGGAGCGTGATATGTTCACATGGTATTAATGTCAGTCAGTTATATTTATGAAATCTCTTAAGGGTGTTGACACTGACAAATTAAAATTAACCTAATTAAAGGATGTGTGTATAATGGCACAGATGGAAATTTTGATGTCTCACAACGGCAGCAACCTGCAGGCTTGTGTACAGGCTTTTATTTTTTCATGGCTTTAAAATTACATGCTTAAATTATGTTGGACGCACAAAAACAAATTGTGTTAATGTAAATCATTTCTGTCACTTGATTCAAAACTGAAATACACATTTTAATTAAATAAACTAAATCAGCAGATTTACTGTACTAACCTCATTTGTTGTAGTACTGATTAAATATTTAAGGTTTGATTTTCTAGGGCATTAATTAATACATTATTAGTATTAATATATTAATATAAAGAAAATACAGTTGCAATTATTTAAACTATATTTTAAACATTTTTTTCCACATTCTTTTGTCCATCCAGTCAAGACATAAGATGGATACATTCCTAGGAAGTTCATTTTATAATCAATCTAAATGATAAGAGTGAACCTCTTAAGGATGTGGTTTTGCACCCTTAATGATGATGATGGTGATCTCCTTAATGCAAATCTGAAATCTAAAATATTTAATTTTCTTTTTAATATTTTAACTTGAGGTAATTTACTTTAGAATTAAGAACTGAGTATTTAAGTACCCCCACCCTTAGTTCCTTTCCCTAGTGCACACGCTGCTTATTAAAGTTTTGTTTGCATGAACCTGCACTCCAAAATACACAAGATAAAGTGTTCTTGCCACTGAACTTCAATGAAATTACATATTGATTTGCAGTGCATAAATCAGGTTGGTCAACTTTCAAAATATACAAAGTCCTACAGAATATACATTAATAAATTCTGATAGGTTGATGAATAGTGACGCCTTAAAAATAAAATAAAATAGACTCTGACCTTGTATATTCGTATATTAATAAATTTAAAGACAGTTACATCACACCTTTTTTTCAGTAAAATCTTTTACTTCAGTTGTTGGAGGTACAGGAGCACAGAGGGGGTGTGTTGATCCCCAGGGTTTATAGTTGTAGCACAGTTTTAAGGGTGAAAGGTTTCAATAATTTGGACTGATGCATTAGATTAAAAGGCAACAACTTAAATAAAGTGATCTAAAATGTATTATTTAATTATATGTTAATTAGCAACAAAAAAGAACAAGCATAAAGTGTTTGTAAAGTAATTTATATATTTTAATTAATTTATACTGATGATCTGATAGTTTAATAGATTTCCAAATCTGATTTGTTCTTGTCGACATCAAGGCTACGTACTACCTTAAAGCTAATCTTGATATATTGTAGTGTAATGTATAATACCAGTCAAAAGTTTGTATACATCTTTTAATTCAATGGTATTTCCTGATTTTTATTTCTTTGTACATTGTTAAACAATGCTGAACGCACCAACAGTATGCAATAATTTTATTTGATCATTTGATATTGAGGTGTGTCTGCTAGCCTTCATCACTGCTCTAATCTAAGGTCATATTAATTAGTGATTTTTTAAGGCTGCTAATTCTAAGTGAACGTCTCCTCTGCAGACTGATAAGATTTGGTCTTGCTTTCCTGAGATGGTGTTCATGAGAACCAGTTTCAACATGTGCTTGATGAGGGTTGCTGACTCTTGTTGTTATTACTTAATTACCTAATGTCATATGTGTTATTTAAAAAAAAAAAATCAAAGATCCAGTATTGTTCTAGACTATAAAAAATTAATCCAACCTTGTGTCAAATCTTTTGACTGGTACTATATTCAGTTAAATTATTCTACTTGTTTCCTTTTTGTCGTATTCTATAGTTTCTTCCAATTTCACAAAGCATACTGTAACAACAGGTGGATTAGCTCATCTGATTGCTTCAGGAGTAAATAGTCCCTTGTATCCAATCCAGGGTATTGTATTCTCAGATAATACCCAATGTTTTTATGATAAGCTCCTGATCCAGCACAAACTTGTGCAGCATAAAATGTTTACCAAAGATGATTGAATAGGCAAAATTTCCCGCACCAACAGCATGTCTAAAGCAGAGTATACACAGTATAGGTAATTTCTATTAATTATACATTCACATCAACAATGAATCACATTCCATGTGCTTATATCACATTTTTTATGTAATAATTTAATGTTTTTTGGAACATTTGAAATATTTATTTTCTCTTTCCTGCTTCGTGAGCCTAAAAAAGCTCTGATATTTTGGGGAATGTTTAATTTGTCACACAATCATGAAACCCATGCATACTGTGAAGTTTCTGCAGCTCACTGGGTTAAATAACTGCTTTAAAGTTAAACAAAGTAATAAAAACCTAGAAAATTGCCTTCTCATTATATTTAACCATGCATTAGAGTGGGTGGATATTTGCCTTTACCATGAGTTGTGAATAAACTCTGTTCTACACCACAGGAAAGGCAACACCCCTGTTCAAATGTAGCTAGTTCAGTTCAGTATGTATGGGCTGCCATTTGGAGAGATTTCGCTTTAACCTGAGATTTTAAGCATTCATCTAAGACACAAAATTAGGACAAAACAATTTGCTATTGATTTCTGTATTTCTGTAATGCTTTTTTTTAATGTAGTGAGGTAGATATTTATATATTTTTTGGATTTCTTGAGTCTATTCATATTTAAATGAACACCACAAATGCAGGCTAACTGAATTAGTTCGAGCCGTAACCAATCACTTGTTTAATGACCCATTGCAGTTTGAGCCAAATGCTCCATACTGCTTGGTAAGACACGTTTAACATTTATTTTGCTGCCAGCTGGCTTCTTTCCATTTGCCGTAGAGAATAAGTGGCAGAGGTCTATGATACAAGTTCAGTTTAAAAATAAGTATAAAAAGTGTAGTGAAAAATGGCACTGGGAGACCATTGATATCAAAAGCTCAGTCTTTTATTTAGATTAAGTAATAATGAAAATTAGAATGAATTAACTGGAAAGATTTGGTATTTTATGTTTTCTAGGAAATATTTCATGCAGTTCAGGTATTGTACGCATTTGTATACTGTACGTATAGGCATCATTTAATACAGTACCACTGATTTATACTATGCATTTTATTTGTGTATATAAGCAAATGTATGTCTGTTGTGAAATCATTCTCTCTCTTGTTCAGTGACATTTGTACTATTAAGTAGCCTCTGTGGTATGGGTGGATATTTGTTTAAAAGTTGTTTAAAAAACAGGTTTGTTCTAGGTGCACATATTTTGATGTCATGTACAATTAAAGTTGGAAGTTAATATACACATGAAAAGAACATACTTTAACCCCTCCATTTCATTTTATGTTAACAAACTAAAGTTTTGGCAAGTAATTTTTCCAGCAATTGTTTAGGGGTAGATTATTTTACTTGTAATTCACTATATAACAATTCCAGTAGTTTAAAAGAGTTTGCATGCACTCAGTTGATGGTGCCTTTAAACAGTTTGGAAAATTCCAGAAAATTATATCATGAACATAGAGGCATCATTTAAGTCAATTGGAGGTATACCTGTGGATGTCATGGTTAAAGTAACATCTACAAGAAAATCTACAAGTGGTTCATCCTTCTGAACAATTTCCAAGTGCCTAAAGGGACCACCCAGCCATCATACTTGTCAAATTACAGTACAAATAAATAAAAAAATAACAGCAAAGGACCATGAGAAGACACTGGAAGAAACATATACATATGTATAGCCACAGTAAAACGAGACCAATATACCTGACATAACCTGAAAGGCAGCTCAGCTCGGAAGAAGCTACTGCTCCAAAATCACCATAAGAAAGCCATATTACTGTATGATTTGCAGCTGCACATTTTAGAGAAATGTCCTCTTGTCTGATAAAGCAACATTTTTACTGGTTGGCCCTGATGACCCCTGTTATGTATAGAGGAAGAAGGAGGAGGCTTGCAAGCTGAAGAACACCATCCCAACCGTCAAACATGGGGTGGCAGCATCATGGGTTTTGGGAGTGCTTTGCTATAGGACTAGTGCACTTCACAAAACAGATGGAATTGATTTGGGGCTTCCCAATGGGCAAAGACTATACTTCCAAAGTTTTGGCAACTGACTTAATAAAGTAAATTTAAATGGTCCTGCCCTTAATCCAAAAGAAAATCTGTGGGCAAAACTGAAAAAATGTATGCAAGCAAGGAGGCCTATAAACCTAACTCAGTTACAGCAATTCTGTCAGGACGAATGGACAAAAATTTCAGCAACTTTTTGTGAGAAGCTTGTGAAAGGCAACCCTAAACGTTTGACCCATGTTAAACAATTTAAAGGCAATGCTACCAATAACTGTATTTAAGCATCTGACCCACTGGGAATGTGATGCAAGCTGAAATAAATCTTTCTCTCCACTATTATTCTGACATTTCACATTCTTAAAATAGTGATCCTACCTGACCTAAGACAGTGAATGTTTACTAGGATTAAATGTGAGAATTTTTGAAAAACTGAGTTTAAATGTATTTGGCTAAGGTGTATATGAACTTCTGTCTTCAGCTGTACCTGAGATAAAGAATATCGACTCCTTTAAAAAAAAATGTTTTGAAGAATTTTCCAACCAAGTACAAAGTGTTACTTTAAATATCTAATTCCACACAGTAGAGCTTTAGGCTACACCTTAATGAGTTTATTTCATTCATATTTGCAAGCGGTTCATCTGGATGCCTCTGCACATGGAGTTGAGCAGTTTTTTTAGAAGCAGCATGTGAAAATGATATTTGTTGGCTACTTATTCTTCAGGCTTTGTTGGCTGCCCCACTTACACTTTTAGCAATTTCATTCAGAGGGCAGTACTGTGTGACCTAAGCTCTGGAGGGAGTTGGCTGAGTTACAGCATGCTGTCATCCTTGACACATGCGTGCTTTGCTAACTCTACATGGTTCTGCCACACCACAAAGGTCATGTTTCTCATCAGTGCATTGCCCCGGCCTGGTAGAGAGATGCTCCTTAGAACTAAAGGGCTCATAGTGAGGTTATTAAGTGGATATAATTTTTGTTAATGAGAACAGGGTTGAGAGGCAGCAGTTGGGTCTAATCAGAGCATGTTTTACCGGAGGTTGAGCAATCAAAGAGGACCAAGAGTGCTTCACCAAATTCCTTTTAAACTATTTGAAATTCCGAAAGAAAGGCCTACTTTTAGAGAGAAAGGTAATTTGGCTGACATTGCAAGTGTTAATTCACAGATGTTCCCTGTAACCTGTCTGGAAACAGATAAGCATTATTCACTGGTAATGGGTTCAAACCTAAACTTTTAACTAAATGTAATAAATTGTTTTAGTTAGCTTTGTCTTGCCATATCTTTTTCCATGTTTAATGCTTTCTTACACTACAATCTGCCACATCGCAATGCATCATCATTCATATTCCAAGACTGATTATCTTAAAACATGCTGCTAAAAGAGCATACAAATGATCCTTTACCCATGTAAGAAGTGTCTAGCATATTTTAGTAAATGATTAGAAATAAAATGTTGGAATGTTGCTGTTCTTTAAGCTGCACCACACGTTTAACTTGGCATTGGTTTTACACCAAATGCCCTTTCTGACACAACCTCATTTTATGAATTCAGGCTTGGCAGCACATGCTGTTAGATGTTGGACTGTGGGCATGAGGTGTGGCAAGGCATAGGTGCAGAGGGGATGAAGTGAAATAAGTCTTTTAATGACAAACAAACATGAACAAACAAAGTTGGCTTGAACTTGGAGCATACTACCCTATAGTATTACCATACTATAAACAGAACTCATAAACACTTAAACATACACAGACTAGGGATTACACAAACTAATACAATACAGACAGGGGATACAAACCAGACAAGACACACTAAACAGCCTAGCAGACTAAACACAAGGGACAATACATGCCAGGGGCTAAACACACAAGACAGATTTGGCTAGGCCTACTAGCTGTTATGCACATTAGCTGCTAAGCTAGCTAGTAGCTAAACAGACTAATTGCTAAACAGGCTAGTAGCCAGAGACCCAAGGGGCAAACAGAGTAGGTACACAGCAGACTAGGTATGAAACAGACTAAGAACTATAAGGGTTAGTGGCTAAACAGACTAAGGAGACTAGGCAGACTAAGGAGACTAGACAGACTAAGATTTAAGCAGGTTAGTAGTGCACTGATTAGTATAAGAACTACACATGCAAAGAAGGTTACTCACTCATGAGGGTAAACACACAAGGCTAATTTTCCTAGAAGCTAATCCTGCTAGGAGACAAAGAGACATACTACTAAATCAAGACAGATACAAACTTAAAGAGCTCCAGAAACGAAATGCCACCTATAACTAAACAAACTAAAACCCACTTAACAGAACAGAAATTTTAATTAAAACATTAATGCTCGACCCAGTTTCTCAGAACTAACAGCTATTTATAAGGAATCTAATGAGCATCCTCAGTTCAGGTTAGCATCCGTGTCACCTGACCGAGGTGCCTTCTGGGAAACTGAGTCTACAAACAAAAACTACAAACACAACATATTGCCCTCTAGTAGTGAACCCTCACACCTGGGACTGGCACTAAGGATGCCCTGCATCCAGTGACAGGGTTTGAGTCACCAGCCACCCTGAAAAGCTTTGCTGAATAAAAAGGCAAATATTTGAAAAGCTTTTGGTCATAAGACAAATTAGTACTGAGCGAGTCTGTGGAATTTTATCCCTGAATAAGAAAGATGAAAATACTTAATTTCTCAGGTTTATTTAACAGTCTGTATGGTGCCTCATGAGTCTGCAAGAGACACCACATACAGTATTGTGTTTCCTTGAGCAGAAACAATTGGCTGTTAACATCAAGCAGAAATATATGCATTTATAAAAAGAGCTCAGAACATCCAGTTGTGTGGCATAAAAGGGAAAGAGAATAAAGCTTGCCTACAGTACCGGTCAAGGTCTCTTGATATGCAGTAGCATTGTGGAGAATAGGTGGAGTTAAGAGGCGCACTAATGTTGATCATGGCTCCTATAGATGCTCTGCTGCTGATATGGAGTTTAACAGTGTGAGTAAAAACCGCACAGGTTTGTCCTCTCATTAAAGTTACATGCTGGGAAGAGTGTTGTGGCTTTACACTTGAGAGCCCATTAGCTGCAGAATGGAGCAGACCGCGGATTTTAGCAGGGAGGCTTCTCCCTATGCCTCTATTTAGTTTAACACCTATGCAATCTACTCCTCGGTATCCCTCACTTCTTCTGTGGTCATTTCTCTGTTATGACTGCTTGTCCTTCTGTGTCTGTTTCTGTGGTTGTAGTTGTGGCTGATAGCACAATAAAGGCAGATCAAGTAGGCTATCCTGGTCTCAAACACTCGGTTTGAAAATAAAGTTTCCCCTTTGGGCGCCACTTACAGACAGCAGCACAATGGTTCCATTAGGGAGCCCAATACCCTACTGGACAATGCTGACAAGCATACTCATTTCTTTCTGATATACAACCCTAAAATAACTAAAGTAATTTCTTTTCCCCCATGAAACAACCCCTGATTGGTGTACAAAAACAGGAACACCTCTTTTTATGCTGCACTTTGTGAACAGGCGATCTCTGTAGTGGATTTAGACAGAAATTGTTTAGTAAGGTAACAGAAAAGCTGTAAATTGCGAGTCGCTGTGCATTCGCTGTGATTTTTCAAGTGAATAGGGTTGCTGCTCAAAGGAAGTGTTACAGCGAGACAGAAGGCAATGAGGCCACTGTCAGCAGGACAAATGAGAAACTTCCTGGGTATTGATTAATCTTTACACATGCTTGTCTATTGCTATCAAATGTGAAAATGACCAGGTATAAAGAACAATACATACTCCACTGAACACATCTCATATGTTTTATCAAAAACTGTTTTTTTTTTTGTGTGTTTGTGATGAAGCAGAATGATTCTTAAAACCATAGAAATATGGTAATATTTTTACAAAATTACCTTATCATACACAGATGACCTGATTTACTAAGATTTACTTAGAAAGAGGGTTAATTTGCATGTGCAGATAAATTGTGCAATCAGTCAGTGTCTTATGAGTGATTTGCAGGGAATAATTGCTTAAATGACACCATGTGTAAATTAATAGAGGGAGCAACATTCAGGCAAGATTTTTAACTGTGTTCACTGTGCGTGTAACTGAATCTCTTAAAGAAAAGAGTAAAACTGAAATCTGTAACACATTAGTAATGTGTTAAATTTGATAAACTGTTAAACGGTTGGAATGTGTGTAGACTTTATATCATTTTACCAGCTTATTTGCTGCAACATGTAACGTGGACATGTAAACTTGTAATGACTATCTACCAAACAACCAAATCAAGTACTGTATGTGAATATTAAAGGGATAGTTAGTTTTTTTTTGTTGTTGTTGTTGCTTTTTTCCTGCCAGGCTTATCAAAATTAAAGTGCATATATGTTATAATAGATCTTGGTTGATATAAGTTTTCCAGGTTTGCAAAACAACCATGAAGTTAGTCGCCCAGGACACAAGTACAATGTAAGCAATAGGCGCCTAATTCCACAACTTTTGTTCCATGCAAAAATGCATGCCAAATTTCAGCATTGTTAACAGGACAAGGGTTGTGGAATTTGGCCTTGATTATTTACATTGTACTTGTGATACAGACAACTAATGTCATAGGCAGCGTGTAGTGAAGGCAAAATTTATAACCGCCCAGACCTCGTCAAATATTCAGCTCAATTTTGATTTAAGACAGACTTTAAAAATGTACTATGCCTTTAAGTCATTGATGCAAGATACAGTCTCATTACTTTGACATACATACTGTACATAAGACTTAAATTAAGTAATTTTTAAATTTTGTCTTAATATGGTGAAAATTAGCTCTTGTAAATTTCGTACCTGTGCTTTAATTTGTATAAATTTGCACATGTAATCTCTTTTCCCTGACATAACCATTAGGCTTATTAATTTTCACTCCAGCTGATGAATTTCAATTGTTTGCCTTATATTTTACATATTGAGGTTGCAAGAATCTCAACTGCATATTGATTAGGGCAAATAAACTGAGATTGTTCTTTTGTACATGTCATTTTGCAAGTAAGAATGCAAATAAATTAGGATCTAAAATTTTCTTTTTTTTTCTTCGCTATTTTGCATGTCCATGTGTTAATGCGTCTTTTCGAATGGGTTCGGCTGCCCTGTGACATGGCTTGAATAGCAGTTTGGATAGCTGCAGTTTGACTTCACGTCTTAGAGAGAGCAGTGTTTGACTTTGCTCCTTTAACTTCTGGTTGGTAGATGTGGTGTGATAAGGGAGAGCTACAGTAGCAAGTGGGTGGAAATCAGCAAAATGACCTTTTTTAAGAAAGACATAAGGCATGCAGAAAGCACAGTAAGATACAAAAAAATAAAAATAAAAATATTGTATATTTCATTCAGGATGTTACTTAGTAAGACCGCAGTAGGCTGGTTATTAGGACTTGCCATCTCAAACTTCAAAAGTCAGAAATTCTTAAGAGCCTGAAAGAACACACCCACACACATACACACACATACAGTACACAAACATAGTCATTGGCTTATACTAAAATAGAGTATGCCCTCCAGCGCTGATACCTTACAACATTTGCACTCTTGATGTCTTACTACGTAAAGTGCTAGGTCTAGCCACATGGCACATATCTCTTTCTCCAGAATGCAAGTTGGCTATTTCATATACAATCTATAAAAGGGTGTATTAAGAGACATGCAGTATATCTTGTCCTCTCATCATTGTTTGTCTTTAGGGGTCAGGTTGCTGATGAAGAGGTGTGAAACAGAGAGAGAGAATGCTCAGGCATCTCAGTTTCTCTCTCGTCTTCATGACCTATTCTGATGTCATGATGACAGCAGGGAATGGATTTGGAGGCACTAAGCCTGCATTGGGGAAATAGGATTTTATGCAAATACGACACACTATAAGCGTGGGGCAGCACAATGGGGCATGTAAACTTGACGCCAGCTCACCCAGGCTTATTTCACACTGAGCAAGTCAGATTATCCGCATATTAATAACCTTTTTTTTTCTTTTTTCTTTTTCTTTTCTTTTTTTTTGCTGGAATACAAATGTGAGAAGAAGGGAAAAGATATTGTATTCATGTTTGAATCTGCTGTTGAAACTGAGTAGTATGCTAATATAAGTGCCTTATTAACTCAGTCCTACATGAGTGTAACAATTGCACAAGCAAATGGTACTATAGTAACCCCAGGGACTGGAATAAAGGTTTCACAGCACAGGAAGGTATTAGCATGGTCCCTGACTAGGCTATGTCTGTGGTGTTGTTTGGCAAGTAAACACTGGCTCTTTGGTAGTTGATATATGGGATGAAATAGAGCCAGTGTGTGTAAGAAAAAAAATGCTGCTGTGGGGTAAATGCAATACCATATGTTAATACTGCATATTCATGTAATTATTACGTAACCAGCTAAGTAGCCAATCGTGTGCTAATCATGTAAATACAAGAGCTTCACTTAACGTTTATGTCAAACATTAGGATAAAAAAAAGGTAATATTAGTGGCTTTGTTGCAAGGTTGGAGTTGCACAATTGTATCTAGAGCTTACATGTACTAGAATAATGAAAAAAAAAAGTGACACCGACTGTGCACAGTTTAGCAGGCAGAAATGCTTTGTTGATTAGTGTAGAGTAGAATGTCCTGACTGATTCAAGCTGACTGGCTACAGTAAGTGAAACAACCACTCTTTATGACTGTGATCAGCAGAAAAACACATCAACTCTTGAGGACATTGTCTTACAGCAGAGACATGTTGGACTCCAAGCCTGTCATCCAAGAACATACATCTGCACTGAAAAACTAAGCAGCATACATGATGCAATCATACTCTGACCCTTAAACCACCATGTGTTTTTGAAAGTACAAAATCCTTGTGCTGGCTATTTTAAGTAAATCACTCCAGGTTTTATATTCACTTTGTATTGATGTTGATGGCATACTTTTACATTCATTTTAGATACTGCTGCTGCTGCCGCCTCGGCTGCTATCCCTGGACTCTGAATCACTCCCAACTAGTTTCTAAAGCAAAGCTGAGTCAGAATCGTCCAATATTTCACCAAATACTTCAGCTGCCTTGAAATGTTTACTTTTACAACACTTTCTGTAAACCCACAACATATGCATATACAGCTGAAAACATATCTGTCAACTAAAGAGAACCTATGATGCCCTATGTAACCAATAGAACACTGGAATACTAAGTTGAAATCATTTATTTACAAGGCACATTTAATCATCTCATCTTCTTACATACCATATCATGCCCAGGGTCACAGAAGACTTTGGTCACAAGGCGGGGTGCACCCTGGATAGGGTGACAATCCATCGCAGGGCACACAAACACACACACTATGGGGCAATTTGGGAACACCAGTTAATTTTAACTGCATTTTTTTGGACTATGGGAGGAAGACCCAGGCCCAGAGGTCACCAAGGACATGCAAACATCATGCACACAGACGGGAATAAACCCTCCACCCTGGAGGTGAGAGGCCACAGTGCTAACCACTATAACACCTTGCCTCCAACAGCCAATCAGTGACCTGTAAACAGGGTTATCAATGGACTATCTTTAGACATTGATGGTGTACAGTAAACATCTTTAGGCATCTGTGGTGTCTGAAGGGTTGAACACCTTGTGAAATTATTGGCATCAATGATTAAGGTAAAGTTGAAAGAGGGGTTCTTCCCAGGATTAAAACAGTGTACCAAATAAAGTTGGTGGTTTGTTTATATAATGTATGTCCAGTGCTGTTGATCCCTGTGGTTTTACATTAGATAAGACAATATAGTGCTATAAGGGAGTTTTATTTATTTATTTATTTATTTATTTGTGTGTGTGTGTGTGTGACAGTGACAGAGAGGAAGTGAGAATGATAGCCCAGAGAAGTGCTTGGTGGTATATTAAAATTGATTTTGATATGAGGTGAGGCTAATGCTTGCCCCTGCTTATTGTTCTATTAGTGCAGCAACAGTATGAATAACTGCTTTGTCCAGTTACATTCACTATGCTCAAATACATCTTACACTTCACTGCATCCACAAACTCAGTCAAAGGAGTCCCTCTTTTTGTCTTCCCTACAGGTGCTTTCTGTAACTGTACCTTCAGTGCTACGTATCATTTGCATTAAAAAAAAATTGTCATTTATAAGCTATAAAGTAGATTTATTCTGCTGCCAATTTCTTTCTTTTTCTCTTTTATCTTCTTGTAAACACACAATCTGTCATCTGTGTCTGGGGGCAGTATCTCCAGGCATGTCTGTCCTGAGCATGTATGCAGATGGCCCATCTGTTGCCTGGCCCCGCTCTCTACTTTGTCTCTTTACATTTCAAAGAGAGGACATTTGATTTCTCGAGTCTGAGAAGTAGAATACACAGGTTTCTCATATGCCCATCAAATCCATCAGCCACTGCATGACACATAGTCTGGCTTGATCCCGTGATAACACAGGCCTGTCTTGCATTGTTTCGGCAAGTGACACAGTGTTTATCCACGTCTATCTCACAACAGAACCTCTTAAGTACTCATAGACACAAGATTTTCTTTATTCATATTGCATTAGTACTTAATTTCTCATAATTTGATACAGTACAGTACTTGTTCATAGCTAGGAGAATGTATTTTACTAGATCACAATTATTAAACCTAGAGTGCATACTTTCATGTATGGGAAGAAGCTCCAGAGTGCCTAAACACAGTTGGAGAAAGTTTAACTTCTTTTATGATGTTAATTGTTGATTTTAATGTCATGGCGTGTGTTGTGTATGTAACTGTGGCACTTCAAAATACAACATTTCTGAGCAATTAGACAATAAAGTGTTTGCATATTATATTCTATTTTATCCTGCCCAGTACATATACCTCTCACATACTGTACAATTACAGCGGTGTCACCCTCACATCACACTATTGCATACACAATCCCAGAGAATCTGATTTAGCAAGGAGGCCCACATTCAATAAAACCTTACTTTTATTCTCTGCTAACTAACAGAGGCCACTCATGCAGTCAAGCATGGAGCATTGTCTCTTTCTAAAAAGTAACTTTTAAATAGGCATTAAGTCCATATCTGGAGCTCAGCAGATTTATCTCATGGACACGATAAGCACCTTGTCTTGGAATAGCTTCTGCTGGACAGTTATTATTCCATAGACATTTTGCTCTGAAAAACTGCTACTTCAAAGTATATATATGTACAATATATCACTGCATTTCACTGCATGTCGTACTGTTTATGACTGTGTATGTGACAAATAAAATTTGAATTTGAAATTTGAATTTATACCACTTAGACTGTGTACCATCACAGATGGGCCTGGAGTCTTGCCCAGGGAACTAAGGGCACAAGTCAAGATACACTTTGGGTTCGGTACCAACCCATCACACGGCACAAGCACACATACAAATACACTTATACACTCAATCGTCAACTACTGTACAGGCTACTTGGAAACATCAGTTATTCAATTAAATTCAATTTTATTTATATAGCGCTAAAGAAATTCATTAAAAAAAATAATAACTAAAAAAAAATAAAAAAATAAAAAATAAAATAAATAAATAAATAAAATAATAATAATAATGATAATAAATTGTGTATGTGTGAGAAAAATGTGTCTAGATAATAATGAGATGAATTAATGAAATGTCTCTGATGAGCAAGCCAAGGGTGACGGCGACAGTGGCAAGGAAAAACTCCCTGAGATAGTAGTAGGAAGAAACCTTGAGAGGAACCAGACTCAACAGGGAACCCATCCTCATTTGGGTAATAACAGATAGAGATGATATAACATCATGTGTGTTATTCAGCTGAAAGTACAATATAACAGAAATTCTTTAAGTTAACATGAAGTCCAGTTCAGCACAGGGAGTCAGTAGGTGCAGAGGGCAGATGAGGTCTGGATCACTGGGAGCACAGGAGCAGGATGTGTCGCTCCAACCATCATAAAGCAGAATCAAGCTGGAGCTGGTCCTTCTCTGGGTGCGTCAGGATCTTCGCAGGGTTGGCCTTTGTCTACTGAAGCTGGTACAATCTCCAGATGCCTCGGGATGGGTAGAAAAGTACAGAACAAATGGAGAGAATTAGCGTAGTTGCCATTCAGGATAGATGTACTGAAGTATAAAGTTATGGGATGAGTTACGTGTATGCCAGATTAAAGAGATGCGTCTTGAGTCTACTTTTAAACTGGGAAATTGTGTCTGAGCCCCGAACAAAAAGCCCTACCCCCTTTTGTAGATTTTGAAATTCTGGGAATTACAGTACAAGAAGTCCAGAGTTTTGTGATCTTAAGGAGCGTGGTAGATTGTAGCGTATCAGAAGACTGGTTAGGTATGTGGGAGCTAAACCATTTAAAGCCTTGTATGTAAGTAATACCATTTTGTAATTAATTCTAAACTCAACAGGTAGCCAGTGCAGGGATAATAATATTGGGGTTATATGATCATATTTTCTTGATCTAGTAAGAACCCTGGCGGCTGCATTTTGGACTAACTGAAGCTTGTTTATTGAGGATGCAGGACAACCACCTAGTAATGCATTACAATAGTCCAGTCTGGAAGTCATGAATGCATGAACTAGCTTTTTTGCATCAGTTATGGATAAGATGCTCCTAAGTTTGGCAATATTTTTAAGATGGAAAAAGGCTGTTTTTGTGATATTGGAAATATGATTTTCAAAGGACAAGTTACTGTCTAATATCACGCCCAGGTCTTTTACTGTCGAGCTGGTAGTAACAGTACATCCTTCTAAACGCAGGCTGAATTGTGAAAGCTGTTGTGTGCTGGTTTTTGGGCCGATGAGTAATATCTCTGTCTTGTCTGAGTTTAGTAAAAGGAAGTTATTGGTCATCCAATCTTTTATGTCCTGGACACACTCGGTTAATCTAGTCGAAAGTCTGAAGTTCCTGTAGTTGCTTGGGATTACTTAGGTATTTCATCTGGTTTTGTTGAGATATATAATTGGGTATTATCAGCATAACAATGGAAACTATATTGTGGGACCCCATATTTCACAGGCATTACACCAGACAGTTCTCCATTTAGATCTACGAAATGGTATTGATCAGACAGGTATGATCTAAACCATTTTAATGCCTGTCCCTGTATACCTATGTGATTTTGTAAGCGATCTATGAGAATATTATGATCTATAGTGTCGAATGCAGCACTAAGATCAAGCAAAACTAGTATTAAGATGCAGCCTTGGTCCGAAGCTAAAAACAAGTCGTTTGCAATCTTAACTAGTGCAATTTCATTCGCATCCAAATTTGATTTTTTTAAGAAGCAGCTTAATAACTGCCAACTTGAAAGGTTTAGGGACGTGACCTAGATATAATGAGGAATTAATAATGTTTAAAAGTGGCTCTCCAACCGTATGCATCACTTCTTTTAAAAATCTGGTTGGGATTGGGTCTAAAAGGCACGTTGTTGATTTAGCTGAGGTGATAAGTTTATAAAGCTCTTCCTGTCCTATACCTGTAAAGCACTGAAAAACTTAATGTGAAACTTTAGGCTGAACTAGATCATGAGATGCTATTAGAGGTTAAACCTCCGTTATTTTCTTCCTGTTGCTATCGATTTTTTCATTAAAGAAGTCCATAAAGTCTTCACTAACTACTAAAATGTTGTGGAGTACTCTCTGCAGGCGGGCTGCTGTACTAAAAAAGAACTTGGGATTGTTTTGGTTTCTTGCTATCAGTTGGCTAAGATGCTCAGTCCTAGCAGTTTTTAGAGCCTGTCTATAGCTGCACATACTGTCTTTTAACGCAATTCGAATAACTTCTAATTTAGTTTTTCTCCATTTTCGCTCAAGGTTACGGGTTGCTCTCTTTAGGGCGCGAGTATGACTATTGTACCAAGGTGCACGTTTTTTATCTCTAACTTTTTTTAATCTGATGGGAGCAACAGTGTTTAATGTACTGGTAAAAATAGTGACCATGCTGCTAGTCACTTCATCTAGATCGTCTGCATTTAGGGGTCTAATAAGTAATTGGGACAGATCCGGCAGATTACTTGTGAATCTGTCTTTAGTAATCAGATTCATATTTCTAACAAATCGATAACGTGGGGAGACACAGCTAATCTGTTCTATGGGTAGAGTATATATATAAGGAGGTGATAATCTGTGATATCATTACTTTAAGGTAAATTTAGCAGTATTTGTACTATTGTTCTGATTAATTACTTTATTTCGTCATATTTCTAATGCATGTGTTTTAAGATTACATAGGGAACAGGGATCATGTAACAAGTGGTTACATATAGTTTTTGTTACATATCTTTAACAAAAGGAAACTATTATTATAGATGGCATTTAATTTTAATCATGGAAATGTAGGTTTTTTTTATTGGCACAATTAGTGGTACTTCACTGCAGAGGAAAAGACTTCAATTACTACTCTGTAATCGGTCAAGTAAAATCTATGTCATTTTGTGGGTGTCAGTGTGTGGACAGACTAATCTAATTCTAATTAGATTAGAGGTGTGCAACAGGTCTAATTAAGAATAGGCTTTTAAGATTGGCCCAGGAATTGCATTTGCCTTATTAGCATTTTGCTTGCTGGGAATTTATATTGAGTATTATCATTATCATGGGTCACAATAGTGACAGATTAAAAAGTAAAGGAATACACAGGTCACAGGTAACTTCTTTGTAATAGTTTAATTATTTATTCATTTATTTAGCATGTGTAAAAGGTACAGGTAGTAAGCTGAAAGTAGGGGAGCAATTTTAACCCAAAAATGTTAGCATGTGGGGCAAAACATTTTGTTGTGTCTCCTGATCACAATGGAAAAAGTTGTCCTTTGAAGAAAATGCATCACCCATAGCAAAATTGTGTTTAGAAGGATGTTTTCTGGTCTCATGAGACTGAATTGATCTTCCTTATTACAAGCTTTACTTTGTCTTTTCTATTTCTTTTAAAGGTGACTTAGGAGAAACAAAGATAGACAACAGAGATGCAACATGACTCTTAATTGGGAAACATTTGGGACTCTACTAAAGAGGGAAAAATTACCTATGCAGTATTTACCACCCTAATAAGAAACTAGCCAGAAATAATGAGAAGTATGAAACAATAGTGGAATAGAAAATAGTACTAGTTACAATGACTAGTACCACCTGACCACAACATTAAAACCATCTGGTTAACAATTTTAACAAGTTTCTTATTAACACTAATTTGTAGATATAGCCATAAAAATAAATACATGAATAAAATAAACTTTAATGTGCAAAATACAATATACAATTATATTGTGTAATAAATTCTCAAAAGATAACAGACACCAGCAAAGTCTAACACTGAATGATACAGATACAAAATGTCACACAACCAGACAAAGATATTGTCATACTGCTCAACCCGAAGTATAAGTTATACAAAGACCACAGCATTGTAAAAAAAAATTTAGTTAAAGAAACTGGTTTGGCTGCTTGCTGTTTGGCTGTTTTGCTGTGGATGGTCAATAATTTAGTCGAAAGTCTGAAGTTCCTGTAGTTGCTTGGGATCTAAAGCATCAACAAAAATGTATTTAAAACATTTTATATTTACCTATACACTATTTAGCTACTCAATTCACAACTGTATGAAGTTTGAGAGATGGGCTTGAGCTTTCCCATGAGCTGGTGGTTACCTGATTGATGATGTGGCGCTGATGGAGACTCTGGAACCATTTCCTACATTTTCTTTGTTGAGATTTTTGTTCTCCTCAAATGTTTCTAAGGTGGCATGCTTCTGAAAAAGAAATCAGTTAAAGTAAAATATATATATATAATTACCAAGATAACTTTTCCACAAACAAACATATTGGTCTTTATTTAAATAATATAGTTAACTCATGTCTCAAGAGTTACATGTGCTGACAACTACTGTTAAACACTACAAACTCCATAGTGAAACATCTGGTTTTCACAACTGGTTATGCAGCAACATTAGCTTTCTTAAAAAACAAACAAACAAAAAAAAAAACTAATAATAATAATTAAAAAAAAGCCCTATGGCATTAAAAGGAATAATAAAAATTAACTTAATATTTCAAAACACTTGGTGGTTAACTTTTACAAGCCAAATAATAAAAATAATAATGTAAAAAGCAAAAAAAACCAACAACCCAACTTTCATCCCACTAGTGTTAGTTGCACTAGTGTTAGTTCAGTTAAAAATATACTACATGTGGTTTTGACCACTCAGTGGTTTTGAGAGAGACTCCACTTACATTTTGTTAGTAATTATCTAATTATTATTATCATAATTATCTACTATAATTATGTTAATAATTCTAAATTTGGCTCAAAAAAATAAAAGCCAACTTTACTCTCCACTTTTTCTTCTTCTTAAAAGGAGTTGCGGTATATATGCGGTATATACGGTATACTGCATTTTAGTTCTTTATTGGTAATGACATTTGTCAGAATGAGTGTAATGTACGATAATATAATTGTGTGGTTGAATTTTGTTTTACGTAAAGAATTAATTTTTTTCTTTACCAATCTACATACTGTATCTACACTGTATTTGTATGTAAAATGTACAGTAGTACATAGTTGATTGATTTAAAATATGGTTAATTAAAAGAGAAACTCCACTGGGTACTTTATTTTTTAAATTCCAAAGCAAGATTGTCAAATAATTTGCACACTGCTATATATATATATATATATATATATATATAAGTACTCTCCTACCAACAACTTACAAAAAAAAAAAAAACACACATGACCTTAAACCCAATATTTTTTGTTATTTTTATTTTCTATTAATTTTACATTTCAGTGATTTTGAGAGTTCTTCATTTTTCCATTGTCATTTCAGTGGCAGTAAAATGTATGTGTTTTGAAATTAGTGATAAGTTTAATTCTGCATGAATCACTGCATTAGGGAAACAAAAAAATAAGCGAGTCGCACATATTACAAATATGAAAAATCTCTCAGATATAGAGATAATCAACCAAGTTGGGAACTTAATTTTTCCCCCATAATGAGCCACATTTGAGACCATTTTGAAGTGCTCAGGGTTTTCTCAGTGAGAAACTATTGCTCATGAGATACATTTGAGATGATGGAAAAAAATAAAAGTCTAAAATTCAAGTCTTAAATACTGCTAATTTTTTAGGAGAAAAAAAGAACAGTTGACATAAGACAACTGTTAATAAGGCATTTTCAAGTTATGATGATTGTCTGTGACCCACACAAAACCCCTTTGCTCCTTCAAGGCTTATAAATCTCTACTAATAAGGCATCATGTTAAAAAAAATAACTAACCCCTCTATGGGGTAATGTACTGTATGGGGATTTACAGTGAGAGACAGTGAGTGAGCCAAAACTCTCTTTCTGAACTGCTACAGTAAATATCACTTAATTTTGGACAACCCCCCATAAATGTTCATCTAGATCTCAATCAATCCAAATGAAATGCTCTAGTACCAATGGTTCCTGAGATATCTTGCTTAGAATCAGAGGACTGAGTTTCCTATTTAAGTCAATGCCTAAGTGTGAGTCAGCCATGCAGACAGGGCTGTTGCTCTGACAACCAAACTAAACCATGCCCCCTTCACTCAAACACACACACACACACACACACACACACACACACACACTTTAAGTGAATTGCCATAGCTCAAGAACCCTACGGCCTAGAAAGCAGATGTTTTCGCCGTATTGCCCTAAGTTGGGCATTCATGTACTCTATCACTACTTCACAATTTCTCCAGTAATTGTTTCTAGTTTAGTTTTAAAATCTAAAGTGAAAAATGTAGCATTCTTATTAAAATAATGTGTTTCTCATATCCAGGCTCAAAAACGGAGCGAGTGGGGTGAGTTAAAACAAAAGTTATAATGGCACATGTAAACAATTTTTTTTCTCAGCATTTCATAACACAGGGTAATATTTGACATGTTTGTGTGGAATGGGTTAAAAGGATCAGATTTTGAGCTCAGCCTCTAGCCCTCCTTTGTAATTCCAACAATAGAGAAACATCTTTAAATTATACGAGTAAATTTAGAGGCACCAAAGCAGCACCCAGGGTTGCTACCTATAATAAGCTCCCAGGGTCTTACTTGCCAGCTCCATTTCTTTAGTGTAAGTTTGTTACCCTTAGAGTTTGGATGTCAGTAATACTGTGGAGTTCTCTTTTGGCCACAGGAGCTTACTGGCATGCTGAGACGAAGGTCATACACAGGCAAGGTTTGCATCATGTGCATAATGACACACTATGGTTGAAAAAGATTGCTCTGGTTTGAGTATTCAGCATTGCAGTGCAGCAGTCTATATATATATATATATATATATATATATATATATATATATATATATATATATATATGATTTTATTTTATTTTTTTAAAAGATAAGTGGAATGTCTTAGGGCTTTTTATTTCCACATTTTTTCTGGGTTTTATTCTATCACCATACTGTTTAATTATCATTCTGGTTTGGACAGATGGTGTTTATTAATTTTCCATTACAGCAGCTCTGACAGTAGTTCTAGTTGTAAATTGAATCACAGTTTTAAATTAATGCACTTGTTCCAATAAATACAGTAATAACTTTTACAGTCACAGCTCAATCACAGGATATCATATGTTGGATGCACTACTTAACCTAATGAATAAAGTTAACTTGTAAAATAATGCGATTTAAAGAGCTATAGTGTTGTTTACAGAGATTACACTAATAATCAACGATATGGAGATCCTTCTGATATTTTATTAAACATTTACTGTATTAAAGGTGTCTTAGAGATTAGTATTTTGTAAAGGTAATAATGAGGTACAATGCTCTATGATTTTCTCCATTAAATCAGGTAACTCAAATTAACGCTATTTTAATTAAAATTGGTTTTACCCCAATTTTCAAAAATGTTCTTATCAAGATTACATGGTCATACTGTATATATTCCATTGTTTAATTTATTGATATATCAGTGAATGCTGTTTAAAAGTATAAACCAATAGAGTCATCCTAACTTGATATATGTTTGATACAAAATGCACACTAAGATAAGAAACAGGCAAAATGAATATGCAGCATGTTGCTAAAGACTTAAAGCAAGTCAAACTGGGATCAAACTGAGTCATTCCCACCACTTTCTAACACCCTTATTCCAGCAGTCCACTAGTACCTGGGCACCATCAAGGTAAAAAGATTTGAGTACAACTGAGCCATGATATGTCTGAAACACTGGCCTCCCAGGAACTCCTTTACTGCCCTAAACATGTTGAAATGGCTTACAGTGACATTAGGGCTATATGGAGGATGTGGCAATAACTCCCAGCCAAGTTCCTGTAATGTGCAAGTGGTGGTAGTGAATGGTTGTGTGTACAGTTCCCACAGACAGATGTGTCTCTTCCGTATGCTGGCCGTAAGACTCTCTGGAGGTTCACAGGAATGAATGCAGTGGGCTCCAAACCATTTTTATTTTTAAAGGATTTGCTTTTTGTGCATTCTTTATGTGTTTAGAATAAAATTTATTCAAAAAATTTTTTTTTCACTTCAGAGTAACAATTGAACATACACTTAACATTCAAGTAACATACACTTAAAATACTGAACCGTGACTTTAAAACCAAGCTTCTTACCAAACCAAGACTTTTGTGTACCATTACACCACTAACTAGTAAGTAAACCTTTTGGCTGCTCTACCAGTTACAGATTGTTAAATTATTGTAATTTAAGATAAATAGAATATTTTAAAATGTGCTGTTATTGGGAAATAATCAACGTGTAAATGAACACAATCCCAATCATAATTATTCTCCATAAACAGCAACATTAATAATCTTTAAATAGTCCTCTCGATGTTGTGCAGGATCAGCTGTCAAACTGCAGTCTGTATCAGATCCTGTGTTTCAGATCCTGCTTTGCTGCAGGCATGACTCATACTGGATCACTGCCTGTATAGCTTATAGCATATATATATATATATATATATATATATATATATATATATATATATATATATATTATCTCCATATGAAGCTGCTAACCCAGTGCTCACTCACATCAGTGACATACCACGTCAGACATACTGTGCATCGGTCAAAAGGCCGGACTCATCGGATTGACCGAATGTTTGCGCAGGAAAGAGCCAGTTCATATCCCCAGATGGATGTGTACCGGGGCACAATTTATTACTTTTATGCCTCAGTGCAATATAGTGACTCAGCAGTTTGTGATCACTAAGTTGGCTTGGTGGCTATACATTAGTATGCTGGCTATTAGAACGATGGGAAGCATAAGATTATTGTACAGCCTTGCCCTGAAGTGTGTCTGTCAATAAAACACATTTTCATTAAAGCAGCTGTCGATGTAGTTATGATTAAAGTTCTCTTCATTTATTGCATTCAGTTTCCTAGGAATGGTAAGGCAGCAGGTGCCCTCTTCATACAGATCAATATGTAGTAAAGGCATGAGGGTGCAGTTAAAATTAACAATTAAGTATTAAATGTTGACTTTTGGAGATGTTCCCAGCGTTTTGCTTCTGTTTTCGTTGTGTCAAAATATTAAAACATTTTTTGTTGTTTGCTCCATTTAATGGCCTGCCTCACAGACATAGTTTATGTCTGAGTAAACAAATTATGATTTAATAATACCTACAGCATTCACCCTCTGGATATTTGACTGTTTGTGATTATTGATACATCATGTGGACCTTCTCTGGAAGAGTGGGGGTTATGTCAGTGAATGTCATGTAGACAGTGATGGAACAGTGGAGTGTGATGAATAGTAATTTCATTCGTAACAGAGAAATGGAGGGTAAGCATGAATAATTGATGCCAGACCTACTAATATCCCAAGGAAGGAATGTTCATTGAATATTATGTGTTGAGGGTCACAAGTAGATGCCACTATTTTGGCTTTATTAAAAATACATGTAGTTCATTACAAGCGAGACCCACTCACATCATCACAGAATTCCCACTGTAGATTTTTTTTTGTCTGAAAGTTTGTCTATAATTTAGTACTAAGGAATATCTGAAAAGACCACTGTTACCGGTAATTCTTTTGTGTCACTGGTATTCTTATAATATACACACTATATTCACTCACCCTTCCCAGTCATTGAATTCAGGTGTTTCCATCACTTCCATGGTTACAGGTGTATAAAATCATGCACCTACTGTAGGCATGCAGACTGCTTCTACAAACATTTGTGAAAGAATGGAAGTTCAGTGATTTCAAGCGTGGCACTGTGATAGGATGCCACAGTCAACTGTTAGTCATATTATAACAGAAAGTGCATAGAGGTCACCACCTTTCTGCAAGGGGGGTCAATAGCTTCAGTACAATCTTCCAAACTTTATGTGGCCTTCAGATTAGCTCAAGATGCGAAGAGAGCTTCATGAACTTAGTTTCCATGGCCGAGCAGCTGCATCCCTGCCTTACATCACCAAGTAAAATCCAAAGCATCAGATGAAGTGGTGTAAAGCACACCTTCACTGGACTGTAGAGCAGTGAATACGTATTCTCTGGAGTGATGAATCATGCTTTTCTGTCTGGCAATCTGATGGATGAGTCTGCGTTTGGCAGTTGCCGAGAGTGTGGTACTTGTCTGACTGCTTTGTGCCAAATGTAAAGTTTAGTGGACGGAGGGAATTATGATGTGGGGATTAGGAGTTAGGCTCAGTAATTTTCATGTTCCCAATGTTTGGGAATTGCCCCTTCCTGTTTCAACATGACTGCACTCCAGTGCACAAAGCAAAGTCCAAAAACACATGGATGAACACTTTTGGTGTGGAGGAACTTGAGTTGTACATTCAGTGTAGCGCTTTATAATCATTTTTTTCTGTGAAAAAATATTTATTTCAACCAAATTTGAAAGAGTTTAGGAAATGCCAATTTTATTTGTACAGGGCTTACTCTGTATTCTTAATTGCAAAAAAAATAAATAAATAAAAAAATATGCGCAGTGTGCCAGTGTAAATTATCTTGCTGAAAGAGTCCACGGCCATCAGGGAATATTGTTTGTGGGATATTTGGTCTGCAACAAAGTTTTGGTAGATGGTACGTGCCAAAGTAACACAAACATACTATAAATACCAGGACCCCAGCTTGTGCAACAGGTTACTGAGAGTATTACGCTGCCTCCACCTGCTTGGTTTTTTGCCATAGTGCATTCCGTTGCCATCTTTTTCCCAAATAAGCAATGCACACACAGGGTATAAAAATGTGTAAAAACAAACTTGTCAGGACAGGTTACTTTTAACTTTTTTTTTTTTCTATTATTCAATTTTGATGCCATTGGAGGCACTTTTGGAGGTGGACAGCGATCAGCATGGGTAATCTGCCATTTCACATCCCCATACATGCACTGGGTGTTCTGAAACCTTTCCATCATAGCCCAGATTAACTTTTTTTAGCTCTTCTATGACTAGATAGGCTAGCCTTTCCCCCCACATGCATCACCTTGGGAACCTTTCATCAATTTTTGTTAGGTACTGTATTAGAACTAAACATTGGAAACACCCCATGGCAGTTTAATGGCATTTTTTGATAAAAAAAAAACACTTGCTCTCCCTCATCTGTTTTTTAATAAACCTGATAAATGGACCATTGGTCCTATAGTAGATGCTTACTTATATACTGTGGCGTGGGCGGGGCGGCGGCTGACGACCAGCATGCCTTGCGGGGGTTTCTATGTGTTCACCCTGTTGGGGAAGGGTGTTTGGGGTAGTGGCTTCGGCCCTGTTTGTGTGTGGAGGTGTGTGTGATCTGTTGAATGTACTCTAGTTCATGCTTAGGCTGAATTGGTTGTAGGTTCTCGTGTGAATGTGCTGCTCATGCTATACATGCTGTGTGCAAAATAAAGTACACCTAGCCATTGCATTGGGCAGCAAATAAGCTCACTTGTCTCTCCAACATCCTTTCTGGCGGTAAAAACGCTACAATATGCTTACTGTATGTCTGTCCTTATTACAGTTTAACCTGAGCTTCCTTACTCTTGACTATTGTTTCTGCTCAAGAGCATACTGTTCACTTGCTGCCTAATATGTCTTACTCCTTGACAGATGACACTGTTATTACAAAATAATCAATGTTATTCACTTTTAGGGTTGCAAAGGGGCGGTAAATTTCCGGTAAATTTCCATGGTAAGTTAAGCTTGGGAATTTTGGAAATATTCCATATTGGAAACTTTCCATGGAAATAATGGGAATTATGGAAATTAATGGAAATTTAGGAGAACTAACTGGGAGTATATTATTTCCAAGCATAAATATAAACAGAAATCATAAGAAAACCTCCATGCAAAATGTTTTCAACAGATATTTCAACGGATTTATTTGTAAGTACAGTAGAATAGAACACGTTTCAATAACTTGTTTCATGGATAAATAAAAACAGAAATGTTGAGTTCAATATTACCATCCCCTAACCCCGCTCATTCAAAAATGCCCCCTGTCCAAAAATCTCCACAAAGTCCCATTCAAAAGGTTAAATGAAAAATGCCACTTATCCTCCAAAACGTCCCATTAAACATGCAAATCTTCCTTCAAGCAATCCTCTTTTCTCATTTTTGCTCAGTCAATAGACTCTTCCTGGACCTCATCATTATCCAACAACATGTCCACTTCCTCAGCATCCAACTCTGAGTCTTCCTCTTCAGTGTCACTTTCCAGCCTTGTTGAGGATGGCTCTGTGTCAGGCTCAAAGAGCCGTAGGTTTGCCCGAATGCCGACCAGCTTTTCCACTCTCACATTTGCATTTTGGGAAAAAATAATCAGTTTTTATATTAAATCTTTGAAAAATCTAAATGTGGATTTGAATTTTTTATGTTATTATAACCTAAAGATGTTATGTGAAAGTTTGAAACAGAAAATAGTGGTTTTCATCTTGCCACTTTCTTGGTAAAGAAAACACATTTTTACTCAAATTAATCCAAATGGATTTATAGCGTTTTGGAACCAAACTCTTCATATTTTCCCATAATATCATCAAAACTTACCTCACTTGTTAAGTCCACAGGCTCAAATGTGTGCCTTCAATACTCTTTGTCCTTCAGGCTCAAAAGTGTGGTCCATGTGTACATGTGATGTCCATGTACTGAACTGTTATTATTCAACCATGCCAAGGTACTGTAAATTTAGTTTTACATTCTATGGCACCTTTAAGTGTATTTGAATTGCATTTGTTTGTTTTTGTCAATATTATGCTAAAATATACTTTGCTCAACTATATTTAAGTTCCCTAAGAAGAGCCAACCTTCAATTTTGAAAATTCCCAGTTTATTCCCATAAATTCCTGTTAATTCCCGTTTATTCCCATTAATTCCCATGGAAAGTTTCCATCTTTGAAAATTCCGGGAATTTTGCAACCCTATTCACTTTACGTAACACATTTCGCATTAGATATAAAAGCATAAATCAAAGTGTGATTTTTTCACTACTCATTTCTTATTTTGGATTTGGTTCAACAATTTAAATTCTTAATCTCCCCCTATCTCTGTTAGTATGTAGTCCCTCTGTTCCAATGTTCGATTTTATGTGTTAATAGATTCTTAGTTTTTATAAACAACCTCCTCTAGCACACAGTAAATAATTTATTGTGCTGAAGAGGGACATGGGTTGCCACTGGGAATGTGCTTGTTGTCGTTATTAATTACATATTGGTGAAATGGTTGGTTTTACTGCCTGTAATTATTAGCTTGAGATATTGTGGAGTGTAATTATGTTATAACCATGGGGCCCTATAAAAATAAGTGTCTCGTGTGGTTTATGCTCCCATCGATGGTCCCTGTATTAATGTTCTGTCACAGCTGGCTTATTTGCATAGATTATGTAAATGTGTCAAAAAGGTTGGAGTGTTGCTAAAAATCATGAATAATATGGTTTGTACAAGTCTACCTATAAAAAGAATATTTACTATTTGTTAAATTTACAATAAACATTGCCTATGTCAGATGTCAAATTTGTATAGAATGTGTCCAAATTGCATAAAGAAAACTAGTCAGATTTGCAGCAGCTGACTTTTGCTGCTTTTCCATCTTTTAAGCACAATTGCACACCTGTTTTAGAGCAGACAGAGAGCATGCTGGGATTTCCCTTGGGAAATATATAAATAGCTTTTCTTCTAGCAAGTAGTAGGCTACCTGATTGTGAGATAAGCTGTAGAAGCCATCTTCTAAGCGTCTCGTTTTAGTTCTTGGCATGCACTTCTGTGAATAGCAGAGAGTCATAGCACGATTGGGTCAACTTGATGTCTTTTAAATAACAAGTACAAGATAAATACATCCAACATTTTAATTAATGATGTTTTAAAGCATACTTCAAGAATAAACAAGCTATTTAGAGAAATCCCACAGGCAATGATGTTCAGAATTTGTTTAGGTTTTTTTTTTTTTTTTTGTAGAAATACTTATCTGTCATATTTTCACCCAGTGTATATATTGACAATTTTAAAATAGGCCTCTCTGCATCACATGACAGCAAAACCAGTTTGGGAGAGTGACGGAAAGAGCACATTCCCTCTCTCATGGACTGGCAAACCTGCCGTGACATATTTTTAAACTGCAATCCACTCACTGGAGCTGAGCTATTCTATGATGCAGAAGAGAATATTCAGCTAAGCACTCGATTCTCCCACTGAGCACATCTACTTGTGCCCCCACACACTACCAAGCGTAGCCACATAACACCACCGGTTCTTGAACCAGGATTTCTGTTGATAGGTGCACTTTTGCCTTTTAAAAATGTGTTTTATTGCCGATTTTATCATTTGCTTCCCGAAGTTTGTTTTCCTTTTCTAGAACACGTGTCTGCTTCTACCGTAGGTCACCATGTTTTTCCCCTGCGCTTGTGTAGACAGATGAATGGTAAATAAAAGAGGAGGTACCATCGGGAGATAATGCAGGGTTTTACTGCTAATATCCGTATAAAATAGGGAGGCAGGGACACATAATAAAGCAGAGAAATGAAACTGTCACAGTGTCTCACTATGGCTTTATGTCTGATCCAGTCTCTCTCTCTCTCTCTCTCATCCTGACTTTTGATTCTCATTTTCCTGTCCTGTGATGTTCAGGCACCTCAGGGGGACTCTGGTCTTCTAAAGAATTTATTTTTAGGAGCAGGAAACAAAATGAAACAGTTCATAGCACATTTCTGGGTGGTGTTTACACATAATTAATTTTAGGACATTAAAGGGTTTAAAGGATTTTACAGAAATCTATATTTTTAGGTTCTGGCGACTTCATGGAATCTTGTACATGAAGCATTGCTTGTTAATAAAGCCAGTGCTGTTTTGGATTTTTTTCAGTTTAAAGAGTTTTTATATGCTCATTGGATCAATATATGTACAATTTCTATGACACAACATTAGTTTAAAGCTTTCATTTTTGGCAAAGAGAAAAATAGATGCACTTGCCTTTATGGATCACGCTCTATAATGCATCATTGTTACAAAGATATATATGCTTCACTTGCTCTACCTGATCTCTCCTTATAAACCTGATAAATTGAACATTTGTTCTATATGGTTACTCAACAGCAGGCATACATTATAAGCATTGCACCCCTTCATCCTGTACTGAAGGATTTTTAGTAAGATACAGTACCTTAAGAGTTTGTTGTATGTGATATACATATATACTTTCATTTCCTACCATGATCTTTATGTCACATAACAAGTTTAAGAGCCAGACACGATAGCGCACTAGATCATCAAGAGACAAATGACAGTAACATAGCTGTGTCAGTGAGCTAGATGGTGTGTCTACACAAGAGCTATGTTTGATGAAGTACACAATTACTGGCTGTAGCTCATCAGCTGTTTTGTACAATTTGTCAGCCCTCCTTTAACAAGGTTTATTATTGAGAACAGCACTCACAGGACTTGGACTGACCAGGTGCTTTTTAGATGGCAGACCATTCTCAGCATAGCAGTAACCCTGACATGATGTTGTAGTACAAGTGTATTTGTGGCATTACTAAGCTACATGACATCTATTTCATTAATCACAACTGGCATAAACCTACAAGAACATCTATAAAGGCTTAGTACAACTGGCATTAGACATTGTCAAGACTTTTGATGTTAGGATGACATAACACAAGTGACATAAAGATTTGTTTACTTTCTGGGCTGTCATACATTAGTCCACTGTCACAACTAACGTTGAAGCTCAGTGCACTTCTGGTACATCAGTCACAGAGTGATGATGATATGACACAGCAGCTTGCCAAGTGCTTGAACAAATGCTCAAAGGTTTTTCAATCAATGCACTACAATGTCACTGTTACTTGACACTTGTCTCTTGCACTGATATAAAGCTTGTTTTTTTTGTAAGAATATGTCGTCTATATTTTAGCAAAAGAAAATCTGTTATTTATTCATATGAATGAAATATTATGCTGTCTATGTTTATTCCAGTTCATGTATGTCTAAAATCTTGAAATAATGTCCACATCCTCTAAGAAGTTTTGCATCTACACACGCCCCCAGAGCATCTGGTTTGGGCCGCTGACAGATTTACCCAACACTTAACACTTCTTCGTTGAATATACTGTTCTGTTTCTCTTTTTAAAGTTCTCATGTCTTCTTCTGAATTCCATGCTGTCACTGTTTGAAAACCCTGGAAACATATTATTGGGGTGTATTATCCTCCAGGTTCTTTCAGAAACCTGCTAAATTCCTTTGAGTTTGTATTTCCAGAGCATGGCCTCCCTTCCATTAACCCACAAAGCTGCCAGAATCCTTGACAATACCACATGAAACCTCATAGCAACTCCTCTTCATGGATCTGAACATTTATTTGTGGCATTTTCTCTTCCTAAAAACTCCATCTCCAACTGCTTCCACTGAATGGAAGAATAAACATTTAGAATAAACCCTGACCCAATCTTCATTATCTTATTTGTGTTCCTTCTGCACATCCGACTCCACATTTCTGGACTTGCTCACTCATGTCAAAGCCAGATAAACCAACTCCTTCCAACTTTTGCCTTTCTGACATTCACTGTTCTGAAAAGCTTTTCAGAGCTAGGAGAATGCAGTGTTTCTTCTTTTTCTCTTCTGTTGCTATTACTGATATGGATTTCTTTTGATCACTTCATATCAGTACCAACACTTTTATCTCTGGTTCATGTAAATTACTCTCTACCTTTTCTATGTACTATACAATACCTCTCCTGCTCCTACAATAGACTTTCAGTTCCCCCTTGCATGCTTCTTTTGCTACAAAATACTACAGTTCCAAAATCAAGCCATGCCATTATTCTGACAGTCTAGGACATCATTAGCTACTACATACAGTAGCAACATAGCGCTTAAGGCAGTGCTTGGGTGAAATATGGTTTTGCTACACAGAAATAATTAATCCCACTGTACATTAACTCGGAGATGATACAAAAAAATATTTTAAAAAAATGATTACAGTTACCTTATAAGTGATCTGGCACCTCGCCATCATGTGACATGCCCTGCCTATGGTACAGCTGCCTATGATTGACTGTGAAGAGCCGAAAATAATTATGGCCAGGCCCATGAAATATATATTAGAAACACTACCAGTCAAAAGTTTGGACACACATTCTAATTTAATTTTCCTTCTTGATTTTTCTTTCTTTTTTTTCTTTCTGCATTGCAAATTAATGGTCTTGCTTTTCTGGGATGAGCTCCATGAGAGCCAGTTTCATCATGGTGGTTGATAGGTTTTGTAAATGCACTTGACAATACTTTTCTTGAAAGAGAACCATTTTCAGATGTATTTCCAGAACAGCTGGGGTTCATGTCTTAAAATAATAACTGACTGTTAATTAATTACCTTAAAATTTTTTGTTTTGTTTTGTTTTGTTTTTTAAACAGTATTGTTCTGTTATGTAGAAAATACATTCAAACTTTTGACTGTGACTGTATATGGAGGAACTACAGCAGGCCTACAGGTAATTTTTTATGCAAAAAAAAAATGTTGCAAAAAATCACAAGAACTTTGTGGAAATTAGTCTTTACTCTTGGTAAATGTTCCAGTCATATGTACTTCATTGTTTATTATTTGTTCGGGTCATCACTGAAATCTTGGCACCATCCATTTATGCAACTGTGGTGAGACTATGCCATAATACACAATGTGTGTCTAACCTTGCACACACTTATGCCACTACCTGATGAAGAGGTAATGATACTTTTGATCACTAATCACCAGATAACCTGCTCATAAAGCAACACTGTGAACAAAATCTCACGAAACTGTTATGATCTCTATGAAGTATTCTGGGTTTTTCATGTCCGCTTGTGACAGAACCCCGCTAAGCCTGCTAAATATAGACCTGTTTCACTGCAGTATTAAGATAACTGCATTCACACCTTCAACTAAATGATCCCCTGAATACCAACCAGTCTGACTACCATGCCTTAGGTTATACAAACACAGCTCTCCCTGCAGTTACTGAGCCTTTATGCAAAGCCTGAGGGGATTTTAGGTCTTCTTTCCATGTCTTCCTTGACTTCTCTTCGACCCTGTGAATCAGATCCGTAATTCTAACTCTTTGCCAGCTTTGCATCAGGAATTATCTGATTCTCATTAATAACTTTAGGATCAATCTTTGCACCTAACCCTACATGTGGGCCTTACTACTGGAGTCACTCATGGAATAGTACTTGGTCCAGTCTTGTTCTTTTTGTGTATTATTAAATCACTGGTGTATGCTTCTACTACTTTTCAATCTCTCTTTCAGACCATATTAGACAGCTTTTCTGACATCTTTTATGGATGAAGACCCATCATCTAAAACTCAACCTCGGCCAAACTGAGCTGATATACTAGCCAGAAAAAAAATCTCCCCTGCTGGAGCTGTCAATCAGGATTGATACCCTCACAGTTCACCCAGTGCACATGGCTGAAAAATTTTTTGGTTTTTAGATGATTTAAGATGATGTTTTCCAATAGCATCACATCAACCACCAGATTCTCCAAATTTCCTCATCCTCACCAGAAGCATATGACATTTTCTGAATACGAACTTAATACAGCTTCTTTTATAAGACCTAATTATTTATACACTTGACTACAGCAATAACAACTCTATGTTTGCCATAAAGTATCTCAAAAAAACATTCAGAATTCCACATTACTGGTTTTCTTTAGTATGAAAAATCCAAACAAAAACTATTGTTACATTCCTGGTGTCACCGTAGTACACCATATCACACTTCAGATCTACATGCCAGCATTCAGTGTCACAACATTTGGCGTGTCCCTAGTTTGAACATGTTTGTGAAGGACAATCCTACTGCCTCTGGCTCCAAAGTGGTGGAATAGGCTTCTAGCTACAATATACTTAGTATAGCGCCATGTTGCTGATTTCTTTTCACAAAGGTCTAAAGTCACTTTCAGGCAACACACTTTACATTTCATTCCACGGAGACATCCAGCCCTATGAACACTGTCTTTGAATAAAATGTTGCATTTCTAAACATCCCATTTTTACTGCTGATTTGAAAGCAAATGGAAACACACAACCTATAGCAACCATGTGTTTTTAAAAACCGACTCTAAATTTACACCCCAAGGTATAAAGTTTTTAATAAGACAATTGTTACAATTCAATTAATAAGACAGTTTTACAATTCCACCTACAGTAGCTGTGTCTGACACGTATGTACCAGCAACAAACATACTGACTAAGATGCCATTGTCATTATCCATCACCCAAGTAATATCTTATCTGCAGGTGTTCCATGGTGGTGCTTTCCTATTAACACAAATTGTAATCAGGGACTGAGGATCCGTTCAGCAAATGATGTATTGTTTCTAATTATCCACCTACAAATTGTGCCAGTATGTAGGTGTAACTGTTATGAATGTCAATGAGTGTACATCCAAGATATTTGCTGCCAATTCATTTAGGTTATTTAATCCAATTATGTCCAATTAATCCAACACACACTATTCTGATGCTTTATTTAAACATGTATTACACTGATGCTTATGATAATAGGACTGTTAATTAATTAACATTAATACTAATTACTATCTGTAAAATACTGTAGTAAAAGGTAGGATACAAGTATGTATAGCAAAGGAAACTTAAAAATTCACAAACAATATCTGTAGCATGGGTCAGTGAACTGGCAGACAGCTTTAAACAAGGATTATCCATAATTTAGAAGACAAGAAAGGTCTCAAGACCAAGAAACTAGAAATAAAGTCTATGCCATAACAAAACAAAAATAAGACTTTGCACTGAAGTAAAGACATGAGGGTATAAACAGAGAAACATCAAGATATAATTTGCACTGTGCTTGCAGCTCTTTAAGCCAAACACCAAGCAGGGGAATGCTATAGATTTGTCATTATATCAGTACAGAAGTGCAAAATAATATGAAAGAACTGCATGTACGTACCTGCTGTTTAGCAAGTATGTAATTTTTGGAGAATAAATCGTGAACTATGTGTTTCCTCCTATAAACAAGTAGACGTGGAATATTCTGGCATGCCATCTACAGTATGAAACTAATTTTGCTTATCCATTGTTAAAATGCTTAACTAATTAGAGCTATTGTTAACACACTGTAGTAGAGTGAGCAGCTTGTGCCCCCATGGTGTTGGTTTTTAAAAGACCAGGTGCATGTTTTAAACTGAGTCACTCAGTACATACTTGTGACCAGGTGTGCCATGTTGAACATAATTACTTAGGAGGCATGATGCATCTCTCTTCCTCATGGATAACACTTCTCTTCCAGCTCCATCACTGCACTCCGGTTTGGGCACCCTTGTCTCTTTCTGTCTCTACTGCTGCTTATAAGCAGCAGAAAATATGAATGTTTAAGCAATGGTAATGATAATGTCTATAATTAGCCAGTCACATTTAATTGATGAAGAAATGGAAAGAACATCACACTGTCTAAAACATTAATTAAATCTAATTATCTGCATTTAGAAATAAACAGTCACAGCTAAGCTATTCAAATGGACACACACACACAAACACATATACACCATAGCGACTGGAATGAATGTGTGGTGTGTAGGGATTTTCTGAGGGTACAGGCCTTGCACCTGTAAGTGGTTAACTCTATTCCAGCTGGCTCTGTAAATGGAAACAGGATTCTCTCTCTCTCTCTCTCTCTCTCTCTCTCTCTCTCTGTGCTCTCTCTCTCTTTCTCCCCAGAGACACAGCTTTCTACCACACAGGCTAGAATAACTGCTTGCGACAGCTTTACCCGACTTTTTGCCCTTCCATTCTTGTTTCCCCCATCTTTTTCTATCTAAATACACTATGTACACTTGAAGCATGAAGAATTGCTACTGAGAGATCTCTTTCTGTAACCCTTCTTAAAGAAGATGTACTGTAACCTATTTCCCTAATGTAAAATGCATCCACTGATAGTATCATCAATATATAAAAGAATAAGATGATAATGAACTTTCAAAGTTGCTTTAAGAATCAAATTTTGATCATTTAATGTTAGCATGCATACAGTCACCTCCAGAATTATTAAAACCCTGAATTAAAAATAAGAACAGATTAGGATGACTCTAATGTTTGGAGATTTTTTTTTTAGCTTATAAAAATAATTCCTTTAAAAGTATTGTTTCATCTTCAGAATTATTTAATTCTGTCAAATTATTGGCATCCTTAAAGAATATTGTTAATATAACAATTGAAAGAAAAAAAACTGTGTTTTTAGGAAAAATGTACAGTGATCTATGACAATTTATTGGTGTATATAAATATAAATTCAGATCAATTCAGTTTTATTTGTATAGAGCTTTCAATAATGGCCACTGGTGCAAAGCAGCCATATAGCAATAAAATATATGTTAACACATGAGGAAAATCTGTTTGTCAACATTTGCATTATAGCATTTGGCAGACGAGCAATTGAGGTTTAAGAGGCTTGCTCAAGGGCACAAAAGCGCAGCCTTTTTTATTGTTGAGCTCTATGGTCTGGGAATAATTACAAAAAAAAAAAAAAAGATTTTCTATTGAAATTACATGTACCAGTAAACACTTTCAGCACCATGGTAAAACATTACAAAGCCCAAACTTTAAAAAGTGTGAAACTGTAGAAGTTGCCACGAAAAGGACACCACTTCACACACCATTGTCACATTTGTCAAAAAAGGGAACTGCATGCAAAAAAACTGCACTTCATATTCATGATGACATATGGTGGCTCTTGATGCTTTGAGGTTATATTGCAGCCAGTAGTCCAGGGACTATTGTTAAGATCAGTGGCATAATGAATTCTATTCAATACCAACATTTTAGCTGGCAATCTGACACTGAGCAAAAGCACCTCAAAATTGGCAAAGAAATGGTTGCTGTGATTCAAACTCAAGGTTACACACTGGCCCTCTTAGTCTCCAGACTTCAGATCAATTGAGGGCAGTTCACTAGAGAAATGCCAAGAATCTTCATGAGTTTGAAATGCTGTCATTCTCACCAAGGGTCGCTTCACCCAATCGTGAAATTTATAACCTTTTTTTGTCTTTGAATCCGCATGAACATGAAAATTTGTATTACTAAAGAAAACCCTTTTGGTTGTTCCAAAAATCTTTTGACAATAAAAGGATGAGGCTTTCCTAGATGTTTAAGCCCAAAAATCCTTATTGCTTGTGCACTTTGATATGTGAAAATTCTGCAGTTTGGCCGTATATTACACATGTGCAATCTGTTGATTTATTTAGGCTGTTTGTGTTTTAAAAACCACATTAGGAGCACTAAACAGTGTTTTGGTAAGTTGAATAAAGGTCATATTTATGAAGAATTTTCATGAATACAGACAAGAGAATTGACTATAAAGTTCATCTCCTGTAGGAAGTAACTGTGGGGCTAAGGGTGTTAAGATTTCATTATGGTGAAATTGAATCAAACTCTCTGTTGAGTTGAATTTATTATCAGACAGGAATTGACTCGACACAGACTGACCTGCCTGAATAAAGGAGATATGAACATGCTGAATCTGACACTTCTGAAGGACAATGACAGGCCTGAACACTGGCGGAGCTGCAGATGGTACTTGGAAATAGGGCTTATCAGCTCCAACTCAGTGCCAAAGTATCTTTCCACTTTATACTGAAGACTGAGCAGGTCTGAATCCATGGAAAATTCTTGGTATGGCCCTGAGTATATAAGTGAACTAACCACCCAGACCAGACAGAATGAAAGTTAACCAAGTTTATATGCAATCACAGATGTTCTTCTAGTATGTAAATTGCTCATAAACTGGGTCACATGTACCATAAACAGATTTCTAAAGAAAAAAACGTCTTATACAGTAGATAATGCTTGTTTTCATGTCACATTGGATTCAGATTTAAATGAGTTTACACGGGTAATAAAGGCCATGCTGGAGATGGTAGTTATTTTCTGTCACTGCTGTCAGAGTCGTGCTGTGTTAATTAATTGGGAAGACATCATGAGTGATGCCATGAGCTGAAAACAGCCTTTCTGTGTCCGACAAAACAAATAAAAGAAAACAGGTGAATAAAAAATACATTACTGTAGCTGTCTCATTATCTCACAATGAAGTATTTCTGGAACTGGTAAGAAACAACAACTGAGTCATAAAGAATATTTTACATATACCAACTTGCTTATTTTACTTAGTGTCTAACTTTGTTTCAAGGCAACAAATTAGAAGGGCAAAGAATATAGAAATGCTAAAAATTTGACAAGCTTTGGTTCTTAAACATTCCCTGTCTGGTCTTTTTAAACCTAACTGGCTGATGCATCAGACTGCATGGTTATTAGAAGATCCTCCATCTTCTGCACCATCAACAGCATCTGTAAAAACCATTTCACTGGTGTTTCTGTAAAACTGCCAGAGCTTGAAGCCCTTTTGCTTTTATCAGCAAGCTCCCCATATGGTACTATAAGTGCAAATCTATGTGCACCTTAAAGGAATTTTCTAAACACAGTGGGGATAGAGTGGCTTAACTTGTCAGCTCAATAGACATACAGTCGGTGTCTTACACCAAGGCTGATAGTGTCAGTTTGCCTGCATCAGAACCACTGTGGTATTTGTCAACCTCTCACGTCCAAAATCGGCAGTGAGTGATTCTTTCAGACTCACCAGTCTTGTCTATAGTGACAAACACAAGTACATCTATCTCCAGTTTCTTTTTCGGGCTTCCCTCTTAGACTCCTTGACAGTCAGTCATTTCAGGTTTTCTTAATACTGAAACTTGTCAATGCATCCTACAATCCTCTAATCCTTCAACCCCCACTTCGCTTAGAAGCAGTTACTGTACTTAGATTTTTTCAAGTCAGCCCTTAATTATTAACAAAAAAATAAATAAATCTGTTTACATCGTTGCTGTATGATGTACAATTTGTACATCATTGGAAAGAGAAAGGTGGGAATCAGGTTGTTGGCACTTTCCACATATCTCTCACCATGTCACACACTCCTCAGGGCCTTGTACTGTGACACTGTCACTAAATATTAATGAGGCACTCCATCAGCCTCAGGAGGTCTCCATCACCAGACATGGCATAATCACTGCATTCAAAATAGCCATCTTCCTGACAAAACACAGGCAGATAATGATGCTGATTGAATGTGTCCTCTTGTGCTCTATGATTTATGACAAAGTCACAAAACTCCATGCTGACACAGGGTGATTTATGGTGCAGGAACTCACTGAAATTTAAAGGGTGCACTGCCAGTCTTTCTGGACACTGATTGGAACTAGTGGCAGGGCCTGTGGTGTGTGCTGAAGTAGCTTTGCATGTTTGTTTGTTAGTTTGCTGATTGCTCTAGTGTGACGTTAGTCCAGACGGGAATTTAGTCACCAGAATATAGGCTACCACAGTCAATCATTTTGTCAGGTAATCAGAATTACCTGAACCCATGCTTTCTTCAACAAATGGCCTCAAGTGGTTATTCCCCACTGTGGCAGTAGTATTCCCAAGCTAATGTTACTGACTGCAACTTTTATCTAGCCACAAATCTGATACCTTATATTAAATATGAAGTTTTCTCTCCCATTGTGTGAAAATCCAACACTCACTCCTCCTATCTACATTCCAGTCATTTTAAGATAAAATCTTAAATATTAAACATTTGTTAAATAATAAATAGTTATGCTTCAACATCTAGAAGTGTGTGTGTTTCTGGGAGATTTTAGGTAAGGAGTTCGCACTGTCTCGTGTGAAAATGCAATAATGATGTGTGAAATATGTATAACCAATAACAGTTAACAAGCATGCATACTTTGATCTGAAGTTACATCTGCATGATCTGAATCTCTGAGATTTACAGTGTATGGTTGGGTCTCATAAGTGTAATCTGATAGTCTGTAGTAAATATTTTGGGTAAAGTTTTTATTTGTTTGTTGGCTTGTTTATAAAGTAATTTAAAGCATAGAGTCACAAGGCTGTCTTTATCCATTTCAGGAACTGCTTTATTTCTTTGTTACGGTCCTAGTTGATCCAGTGACAATACTGGGAAAACTAGGTGTGAGGTAGAGAATGCACCCCAAATTATACATGAGTCCATCCCTGGGCACCATGCCCACACATTCACACTCTCATTCACGCAGTTTAGCATAACCGGTCACCCTAATGACATGATATTATATGGTGTTTTGTTTTTAAAATCCTGGAGAACTCCATGTAGGATAAAAAGAACATGCAAAACACTGGGTCAGTAGCCTGAGCTCAGGATTGAACCAGTGAGTCTGGGTTGGGGTTGACCTTAGGTTTAGGGTTAGAAAGCAGTGCTAGATTTAGAGCTTTTAAGGAGGTTGTAAGGCTGTAAGATCACGCCATCAACAATGCCTTGTACCACTATCAGTACACTCATTACCCTCACCTTTTTAAGTGTGCTGGGCTTGAATTGTTCCTCAGCATTTAGAGGCAGGGTATAATGATAAAAAATCTGTATGCAACAGTAACTGATTCATAAAGATACATGGTAATGGTTGTACTAGCAAGCCCGCTAATAGGATAGTTTACTCAACTATTCTGTAATAAAATCCTTTCTTTTGTCTGCGTATCAATAAAAAATTAAAGGGCTATAGCTAAGTCTGCAGAAAATATGACTTTGTACCTAGTTTACTTTTATCATCTCTCTTTTTTATATATATATATATATATATATATATATATATATATATATATATATATACTCAGCAAAAAAAGAAACGTCCTCTGACTTTCAACTGTTTTTATTTTCAGTAAACTTACTGTGTAAATATTTGTATGAACACTAAAAGAGTCAACACCATAAGACATAAACTAAAAATGTTTCACAATGTGTCCCTGAATGAAGGGAGGCTCAAATTTAAAAGTACCAGTCAGTATCTGGTGTGGCCACCAGCTGCTTGAAGTACTGCAGTGCATCTCCTCCTCATGGACTGCCTATTGCGGACAGTCTGAGCACTGATGGAGGGATTGTGTGTTCCTGGTGTGACTCGGGCAGTTGTTGTGGGCGTCCTGTACCTGTCACGCAGGTGTGATATTCGGATGTACCGATCCTGTGCAGGTGTTGTTACACGTGGTCTTCCACTGCAAGGATGACCAGCTGTCCTTCCTGTCTCCCTGTAGCGCTGTCTTAGGCGTCTCACAGTGCGGACATGGCAATTTATTGCCCTAGCCACATCAACAGTCCTCATGCCTCCCTGCAGCATGCCTAATGCACGTTCACGCAGATGAGCAGGGACCCTGGGCGTCTTTCTTTGGGTGTCTTTCACAGTCGGTAGACAAGTCTCTTTAGGGTCCTGCGTTTGTAGAACTGTGACCTTAAATGGCTAATTTCTGTGGAAAACATTGTTTAAACCCTTTACAATGAAGATCTGTATTTGGGATTTTTTGAAGTTATTGGATTTTTACAACATTATTGTTAAAATACACAGTCCTAAAAAGGGGATGTTTCTTTTTTTGCTGAGTGTATATATATATATATATATATATATATATATATATATATATATATATATATATACTCTTGACACATTTTTGAAGCAGTATAGTCTGGCAACATGGAGGCAAATAATAATTAAAACAGAATACAATCTGCTATCTTTGGGGCATAATTACCCTGTACGTTTGGTGTGCTTGAAGAGTGACCTCTGCCAAATGAAAAACACAAACTCATCATCAGTGGTTTATTGGCTTAGAGCTGCAGGGCCTTGGCCCCTCTCTGTCAGTGAGCCCAGTCTTTGATCTCAATATTTTCACCAAATATATATACACGATGAAAAAGCACATTAAACTGCAAGGCAAAGAGCAACAGCATAAGAGACCAAAGAGACACATTGCTTCAGCCTGGACCTCTTCCTCTGCTTATTGCATTAAAGAAGATTGACTGTAGAAGGGGAAATACTGTGATGTAAAGATGAAGGTGCTTTGTCTCAGTTTGTACTGGAGCTAACAGTCATACTGGTTGAGAAGGTGTTATATCCTATATATCCCGCTCCTTGTAATTGGATGTAATGGGATCCTGCCCTCATCTCTAAAGAAATCTGAGTGCATGCTGGCACAAAGCACATCTGTTCTTTTAGTGTGCTTTTACTGATTTCATCAAATATACACCGGTAGTACACCAGCTACAGAACTATGATTTAACTAGTCAGAAAAAAAGAAAGGAACAAACAAAGAGAAACATACACTTCTTCATGATGATCAAGAAAACATCAAACTAACATTGTTTGTTTGAGAAGTGAGAGTTAGATGCCCCAGAAAATCAAAGTGAGAAAGAAAGAGTCTCGTTATAAACCGGTTACTCTTGACAATCAGGATTTTGTGCATCTCCTACAATGCAATGGAGTGTCCTGGATATTTAATTGTAAGAATTTTTTTAAACAACATAGTGGACTTGCAGAAGATTTAGCTGCTTTAAAAGTATTCTAAATCTGCAGAGGTAAAACAAAGGAGAAAAGGTGTGTGTGCTGTACTGCGAGGGCATTTAGCTTGTACGGTTTGTTCACTTGTCTCCTTAGTGGGAAGAGTCACAGCAAGTCAATACAAAAGGCTGCATTCAGAGCTCATAAGTACAAACTTCAGCTGTGTGTGTGTGTGTGTGTGTGTGTGTGTGCTTCTATGTTTTTGTATAGTATGACTGCCAACTAATGTGATTATATATTTAATTTGTATGAACTGTAGAGTTTGCCCTTGTTAAACTCTAATCAGGGACTAATTGTGTTGCTTTACAATCATGGAGTCTATGATTTGATTAAGGAAAGATTTGCATAAAATGGTAAACTCCATGTTGAGTGTATATTGTAAATGTGCATCTGGTATTTAGCAGACTTTAGGAAAGATTGGTACCCCTACATTCTTCAGGACATGATTACAGTTAGACATTACACTACTGCCTCCCTGATTAGGACTTACACTCACATACCACCCAGTAAACTCTAATATTTAATGAGGTTAGGATTATTTTAGCCAGATTGCACTACCTGAATTAATTGCAATTGAATAATTGGTTTGGGAAAATCAATCTTCACTATTGATTTATTTGGTCTAAGATGTTTAACAATGCTGTCAATGCATTGCAGCTAGAGGCATACTGATATACATTAATGGATATGTAAATAAAATAATTTCACACTATATAAATATAATAAGTTCTCATTAGTTTTTAAAAATAATCACTTGGGTTGACTTAAAAAAGCTGTTTATGAGTTATGAGAAGTAAGCATTGTACTTATTTACAATTTACAATATTATGCGTTTGGTACCCAATTTTTGGAGTGATGTGCCTGGGTAATATGTAAATACATTTCACTAAGCTTGTCACGTTTGCAGGTGGGGCAGGCCAAATAAAGTCTTTTAATAACAAAATAAAACCAAAACATGAATTAACACAGGCTCTTACAAATTGAATACACACTAGCTCTGTTAAGCCTGAAACACACATCCAAGCTCTGTTAAGCCTGATACACACATCCTAGCTCTGTTAAGCCCGATACACACATCCTAGCTCTGTTAAGCCTAATACACACACTGGCGCTTCTCCAACTTTCACCCACTTGCACTCCTACAAGCGGCATACCATACATACACGCTCTTACGAGCGACTTTCACCCACTTGCGCTCCTAAGAGCGATGTACCATACATACACGCTCTTTTGAGCGACTTTCACCCACTTGCGCTCCTACGAGCGGCATACCATACATACATGCTCTTACGAGCGACCCTCACGCACTCGGAGCTTACCCGGACTGAAAGCTTACACGGGCTATGTATGAGCTTACACGAGCTGTGAGCGAACACGGGCTATGAGCTAACACGAGCTATGAGCTAACACGGGCTATGAGCCAACGAAAATAATAATGACCGGGGAGACACTAGAGACCAGGAAACCGAAATAAAACCAAGTGAACAGTGGCTACATTACATAACTGCAAACGTCTCGGGTTACTTTGCTGTAACCCTGTTCCCTAAAAAGGCAGGAACGAGATGCTGCGTGGCAACGCTATGGGAACATCTTGTCGTGTTGCCGGTTGTGAAGCATGTGTGTATCCAACACGCCAAATTTTGGCTTATATAACCTTGGTTGGGTGACGTCATCTGATGAGATGCACCTGCAGGTTATAAATAGGGGTGAGCCGGAAACATTCCTCAGATTGATTTGTCTGAACAGACGTCTGGTCACGTAGGCAGTGCGGCATTGGGACACAGCATCTCGTTCCCGCCTTTTCAGGGAACAGGGTTACAGCAAAGTAACCCAAGACGTTCCCTTTTAAAGGCTACACTCAATTCTGCGTGACAATGCTATGGGAACGAGAATACCAACGCCGCCGCACTGCAAGTGTCTGGACCCCAAGGTTGTGTAGCGTGTGCGCACAAGGCCGAGAAGGTCTCAGAACTATGCCTGGGCGGCTAACTCGGGGACCCATGAGCCCGGAGTAGCATGAACATCCAGACTATAAATGTAACAAATGTGTGCGGAGAGGACCAACCCTCCGCGTCACACACTTGCTGCAGGGGAATACCTCTTGCTAGTGCAATAGATGAGGCGATCCCTTGGTTAATTGAGCCCTGATTCCTAGAGGTGAAGTGAGCCCACGCGCCTTGTAGGAGAAAGCAATATCATCTCTCACCCAGTGTAGTGGCGGTGGGCCGAGGACAATTTTTCCTGCAGAAGCTCAAGCACTAAAACAAATCGGCAGTGGACTGGGTTTATCTGCTTCGTCATGCACCAACTTTTAAATACATTCCTTTTGAGGGCATAAACTCTTCTAGGGAAGTGAGCCCCAGCACTTAGAATAGTCTTAATTACGCTGGCTGGAAGATCAGCTTGACTTAATTGGTCCCATTCAGGGACCGAACGTGAAGGTTCCAAAGCTTGGGCCGGGGATGAAATATTGTCCCCTGCGCCTGAGCGCCAAGACTCCCGGGAGCAGAGCTATCAGGAAAACGCATAAAGACGTAACCTGGGCCACGTACGGGTCAAGGTGTCCAGACCCAGGGGGGCTGAAAGAGTCAGAGAGTAGCAAAGGGGACATTTGCTGATCTAACAAGGCAAAGAGGTTCACCTCTGCTACATGAAATCTCTCCAGATTGACTGACTACTTCGGGGTGGGGTTTCCATTCCCCGTGTGTCAAAGATTGACTGGACAGTACAACTGCCCCCACATTCATATGCCCTGGGATGTAAATCGCCCTGAGGGAGAGGAACCTGGTGCACTAGCTAACTAGAGGCGCGAGCACAGTCCGCCCTGGCGATTAATATATGAGACTGTCATAGTGCTGTCCATCTGCACTAGGACATGGTAGCCTCTTAACTGCTGGAGGAAGTGCTTTGGGGCCATAAATAGAGCCCTCGTTTTGAGGCAACTGATGTGCCGCGCGAGAAGAAGGCTTCTTTAGCTCCCCAGCCCGTGAGGGAAGCATCTGTCGTTAGCATCTGCGATGACAGGACGATCTTAGAGTGGGACCCAGAGTCAGAAACCGGTGTCTGAACCACAAAGGAAGGGTACGAAGCGCCTGGCACATAACCCTTATTGGGGGAGTGAAATCCCCTGTCTTAACCACAACTGAAATGCTCTCATGTGCAGAAGGCCCAAAGGTGTCACCGTGGATACAGCTGCCATGAGAGGTAAGATCTCTAAAAGTGATGGTCACTTCCCGGTCTAGCTTGATTTTCTTAAGGGTGTTCAGGATGGATTCGACTTTTGTGTTTCAATCCTACAAACAAAGATGAGCTAGGACCACATGCTGATGTCGAAGCGCTAGCCAGTCGTGAGAGAGCTAGACCAAATGGAAGGACCCGATACTGGTAAGCTTCGCCCCGGAAAGCGAACCTCAGGAACCTCCTGTGTTGTGGCAATATTTCTATATGAAAGTAAGCGTCCTTTAATCGATTGTCACGAATCAATTGCTTGGTAGGATTTAAAAGTAATCACTTTGACAGTCAACATTTTGAAGCTATATTTATTTATTTTAGACAGCGGTACACCCCGCGAAATCTAAAAATTGGACGCAGCCCCCCGTTCCTCTTTGAACCAAGAAATATCAACTGTAGTAGCATGACTCACTGTCTGGTAGGGGAACATGTTCCATGGCCCCATTCCCCAGCAACTTCTGTCAGCAGATGCGCACTTTTCCGGTTTCATGCAAGTGGAGACCACACCATTGAAACGCAGGGGCCGATGTGGAAATTGAATCCTGTAGCCTTTATTTACAGTCCTTAACACCCAGGGAGATATGCCTGGCAGTAGCTTCTACGCTGCCAGCTTCTCCGAAAAGTGTACTAGTTTTAGTACTTGCCTGCGCGGGGGGTTAATGGGGGGTGGGGTGTTAGTGGTTTGGCATCCTGGAATATAGCAGAATATGACTGAAGGACTAACTCATCATCGTTGTCCGAAACACCAAAGGCGGCGGAAACTAAACACCGATCCCCTGGGGGTGCCCCGGAGGATATGCTCTTATGGAAAAGAACGTTACATGCCCATCCCTGGGTCATCCCCACGGAATTAACAGCGTCGCCAAATAGGACGGAGGGTGAGATAGGGGCATCAAGGAGGAACGTTCGATCCTTATCCTTGATGCCTGACAGATTTAGCCATAGGCAAAACCGCCATGGTGTGCAAGGAAGCGCCGGCCTGACCTGCTGCTTGGAACGCCTTCCCTACCAGAAGTTGTTCTACACGGCTTGGAGGGAAGGGTTGGCTTTTTTAATATGGATGATGTTCCAGGAGAGAGATAGCCCGCAAGCGTCTCCTCTATCTGGGGCATCACCACATAACCTTGTGCTTTTGCATCAACAATGTTCGAATAGAACGAAGTCGATGGTACAAAAATACGGGCTGAGAAAGGTTTATTCCAAGAACAAGATCATTCGTTATGGAGGTCATCAAAAAAGGGGAGACGGCATTGTGGCGCCCTCTTCTGGCCACCCGACAGAAATCTGTCGTCTAATTTTGATTGTTTTGGGTGAGCTTGCTCCTGTGGCCAATCAATGTGCAGTCGTTCAACTGCATGTGTTATAACTGTCAAGCAACTCCTCATACTCTCTCTCATCTTTAGAGGAACATTCTGAGGTAGCTACCTCCATTTCTACAGAAGCAGGAGAACGAATCTCTTCCGTACACCCACGAGAAGCACCGAAGTGCGCTCGTGAAGTGGAAGGAGAGACTTGTGTGCCTCGGCCAGATCGACTTGTGATCCCCAAGAGTGCAGCGCGGCTTGTGGTTCCTTAAACAACGCAAGGCGCGCGCGAAGCACCTTCATCGGAAGATTATCACAGTGCTCACACTCTCCTCTAAGTCCTTCGAGAGCGTGGCTCTCACCCAAACATTCAAAGCAGAGAATATGTGAATCGCCCTCTGAAAGGAAATTTTTACAAGGAGGGGGACATCTAGCTATAAACTCCGCCATTATTTCTGGTGAGTTTTATGCTTTTATCTGCTTTTAAATGTATTTTAAATGTATTTTATGCTGACAAGCACACTCGCACAATGTCGGTGAAGACAAAGAATCTGAGGAATGTTTCCGGCTCACTCCTATTTATAACCTGCAGGTGCGTCTCATCAGATGACGTCACCAGACCGAGGTTATATAAGCCAAAATTTGGCGTGTTTGATACACACATGCTTCACAACCGGCAACACGACAAGATGTTCCCGTAGCGTTGTCATGCAGCATTGAGTGTAGCCTTTAAAAGGGAACTAAAATTCACAAACAACTTAAACATAACATTAGAGCCCATGATAAAACAAAACCAAACCAAACCAAACAAAGGAATGCCCAATAGACATATTTAATGTGCGGCCCGGTTTCCCAGAACTAACAGCTTTGTATAACATCTCTAATTCGCTACCTCGGCTCAGGTGAGCTCCTTCCTCACCTGACCGAGGTGCCTTCTGGGAAACTGAGTCTTCCAACAAAACTACAAACAGAAAATAATCACGGCCACAGTGCCCTCTAGGGGCAGTCCCTTACAAAGCTGAAGAGTGCGCTGTATGTTAGTTATTATTTAACACCCCATATGTTTTTTTTTATTCATGATGTTGAATAAAAAGTGATGAATAAAAAATATATTCTTTAACATATACAGTATAAACATATTTTATTAGGAATTTTTAATTATTGTAATTGTTTTTTGGTTTCATTTCCATTAACAAGAAATTCAGTCACTGTTTAATTGCAGCGAGTGTTGTTCGCATTTGATAGCCACACCAAGGATGAAAACATTAGCCAAACACAAATAGACTTCGTTGATTCTGTAAGATGTGGCGTGTAGCTTAAAATCATAAATCCTGAAAGGCTAAACTTAATTTTAATACATGAAAAACATCCATTGTTAATTAACATAAAAATGCACTTACAATTCTTTAAACAACCTGGGTCGTACTGTATATACAGTAAATATTGTATGTATTAAGTGAAATCTGAATATAGTACAGACCACTGGAGAACATCGTTTGTAATTTCTGTGGTTTCATGCCACCAGCTTCTATGTGAATTGATTAAATCCTACAGTAAAACCTTTTCAGCAGCACTGAGTGGGTTGAATGCTTCTGATAAATTGTTTTAAAAATGAAAAGAGCCGTACAGTGGTGTTGTAAAGTATAAAGCTGTGAATTTTAAATATCTAGTTTGAGGCTGGTTGGTAATTGTATAGGTCATTTGTATTGGTGTAGTGAAAGGACCTATGCGGCATTTCAGACCGAGACTAAGAATTAATGAGAAAGCAAGAAGGTGTCTGCATTTGATATTAGTTCCTTTAAAAATACTGCAGCAAGTTGGGGTAAGGAAGTATCAAACTGAATTTAATAAAATTTTTAATTCTTAACATTAAACCAACAAGCCTCAAATATAGAGAACCTGTCTTAAAGACAGAGTCCTAGTACATGATACAGTGTTAGCTTAAGGACTAATTCCTATATATTTGATATTGGTTTGTGTTAATGAAATATATAAATGAAGACCTTGAGTCAGTGTTGTGGGCAGTACTGGCAACAGCAACTAAGAATTCAGAATCATTACTCACAAGGAGAAATTATTACAAATACGTTTAGCATTATTTGCTTATTATACTGTAGTTAGCAAATTCATTTTTATTTTCTTGCTCTGTATGATCTTTGGGAAGGTTTGAGATGTGTTTGTTATCTAATATACAGCAGTTTTACAGTGTTTAGATTATTGTGGTAAAACTAAATCATTGGCTGGCCGTGGCTATGATGACTATTAATCCCTATCTGTTTAATTAGATTATATGGCTGACACACAGTGAGACTATGAAAAAGGCATGGTCTTGTGTGAATGCTGAACAATTAAATAGTTTAATTTTTAATAAGTTTTACTGATGATACAAATTTATTTTTATCAAAGATACCACAGGATTTAGGAACACAGCTCATAAGTTAATTAGGGCCATAGCAATAATTAACTGTTCATAATTATGGCAGTGCAAAGTTACTGTGCAAAAGGCTTAAGTCACCCCTCATTTCTTAATGTTTTGCTTTCAAAGCCCTTTTCTTGTATTTTTTTCATTGTTGTCTTGGGGAATAGTTCACCAGACTGCCTGAAGGACTTTTTGGCTGCTCTTCCTCTTTTTCTTTCGACTGTTCCATTTTAGGGGTCGCCGCAGCAAAACGTCTGCCTCTATCTATGCCGTGGTTGTTATATAAACAGCAATTTCTTTTTAAATAGACTTTTTGCAACATGTCTCAGGAAACATTTTTTCCCATTTCTTTAATTTAATAAACATAATTAAGTTACTGTAATATAAAGACGTGATGGGGTCAAGCCTTCTGCATAGCACTTTATATTGGGTATTGTATATCTTAAATTTGTAAAATATGTTCACTCTCTTGTTGGTGTGTGTGTGTGTGTGTGTGTGTGTGTGTGTGTGTGCTTACGTGACTGTTACAAGGTAGTGAATTCTCTGTTTCAGCATTCAGCATTGACCACACAATTGAAAAAATATCTGTGTGTGGTTAATGTGTCCTTTATACCCTACCAGTTTCAGATTTTTTATCTACAGTAGCTTGATAGCATTGAGTAAACATGAAAATAGTATATTAGTACATAATTTCCCTGCCAGCTGCAGTGTTCATTGTACTGTATGTACAAATATCTCTCTAAATTTAATTATTAAATTATGCATAAAAATATTTAAGTGAAATTATATTTAAATTAGGTTAACTTAAATTAAGGACAGAGTTACCGTGCAAGTAAATCTTGTTATTTGAATTTAAAATAAAAATGGTTTGTAAAGATATGTTTTTAATACACAGGTCTATATTGAAGTAATGAAATGTAAGTAAAAAAAAACGTAATTAATTGAAGTAGCATAGACATTAGGTTGATATTTAAAAGCTACACAGGACGAGAATCATTTTCGTGCAGAAATATTTGTAGTGTATCTGTGGGTTTGTTTATAACAATGATATTTTTATACAGTATGCTCTATATGTATACATTTTCCTATAGGATAGTTTAACACAACTTGTTGTATCGGTTTTAAAGTACCATAATAGCATTAAAATCATTGGAAGTGTTCTACTGTATATACAATGCTGTTATGTGCACTTGAAGAACTCAAGCTGTTAACATGGTAATAATAGTTATAACATCACTTAATAATAGCTCAGATACTCAGGCCTGACTAAGGAAAGCTATGTATTGGATGGCTTAGGGTGATGTTCAGGATGAAAGAGTGTAAAATGAATGGGTACGATTTAAGTATTGCTGATTGTATTATAAATGGGTTGCTATAGGCAGCAGCTCTTACGTATACCCTCAGACACGTCTCTAACCAGCTGACTGCCTCTTGCCTGACGGTGCTGTAATTAATCATTTTGTCAAATGCTATTGATTATGAAGCCTAGCGGTCTAGTCCCTGTGTGTCTGTGTGTGTGTGTGTGTGTGTGTGTGTGTGTGTGTGTGTCTGAGTATGTGTGCGTGTGTGTGTGTGTGTGTGTGTGTGTGTGTGTGTGTGTGTATGTATGTATATATATAGTATATACAGTGAGGTCAATAAGTATTTGATCACCCTGTGATTTTGCAAGTTCTCTGACTTAGAAACTTAGAAATCATGGAAGGGTTTACAGTTTTCAGCATAGGTGCATTTCCACTGTGAGAGACAGAATCTAAAAAGAAAAATTCAGAAATCACATTGTATGATTTTTTTTTTTAATTTCTTTGTTAGTTACTGTGTCAAATAAGTATTTGATCACTTGCTTATCAGCCAGATTTCTTACCCTCAAAGACCTGTTATTTTCCTTTTAAATAATCCGTATGCTTCTTACGGAGCCACTCCTTGGTTTTCATGGCTGTGTGCTTTCGGTCATTGTCATGTTGAAAGACTAAGCCACGACCCATCTTTAATGCTCTGACTGAGGAAAGGAGGTTTTTACCCAATATGTCCCAATACATGGCCCCGTTCATCCTCTTCTTAATACAGTGCAGTCGTCCTGTCCCCCGTGCAGAAAAACACCCCCAGAGCATGATGCTTCCAGCCCCATGCTTCACTGTAGGTATGGTATTATTGGGATGATACTCATCATTCTTCTTCCTCCAAATACGGCGAATGGAGCTAAGACCAAAAAAGTTCTACTTTGGTCTCATCTGACCACAGGATTTTCTCCCATGACTCCTCTGGATCATCTAGATGGTCCCTGGCAAACTTCAGACAGGCCTGGACATGGGCTGACTTAAACAGCGAAACCATCCGTGCGATGCAAGATTTTAAACTATGACGTCTTGGAGTATTACTGATGGTAGCCTTGGAAACGATGTTTCCAGCTCTCTTCATGGCATTGACCAGCTCCTCCTGTGTAGTCCTGGGCTGATTCTTCACTATTCTTAGCTTCACTGATACCCCATGTATCTACTTACACTTTGGCTGATTGTGGGGTGCACAGGTGTCTTTATGACGGCTAAAGACCTCAAAAAGGTGCTACTAATTTAGAATCATGAGCAGAGAGTAGCTAGACTATTTAAAAGCAAAATAGCTGTTTTTTAAAGGTCAGAAATCTGGCTGATAAGCAAGTGATCAAATACTTATTTGACACAGTAATTTACAAATAAATTGTAAAAAAAAATCATACAATGTAATTTCCGGATTTTTCTTTTTAGTCTCTCACAGTGGAAATGCACCTACTGTATGCTAAAAATTTTAGACCCCTTTATGATTTCTAAGTAAGAGAACTTGCAAAATTACAGGGTGATCAAATACTTATTGACCTCACTGTACAGTATGTGTGTGTGTGTGTATATATATATGTATATATATTGCATTTATGTGTGGTATATGAAAATGTTTGACTGGTTTCACCATTACGTTAGTGCAAAGGAGATCTAGGAAAATAATTAGTCAGTTATTTTCTGCAGCAGCAAACCAACCTGAAACTGCAGGAATTTTCGTTCTATTTCACTTCCCTGAGCTGAAAGACTTAAATTTCCCTTGCACACTACCTCACACATTCATGACTTCAGCCCATGCATACATTACACAGCTATTTCATATGCAGACTTTGACGATTTCCTGCACACCAACGCACCTGAGAAGCCCACACTCAGTAATGAGGGTTACCATATTCCACCATAACACCCACTCGACACCTAACCCTTTCTACGTACACACCATCCTCCCTGTGGCAGATTGACTCTAATAAAGTAGCACAATGCTACCGGCTATAACAGATCACCACTCTTTTGTTCACTTTAACCATTTAAATTCACCGACAAATAGTGTTGCAAGGAGCACACAGAGAAAAAAGAGAAAGTCTTTAGCTTTATTACTTCATCACTTTCTTTTTTCCATCAGGTTTGCCCTTTTATGCACTGCTACTTATCAGTTGCCTCTCATCTTTCTGGGTTCATATGCAGCATTTTTACATGCTGCCAGTGGCTTGGTGTGATTTTCTCATAGGATCATAAGTCTCTTTTTAGTCTGTGTGATGAATTTCTCATGACCGCTTCTCTTATCTCCTTCTCTGTCAGGTGTTCTCCAGGTTTCCATCTCTCTGAAGAAGGTAGAGCTGAGCGTCGGGGAGTCAAAGTTTTTCACATGCACAGGTCAGTCCCCATTTTAATCCCTGTTGTTTATTTATAAAAAATATATATACAGACGCATTATAGGGTTATGCTATATGATAATTATGAAGCATGCATTAGACAAAACTGAATAGGAAAAAAAAGTGTGTTAGGGATGAAAGTATCCAGCATGTGACACCTGGAATATTTTACAGGTAATTGTAATGATTGCTTAGGGTTACACTGTTTTTATTAGCTTCTTTATCAGTATGGATATGAACTAGTAAAAAAGGGAACTAAGGTAGGACAGTTTGTGTGTGTGTGTGTGTGTGTGTGTGTGTGTGTGTGTGTGTGTGTGTGTGTGTTGGGTTGGGCTTTTCAAGCTCTAGGCCATCTAACAGGCCTCCCCTAACAGGGTGAGGCATGCAGACCCTTGCTGGTCATCCCACATGTGACAACTCATTAGTGTGCCTGGCTGAATGTCTGCAGAACCCTAGCTACCTACATGCCCTTGAAACATGCATGTTAACCTCCTAAGGTGGAAATAGTCTAAGCTTCAGGAGGGACCTAAAGAAAAGCAATGATTTACTTAAAATCTATATATAAATATAGTCTTATCTGTCGTAGTTTTTTTTTTTTTTAATATAGACTACTCAACTACTACAAAAGTTTGACATCACTTGCAAATTTCCTTGTTTTTGTTTAGTGATTTATTTTCTACATTCTAAAACAATACTGGGGATTTCAAAACTATAAAATAACACATATAGATTTAGTTAATCATGTAAAAACAACAGTTAGTTTTATTTAAAGACACAAAGGATTCTGGAATCATTCTTTCAAGAACAGTATTGTCAAGTGCATTTGTAAAACCCATCAAGCACCATGATAAAACTGGCTCTCATAAAGACCTTCCCAGTAAAGTAAGACCAAAACTAACCTCTGTTGCAGAGGAGAAGTTTATTTACTGTAGCTTTACCAACCATAAAAATTACCTTTTAACAGCACCTCATTTTTGAAAGCTTTACAGATCATGTGTAGCAGATACATCTCAACATTAACTGTTAACTTAAGGAGATTATTGTATACAGTGGAACCTTGGTTTATGAGCATAATTCATTTTGGGCTTGTATTACAAAACACTCGTAAACGACATTGAAGTTTCCCATAAGAAATGATGGAAACTTAAATTATTCGTTCCACGGCCCCAAAAAATGAATACAAAAAAATAATTAACACGAAATATAAAGTTAAATAAAACAAGTTAACCTGCACTTTACCTTTAAAAAAAAAAACTAAAGATAACTTTATAAGTTTGTGCGTGCAGGCACTGTGTATGTGTGTGTGTGTGTGTGTGTGTGTGTGTGTTTTCTTCTTCTTTGTCTTTCGGCTGTTCCCTTTCAGGGGTCGCCACAGCGAATCATCTGCCTTCATCTAACCCTATCCTCTGCATCCTCTTTTCTCACACCAACTAACTTCATGTCCTCTCTCACTGCATCCATAAATCTCCTCTTTGGTCTTCCTCTAGACCTCCTGCCTGGCAGTTCAAACCTCAGCATCCTTCTACCGATATATTCACCATCTCTCCTCTAAACATGTCCAAACCACCTCAGTCTGGCCTCTTTGACTTTATCTCCAAAACATCTAACATGAGTTGTCCCTCTGACGAACTCATTCTTGATCCTATCCATCCTTGTCGCTCCCAAAGAGAACCTCAACATCTTCAGCTCTGCTACCTCCAACTCACCTGTTCCCTATTTCACCTGTTCCCTGCTCTCGCTACAAAGCACAATGTCATCTGCTAACATCATAGTCCATGGAGACTTCTGCCTAACCTCATCTGTTATCCTGTCCATCACCAAATCAAACAGAAAGGGGCTTAGAGCCGATCCTTGATGCAGACCCACCTCCACCTTGAACTCTTCTGTCACACCTACAGCACATCTTACCACTGTCTTACAGCTCTTATACATGTCCTGCACTACTTCTCTGCCACTCCAGACTTCCCCATACAACACCACAGCTCTTCTCTCCGCACCCTGTCGTACGCCTTCTCTAAATCTACAAAGACACAATGAATGCAACTCTTTATTACCTTCTCTGTACTTCTCCGCCAGCATCCTCAAAGCAAATACTGCAATTGATGTACTCTTTCTAGGCATGAAACCATATTGCTTCTTACAAAGTTTATGTATGTGTGTATAAAGCAAAAGTAGGGAGCCCCTCCCCCTCAACCCCTTCTCATCTTACACAGCTACCCTTCCTCTACTCTTTTTACGCACACGCGCGCACACAACGGAAACACTGTTTTATCGGAAAAATAAACAAAAAATCTCTGACACTTGATTGAGCGACACACTATTGGAATCACTGCTGTAAAGTAAAAATAAAAAGAATTAACCTGCACTTTACCTTTAAAAAGAATTGCGTCAGAGCAGTGTTTCTGTGTAGAGCAGAGAGAAAGTGTGTGTGTGTCAGTGAAGGCAAAAGTAGGAGGGGTCTCTCTGTGTGTGTGTGTGTGTGTGTGTGTGTGTGTGTGTTTGCACAGTGTTCAATTACGTGCGCGCACACAGACACAAAGAACAGGATGATCCAGAAAGGGAAAATGGATCTTTAAGCTCTCTTATAAGACTTGCTTTTGCTTTACACATGTGCACACACGTATGTTATAATGAACAGTACACGCGTGTTGTACACACACGCATATAAACACAAAATAAAATATGTTTTACGCATACACATGTGGTCACAGTGTTATAGTAAACGGTACACGCGTACACGGATGTTGATCAGTAAGAGCACCCAGCAGGGGAGATAATTACCCACAATTCCGCAGCACAAGAGAGAGAAAAACCATTGGCTCAGTTCTGATCACGTGACGCTCTGCGTTAAAACAAGAAGCATGCGTGATACATGATACTTGTTACTTGTAAACCAAGATTTGTTCATTTTCCAAGTCAAAATTTATTAAAAATCTTTGCTCGTCTTGCAGAACACTTACAAACTGCGTTACTCGCAATTCGAGGTTTCACTGTATATTTGACGTCCCCAGCATTGCTTTACAGTGTAGAAAGAAATAAGGCAACACCATGGAGTTAAAAAGTTATCTGAACTTTTAAGTGGTAGTGTACTATATCTGTTTTACTAAACATGAACATAGCTTTGGTTAAACACATCAGGAATGCAGGTTGAATAAACGCTCATGCTGTGCACCCCAGAGCTCGGCTGTACTACATGGAATTTCGTGGCTAAGAGTGTGGAGTGTAATTGTTCGGTCATGCCATATTAAAGTATTCTGAGAAGGTTTCATGCTGTCACATTGAGTTTGGTGCAGCTATAGCATTCATTTAAAGTGACTGATACTTATATAATGATACTTATACCCTGAGAGCTCAATACACAGCACACACATTAGTCGGCACCCAGCTAGAAGATTTAATATTACAATATTTTAATAGTGTTCTTTGCTATGCTTTCTATCACACTCTCATACATGGCTAATGTCTCCATGGTAAAATGGAGGTGCCTTATATTAGCAGGGTTTACTAAGCCTTGTGCATAACAAATAATCAAATCGGTATAATAACAACAACATGCACCCTATCAGACTTGTTTTTATATCTTTGTTTCTACAAGTCCATTTTAGGATATATTCCTCACTGGCCCTGTGAACACTAAAACGTGCACAAAAATGGTTATCTTGAGACAAAAGAGGCAAAATGCAATACAGGCTTCTTTTATTAAGCTAATAATTCAACATCGTAACACAAAAGCTGCTTTAGTTTTGCAGTTTAATTTTAGAGAACCAGTTTTTTAACAACATAAAGCTTAGAGTGTGATTCTCTAAAATGTCAGTGTACAATCTAAGACTTGCAGCACACGTCAGATATCACCCTCACATTACAGACACCGTGTCAATAACTATACAACTGTCATTTTGGGAACCAAAGAATGATCTGCAGACCTCGATTTGTTCTCCTTGTCTGAGGCATGATGAGATCACTGAGGCCGCTGAGGGCTTAGGTTGCTTCCCCCTACCCCTCTCTTTTCTGTGTGGGGTGCATGGATTGATACCCCCAGCTGGAAGCGCTGCCCCACACTGATACTTTTTATGACCTTCCAGTACAACTAGAGTAACAGCAGTGGGCACTTTGGTGCCATGTGTTGGCCTCTTTATTATTTCATGCAGGGTATTATTTACAAAGAGTTTTGGCATTTTCCACTGGTACCGCATATTGTAATACCTCTGACTTATGAACTTGGTTAATAAAATGTCTCTCCCCAATATCTTTTGTTTCTTGGAGCCCTAAACTAGCAGTGCAAAACGCTTACAGGTTGCTAATTAGTTTTTTTTAAACGTTTGCATTTTTTATTTACTTCAGAGCTAGGATATTTAGTCATTGCCCAATGGGACAGAATTTTCGTAAAGTATGGTATATAAGTATATTTTGGGTATGTGCGTGTTTGTGTGCAGTGATTGGAGAACCCGTCAGCCTGGAGTGGTATAACCCCCAAGGCGAGCGCATGCTGCCCTCCCCACGTGTCTCTCTGCACAATGAGGGAGTGCGCTCCAGACTCACCCTCTACAATGCCAACGTAGAGGACGCAGGCATCTACCGCTGCCAAGCCACTGATTCACAGGGACAGACACGGGAGGCCACAGTGGTGCTGGAGATTTACCGTGAGTTCAGACAAATACACACATGCTACGTGCACACACACATACACACACACACACGGATGTTTGATCCTCATAGATTTCACAGCATTTTTACCATGTTGCAAATGCCAGGAGTCGAGTTCATATTTATTTTTACAATCTACCCATGCAGTTGATTTGAACACTTTATTTTCAGTGTTTAATGAGCACTATTATTGCTTGGCAGGAGAAGGATGTCTATTTTTCAGGTAGCTTGGCCCACGCTAAAGAGAAACTTAATAATAGGCCAGGCTAAATCCTGCTTAAATCCTGTGGGTAGGAGCTCTGTGTCATGTCAGACTGGGCTTTTGTGGACCAAAAGAATGTTGTATATTTATTCATTCATTCATTCATTCATTCATTCATTCATATTTTATACTGCTTATCCTGTACATAGTTGTGGAAAGCCTGGAGCCTATCGCAGGAGACTTTAGGCAGGGGTAGGATACACCCTGGACATGGTGCCAACCCATCGCAGTATATAAACACACGCACACACAAACGCTCTAGGCAATTTGGAATCGCCAATTAGCCTAATTCACACACAGACACATACACAGGATTTTCTTTTAGGGACATAATAAAGACACATTAATATCCAGACCGTGCTGATGTTAAATATATATTGTTATTTTACATGAAAGATATTGGCGTTTCAGCTGCATGAGGTCTGATCAATACATCTGATATATATATATATATATCTATATATATATATATATATATAGATAGATAGATAGATAGATAGATAGATAGATAGATATCAAAGAGTTGATATTTATTAATAAGGTATACACTTTTAAAAGCAAAGCAATTGTTACATTACTCCTGACATTGACATGACACGATTCACATTACATATTTATTTTATTTATTTATTTATTTAATTAATTAATTATTTATTTCTAGTTAGTTAGTTAATTGGTTGGTTGGTTGGTTAGTTATGTTAGCTAGTTAGCTAGTTAGTTAGTTAGTTAGTTAGTTTAGGGTGATTTAGAATTTAGAGTTAGAAGGGATTTCTGCATTCTACATAGAAAGTACAGCTAATGCCATTTACCCCTTTTTCATATGAATTATGACTTTTCCTAATGCAACATTTTAAAATGTACACATTTGTAAAAAAAAAAAAAAAAAAAAAAAAAAACAGTATTATTTTTATAGTAATTTTGTTTTTGTCAGTGATTATGTTTTAGTTTTTGGACTTTTTATATTTAAGCATAATTTTAACACACCTAAAGTAATACCAGAATGGAGTTTCAGAAAACAGCAGTTCATGTAACGCTGTTGGAACCAGTTTTGCAGACTCACATCAAACTTAATTCAGGATCATCCAGCCAACGATCCACCTCCAGAAGATTTTATTTCTTTTACTGTACATTAGACACAATTTTCATAAGTGGATGGTGTTACTTGTTTCCTTGAAAACAGCTCACATTTAACTGCAGGCTCCTTGAAAACTGTCCGTTCGTAATGAATAGATAGATTTTATTACAGTAGATATTTATGTTTGTTTTTCTTTCTTTTTGATACATATGAAGGAATAAAAAGACCTGGGATTGGTTAATAGTTTTGTTTTGTACACATCTCAGTTACACTGTTAGTTAAATGACATTTATGTTGACAATTATGACTGTTGCTGTGAACCGCACAACACTAAAATAATAATTGTATAATAGTGTACAGAACATTTGCAGTTGCAGAAGCTACAAAGGTTTTGCTGGGCATCCTTAATGTTACATCATTGCTTATATCACCAATAAGACACACCCATCACTGCCTTGCCGTTTAAATCCTATCTAATTTACATTAATATTTAGGTGGGGACAGACGAATACTTGCATTTCTAAAAAAAAAAAATGTTCCTAAGTTTAAGGTCAAAATCTGCATTATGCATGTACTTCTCACATAATCTGAATAGTATTGAAGTCTGTAGTTACATCTGAGGTATGTATATATATATATATATATATATATAAATAAATAAAAATCAGACATCAATGTCTGAACTGCTGGCAACAAAAGTGAGTACACCCCTAAATGAAAATGCCCAAATTGTGCCCAATTAGCCCTTTCCCCCTCCCGTTGACATGTCACTTAGTGTTACAAGGTCTCAGGTGTCCTTGGGGAGCAGGTGTGTTAAATTTGGTGTTATCGCTCTCACATTCTCATACTGGTCACTAGACGTTCAACATGGCACCTCATGGCAAAGAATTCTCTGAGGATCTGAAAGAAAGGATTATTGATCTACAGTACACAAAGATGGCCTAGGCTATAAGAAGATTGCCCTACCCTTAAACTGAGCTGCAACACAGTGGCTAAGACCATACAGCGGTTTAAAAGGACAGGTTCCACTCAAAACAGGCCCCACCATGGTAGACCAAAGAAGTTGAGTGCACATGCTAAGCGTCATGTCCAGAGGTTGACTTTTGAAAATAGACGCGTGAGTGCTGCCAGCATTGCTGCAGAGGTTGAAGGGATGGGGAGTCAGCCTGTCAGTGCTTAAACCATATGCCGCACACTGCATCAAATTGGTCTGCATGGCTGTAGTCCCAGAAGAAAGCCTCTTCTAAAGATGGTGCACAAGAAAGCCCGCAAACAGTTTGCTGAAGACAAGCAGACTAAGGACATGGAATACTGGAACCACATCCTGTGGTCTGATGGGACCAAGATAAACTTATTTGGTTCAGATGGTGTTAACGTGTGTGGCGGCGACCAGGTGAGGAGTACAAAGACAGATGTGTCTTGTCTACAGTCAAGCATGGTGGTGGGAGTGTCATGGTTTGGGGCTGCATGAGTCCTGCCGGCACTGGGGAACTACAGTTCATTGAGGGAACCATGAATGCCAACATGTAGTGTGCCATACTAAAGAAGAGCATGATCCCCTGCCTTCGGAAACTGGGCCGTAGAGCAGTATTCCAACATGATAATGACCCCAAACACATTTCCAAGACAACCACTGCCTTGCTGAAGAAACTGAGGGTAAAGGTGCTGGACTTGCCAAGCATGTCTCCAGACCTAAACCCTATTGAGCATCTGTGGGGCATCCTCAAACGGAAGGTGGAGAAGCGCAAGGTGTATAACATCCACCAGCTTCACAACGTGATCATGGAGGAGTGAAAGAGGATTCCCGTGGCAACCTGTGAAGCTCTAGTGAACTCCATGCCCAAGAGAGTTAAGGCAGTGCTGGAAAATAATGGTGGCCACACAAAATATTGACACTGGGCACAACACTGGGTGTTCTCACTTTTGTTGCCAGCAGTTCAGACATTAATGGCTGTGTGTTGAGTTATTTTGAGGGGACATCAACATTACACTACATCTTGTGTCGACGTTGTAATCTTAAAGAGATCAGTGACTGCAAAGTGTTGGTAGGGGAGAGTGTAGCCAGACAACACAGAATGATGTTGTGTAAAATAACCCTGGTGGTCAGGGGTAGCTCAGTGGTTAAGGCATTGGACTACGGTTCGGAAGATCCCAGGTTCAAACCCCATAACCACCTAGTTGCCACTGTTGGGCCCTTGAGCAAGGCTTTTAACCCTCAACTGCTCAGATGTGTAGTAAGATAAAAATGTAAGTCGCTCTGGATAAGAGCGTCTGCCAAATGCCTAAATGTAAATGTGAGGAAGGTGAAGAGGACAAAGGCAGAGCGGAGGACAAAGTGGTGGAAGCTAAGAAAGGAAGAATGTTGTGAAGTCTTTGGGGAGGAGTGAGACAGGCTATGGGTGGTCAGGAGGTGCTTTCAGTTGACTGGACAACTACAGCCAATGTGATCAGGGAGACAGGTAGAATGATGGAAATGTACTGACAGATGCCAGGAGGGTGATGGGAAGATGGAAGGAGTACTTTAAGGAGTTGATGAATGAGGAAAACGAAAAAGAAAAAAAAGAGTAGAAGAGGTGACTGTTGTGGAACAGAAAGTAGCAGATATTAGTAGAAGTGAGGTGAGAAGGGCGTTGAAGAGGATGAAGAGTGGAAAGGCTGTTGGTCCTGATGACATACCTGTGGAGGTATGGAAGTGCTTAGGAGAGTTTCTGACTAGTTTGTTTAACAAGATCTTGGAGAGTGAGAGGATTCCAGAGGAATGGAGAAAAAGTGTATTGGTGCCAATTTTTAAGAACAAGGGAGATGTGAAAAGCTGTGGCAATTATAGAGGTATAAAGCTAATGAGCCAGACAATGAAGCTGTGGGAAAGAGTAGTGAAAGCTAGGTTAAGGGCAGAGGTGAGCATTTGTGAGCAGCAATATGGTTTTATGCCTAGAAAGGGTACATCAGATGCAGTATTTGCTTTGAGGATGCTGGCAGAGAAGTACAGAGAAGGTAACAGGGAGTTGCATTGTGTCTTTGTAGATTTAGAGAAAGCGTATGACAGGGCCAAGAGAGGAGCTGTGGTATTGTATGAGAAGGTCTGGAGTGGCAGAGGAGTATGTTACAGGGAGTGGTGCAGGACATGTATGAGAGCTGTAAGACAGTGGTGAGATAGCGGGGCTCTAAGCCCCTTTTTGTTTGCTCTGGTGATGGACAGGATGACAGATGAGGTAAGACAGGAGTCTCCATGGACTATGATGTTTGCAGATGACATTGTGCTTTGTAGCGAGAGCAGGGAACAGGTGGAGGAAAATTTGGAGAGGTGGAGGTATGCTTTGGAAAGCAGAGAAATGAAGGTTAGCCGCAGCAAGACAGAATACATGTGTGTAAATGAGAGGGACCCAAGAGGATCGGTGAGGCTACAGGGAGCAGAGGTAAAGAAGGTGCAGGATTTTAAGTACTTAGGGTCAACGGTCCAGAGCAATGGAGTGTTTTCAAAGGAGGTGAAGAGGCGGGTACAGGCAGGTTGGAATGGGTGGAAAAAAGTGTCATGTGTGTTGTGCGATAAAAGAGTACCAGCAAGAATGAAAGGAAAGGTGTACAGGACAGTGGTGAGACCAGCAATGCTCTACGGCTTAGAGACAGTGGCGCTGAAAAAAAGACAGGAGGCAGAGTTGGAGGTAGCAGAGCTGAAGATGTTGAGGTTCTCTTTGGAAGTGACAAGAATGGATAGGATCAAAAATTAGTTCATCAGAGGGACAACCCACGTTAGGTATTTTGGAGCTAAAGTCAGAGAGGCCAGATTGAGGTGGTTTGGACATGTTCAGAGAAGAGATTGTGAATATATCAGTAGAAGGATGCTGAGGTTTAAACTGCCAGGCAGGAGGTCTAGAGAAAGACCAAAGAGGAGATTTATGGATGCAGTAAGAGAGGACATGAAGTTAGCTGGTGTAAGAGAAGAGGATGCAGAGGATAGGGTTGGATGGAAGCAAATGATTAGCTGTGGCGACCCCTGAAAGGGAACGGCCAAAAGACAAAGAATAAGAAGATCAACATTACACCATTATACAAGCTGTACACTGATTACTTTACATTCTATCAGAGTTTCATATCTTTAGCATCGCCTCTTAAAAAGATATAATAAAATATTTACAGAAATGTGAGGGGTGTACTCACTTTTCTGCGATACTGTATGTGTGTGTACTGTATATATACAGTATATATATATATATATATATATATATATATATATATATATATATATATATATATATATATATATATATATATATAATTTTTTTTGGTTGTTACTCTATTCTTAACCCAGCAGTGACATGCTCTTTTCACCATGACACCCACTAACATGTCAGTGTCTGCTCTGAGAATATCTACCATCCAGATTTTACTATATACATACTGTACAGTACTACATATGACATACACTCCTATATATAAGTATATATATACTTATGTTGAATAATGAAACAAACAAAAATAATTATGAACATAATGATTACCGTTAATCCTTGAATAAAAATATTTTCCAGTCAATGTCTGCCTGAAGTGTCAAACCTGTGGACATATCCAAACATTGAGCATTTCCCTCCTGCCTTTAGTCTTGTCCTCAGTAAGTGAAAAGCATGTTCTATTGGGTTGAGATCAGGTGACTGACTTGGCCAGTGATAAATATCCAATTCCATTCTGTTCTGTTGTTGACGGTTACTGTGGTTGCACCTTGTCCTGAAGTGTCTGTATTTAGTTCATAAAGCCATCTCTTTACTGCAGACTTTGACAATGACACACCTACCTCTTTAAAAATGTTCTTTATTTGCCTAGATGTTGTGAAAGTATTCTTCTTCACCATAAATGGAATTCTGCAGCGTCCACTTTAGTTGTCTTCCATGGTCTTCCAAGTCTTTTGTTGTTGCCAAGCTTGCCAGTTAATTCCAACTGCAATAATCATTGCCTTCCAATGACCAAATATTCCTTCAACCACACAAAAGTTGCAATTAGGTTGACATGTTATGTCCACCAAAAAGTGTGATTGATTCACTACACGCAACCCTTAAAAGCTTTCTATTGAAGATGAATAGATGGCATCCAAAGCCATTGCAAAACATCTTCACAATGAAGCCTACAGTAGAAGGGTGCATTTCATTTGATGATGTTTGACAAAGTGCCTGGTGTAAACCTAAATATAATTTTTCCAGAAATGAGACAGCTGAGGCACATGACAAGTGCAGGAAGTGAAAAAGGATAAATGAAACTGAGAGAAAAAAAGAGACAAAGAAGAGGAGAGAAATGACATGCTGAAGAAATGGGGACAGAAATGAGGAGTCATTACATGGAAGCCCTGGCAGAATGACATTTTCCCAGTGGCTACAGAATGCTTTAAACCAGATGACTGTTATCCAGGTTGAATTTCAATTACGTTCATGTAAAATTGATGCCATCAAGGTAGATGCAGGAGGAAAAAAAAAAAATAGGGATAATGAAAGAATTGTGTAAAATAAAAAGAAAATAGCATAATGTCTAATTCCTAATAATTAATTTGGAGGCATTACAAATATTGATTACTGAATATATTGTAGCGTTTTTACGCCTGAAGAAATGCTGGAGAGACGAGCGAGCTTATTTGCTGCCCAATGCATTGGCTGGGAGTACTTTATTCAGCATACAGCCGGTATGGCATGAGCAGCACCTTCACTCAGGAGCCTACATCTAATTCAGCATCAGCCTGAACTAGAACACATTTCACACGTTACACCCAACACACACACAACAGGGCCGAAGTCACTAACCCAAACACCTTTCCCCATCATGGTGAACACACCGACATTCCCGCAAAGCATGCTGGTCATCAGCCGCCGCCCCGCCCACGCCACACTGCCCCCACCCGAGCTGTGACCGTCCCTGGTCACCATGAAGAACTCCATTTCGGAGGCGTGGAGGCGGTCGGCGCTGGCGGTGGGAACGCCGGCGTCCTTTGGCAGGTGAGGGATGAACACAAACGTAGTCCTGAGGCGGTCCGGCCTCCACAGAGTTCAATGTTTCCCCGGTGTGCGGCTGGCAAGGCGCAAGACGGTCCCGGTGGAGCAAAACTCGTGCCCGCCCCGCCAACCGCACCCGGTAGATGACATCGGAGAGCCGAGCTATTACCGTACAGGGGCCCACCCAGGGAGACACACGCCCGGCCGAGAGCCCCCTCCTTCTCCTTCCGGAGGAACACACCCACACCTGCTCGCCAGCAGCAAAATCTCGCCCCTGGCTGTGAGTGTCCACGCCCATTCGCCCCATAGGTGCCCCCACCCGGAAGTCTTGCAGCGGGGCCCGCGAGCGCTGGGTGGGGCCCTTCTGCCTGGCGATGAGCGGTTCACAGTTCAGCCGTGAGACCGGCGGAGCGACTGCGGGTGACGCTCTGGGTGACGCAGTAAGACGGCTGCATGCTGGCTTGGACGGCTGATCACCACCAGAGGGTCTGGAGGGCTGCACAGGGGAAACGTCCTGCGTCGAGGGTTCTACGTCGGCTACCGGGAGTTTGATTTCCCGGTGTGCTGCTAACCTGTCCGGCTGTGGTTTGGGTCCGAGCAACCTGGCTACCCCGAAGTTACCACGCAGAGTTCCGCTGGACAAGTTCAGCACCGCACCCCATCTATCCAAAATGTCCAACCCCAAAACGCAGTCCTCCTCGACGTCCCCCACAACGAACCCGTGGGAATAAGTTCGTCCACCCACCTGGACTCGCACTGTGCGACACGCCCTTACCTTCACGTAGCCCCCAGCAACGGTGCAGATGCTGAAGGCAGGATCAGGCCGTCCGCAAACACGCTTGCTTTGCCCCAGTACTCCAGAGCGCAGCAGCGAAACAGTGGAGCCGGTGTCCACGAGCGCCCGCAGTAAGACGCCATCCAGCACACAGTCAATGTAAAGCCCAGCGCGGCTTACCACGCGTCCTCCCGGTGCTAGTCTAGCGGCTGCTGGTGTACGCTGTCCCGTGCCTCGGCCTCGCCGCGAAACATCGGAGAGTTGCTCGTTGCCTAGCCGCAACGGGTAGCCCTGTCCCCGGCTAGGTTCACGAACCGAGCGCCACTGAGCTGCGGGCGGTCGCTCGGCTCTTCCGCCGTGATGTACCGCCGATATGGGCTCAGCGCGCTCGGCCTCGCGCAGCGGCAGGTCGCTTTGCCGGCTAACGGCGCGCGGAGCTGTCTCTTGCTCCGGCGCTTGCGCTGCGCCAGCCTCCGTCCCGAGATCCAGCGCCGGGATTTTCACCTCGCCGCTCCGCGTTGGTTGCCGTGGTGTGCTCGCTTTAGCGCCGTCGGGAAAGCGCTTCTTTTTCGCGAGTAGTCGCTCCGCTACTCGGCGGCCCGCTTGGATTTTCAATAGATCTTCCGTTGTGCGCTCAAACCCGTGACTCTCCATCCCTCTTCTGACACCAATGTAGCCTTTTTACGCCTGAAGAAATGCTGGAGAGACGAGCGAGCTTATTTGCTGCCCAATGCATTGGCTGGGAGTACTTTATTCAGCATACAGCCGGTATGGCATGAGCAGCACCTTCACTCAGGAGCCTACATCTAATTCAGCATCAGCCTGAACTAGAACACATTTCACACGTTACACCCAACACACACACAACAGGGCCGAAGTCACTAACCCAAACACCTTTCCCCATCATGGTGAACACACCGACATTCCCGCAAAGCATGCTGGTCATCAGCCGCCGCCCCGCCCACGCCACAATATAATAAATAAATTCATATTGAATAATAAATTCAATAAATAAACAGAACCTCATAGAAGATCTTAAAGACTAAGATAAAACATCACAAAGATTACTTGTTTTAGACGATTGTATTATGTTTATGAATAGGCTGCTTTTCAGAATCCAGAAATATTGTGTAAGTTTATGTTTTTCGTTTTGTAATAGACATTTACTGAGAGTACTTCAGGAAGATATATTTTAAGAAAAGGAAATGTGTAAACAAGCGTGATTCACAGATCAATACTCTGAGATGATGCGTTGATGTGGGACTGATGAAGTTTTTCATTCTCTTTAAGCATTTCTTTTTCTGAGGACGAGAAGCTGATATGTGCTATGGTCTCCCACGCAAACCGAGGGCTCCACTTGTTAGTGTGTGAAAAACTGATTTAATGGAATATCACAACTAATTCTCGCTTGCATAACTGTGAATAATCATAAACAAAGTGCTAACTAGACTCAGTCATCTCTGCTGGAACTGATCCAATAGCAAAAGTAGACATATCTCCTGCTCTTATTTTATATTTTTTATGATTTTTTTTTTATTTTTTATTGATTTAAGTGAAATTTTGTGAAGTAGATAAAATGTTTTAGCTGATGCCCTGCAACAGCCTGGTTCATTCCAGCTTTGTTTCCATCACCACATAACCAGTTTTCCAGGCATGAGATCCAGTCAGGTTAAGTGAGTTTTATCCTATATATAATTTGATCCTATATAAATTGTGGCAATAGATGGTGATATTTTTAATGACTTCATAACATGATACAGACGTTTACATAAACTGCAAAATGTGCAATAAATATACATGTGCAAAATATACTTGTAGTATGCAGGTGTACAATGACCATCAAATGTGTCTGTTATCACTTAAGTGTGTGTGTGTGTGTGTGTGTGTGTGTGTGTGTGTGTGTGTGTGTGTGTGTGTGTGTGTTGAGTAGGGTCTTGATTAATCTATGTGGGTGTTGCGGACAGATGTGTGTTTAGCCGTCCAGCCTCCTGAGGAACGAAGCTGATGGTGGCACAGATTCTCCCATACCATATGCCAGATAGCAGAAAGGTGAAGAGTTCTTTAGAGGGTTGTGAGGCTCATGCACGATACTAGTGGCCTTGTAGATGCGGCATTTGTGGTGGAAGGTCTCATTGGTGTAAACTGAGACCAAAAATCTTTTTAGCTGTCCTTAAAATCTGCTTTCGGTTCTTGCTGTCTAAGATGGTGCAGGTGCCCTAACAAACAGTGCAACATTGGGTCAGGGTGCTCTTTATTGTCTCCTGGTTAAAGGTGGTGAAAATGAAAGTAGGTAGACTTACTCCTCTGCAGAAACTTAGAATGCTTAGAATGCTTAGGGCTTTCTTCTTCCCAGATTAGCAAATGGTGTTAAGGTTCCAGGTTGGGTCATCGGTTTAGGATTTTGTAGCTTTTTACTTTTACCTACTCTACTTTTATGCCATTGACGTATAATGGAAAATGAACATTAGTAAGTCAGCAATGATCAAATATGAATTTTATATACAAAGACAATGCAATAAGATGGTTTGGTGTCTTGTACAAGGATGAACAGACTAGCATAGACACATTACATTAAAAATTTTCATTCTTTTCAGTAAAAGAACAAATACAGTATTTTGTGGTAAAATATCAAATAATATGATATATTGGTCTGTGATTTCCTTTCTTCCCAGAAAAACTAACATTCAGGGATGCGCCGTCACCGCAGGAGTTTCGGCAGGGTGAAGTGGCTGAGGTGCTGTGTGATGTCACCAGCTCCCCTGTGCCTGTGGTTGCATGGTACTACAACAATATGGAGATTACTGAGGACACTGACAGTGAGTTGCTGGTTAATGGGTTGCCATGAATGCCTTTTACATCAAAAAAAGTTTCAGGAGCAAACAATTTCTGCAGTGGAATAATTAAGTTTTGAAAGTTCAAAAAGTTATATATTAAAATGCCAGAAATAAAGACTCAAGACAAGTTTTGTTATTCTGCTAATAAGACTAACTCCGAAATTCAAAGCAGACTATTTTTAGATTTTAAAATTAAATGGCTTTGATGCAATGTTTTATTTCTGCTTTTAGAAATTATGCCATTGACATGACTGTAGTGTAATTAAATGCCATTCTTAGCTGTAAATATAGCTTAGCATTTGATTTTTTAATTAGGGTTTTAAAATTAATTTTCCATGGCTTCCTTTATAGAGTTTCAACTCCTACCAAATAACAACCTACAAGTCCAGAGAGTGACTAAGGCAGATGAGGGTGTGTACCGCTGTGAAGCTCGAGTGGAGGCCAGGGGTGAGATTGACTTCAGAGATATCAACCTGGTTGTCAACGGTGAGTGTTTCTATCAAAGACAAAGTGCTATAATGGCTGTGCATTGAAAGCTCATAGTGATGCCTGGTCAAAGAGAATCAGCAAAAGTGCTCGTTTCTGGTTTGCCTAGAGCACAAAAAAGGAGGAGAAAAAAGTCACAAAATTGTAGTTTTCTTTCTTTCTTGGTGTTTTCAACTTTTTTAAAAACATTTTATGGTGTACAGTTGTACTTTTACTACTTAAAATTGGTTGCAAACATTATAAATATTATTTTAATTCTAACTGAATTATTCAATACACAATGGAATCAATGCTATTACTCAGTGCTGATTTCGCTTTTCTTTATTAAAATTGCCCTGTATAAAGGACCATGGCTTAATAGCTATTAGCCATCATGATAATGATTCTGGTGTTTTTGCTGAAGATGAGCAGCGATGATATGGAGAGATTAAGCATGATATTTTATGTCTGATGTGATGAGGGTGAGCATAGGCCAGAGTCTCTATAGCACCCTGCTGAAATCACTCCCACTGATCTAATAAGGTTGCTCAATGAGGCATGGCTGATAATCTGGCAGACATGACAACGCACATCAGAGGCCACCCTAAAACAAATGAAGCAACCAGACTTACAGCCACCACCACTGCACAACATATAAACATATTAGTGTGTCTGCTTTTCAATTTGCATCAGTTTGAGGCATAAGAAATATACTCAGAAAAACATAACTACTATTATTGTTTTGCCTTTTGGATTAATATCGGTTAAATATTTTGTTTTTTTCCCCTTATTATTCACAAACATTAAGCACAAACCTGTAAATTAATCTGTTTTTATGGCTAGCAGATCAGTGCTAAATAGGCAAACTTTCTTGGTTGTTTAAGCTTCAGCCAGATGCTTCACAGGCCTGGTTTGATGTCTTTATTTCCAATTATGTTTCGTATTAGCAATGCTATTCCAGTTGGGTCCCTGCATTTAAGAATGAGTTCAATTAGATTATAGCCTTTGGAAAATGACTATTGATTGGCAAGAAAGTCAATGATAATCTGGTTGGACGTTTGAATGACTGACTACCAAATCCAGTGTGGAGCGTGTTTTATTTACATGTCTCAGCATTTGCTGTGTGTCTCTATGTGGAGAAAATTCTAACAAGAATTCAAAGTCTGTATTTTAGTAGCCATCATTAATTTCCTTATACTGTACCTTTTAAATGGTTTAACTTTTAAAAACAATTTTTGGTGCCACAGTTCTTCAAATATTTCCTAACACTCTCCATAATATACAATAAAAAAAAAAACAAGGCATTGTGGTTTGCTGGTTAGCACTGCTGCCTCACAAATAAAGGGATACATGTGCTTTATGGGTTTTCCCCTTAGAACAAAAAACGTTTTTTCCAAATTGCCCATAGTGTGTGAGTGTATTTGTACTTGACACCCACTTTTGTTTCGGTTTTCTGATATATTTTTGTGGATGTTAACCAGTGTAACCCTCTAATCTTTTTACTAAGAGCAGTAAGTTCTGGTATTTTGTGTGGTATTTGAAGGTTTTAATTAATTTTGATTAATTTAACACTTCCTGGGGAAAAAAACATTCTACTGTCTTTAAAATGCCTTTCACTTTGATTATATCACGGTTTCACTGTGGAATGTTTTCTGTATGCACCATTTCATTTTCCTTTAAAATTGCATTAATACATTAAAAAATTGCACTTTGTTAAGTCTTCTCCAGAAACTCATACAGTAAGTCAAAAACTCAAAGACTCGGGTTAAGGTTGGAATTTTGGGGTTGGCCAATTTCTGTTTGAAAATAATTTTTATGCTCCCAGAACTACCCTTTCACAATTGGAGCCTGATAAATCTTAGCCTTGTCACCCTTGAAAGAAAAAATGCAATGACAGTATGACCTGATAATTTTGTACATTGGGGTAGTCATCTGACTTTGTTTTACTGCTAAATAACCTTGCTGAGCTTAGACCTGAGACCTAAAGCAACCCCAGAATATAACACTGCCACCAAAGGCTTGTAGAGTGGGCACTATGCATGATGGATATGTCACTTTAGGTGTGTTCATTCTTACACTGATGTACGCATTGCTCTGGTATAGGGTTATACTGGACTCATCATATACCATGCCCTTAAGTCTTTCTGTTTGATAAGCCTCAATAAGAAGAGTGTTGTTATCTTTTTGAGAGTTCATTGCTATTCTTACAGGTTTAAATATTCATTAGACAGTTCTTAACCTAATTTTAGTAATTTCAGCAAACTCATGAATTTTTTGCTTGATGCAAGCCTATTATTTGACCCTTTTAAAACAGTGTACTTTTTTCTACAACCACAGGATATGTATTCCAACATGATTGTTTATCCTCAAAGCCCAAGCGGCACAGATCTGTGTCATCAACACATCGATTAAAAAAAAGATATGTGTGCTTCCATGGACTATGGTGTGGACTATGGTATTGCCGGTTTGTGATTATGGGGAGGTTTCAGACATCAAACTGTGCATTACTTTTATAATGCATAAATTTTACCACTACCAGAATATGGGAATGATGTCGTAAAAATGTAAAACTTTCAAAATAACCATTTTTTTATTAGCATTATTTGTATTATTATTTGTTCATAGAAACAACTGTAAAGAACCGCAAAAAAAAAAATTAGATTGCAGTTTATACCACAAGGTTAAACTATCCAAGTGTGTGTGTGTGTGTGTGTGTGTGTGTGTGTTTGTGCGTGTGTGTGTGTGCCTCTGTGTGTGTAATGTTGTATCAACTGTCTGATTTACATTGTCTAAGTAGTCTATTAGTATTGAAGTGGGGTGACATAAACAGTGTACACACATAGAACCAACACATTGTGCAGTGTTTGCTCTTCTGAGAAGACAGATTTGATTATAAGAGGAATAATTGAACATCAGCTGTAATGGTGACGGCCCCCATCACAGCTTACATTGCCGTCAGCTAATCTGCAATCACTGCTCTTTCAAAACCCCCGTCACAGAAATTCTTCTTATCATTCTGCAGCCTACCTCCCACAATTTCCTTCTAAACTTCTCACCCACAATCATACATCACCAACTGATTGCATTCTCTATCATATAATAACTGCAGGAAGATCTGTGAATTAATTCAAACTAGACCGTCAGTAGTTTGGGGATTTCTGAAGAATGACCCATTATGTGTGTTCTGTTGAACAAATAGTGTGTGCATTTCTGGTGCCTATTAGAGGGGCGAGAGAGATGTTTTAGTAGATCTAATATGCTGCCAAGCCAGCCTGAAACTGACCATGAATAAAACATCCCCTTAATTTAATCTTTTTACTCTAGCTCATACTCCATTAAATTATGTTATGTCTTAAATAGAGCATAATTCAAAATGACACCCATTTTAGATGGCAGAGTCTCATCCATTTGTCAACCCAAAACAACTGGAGTAAGGAAACAAAGCAGATAAGTATGTGCATTGTCAAATATCAGAATAAGCTGAATTTTTTTGCTTTGCTAAGAAAACAATAGTGTTCCACTAAAGCACAAATTAGTATTTTTTTATGTGGTTTGTATGCATTGTATATTTTCCTTTGGACTCCCAGGAACGCTGGCGTCCCAGGAACTTATTTAATGTCCCAAACAGGTGGTCAGGACTGTATATGGGATGTGGTAATAGCTGCTAGCAACATTTAAATGTTTGACTGTGACTAAGAGACTCATCACCATACATCTTTATTCATGTGAAAGTCCCACTATGACTTGAACACATCTTATAGCTATATTAAAAGTATTTAGGGAAGTATTGATAAAAGTTAAAGAAATCTTGTGCTTAAATCATTAAAAAAAATTCTTATGCACAGATTACTTTAAATATTGGAAAGTGAAGGTAATTTATAAGATGTAGATTCTCTTAGGTTATCTGGCTGACCAGCCACTTTTTTATTTTCTTTCTTTACCTTTCGCAATATAATAAACTGAACTGTATAGGAGATATTAATTTCAACTGATTGTGTTTATTTATTTCATAATTGTTATTTATACCTCAAGGCTAATAATACATAAATGAAATATGATAACTTCCCTGCAGGAAATTCTGCTTGTCTAAATGATCTGGCAATGTTAATTTGGGAACGTTATAGACTTTGGGATCCCATTGTTCTTAGGTTGGTTTTAAAAGATTTAAAGAATTAATTTGATCAAATAATGTTGGTCATAAGATGTTGGAATAATATTAAACGACCCCAACAAAATGTTGCAAACACGATTTCAAAATAATACTTATTTTAGTGTTTTGAGTGGATAATATCATTACTAGTTGAAACTATATGATAAAATCATACAGCATAGGATTCTAGTTTTGTTGTATGTGAGCATCTGTTTTACACATGTATCTGTGGTGAATTCAAGTATATATGAATATAATATAATATAATATAATATAATATAATATAATATAATGTGCAAAAACATATTCCTCTTTAGTGCAAATTTTGTTATATATATATATATATATATATATATATATATATATATATATATATATATATATATATATATTTAAACTGGCTGCATTATTATGTAATGTAACATAAACATTATGTAATGTAATGTAACATAAACATTATGTAATGTAATGTAACATTAACAAATAAATAACACAAGGATATTTGCATGCTTGTAAATAAATAATACATGACTATTTCAAAGGCATCTTTGCTTATTTTATGTTATTTTTGTATGCATCTAGACTTTTGCACAGTACTGTAGGTAAAAACTGTACTGTTATGTATTTATTCATTTTTAAATAGTGTTAATAGTGAATGCTTTTTACATAATAATGAGACATTGCAAACATATACGTTTAAATTTATTAAACAATGTGGTGTCTAAGACGTTTGCACAAGTACTGTACATATTATTTTATATATATATGAGTGACTTTTATTCGACCCACTGAACAGTTAAAAAAAAAAATTACGATCATATTAGTAAATATGAACATTCTTTGTCAGGAATGACAGGCATCATATTTATTTAAAAGCAACTTCTTTCTCCAATAGTTCCTCCGGTGTTGTCCGTGCCACAGCAATCCTTCAACGCAACAGCTGACTACGGTGAATCCGTGACATTCACCTGCAGGGCTTATGGCTCTCCTGAACCTGATGTTACCTGGCACAGGTATAATTCACTCACACACACCTAGTTATTTCTTATAACACCTTGTATGGTGTGACTTTGGTGCTGTAATAATAACAAACAGTAAACGGTAAGAAGGTGAAAGACACCCCATCTTCGAAATCCAATTTCAAAATCCAATTTTTCAAAATATAAAGACTTTCACTCCGCACTAAAATCTCTATGACAAATAAAGTCTTAACTTACTGTAACTGGCTCTTAAAAACAGTGTGAAAACTAACAAAGAAATGAAAGGGTTTGCCCTAATCAATGTCTACCTTTTCTCATATGCTGCAATTAGAAAAGTGTGGCCTTTGCTAAGAGCCATTGTTTTTTTTTTTTTTTTCAAATTCTAATGTTCTGTTAAAGAGTATAAAACAGATGAATTTGCACTAAAAGGTTTTATGATTTAGACATATTTTTAACAGGTGAAAGTTTTGTCATATAATAGCACCACAGGAAGTCTGAGGAAAAGAATTGAGTAGTCACAGGAAGAGGTCTATAATGACACATTTTGATTTCAAGTGGACACTTTCCACCTCTAATGTGTGGGCTTTGAGTGACAGGCGACCCAACATGTTGATTACAGGCCCTCAATCACTGTAATTACCTCTACTGAGATTGGCAAGAGAAGGAGATAAGTATGGTTGGTGCCAAGAACTAGTGTATGCTGACCTTTTATGACTGCGTCTAACCAAACGCTAAAGAAGACACTGAGACAGCACAGGGCAATTAAAGTACTCCTGCTGACACTTGCACTTTAATTGTATTTCTAGTTGCATTTATTTATTAAATTATTCTTGTTTATAATTGGGAATTGAATGAAAAGTGAGTCATTTGTTTTTGTTATGCTGTTACAGGGTTACTTGTTTTCAAGTTTGTTTGTTTGTTTGTTTTTACAATAATGACTTAGGTCATCATTACCATGACCACAGTGTTTTAACTTAATGCCTCAGATTAGAAATCTCTACATTTCTTGAGATTGTGAAAACAGGATATGTGACTGTCTGATTAAGACTAGTTCAATCAAATATTACATCAATTGAAATGCAGAATCATGCAATTCAATAACAGAACAGTTGCCAAACATAACTAATATTTCTGTATTCTCATAGTATTACTCTTCTTGATTGGCTCATATATGCTCCTTTGCTTTAAAAAAGATTAAATTTTTATTCGATCCACACCCAGCATTATCATAATTTAAACTCCTGATGTGGTCTTCTATTCCAATGTGCAGTGAAATGATTGAATAAAACTGAGATGTTCTGTGACATAGTTTGTTTTGTCTGTGTTTTTCTCTGGTTTGACTTGCTTATTATGTCTCCTTTAAGGGTTATTTTTCTTTTTGTTGATGTTTTTGTTTGTGCTTTTGCATTTCGCACAATAATGTTTCTGTATCTGGCTGAGCCGTGTTTGTCATGTTATGTCTGGTAGGAAGGGAGTTGAACTCCAGGAGTCAGAGCAGTATGTAATGCGAGCCCGCGGCACCACGCTTACTATTCGCAACATTAAGCAGGACGATGGTGGCTCCTACACCTGCAAGGCCTCCAACAAGGCTGGTGATGTACAGAGGGAGATTTTTCTTAAAGTATTTGGTAAGAACCTTTTCCCCCACTTACATAACTTGTGTATATGCTAATGGAGTTTATTGTTAAAATACAATTTATCCATATAATCTCTCAAGCATTTGCGAATAGATATAATGCCGCCTACATTTAAATTTATGAGAATAAAAAGGAATTATTTTGCATTATTTAAATTTCAGGTTGATTTTTCATATCAGGGACAAGTTGAGAATACAGTAAAAGCAGCATACAGTCAGGTCAAGACCTATTTTCTTTCAGTGGTGGCAGATTTCACTTTCATTACTGAATTATTATTGTACATCATAACAGTCAGTGCATAAACTGATCATAGATCAGAGCTATGTAACACAGAGTGACATATTTCACCACTCACAATCATAATTTGACAGGATGTATTATATATTGACAGGAAATCGTACATGATAATGGAATATATTTACTAAAATTGTGTTATATTTGAACCATATAAATTTAAAAATGTGGAAAAATTAAAGTCTTTGTTTGATGTCTACATCTGTCCTTCTATTTTACACTGGTATGCTTTTGATTGGTTCTGCTTAGTCAAATTCGGTAAATGGTAATTCAGCTGCTTGGGCTTTGGTGCAACAAATTTAACATAATTTTAGTAGAAAGCCATGGCAGGTACAAACAACTAATGCATACAAACTTAATTCACATTTAAATAGACCAAATACCACTGTATACATTTATGGGAAACATTAAAAAGTCTATATCTTTGTTTGATAACATTTTGCTACCTGAGGAAAAGACTTGCAACACTGGCTGATACAAAAATGTCCCTAATCCCTCTTATTAACATGTCAGATTAGAGAAATTGTACTTAGGTAAGTTGACTTTGCCCAGCATTAGTCAACATTATTAGTCAGCATTATCCATGAAGAAATCCTCTTAGAAAAAAAAAGAGCTAAATTATCTACTGGGCTGGTATAAATTTTAAAGACATACTGTAACATTAGGCTTCTTTAAAACTATGTCACTTGATGCAAACTTTAATTTTCTAGCAGGTGATGGACTCAAACATAAGGCCAATTTTCATTCAATTTAGGGGACAATAAAGCTTATGCTTGCTTGTTATACTGTGCATCTGATTGTGTAGTTACAGTAAATGTGTAGTTTAGCATTTGTGTACAGTATATAACACATTGCAGGTTATATTAAAAAATATTAGTTTCAGGAATGGTATAGCAAAAATACTTCTTGCTGCTAAAAAAAGATGTTACTGTTTTGTTTTGTTTTTTTCAGTTTCCACGTCCACCCACTTCCATCCCTCCAGTTTTCCTTCCATGAATAGGTTCATAAAATAATTTAAGAAAATGGGTGACACACTCTTTATGGCCAAGAATTTCAATTTAGTTTTTCATGAAGCTGTCAGCATCCTTTCAGATTATTCAGATAGCACCTTGTCAGCTCATGTAAATGTATGGAGATTTATTCTGTAGTCATCAGAATTCTTTCTATGTGCAAGGGCATTCTTTAGAGAGTCTATGATGCCCAGTTATTGCTTGGAAAGTTAGTTTGCAAAGGTTGATGGGAAATGTAGTTGTACCTCAATAAATATTAAGTCTGTTCCACTTCTCTATAGAAATAAGACCTATTTCTCTTTCTGCGTAAAAGTCTTATATTCTAGTTCTTTGGACATGATCTATGTATTCTCTTAAAAGTGTTCTTTTAAGCATCAAATGAGCTGATGAGCTTAATTATATATCATGCCATTGAACAGGCAATACTTTCCTAACTGACAATACTTTGTATAGCACAGCAGTGCAGCCTTATATTTGATCATATTACATTGAGCGGAAAGGTGTAACTCTACAGTATAGATCATCAGTCTCACATACACAAAAAACAAATCTTCATACTCTACAGTATATAATATATGACAATGCTTTTCTTATTTCTGACAATTATGTTTGCACTAAGATACAAATCCCACTTTAAATATATTACATGGTATATATTGTTATAATAATTATATTTTACTGCAGTTATTATTTGTTTACGAATTTTGTTGTATCACTACAATGATTTAATTCAATTGTATCTCTATATTTTTATTTGCTCAAAGACCTTTTAGGTATAGTTTTCTTTCTATTTAGTACTGCCAGATTTGACTTATTTTTTCAGGCATTTATTTTTCTGATCTCATTGTGTAATTAGTTTCGCACACTAATGAACCATGTCTAAATTGCAAACATACACAGTTTAAGTGATTTATCTTTGTATTGTCACCAGCAGGATTGCTTTGTTGGAGTAATTTATTTTAAACTTGTCAGCAGACATATTAAATACAGAATTGCTCAGTATTGCTGTTTCAGATGAACTGATGCACTGTGAGCGGCCACACATTTAAATCCTTGTCTGTTTTATGATATTACTATGTGACCTGTGGAACAAAAGCTCTTATGTACAGTATATTTATTGACATAAGCATAACAGTGCAGCCTTATTTTTCACCATATTACCTATGATTTATACATGTAGAAAAGGGTGTAACTCTATAGATCATCAGTCCCACACACACAAAAAAGAAAATCTTCACACAGTATATAATATAGTCACAATTAATTGTGTTTGTGTGTGCATGTGTATTCAAGCATGCATGGTGCCTGCATTGCAAATGTCCATATTTTTTGTAGTATCATACATTATTTTTATATCATATTGTTAACTTAGTGAAGTTTGATGGCTTATTTTGAACATGTTTTTTACTATACATTATGACCTCTTTTTCTGCTTAAAGTCCAACCACACATCACTAAGCTAAGGAATGTAACCGCTGTGGAGGGCAGTGCTGCTATGATTTCTTGTAAAGCTGAGGGTGAACCCCTGCCTGAGATCTCCTGGAGAAGAGCAAGCGATGGACAAAGCTTCTTGTATGGACAAAAGGTACAACTCTAGACAAGTACAGGTACAGCTGGACCTTGCACTGGGTAAGCAGTAATTAGTTTTGAATAGGAACTTAATATGACCACCAAAAAACTGATGTAATCTGCCTTGATATAAATGTGCGATATACAAACATGCGAAAAGATGAATCATGATCTATTCGTTGTGTCAGATATGTTTGCTGTGCCAGTGTCTGTGCATATTTAAATATAGCTCTCCAGTGGTGTAGCTCTCCAGTGGTGAGAAAGCCTGGCAATTGATTGATGCACTCGTTCATTGTCTGTAGTTTGTGGTTAAGTATTTGAAATACAGCTGTTACAGCTCAGAAGCTGACATGAAATTATGATGCTACCAGAACTGCATGGCACTACTGTAAGATAAAAGTTCAGTTTCTACCTCCAGGTTCTCTGTCTGCACTGAATAAAAATGGATGCTGCACAATAGTTAATTCAACAGGGACGCCCAGTCCTGTAACACGAACAGAAGAGGAGCTGTCAAAAAGCATTAGAATACTATAAAAGCACAGTTGTTAGGCAGCAACAATTGAGGTAAATGGAGTTGCTCTTCGACGAAGCTGTCTGCAGATCTTTGACAGGAGCGTTATGAAAGACCCTGCCACCATGCTTAATCTAGCAGCCACTGCTCAGCAAGCAATTTAAATGGCCTGTCTGATGGAAAAGGTAAAGAGTAATCAAGGAGGGATATGTAGCAAGAAGAAGCACATTGAGTTTCTCAGTGGTGGTATAGCAAAAATCACAATGTAGAAATAGTGCAGTTAGGAATTAGAAGAAATACTGAAGAGTACAGTATTTTAGCATTTGAGACCTAAACCCTTATGTAAGTGGTCTTACATTTTACTAAAGTTTAATAGTGAAACAAACTGCCATGTTAACACTTCAGCAGTCTTGCAACACGTTTATAATAGTAATAGTTAACAGAGCAATGTAAGCACAAAATAAAAGTGAAAGACAAAGCAGTCCTCTCTGTGTAACTTCTCATAATGAATACAATAACATGATCGCTGTAGTCAAACACACAACACCAGGACAGGCAAATTTGCTATAGCTAGTCAAGCACAGTCATATCGTGGTCAGCAAACCATGATAGTTAGTGGTAGTTTTGGGGCTGTGAGCAGGTGCCTGTCCGAAAAGGAAATCAGCAACTCCTCATACATAATAGACAGATAGAAGCATATAGTGTTCTAAAATCGCCTGGTTGCCTTTGGTATTGATGAAACACAGTGTACCAACACCAGCAGACATGGGCATGTTGTGCCACTGAGCAATGGTCCATTTCTTTTTACCCTCACTCAGGTAAGACACTTCAGACTGTGGTTCAGGAGTGGCTTGATACTAGAATTCAACACTTGCAGCCCATTCCCATCCATATGTGGTATCTCCTGATGCACTGAGTTTAGCTTCCACTCCTTGTGAAGTTTTTAAATCAGGTTTGCTAAATTCTTCTTACAACTGCAGTCATCCTTGTTTCCTTCCGCACTTTCTCTTCCATTTAACTTTCAATAAATATGCTTTGATACAGCACTCTGTGTGCAGTCAGCCCTTTCAGGGATGACCTTCTGTGACTTACCCTTCTTGTGGAGGGTGTTAATGATCATCTTCTGGACAACAATTCAAGTCAGCAGTTTTTCTCTTGATTGTGGTTGCATGTACTGAAACAGACTGGAAGATACATTGTATTTATTCTGTAGAAATAGTAAGTTATTTAATCTTAAAATTACATTTTATCGAAATTATGATATATTATATATTTTATAAAAAAAATTCTTGAGCTATAAGCCATTATTGAAAAAAAAAACAAATTCTTACTGTATATTTGGTCTAGAATATGAGTTTTCACTTTTTTTACTTGCATTATGATAAAAACTTTTCCACAGTACCCCCCCCCCCACATTTTTCATATGTAAATGCCAAGACTATAAATTTTTGCATAATTCTTTTCATTTAATTTCCCTTTATCTAGTTTTTGACAAAGTTCTAATAACAATTTAGATCAAACTTATCCTGAAGTAGGAATAGTTTTAAAGGATTTGCCAACTTCATAGCCGGCTGTATTTCACACAATTCTGCTAAGAAACAGCATTTTACTTTTCGAAAAAAATCTCTGTGAAGATCTAAGCATACTCTCTGACATTAATGCACATTCTTTTAACTTCACTTTAGGCTGTTGCTAAAAATCTAAAAAAAAAAGTCCTTGATAGTATTTAATCCAGTCTATAAAATTTTACTGCCTCTTTATGTGTTTTTTTTAATACAGTATATAAAATTGTGTATTCAGAGATGATTTTGCTAAATAGTTCTACTACTTAGCCTTTTGTATTTAATATTTAAACTCAGTTAAATATTATACTAATATAAAGTGCCATGTGTTTGTGTTCTCAGAGTCCAGATGAGCGTGTGGAGGTGCGTGGGCATCATGGTGAGTCCATGCTGACCATCGTGGGAGTGGGACTGTCAGACTGGGGCCGTTTTGACTGTGAAGCTCTCAGCAGAATTGGAGGACATCAGAAGAGCATGTTCCTGGATATCGAGTGTGAGTGTATATTACTCACAGAATCCCCACACAAATACACACTGCCATAAATGTGTATTCCAGACACATGTACACACATGACAACCCTTAATCACACACCAGCAGGAGATGAGAATCTGGGAAAAATTCCCGTCCCTCCTCCAGCCCATGCTGTTGTAAAAAGTACCATGTGCTACATGCCTTTTCAAATTGGAGTGATTTTAGTAAGTCCATAATACGTTTAAAAGATTGAAGACATTTAACCAATCACTGGGGCTTCATCTGTTCTGAAGGGCTTCATCAGTTTTATGGATGAGTGATGAAACATCTTTAAAATTATAACACAAGTCTGAATTATTGCAGCTACATATTCAAAAATGACCCAGGTGCAAGAAAATCTCCAGAGATAATGTTAAGTATCTATCTCCTCTTCACTGTGGGCACAGTTTGATGATGTGGCTCTATGTTATCAATAAAGTGAGAGCAGATTATCCAGCAGGGTGACACTGGTACATGGTGAGAGCAATGGGAGGTGGGTGGTTTAGTTGCAACTGGGAATGTTTTCTAAATGGAGCTCAGTGGAGTGAACAGGCCATCCATGGTGCTCATTACTTTACCTATTCATCAGGCCAAAGGTAACACAGGGGCAGCAAAAAAGCATGCATATAATTTGGGTAGTGTACATGCCTTCCAGAAAGGAAGAGGAAAGAAAGAAAAAAAATACCGAGAATGTGAAAACGATGGACAGTATGTAGATTGGGCTGGTTGTTTTAGAAAATTGCAGTGTGAGATATTCAGTTTGATCACAAGGCTGTATACACAGCTGCAAGCAAGCTCCCAGGTGCACTTTTCAGTTATCACATGTGTATTTACAGACAAACTCACATCTGTGACAGTCACAGAGCTTAGTCTGTTATTCTTTTCCAATGGTTCTGCCTGTGCCAGTAAGCTGTTAGCTTATATTTTAAATTCTGCTCAGAATTAACTCTGGGCAGCTGATCTGCGTTCTGTTGTCAATGCTTGTTTAGAGCCAAAATTTTTAATGCTTCAACTAGCTAATGGCTTTTTATCTTTTAACAGATGCACCCAAGTTCCAGACCAATCACACCATCTTTTTCTCATGGGAGGGCAACCCGGTAAACATCAGCTGTGAGGTGATGTCCAACCCTGTGGCCACTATGCTGTGGCGGCGGGACAAGCTAACAATCCCTACCGAGGGCATGGCCAACATGCGAGTACATAGCGCTCCAGGCAAATCACTCCTGGAGGTACTTACACACATACTCGGCACTTATTGTACCCTTTACTGAAGGTACCTGATATCCTCTGTAATTCATTCGCTGATTCTCTGAACTGTTAGTTAATCTGCTTTGGTGCTCAAAGCACATTTGTTTCAAGGTACAGCTCAGATCCAATTTATTCAGGAGTCTGATAAATTGGGTCACCAGTTTATCTTACTCCACTCTCATTTATCCAGGTCACTCCGATGTCAGACCGGGATTTTGGCCGATACAACTGCACGGCTAGAAACAACATTGGCATGCGGTTCCAAGAGTTCATCTTGGCTCAGGCAGGTTAGTAAACTGCTTACTCACTCACTCATTGCCTATACTACTTTATCCTGTACACAGGGTTGCGGGGGGCCTGAAGCCTATCCCAGGAGACTTAGGGCACGAGGCAGGATACACCCTGGACAGCGTGCCAATCCATCAAAGGGCACACACATACACACCTTCACACACATACTCAGGGCAATTTGGAAACGCCAATTAACCTAATCTGCATGTCTTTGGGCTGTGGGAGGAAACCGGAGTACCCGGAGGAAACCCACCAAGCACATGGAGAACTTGCAAACTCCACGCATACAGAGATGGGAATTGAGCCTGTTAGTAGACCACACCTTTCCAAAAGCCAGAAGTCAGAGTGGAAATTGTTACTTGATAAGTACTTGAGTGGAAATTGGTTTGCTAGATAACTAACATTTTCAATATTTTAGATCTTTGCATATCATTTGTAGGGATCACCATGTGTCACTATAGTCCTTGGCTCCCTTTTTATTACCATATACTACAACTTTCTTTATTTTAAATAGGTTTAGCTTATAGACAGAAAATCGTATTGTGTTAAGAAAACATTGCCTCCGAGTGGCGCAGTGGTAAAGTGCTCACCCTATCATCCAGGCATCACTGTTCGATCCCCTGGTGATGCTGTTACCTCTCACAGCCGGAGGTCTAGAGAGAGCTGATTGGCCGAGCTCTCTCAGAGGGGAAGGATGAGTGGTACTTTGTGCTCCCACATTAATCATGGCTCTAGAGTCTATCAGGGGCGACTGTGAGCTTGCGCACGCGGAAGGAGCGGCTAGCGCTTTCCTCCGAGTGTGTTACTCCGCCCCTAACAGTGCAAGCAGTTCGAAAAGATGCGGTCGGTTGGCATCACGCGGTTTGGAGAAAACACGTAATAGTCTTCGGCCCTCCCGGCTGAATGGTAGTAGTAGCCTTAATGTGGGAGCCCCCTAGTGACAGGGAGGAATTGGCCACGACTAAATTAGGGAGAAAATCCAAATCCATATCTGGTTCCCTGGTTTTTCTTCCTTGGAACAGTTTTGGTAGGCCCCGTCCACTTAAGACCAGGAACATCTTACAAGAGTTTGGAGTTGGTGTATTTACTGTAAGTCAATATCCATCAGAGTTTGGCCCTTCTCACAGTAGGTACAGTTACAATATCTCGTTACAATGGCACTTGGAAGGGGGTGGGTTGTATAGGTTAGCAAGTAAACATTTTATTCCTGAAGTTGTTGTATTAAAAGCATAAGAAATTGTTCAAGCACATGGATTTAAACGACTCTGACAAGGATATAATTGCGATTGCTAGACACCTAGTACAACGTAACCACAAAACTACAGGGTTTGTGGGATGTTCCTGGTCTGCAGCGGTCAGGACATACAAAAAGCAATCCAAGAAAAGAAAACGGGGGAAACTGCAGCAGGCTTATAAGTGGCCAAGGCTCACTGATTAATGTGGGGGAAAAATGGCTGGCCTGTATAGTCTGACCTGATAGCTACTCTATTTCATAATGCTAAAAAGGTTGGTGCCGGGTCTGATAGAAATGTGTCAGAATACACAGTGAATCGCAGTTTACTGTAAGCGGCAAAAAGGGAATAAATAAGTGAACAAGTAGGAATGATTAATTACATTCATTTAATAGACATGGTAAGTTTTAAAGTAGACACACACACACACAAGGGAAACAAGCAGAGGGCACTGTGTATATTTACTTAGAGAGCCTCAGAGACTCTCTGTGGTGGTAAAGCACACAAGCGTGAAAACTAGAAAAAGGCAGAACATTGGAATTCGTAAATAATACTCCCCAGCCAAATACATATGCATCTCTCCCCCTTGTTTCTACTACATTAAATCACAAACACTCACAAACCCACTCTCTTACTTTTCCTAACACCCATTTAATTTTCTTTCTTACCATTCTCTCACTTATAATCTCCTTCTCCATCATTTGTCGCTGTCTCTCTCTCTCTCTCTCTCTCTCTCTCTCTCTCTCTCTCTTTCACTCTCTCACTTCCTCACTCTTTCTCCCCCACATATAGAAGTAGGTGCTTGTAATTCAGCTCAGGATGTCTCCTCATGCTCAGCAAGGAAGAATGAAGGGAGAGATCCTAAAGGCGATTGTGACTGGCACACATACCTGAATGAAACCTTTTACTGCCTCTGTGTGGGACAGTTTACTACAATTGTGATTGCTTTGAAAGGATATGATACAAACTAAATGGTGAAGGTTTCACAGTGTTAGAAAGGATTTCTTTTGTTCTTAAGTTTCAGTGAGCCAGGAAAACTGGTTTACTGTAGGCACTAAAAAATGTTATGCTTATGCAGTTCCAGAGACTTTCTGTAGTATCTTTGCCAGTTACACTGCAGTTGCTCTGGCAGGTCCTAGTAGTCCAGCACCTTACTAAAAATGTAACGTTGGTTTTTCCTTGTTTCAGTGACCATTCTATGGCTGTATGTATTGTATGTATGTATGTATGTTCCTGCCATGTGATTGGCTGATAATATTTTTGTTGTATCGAGCAGTTAAACAGGTGAAGCTAATACAGTGTGGGCAGAGGCTGTGTGCGTATCCACACACTGTTTAACTTCTATTTAATAATGTAAATATCTTATCTACTAATCACATGATAGCAACTGTGTATGTGTGTATTTGTTTAGAAGTGCTTGCATGCCAATACACATATAGCCAGTTTTTTTTTTTTTTCGACTGATTTTAATAATTATCAATAATATATTAAAAAACAGTATCTACATATTTAAATTTGGTATAATTTTTTTATGTGTTCTTTGTTTACACTTATGGTCAGGTTGGCCTTTTTCTTTTTGCCTTTGCCTGTTTTAGATGTACCATCTAATCCATACTCGGTGCATCTTAGCTCTGTGGCACAGCGCACAGCTACAGTGACATTTATGAAGCCAGACTCTCATGGTGGAGTACCTATAGGCCATTACCTGGTCAAATACAAAGACATTAGTTCAAATGACTGGAGGGATGTCAAGTCGCATGGAACACAAAGTGAGTGACTATCTTTTGCTACCATAATCATCATTACATAACACGTGGAATTAGTATGTACTGTAGACATGTGATATGCTACCATATGCAAAATATTCTATTTATTACATCACTGTGCTACCAACAATGTGAGTCCCAAAATTCTGATAAAGTCTATTACACTCACAAAGGTAGATAAACTGATTTCTTTAAAACACAAATACCATAGCTGTTTGTTTGAAGGAGGAAGTATGACCTTAAGCCAGGCATGGGGAAGGATTGGATTCAGATGCCTAGAGGGCTTGAGCTAGCAAGTCTTCCACAGTGTTGGTCAAGATTGCAAAGTTTCTGGATCACAAATTGATTTTTCCAGCACAATACTCAGAAGGGCTTGCGGGAACATAAAGGACAAATCAGACAGCCAGATAAGCAAGCTCAACTACTTGAAAGGCCCAGAGCTAATATCCATAATGCTGTGAAGAGTTGTGCCAAAAAGGCATGATTGAGCAAAAGAATAATTGCACTTGCAAACCTTGGTCATGACTGAGGAAAGCAATTGGAATTTTGATATAGGGACCACAATCTATATTTATTTCAAGTGTCAGTTAAATCCATTCTCTTGCTTCCTCTATTCTCTCTTGCCCTCATTCCCTCACTGTTATACATTTTTCAGCAATAGTGCTGCTAACTAACCTTGAGCCCAACACTACATATGAAGTCCGCGTGGCAGCTGTGAATGGAAAAGGCCAAGGGGAGTTTAGTCGCACAGAGAGTTTTCAGACATTGCCCATCAGTAAGTATATTTCACTCAACAAAGCAAATCCTATCATTGCAAAACATGTTTATTTAGCTTTAAACAAACTGAATTGCTGTTAGTCTTTTTGTTATTTCGATGTATTGTGATGGTATTTTATGTACTGCTAGGGTCAAAAGACCCAATTAAATGTTAGACCAACCTGAAGGTTTATGTGATTCACCAACAAGAAAGGTTTAATACAAGATTTGTTTTAAACGGAGAGTAACAAGGTAATGCATTAAACTTGCACCAAGTTTAGGTACATGCTGTTATCTTATGTACACTCCATGGGTTCACACATTTTTGCCATTAGAAGGATCCCAAACATGGCAATGGATTTTGTGTTTATACCCAGCGTGACTGAATAATGTTTATGATAAAGAACACAAAAGTGTTCGGCTCTTACAAGAAGGCTGATTATTTTCACTTACACCTCCTTACACTTTAATAATTTGTCATTGTTAATATTTTTATTAAAGAATGACATATCATGCTTTCTATGTATTTATAGTCAGATTTAATGTTTGTGGAACAAATTTATGTTATTGTTTACATTTGACGTGTATAACTGGTTGTTTTCCCATTAGTCTTTTGCTTTTCTCTCACTTGAAATTAATACGACAAAAATGCAGCTTGTCCATTGTTCATGCTGAATATTTTACTATGTTAGAAAACCTCAAATTATGGCTTCACATTCGGTACACTGACTAACAACCCCCTCCAAAAATATTACTTTAACTCTTCACAGTTTCAACATATTAACAATTCCACACATTTTTACATTTATGTGGCACCATGTACCACTAATTATATTAAATGCAAGCATATTAAAATAAAAACATAAATGGAAACCATTTAGCCTGATCTCCTTTTGTTGTAAGATCTTTGACTCTTGTGGCACCACAGACACAGACATAAGACAAGATTTTACAGGAAAAGGATAGTTTTATTAAAGATAATGAGAACAGGAAAGTAAATGATGATGGAAGAGGGGAAATTGAAAAGTGAGGGTTGCACATGCAGGTTCAGGCAGTGCCCAGCTGGCAGAGGGGCACTTGGCTGGCGAACTTGAGCAGGGACAGAGTGGCAGAGTGCGTTAACGTGGGCAGTGGCTCCTGACAACAGTGGCCGCGATCACGCCAGACTTTCTCGTCGCTGGGTCGCAGACAAACACTCTGTGGTTGCACTTTACACTCTGCCGCCTGTGAAGTTCCCGGGGTGCGTGGCATCACCCTTTTTACCATGCTGCATACAGTTTGTGCAGGTAAATCAGCAGTGTCTTGTCTAACCGCCCTGGTGCCGTTAGCTCTATCTAGTAAAATGACAGTGGGCAGTCCACCCGCCATGGTGGTTGAAGATTGAACAGGTGCAGTGCGTATCCTACCCACCTTAATGCCGTGGCCTCCTTGAGATGTGTTGTTGGTGCACTGACCACACATCTCATGAAAGCAACGGCCAGAAATATAAGATGCAAAGCACTTTTTCAGCACCACTCCTCCTGCACGCCGCTCTGACCTTTAGCATTGGTCACCCAACATTAGGCTCTGAGCCTTAATCTCCGACGTTTCATCCGTGCTGCTGTTACTCTGTACTTTGGACCCCAGACTCAGCTCCCACGCCGCTTTCATAATCTGGCGGGAGCGCAAAATCCATCCATTCATTAAGTCTCCAGCCATGTTGAATCGGGCCACACTAAATCGGCCTTTCACCCACCTGCCGAAGGTGATGCTGCATCAATAGAGAGCCTCCTTAGGATGGGAGGAGTGAAAAAGTTAGGGCACATGCCCGTCATGTCATGTTTATGTCATGACAAATTTATATTTTTTTACCAATTAGTATTAAGGATTTAACTAGCTATACCATGCTAGAATATATTACTTATCACAAAATACAGAGCAAACCTCATGGATTAAGTGTTCTCATCTGTGCTGCAGGAGAGCCAAGCCCCCCATCAGTGCAGGGTCAGAGGGGCATGGGAAAGGCCTACAGATTGGGCCTGGTCAAACAGGACGACGGTGGCATGCCCATCCTGGAGTATATCGTCAAATACAAAACAGTGAGTCATCTTTCACAGCTTTTCTTTTCATACATTCTTGACTTTATTAGTTAATTACTCAGTTTATTCACCCTTGTAGAAAATTTTGAGCTAATTATAAGTTGTTGTGGTTTTTAGTGAACAACTGATGTGTTTTGAACATTGCTGTCATTTAGCCAATGATTAAGTCTGGCAGAGTTGCTATAAAAGTCAATGTGTGTGCAAGAGAGTGTTCGTGCTTTAGTTAAGACTGATTAAAGTTGCACTTCGTCAGAGCAGGGAGTTCTTCTTCCAGACATGAAGCTAAGAGTGGGTGGCAAAAACAGATTCTTATAGACTCCTGTTTCTACCTAGGAACAAATAGAGGCATAAGGTGAGGCATATCTGCGCTGCCAGTACAGATAGGGGATTTGTTTTTAAAAGGTTTCAGTCTGTTGTAGAAGTGCTTGAGGTGGGGTGTGTGTATGATGTTCATCATCTGTTCCACTCCCTATTACTCTATAATTAGTCTTCAAAAGGTGAGCTGTTCCTCCCTGTCAGATGGTAAAGTACTGCAAAAGTGCCTTTCACCTTCAGTCTTCCCCATACAGCTCATCGTTTATCAGATCCACAAAAGTCCTCACACAGCCCACACCATATCACTCAGCTCTGCAATAGAGTAGACCCTTAAACATTGCTTGAGACCACTGTAGCGAGTGTATATTTTCGTTTAGACTCTTATCAGCAGCACACAAGATTTTTCACAAATAAAGATAAGGACATTGCTCCCTTAAGAAATGCTAATCAGCAGGTGTGTGTGTGTGTGTGTGTGTGTGTGTGTGTGTGTGTGTGTGTGTACTGGTGTTTGGCTTGTTTGTGGGATTAGGAGCTGCTGTTAAGAAATCTGTGTTTACAGATCACTGAACTCTAAAGGACGTCTGGCTTTGTCCCTCTCTCCTACAATATCTCTGCTGCTTAATTTACTCAGTCTCATCTCAAATCCTTCTCTCTTCTGTGACCCACATGGGTCCTGCATCAACATTCTCTCTCTCTCTCTCTCTCTCTCTCTCTCTCTCTCTCTCTCTCACTTCTATATGTGATATGTCTTTGTTTTGTGCTTCCGGAGGTAAGAACATGAGAAATGGAGATGAAGAGACATAGTGCCTGAGGCTTGTCAGGCGTGTGAAATGCATATTCAACCGTTTAGCTTTTTAAGAGATCTGCCAGTCTGAAAAGTGTCAAAATATGAAAAGGATTATGATTTTGAGAAGTAGAGTGTGGGTTGGAGTTTTATTGCAGTACAGCAGCCAGTATAATGCCATAAACACATTCACATATATACACAGATATAAACAATGGAGATGTAAATTGTTTTTGGAATGTTTTTGCCATGTGATTGCGTGGGAACCCATTGTGAGATTATACAGAGCAGGAAAGATTTTTTTCTAAAAGAGAGTTCATGGCCGCAGGTGCTTTCTTCTTGGTTAATTCTCCTGTTATGTGTGATTAGACATGTTTTCTAGGGCAAATGAAGTTAAAAAAATTATAAAGATTATTATCCACCCACTGCATCCTCACACATACGTATGATGAGTTACAACTGGAAGTAAAATAATAATATTTAAAAAACTAAATATTGCACTACCATACAGAACTTGTGCGTGTGTGTTGTGTGCATGCGTGTTTAGGATAAAGAGGACCAGTGGATGACCAAGGTGGTTCCTGGTTTGAGTGATTTTGTGCTGCTGCAGCCGCTACAGTGGAACATGCGCTATGAAGTGGAGATCACAGCCCGCAATGTCAAAGGCCTATCTGAGCCCACATTTGTGAAGTTCTCCATGCCACAGAAACCAGATATAACAGGTATATTGAGCTTTTCAACAATTTCACAGGAATTTTTCTACCCAATTCTTTCTATTTATCTATCTACCCTTCGGTCAATGAAAGAAAAACTCACAATGGTCACAGAAATAACTTTAATCTGACAAAAGTAACAAAAAATAAAAATTCTATAAATGTTAACCAATGAAAGTCAGACATTGCTTTTCAATCATGCTTCAACTGAATTATTTTATTAAATAAACTCATGGAACAGGCCTAGACAAAAATGATGGTACCCTTAACTTAATAGTTTGTTGCACAATCTTTTGAGGCAATCACTGCAATCAAATGATTCCTGTTGCTGTCAATAAGATGTCCTCTCAGAGACCTCTCAGCAGGTATTTTGGCCCACTCCTTATAAGCAAACTGCTCCAGCTGTTTCCGGTTTGAAGGACGCCTTTTCCAGACAGCATGTTTCAGCTCCTTTCAAAGATGCTCAATAGGATTAAGGTCAGGGCTTATAGAAGGCAACATTAGAATAGTCCAATGTTTTCCTCTTAGCCATTCTTTGGTGTTTTTAGCTGTGTGTTTTGGGTCATTGTCCTGCTGCAAGACCCATAACCTGCAACTGAAACCAAGCTTTTTGACACTGGCCAGCACATTTCTCTCTAGAATCCCTTGATACTCTTGAGATTTCATTGTACCCTGCACAGATTCAAGACACCCTGTGCCAGATGCAGCAAAGCAGCCCTAGAACAAAACAGAGCCTCCTCCATGTTTCACAGTAGGGACAGTGATCTTGATATGCTTCACTTTTCCATCTGTGAACATAGAGCTGATGTGCCTTGCCAAAAAGTTTAATTTTTGTCTGTCCATAGGACAATCTCTCAGAAGCTGTGTGGCTTGTCAACATGTAGTTTGGCATATTCCAGTCTGACTTTATGATTTGTTTACAACAATGGTGTCCTCCTTGGGTCCATTTTGGCTTAAACAACAACAGATAGTGCAATCCGACACTGATGTTCCTTAAGCATGAAGTTCACCTTGGATCTCTTTAGAAGTCTTTCTGGGCTCTTTTGTTACCATTTGGATTATCCGTCTCTTTGATTTGTCATCAATTTTCCTCCTGCGGCCACATCCAGGGTGGTTGGCTACAGTCCCATGGATCTTAAATTTTTGAATAATATGTGCAACTGTAGTCACAGGAACATCTAGCTCCTTGAAGATGGTCTTAAAGCCTTTACCCTTGACATGCTTGTCTATAATTTTCTTTGTCTTCTGAGACAACTTTTTCCTTCGCTTCCTCTGGTCCATGTTGAGTGTGGTACACACCATGTCACCAAACAACACAGTGACTACCTGGAGCCCTGTATATAGGCCCACTGACTGATTACAAGATTGTAGACACCTGTAATGCTAATTAGTGGACACACTTTGAATTAACATGTCCCTTTGGTCACATTATTTTCAGTCTTTTCTAGGGGTACCATAATTTTTTTCTAGGCCTAAGTTTATTTTTTTTAAACGAATTCTGTAGAAGCATGCTTGAAAAGCAATGTCTGACTTTCATTGGTTAAGATTCATAAAATTTTTGTTTATTTTTAAGTGAATATACTCAAGAGCTCACTGATATATAAATGCCAATATAGTTTTCAAAAACTTATTAGAACTGTAAGTTGAATATTGTGAGTTATATATTCTTAACTTATAGTTATATGTGTCTAGCTTCTGACACACTCCTATAGAAACATAAATGCTTTCTAATGCATAAAGTATCCTCTGATTATAGTTGCATGCAAGCTTCTACATTCTTCTCACTAATACTTAGCCAGCCGTCATCACTGCCATCTTTGTCAGACTTTCAGCCCCCAGAAACAATACTTTTTACTTAGCACACATAAGGTCACATGTAATGACGCTTAAAAGCATTAAAAGTTTGAGTCATTTAGTCTCAAGAGCTCGTTGTTATGAAATCAGCGGCTGAACTATTCAGTGGCTCTGAATAGCTAGTGACTGAATATCTGTGCTCTTGCTATTTGATAAATGTGAAACGGTTCACTGAGTTCTGTCAGTGGATGTGGAAGAGCGAAGTGTTGATTGAAGCAAAAAATGCCAGTAGTATTGGGGGCACTACTGTAGAGAAGCAGAATGAGGTTGATGGGAAACGAAGCTGGTCGATTGGCTGGCCCCTCTTGTTTTGCATGCTTATTACAGGAAAAGACCCAGGAGTGCTTTTCAACAAGTTAGTCCTTGTCTTTATTCACACCTCAAAATTGCGCACAAATTACATCCACTTTATTCATGACAATGACTATCACATAGATGAGTTAGTTCCTTTCAATTAGCTTTTGTTTAACCAAACATGCGCTGAGTCCTCTTAGCAAAATTACAATTAATTTAGTCCTTTTTCCATGATGGTTTAAAAATGTCTTTTTTCTCCTCTGCAGTTGTCTTTTTATGCCAACAACACAAGTACAGATTAGAATAATGCAGAATTTGAAAGCCTTTGTAAAAATGTGTCAGAAAACTACAGTATACTGTATAAATGAGGAGAGATGAAGGAAATTATAAAAAAAATTAAAATTTTTATATTTATTTATTTATTATTTGCTTGATTTGTCCCCATAAAAGTCTTCATTAATTTGTCCTTATTTATAAGCACATGTAGTCAGGTTTGGATTCAACATTTCTTAAATACAAACATTAAAAACAATAATTTTTACAATTTTAAATGAATGCACTATAATACAATAAATTGTGTATCATACACTGCAGGGGTGTCAAATGTTTGACCCATGGTCAGGGACCAGCTCAATGAATTTAATAAATTCTGCATCTATATTCTAAATTAACTCCCCATTAACCACTCATACACAAGGTTATGAGGGATATGATGCCGGAAATCATTTTAATTATCCTCTGGGAGAGTCGTATTAAAATTCAATTCTCAATTAATTCTACTGATCAATGATCAGTTATCATCATAGTTGGGGTCTTAAAGACCAACAGGGTCAACATAGTTGCTTATATGAAAGCTTTGGTGGGTATAAGGTTGGCCATGTCACCCTTTCGTTTGTCACATCTAGAGAATAAACTGAACTATAATACAATGCTTTTCTATACTTTAATTTTTACATTGTCTTTGACCTCTGGAATGACATTGTAGATGTTATGTCCAAGTCATCCAGACCCAGTGATTTAGGATTTATACTTGTACTACAAAAAAAAAAAAAAAAAATGCAAGGTTCCAATACATTCCCTACAAGGTCCCTAGGTCTTTGTACAAAATAAAAACTGCAAGGTCCCAATCAAAAAGATTATCCTAACCTGCATTAGAGAGCATTAGTAAAGAATTGGAGGAATAGACTTTCACAATCTAATCAACTTAATCAGTTGGGGAAGTGTGGTGCAACATTTTGTAATAATGTATCACCAGTTTAAAGTGAAATAATTCCAGAGTTTAATCTAAAGGATTTAGCTAAAGGTTTAATAAAAGTGCTGAACATAGTGATAAGGAGACACCCTTGTCTGGTACCTCTGCTCTGGGTAATCAGTTCTGATTGCTGACTATGGCTAATAGCATGAGCAGCAAATTTCTTAATGTTGCTGGATGTATAATTGCATTTTTTTCTCAGGTATAAGAATGTTGCAAGTTACTTGAAGAACAACATTTTCAAATATGGGTTGTGCTGCATACTTTTCCACTGTGCAAATTAATCTTAAGGATGTGAGTGCCAAGAGAATATAGATTCAGAGAGAAATCAAGTCTGAGGCCAAAACTGTATACTATGCACTAAGTAGTGACAAATAGAATGTAACTGTCTTTATTGATTATCTCCACAATATTAGCATTATGAGAATAAAACAAACATTTGTTTGTTGACTGTTACAGTTAATAAGTGTGAGAAAAAACAGCTCTATAATCTTATAGCACTCTGTTATGCTGGCATATTTCCCAATGCTCCACCCATCTCTGAGGCTGGTAGACCACAACTTGTTCTCTTGCATAGAGAGCAAAACCATCTCATCTTACTTCCATTGTGTTTTTTTTTTCTTAACAAGCCTGTCAAAGACTTTATTTAACAACCCCTATAGTGTTAGAATGGTAGCTAAAATATCCAGTACAGGATTAACGAAAAAAACAGATCAGTTAACTCTTACTTTTACCTATTGCTGCCTCAAATATACAGAAAATCTCTCTTTAGTCACTAGATGACTATCATAAAATCTTTAGCTAAAGATTATCAACTCACAGTAGCTTATGTTTTTGTCCTCCTACTCATTTTAACAAAACACCGTATGCGACAGCTTTAAATAATAGTACCATGCCAAAAATATGACAACGCTCCACCCGAAATCTTTTCAGTCTTTTTTTATGTTGTCAGGGTGCAATATATAACAGTTATCTCACTGATGACATTGTTAGAATTTTAACTGTCTTAAATAAAACCAGTATGGTGGGTTGGAACATATTTGACAGGGTGACCTTGAGTCTATAAGCCAGAATCTTAGCTATGATCTGGGCATCTCCTGGCATTAAGGAAATGGGTCTATATCAAGCAATAAGTCAATATCAAGAGGGATCATCTTCTTTACCCTTCCTAAAAATGAGTGTTATATTGGGTGACATGAGTAATGGCTCTTTGGCTGTTATAGATCAACATTTTTTCCAGGTCAACAAAGTGCTCAGTAATTCAACTTGAATCAATTTCCCATTGCTTTCTTTACCAAAACATATCATCATTTCAAGTCCTATCAAATATCATCATATCTTTTCAGTGTTGGAAAATGCTTTTTGACTGATTAAGCATAATATTTCCTAAAGTAATTTTAGCATATTGGTATTTGGAATATACCAGAAATTCATTAGTGATTGCCTCCGTAACTTTGTCTCCACTAGAACTTTCAGAGACATTATATACTGTCCTATTATTAAGCAGAATGTAGTGCAGTGTATGCATTAAATATAGGACCATAAAGTTTTCAAATATCATAGCATATTTTTCACAAATTTCTCCTCACAAGCCAGGAAAGTTAATACTCTATTAATATTTTAGGTTGCCCAGATCTACTGTTACAGAATTTCTTTCTTTAGTTGGGAAAAAAAACACGTAATAACATCAAAAACAACAGATGCATTAGCCAAAATTATTCTCCTATTATCCTTAATCCTTTATCCTCTATTTTCTGTATAAATATAAATAAATAAAGGTCTATAATAAAAAATAGCATTTTTTGAGAAATACCGCAACTATGCCAATCTCAGTATAATATAAAAACCAAACATTTGTACTTCTAATTTCATGGTGTTTATCATACTTATTAAAAGTAATTCATATTTATGAATAGTAAAGAAAATGACATTTAAGGGGTCTGTATCTAGAAACAAAATCTCTGCTTTTTGAAACAGAATACTATGTACATTGGGCAGTGGTGGCTCATGTAGTTAAGGCTGTGGGTTACTGAGTTGCTGATCAAAGGTCAGGGTTCAAGGCCGGGTTGCCACTATTGTACCCTTGAGCAAGGCCCTTATCCGTATCTGCTCCAGGGTTGCTGTAACCCTGTTCTCTGACCCCAGCTTCCTAACTGGAATATTTGCAAAAAATATTTCACTGTGTTGTAAGGTACATGTGACAAGTGATTGAGTATTTATTTATAATGTTTCTTGTTTAAAGCCACTTTAAGTGGCGGAGAATTAAAGTCTGCAGTAAGATTCAGTTAGTTGAATTTTGTTGCTTTGCAGCACTAGTTAGGATAATTACTCACAATTTAATTTAGTTGAAGTCTGCTGATATAGGCCTAGTAATATTTAAACAGGGCGGTCTGAGCCTGTCAGTATAGGCACATACTACATGGTAGTCCCAGTCCCAGTAAGAATAATGACTTGTGATATGTAAATTATATGTGACAGTTATCATGTATAGGTATTTGTGTGTTCTTTAATAGGACTCAGTTCACTGTTAATCAGGTATATTTTCTCCCTTCCATTCTTTTTATTTTTTTTTATTCTACCTCCATCCTTGCTCCCATGTTCTCTTGTTTACCATTCTATTGTGTTGCCTTTTTTCTGGTTCCTTCTAAACAATCCTCTCCTATTCCCACCTAATGCATAATGCAATGCGCTTGGGACCATAACACAAATCGCTGGGCTCTTTGTATTGCTAAGAACTGGCACTAAAATCCCTTCTCTTCACTCCTATATACTCCTTCCTTAATAATAAATAAAATATGCTTCTTGATTACAATTTTACCCTTTCCAGTTTTGCCAAGCATCTTTTAAATAAATCCTGTTTTTAAGCAGCCCACCTACAACCAACTGGACATGGAAATCCCACACTTCACTCTGCCCAATCAGTGGCACTCATTGGAGCTACACTCTCATTCACACTGCATTTGTGTCTCTGTTGATGTCATTCCATCTCCACCCTGCCACTGGGAACAGACTCAAAGACTGAGCCAGTGACTTCCCTCCAGTTTTTCCACAAATGAGCCTAGCCTCTTGGGTAGATTACTGATTCTTAGCAATGCCAGCTGATTGCACCAGTGCACGTGATGGCTCTCACCTGCAGCTCTAAATGATGCCTAATGTTTCTTTTCTGTGTCTGCGCTTCACCATTATGGACCCTGCACTATCCCAAAGGGTACACTATTGCACTGAAACGGACCATATTGAGCACCACATTTGTAAACTGAACAAACCATATTAAGCATCAACTGTAAACACAGTGTTAAATTTTTTTATTAACTTTTTGGGCTTGTGTGTTATTCATGCACACGAATAACAATACAAATGACATACACCAGGGTTCAATTTGTGAATATTTAGTTTGCTAAGATTTATCACTGTGTACAAATATTGGACATTCTCTTATTTGAGTGTACGTTTAATTATGCAAATTTCAAAATGCCGATACCACATGGTACACATTAAATAATGTCAAATATCATTTTCAGCATATCAGACAATAATGCATTGACCCTTAATAAAATTTACTCAGATCTGTCCTTTTAAATAATCACAATACATCTCATTTTAATTATCACAATAAACCACAACGGTACACCACAATAATGATGTCCAAATCATGTTTTGATGAACTGAAGCTACTGTACCTGTTGATCACATCATTGAGCTATTTTAATGCGAGAACAAGACAAGTTATCCATAATTCCTTACCCCAATGAAAGTATAACTAACTATGCATTTGTTTATCTAGATTTATTTTGTGTGCTAAATGAACATATTAATTATAATTACTGAAAGTATTGTGCTGTAAGTCATAAACCTTAATGTCTCAAAAATGTTAGCGTCACCATAAGTCTTGTGGGACACCAACTTATGCAATGAGTTGACAAAACACACATCCACAGCTTAAACAGTATCTGCAAAGATTTCACAGGACTAAAGATTAAACAGAATTTAGAAAGAAAGCCTTTAAAAATTACAGTTGCTTGGAAGGGGTCTGTGAAACGTTCCTGAACTGTAAATAGCTTCACTGATTGCTCATTGATTTTAAGCTTAAGTAACACTGAAAACAAAATGGCAAACTAGCAACGTTTTTATTCAAGTAACATTGTAACAGCTTAAAATGATTCTCTGTACAGCTCAACCCAGATTTTTTGGGAACATCCTAACCTGGCAGAAAATTGCATTGCTTTAATGATACTGACAAAAGCCTTCCAGTCTGAATGACACACAGTCCTGGAGTGAAATTTCAGGAGTGAAATGGCTTTTTGTTGACTGTTCCAACTGGAATTGATTCCAGCAAATGAAATGGGTCTGTTGTTTTATTGTTAGCCATTACAACTGATCACGCTACTCATAAATAAGCTTTTCTTTTTCAGGAAAGGAAGTAAACTAAATCAGTCCAACCAGGCTGTGCGCAGTCATTCAGCCTGATGCATTCAATCATAATGCATCAGGACGTATTAACCATTTCCAAAAGAACAAAAGCATTATATAATCTTATATTGAATAAAAGAGATTTCAATAGATTTCCGTGGTCTTGGGCTTTGCAAAGTCACCATTTTGCAGGTTTTTTTATTGACTTAATATTTTATGAAGTAGATTAGCTAAATCTATATAAATCTAAATAAATATACATAGCCCACCCAAAAAAATTTAAAATAACCAGCTGGATTTAACTAAGCAAATAGGTAAGAGCCTTCCAATGGATAATTACTGCAGTGATTAATATGGTTCAGTTAACTTGTCATTACAAGACATATAGCATATTAAGATATATCCAGTTGTCACACTGTTTCAGAACGGTCAGATTTTTTTTTTGCATTTTGCATTTACTCTTACTATCTTTGTTTAATATTAAGATTTGTTTGATGATCTAAGTCATTCATGTGTAATAAATATACACACTACTTCAAAATAATTCAGAAAGAGGCTTTTTCACAGCACTGTATATTTATATATAAATATATGTTTAGGGCAACACGTGGTAGGGATTTAAAACCACTGTAGTCAGTGGCATACTGAAGCAATTTTGAAAGCAATGTGCAAATCTGATGTCTTAATGAAATAAGCTAAATAAGTTTCTATTTAAAATTTGCCATTACTGGTCAGTTTTATAATTTGCCTTAATGTCTGTCCTGCTGTGTTAAATTGTAAATAACACTTTGTAAAGAAACTAGCAGATTAAACTGTAAAATGCTCGAACAAATGGTAATTTATTCTTATTTATTAGAAAAGTGATATAATTATGCATAAAATATGTGTTTATATTAAATGAAATTGTCATGGTTAAAAAAAAAAAAGAAAGTGTTGAAATATTTTTCATTGTTTCCAACTGCTTACGATTAGGAACTGTGTTGTGTTTTTGTTCTGATATTAAAAAATGCATATGTATGGTGGCTTTTGCACATGCAAACCTTGCAACCCACCTGTTCATCAGAAATGGTCTGGTCTTTTAATTTTCCCCATGGACTCCAGGTGGTAGCTTATTACTTTTCACATTCGTAGGTACAACCGTACATGCACATAATGGTTTTTGAGCTATGAGCCCAGCCCGTAAGCAGAGCCATCTTGCCTTTGGATAATGGCCATCCCAGGGGGAATGACTCTGTTAAACCTGTAATAAGTGGAGGGTCACCTCTGCTTGGGGAGCATAATGTCTTAATGGGCTTCTGGGTCTTTAAAGGATCGTTACGCAGCTATGCCTCACTTGTTCCCTTAGCATGGACAGTGCTTGAGCCGGACTCATATTTATGTAATGAGCAGCTCTCTAAATTGCAGGCTGACTTCAGTACCTTCCTTCAGGGGAGGGTAAAGGTAATGGGCACAGATTCTGGAGTTTTCATTGGGTTTTAACTGTTTATAAATCAGTACATGATTTTTGTGCATCTTCAATCTACATTATGCCATATGCAATACTGTTAACCTATTAACTGTCAAAACTATTAACTATACTTCATGTGGTGGATTTATTTATTCCTCTGCAAAAGAAAAAAAAACTTCTTGGCCTTTTTAGCTGAGAAATCTCTAAATAATTTTTTCTGCTGATTTCGTTTGGATGGTTAGATTTGGCAGGACACTTATCAACATTATGCACCATCTGGTAATACCATGTATGAATCAGAATGATCAATATTAAATTCTGTGTATATATAAAATACTACCTGAAGTACCCTTTATTAACAGAGAAATAGGTAAAAGGTGAAGGCTAGATAGGTTAGGATGATCAGCTTTAATATAATTAGTGATATCATTATTTTAGGTTGAAGGACATGTACTGTACATGTCTGCCTGAAAAAAAAAGATTGACCCCTTTATCTTTTTAAACTTAAATTTTTAAACATTTAGCTTGATGTGACAACATTATATGATTTTGGTTTTCACTGGTGACTAAATACTAGAAAATTGTACAAAATGTATGTAGTTTATAACAAGATTTTGAATTAACTGTCATTTAAAGTTATAACAATCAATAGGTAAAAGAATATAATAAATATTATGTTTATGCCTTGTTTATGCTACAGTTTTGCTTCATTTACCATCAGCAAAATCCTTTTTCAGTAATTAGAGTGAATCACAGATGAGAAAACGAAAAAATGTAAATCGGCTTTGTCCTAAAACAACTTCAGCGTGTTAAAATTAACTTATACCACTTCAGCCCTGTTATTTTGGCGGTGAAAATATTAAGAAATCTCACTGAAAATATTCAGTTTCGATTTTCTAATTAATATCTATTAGTGCAGGTGTTTGTTTACATTGAGCAAGTAGCTTATTGGTAGCTTGTTTAAAGTTAAATCTGACATATAACTGTTCATAACATCACACAACATTTTAATTTCATCTACTGTATAGTCCAGTTTAAAGTTCAGGCAGATATTTAAGTACTGCAAAAGCTTCATTCAATTTGGTCCGGCAAATTTTGCTTGATGCTGTAACATAATCTTGCTGGGCAGACCTACAGTACATGCATACAGACAGCCAGGCAGAACATTTTTTGAGATTGGTTACTGGTCTTTCAATATATTAAACATAAAGATATCATTGAAAGAGTGAATTCTAACCAATGTACAGACAAACCTTTCTTTTATTTAAACAGATTTAACATTGAACAGTCACAAAGCAGCTTTACAGATATCCATACTTGGCAAATGTAAACTCAGTCAACGACAAAATAAGGAAACCTTGAGAGGGATAAGATTTAAAAGAGGAGAGGTATAGGGCTTTTTCATGGAAGTCCCTTCTATACAGAAAAATGCCCCTTCTTTCCAAAAAGAATGGTAGCAAGACCTAGGTTTCTAAAATAACATCATAATAAACCACAGATTTTCTGGAGTAATATAATTTGAACTGATTAAAACCAGGTGATGTTTGGTGAAATGGTATAACAATATTTGACCAACATACAGTATTAACTGTGCAGGATGATGGTGGAGTGGGGATGATTTGGGCTTGTATGGCTGTAAATTCTGCCCTGCAGAAATGTGATGAACCAGAGAAAGTATCGGTACTGTAGCTGCTGTATAGGACCTGGTGCAGTAAAAGCCAAAAGTATCAACAAATACAATGTCTACAGTACAAATATGTGAAATCATACCATGTCCATCACTGGTACCTATTGAATTTTTTTCCAACTGGTTTCTGATCCTTTTTGTATTTTTGTTGTAATTGATTTTGTTATTTTTGCATCTGAAGTTATTTTGATTGGTGTTGAGGACCATGCAGTTGAAGGAGGGTGTACTTTCTCTTTTTCCTGCATCTAGCATATAGCCGGTTATGTGCTTTATAATTTGCCGTTAGCTACCTCTTCGGCATCAGAATATTGCTATATGTTTCTATGCTAATCTGTGTGACTTTTTACTAGCTTCATGTGGAGAGTACTGCACACATTAACAGTGATTATACACTATTTTGCTGGTGCTTGACTTTTCCACATTGTTCTGATTAGGAAGAAAATATGTTTTCTTTTTTGTAAATTTATTCTATAATTACTCTGTAGTTAATAATATACCTGAATATATCTGAATACACTTACGGTGGCATGTTGGGATTGTGGATGGAAATGCTACCTCACAGCTGCATGGTCCCTGGTTTAATCGCAAGCCCAGGTTTTTGTCTGAATAGAGTTTGGCAAGTTCACGCTGAATCTTTGTGGGTTACCTCCAGATAATCCATTTCCCATGCCTTCAAAAAAACTGTGCTGGTAGATGGATTGGCTAGTAGCTGGATCATGCACACACATGAGGACTAAATTCTGACCATATATCCAGTGTCCTTGTGATTGGGTCAGAATGCAAAAGCATAAAGCTTTTACTAAATAAATGAATGCCCATATCCTTATAAAATGCTTATTAAGGGGCTTTTTAATATGACATGGAATAGTAAAAACAAACTACAGGGGTCAGCTTGAGATCATTATTGTCAGCATTTGGAAGTGTCAGTGTTTCCAAATTAGCAAAAAAAATTTTTTACATTCTTCTTAGTAATGTATCACAGTGACAGAGTCATTAAGTCTTATGCATGATTTTAAGGATCATTAGCCTGTCAATCAGAAAGTAGGTGCCCACCTAAAGACCTCCCCTTAGTGTGAATGTTCCGGCCAGGCACGATCAATCGAGCCTGAATTATTGCTGCTCATTGCTAAGACTCAATTACCACTCAGAGTTAATTAATTGAGTGCGTTGAACCCAGATGCAGACGAATCACACCCATTTGTGGAACTTCAGGATAAGTAATATTAACGAGATGCTAAATTGAGCCTCTAATGACATTATTAATCAACAACAAATCAGTTTAAAGAACGGGGACACATCCTTCAGAGGGGAAAAGATGTAGAAAAATTAATGCACCATCCAATAAACCATTGATGAGATGGTTACATCCTACATACATCAAAAGTAAAAACCTGTCTAAAATCTAAAGTGTCCGAGTGCATGCAGTATTCTCTCATTATTTACTCTGCAGTTTCATGTAGCTGCATGCTGTAAGCTCATACTGAAGGACTAGAACATTTAAAAAATCATTTAAAAAACACATCTTTATAAAAACATATTGATTTTATTTTATAAATGCTTCATGTAACTAAAGATTTACCTTCTATTATCTTAAATCGCTTATATTGTTTTACCCCCTGATCAAGTTTACCTTTATGTGGAAGCACAACTCTCAGCAGCCTAGGTGATTGATATGTTTAGGCCCAGAGAATGGCCTGAAAATGTTATTTTGAGATGGATTCTGTCTCTGAATGCCTTTATAGACATTACCTCATTTCCCATGAGGCTCATATGTAGCATCAGCCTTCTACCTGTCACAAGGACAGCCAGTCTATATAACTGAGATTTTATATTCAAACTCAACACATTTATGTTAAAATATAGTTCGGCTTTAAGTTCATGGCAAATGCAGTTTAGCCATATCTCATGAGCAATCATGTAAGCATGTGCATTGCATTTACATAAAATGTGTAGGTTTCACACAATTTATCACTATTAAATACCCTGTCATGGCAAAGCTAGACTGTTTACTTACTCCATTGAATTATTACTCTTGTCTACTTTAAAATTGATTCAGATGAAACAGCAAGTGCAGGCTCTGGGCAGTGCCAAATCAGTTTTTGTTCCCAGTGCTTACTATCTATCCTATCCCATCCTATTTTTAAAAACAGAGGTTCCCTTAGGAACTTTGCTTTTAATTACTAATGAGATTGTCTAGCATTGGGTTAATTTGTGTGTTAAATGGAAAGCTGTTAAGAACTTTCATTTTATAGCTAAGTTCAAAATATAATTAGTATACACTTATCATTATTTACTTTATTAGGAACATCTGCACAACTGCACGTTCCTGCAGTAATCTAATCAGCGATTGATTTGGCAGCAGAACATGATGCAGATACAGTTTAAGAGCTTCAGTTTATGTTCACATCAAATCTTAGAACAAAGAAAAAGCACAATCTCTGATTTCTGACTCTGATTATGGCATGGGTATTGAAACCAGAAGGGATGGTTTAAGTATTTTAGAAACTGTTGATCTCCTGGGAGTTTCACACACACACTCTAGTGTTTACACAAATTCATGAAAAAAGTGAGTGACAATTCTGTGGATGGAAACGCCTTGACAAGAAAAGTCAGAGAGAAATAAAAAGACTGGTTTAAAAGATATAGTAATTTATATAATACGTTTTTTACAACCTTGGTGAGGCGAAAAGCATCTCAGCCTGCACAAAATATTGAGCCTTGTTGCAGATTCAATACTTCTACAATAGCAGAAGACCACATTGTGGTACACTCCTATTAGCCAAGAACAGGAAACTGGGGCTATCATCAGGTCTTTTTTTTTCCACTTGTCAGTAGTTTCTGAAATACTCAAAACTGGTACTGTACCAACACCCATACCCTGATTAAAGTTACAGAGATCATACTTTTTCTTTTCGTTTGTCAACATGAACTGGAGCTCCTAATCTGTATCTGTATCATTGGCTGATTGGTTATGTGCATTAATGTGCGGTTATACAGTACATGCATAATACAAAGTGGGCAGTAAGTGTCAGTGACTAGTTTGTTATTAGATACCAATCACTGGTAAGGTATAGTCACTCTACACTGATCTGCTTAGCATTGATGACAATAATGTGTCGTGTTCTTCCACTATGCGCTTTAAGCTGGCATCAAAATTTGATCAGGTCAGTGGTGTTTGGTGTGAGTTCATGCATAACTGACAGTGCTGTGTGTCTCCTGGCTCAGCAGACTCCATGTTCAGCAGCCTTGGTTTGGGTGCAGTAGTAGGGCTGGGCATGGCAGGTCTGCTGCTCCTGCTGGTGCTGGTGGACATCAGCTGCTTTTTCCTGCGCCAGTGTGGCTTACTCATGTGCATCACTCGCAAGCTGTGCAGCAAGAAGACCGCCACCAGTGGCAAGAGCAAAGAGATGGAGGAAGGCAAGGCTGCCTATCTGTAAGTGCCCCTGAATGATTTGTTCTTTGCTTTGAATGATTTGTTCTTTGTCCCTGTTCGCTCATCTATGCATTTAATGTTTTTTCCTTCGCTCTTCAAGTAGTTCATCTATTATTCATTTGTTTATTTGCCAGAACTTCATTTTGACTTTGCCCCAATATACAGTCTCCATTGTTCTATTCAATTTACTTTGCATCATTCTCATTTTCATGCTCTGCACTACTGTGTGATAGAAAGTAAGTAAAACATTTATTACAAGCCGCTAGCCACAGTGTGGAACATAACAGCAAGATCCTTCTCATAAACAAGTAATATGTTTATTATAAACTGCAAGCAACAATGTGAAACCAAACAGCAGGATCTTCCTTACATGATTTGTATTTTTGCTCGATGATATGACATAAGCTGTGCATCTATGGGATGGCCCAGAGGAGATATGTTCATTCTAGCAAGACTCTGACCTTTTGTGGAGGTGCTTTATCTAACTTCTTCATGTCTGCTGCCATAGAAGTGTCTGTTCTTCAGTCATGTAATGTGTCTGTGTGACGTCCTCTAGCAGTTGAGAATCAAATCCTGTCACGTTTGCTTGGCTATGAGTTCAGAAGGATTAGGGGGCAAGATTGCCTTCAGTTCCAATAACAAGTAGCAGGGCTTTAAAAGACTTCTTTGATACTCTCTAACATAGACTGTGGGATGGACAGATAGGCCTCTTCTGATTCCTCACTATCCTAAAGCCTCCCTTCTAATAACCTTATTAGAACCATGATGCTCCTTGCGAACAGTGAGTCTGGCTTCCAGACAAAAATAATCCATCACACTGCATTCTCTAAAATGAATAAGGCCACGCACTTCCTCAAAGTATCACCATACAGCATACACACATGTAAAAACACAACATTGTCATACTGAAATCAGTTCAGGGTCATGTACAGTATAAACAATAATTCTTTATTTACTTTAAGTAAAAGTCTAGTTTCTTAAACTGAAATGCTTTTAATTGAAATTGTTATTCAGTTAGGTAAAAATGAAAAAGTAACACCCTGAAAACTATTTAACACTATGAATGTAAAAGTACTAAAAGATTTTTTTTTTTATGTTAAGATGTCTGCTGTGCACCACACACTGATTTTTCTTACTGATGGCAAATTATAACTTTATATTCCTACAGAAACAAGGAAAATGGAAAAACAGTGGCTAATGTTTAAACTCTGCATTAAAGTAAAAACCCATTGCTTTTTTTCGTGACTTTTCGAATCCGATTGCCAATACTCTAGTCTCAACATGAAATGAATGAATGAATAATTAATTAAAGAAACAAACAAATAAATGGACTAGCATGAAATTACATGCCCACTATTTATATCCTTATTTGCATTGGTTTAATTATAAAAATTATCTGTTCAGTCTGAACCATGTATTATGTTACATCCTTATTAATTAGCTTTATAATGACTCTTGGCAGTAAAAACTAATTGAATGCTAATACAGCAGGTTGCTTTATTAAATGGCTGGCAAAAGATAGATTACAGTGATCTTTTTTTTTATTCTTTTTCTTTTATCCTTAAATTTCAGGAATTTTGATAGATCTAGCTTCATTGAAGCTGCCTGGTGCTAAATTCTTATGATCTTATGAATACATTATTCTAAGGCTAAAAAGAGTAATCAGTAAAAACATTTTTTTTTTCTTTTAAAATCATAATAAATAAAAGTATTAGGTCAAAGAAAAATTCAGATAAAGTAAAAACTAGTATAACGAGTACAGTAACAAAGTAATGATGTACACTATGCATAATGGTTTTAGCTGAAATTCACCTAAGACATGCACTGTATCTATGTTCTCTCTCTCTCTCACACTCCAGAAAGCTACCACTAAAAGAGGAGAATGGCAAAGAGTCCCTTAAACCAGATACGATCGAGATTAAAGTTCACGGTGACAACAGCCTACACACAACACCGGATGACAGCAAAGCATAATGGAGCAGCTGCCGTGCACTTCGGGGACATGCACGAGCTACCAAAACACCAAAACAGCAAAAACCCAGCAAGCTAATGAGAAAACAAACAAGAACATGGCTGAACAAGTCCCTTGCTAGAGACTGATTGTCAGGAGGATCCACGAAGAAACTGTGTACATATGAAAAAAAAAAGAAAAGGCTACACAGCAGTTGTTTTGTGATACATCTTTCAGAGGAGGCCTCTTTACAGAAAGGCTCTTGTTTATCTGTGATTGTTGTTCTTTCTTTTAAAGGCTGAAGCTTTGCGTGTGATTCTCTGTTACCGGAAGCGGTTTGATCTGTGTTCTTTTCCCTGCTATCTCTCTCACGTCAAGCTCGAAACCACATGCACTTACATTTTTTCAGAGAGATTTCATATGCACAAACATGGTATTCATCCACAAACGAATAGATTGCATCATGTCACAGTCTGACCTCTGTGTGGGCTTATGTGTGTGTTGTGGTATTGGGTAATTATAGTGTATTTCTGTTATTGCCTTTTGGCCACTGTGCAGCATCAACCTCAAACAGTAGTGTTCATTAGAATGTTACAGCTGTGACATTAGAGAGACACAAACCTGAAATTTCCATTTATAGCATTCCTTGGATTTGTCCACACTTCCCCATGTCCATACTCTTGCACTGAAATGAATACATTGTCTGTTTCCAATTAGACTGTTTTCATTTTTTTTAAAAAAGAGAGAAAAAGAAATAATCTGTTTCAGTATAGTTGAGGCATCAATTTGTTATTGCGTATTGCCTGTCCTTTCTGAATGTGTGTGTGTGAGAGAGAGAAAGAGAGAGAGAGAGAGACAGAGAGAGAGAACAAGAGAGAGCAAGTGTGCACATGCACATGAGCAGTTCTGTATGTGGAAGTGAGTGACCTTGTGGCCGTATGTCGTGGTACAGTATGTGTAAAATGTACAGTAAAAGAGAAAGTATAAAGGATAATTGTGAATTGCAAACACTGTAAGTCTTGTAAGTTTGAAAGAATAGACTTAGTAACCATATAAAAAATTATGAAATGTGATCTGCACAAGCATTTCAGTGTAAATACACAGTATTACTTTTGCAGATGAAGGAAACAACGGCACCATTCAAAACATGTATTTGTGTAACATGGACTTTTTGCACAACACCTGCATTGCTTGTTGGCATTCCTCGTTAATATTTTCATAGTAGGGCTTGACTGTGACAGTTTGACAGAAAGACATGCATTGTTTCCTGGAGCCCTGGCTCCTTTCCACATTGCTGGCTATGTGCATTCTCTGTTCCTCATCATCTAACACTGTTTCTCCATGAATACAAAAATAAGCTTTATTAGACTCTTGTTTATGTTTCTTTAGAATGGGCAGTCCACAAATAAACGAACATGAAAGATAAATATACATTCAGCTTTATATAATCCCACAATGTCAGTATGCCCCTTATTTGTCTTATGAAAAATGTGGCTGAATGGTAATAATGACTAAGGAAACATAATTTACTCAGTCCTGGGATTGAAGGTCCAACTACCAAACTTGCATGAAATCTCAATGACCAATCTGGTTGGTCACAACATGAACACAGCATCATAACATGATTCCCTCACATATTTTTAAGAGGAGAGGAGAAACCTAGTAGCCAGTTGCACCAACTGCCTAATACCATACTGATCAGCTATAACATAACAATGCAAAATATTATGCCAAGGATTGTGTAGTTTCCCTCTGTACCTTTAGAGTTCAACAAGTAAACTCATTTTACACCCTCAGTTACTATCAAACTTACAGCCACTTGGTGCAATCAGCCCTGAGTTCCACTAAGAGATCTTATAATATCCTCCATCCTTAAAATGTTTGAAATGTGTAATCTGGTCACGATCTACCAATTAAAATTTTTATTAGACCTTTTGAGATAACCTGTTTGGCTGAATCTCAATTAGACAGTGTCATGTTTCATTCATCCAGATAATTTCTCCAAAGGCTTACCAGTGTTCTGAGTTGCACCTGTGCTGCGCTCTAAGTATTTCACTGTCAGCCTAAATAAAAGTACGGGAATGTCGTTCATTTACTTTCAGCTTGTCCGTTCCTTGGCGAACTGGGTGAGGGTGGGTTGGTGTTGGGTGTGGGGGGGGGTCGTCATCCATAAACCCAACCATACTTGTGGAACTCTTGTAATCCAGTGTAATTTTCAGCTGTAAATAAAAGTGTCCTGATATAAAAAAAATAATAATGTGTCTGCTTTATAAGCTACACCAGCTCCCACCACACCTCAAGGTTAAGTCCATAAACTATAAGAGTGTATAATCCACAGTGTAACATTTACAGGGGGATCATGTCAGCATAGATAACTAGGATTTAAAGTTTGGTGAGCAAACTTTGACTCTGTCTTAGGGGTTATCAAGCGTAAAAAGTCAAGGGGTATAAAAAACCCTTTAGAATAGAGATGAAGAAAAGTGAAACACTTTTCACTGTGCCAGCAGCATCAGAAATATAAAAGGCATCATAATAAACATAGATGTTGCCAATAATTCATTTATTTTCATCTTTTAATTCTTGCTGTTAGAATTTTGGCAATACCTGCTATGCACATCAGTCTAATTAGTTCGGGCCAAGCTAAAGGGATTAGGAGAGAATACAGTGAAGATGGAGCTCAAATTCTAATTTCCTTTTTACTTATATTTTTTATCTTAATTTTAATAAAATTCAGAAATACTGTGGGGGATACAATGCATGCAGATGTTTTCTTAAAGCTACTAAGATACTTTAAAATCTAAAATAGGAAAATAAATTAGGGAAAAAAGAAAAATTTAATATATACAATTTTCCTGAGCTGCTCTGAGTCACATCAACAATTCTATAAAAAGTAATTTATAGTCAGCTTTGTGTCATTTGGATTTGCCAGACATTTGTTATATACTGTATACATCATACACCAACTCAGAGAAGAAAAAAAGTCATTACACACACTCTCTCTTTACCTAGCAGAAAGAACCTTAGAGGGTGAGAAAGAAAGAGACACATAACACATCATGTGTTTTTCCTTTCTTTAAGCATTTGCATCTAGGTTAAATTTGATGATAGAAAGGCAGTATTGTCATGCAGTTCACGCATCATCACAACTGCTCAATGCACAACACCATCACCACCCCTCAACCACCTGAACAATAACAAAACATATTTGAATACTGTTCATAGACCTCGTTTTAGTATTTAATACAATCTTGAGTCAGGACCACTTCGGGAAGCCACGCCTTCTGGGATACCTCAGTCAGCCCGGATTGGAAGCAGCATCTCCAGCACCACTACACTGAGCAGTGGAGCTGCTCAGGGCTGTGTACTCAGTCCACTGCTAATTCACAGCAATGCACAGCTCTAACCACATTTTCACAGTGGTGGGTCTCATCAGCAAGATTGACAAGGCAGCGTTAAGAGGAGAGCCAATGGCAGAGCCAAGAACCTGTCCCTGAACATTGCCAAAAATTAAAGAGTTGATTGTTGATCTGGAAGTTGAGTCATGTAAACAGGACTTCTTTCTTGTAAGATAGAACCATTTCACTATTTATCCAAGTAGCTTCTTCAGGCGCTTAAGTCACATTTCTATCTAACAAACTCCTGCACTGTAAAATAAATAAATTAATTAATTCAAATATTCGTAAAAACAGCAACAGAACTATAAGTTTAGCAGTGAAACATCATTATTTCACATATTTTCCCCAAATTTATACGATTTAACACCTTCATTAAAATAGCAATAGACGTGTAGCCACAAGATGTTTCTAGTTTTCATCATTTATTTATTTTTTTATATTTACAATCAAACACCTCTAATAAAGCAACAGAATTAGACATCTAGCTGGTAAAATCTGGTATTTTACAGATTTTTCCTAAATTTAGGATCAAATCATTCAAATAAAGCAACGACACAAAAAACGCTGTTTTTTTTTTCAATTTTTTTTATAAATTCCAATGAACACACATGTGTTCAAAAGTGTTAACATCAACTCAAGGTTATAGTATTTGTAAATTAGCCTGACTTTGCACGCGTGTACTGTGACACAGTATAGTACAAGTATGATGCAAAATACTATAAAGTTCAGTTTTATAACATTACAGTAAAATCCTTAAATGAAAAACAAAATTAAATATTTAGACTATTGTGCTATAACAGTGGAACATTAAACATTGCTGTGGAATATCCTTGACTGATTAAAATTGGACTGGAAACTTTATTACAAAGTTCTCGTTGAGAACCGTTCAATTCTGTTTTCTGTACTGCATTGCATAGCGTCTATTGGACAAAAAACGAAGGACTCGTAGAAGAGTCATTGAGAAAGAACCGTTCAATTGTGTTTCCTGTGTACTGCACTGTATAGCGTATATGGAAGTCATGTGACAAAAGAACGAACAACTTGGAGTAGAAGAGTCATTAAGAAAAAAATCGCTAAATTCTGTTTCCTTTCCAGGTTTTGCGATGATTTGCACGTGCGCACCCAGTAGAAACTGAACAAATCACTCTCCGAGACTACTCATTCTTCTTAGTCACGTTAAAGATGCGCTCAAAATAAACAAATCGTTCATGAACGACCCATCACTAATATACTGTATATTGATGATCTCTATGGAATTAGAATAAGATGTGTCAATGTATAAACTGTATTATATATGTATGAATATTTACATGAATATACAGTACATATATTTTGACTGAAGTGTATTGACATTAATTTACTAAATGAAATGGGTCATTTAAAAATACAAATACACAATGTTTGTGAAAGTTTACATTTTGGAGAGTAAAAGCAGCTGTTAATGTACAGTGAAACCTCGGATTGTGAGTAACGCGGTTTGTGAGTGTTCTGCAAGACGAGCAAATATTTTAAATAAATTTTGACCTGAAAAACGAGCAAGTCTTGGATTACGAGTACCGAGTATTATGGATTACTCATGCGCTTCTTGTTTTGATGCAGATGGTCACGTGATCACAACTGAGCCAACGTTTTTTCTCTCTCTTGCGCAATTGTGGGTAATCATCTCCCCTGCTGGGTCTTAGTGCTCGTCTCTTACTGGTATAATCAACATCTTTGCACGCGTGTACTGTTTACTACAACACTGTGACCATGTGTGCTTGTGTAAAAACATATTTTATTTTGTGTTTGTAAGCATGCATGTACTGCGCTCGTAAAGCAAAAAAAAATCTCAGTGATTCTGTTCGTATGCGCTCACACAAATGTCATTAACAATGTTCCTTGCAATTTTTTTCTGACAAAAGAGTCTTTCCGCTAATGTGTATGTATGTTTGTGTGAAATTTAAATAAGAGAGGAGACAGTTTTACTGTGTAAGATGAGAAGGGATAGACAGGAGTAGCTGAAAGTAAGAGTCTTTTCTAACGTTAGCTTCACACACATACACAAACACACACACAGCACCTTCGTGCATGAACGGAATCCTCTTATCTGTCGAGATTTATTTTAACTTTTTTTTTAAAGTAAAGTCCAGTTTAATTTGCTTTATTTTTACTTTATATTTTGTATTGGTTATTTTTATGTATTTTTTTGGGGGGGGCTATGGAACGAATAATTTGAGTTTTCATTATCTCTCATAGGAAAATTAAATTTGGTTTATGAGTGTTTTGGAATACGCTTCTGCTTCTGGAATAAATTATGCTCGTAATCCAAGGTTACACTGTAACATAAGTCATCTCTGAACCTGTCAGGCTAACAGTGTTAGACACTAATACATATACTGCAGTTAGGTTTCAGAGTACAGTACACACACTGACTCTTTCGAAATTCTTAATGTGCATTCTCTTAAAGAGCTCGCTAACCCTCCCTGTCCATTTGACTCCTTTACCCTTATAGGTGTAAGTAAACTCCTTTAGCTTCTCAGCAGTAATATGGCAAAGTAATATTAATGGAACCTGAGACTCGCCTGAGAATTGGCGATTGACGAACGTGTTAATAAATGAGCTTTGTTTACAGCAACAACAATAAGAATTCAAGTAACAATTTAAAAAATCTGCTTTCCTCCTCACCTGTAGCTCACCAACGTGTCTTCACTCCTCTGAATTTACACATAAACCGTTTACCGGCTGCAGACCACCTCTGCGCGCTCTAAACATTTAAAGGACATCTTTTATTTTTTAGGGTCACTGGCAGTCGTTTAAGCATTTCACTGCATATAGTACTGTGTATGACTGTGTATGTGACAAATAAAATTTTTATTTGATTTTAATTTGATTTGATCTGTTTCCCATTGGCTGATTTATATCACATTACATCTGTTACTGTAATATCTGAGCAATAAATTCAGGCGTATTTCACGCCAGGTCCCGCCCTTACTCACATGCCTATTTAAATGCGCCAATCAGGAAGCGGTAATTAGAATATCCCCGCTTCCAGCTGCTGATCAGCCAATCAGAAACAAGATTAGAATTAGGGTGTTCCCTCCTCCAGCTTCTGATTGTCTGTGACAGTAAACCAGGGGTAGCTCAGTAGTTAAGGCATTGGACTACGGTTCGGAAGATCCCAGGTTCAAATCCCACAACCACCAAGTTGCCACTGTTGGGCCCTTGAGCGAGGCCCTTAACTGCTCAGATGTGTAATGAGATAAAAATGTAAGTCGCTCTGGATAAGAGCGTCTGCCAAATGCCTAAACGTGGAGAGCGTGTTAAGTTTCCGTTTAAGTTTTTGGTACAAAAATAACACCATATTTCCCCTCATACAAGCAAAGAATGAAAATGTAACTCCCCCAACGTCTCACCCATGCTTTACTCAGTAATGGTTCAATGCTAAAAAAAAAAAAAAAAAAAAGTGTCATTGCAGTCACCAAAATGAGGACTGGAACTTAATCAACAGAAAAAAATCCCACAACCTGCTCTGCTTTAACACAGCAAATACATTATCCTTGTGTCAGAATATGTAAGCCTATATTAAGCAAGCTGATGGCTAGATTGCCATGATGATTTTTCAGAACAAATGTCATAAAAAAAAAAAAACATTTGTGGCGTTTACAACGTGTGCATGGGTGCTGCACTGAATATCAGACTCCTACATTATCTTTACATTTGTTGAAAGGATAAAGCAGATACTATAGCCTACAGTACATGTAGGTTTAAAAAGTCATGAACAAGGAGTCTAGAACATCTAGAACTTTTATGTCGAAGTATTATTAAACTAATAGGATTTACCTCAAAATTACAAAGAAAAACATTAAATGTTTAGTATGGACATTACATTTTATTTAATGAGTATCATATTTAATACAAATTTATTATTGTAATTTTACATGAAATTGTTTGTAAATTACAAAAACAGAAAAAATACAGTAAAATAGTATTGTATTTTTTCTGTTAAAAATGTAAAGAAAAAAAATTCAGTATTGAAATAATACTTGAAATAACAATCGACTTAATAATTTACAGATAATGTCTCGAATTTTACAGAGATTTGTATGTAGTTTAAAAAAAAAAGAAAACTACTAAAAATTTTTAAAGTTATGTTCTGTAAAATCAGGAGGGTTTTTTTTTTTTTTTACTCTCCATAATAACTCTTACATTGACAGCTCCTTAAAAAATTTAGTCAAGAGCACCAAATCCACCAAATTCTATCACTGAATGGTGAAAAGAAAATTAAAATCTTTTCCAATGTATCTTTACTAATGCATTTCAACTTTTACAATTCAACTTCATATAGTTTATGTTTGTTAATTTGTGTTTTTCTTCTCTCTTGCTTTCCTGACAATTCCTAAAACAGTTTTTGTGAAATATATGAATTAACTCTGCACTGAGCACGACCCTTTTGAGCTTCCATATATTTTTTTGTATTGTTTCCGCGTTCCTTTTAAGTGGTTAATAATTGCTATTCTAGTTTTCTGTTTCCATGGTAGTTAACTAATTCCACCTGTTGCTTGTTAACCCTGTATCATCTGTCTATATAAATCCCTCCATGTTGCTCCATGTGTTCTTTTTTTTTTTTTTACTATTATTGTATGTTTTTTAGGCTTCTATTGCCTCATGTGTGTTTTAAGCTTTTCTGGTGTTTGCTGGTGGGTTGTTGATTCTGAATTATCTTAATTTGTGTTTTGCCCTGCAGTCATAGACTTTTTTTTTTTTTTAAACAAAACTCAATAGATTGAACAATTTCAAACCCATTCCCTCCTTCTGCATTTTACAGTTACAGTATATTAGGCTGATCACAAACATGCACAAAGAATTGACATCCACATAATCTGGTGGTTTAATAGCAATTCTGTATTTAATAGTGTATTCTTGCCCCATGCAGAATGAAATTAGAGTTTAAGAATCATCATAAATCTTTCTTATGATCACAGGTGTTTGGTTGCAATCCTGTAAATTCTTATCACATTGTGTGTATGAAATGCTCATGCTTTCAGAATTAAACATAGCTATGTTTTTTGCTGTTGATTTTTTTAGCATGCAACTTTACCAAGTGTTTAAGTGAACTACACTCATAATTTTTTTTCTGACCATATTTTTTTTTTTCAGAAAGTTGAAAGTTTAGCATTGTTCTTCCAGATTAGGTATCATAGGCTTCCATATATTTTCAAGTCTTATATAGATAAAGACAAAATATTTAATGTAATTCTCAGTTATTTCTTATTTCACAATACAAGGTTGTGAAGGGCCTAGAGCCTGTCCCAGGAGACTTAGGGCACGAGGTAGGGTACACCCTGGACAGGGTGCCAATCCATTGCAGGGCACACACATACTCACACTCACACAATCATTTACACACTAGGGCAATTTGTGAATGACAATTAGCCTAATGTGCATGTCTTTGGACTGTGGGAGGAAAACGGAGTACCCAGAAGAAACCCAAAAAGCAACATGCAAACTCCATGCACACAGGCGGGAATCCAACTCGGCCAAAACCAGGTGCTAACCCAGAACTAAGCCATTGTGCCACAAAGTCTAATTAATCATTAGAAAATGTTATGTCAAATTCCATAAATATAATATATTAATGTGAGGAGAAATAAGTCTATGCCTTCTTTGTTTGTGCATATACAGTACAGTATAAATGTGATAGTATAAAAAACATAGTTCTGACTTAATGTATAGAAATACTCAGTAAATCAACATGTGTAACAAAATGCAGCATTCCCTGAATGTTTTTCCCCATAGGCACTTCTGGGGCCAATTTAACATTTTTTCATTTTGCACGTGCAGTTTTTTTAGTTTCTATGCTCACATGATGAATTGTCCGATGCTGCAGCATAATTTGTCTGGGCTTTGTGTTTCTTTAAAATTTACATAGGTCTGGAATGGCAAAATACAAGGCTTCAATTTCCCAATATGATTTGCTAAAGGTAATACAGTATGGTGGCCATATTAATTTGTGCAAATTTTAAGCTTCACTGTTATTTTAATGCCACATAGTGAGAACTTTAATAGAAGTCAGAATTACAGGTAAAATGCATTTCCATGGAGGATGTTTTAGTGAAAAGGTAGCCTGCAAAAATCAGGTCATAGTCATTCTAAAGTTAATTATAATTATTGAAAGATAATATTGGGTTATAATGCTATACAAACTGAACTAACATTTTCATTAATTTCATTTAACCTTTATTTTTGTTTTGTTTTATTTTACTTCCGCTAGCAAGAAAAAGCTACTTAACAGAATAAAAAAGAAGCCTGATTCACACTGTGGTCATCCAAAAATAGTTTTATTCCTTTATTACCATCATTTTCCTTTCAGAAAGATATAGTTTAAAAGTTAACCATACTTTACATTTCAGAATACAGTGACTGATGTGCAATTCAGCAATCTATTGCATGTGAATGTTTTAAAAAGTAAGATTAATCTAATTAATGAATTTCCTTTTATTTAAAAAAAATCTCCTAAAAATGTGGAATAAAAGTCTGACTGCTTGCATTAGATAAAAATAATACACAGAATAAAAGAGCTGTATTAATAGAGAACATGATGTGAAGGCAGTGAGAGTCAAAAAGCCTTAACAAGTAGCAGGGGGAACTACAACTCAGAGGGAACTTTTAAGTATTCTGATAATTATGCTTTATATAAAGAGTTAGTGTTTGCTAGTGTAAAAATAAATCTCAAGGTCTTTTTAGTTTTTGGAAATTGGTAATTGAGGATAATCAAATTAAACTCTTAAATTTTTCAATTTTCAATACCAACTAGCATTGCATATTTTCTTTTTACAAATATGCTCAAACAAATCCTCAAGAATGTACTGGATGGTAATGCACCCCAAAAGTGTAATGTTGTGGTACTTGAGAGTTGGTCTTGAAACCAGTCTTGAGACAAAAATCAGTGGTTTCTGTCTTGTCACTGTTTTACTGCAGTCCTGCTATTAGCCTACAGCGATTTTAAAATGTTTTCAAACACAATCCAAAGTGCATGAAAGTGAAGATCTCTTGGATGCACTGGGGTGCATCTTCAGCGATGTCCCCGGGATCAGTTGAGGTCTTTATGGAGACTGTCTAGAGGATACCAGATGACAATTTTAGCTGTTGTCTTGATTTGGCCTTCTCTTCAGCTTTAAGAACAAGGAAGGTTTTTATGTGGGATTCCTACTTGCCATTTAAGTATGTCTTCGGCATGGTATCATGGTGTCCTCGCTATCATCATTCATCAAGTGCCTTCTGAACGACTGCTTAGCAGATCCCACCTTGTCTATCTTCCCACTTGTCTCCATACCACCATCCTGCGTGATTTTATTTCCTACACACCTGCTGATACTTTTTCCAATATCAGATGGCTCTTCCCTTTTACCTGGGTCTTTTTGACCCTGAATTGAAATAGTTGCCAGTTGCCACTGTTTCCACTAAGGACTTTCGCTAAGGACTTGACTTGACTTGACTCAAACTTCCTTCCGTTTGAAGACAGTGGTTAACTTCAAAGTTATCAGTTGCGAATTGAATGAAACAGAGAGAAAGTAGATGAGGGTAGGTCTCAGGAGCCTATGCTCACTAAAGCCACTTTAGGATCTTTTTGCCCCATATTACAGAGCATTTTTGATGGATCACACCATGAATTTTTACACAAGGTCACTGATAAAGAGTTGCAAAATGCGTCTTTTTTCCATATAGGAGTGTGCTGATGAGGTACATAAAGTACAGATGTGCAAATGGTTGGTGGAGTAACTTATATAAATGAATACACCTTTGCAGATGCTATATAGAAAAAACTGAGTGCAAACTGCCAATTCAAAATAAGAAAGGGAGTTTAAATGTGCAAATTTAAAAGTTTAAACAGAGAAATTTTACAATTTTATGCACAAAATAAGTTCAAATTTCAAAATTTGATGCCTGCTACAGATCTCAAAAAAAGTTGAAAAGGGAGCATGCTTACCATGGTGTAGCATCTCCTCTTCTTTTCAAAACAGTTTGAAGATGTTTGGGCATTGAGGTTATGAGTTTCTGAAGTGTTATTTTCCCAGTTTCTCCAAATCTTTTGATGTTTTCATGACTGTAGATGACAAGATTTGCAAAGCCTTTGCGAATTGACGATAAGGAACATTGTTTTTAAACTATACTCTGCCTCTCTAAGATATCCCTTTTATAGCTAATCATGCTACAGAGCTAATGCTAGATGTTCTCCCAGCTAAATCTTTTTCTTGTTTTTTTAGCCCTTTACTGCCCTGTCCCAACTTTTTTGAGACCTGTAGCAGGCATCAAATTTACATTTGCATCAAATTAAAAAAAAAAAAACGTTCCAACTTTTTCCGGAATCCAGGTTGTGTCTGTGTAAAGTGACAGTGAAAAAGAAATAAAATGTACAAATTGTCGGGGTATGTATGTGTGCCTAAAGTGACAGTAAATAATATGATATGTATATAAGTTGCTATTTTCAGAGGTGAGTCATTGTACAATACAATGGCGAATGGTACAGTAGGAATGATTTCCTGAACTTTTATTTGTGACAACGAAGCTGGATCAGTCTGTTAGAAAATAAACTTTGTTGCTTCATCCCACACACCACATGATAGAATCATGTGGTGTGTGGGATGAACTTTTCATCATTGACAGGAGTTTGTTCAGTGATCTGTTGTCCCTGAATGTCTCCAACCTGTCCAGTTTGTGTCGGATTATGTGTTCAGCCTTGCGGATGATTTGTATAAGGGATCATCTTAAATTCTGGTGGCTTGCAGATTGTGTTGTAAATACATGCAATGGAGAGAAAAGAGACTCCAGAGTCAAATGGCTGAGGCTCAAACTGAGCACTTTCTCTATACTCTTAACTGGCTGGGATGATGGTCCAAATACTGTAATGAAACAGAATTTGCCCTAAAATTTCCCTTACTGTAATTTAGCACCAGCAACCTCAAATTTAAACGATTAAAACTCGTCATCGGCTGTTTCTGACCTCTGACCTAACGACCTATGGTTGTCCATAAATTAAATTAGATTTGATTAGATTGTGTACAAAGTCAATGAAAGATGTTACAGCATCTAAACATAAGTGCATAAGGGCTGGTGGTGGCTCAGTGTGTTAGGGCTCTGAGTTCAGAAGGTCAGCCGTCCGAACCTCAGCTCGGCTAGGTTGCCACTGTTGGGCCCTTGAGCAAGACCCTTGACCTATTTAAAATAAATACCAATGTGGTAAATGAGGATAGGGGCCATATGTACAGGTGTAAGAGTGAATGTACAGGAGGTAAAATAGGTAATAAGGTTAAGGTATATATGCTAATAAACAGTATAATTGTGCAAACATTGTACAGAGGAGAAGATGTGTCAAGATAAATTTTGATCTTGGGTCCTCAGTACTCTACTTCTACTGATTTCACTAACATTCATAGCCAGAGCAAACAGGGTAACCTAAACAGTGCATCAGATTGTAATTCCCTTCTCTAGCCAATGCTTGGTCAGATGATATTGATCCTGACGTAACTTTCAACCAGAACTCAAAGTAGTAGTTCACCGGTCTCTCTGATGAGTTGCATGATTTATAGCCTGGGACTACCAGGGATGCCTCTAAGGTTGTCGTAAAGGAAGTGGTTGATTTCTTCTGAAGAGCATAGCATAGCAAATGGCCACTGCTCTTCTCCCCGAGCAGTTGTTTTGGTAAAACTGAGTGGATTAGCAATAAACGGGATTGCTCTTTCTCTCCCTCGTCTTCTGTGTTACTCTACCCTATGGAAGGTCATCAGCCTCTTCCTCAAGATGTATCTGAGGTCATCTAGAGATCATTGTTCCCCTATGCTGACTATTTTTAACTGCTTTTTGAGACAATGGAGCTCTTGTCATATCTTATGTTTTTGCTGGCTCTTCAGTTCTTGATGTTAACTGGCTTGGGGTTTTATTCCTTCTTCTTTCCCACCCTTACTGGATCATAGCTGACAATGAGAGTACTCCTGGGCTTACAAAGAGTATTATTGTTTATTTTTCTCAAAGGCTTCAAAGCTGTTACACATGACCTTTTTGAATTTTAGCCATCTTTGATTCAGGGGTCCATTTGTTCTACTAGTGTTGAACTATTCAGGTGAGATTAGGATGTTTTGATAATTGAAATGAATGGGATTTATGGAACATCTCTAGTCTGGCTTGATGGACCTTAAAAGTCTCAACTGTTGTTGCACATATTTCCACAAATTCGCCTTCCCTCTGTTGTGTAATATTTAACTTAATTATGGTAACCAAACTTTTATTGGGTTCTTCCTCACAGAAAGCACAAGCTTTGGCGCTAATGCCCGGACAGGATGCTGTGTCATTCATCTATCATGTCTTAGACAAATTGGTCCTGTTTTCACCCAGTCTATTCGTCGGTATTCCTGGCTGTAACAGGTATCCAAGTGCAAGATATATCTTTTAAATATACTGTGATGCATTGTTTGTAATATACTCAAAAACATAGCATAATTTTTCTGAACATGTTCCCATTAACTTTTAAAATTTTACTATATTTGGCCTTCAAGTGGCGCAGTGGTAAAGTGTTTGGGCTATCATCTGGAGATCGTGAGTTCGATTCCCTGGGTGATGCTGTAATCTCTCACAGCCGGAGGTCTAGAGAGAGCTGATTGGCCAAGCACTCTCTGTGGGGAGGGATAAGAGGTACATAGTGCAAGCAGAAGGAGCGGATTGTGCTGTATGTTAAGCCCCAGCCCCCAACGCTGCATGAGTGAGCAGTTTAAAAAGATATGGTCAGGATAGTCTTCGGCCCTCCTGACTGAGTGGTAGTAATACTGTAGGTTAATGTGTGAGTCACAAAAAAAAAACATATTTCACATTTTTCATATAATTGGCAAACTCTGTGTCATTCCACTTACCTTACACATGTTTCCAAACCCCAATGCAATGGTTTTATATAGTATTACACTGCAGCACTTGAGTGTCCTGTGTGCTTATTAGTACACAGTGTTTGCTAATAATACCAAAACATATGCATTAATTTACTTAAGAGAAATCTCATGTCATGTTGACAAATACTACAACTAGCAAATCATCACATTTGAGCATCTTTACTGACATCATTATATGCAGGTAGCCATAAGGGGTGTTGTTCTCGGTTTGGTCATATCCCCGTCATACTCAGACCTCCCTCCTGGTAATCATCTTGGTCTTGATTATTGTACGTCTGTAATGTGGTCTTGACTCCAACATTAAAGTTGCAACAGTCAACTTTCATTCGATTCTGCCAAAATGTCAGTACTGAAAATGTATTGTCTACTCTTCCAAAGTGAAAATGCAGGTTTATCATAGTAATAAGCAATTTGATTCTTTTTGTAGAGTCAGAGCAATCATGTTGTGAGAATAATAAATAAATAAATAAATAAATAAATAAATAAACCCAGTATTTAAAATAGTTATTTATATATTTTTGGAGTTATTTAGTGCTCTGTCTATGTTTTGCTCCTGTTCCTGCTTATTGTGATTGCATACTTGGCACTAGTTTGTTAAGCACTGACATATTTCTGACCGACAGTATTTCTCAATTTTCTCAGTATGTTTTAAGCGCTCAACACCACTCAGCCAAATTGATTTTCCTTTTTGGTTAGTTTAATTATGTGCAGTGTGAAATCAAAATAAAGGTATCAGTTTTGAGCAAAGAAAATAGGCTGATAGTGTGCAGTGGAAAAAAAGCAACATGCTAGGGATGGGATCAAGCAAGAAACAAGACAAATGTAAGCATTGGTATGGTTTTTTAAAGCTTTAAAAGCTTAACGCAGAATGAGTATACTTGAGAGATCTTTTGATACAGTTTGATACCTAATGATACAGTTCTGATTATTTTAGGGCTTGCTGAATGCACAAAACTGCCGACTAACTGCTTGCCATCCTCCAGGGCAAAGTCCCCAAGCAGATTTTTACAAAAAATAAATAAATTGCATGCATTGAGTAAAATGAATAAGTGGTCGCAAAAATATATCATGTTTTATCTTGGCTAACAAGAGCAAAGACATATCAATGTCTGCATACATGCCATTTCAGAAGAAAGAAGACATGCCCACAGTCAGATAAAAGTCACTTGCAATTATGAATATGAACTCTTATGACATGCATATCCAATCTGATCCCAAAAAAATTAAATTGAACAATGTGGTTTGTAATGTGAATATCATCTTAAATGCATCACCCAAAAAAATTAAGTGCATAATCTTTCAGGCTCAACTACAGTAGTTGATCAATTGGAATGGTTATTACCGTCGCGCTCACCGCCGCGTAAAAACGTCAGCGGCCAAAATAAATCAGTTGAATTTCAAAGTCATTCGTAAAATGGCCGCCAGGTGGCGCAAAGTGACATTTTCGCTCGTTGCCGTAAATACAACAGTGACCGTTATACAGCGTATCTCTGTATCGGTTTATTGTTATTTAAGTTCTGGATTATTTCAGGTACTTTAAACACATTGTTGGGTTGCTCATGTTGGCTCATATGAGATGTAGTTTACAAATGAACACCTGGTTGGGTTATTTTGACCCAACAACTGGTTTATTCATTATTCTTTCCTTTCTCCAAATATCAGCCTGCAGAATGTTTAAAATATTACTGTTTATTGTGTTACAGGTGTAGTTTTTAGAGTTGTTTAGGCAGGAATGCGTGTGTATACAGCTCAAAACCTCCATCAGTTATTAAAGATAGCGGCTATTTAGAAAACATGCCCAGTGATTTCGGAGCTTCAGGAAATCTCCCGGCGCTCTGCGCATAACACCGGGCCAACTCATGTCGGAAAGAATTTATAAACGGTTTCTAAACATGGGCTATTGTTTTTTTTACTTATAATATTTGTTAATTTAATTTTAATAAGGTTTGGGCTCAGGACTTCGACTCGGCATCGTGATTCTCCTCTTTAATTTACTTATATTTAATTTAGTTTTAATCAGCGCTCAGCCGCATGCATGGAGTTTTCCAGAGCGCACCGGCAGAAGTAGACTAATGATTATGAGCACGTCAGGAAAATGGGAAGCAGACTGACTCTGACCATTTAAAAAAACGTTTGCGTTCATTTTCTGACGCGCTCAAGTTCACCAAAAACAATACAGAACAGCGCAGCTTACAACACTTACAAAATCACAACACTTACAAAATCACAACGTTTTTTCGTTATTGTGAGTGCGCTTAAGTAAAAGTTGAGTCTTATAAAGGCATGTAGTCCTATATAGTTTTATTATATAGTTTTTTGCACATTAATCTGACACAGTTTTTTCAGCCTGTCACGGCGTGCGCCCAAATCAATATCGCTCCTCGCTCACTAGTTAGGCAGCCTCCCCTTCAGACATGCGAAGCAGCGGGACCGCAGAATTACACATGACTGGTGAGCTATCGTTGCTATCGTTGCCCGGGCTTGCACCCCGCGCTATAAAATACTCGGGGTTTGTTGGGCTACAGTGGATTTTACTACGCGCTGTGTATGCAGCGCGCGTGCAACAACGCGGAAGTGCGGCATGCAAGCAGGGCAAATGGAACGCGCCCCACGGACTTCAAAGGAGCGAGAGGTGGGAGGGGGGCGGTACGGCCATCCGCGGAGAGCAGAGTCAGCGCGAGCAGACGGATGGCCATTGCACTCACACCGCGTAGTAAAATCCACTGTAACCCAACAAACCCCAATCATCACCAGCCGTGCCTTATTCCGTCATGTCATGTGGGCATTATAAGCTTTGTATTGAAAACTTCTAACTAAAAAGTGGCAGCTGGCACGCCTAAAAATAGACGCAGGTTATTTTTTTAATAGTCTAAATAAAAACCCTCCGATTTAATTTCCTATAGTCTAACCAGCGCTCAACCGCATGCATAGTTTTCCCGAGCGCGAGGAATTTTTTTGTGCTAAATAATGTTTATGCAGTATAAGAATTCCTATTAATCCTGGGTTGTTCTTTTAGTGTCACTATAGTGCTTTACAATGCCAGACAACATTCAAATACAAATTAATCACCCTCCCCAGGTGTGAATCGGCTGTTCTCACCTATACATTCAGAGGAACTGAAATGCACTTCTCCCCACTTTAAAAACCTCTTGAATCTGAGGCTCTTCTGGAGACTTTCAGTGATTTCAATTTGTGTAATTTTAATCTCCTGGATTCTAGATTCTAAAGTTGACATTGTTACCTTTTTTAATCATTGGAATGGAAGAACTTGTTATTTTCCTTATGATAGCATAAATTGCATTGTTTTTAATCAGTCTATACACAATAATATTCTTTGGTATTTTTTTTATTTATTTTTTTTTAAACGGGTATGGGGGCTATCTTGGTTCATTAATCTCCGTGCCTGGTTTAGGTTTAGTATTCAGTGCGCATCTGTTATATTACAACTATCATAACACTCAAATACCTTTTATTGGGGGTTAAGTGACTGATGTGCCTAACATTTTTCAGCTGAGCCTTTGTTTCACTGAAAACGACCGCGACACCCCTCTCTCTCTCACACACACACACACACACACCACACACACAGAGCCGACCAAATCATTAGCACCTCCCTCCCCCAAACAGCACAGACATTTACTTTCTATCCATTTACTTACACCTGAACTGAGTTGTTTGAGTAACATGGGTCGACCCCTTACAAATCATAACAGTCTACTGCATTTCATTCTTATAATAACGCAAAAACACAAGCGGGGCTGAAAGACCGACATCTGCTAACGCAGTAGAACGTCCTTACACTGTTTTAATTTTATGGTCATTTATTTCAGTTAATAAATCTACTATAAATTTAAAGAACACAAGAAATAAGATGACACAAATCCATACACGCTTTTTTTCTAATTACAAGTGATAAAATCAAAAGGCTCACTGTGTTAACATTTATTGTGCTTAAATTTGATCCTAATAAGATTTGATGTTGAAGTAATAAAAATGCTTTTTTAAACGTGGGCTGTTGTTATTTACATGCAATATTTGTTAATTTAATTTAAATGGGGTTTGGTCTCCGGAATGTTGAGCATCATGATCCTCCTCTTTACTTTCCTACGTAGAATCAGCGCTTAATCGCACGCATTAAGTTTTGTAAATTCGTTTAATGTTTAATAGTAAATAATGACCCCCGTTGCACTGTACCACCGCTCGGAAAACCTTATGAAATACAAGTTTAGGACAATTATGATGATCTGCCACGGCGTGCGCGTGTGATGGGTGTACGCCCAAATCTACTATAACTACTCCCTCACTCCGTAGGCTCCCTGAATAGGCGGCAAAGGGACGGGAGCCGCCTATTTGTGCCGGCTGGCGATAATTAACGTTAATATGATCTCGGGCTTGCTCCGCATTATAAAAGCAAGGCGCGGAGGTTTGTCTGAGGTCTGGGAAGTACGTGATGTGATGGAGAATATAAAAAAAAGCATGTCAGTGGGGAGATGTGACGCGGCCCAGGCGCTTTAAACAAGGACACTAGAATTCCGCCCTTTGATCTCCGCGCTGAGGACAGCGCGAGAAAGAGCTGCGCGAGCTCCCACGGCATCTACACTTCCGCACCGTGCCCGCCCTCGCAGCCCCGCTGCCGAAGAGGAAAAGTGTGGTTAGGTTTTTGCGTCAGCGAGAACTCGCGCCGGCCATCGACAGCGGGAGAAGCGCCGTCACGAGGGAGCGTGCAGGAGCGCTGCCTCCGCGTGCTCAGTTCTGCCACTCCGCATCACTTAGCATCAGCTGTGTGCCCGCATGCCAGTGTGGCACAGCCCCCGGAACTGCACATGCACAACCTTTATCCCTTTCTTTCCATTCTCCCTCCTTCAACACTTTCCTTCCCCATTTTACCTAAATAAATTACCCTTTTCTCGTAAGACCTCTCCTCGTGTCCGTGCTTTATGGTGCCGCCCGTGCAACATGGGTCGAATCCGTTACAGATCATAACAGTCTACTGCATTTCATTCTTATAATAACGCACAAACACAAGCGGGGCTGAATGACCGACATCAGCTGACGCAGTAGAACGTCCTGACAATGTTATAATTTTTATGGTCATTTATTTTAGTTAATAAATCTACTATAAATTTAAAGAACACAAGATATAAGACGACACAAAACCCTACACGCGTCTTTTCTAATTACACGTGATAAAATTTAAAGGCTCACTGTGTTAACATTTATTTTGTTTAAATTTGATCCTAATAAGATTTAATTAAATTTAAATTCTACATTTGTATCGTCATTTTAGTTCTGTGATTATAAATTTGTTTAACTACAATGTTTTACTTGATTTTATCCGCTACTACGTGCAGTTCTAAAACTCCGTGTCTCATTAATCCAGCAGAGAATGAACTAAGGCATGAGGCGTCAGTCTGTAGTTATATAGCGCCACTCAACGGTAAAAGCCAGCAAACGCACAAAGCCAAACGGTACCGCCGAGCGCGGCGACGGTAGGACCTACAGTCCGATTGATTAACCACTGTACGATTCTAGATCTTCCAGGTGAGGTTATCTGGCAGTTGAGCCATGTCAACTGGACTTCTTACAGTAGTTTAATAGAAACATTTTACTACTCATCCAAGTAGCTTTTTCAGTTCAAGGTAAGTTGGCAAGTTCCTCGAATTTAAGTTCTACATGGTCAAAGGATTCCTTCCCATCTGAAACAGCTTGATACAGTACGTGAATATTGGAGATGATGAGAATAGGATGGAGGGTTGTTTAGGAGTAGAGGGGAGAGAGCTGTAAAGAAGACAATAGAAAAAGATTAGAGAGTTGTTAAGGTGTAACAACCAGAAAGAATAAGGGGAGGCTTTCTTGGTGGACGTGTGAAGAGGTCTTGTTTTTTTTTTTATCTTTCTTGGGATAGATGAAAAGGCAGTGTAAAATAGAAGACAAGTTGTGTCAAAGACCACCATCTCTATTGAGAGAAGGATTTTCCAACTGCACATACAGGTAGATGGCTTTTTTCTCCCTTTCTCCCTCCTCATGTGTAATGAGTTAAAAAAAAAAAAAAAGTCGCTGGATAAGAGCGTCTGCCAAATACCTAAATGTAAATGTAAATGTATACAGCTGATTCCAACCCTGGGGTGTTGCTCATTCTGTGTTGATACATTCTTGTTTGAAGAGGTTATTTTGTCTCCCCAATGTAGAGCTCTGAACACTCTTCACTGCATTGAACTGCATAAATTATATTGCTCTTCTTATGTTCTTATGTTAAGTTCAAATACAATTAGCTATAATGGGTTTCAGGGTAGCTCAGTGGTTAAGGCATTGGACTACAGTTTGGAAGGTCCCAGGTTTAAATCCCACAACCACTAAGTTGTCCAACTGCTCAGATGTATGGGATAAAAAGGTAAGTCGCTCTGGATAAGGGCATCTGTCAAATGCCTAAATGTAAATGTTTAAAGCCAATAATGTCCATTATTTAATAGTTAAAAATACCTACTAAGCAGTAAAACATAACTGCCCAAAGCACTGAACTTTTTATGATAACGAGATAATTGGAGAAAGATCTCCAATATTATTTTTTTTCTAAAAGTCTTCTTATTAGAAATATTTTTGCATAATATTATTTTATTACAGTCTAACTATTTACATGGTTTACATTTACCCAAAATAAACTCTGCCAGCTGTAATATGCCTGGCTGTAGTATGACACCAAGACCTATAAATGTGTAGTCTGTATTTGTATTTATATCAAGTTGTTTGTAGTCATTCAGGAAATGCACAACAGTTAAATTAATTAATTCCACTTGTGTAGGTGTGATTAATGCATATGGATGGATTATGGATAATTTGCCTTTGAGACTTAAATAAATAAATAGGAGCTTTTTTATTTAACTTTATATTACCTTCATTAAGCAGACCTTAAGCTATTAGAAATGCATTCTGGTCAAGCTTTACAGTTCTTATAAGTTTACTGCATAAGGATTATATATGAGTAAATAAGAAAAAAAATAGTAGAGTAAATACATTTTCATTACATTGTAATTATTAAATGTATATTTCCAAAAAGATATGTTTTTATATTTTTAATAATACTACAGTGGAACCTTGGATTACAAGCATAATTCGTTCCGGAAGCCGGCTCGTATTCCAAAACACTTGTAAACCAAATTTAATTTTTCAATAAGAAATAATGGAAACTCATATTATAAATATACAAATAATAAATACAATATATAAAGTGAAAATAAAACAAATTAACCTGCACTTTACTAAAAGTAAAAATAAATCCTGACAAATAAGTGTTTCAGTTTATGTGCGCAGGCACTGTGTGTGTGTGTGTGTGTGTGTGTGTGTGTAATGTGCGTGCACACAAAAACATTAATGGAAAGATTGTTTTATCGGAAAAATTAGCAACAAATATCGCTGATGACACTCGCGTGAGCACATACAGTGGGAGCCACGTCAAACAGCCGCTTGGAGCATGACAGGTCCATGACAGGCCCGTGACAGGACCATGATCGATCCGTACACGGAATGTGATCCCCCGCGATGACGTAGTTAACGATGCGAGTAAAAAGATGGTTGCAATGCTGTATAATCCCGCCAGATGGAGCATTGACTGCTTCAGTTAACCGCAGTGTCCAAGCAGCCGGTTACTATATTTAATATATATAACATAACTTACGTCAACATAGTTTCATAAATAGATGATGTAGTAAAAAAAGAGGAAAAAAACAATTCATAAAACATATTTAAATCACTCAATACACAACCCATAATGCTTATGCTATTTTTAATTAAATAATGAATAAAACCACTTATTGCAATATTTTTCACGACATCCTTAATAATCCTTAATGTAGGAGCCATGTTTTTACTTAAGTTTTCTCCCAACCACTAGAGGGCGGTGTTTCATAGTTTGGGTGTTTGCCTGGGGTTATTTAAGGTCAACTGTTTGTCATTCAGGTGTGATGATTAAGGAGGCGAACAGTTTTTTACTGTGTTCAGCGATAGGCATTGGTCCAAAAGGGGAAGACTAATAAATGTTCATCTTGTTATAAAGAGAGTGTGAGCATGAGCCTTATTGAATACACGTAAGAAAACAAATCTATTAGTCATCAACCGGTAGCATGTAGAGGTTCGTAGAAGCTACACATTAGGTAAAAAACTGCCTCATTGGAATAATCCAGACTCGTTTTCGTCACGAGTGGTTGCACCGGAGTGGACTATTGGAGCCACCTAGTTTAATCGCTGCGACAAGCTAAAGGAGCTAATGGAGGTACCTGCAGTGGCACGCAGCGGGAACTGAGCTGCACTGGAGCCGTGGCAGCAACAGGTGTCCGGAAGCTGCACAGGTGACACGGGATCAAGCTATTGGAGCAACTGGGATTTCCAGCAGCGGACATCGGAGCATCATATGCCGGCCAACGCACCATTGGGGTATGTGGTTCAGCGCTGTTTATGAATGGCCATTCTGATTTCCTGTGTGCACACTCGTATCAGCGTAAAACCAATGCATTGGTAACAGTTTGCTATCGCCGTAAAACGTGCTACGTCGATACCGCGTTGATATAAAGTATCCGTGTCGCGCGTTTATAAATAAACGATTGACTTTTGGCCGGCATGGCAGAAGACAACACAACTGATCAGACTTTGGCGAGTGAACTTAACTTTAATATGTGTGAAAAGGCTTTAATAGAGCATGGTGGGACAAAGAAAAAACGAGAGGTTAAATTAACAGCCAAGGCTTTCTTGGAAAAAATAAGTCATTTAGAAAATGAAAGAAAGAACAAATTTAATAAACTGTCTAAATTAAAACAAAGTATTACTGCATTAAAGGGAAATAAAGAGTGTGTAAATGAGGTTCAAAATGAATTTAAAGTGTTTCTAGGTTTGTCTGAAGAAACACATCAGGTACACCAAGTGTTGTTGGATTTATTGCCTGTTGATGAAGCACAAAAACATGAAGTATGGTATCAAGCTAAAATGTTGAATGTCCATGATTTTGTTGCTGATACTCAGAAATGGTTGGTTGAATTTCAAGGTTGCACAACTGTGTTATTTGATACTGAACAAAATGTGGTACAAATTCAAGGTGAACCTGTTAAACAAAATGACTTTGAAAATGTAGAAACTTCTGCCACTCCTGCTAGAAAAATGGATGTTGATATTAGAAGTGGCAATGGAGTTCAACATAAAGATGCAGGTGATGATACTGAGGAAAGGGAACCTCAAATTGAACCTCACGACAGCATCTCAAATGTTTCTTTAAGCGTTTCTGGGAAAAAAAGGCATCGAACGGGTTCCTCAGTTACAAATTCTTCTTCTAGCAGTAAATCATCCACGGCTTCTGAACGCATCCGAGCAGAGGCAGAAAGGGCTGCACTCTTGGCTCGTGCTGCTGCTTTAAAGGAAAGGCATGCTCTGGAAGAACAAGAATATTTGTTAAAGAGGAAAAAGGAACAACTTGAGCTGGAAACAAAAATAGCTGTTGCTAATGCGAAGCTAATGGTGCTACAGGGCAGTAGCAGTTGCAGCATGGCTTCCAAGATTTCTGATGGAATGGAGTCTTATTTCAAAAAGGGGTCTAAGCCTGAGGTCGAGCCTACTCTGCTCAATCCTTATGCGCCACCATTTGCTTCCCAGTCTTCACAGCAGCGTGCATTTTTTCAGACGCCGCAAAAACAAGCTGAGCCTTTGGTGGTTAAAGAAGTTGCATCTGTTCCAAGTGCAGATTATGACCGTCACGACCTAGCTTGTACAGGTGACGTTGTATCAAAGCCTTCTGTGTCACAAACAAGGTCATCTAATGTCACAGGTCCTGTACCTCCTTCTTTTACGTTGCCAACAAATCCAACCATCACTCAGGACACCTCACCTCTACAAAGTCAAAACAACCCAACAGGAGACCTCTACAGTGTGTTGAAACAACAAAATGACATAACAGCTCTTCTCGTTAAAATGCAAACAGCCCAGTTACTACCGCATAGGGAAATCCCTATCTATGATGGAGATCCACTTCAATTTAATTCATTTATGAAAGCGTTTGAGCACTGTGTGGAGGCAAAGACCAGCTGTAAAGGAGACTGTCTGTATTACCTGGAGCAATACACCAGAGGACAACCTAGAGGCATTGTACGCAGTTGCCTCCACATGACAGCAGAAAAGGGATATGCTGTAGCCAAGCAGTTGCTCAAAGAACATTTTGGAAATGAGTTCAACATAACTGCAGCTTATATGGAAAAGGTCACCAGCTGGCCAAGTATCAAAAGTGAGGATGTTAAAGCACTAAAAGCATACGGACTTTTCCTTCGTGAGTGCTGCAATGCTATGGAGGAGCTACAATACTTGGAGGAATTAAACATGCCAGTTAACATGAAGATTCTGATTCAGAAGTTTCCCTATAAACTCAGAGAAAGGTGGAGAACAAAGGCAAATGAAATCCTTGAACGAACTGGTCAAAGGGCACGTTTTCCACACATTGTTGACTTTATTGAGCAGCAGATCAAGATTACTTCAGACCCGGTTTTTGGGGTCATTCAGGATACTCCGCCTGTTAAAGGAATAATAAGACCAAGCAATTCTCAAATGAAATCACAGTTGAAAAGAAACATCTTTGCCACTCACGTTTCTATCAAGGATGGACACAAAATGGTTGCTTACAAAGATAAAGAGGATTCCACTAAAATAAACTCTTCTTGCTTGTATTGTGCACAGGATGGTCATGTATTGGAACATTGCCATCAACTAGGAAAAAGGGCACACCGGGAAAAATTAGACTTTCTAAAGGAGAAAGGCCTATGCTTTGGCTGCTTGGACACAGGACACTTAAGTAAGAGTTGTGATAAACGCATCATTTGCAAACACTGCAGTCAAATGCATCCTAGTATTCTGCATATTGGACAAAGGGACAAGTGTAATCAGAAGGATATGGACTACCTCAAGAGATCTTCTGTAAGTTGTAAATCCTCCTCCACCTGTGGTCATACAGGGGCTGGACAACATAATGGTATTCTTCCCATCTTGCCTGTCCAAGTGAAAAGTTCAAAGGGAACTAAAATTATTAAAACATATGCTTTTCTGGATGCAGGGAGCACAGACACTTTCTGCTCACAAAAGCTTTTATATAAGTTAAATATTCAAGGACGAAATGCTCAGATTCATCTTCGCACCATGGGTCATAATAAAACTGTGGCAACATCCATCATTAAAGACCTGGAGATATCAGGTTTAACTGGCAAACGTTTCTATCAACTTCCTTGTGTGTTCACTCAAGAAGGGATGCCTGTTTCCACAGACAACATCATTAGTGAAAGGGAACTAGCTAAATGGCCTTATTTAAAAGACATTAAAATTCCACATATTAATGCTGATGTGGATCTTCTTGTTGGCACCAATGCATCCAAGCTGATGGAACCATGGGAGGTGGTTAACAGCCAGGCTGATGGGCCTTATGCAGTTAAAACTTTGCTAGGATGGGTCATAAATGGCTCGATACAAGGTTGCAATGATGGTGTGAGTGGCTGCCCATCTGTTCATGCTAATAGGATTGTAGTTGACAAAATCGAGGAGCTGTTAACCAGCCAGTATAACCACGACTTCAACGAAAGATCTGCTACAGAGCAAGAAGAAATGTCAAGAGAGGAAAAAAGGTTCCTACACATAATTGAACGCTCTGCTCAACTTGAAAATGGACACTACAAATTACAACTGCCCTTTAGAAGGGAAGATATCACAATGCCAAACAACATCTCCGTTGCTATGCAACGCATCCTTGGTTTAAAAAGGAAATTGCAAAGAAATACAAGCTTTCGTGAAGAGTACACCAATTTCATTATTGATGCTATCAATAACGGTTATGCTGAACAGGTACCGCAGCATCAGTTACTAGCGACAAAGGGTAAAGTGTGGTACATACCACACCATGGTGTATACCACCCAAGGAAACATAAGCTACGGGTTGTGTTTGATTGTGGAGCAGAATATAGAGGGATTTCACTCAACAGTCAACTTTTGCAAGGTCCCAATCTAACAAGCTCATTGGTAGGGGTCCTGATGCGATTCAGACAAGAACACGTGGCCTTAATGGCTGACATAAAGGCCATGTTCCATCAAGTACAGGTAACTGAGGAACACAAGGATTTTTTGCGGTTTTTGTGGTGGCCTGAAGGTAATCTGGAACAAGACCTGAAAGAACATCGTATGACTGTGCATTTATTTGGAGCAGTTTCTTCCCCAAGCTGTGCTTGCTTTGCACTCAGAAAAACTGCTGAGGATAACCAGACCAACTTTTCACCAGATGTGATTGAGACAGTCAATAGAAATTTCTACATGGACGACCTTCTAAAGAGCTTGCCTTTAGAGGAGGATGCTGTTGCCATGGCTAAGGACCTCATAACTATTTGCAGTAGAGGGGGATTTACTCTAACCCAATGGATCAGCAACAGCCGAAAGGTACTTCAAAGTATTCCAGTGGAGTTAAGGTCTAAAACCCTGAAGGAGCTGGACTTAGCCAAAGACGAGCTGCCTGTGGACAGGGCGTTAGGCTTGCAGTGGTGCATTGAGACGGACAGTTTCAAGTTTAAAGTTAAAATCAAGAAGAAGCCTTCCACCAAAAGGGGTATGCTATCTATAATCAGCTCCATCTACGATCCCCTAGGATTTCTAGCACCTCTCATACTCCCAGCCAAACTACTGTTACAGGAACTATGCCGGATGAAATGTGACTGGGACGATCCTATACCTTCAGCATTCCAAGTAAAGTGGAACAAGTGGCTGACAGATCTGGAAAGGTTGGCAAGTTTCCAGATCAATAGGTGTATCAAGCCTGATGGATTTGGGAAGGTGGCTTGTACCCAGTTGCATCATTTTGCTGATGCTAGTGAAAAGGGCTACGGCACAGCTACATATATCAGAATGCAAAGCACGAATAAAAGGGTTCATGTTTCTTTCCTGTATGGTAAATCAAGAGTGGCTCCACTTAGGCCTGTTACCATTCCACGTCTAGAGCTCACTGCTGCTGTTGTTGCAGTCAGAATAGACAAAATGCTTCAAACAGAGTTCCAGCTGCCATTAATGAAAGCCTGCTTCTGGACTGATAGCACATCAGTTTTAAAGTACATCAGAAATGAGGACCGGAGATTTCAAACATTCGTTGCAAATAGAATAGCTACAATTAGGAGTAGCTCTGAAGTTTCACAATGGAGATATGTTCCTTCGACTCTAAACCCTGCAGATGATGCATCTCGTGGAACAAAGGCAGATGGTTTTTTGAAACGAAGATGGATGGAAAGCCCTGAATTTCTATGGGAACCCGAAGAAAGGTGGCCAAAGTCACCTATGGATTTCAGTGTGACTGCTGATGACCCAGAGTTAAAAAGGAATCCCCTAATCAACGCAACCATTACTAACCCAAATGCCACTTCGCAACTAATATCTTTCTTCTCAGACTGGCAAAGATTAAAGGTTGCGGTTGCTTGGATCCTCAAGCTGAAAAGAGCTCTATTGAAACTGTGTAAAAGGAGAAAGGAACTTCAGTTTGCAAGTGCTAATGGAGCACAATTATTGAATGTGAAAAAGGAGATGCAGGCCTTCAAAGATTCGCTGGGGAATCAAAAGTTGTCTTTAAAAAATCTCACAGAAGCTGAAACAGCCATAGTTGCCTTTTGTCAGCAGGAAAAATTCCCAGATGAAATTGCTGCATTGACCTCCAAGAATCCAGTAATACCAAGGAGTAGTAGCATCTACAGAATGGACCCCATGCTGGATGGAGGACTTTTGCGTGTTGGAGGCCGGCTGAGCAAAGCAGCTATTCCTGAGGGCCTAAAACATCCCCTCATTCTGTCAAAGGATCAACACATCTCCTATCTTATCCTCCATCATTACCACTTGCAGCTTGGTCACGGAGGCAGAAGTCATGTCCTTTCTTCTGTAAGGAGAAAGTTTTGGATTACAAATGGCCTTTCGGCTGTGAAAAAGGTCATAGCAAAATGCCTATTCTGCAAGATGTATGGAGGAAGAACAAGTGAACAGAAGATGGCAGACCTGCCCAAGGAAAGAGTGATTCCTGATCTACCGCCATTTACCAACGTTGGTGTAGATTATTTTGGGCCGATTGATGTGAAAAGAGGGCGTAACATCGTCAAGCGATATGGAGTGTTGTTTACCTGCATGGCAAGTAGGGCTGTGCACCTCGAAGTGGCTTATTCTCTGGACACCGACTCTTGCATCAATGCTTTGCGAAGGTTCATCTCTCGGAGAGGACAAGTGTCACAAATGAGATCAGATAATGGCACCAACTTCTTGGGAGCAGAAAGAGAGCTTCGTGAAGCCTTAGCAGCTTTAAACCATCATCAAATTGAGAAGGCCATGTCTCATAGGGGAATAAAGTGGAGTTTTAACCCGCCATCTGGATCACATCATGGTGGTGTTTGGGAGCGCCTCATATGTATGGTCAGAAAGATTCTGCATTCTGTGCTGCGGCAGCAAACATTGGATGATGAGGGATTTCATACCGTGCTATGTGAAGCTGAAGCAATGCTCAATGATCGCCCCATCACAAAGTTATCAGATGATCCTAATGACCTTGAAGCTTTAACACCAAACCATTTGCTTCTCCTGAAAGGGAAACCAGTTCTCCCGCCAGGACTTTTTGACAAAGGGGATCTGTATTCCAGGAAAAGATGGAAACAAGTTCAATACATCTCTGACCTCTTCTGGAAACGATGGATTAGAGAGTACCTACCATTACTACAAGAACGACAGAAATGGATCAAAGAAAAAAGAAGTTTTATGCCTGGAGACATTGTTGTCGTTATGGATTCCACAACACCAAGGGGATCTTGGGTGCTTGGCAGAATTTTGAAAACCTTTCCGGATAAGAAGGGCTTGGTCCGAGTGGTTAGCCTCCAAACCAAAACAAATGTGATTGAAAAACCTGTTACAAAATTATGTTTATTATGTGAAACTACATCTTGATGTAATATGAGATGAATGTCATGTGGAATTTTGACTACATTGAATGTGTATTAGAATATTACTTGGAATTTGTTCATTTTTATGGCTCCTTTCAAGTTAAGTTTTTTGTTAATTGCTGTGTCCTTTGCCACACGCAATTAGGGGCTGGCGTGTAGGAGCCATGTTTTTACTTAAGTTTTCTCCCAACCACTAGAGGGCGGTGTTTCATAGTTTGGGTGTTTGCCTGGGGTTATTTAAGGTCAACTGTTTGTCATTCAGGTGTGATGATTAAGGAGGCGAACAGTTTTTTACTGTGTTCAGCGATAGGCATTGGTCCAAAAAGGGGAAGACTAATAAATGTTCATCTTGTTATAAAGAGAGTGTGAGCATGAGCCTTATTGAATACACGTAAGAAAACAAATCTATTAGTCATCAACCGGTAGCATGTAGAGGTTCGTAGAAGCTACACACTTAAAGACACGGTAACATCTGTAATTTATCCGGTCGTTGTAGGTACGAAATACAAGTGCGGGCTACAGTATGTACAGTATTTTACATTAAGGTGTATTTTATCTATTTCTGTTTAATACACTGGTAGATAATATTTTGCTGCAAAGTAAAGCTTAAAATTTAACTTCTGCTTGGGTTTGTTTTCGTTATATTTTTGATGTTTACGCTGATGTTTTTGTTTTTTTGCTGATAGTCAAAAATTGGCATAACAAATCTATTAATGGCGCGTAATATCTGGAACAAATATTTGTCCATACGGATCAGTATGTCTTTAGTCATTTAACCAGCATAACCTCCCTCCATCAAAGATCTGATGGGACATTAATCACTTATCACAACGGTGAATAGATGCGGCAGCAGAGACAGATTAAACCCCCTATAAACATTCACACCTGAAAACAATACTAACAGAACTAAACAGTTCCAGAGGGTCAGCGCCTGTTATCAGGACAGGGATCACCTACAGGATACTACAGGATTTTTCACTGCTTATATATTTTTGCCATAGTTTCATTTGGTTTTACGCGATTTCATGTGTTATTTGTTTGTGTGTGTACGTGTGTGTGTGTGTACATGTGTGTGAGAAAGAGAGAGAGTGAGAGAGAGCGCGTGCGCGAGAGAGGGCTTATATTGTGATTTGTCCAAGGTTACTAAAGACTGGCTTACTACTACTAATAAAAATTATTTCAATGTAACCCATGGGTCTCAATCACAAAATCAGCCAACACTGTAAACAGATGACAAGACAAATTATATAGGCTACTCTGAAACGTTTATTTGAACATTTAAAAATATATATTTAAAAAATAAATAAATATAAAAACAATCGACTATTATTGTCAGGGTCAAGTTTACGGGGCTTCTCAGTCTTTCGTTAATTTTACTACTGACTCGAAACCAATGTGGCTTTATTAAAGATGCACTGTTTTATTGGACATGGCTGTTTTGTAATATTTTGAAAAATAAACACTGTCTACGGTTCGAATATACTGTGAACGTCTCAAAGTCACGTCTCTTCAGATCCTTCTGCACTAATGTTATCGTGGTGTAAATTATTAACGTATTGATGTATTTTATTTGCGGACAAAATAGACCATGGCTAGTAACGAAAGTAACGAATTTGTCACTACTCTTCTCTTACGCAGCACGGCTAAAAAGATTTTAAAAAAAATGACACCAATCCTGCCATGATGCTACCCTGCCCATACACAACACTGGCTGGGGAGATGAACTCAGACTTTCCAAAACTTACTATTATTTCTTGAGCTGAAATTAAGCTAGGATGAAGAGAACAGAAGTGTAACTGGAGCAGCCACAAAATGCCCCCCGTGTAACTCTGATTAGGAAAAGCTCACGGACACCAAACCTGCAGCACTTTGGTGTAATTTTTATTATCTTTTTAGCCGTGCTGCAGAAGAGAAGAGTAGTGACATTTTCGTTACTTTTAATAACATGATGTTTGATTGGATGTTATATAATTTCCAAGTTTGATAGTGTCGATTTTAAAGTGCATTATACGTGCGATGCGAGAAGGAAATAAATAAACACGTAGCAATGCAAAGGGAACAGAGCTGCGAAATATTTAAGCCATATAAATTCAACAAAGTGTGATCATAATGGTTGTTGTTGCTGCTGTTTAGGTAATTGGTTCCATCGTGTTACTGAACGCAACTGTGTTCACAAAACCGCGGAAAAAAAAACACTCGCTAACGCATTTGAATAAAAAGGGGCGGCATTAAACATAAACAACATGTTATCATTGTGTAAATTATTAACATATTGGTGTCTTTTAATTAAGCACAAAAACAGACCCTGCGCTTGTCTTTAGGACTGATGCTGAACAGCTGTGTTCATAGGTTTAATCAACGATTTACAAGACAACAGTTAAAGCGTTTGTGGATGAGAGGTGTGTCTAAGTGCGCTCCTGCATTTCTCCGTTGGTTTAACACAAACATTTGTGCACAGACAAGTAACTCTAAAGTATCCCTCCCCCCGCCAAACACACACACACACAGAGCAATTAGCACCATGTCATAGTCAGTATTCTTCACTGAGGTTTCTTACCTTCCACTCCTTCTAAGTTTGTCTTTGCTCTTTTGATGGAGTTCTTAAAACCCCCCAAAAATTTATACTGAGAAAAAAATGATTATGGGTCACATAATCACAAACACAAACTAGCACAGATACATATGATCAAGTGTTTAACTGTTGTTTTCATTTGTTTCTATAACCAGTAATAATATTAATAATAATAATAATAATTATTATTATTATTATCATTATTATTAGCCCAACTCTTTGACTATTTAAAACAATGTCGGTTTCCATTTTTTGCACACTGAAGTTGTTGGTTCAAGTAAATGTATTTTTAAATACCCAAACAATCCCCCAACAATTAAAACACGCACACATGACTTCAAAAATAAAATTTATTCTTCCAAAACTAGTCAAAGATAAAACAATAATTTGTATAAAACAGAAGAAAATATGTTTAATTTTAGCTTAAAGGTCATTGAAATACCCGGATAACACCAGCTGCATATCAGTCTCTATCTGGTTCTTTTATACAAAATATCATTTTTTAAAAATATTAAAGATAGAACTGTTTAATTCTTTGTTTCCCCCTAAAGTATTAGACGTTTTGCAATTCTATGTTCAGAATATACAGTAGACCTGACCAAACATCATTCTAAAGCTGTTGCACTGTGACGTCATCCCTCCCACAGCTCCCTCAACAGCTTGTTCAGGCTCCTCCAGTAGCTCCAAAAGGCCAACCGTCATTCGTCTGACCCCCCAATCCTCCACAGCTCTGCTTAAAGACAACAGGAGAATTTAGTGAAGACAAAGATAAATAAACTTTACAGAATATCTAGCTGTAACAAATATAAAAGATATTAGTTAACCTACACCACAGAGTGTGTAAAATACTGTTTTGGGAAATTCTGGAGTATAAATAAACTGCCTGTGCTAACTTTAACCAGTGAACTTTGTTAACGTTAACCACTGTCTGTCTGTATTATCGAATGCAATAAATTAACCGAGAATTTACTTACTGCGCTTTTCATACAAATAAGTTAAGCGATATAACACTCGTATATATTAGTTCATCTCTGAAGCCAAACTATAACTTCCTGAGTACTGAAGCCCCCCACACCTCCTCACACACGCACACCTCCCCCTCCCCCCACTCCTTAACTCATAAACACCTCAGAGTTTTTATCCAGCTCAGTAACTAAGCGCTTGTGCTACCGCGCAAAGTCAGGCCAAATTGAGAAAAAAATTGAACCTGGTTATGAGCGTTTAGCTCGCTAGCTCCTGTACATCTATCTTCAGCTTGTGTCCTTCATGAACTGCATCACATTATATTCACAGATATAACCTGCAGATTAACTCTTACCCAAAGAATAAATAAATGCTGAATTTATCCAGACAACACGCGGTCAGACTCTAAAGCCATTTTTATAGAGCACAAACACTCTTCATCCGGTAGTGCAGCTTTTGTAATAGGGACATTAATAGTACTTTCGAAGCTTTAGTGTCTTTTTTAGTTAAAGATGAGTGACATTGTGAGTTTGTGACACTGACAGTAAGCTGTAATGTTAACTTCAGACTTGGTAAACAGGTCATTAAGTTATCTAAAGTTACATCGCACGCTGCTGGTGCTGCCAGTGATTTTCGAAACGGCTGATAAAAAACTAAACTGGGAAATAAACTGTAAACTAATCCCAAACAAATTTTATAAATTAAAACACCACTTACCGCGAATAGTCCATTAAGCCGCCATCTTCATCTCTAGTGCAGTTTGGTAGCGTCAGTTCAGCGGGGGTGGGGGCGGGTTGTTAAAATCACGTGATTGCAACTGAGCGCAACTAAATTGCTGGCTTGTGTTAACGTGTCCTTGAGAACGAAGCGCCATCTAGTGGTGGAACCAGGTAAATGCATAAATAGGGCTTGAATGGGCGTGTTTACTGTGAAATCTTGACACGCCTTTCTCGAAGGAAAAGGAGGGGGGACTACGCCATGCATAGGGCAGCCGTATGCCATTCGCACGTCATTCACACGGTCGCTCTATCTGTACACTGCTGTAAAGTAAAAAAAAAAAAAATGAACCTGAAGTTTAACTTTAAAAAGAATCGCAACAGAGCAGAGTTTCTGTGTAGGGCAGAGAGTGTGCATCTGTATGTAAGCCGAGAGGAGGAGGGGTTGGATGGGGGAATGTAAAGACAAGAGAGAGGGTGTGTGTGTTGGTGTGTGTGATGGAGCACGGCGTCAAATTACGTGCGTGCACACACATAACGACTAACAACAGGCTGATGGGCCAGGGGTAGCCTGATGGGCCAGGGGCAGCTCAGTGGTTAAGGCATTGGACTACAGTTCGGAAGATCCCAGGTTCAAACCCCACAACCACAAAGTTGCCACTGTTTGGCCCTTGAGCAAGGCCCTTAACCCTCAACTGCTCAGATGTATAATGAGATAAAAATGTAAGTCGCTCTGAATAAGAGCGTCTGCCAAATGCCTAAATGTAAATGATACAGAGAGGGAGAGAGAAAAAAGATCTTTACCCTCTAATGAGGCTTTCTTTTGCTTTACATGCACACACACATGTGTTATAAGAAACAGTACACACACACAGTGCACACACGCTTACAAACACAAAATGAAATATATTTAAAATTTGTTTTTATTAAAAATCTTTTTACAGGTTTCACTGTATATTTTAATTCATGGAAAAGGTCTGTTGGTAATTATAAAATTAATAAAAGATGTGACAAAAACTATGGGCACATGGAAAGTTTAATGACAGGGAAGTTAATGGCAGTGGATAGTTTTTGCTAAAGTCAGCATTTAATGAAAACATAGTGGACCTTTAGCTAGCAAAGTGATTCACAGTTAAAGGTGATTGCGTACTGTTTATTACATATATTTTGAATTTCCGAAACATTTATATTCACTATGATAGGGTGGAAATATTAAGGCTGACAACATCAAACTAAAAACAAAACATAAATGAGGAAATATAAGTGTTAATTTTTAATGCAGTTGTTTTAACCTAAGACAAAATGACAGTTTTGATGTCACACATACAAAATGTTACTACTACGACTAATAATATTAATAATAATATTAATAATATTAATAATAATAATAATAATAATAATAATAATAATAATAAAATACAATAATAATAATATGGGTGCATAACTTTTTATGTGCTCATATTATTATTATTATTATTATTATTATTATTAACGAGAGATTATTGTCTTGGTCTTGCACATCTATCTATAAAAAATATTTTTTTTTACTTGGTTTAAAATTAAAGTTTCTTTTTTGAAAATGTAACTTTATAGTAATATCAACAGATATAAATTGTCAAATGGAATCACTGGTTAGGGATTAGAATGAGGGTAGAAGTGCATAAGAGTGATATTGGAATAGGTTGTAGCATTTACAAATAAGCAATAAAATATAAAAACGTACAAACTTGTTTACATCGTGCCAAATGTATTGTTTACTTCTATGCTAAGGTACAGTATATTCTTCAAAGGCATTTTTATCATGCATTGAATTAAATGATAGAAGTTATATCATATTATTTATGTTAATTAAAAAAATTAATAAATAAATAAATAGAAATAAATAAATAGAAGAATGCTGGCAGAAAATTCTCAGAAGTTTTATGTTATACTTAAAATCCATGCTCAATGAGCAAATCCGTCTTAGGTTGAAGAAGCTCAGCTGTAATCTGCACAGCACCAGAATCTTACTGTGAAGTCAACCACTTTGAGTCCCTCCCACGTTTGATAATGAAGCAATTTCTATAGAAAGCACACATGAGTTTTCAAAGTTGGCGTTTTAAGTGACAAACCAGTAAGTAGTAAGTTTTTTTTAAATAATAGCTGTCTGAACTTGCATAATTTTTTTATTTAACTTTTTCCGTATACATTTACACCTCATCACACACAGTAGAACAATAAATATAAAAAAAAACGACTGAGGTATCTTGAGGCTTCTCAAGATGTTTGCTTTTTTTGCAGATCTCACATGAGTAAATCCTGCTCTAAACCTACCCCCAGCTGCTCCTCCTCCATAATCTGGCTTCTCGCAAAATCTCCTGTGATGCCATGGACTGTTTGGAGCATCACCTTACCTGTTATAAAGCATGACTAAGAGACAGACCCAAGTAAATGGTCTATAATTACAGAGATGACTGATGTGGCACAGGTTCTCTGCAACTTGTGCTTATAGACACGCGTAGCTACTGCACCTCACAGCCACAATGCTTTTTTCTTCACTCTTTTTTTTTTAATTGTCATTCACATTCTAATTTTCTTGGTCTTTAACACCCTGGCTTAGTTAAGGTGAAAGTGCAAGAACTGATGTAATGTATGCTTATGAGATAACATTTAAGCCTTAAGGTTTGAGCTGTTTTGTGTGATTTCATTAATGATAAAGGCTAATGAAATGCTTTCACATTTGTCACAGACAAACATCAGAATAAGCAATGAAGCATTATAATGGATTGTGCATAGATGTTAGACAGGCATTCTCATTCATTCTTTTATCACACTAGATACAAGTGTTGGCAGTGCATTTCTCCTGCATTTGTAATGTGGCATGCTGCACGCACAACTGTTGATTGGATTTTTATTAGCATGGTTTAAAGAGAAGGACCAACACAAGCAGGTCCTAATGGAGCAGCCCCAGGGTGGGTTAAGACAATCAATTTTCTAAAGACTGCCAATTTAACTTCTGATCGAACAGTCATTCAGATGCAGCACCAATACTGCATTTGGACTTGACAACCTATAAAAGTCTTTATTAGCTAATTTACACATACCACATACCCAAATATTAAGCATCTTAAGCCACCGAGTAGCTTATTTGGACAGCTTTGGAAAAAAAATGTGTGCCCAGACCCACAACTGTCCTTCAGCTGTAGAGGACGTGGATGGACTCTGACAGTGAAGGAATGGGGCTGTATATTTTGGGGATGAATATAAATAGAGTCCGTCAGCCATGCTGTGCTAATGAGAAAAGGGAGCATGCAGCAGACAAGCAAAATTAATTAGGTGGTAACATTTATGGATAATAACCTTATGGTAGATATCAATGTTTGTGAATATATTGTACAGTATATAATACATAATCAGAGAAGCAGAAATGTGCAAGATCACATGAAGAAATACACACACCTTTTAATATATCTGCAGGAGACTGCCACCAGTGTAGCAAGGGTATAACATTTTATTAAAAATGATTTATATTACTGATAATTTCCCTGCCCTTTCTCAAGTGTGTATACCATAATGAACAATGTTACATTTGTTTTAGGCTCTCTACAACAAGAAATGCAAATGCAAATGCCTTCTGACACTAAGATTAGATTGATGAATTTCCTAGAGGTGTTGTCTTGACTTTCAATTTTTTTATATGCCCGTCCACTCACATACCTGATGTTTGCTTTTTTTGACTTCACAAAATTTTTAAATTCTGCCCTCAACTATTACACTATTTTTACAAAGTGAGAGTTTGTCTGACACACCAGTGACCTTAGAGCATAAGTTGCTGTGGTTCAGAAGTCAGGTGGGTGCATACTACTGCTGATGGATGCCTGCTGTTAGCACAAGCCATACTGCTCCAGTTATTCAGAGGTCGTCCTCCCTCAATCGTGTCCCAGGGTGCTGCTATCAGGAATACAACAGCTCATTAATGGTTGCCTATTTTTAATTAAGGATTCTGCATATGTTAATTAGATCTGATTGCAGCTATGTCATGCAGTCACACGCTAACTGATGTTGTGGGAAATGAGCAATAATGTAGGCTGTCTGAGCTGCGATCATGTTGTGATTAAGAAACACATGTTGTCTTCATCAGTAGGCCAGATATAAACAGTGTGTATGCCTGCGTAATTGTACTGTCAATAGCTTCAAATTAGTTTTTGATTTGTGATAGACAGAGTCCAAAATTACTTGCTTGTTTTCAATCGTATAGCTGATGAAAAAAAGGGGAAAAAAGCACATGTTGGATTAACATAACCCAACAGGATATGTGCTTTGTGTTCCCTAGAAAGCTGAGTTAAACATTCAGTCTACATTTAGTAGAATAAACAGATGATTTCTTAATAGTTTAAATTAAAGTGCATGTGGGATATTTTGAAATATAATGAAAAAGTTACATTTCTTTTATAATCTAATCCCAAATATTAAGCACTCATATATTCTGGATTCGTTTTAGCTCATGGAAATCTAAAACCCAACATCTCACAATATTAGAATATTTTCTACAATCAACCAAAAAGGATTTACAATACAGATATTCTGAAAAATTGTGTTCATTTATGTACTCAGTACATGCTGGTGGCTCCTTTAGAATGAATACTGTACCTTTATCAGTGTTACATGACATGGATACAATCAGCCTTTGCACTGCTGATGTGTTACTGAAGACCAGATGGCTTTTATAGAAGCCTTCAGCTTGTTTGTATTATTAGGTTTGAGGGTTTCTCCTCTTTGTCTTAAAATACCCCTTAGAGAATCAGGTTATCCAAGTTGCCTGCCCAACCAAGCATAACAATATGATGGTCATCTTAGTGGTAGTTTTGGCAGTTTGTTCTGCTGGAAAAGAAAATCATCACCTCCATAAAGCTTGTCAGCAGACTGAAGCATGAAGTGCTCTAAAATCTCCTGATAGACTGCTGCATTAACTTTGGACTTGATAAAACAGATTGGATCAACACTGGACAAAGAAATCAAGCAACTTAGATTCTGTGTACCTCTATGATTCTGTCTCTACTCTACCTCCTTTATTTGAAAAAATGATTTTGGACCACTGAGCCAATGTCCAGTTATTTTTCTCCTTAGCCCAGTTACGACACTTTTGACATTGCCTCTAGTTCAGGAGTGGCTAGAAATGCAACAGTTGTAGCCCGTTTTAACAGATTTTTTTATCATTATTTCATAAGCTATACGCTTTAATCATTGAAATTAAAATAAAAAATAATAATAATGTAAAATATTTCATTTGGCAAGTAATGAATCTTGCATATTCGTTTCACTTTATGAATTAAATTATAGATTTTTTTTCAAGTTTTCAATATTTACGGTATAGTTTAAATTTAAGTTCAAAGTATGGTTGAGTAATAAGGTGTTTCTAAGCGAAAAACATAGCATATAGTTATAAAAGTTATTAGCATACCATAGTTATTATAAACAATAAAAAAAAGAAAAACAAATAAATAAGTGGTAACTACCGACCAATTTCAAATCTTCTGCTACTCTCAAAAATACTTGAAAAAGTTGTTGCTGTTCAACTACAGTCCTATTTGTCATTTTATAATCTGTATGAATGTTTCTAATCCGGTTTTCGCCCTCACCACAGTACAGAGACAGCGCTTCTTAAGGTTGTCAATGACCTTCTTATGGCCTCTGATGCTGGCTCTGTTAGCATTTTGATTCTGTTAGATCTTCCTTCTGCATTTGATCTCACAGTATTCTCATTTCACGACTCTTTGCTCTTGGTAATTCTGGAACTGCCTTATCCTGGTTCGCTTCTTATCTGTCTGACCATCAACAATATATTACTATCCACCAGTCTAAATCCTCTACCGCTCCTGTTTCCCATGGTGTTCTGCAGGGTTCTTTTCTTGGCCCACTACTGTTTATCATCTACATGCTTCCTCTAGGTAAAATCATCCGTCGTCATGGTTTCAATTTCCACTGTTATGCAGATGACACTCAACTTTATATCAGTTTTCGACACTACCATCCCTTTCCCACTAACTCTATTTCTGCTTGTGTTGATGACATAAATGCCTGGGTGACCAGTAACCTTCTCAAGCTCAATACTGATAAAACAGATTTTTTACTTGTTGGTTCACCAAAAAACGTTGTTTCTCTCTGTACTGATACTGTTAACATTTCCGGGACCTTGGTTAGACCTTCCACCACCGTAAACAATCTGGGTATAATTTTTGACTCCCATCTTTTCTTTCTACCACACATTTCTTCACTTACTAAATCTGCCTTCTATCATCTCTGTAATATAGCTCGTCTACGGCCCTTCTTAGACATCAAGGATGCTGATACACTGGTTCACGCTTTCATTACTTCTCGACTTGACTACTGTAATTCTCTTTTTTATGGTCTACCAAATACAACATTAAATAAGCTCCAATACATTCAGAACTCTGCTGCTAGGGTCCTCACTTATTCAAAGAAATCCTTACACATCACTCCCATCCTACACAAACTACATTGGCTACCTGTTCGCTCCCGCATTCCATACAAGATTCTCCTTATCACCTTCAAAGCACTCCATGGTCTTGCCCCCTCTTATATTTCGGATCTTATTCATACTTACTCCCCTGTTCACACACTCCGATCTGCAGATGATGGTCTACTGTTAATTTCTTGCCATAGAGTAGCATCATTTGGAGGATGAGCATTAAGTATTTCTGCCCCTACACTCTGGAATTCTATTCCCAAACACATCCGTGATCTTTCTTCACTACAGGATTTCTAAACCCACCTTAAAACATATCTTTTCTCTTCCGCTTTTCCCAATCTTTGAATATGTGTTTAGATCAATCCTACCGGTTTTCATGTTTATCTGTATTTTGTTTTGTTGTCCTTCAGATGTCTTTTTCTATATGTAAACATTTTTGTTATAGTAAAGCGGCCTTGAGTCTCCTGAAAGGCGCTAGGTAAAATAAACGTATTATTATTATTATTATTATTATTATAAGTGTGTCATAGTGTACTGTACCATATCATTTGTGTGATAGATCACCTCCAAAAGACAGAATTCATAATTCCATATTAATTCACATAATTCAATAGAGTGTCATAGGTTTTAGAAAATCTCTTAATAGAACCATTAATGGTATTTCTGATTTTCTCCAATTTGATATTCTGCATAAGATCTTTAATCCAGTGAATATATAATAGATGGGTTGCTTTTTTTTTTACTTAAATAGAATTTAATGTCTAGCTAATAGAAAGAAGGCAATGACCCTCTTATACTGTACATGCAATTATAGTAGAAGGTATAATAATTGATCCATCTTTCTTAAAAATGGTGTCAAAAATAAAGACCTGAAAGAAACAGGTTTTTGACATGTCCATAGCACATGATAGATACTGTAGTTGCAGTCTCTGTTTATACCCATCACATATAGGGCTTATGTATGGTGATAGTCTTGCAAGTTTGGATTTGCAGCTGATGTAGCACTTTAAACTGTATAAAAGAAATGTCTTCAGTATATAGGAGAGGATAACAAGACCCCAAAGTTCCTTTTCCATTGTTCACGAATATTAGACAGACAAGGACAGGTTGTTTTTATAAATTCACCATAGATCAATGAGACCCTTAGTAGATTGGGATTAGGAAGATGGCAAATTTCTTCTTTACACAACCTCAGATTTGTAAGTGATGGAAAAAAATTAAGGCAGTCCAATTTTTTTGGGTAGCTATTCAGAGTATGCTAGAGTATCTGGTTAGAGTATTATCTATATGTAAGTCCCCAATGTAGTGTTTGCCCTTACTGTATCACACTAGAATTTGAAGCATATTTTGTCTGCAAGTTAATGCTATCTTCTGAACCTTAAATAAATTACTTGGTAGATACAAAGCTTTTTTTTTATTAAGTCTCATTTGCTTTCCCCATGGAGGTAAAAAAAAAAAAAAGGCTTTAAAAAATGAGGCTTTAATATTGATACTAAATCAGTGGCTGGGTTATAGTGACCTAGCCAATAGGTACTGTAGCTACATCTGGTCATAGTGAAAGGTGAGGAAAAATCTCTGTCACCAGGATATATATACATGTATCTCCTCTGTCAATGGAATGGACCCATATATAAACTGCAGCTAAGTTGCATAAAAAACATACACAATTGTGAGAAATTATGCAGCAAACTGCACTAAAACATTTGGGAAAAAATACAGCCAGTGGGCAGGGCAGAATAACCCATCTGAGGTTACCAATCTAATTGCAGTTTTTAATTTCGTTCAGATTACTAAAAGCAGAACTGCATATACAGTATTTGAGTAAAACTAACACATCAAAAACTCTATGTTTTTTGCCCAGTGTCAAGTCTAAGGACATATTATCCCTTAAATTTTAAGCAACACAGATCTGTGCCAGAAATGCATCATCGGTCAATGACAAAAGCAAACAACAACTCCATAAATGAAAGTCCTGCTGGTTTGTGTATGTGGATGTGTCTGACCTAAACAGTCCCATACTATCATTACTTTTAAAATGCATACATTTTACTGCCACTAGAATATGGGTACATAATTTATAAATGTTATTATTATTATTATAATTATTATTATTATTATTATTATTGTCATAGAAACACTATCTAAAACACATGATCATAGGTATTTCTTTGCCATGTTTCCCTATGTATAATGGAATATATATTTTTATAGGTTAAAATGAAATTAAATAAATTTCATCATGTTGTCTAGGTTGAATTGAGAAAACATCACATTTATACTGCACAAGGCCTGTATGCTGAATAGTCATCAAAACTTTGTATGCAAAAAATGGCTCTGGGTTGTGAGGTTGCTATTTGCACTTAGTTCAGATTTATATGTAGCTGGTATGGTTATATATAAGTTCTAGCTCTAGTAGTAATACTGGTCCTCTTGCCTTGGTGGTGTCAATAGCTTAAAATGTTTTCTGTTATTCCATGGTGCTAGGATGGTTCCTCATAGCCTGGGCACTCGAAGATGCAGGTCTCTCCTGAGCCTGGTAATTGCTTGGCTGACTCTGTCATTTTCACTTTCCATGGTATGCAGTAGATAAATCAAATAAATGAGGCCTTTGCTGAGGTTAGATGTGTTTCACAGTGCAGAGTTCAGCTTTTTTCTATTGTCTGAGATTTCTAACAAACACACTACCATTGATCTTCACCCAGCACATCGATAATAGTGGAGGAGTAAAGGAACAAGTTGTGCTTGATCTGAGAAGGATGCAGTGAGGCAAAAACAACAATCCTCTTTTACTGTATGTGAGGCTCCATCTGTATAATTCTATAGTGTTTTCTTAAACATGGTATTAACTGTTGTATTAATACTGTATGTCAGAGAAAATATTCTGTTGTTACTATGTAGGTCATCATTTTTCGCTTGCAAACTGCTGAGATCTTTGAGAAATGTAATATTTTTGGTAGACAACAAGCTTTTTGTGAATGATAAAAAATTATTTAACTGTGGAGCCTAAGGGAGGTGATTTCTATGCTGCTGAGAGCTGTACCTGCAGACTGCTCCTCTCTGAGCCATAATCCTCCCAGGCACCTCTCCACAGTGCTAATCGCTGGTGAGATATGCCATCCTTTCCTGAGACTGTCCGCATTCCGCCAAAGCGACACCATGATTACAGGTTCATTATATGCTTGCTCCATTCCTGCTCCCAGCAGTAAGAAGCCCAGGGCTATCTCATCCATGTACAGTAGTTGATTAAAATCACTTCACTCATGAAAAGGCTGAGCTGAGAATTAGGATGCACAGACAGGACTGTGAATCTGAGCATGTGTGCATATATATGAATTTGTGAACATGTCAGCTTTGATTCCATGAGTTATGCCTCTGTGTGATGGAAAGTCTGTTTCAGATTACATGCTTGAGCACTAGTTTGAGAATTGCCTCAAGCTGCAACACAGTAGTGGCTATAGTGTCTGACTGATATGGGATGCCACTGAAGTGTTGAATCTTCAAAGCCTTGACATTTAACATAACTTTAACTAGAAGATTTAGAGAAGCATTTTTTGTCATGCTTGTATGAGAGATTCAAAACAAGTTTTTTGAAACAGTTTTGAAAGTCTGTTAATGAATAGAATGATGCACTCACCATGAAATATTTTTAAACAAATATTCTATGTTGTTCAAAAAAGCATGAAAGCTTTAAAAGATGTCTGGACAAAAAATATCTGTATTTGATTCAGTTTTTTTTTTCAATTATTTAAAACACTTGACAGTTTTAAGCATTTAAAAGAAAATAATGTAAATTAGTCTGGTCCTAAAGTGTTATTTTCCCATATTGTCTTGCTGTGTTTAATATCCTATCTTAACTCTTCCAATCTTTTCATATTCATGTGTTAAACATTCTCAATATTTATGACACAATATTGTGTGGGAATGTAGGAAATGCTACAGGATAAAGAATGCCTCATGTCAATATGATACAATGAATGAAGGACCAATAACCAAGCTATTGTTTGTACATCATTTTGATCAACTTTTGTAATATAATTCAGTACAATTGCTCAGGATTCCCACGCATCATGATTTGAAAGTTTGGTGAAATATTTTTTTGTGGTTTTTGTGGTTTAAGGACAACGAGACGTTCCCTTTCAAAAGCTACACTCGATGCTGCGTGAAAACGGTATGGCAACGAGAATACCAACTCCGCCGCACTGCAAGTATCCGGACCCCCAGGGTTGTGTAGTGTGCACACAGTCCCCCCAAGGAAACTGGACATAATTCTGGGATGCTGACGTGAGGACTCCCGAGCCTGGCATCCAACTATGAAATCTGAACGAGCTCGTGTCTAACTCTGCTTTTTTTTTTTCCCTAATTTTTTTAAAGTGCTTGCACACACACACACAACAATGCAGTCCTTGAAGAAAAAAAGAGTGCACCTAATCGAATGACTCCACCTGACCGAGGTTATATATGACAAAATTTTTGGCAGGTTTGACACACGTGCTTCAACAACCGGCCACGCGAGAAGCGTTTCCCTAGCGTTTTCACGCAGCAGTGAGTGTAGCTTTTAAAAGAGAACATAATTATATCTGCAAATATAGTCAATTAGCCAAGATACTGTATGTTTGTTGTCAGAGGTTTGTTATATAATTGTATAAATTTTGCACTGGAGCTTCAATGATAAACATACCTAATAAATATCAAACATGCAAATTACTTCGAATAATCACTTGTGTCAAAATATTGTAATAATACTAAATTAGTATTAATAGTACTAAATAATACAAATTGTATAAAAAAAACATTCTAATTTGTTAATTTCACTTCAGTAACAAACTCTTCATGATCATGGTAGATATGGTGGATCACTACTCATGGGGTGGAAATATACTCTGGATGCTTCAAAAATGCCTATCCATTGTCTGTACTGTGTGTCCATTGTAAAGTCCTGGGTGGCCTGGAGCCTGTCCCAGAGATCCCTGGGTGCAACTGGGTGGTTGGGTGCCAAGACAACATAGAGAAAAAGCACACACTTACACTCACAGCCAATCATACACCAGAGACCATTTGAAAACACTAATCAGCCTATACTGCATGTCTTTGGACTTTGGCAGAAAACTGGAATAACCAAAAAACACACACACACACACACACACACACGCACACACACACACACACACACCAAACAACATAAGAACATGCAAAAACACAGACCAGAAGTGAGATTAAACACCCAACCTTGGAGGCGTGAGCCAATAGCACTAATCACTAATCCATGGTCCGAAAATAAATATTTAACATATACAGTGTGTATACAAAATAATCAGCTCTTTAAAAGAATCACATTTCGTTGCTTTGCAGCCTGAAAAAAAGACAGACATAGGTTTAGTTTTATCCAGCTCTATTTACTCAGTGCGACTTTTAACATCCAAATGATGGATATAACACCATGTCAGAAAATCCTTTAAAAAAATAATAAAAAGCAGAATCACTTATATGGAAAATAATCACCCCACTCTTAAAAATGACTTGTAAACTTAATCAGGTGAAGCTAATCACTTTCCCAATGGCACACAAAGCTATTTGATTTTTAACTGTGATCAGCTGTGGTAATTTTATCAGCTCAGCATCAAAAGCTGTAGAATTTCAGTAGTGCAACTAAAGGAAACAATCAACTATGGGTGTCTACTAAGGCACTGTCAAAAGATCTCCGGGATGAAGTCAGGAGATCGATAAAAAAAAATTCAAAGGCTTTATTACTGCCTAGAAGCACAGTGAAGTGTACTATTAAAAAGTTGAAGACATCTTGTACAACACAGGCGCTCCCTGGATCAGGATGTCGCTCCAAACTAAATGACTAAATGAATTTATGACAAAGAGTGGTTATTGTGTGCATGTGACAGCAAAATCTCAAATTCTTTTGCTATGCAAAAACGCAGGTGCTTGGATGGGACTAAAATTTTATTATTTGCCCACAACACCAAATAATATGTTTTGCGGAAATTCAATACAGCTCACCACATAAAATAACAGCATACCTACATTAAAGCATTAAGGTACAGTACAGTAGTAATAACCTGTTACAAATTCAGATTCAAATTTTATTCGTCACATACACAGTCAAGATACGAAGTGATATTACAGATTATTATGATATGAAGTGAAATGCTTATACGACTGCTGTTGACCTCAATATTTCAAAAGAAAGTTCAAAAGAAAGTCTTAGTGCGAAGTAAGAGAATTAAAAAACTTTTAAATGTACATAATATACAAGCAATAAAATAATGAAAATAAAATAGTAGAATAAAATAGAAATATAAAAAATTTAAAAATATATAATACCAATAAAAAAATATATAGTAAAATAAAATATAGTTGTAATATATATTGAAATGATACTTTATCATTTTCTATATTAGTGATACAGTTTATTTCTTTCTGATATGTTAGTGTTCTATCTTTCACTTGGATGTTAAAAATTGCACTGAATAAATACTGTATAGCTGGATAAAACAAAAACTGTGTCTGTCTTTATTTTATGCTGTAATGCAACAAAATGTAAATCTTTTAAAAGGCGGTCATACCCACTGCATAAAATCAAGTTGCAACTGTATCAACACCAGTTCACATCTGGATTAAAGGTATAAGTGGCAACTGTACTTTACAGGTGTATCATTAATGTCAACATGATAGATGTTGAATCCTAATGGCTCTGAATCTTGTGCGATGCCAAACTGTTTGCAAAGGAAGACTCAGTGACTTTTGTCCAGCATACTTTCGTGTTTCGGGAATGGGAAAAAAGTGTTTAAATTAGACAAGTTTTTTTATTTTTGGTGAAGTATGTCTGTAGTCTTCATGACAAGCATTGACGGTTCAAAAAGCCTGTAATTTTAGAAGTGAAAAGGGAGAGAAAATCGCACAGCACATTAAATAATTGTAGAGCCAGTATGCTTTAGAGAAACTGACCCCCTGTCAACATGTCTTTTTCTTTTGCCTTCTAATAGTATGGTGGAAATGTTTAAAAGAGGACAGTGTGTCCCTCTTGGGCAGAACAGAGCGAGGTGACCAATGACAAATGAAAGGTGCTTGGTCACTTATGATCCTGTCAAAAATGATCACTGTTATTCCACTGAACTCAAGCTAAACAGGCCTCCCCCATCTCTCAGTTGCCCCAAACTGTAAACCCAGTCCCTTGTAACAGCTATGAAAAATGATAGTCTACTAAGAGAGGGTAAGCAAATGTAGACTCATCCATGCTCTTCAGAATTTACTAATATAAAATAAAGTAACATAATAGATGATGTAGCCTTACACTGTTCCATAGATTTATAAAGCTTTTAGCCGTTTAAGATTTTGAGGCCTGATAATCTGACTGAAAGTGGCTCAAGTGTAATTTGAACCGAGTAAGTGAAAAGTCTAAAGTCCATGTGAAAATTACAAAATCAGAGGTAATTTTACAGAACTGCTGAAGATTATATAGTGGCTGTGTTGTGTCTGAAAGCTAGAAGATTTTTCCCTAGTATTTTTTCCTAGCAAATGTATCTGTAATAATAATAGGAAAAATGCATTTTGTCTGAAGCCCTTATGAAACTTACTAAAAGGATTTAATGCTATTATTATTTAACTTGTAGCATAGCTCAAGCAAGTACACTCCAGACAGTCTCACAAGCTTCTACCTAAGTGGGACAATGTCTGAGATTGCCTTAATATTAAAATTTCTCTGGATGAATGATAAAATTTGATAACTTCTGCATCTTATTACTGAGAAGCAGCAAGCCACTTAGCAATATGTAGAACAGGCAGGCACTATCAGTTAATAGCTAAGACAAATTCTACTCTAATTTAATTCACGCCCAAGTGCATTCATCCACGTTATCAAAATAAGACTTAATAAATTCAATAAACAAGGTCACAAACGTATATGAAATGACAATATGTAAACTACATCTTACTTCTGCACTCATTTCTCACTCACTCATCATCTATACCGCCTGATCCTGTATATAGGGTCGTGGTTGCCATGAGCCTATCCCAGGAGAACTAGGCCATTAGAGAGAGTACACTCTGGACAGGGTGTCAATCCATCGCCAGGTACATACTGTACATACACACACACTCATTCACACATCAAAGGCAAATTGGAAATGCCAGTTAACGTAATCTGCATGTCGTTGAACAATGGAAGAAAACCGGAGCACCTGGAGGAAACCAACCAAGAACATGCAAACTCCATGCACACTCTGTATATGTCTCTCTGTGTGTATCAAACTAATATGTGCACATAACAGCTGGTCACTTGGCCATCAGTGAAATAAAAAAAAAGTTATTTTCACAATTCATAAAAATGTCTCATACTAACCTAAAAAATTAAATAAGGCATTAAATGACCTAAACGAATGCTGGTATTTTGATCTTTGAGCAAATTATAATCAGGTCATAAGCTTTTAACACATTTGCCAATTAAACCAAGGTAAACCCTCAATCCCGAACATGTTATACGTACACTAAAAAATATAATCTCCCATCAACTTAAAATATTTTTTTTAAGTCTAAGTATCGTCAATCTAAACAGACATAATTCCTATCTAATCTAACCTGAGCCATTTTTTTCAATTGATGTAAATAATTTAAAGTAAATAGGTTTAATTCCTTCATTCATCAAATCTGCATTTGTGTAAATGTTCAATAACTGATTTTCATATACAGTTATGTGCCACCCTCTTTTAATTCTAGATTTTTTTTTGGGATCATGGCAGGTCTCAGTGTTAGGCAAATACAACCTCAGATGAACAACATTCGTTATATCTTTTTCACTGTCCAATTATTTTATTCAACAAAAATAAAGCCAAAAATAGCACAAACCATGCAGAAAATAGATTGTAGATCCATTCTTAGCAGGAATAACTTGAAGTCATTTTTCTCTGTATGACTTCATCAGTCTGTTACATCATTTAGGTCCATTCTTCTATACAGTATTGCTTAAGTTGAATTGAGGTAGGTTTGCGGCATTTGCTTACACACAGCTCTCCTTAGCACTTAAATACACACATGAATGCTCCAGACCAGCAAACTGCCAAAACGTCTGCTTTTATTGAGGTCTGCACACCTGAATTTTTCATAATTTAATTAAAAACTAAATCGTGTATACAGTATATATATATATATATATATATATATATATATATATATTGTAGTGTTTTTAACCGCTAAAAAGGAACTTGGAGAGACGAGAGATGATGGTTGCTAGTCGAAACCCCGCCCACACCACACTGCCCCCACCCGAGCTGTGACCGTCCCCGGTCACCATGACGAACTCAGTCTTGGAGGCGTGACGGTGGTCGACGCTGGCGTTGTGAATGCCGGAGTCTTTTTGCGGGGGAAGGAGGGGCGCAACCCTCTCCCTGAGGCGGACCGGCCTCCACAGAGTTTGATGTCTCGCTGGCGTCAGGCTGATAGGGAGCAAGACGGTCCAGGGGGAGCACGACCACTTGTGACCGCCCCGCCAACCGCACCCGGTAGACTACATCGGAGAGCTGGGAAATTATCGTACAGGGGCCCACCCAGTGAGACATAAGTTTAGGCAAGAGCCCCCTTTTCCTTCCGGGGGAATACACCCAAACCTGCTCCCCAGCAGCAAAGTCTCGCCCCTGGCTGTGAGTGTCATACACACGGCGCTGCTTAAAACCGGCGTCCGCCAGGTGTTTACGCGCTAACTCGTGAACACGAAACAATTTGTCTTTCAAAGAACAAAAATAATCCAACCCAGTCTTCGTGGGTAAATCCAATTGGGGAGGTGGTCCGAACACAAGGTCCACGGGAGTGCGCAACTCGCGGCCGAACATTAACGCAGCTGGCGTCAGCTGTGAAGACTTCTGCACTGCTGTGCGATATGCCCAGAGCACGAGAGGCAAATGTTTGTCACAATCCTTTTGCCGGTCGCTGGTAAGCATGGCGAGTTGTGTGGTGAGTGTCCGATTGAATCGTTCCACGAGGCCGTCACTTTGCGGATGAAGGGGCGTGGTGCGGGTCTTTTTCATCCCGAGGCGCTCACACACCACCTCCGCCTCGAAGTAGCGCCCCTGATCACTATGTAACTGCTCCGGGGTGCCGAATCGGCTGAACACCTCATCCACCAGCACTTGAGCTGTAATAGAAGTGATCTGGTCAGGAACATCAAAAGCCTCCGGCCACTTGGTGAAATAATCCATGGCCACCAGCACATACCGGTTCCCGTGATCGGAAATGGGAAATGGCCCGAGAATATCCACGCCCATACGCTTCATCGGTGCCCCCACCCGAAAGTCCTGCAGGGGTACTCGCGAGCGCTGGGTAGGGCCCTTCTTTGCCGTGCATAGACGTCGCATCTGTGCACAAAGAGTTTGCTATCAGTATGACAGCCCGGCCAGGAGAAGCGAGCGCGCAAACATCGCAGAGTTTTCGTTACTCTGAAGTGTCACGAACCTGCATGCCCATGAACCATCCCCAGCACACATGCCCGCAGAGTCCGCGGTACCAGCAGCTGAAAATATTCGCCAGCGCCGCACGACCATTCCCAGTGGCAGTAGTATAAACCTTCCCGCAACACCAGGCGGCTCTCAGGAGAACTTTTACCTCTAGCCCCAGTATAATCCGGTCTCACGGCCACTTTAACCCAACCTAGTACCTGCTGCAGCGCCGGATCCTTCTCCTGCTCAGCAATTAGCTGATCACAGTCCAGCTGTGGCACAGGCGAAACGACTACAGGCGGTGGTCTAGACGACGCAGTAAGTCGGCTGCACGCCGGCTCGGACGGCTGATTACCGAGACGGGGTCCGGAGGACTGCGCAGGGAGAATGTTCTGAGTCAAGGGGTTCGGAGAGTGTTCGACGTCGCAACCACCCACTCTTCAACCCGCTTGCAGTACATACAATGCGCTTTGCTGCACAGCCGGCGAGATAAGGCATCAGCGTTAGCATGCAATTTTCCCGCTCGGTGCTGAACGGTGAAATTGTAGTCCTGTAACCGCTCGAGCCAGCGCGTTAACTGCCCCTTGGGCTCTTTAAAACTAAGCAGCCACTCCAGTGTAGCGTGATCGGTCCGCAGCAAGAAGGATTGCCCGTATAAATACGCCCTAAAATGTTTAAGAGCCGTGACGACCCCTAGCAGCTCGCGACGCGCGACGCAGTAATTCCTCTCCGGTCCAGACAACGCGCGGCTGAAGTAGGTGATAACACGCTCTTTGCCTTTTTAGGCATGAGCACAACTGGTGAAGACCACGGTCCGGACGCTGGCTCTATGACGCCCGAGTCGGCCATCTCACGCAACTTCTGTTTGGTGTTAGCTCGTTTGGCTAATGGAAGGCGTCTCGGATGTAGCCGAACAGGAGCTGCATTTCCCGTATAAATCGTGTGCTGCACCAAATTGGTATGAGTGCACTCGCGCTACCGCGAAAATGTCCGCGAACTCGTGTAAAAGGGCCTTCACGGTGTCGGTCTGAGTCTGACTCAACCCCACACTGCTACGCTGCATAAGCTCGCCCATAATTCTCGCTCGGTCTGCTACCGGATGTTACCCCTGGTGTGTGCTACCAACACGTCCGGCTGTGCTTTGGGCACTAGCAACCTGGCTAACCCGAAGTTACCACGCAGAGTTCTGTCAGTGGGATTCAGTACCGCACCCCACTTTTCTAAAATGTCCAACCCCAAGATACAATCATCCTCGATGTCTGCCACAAAGAATGGATGAGACAGAGTAATTGCACCTACTTGTATTCGCACTGTGCGACAGGGCCGTATCTTCAGATAGCTCCCCGATACGGTGCGAATGTTGAAGGCTGGGTCTGGCTGTGTGCAACAGCAAAACTGTAAAGCCGGTGTCTACGAGCGCCCGTAGTGAAACGTTGTCCAGGCCACAGTTCACGTAGACCCCCGCACGGTTTCCTACATGGAAGTTAAATCCAGCAGTTGGGAAAACAAAGACAGCTGTGGGAGGCGGCTTCCCCTCGGTGCCCTCCGGAGCTAGTTTAACGGCTGCTGGGGTACGCTGTCCTCAGGCCTGAGAACGTTGCAGCGGTAGTCCTGCAGTCCCTAGCCTCGGCGAAGTCGTGAAATCTCGGAGGCTTGTTCGATGCCTAGCCGCGACTGGTAGCCCTCGGGGGTAGGTCCTCCGGGGTGCGGCCCAACCCGTTACTCTCCATCCCACTTCTGACACCAAAGGAACTTGAAGAGACGAGTGAGCTTTCTTGCTGCCCAATGCAAATGGCTAGGAGTACTTTATTTACACACAGCACTGTATAGCATGAGCAACACCTTCATAAAAGAACCACATCCAATTTAGCCTTTATATATATATATATATATATATATATATATATATATATATATATATATATATATACACTTACACTTTAGGAATAAAAATTAAAAACCTAATATCTCAAAATATTTAGAATCTTATTTACCTTGTGAAGGGTGTTGATTATAAATTGATCAACTTCTGGACAACTGTTAATTCAGCATGGATGTACTGAACTAGACTGAGAGAAACATGGTATTTATACTGTATGATTATTAATTTGCACAAAATGAAATATTATAATATTTTGAGAACCTGGGTCTTTGAACTTCATGAGCAGTTTGACCCATTGAGCAGTTTTACATATTATGTGTCTCTTCATGAGAAATAGAAAAGACAAAGTTAAGATTGTAATGAGAAAGCTCAGTTTAGTCTCATGACACTAGAAAAACATCAAGCAGACCCTCTCATAGCAACAAAATTTTGCTATGGGAGGGTCTGCCCTTTAAGATTATTTCTGAAAGTTTCAGCTTAATAAACTCTCCTGGGCTACTGCATGTTTATAAAACCTTTAGAAGGCATTTGCCCAGGATTCAATGCAGTGGTATAGGTCTGGGGGAAAAAACAGCTCCAATGTCCCTAATTTATTTCAGGTTTGGGGAGTGATGTGGTCTTGGCATGGGCTTGATAGTGGAGGCCAGGTCAGAGTATGATGGAGCAGTCTGAAATGACAGGACCACCTGCTCCCCTCTGGACTCGGTGGACGGCACCAGCTGTTTCTGTATGTAGCTGGTCTGGGTAGTTGCTCTGCTGAAACTCCCAGTGTCCCTCCAGCTGCTTTTGATAACCTTCTGTATCTTTACATCCCTCATAAGACTCAGTAGTGACTCTTTTTTGCCTTTTTTTTTTTCATTAATATGTGACAATTTTTCACACTTTAAATAAGTGCTATTTTATGTAGACAAAAACATTTTGGACTAACCTATTTTCATTCATCTGAAAAAGGAAAGTATGGCTTTTTTTTATCAGATTTTACAACAGAAACAGAAATTTATTAATGACTATTTAAGGGGTAAGTCATATTGCATTGGTTGGCGATTTTAGCTTTAAGCACAATCTTTAAAATGAACTAAATTTACACACTTATTGTTAATGAGAGGTTTTGGCATAATTGATTTTTCCTACCTCTCTAGTAATCCTCCATTTATACATTCCTAGCTTATTTCCCCACAGACCAATTTCATCTAATGTTTAAGTGGGCAAAACAGCAACAGTAATCTCATTGGAAAGGAATCAGGGCATTCACTCCACAAACAAATTAAAAGGGGCAAACTCCCTTTTACTAAACTGGTAAAGGCAGCAGAAAGCTGGGGGGTTTGCTTTTGCTGATTTCTGCTAGTTCTTAAAAGTACTTTTCAGTATCAACAAAGGAGCACAAGAAAGGTTTTGGCTGTTTTTCTTCTTTTTTGTATATTGTCATTATGCAATGACCGGTATTCTCAGGAATAAATCCCTTCATGGCATTAATTTTTTCCCTCATCCTCACAGCCAGAATTGATACACAAAGATTCTATAACAATAAGGAATAGTTCTTTTCCATAATATTCCATAATGTGCCATCAAATTCTCCTACAGCCACTGAGGCCAACATCACAACACCCACTGTTCTGAGTAAGCCTCAAGACATACAAGGAATTATTGTGAATTTCGGTTGCACATTTTTCCTATGACCAATAAGGTTTTCTCCTGTCTAAGAAAAAAAAAAGATCTAAAATGAATTTGTGCGAAATTAAAATAGGTAATTAATATCAACAGATTAATAATTGATTAAAAATTAATTAATTTAAATTAAACTGAAAACACACATAAAACATTCAGTTGCCCATTCTTAGGAATGTTATTTTATTGTTCATGACATTTGGGAAATTCATAACGCGCATTCAAAATTTGTTTCTATTACATACTTGATATAATACCTGTCCAGATAATAAAGTCTGAATCTCAAATTAGGCAAAATGAATGCATATTGCCACTCATGCATTTTCAGCTTTTCATTTTTTCCATTTTATTACTTTGACCCTTTTCAGGCCAAATCTTTCAGGCAAGCTGATTGCCGGCAGTTATTTGTTTGTAATGGCTGACACTGTCGCGCGCTATACCCGAATAAACGGAGGGTTTCACATAATTAGTATCTTTTTCTATAGTGATGATGGATGGCCCTGTGTTTCATGATATCTGACATTTAACCATGACATTGAAAAGATGAAGAATGTTGTGCCCCAACACCACAAAAAATTTTTTTAATTCTATATACAGTCCTCTACATAAGAACGCTTGAATTACGAATTTTTAAGGATACAAACATGAACTTGTGCATGTTCAATCACAGAAGTTAGCTCATATGTCCGGCGCACATTGTGACATGTAGCGTGCATCCCAGGATGTCCAGAAGCAAGAGTAAAGAAGCAGTGATAAAGCACCAACCATATTGATGGAGCCCAAAGTAAAAAGAATTGAGAAAATAGAGTGAGGTGAAAAGATGGCAGAAATTGTTTATTCTTTTAAAATGAATTGTTAAACTAACAGCACTATTGTAAAGAACAAGCTATATAAGATCATGGAACATGTTAGTTTTATACTGTGTATAGCTAATTGTGTTAGTATTCTAATACAGTGAAACCTTGGATTGCAAGCAACTTGGTCTGTGAGTGTTATGCAAAATTTTTTTTTTTTTAATACATTTGAACTTTTAAAAAATGTAAAGAATTTTGATAAACACGTGAGGTCTTGAAATATGTGCTGTAGTACATATACACTTTGTCTGCCAAACGTCACATGATCACAACAGAGCCAATGATTGTTCTCTCTCTCGAACGTGCTGCAGGATTCTAGGTAATCAATTCACATGCTCAAGCTGTTTTTTTTTATTTTTTTAAAGTGTTGTGACTGTTCTTTAGTAAATGTACTGCAACAACGGCCCCCGTGAAGAAAAAAAAAGTAAAAAAAAAATGCTGTAGCAGTGCGGGAGATGAATCTGTTTAATGACAATGCAATGTCAGATTTTCTCAAAATGCACAAATCCAGGCAAAAGTAAGTGTCATTCCTTGTTAAAGATGAAGACAGACTTTTTTAGTAAATTTTTTGTTAATGTGTCGGTGTGTGTGTGCGTGCGTGTGTGTGTTTAAAAGTCTTTCTACACAGTAGACCCACCCCCCTCCTCTTGTTTCACACCAGCCACAATTATTGTTCAAAGGTAAAGTGCAGGTTAATTTGTTTTATTTTTATTTTATATTTTGTATTAATAATTTGCATATAAATATTTTGGGGTGTTAAATTAATAATCTGAGTTTCTATTATTTCTTATGGGGAAATTGTCACGGGTGGAGGAGGTCCAAAGGAGGAGATTTAAATAAAAAAAAAAACATTACTTTGAAGTGAGCTGTGGCGTGGCTAAGCAGAGGCTGTAGATAGGAGTTAAGGAGCGAGTGGCACAGAGCGTGCGCGGTGGCCAGCAGAGCGCGCGCGGCTGAGAACGCACAGGCTGGGCAAAAGCTGCAGCAGAGTGAGCGCAGCTGTGTGGAGAGATGAAGTCCGCTGCGCACGTACTGAATTCGGCGCGCCGGGAGAGCAGCAGCTGCTGAGCGAGATCAGAGCTGCAGTGATCCTATGGGTATCAACAGAGTCGCAGTCAAAAGGGAAAGCAAATGTTCAAAGCCGGGTTATCAGTCAATGAAGCAAACAATTCCAATTCGTGAAGCAAAGACGTAACTAGGGGAGAAAAAGGGTCAACAACGTGAGAGGCAAAATGTATATTTTAGTAAAACACTAGGCACAAAAACACTTGGCTGGGAGCACGCAATAATTCGGCAAGAGTTCGCTGTCTGAGGAAGAGTTATATAAAGTAAAAGTGATGAATGAGATGAGGCGCAGGTGTGCTCAAGCATGAATGAACGAGGCGGCAAAACGGAAGCAACGGAATGGAGTGTGGAAAGGAGTCGCCGGAGATCACGACTTGACTTGAGCAGAGGGCGTGATTTGGCGTACCGTTACAGTACCCCCCCTCCTATGGGCGCCACTGGGCGTCCTAGCTGGTGCTTCTGGGTGTTGCCGGTGGAAATCAGAGATTAGAGTTGGGTCGACAATGAACCTGGCAGGGACCCAACTTCTCTCTTCTGGTCCATAATCCTCCCAAGCAGCTTGCTAAAGTAAAGACCACACCTTCATCGATGAGTTGGGGAGGAGGAGGAGGGTGGGGGGGGTGTTGGGATAAAGGGCTGGGCACCAGTCGCCTGAGTTGCGAAACATGAAACGTCGAATTGATGCGGCGCATGGAGAGGGGTAGGGAAAGCCTGACAGAAACAGGGTTAATTACTTTGGTGACGGTGAATGGTCCGATGAACCTGGGAGACAATTTGTGGGAGACTGTTTTGATGGGAATGTCTCAGGTGGACAGCATCACCCTTTGGCCCACTCTGTACCTGGGGGCTGCTGAGCAGCGTCGATCAGCTTGCCGTTTGAAGGTGCTGATGGTGCGTAGGAGACGGGTTCTGGCCTGGGACCAAACTCTCTTGCAACGACGCACAAAAGACAGGGCTGATGGTATGGTTACCTCCTCTTTTTGGGATGGGAACAGTGGAGGCTGATAGCCCTGGCAGCACTGGAAGGGAGAGAGGCCAGTAGCGGAGGTTGGCAGAGAGTTGTGCGCATACTCAATCCAGGGGAGTGTCCTGCTCCACGTGGTTGGGTCTCGTGAGGCCATGCACCTTAAGGCCTTTTATAGTTCCTGGTTCACTCTCTCTGTCTGCCCATTTGACTGAGGGTGATAACCAGAGGATAGGCTGGGTGTTGCTTCGATTAATCTGCAAAATGCATTCCAGAACTCTGCTGAGAACTGGGGGCCACGATTGGAAACAATGTCTGAGGGGAGACAATGCAGACGGAAGATGTGGAGGATCATCAACTCAGCCGTTTCCTTGGCTAACGGAGCTTTGGCAAGGGGACAAAATGGGCAGACTTGGAGAAGCGATCAACTATGGTCAGTATGCAGGTATTGCCCTCAGAATTTGGGAGGCCGGTAACGAAATCCAGAGCGATATGAGACCAAGAGCGGTGAGGAGCTGGGAGGGGATTCAGGAACCCAGCAGGAGGTTTGTTGGTCGACTTGTTTCTAATACAAGTGTCACAGGCTGTCACAAACTCCTGAACATCAGCCTTCATAGATGGTCACCAGAACTTTTGCTGAAGGAGGGATAGGGTGCGGGCTCCCCCTGGAAGACAGGCAATTCGAGAGCTGTGTCCCCATTCCAACACCTAAGATCGAACCGATGCTGGGACGAACAGGAGGCCGGGGGGAACGTTGCTGGGGCCTGGTTCCTGATTGAGCGCCCTCTTCACCTGCGTTTCAATATCCAGGAGTGCGGCCGCCACAAGGCAACGAGGGGGCAAGATTGTCTCGGCCAGCACTGGTTCGTGGGGAGTGGAGAACTGTCGAGATAGGGCGTCAGGTTTCCCATTTTTGGAGCCTAGGCGATATGAGAGCGTGAAGTCAAAATGGGAGAAAAATAGGCTCCACCTGGCCTGATGGGCATTGAGCCTCCTGGCTGATCTGAGGTACTCCAAGTTTTTGTGGTTGGTCCAGACCAGGAATGGAGAGCTAGTTCCCTCCAACCAGTGTCTCCACTCCTCTAGGGCGAGTTTGACCGCCAACAGTTCCCGATCTCCTATGTCATAGTTCCTTTCCGCAGAGGAGAGACGACGGGAGAAGAAGGAGCAAGGGTGTAACTTATTGTCCTCGAGTGACCTTTGAGACAAGACGGCCCCACCTCCTGACTCGGAGGCGTCCACCTCCACCACAAACTGGAGGGACAGGTCCGGGATAATCAGAATGGGTGCGGATGTGAACCTAAGCTTTAGTTTGGTGAATGCCTCTTCAGCCTGCATGTTCCAGAGAAAGGGAACCTTGGTGGAGGTTAATATGATGAGAGGTGCTGCCACTGAGCTGTAGTCCCTAATGAAGCGCCTATAAAAATTGGCAAACCCCAAGAATCGCTGGAGCTCTCGTCTTGTGTTGGGTTTGGGCCAGTTGGTAACTGCAGTTAACTTTGAAGGCTCCATCTGTAGGCTGGAAGGGGCAATAATAAAACCAAGAAAGGACACAGACTCTCGGTGGAATTCACACTTCTCGGCTTTAACAAAAAGCTTTTTCTCGAGGAGCCTTTGCAAGACCTGTCTGACGTGCAGCTTGTGCTCCTTCAGAGAACGAGAAAAAAATCAAAATGTCGTCTAGGTAAACAAAAACAGAGATATTTAGGAAGTCTCTTAGGACGTCAATTAACAGGGCTTGAAAAACAGCAGGGGCATTGGTCAGCCCGAAGGGGACCACTAGGTACTCGTAGTGGCCTGTGGGTGTATTAAATGTGGTCTTCCATTCGTCCCCCTCCCTTATCCTTACTAGGTGGTATGCATTTCGCAAGTCCAGTTTGGTGAATATACTAGCTCCTTGCAGCAATTCGAACGCGGGTAACATGAGGGGAAGGGGATAGCGATTCTTGACAGTGATGGCATTTAGGCCACGGTAATCGATACAGGGGCGAAGGGACTTGTCATTTTTATCCACAAAAAAGAAATCGGCCCCGGCCGGCAAGGATGAGGGTTAGATGATCCCTGCTGCCAGTGACTCAGTAATGTATTTATCCATGGCTTTTTTTCTCCGGGGCCGAAAGGTAATATAAGCGGCCTCTCGGGGAAGTTGTACCTGGGAGGACTGCCGGAGGTCGCGGTACTCAGGCAGGACATTGGACAGATCTGAAACTTCATCAATAACAACACAGGGCGGTGAATGAGCCCTAGCAGATTGAAGGCACAAAAACAGACAGGCAGGGCTCCAATCGAGAATGGTGTTCTTGGCCCAATCAATGTTGGGGTTATGTCTGACCAGCCATGGATTCCCAAGGACGACTGGGGCATAAGAGCTTTTCATAATAAAAAAAGAGATAGTCTCTACATGGTTACCTGAGGTTCTAAGAGCGACAGGGGGGGTGCGATGAGTGATGGGAGATAGAGAGCTGCCGTCAAGGGCCTGGACAGACAGGGGGTTGTCACGGGGCAGAAAAGGGATTCCCAGCTCCCTTGCAGTAACAGCACAGATCAGGTCTTGGTCGGATCCAGAGTCAATGACGGCCTTGAGTGGTTGAGCTTGGTTGTTCCAGATGATCATGACAGGGAGTAAGGAGTGTTTACCTAATAGGTTCTCTTGAGAGTGGCCCTCCAAGGCTCCCAGTTTCATTGGGGGGCCTATCCTTTTAATGGGCACTGGAGACGGAAATGACCTACTTGCCACAGTAGAAGCAGGCTTCTTTCTCCCGCTGACGTTGGCGCTCCTCGGGAAAGATGCAGGTCCGGTCAACCTGCATAGGCTCCACTGGAGGATCGGTGCTTTGTGGAGGGATGGTTGGTCTGACTCTTCGCGTCGACGTGACTGGCTAAATCCATGAATTCCTCTAGGTTCGCAGGGTGCTCCCGAGAGATCAACCCTTGACGGCCTCACTCAGCCCGTGAAAAAACACATCATACATGGCACAGTCGTTCCATCCACACGAAGCCGCCAGAGTGCGGAACTCAATGGCATAATCATACGCTGAACGTGTTCCTTGGCGGAGTCTCAACATCTGCCGTGCTGCTTCTCGGCCAGAAAGTGAACGATCAAAGACTCTCCTCATCTCTTGAGAGAACGTTTGGTAATTGGTGCAACGAGGATCATCGGCGTCCCAAAGGGCCGTTCCCCATTCACGGGCCCTTTCAGAGAGGAGGGTGATGAGCGATCTTGGAACGTTCAATAGGGAATGTTGAGGCTTGTAATTCGAGAGACAATGAGTCAGGTTCTCCGCTGTAGGACTGAGGAGATGGCAGACGAGGCTCTCGGATAGGTGGGGGTGGAGATTGAACTGGAGGTGGTGTGACCTGAAGCCGTTCGATCTGAGAGGTCAGTGCAGTGACGGTGTCTGCCATAAGCTTAAGGCTTTGGTTGACCTGCTGAATCTCCCCTTGGTGTGTGCCGAGGAGGGTGCCCTGGGCCTCTAAGGCGGCTCTGAGCTGTCCTAGGTCTGCTGGGTCCATGGTGGCCGAATTATTCTGTCACGGGTGGTCTGTGTGAGTCAGGCTTGGAGGACCCAAAAGCAGACACAACAGAATAGGTTCAATATAACTGATTTTAATGCACAATGTCAAGATCAAAACAGATGAAGAATTATAATCAAAAGGAAAGTTACTTTATTTAAATACCACTAATTTAACGCAAAAAATAAAAATCAAAAGTAGGAGATTAAAATAAAAAAAAAAATACTTTTAAGTGGGCTGTGGCGTGGCTGAGCAGAGGCTGTAGATAGGAGTTAAGGAGCGAGTGGCACAGAGCGTGCGTGGTGGCCATCAGAGCGTGCGCGGCTGAGAACGCGCAGGCTGGGCAAAAGCTGCAGCGGAGTGAGCGCGGCTGTGTGGAGGAATGAAGTCCGCTGCGCACGCACTGAATCCGGCGCGCCGGGAGAGCAGCAGCAGCTGAGCAAGATCAGAGCTGCAGTGATCCTATGGGTATCAACAGAGTCGCAGTCGAAAGGGAAAGCAAATGTTCAAAGCCGGGTTATCAGTCAACGAAGCAAACAATTCCAATTCGTGAAGCAAAGACGTAACTAGGGGAGAAAAAGGGTCAACAACGTGAGAGGCAAAATGTATATTTTAGTAAAACACTAGGCACAAAAACACTTGGCTGGGAGCACGCAATAATTCGGCAGGAGTTCGCTGTCTGAGGAAGAGTTATATAGACTGAAAGTGATGAATGAGATAAGGCGCAGGTGTGCTCAAGCATGAATAAACGAGGCGGCAAAACGGAAGCAACAGAATGGATTGTGGAAAGGAGTCGCTGGAGATCACGACTTGACTTGAGCAGAGGGCGTGACTTGGCGTACCGTTACAGAAATTCCCTTTGATATACGAGTGCTTTAGATTACAATCACGCTTCTGGAACAAAATTATGCTCGCAATCTAAGTTTAACTGTACCTAAAAAATGTTTATTGGATTTACAGTAATAACAAATTGGACTACCAAACAAGCTCTCGGAAGGAAACTCGTTAGTATATTTGGAACTGTATAGAATTAAAATCTTGGCAGTCACTGAAGTGTTCAACAAATATTTATTCTGCAATCTGCATATCACAGAATCACGAGCACCCTTACCTTATTAATGTAACTTACCTCAGGGTGGTTGCAAGAGACTGGTGAAAAACAGAGTATATATGAACAGATTGACAGCAAAATGACATGCCTATTTTGGTACAGTAGTTGTAAGAAAACATGCTTTTTTTTTCAAAATGAGCAAAAGTACTACCATCTGTTAGAGAATATTTTATGCAAGATTTGTGCATGAACAGTGTTAAAAAGCACAAATGATACTTGTTTAAATACTGTTTCAAGATTGTTATGTTGTTATATTATTGTTGCAATTTTTGTGCAAAATGGTATAACTTCACTCTTATAGTTTGGTCATAATTAATAAATGAGCCTGCATTTGTCTTTCTGGCCATGTAAATATACCATTTAGTAACAGCAATATGTTCGTTAAGGTTTTATAAAAAATATAAGTAATATACAGTATATAGTATATAAGTAATTATAAAAAGGTAGTTGACCATATTGCCTTATCATGCAATGTATACGGTCCATTCCAGTAACCTTGTATGTGCCTATGGTCTCAAATGTTTATAATAGAGTTCAGAAATCTCGATTTGAGCGTATGTATGTAAAAAGACAGCACACAACAGCTTCCTGCATACAATAGATGTTCTATATTACACATCTTTGGAGTTTTGTAGTGTTATGTCTTTGCCTAAATGTCTTTTGAAGATATCACTGTGGCTGCAGAAAATTAGTTCTAGTGGTACTTTACAACACACAGTCACACTCCAAACTCCACTATGGCCAAGACCATAGAGCTGTCAAAGGACACCAGAAACAAAATTGTAGACCTGCACCAGGCTGGGAAGACTGAATCTGCAAAAGGTAAGCAGCTTGGTGTAAAGAAAACAACAGTGGGAGCAATTATTAGAAAATGCAAGACATACAAGACCACTGATAATCTCCCTTGATCTGGGGCTCCACGCAAGATCTCACCCCGTAGGGTCAAAATGATCACAAGAACTGTGAGCAAAAATCCCAGAACCACATGGGGGAACCTAGTGAATGACCTACAGAGAGCTGGGACCAAAGAAACAAAGGCTCCCATCAATAACACACTGCGCCACCAGGGACTCAAATCCAGCAGTGCCAGACACGTCCCCCTGCTTAAGCCAGTACATGTCCAGGCCCGTCTAAAGTTTGCTAGAGAGCATTTGGATGATCTAGAAGAGGGTTGGGAGAATGTCACATGGTTAGATAAAACCAAAATAAAACTTTGTGTTTGGAGGAGAAAGAATGCTGAGTTGCATCCAAAGAACACCGCACCTACTGTGAAGCATGAAGGTGGAAACATCATGCTTTGGGGCTGTTTTTCTGCAAAGGGACCAGGACGGCTGATCCATGTAAAGGAAAGAATAAATGGGGCCATGTATCGTGAGCTTTTGAGTGAAAATCTCCTTCCTTTCGCAAGGGCATTGAAGATTAAAGAAACGTGGCTGGGTCTTTCAGCATGACAATGATCCCAAACACACCATTCGGGCAACAAAGGAGTGACTTTGTAAGAAGCATTTTAAGGTCCTGGAGTGGCCTAGCCAGTCTCCAGATCTCAACCCCATAGAAAATCGTTGGAGAGAGTTGAAAGTCTGTGTTGCCCAGTGACAGCCCCAAAACATCACATCACTCTAGAGGAGATCTGGGGCCAATACCAGCAACAGTGTGTGAAAACCTTGTGAAGACTTACAGAAAACATTTGACCTCTGTCATTGCCAACAAAGGCTATATAACAAATATTGAGATAAAATTTTGTTATTGACCAAATACTTATTTTCCACCATAATTTGCAAATAAATTCTTTAAAAATCCTATGATGTGATTTTCTGGATTTTTTTTTCCTTATTTTGTCTCTCATAGTTTAGGTATACCAATGATGAAAATTACAGTACAGGCCTCTCCCATCTTTTTAAGTGGGAGAACTTGCACAATTGGTGGCTGACTAAATACTTTTTGCCCCACTGTATAACGATTTTCAGAATAAATAATAATAATTTTTAAAAAAAGTCTGAAAATTACGTTTATCGCATTTTATGGTCATAAGCACTAGTCATAAGCAGTGTTTGCAGTTGTTTGTCACTGCTCAGCCTTGATCCTCTTTTAGTAGGATGGTGGTAGCACTGTAAAATTATAACACAATTTTATTTGAGATTCAGTACCAGTGAAAAGTTTGATAACGGCTCTAATCTAAGGTGCTGTTAATTGGTGATTTCTGATGCTGGTAACTCTAAATGAACTTCCTCTCTGCAGCAGAGGTACGTTTTGGTCTTTCTTTCCAGTGATGGTTTTCATAAGAGCCAGTTTTACAATGGTGGTTGATTTGATGTTTTTTGCACAGTACTGTTCTTGCAAAGAATTATTCCACAACAGCTGACCTTCATGTCTAAAATTACCAATTGACTATTGTTGTTGTTGTTGGTAGTGGTGGTGGTGTTACTTAATTGTCTGATTCAATAAGGGTTGTTTCACAGTTTTAAATTACCAGTATTCTTCTAGAATTTATAAAAGAAATCACTAAACAAAATTTTTGTATTGTATTTATTGGTCATGTTGTTGCTCTTGTTTGCCCATTTGCATGTGCAATTTATGTTGTCTTTTCGCTGACTTTTGTATAGTACTTAGATATTTTTTGTTACTTTATCGTTTTAACTGTTTTCTCTCAGCTAGTCAGCTAATAAGGTGTCTTAGTTATCTAGTTAGTTGCTGTATGATAATTTTGTTGTTATTTATGTTGTATGTATGTAGTACCTTGGTCCAGGAAAAACATTGTTTTATTTCAATGCAACTTCATGCATATTTTTTTCCTGCTTTTTCTAAGCTTTTTACGGATAATGATCTACTTAATGCCTTTCAATCTAGGCTGAAGACACACCGAGCACCACTACTATTATATATATATAATAGTCATCATACAATGCTATTATATCAATGTACATGTGTGCTTGTACATGTGTTATAAAATCCTAAAACCATTTTTTTGATGTTTGAAAACTATTCTATTTTGTTTAATGGCACACAATGATCTGTGAATAAATTGTGCTTATCCCTTCAGCCACAGAGCATACAAAAAATGCATCATGACAGTACAGCAGTTCTTTAAAATTAAAAAAGTTTGATTCAAACATGACTCAAAGCCGGCCAAAAGTATGAGCTGTCTGAAATCTGCTTCCACTATCATTGGCAGCCTGGTGGTTGATGTTCCTTATCATGTCACATGCAGTTATGAAACCTTTGCTATGAAGTCCACACTGCTCATAAGTCTATCCAGCTCTGAGCATAACTGATCAAGTATAACTCACTGAAAGTTCTGAGCTTTTCATCCTACAAGCCGCATTGCATGCTTTTACGAAAGCAGGTCACTTTGAACTCTTTGGAAAATGAGTGTGGCCAGAGGTCCCCAGCTCTAATGTCACATTTAAATTCACTTTGTTCACAGTGGCAGACTGATGGATTTGCTAAAGGACAATGTTCTCTGATCTGCCTCTCCTCTTCCTTCAAGTCCACAGCACAGTCCTTCGGTCCATACTGTCTCAAACTGCTATAGTCACTGGGCTTAGAGATGAGAGTCAGTTTCCATGGTGACACAGCAAGAGGTTGACAGGTGGATTAAGTGCATTCATTCTTGAACATTAAAGACAGCAGATGCTGCTTAATGCCTGTTGAGCTACAGCAACAAATTGAAATTAGATAGCTCATGAAATGCTGTGATGCTGCATTGTAATCAGGACACCGGTTTATAAATGGTTTTACATAGAAAGAAGCACAACCACCACAAATTATAAAAATAAAATGAAATGAAAAGCAAATTAAAATGAACTATTGTTCTCATGTGGTGGAGACATTACCAGTTGTCTTATAATGATAACAAAAATGTGTTTATACTACAGGTTCATTATGATAAAAGTAAAAGAGGGAAACAATACAGTTGTATGTAAAAGCACATATTCTCAGTCTCTCGCCTGTATTTATTCAACTTGTTTTTATACTTATTTTTTCTTTAAAAAACCATAGGGTGCTACATTCTGTTTCATTTTAACCTTCAATCTTTTATAAAGAATGGATGGATGAATTGATGGATGGAAAGATGGATGGAGAAAGGGAAAGAGGGAGGAAGGGATGGAGGGAAAAATAAAAGTACTTTATTGATTGAAATTTATCACCAGGCACATTTTTGAAAGGTTCTAGGCATGGGTTAAACACAGCAGAATTATTATTATTTTTTTTAATAATAAAGCTTTTAAATCAGCTGGGAACAGGACAGGTGGCAAAATGGAAATGCCATATTAGGCATCTTTTAGTGTCACGGCGTGCGCCTGTGATGGGCGTGCGCCCAAATCTATTATCGCTCCTCGCTCACTCCGCAGGCCCCCTAGATAGGCGGCTAGCGATAAATAACGTTAATAGAATCTCGGGTTTGCTCCGCATTATAAAAGCAAGGCGCAGAGTTTAGTCCGAGGTCCGGGAAGAGTATGTGATGCGGTGAAGTAGAAGCGAGTGGCAAGCGAGCGGGGCGATATGACGCGCCCCAGGAATTTTAAAAAGGCTCTTTGATCTCCGCACTGAGGACAGCGCGGGAAAGAACTGCGCGAGCTCGCGGCATCTTCACTCTCGCAGCGAGGACTCCCGCCTGAGGCCGCATGCACAGAGAGCTGGGAGGGACCAGGCCAGCTTTCGACAGCGGGAGAAGTGCCGTCATGAGGGAGCGTGCAGGAGCTCTGCCTCCGCGTGCTCCGTTCTGCCACTCCGACCACCGCCACATTTCGCCAGCTGTGTGCCCGCATGCCAGCTAGGCACTGCCCCTGGACCTGCACAATCTTTACTTCCCTTTCTTTCCATCCTTCCTCTTTTAACCTTTTTCTTACCTGTTTATCCTAAATGAATTACCCTTTTCCCCGTAAGACCTCGCCTCGTGTCCGTACTTCATGGTGCCGCTCATGCACATACAACAGTAGGTTCGAACCCATTACACTAGCTACACCAGTGGTTTTTAAAGTGTGGGGCGCGCCCCACTAGTGGGGAATACAGACATGACAGGTGGGGCACAATAATAGGGAGGGAATTTGTGAAAAATAATAGGAAAGTACCTATTCTAATTCATGCTTTTCTTTATTGACAGTAAAGATCGGACAATCGAAACTAAACAATTACACACAAAGAAATGGATCATTAATACAAGTAAATCAAAATAACATAAAATAAAAAGTGGAACCATAGTGCAACAATAACGGTTTAACGTTGGCATGTTAATTGCAGAGGAACAATATATAAGGAAACATTCAGTATTATATATTGTAGCGTTTTTTTTTACGCCGGAAAGGATGCCCCCACCCGAGCTATGACCGTCCCCGGTCACCATGGCGCACTCCGTCGCCCTCCTCCTGAGGCGGACTGTCGTGGGGCTGATAAGGAGCCAGACGGTCCCGGTGGAGCACGACCAGTCGCGACCGCCCCGTCAACCGCACCCGGTAGACCACATCAGAGAGCTGTGCGACGACCGTGCAGGGGCCCACCCAGTGCGACATAAGCTTAGGTGAGAGCCCCCTTTTCCTTCCGGGGGAATACACCCAAACCTGCTCCCCAGGTCTCGCCCCCGGCTGTGAGTATCGTACACACGGCGCTGCTTAACCCCGGCGTCCGCCAAGTGTCTACGCGCCAATTCGTGGACACGGAACAGTTTGTCTTTCAACGAACAAAAATAATCCAAACCTGGTTTCGTGGGTAAATCCACTTGTGGAGGGGGCCCGAACACCAGATCCACAGGCGTGCGCAACGCGCTGGGTAGGGCCCTTCTTTGCCGTGCAGACATCGCATCTGTGAACAAAAAGTTCACTATCAGTATGACAACCCGGCCAGTAGAACCGAGCACGCAACCGCCACAGTGTTTTAGTTACCCCAAAGTGTCCCGAACCTGCGTGCCCATGAACCACCCCCAGCACACATGCCCGCAAAGTCCGCGGCACCAGCAGCTGAAAAGATTCGCCAGCGCCACACGGCCGTTCCCACTGGCGGTAGAGTAAACCCCCCCGCAACGCTAGTCGGTAAAACTGCGAGTGGAGAGCTTTTTCTTCTGGTCCCAGGTGGGCAATGGAGGCATAATCCGGTCTCTGGCCCGCGTTAACCCAACCTAATACCCGCTGCAGCGCCGGGTCCTTCTCCTGCTCGACCATTAGCTGATCGCAGTCCATCTGTGGCACAGGCGAAACGACCACCGGCGATGGTTTAGGTGCCGCAGTGACTCGGCTGCACGCCGGCTCGGACGGCCGATTACCGATGGGGGCTTTGGAAGACTGCGCAGGGAGAATGTTCTGATTCACGGGGGTCGGGGTGTGTTCGATGTCGTGACCACCCACACGCTCTTCAACCCGCTCGCAGTGTCAACAACGCTCTTTGCTGCACGGCCGGCGGGATAACGCATCGGCGTTAGCATGCAATTTTCCCGCTCGGTGCTGAACGGTAAAGTGATAGTCCTGCAACCGCTCGAGCCAACGCGCTAACTGCCCCTCGGGCTCTTTAAAACTGAGCAGCCACACCAGCGAAGCGTGATCGGTCCGCAGCAAGAAGGATTGCCCGTATAAATACGGCCTAAAATGCTTAAGGGCCGCGACGACCGCTAGCAGCTCGCGCCGCGTGACGCAGTAATTCTTCTCCGGCCCAGACAACGCGCGGCTGAAGTAAGCGACAACACGCTCTTTGCCCCCGGCAACCTGAGACAGGACGGCCCCCAGCCCTACATCGCTCGCGTCCGTGTCGAGAATAAACGTACGAGCTATATCAGGATATTCGAGAACGGGCGACGTAACCAGAGCTTCCCGTAACCGAGTGAACGCACGCGCGTGCTCCCTGTCCCAGCGGAACGGCTGGTTCTTTCTCGTGCAGCGGCCTGGCAATCGTGGCAAAATCCCTCACGAACCGGCGATAGTACGACGCTAACCCGAGAAAGGTGCGTAGCTGCGACACATTTGACGGCTCAGGCCAATTCTGTACCGCGGCAATTTTGGCTGGATCGGTGGCAATCCCTTGAGCGCTAATCACGTGTCCCAGAAAGACAGTTTCTTGCCGCAACAACTGGCACTTTTTGGGATTGAGCCGCAAATTCGCCCGCCGGATAGCTAGAAACACCTCCCGTAGGTTAGCCAGCGCGACCGCAAAATCCTTGCCGTGCACCAATAAATCGTCTAAGTAGACGACACAACGGTTGCGAGGGATCTCTGCCAATACTCTCTCCATCAACCGTTCGAACGTAGCAGGAGCGTTGCAGAGAATTTGCAATCATGCGCCGAAATTGCCATAGCCCTTGTCCGATTGAAAACGCGGTTTTGGGTCGTGCTTCCGGGGCGAGCTCTACTTGCCAGTACCCGCTACGCAGATCCAACGAGCTAAACCACGCCGAGCCCGCAACGTGTTCCAGCGCATCATCTATTCGCGGTAACGGATAAGAATCTTTGCGCGTCACCTCGTTTAACCGCCGGTAGTCCACACAAAACCGCCACGATTCGTCCTTTTTACGCACGGGTGAAGACCACGGTCCGGATGCTGGCTCTATGACGCCCGAGTCGGCCATCTCACGCAGCTGCTGCTCGGCTATAGCTCGTTTAGCTAACGGGAGGCGTCTCGGATGTAACCGAACAGGAGCGGCGTTACCCGTATCGATATTGTGCTGCACCAAATTGGTATGAGTGCAGTCGCGCTCATCTACTGCGAAAATATCTGCGAACTCGTGCAAAAGGGACTTCACGGCGTCGGTCTGCGTCTGATTTAGCCCCACACTGCTACGCCGCATCAGCTCGGCCATTATTCTCGTTTAGACAGCTACCGGATGTTTACATGGCGCGTCCACCGGAGGTTCCACCCCCCTGGTGCGTGCTACTAACCCGTCCGGCTGCGCTTTGGGCACTAGCAACCTAGCTAAACCGAAACTACCACGCAGAGTCCCGTCCGCGAGATTCAGTACCGCACCCCACCTTTCAAAAATGTCTAACCCCAAGATACAATCATCCTCGATCCTCGCCACAAAGAATGGGTGAAAAAGAATGATTGCACCTACTTGTATTCGCACTGTGCGACAGGCCCGTATCCTCAAATAACTCCCCGACACGGTGCGAATGTTCACGGCCGGGTCCGGCAGCACACGACCGCGCTCTCCACGCTCCAACAATCCCCCGCGCAGCAGCGAAACTGTAGAGCCGGTGTCCACGAGCGCCCGCAGCGAAACGTTGTCCAGGCCACAGTCCACGTAGACCCCCGCGCGATTTCCGACACGTCCCGACCGGAAGTTAAATCCGGCAGTTGGGGAAACAAAGATGGCTGCGGGAGGCGGGTTCCCCTCGGCGCCCCCCGAAGCTAGTTTAACGGCTGCTGGGGTACGCTGTCCTCCGGCCGGAGAACGTTGCAGCGGTAGTCTGGCGGTCCCTGTCCCCGGCTAGGTTCACCTACCCAGCGGCCGCGAGCCACCGAAGATCGCTCGGCTCTCTCGCCGCGGTGTTCAACCAAGATGGGCTCGGCGCGCTCGACCTCGCGCAGCGCCTCGGACAGGGACGTCGGTGTTGCTAACCGGAGGTGCTCGCGAAGCCGGTACGGCCGGATTCCCCGAAGGAACGCGCGACGAGCTAGCTCTTCCTGCTGGCTGTATCCGAAATCCGGGTAGCCCTGGCGCGCGAGAGATCGCAGGTCCATGGCAAACGCCCCCAGTGGCTCAGAGGCGCTCCGCACGCGGGTTGCCAACTCCTCGCCCGCGGCCTCGTTACGGTCCCCTGCGCCGAAGCGGAAACAGAGCGACTGCTGCAGCTTTAACCAATCGCCCCCGCCACAATATGTAATTTCATTTATTCCAGTGTGTATGCTGATGTTTCTTTATTTTTGTTAAAAATTTATATTTTATCAGGCAGTACTAGTCTGGCATTTCTAGTTTCCAGTGTGGCAACAAAGTTGCTTTTTGATCCTTCAGGTGCTGAACAAAAGGGAAGATCAATATCATTCTACAATTTTTGTTGGTGTGCGGCATTTTGCGATGATCCCTATCATTCGTTGCGGCGTAGAGAATAATAGTGTTTATGCTTTTAAACATGTATTAAAGACAATGTAGAGAGGAAATATATGTGGCTATCTTATTTGCGGGTTTATTTACGCAGCTATTGAATTCGGAGATGCTTAAAAATTCGCCCACCCCCTTAAGTAGGGAATGACAGAAATTGTTTGAGAACCACTGAGCTACACTAAAGACTCCTGCATGATTGTGCCTCTCTTGCTTCTACTTTGATGCCAACAAGTTTGCCAAACAGAAAAACAAACTAATATTTGAAAAGGTTAGCTGTAAAAGGTATAAATTATGTCTTATGGGAAATAAGGTTTGGTGTACAAATGTATTTTGTTGATCAGAAAATTGTGTAATATTAAAATTAGTTTAACGGTCACAAGCATTTAGGTATGATAAACACATAAATATATAAACACACATGTATTTGCTCCTCCAGTGTTCGGGTGTGGTCTCCGTGCTTGCCGGCTCTCTTTAGGGTTAGCTGGTTTCCTCTCATATTCCAAACATGAGGTCCAATCATGGTCATAAACTGGGAATAAATACAATGGCCAATCAAAGTCCCAGGTTGGACCACAGTTGTTCCTAAATGGATGGATGCATATATCCACCCATCCATCTAGGAACAACTGTTTGTATTGATATTACTTCAGTTCTGTTGATTCTGCATTCCCTGCTCTTGTTTACTCAGGCCAAGAGATACAAGAATAATAATGAATAAATTAATGTGTAAAACATATCTTTGATGGTAGGACTGGAGCTCATGTGTTTGATTAGTGAATTAATAATCATTGAAACGAGGAAACAAACACATGCTTTAAAACAGAAATGTACAGTTCAAATAATAAATGGCTGTCTGCCATCCTGCAATGCCACATTGACAAGTCGTTGGGTAATCCATCGCCTAGCCACTTCATGTGTTTAGTCTAAGCTGCACATCTGCTGTTCTGGCATCAGCATGTGTGGCCTTAAGTCTGGGCAGTCCAAAGAGCCTTAATTCTGGTCTGAGGGGCTGGAGTCTTCTGCCTCTATGCCAAATGGATTTTCATTAAGCTCTTGGCTGATTGATGTGCCAGAACTTTGATAGAGGAAACATTTCATCTATTTTCGGTTAGTGTCATCTCCCAAGTTTTTTTTTCTCTCTCCCTTTCTCTTCACTTTGCCTGTGTGTTGATGTCAGGTTTTTTTTTTTTTTTTCCTCAAATGAATTAGCTTGCCTTTTATAGGCTTTGATGTTTTTTGGTAAACAGAACTTGGACCAAAAGAGGCAAAAAGCAATTCCACACAGTGAAGCAAGAGGCCTTTCAACTTTGAGCCAGAGATTCACAATTTTACACTAGCATGATGTTGTGATGGTAATATAGGACTTATGATTAAACTGGCTGGTTGCTATGATAAGTGATATGAGCTTAGACAAGCATTGGAAGCTCCAATATTATAAGCATGCAGTAACAAACACCAAACCGTGGCAATGCTATCCATTATACAAAAAAAAGATACGCTTAAAGAATCTGTAGTTCTTAAGCTATTTCCTTCTGTCTAAAAACACTTCATAATAATAATTCTTCAGTACATTTTGTGCATATACACAGCAAAAAAAAAAAATTCTAAAAGAGTATTATAATTTTATTAAATACATCAAGTTTTGTGGCATGGCAAGTTATAATACATGTATTATACAGGAAAAAATTACTGTACCTCTCAAGCTTCTTAACAGCCAACTCCTTGTAATTGCACTACAATGTAAATTGAAGTGCAGTACTCCTGTGAAATTGCTGTAATTACAAAAATCTGTCCATTGACAAACCTAAAATAACTAACTATTAAAAAAAAAAAAAAACCCTGTTCAGTATTATAAGCAGTTTGGTGATTCAACATGGCAGTTACTCCGGAATATGTTTCTTGGTTTTGGACAAAATACAGCTAAGCAGAGTGTAACCAAACCAGACTCTAGGATATAATTTTCAGCAAGTACCTCTGCTAAGAATTTTAGAAAGCAAAAAAGCTATGCAAATCTGTTGATTTGTTTGTAATGTAAGCCAATAAATCTATATAGATATAGAATAAAGATATAAATATATATAGGTAGATAGATATATTGTTATATATGTGGGCAAAATGTATCTCTGTTACAGCCCTTGGCTTTAAAAAGAAGCTTCTTTGGGTTTCCTAAATAATACATTTTTAAAATGCATGGCTCCGAAAGCAAAAATTGACAGCCCATGAAACAAACAACAATATTTCAAAATTATAAATCTGTGATCTCTTTTTCTGTTGTTTGTAAATTATGACTATGCTGCTAATGTAAACAAATATGGGTTTCAAAACATATGACATGTATTTCATCTTCGTTTTTCTGTAATAGTGACAAGTTCAATGTTACTTTTAACTGCTCTTTAAAAGTGATCACTTTTAAAATAAAAATAAAAAATACATTGCTTACTTTTTGTGATAACTTCAGGCAGAAGCTGTATACTTTTTAAAACACAAAAGTATTTTACACACTGCAACCTTGTTCCAATTCCTCATGACCCAGGCACTTTAGGCCTGGTACTGTATATAACCTCCTCTCCCATCATTCTCTCATTGTACTGGCTCTTATTTTCAACAGGGACATGTTACTCATTCATCATACACACTGCATTTATCCAGGAGTGGGTTAGGAGATGGATGACACCACTTTGAATCTAGCACTCCTCCCCTCAGTCTGCAGCACACAGGATGGATGAATGCACTTTAATGGTTTAGCCATAGCACAGCCTGCAAGACCCACACTTAAACCCACTGCTCTTTGGTTCTGGCAACAATGACCTACACCTCTGGTATATGTTTAGTGACATATAGTAAATACAGTAGATACACCTAGATACATACAGGATCAAGGTCCCACAGACATGTATGGTAATACTGTACATATATTACACATATCCTATATTATTTTGCATACTACGAATGCAACAGAAAAAGTTAGATGACTTTTTAAAATCTAAGTCCTGTGGGTAGGTAAAAAAAGTTTCTTCCCTTTCTTTTTTACCTGATACACTGTAAGTAAGTGGGTAATGTAAAAATATTATATTAATGTTTCTTGTTGGGTGAATCTCATTGTTTTGTGTTTTGTTTATTTTTTCTTAGTTTGACATCAAATTATTATACATTTTTATTTTATAACTCTTATTGGGTTAAATACCATATTCAAAATACTTTAGTTATTGATTTGTAAGTTATGGAAATGTTATTTTACAATAAAATGTATTGTTTTTAGAATTATTCTAAATAACTTGGGAGTCTATTGCAAGCAACACAGTTATTGCCTCTACATGGTACCGTTGCATGGTCTAAATTTATTTAACACACTTAAAGTCATCTGTCCCACACATGATGAAGTTAACACTTCCTGTTACATGATAGCTTTCCAGCCTTTTCTTTAGATAAAGGCATTTTAAAGCGAGACATATTCCGAACCAAACACTAAACATTTTGAAAGACATTTTGCAAAGAAAGCCTTAATTTTCTGCATGTGTGGAGATGTTTAGAACATCCTGTATTTTAAAATAAGTTTAAAACTTTCTATCAGTAACCATAGAGATAAAGAGATGCAAAAAGTCCCTACTGTGTTTTTTCTAACCCATACTCTTAGAAATCCTTTCTGTATTCAGCAACATGCATTTTGATGCATTATGATTGGCTAGTACTTAGCAGCAGTATGCCAACTGGATAGTTAAGGAGTCATGTTAGAAAAAACATTTGAAATACCGTAGGAGAAAAAAATATCAATGTATCACATTCTGCTGTTTTTCTAGGGTTGCTATGGTGATGTGATTGACTTCTTAAATGTTTGATTGCAAAACTGGTGAAAAGGAATTTTTCCAAAAAAAATTATAAATTTTTGCATTTGTTCTCAAGGCTACATTACCTCACATACTGCAATTATTGAAATAAGTAAGAAATAGAAGACACTCATTAATTTTAAAATAGAATGAAGAGCCAATTTGATTGAATGCTACAGCAGCAGGCATAAACACACCTCTTTTTATTGGTTCTAACCCAACACATTTTCCATAAAAGTACTAAGCTTAAATTATGCTGCTAATATGACCTATTTTTGTGTAATATTAAAAGAACTATAGGAGACAAACTTTGTGTTCATTAGATTTCATTTGGTAATTTATAATAATTTATTTGACATTCGCTGCAAAAACAAAAAATTGGAAGTTAAACTAATATGTTTATTACAAAAATTATCTAAACATTTAAAACATGCTAATAGAGATAGGAGACATAGAGATGCAGGATAGAGATACTGTTGGTTTACAGATTAAAGAGAGAGATTCTATCCTGACAACAGCATGAGCTCAGAGGCTTGATCAGACAGGAAAGAAGTGGCAGAGATGGATGAAGCAGTGCTGCAAAGCTACCATCGTCAGTCTCAGGGTCAAAGCACAACAGGACAAACAATCCCATCAGGCCTTGCTGCTGCAATCTCCCTCTCAAAACTGACTGGCATTGCTAAGGCCAAAGGCCACTCAAAACAGCTCTTTCCCAGGCGGCAAGCTTAAAGTGGCACAGATTGCAATAGCCCATACCCACAGTGATAGCCTTACTTTTCAAATAATTCTCAAGGCATATGTATACATTTTAGTTAACTGGTTGAGTACTTTTTATTTTAATCAGCAAAATATCAGTTAAGTGCATCTGCAATAAAATGTTATTTTAAAATTACATATTTTAACAAGTACTGTACAGTCATGTTAAAATATTAGAACTCCAAGCTAAGGCTTTTTTTTTTTTTTTTTTTGGGTAAAATCTTAACAAAAACCATCTGATCATAGTAGGTCTCCATATTAGCAAATATAAATCTCAGATGAGCAACAACATATAATTTTTTTCTATGCAATTATTTATTTAACAAAAATTAAGCCAAAAAGAAAAAATGTGACCAATACTAGGTACTCCCATAATTCAATAGCTTGAAGATAGCCTTTAGCAGCAATCATTTGAGGTAATTGTTTCCTATCTGAATTTACAGTATCAGTCGCTCAGGTCCCGAGTTCTGTGGCTGCAAAAGCAAACCCAGATCATCACCACTTCCATGCTTGATAATAGGTATGATGGTTTCAGCGAAAATGGTGGCTTCTGCTGGAGTGGAGATTAATGACATTCAACTCCACTTTAGTCATACTTTTCCATGGTACATTGTTCTATAAGTCTTGTGATTTATCCAGATGAACCCCAGTCATGTTCTTTTTAGTCAAAAGAGGCTTTCTCCCAGCAACCCTTCCAAACTAACTGTAAATGTTCACTCTTCTTCTAATTGTGCTTTCATGAACTTTAACGTGTAACATTGTCAGTGAGGCCTGTATGTATTTCTCTGAGAATTGCACATTGTCTGACAATAGACAAAGACATAATGTTTGAATGTGCTGGGACATCCACTCTTGGGAAGATTTGCAAATAGCCTGAATGCTTTCTCCTTTTGGTTAATCTTTTTCACTGTAGCATGTTTGAAAATTATTTTTTTAAATGTTATATGTAGTTGTTTGTTTGGGGGTTGTATTTGTCTAATACTAAATCTCACTATGAACAGATCATTTGTATGATGTGTAAATAACAAAACTAAAAGAGTTGGTACATTTTAAACATGACTGTATTTCATGTTGTTTACTTATTCTCATTTATTCTGTCTGCCTAATACTGTGGATACCTACGGAGCTCCTAAAGGAACATGGGTGGTAAAAAAAATTAACTTTGGAGGGGAAAAAAATGCCAGGGGGGGAAATGTGAGGCAAAAAATTAATAAAAAGACGAGGCACAAAACAAAAATGCAAGGCAAAAAAAAAATTAAGCTTTAAGCTAGTTTAAGAAAAGGGGGAATAATGTTGCCAACTTAGCGACTTTGTCGCTAGATTTAGCAATTTTTTAGACCTTAGCAATTTCCAAATGTCGCCAGTACTGTCCTGTAAGCTCGAGGTCTTGCTTTCCCAGTACAGTTACTCATCTCCATGTGTCTGCTCTGATCACTGAACGCTAGCTCCGGCTAAATGAAGCAGCATATTCCCGTGACCGCATGGCAGCTGACATAGATGTGAATGAGCTGCGCATCAAAGGATTAGGGAAAACACACAAAATGCAAATATGATGTAATTACATCTTCAATATGCAAATATACGCATGACATCATCTAGCAACATTTGGCGACTTTTTGAGCAGACTTTATCTACTTTATTTTAAAATAGTTGGCAACACTGAATAATACTCGCATATTGTTGAACAGAAATGGAGAGAATTATTGAGTAGAATTCTGAGTAGCTGAGTTTTACTTTTAGCTTGCCCTAAAATATAAAGACATTATAAAGAATAAAGACATTCAGTGTTTTTTTCTTTTTTTCACTTAACGAATTTTTCCCCTCCCCAATGTCCCTTTAGGAGCTCCGTAGATACCTCTACTTTTTATTCAATGTTTTCTTGAGGCTACACTGCAAAAAAAATATTAAAAAGCACCAAGATTTTGCTAAGAACTAAGCTCATTCATGTATCATTTTATTTATTTATTTTTATTTAACCTGTTTGTATTTAAATGTAATTAGAGCTCACACCAATACTAAAATAAACACATAAATCTACAATTCCTTTACATTTGCAACATATCCTCTTCTCTCGAACCTGAGACTGTGCTTGTGAACTAAAGCTACAGTACTTTGACCACCGAGTAACCTGACTGGACAAGAGGCATTCCATGAATGTTGATAATAGAAGGTAATAGCACTGGGACATTTAACTGAATGTATCGCTCCCTGCCTGAACTGTTTTAGTCTTTCTGCTTTAATTTTGGTCAAACATTGTATTATCTAATCTAATATTATCAAATATTAAATATATTCATGTAGAAAGATTTTTCATTCTTGATGTGTTTCTTTTACATCATGTAATATTGCAGATTCCAGTGGTCTGCGTAGCCCTGTGTAGTCTTAGTTTTGTGAGATTAAAATTATTACATCATTTATACTTTATACATTTATACTTATAAATATTTCCTCCCAATATACCACCTTGTACATGTCAGTGATAAACCCTGGAGGGCGCTCTGTGCCCATGGACTCTTTGCATGTTGTTGTTTTTTTTTGGGATGCTACATGCTAGGGACAAGTTGTCTCACTGTTTTGTGTTCAAATGTGTTCTAGATTAGTTTCCTAATTAGTAGGTAGTAAGATGGTGATATATGGGGGGAAAAAAGGGATATGAAGGGGAAAATAAATACTGCTCTACCTTCTTTGCTTCGTGTAGACTTTCATGCCTTTCATGCCTTTTTGCACAGTAAAACACAGAAACTAAGCCATTGTAATAGACACTGAACATGATGTGGACAAAAATTCTAAATCAGCAGCTGTCCATCACATTTTGTAGGTGCATTATTACTGAAATTAAAAGTAGGCTGTTAGGGTAGCAGCATTCCCATAGCCTGCCTTTGATCAAGCATGATATGGCTGACTTCACCTTAAAGGAGTAATCAACACAGGGGCTGTAATATTTTCTAACATGCAGGAACATTTTCCAATAACAGCACAACTCATTTATTAATGAATGTGATATTTAAAAAATGTATGCTTACAATTAATACTCTCTCTGTCTCTCTATCTCTCTCTCTCTCTCATACACACAGAAACCATAAAACCCCAAATTGTCCCTTATTCGTTGGGTGAAAAGGTTAAAGAAAAAGGTGTATTTCTACCTTCCAATTAACACCTGGTAATGCAAAAAAAAAAAAAAAATCACCTTATATATTCATTAATTCTGTCTCTTCTAGATAGTTAGAATTTGGATAAGAAACAATATTAGAGTTAGTCAAATGATTCAGAAACCTACACTCTTCACTACCATTCCAATGTCTATCTTGATATGAAAACAAAACAAAAAGGTTCAGGAGTGATCAGTAATTTTGTGCTGTAAAGATCAATTATTTTTGTGTTAATGTGGAAATTATATCCTGTGAACATTTTTTTTTATTTGTCATAACCAACTACTGGCCAAATGTGGAGCCTGAAGATCCTTCTGACCACAGAACAAAATGTAATTCATGGATCATCCTGAGACTAACACTTACTCAGCGCTGGCAAAAGTGTTCCAGAAGTGTGAGAGCTATGTTCTTGCAGCTTTTGCTGGTCCTGATGAGATGACGTGTGACCTCAGCTTTCACAGGAAGCTGAGAGCTGTGAAGTTCTGTCTTACGCACGGTGCCCTGTTCTGTGAGGCTTGTGTTAGAAAGCAATTACACTGAAGAAACATTTCCTTTGAGCTGATACTGAGGGGGGAAACAAGAGAGCAACTCATATCTACTGCATTAATAAATATAATTTGACGTTATGGTGATACAACAGGAAGACTGCTACAAAATCTATCTATCTATCTATATATATATATGCCAATAACAATAACATTTTCTTTTAAAATTCTGAACTTTTTTATTTTGAAAACTCTATTGACAGGGAGTTTCCAAGTGTTAAAATCCTTATACACGATAGACCAGCTGGACTGGAATTTTTTTTATTCATTTGAGAGGAAAATATGCTGAGCTGCAGGAAAAAAAAGGCCAGGATGCCTGAAGAAGGAGAACACTCAGGTGAAATGGAGATTATTGGACTTAACAAAGAGATTGCAGAGCTAAAAGAAATACTGTGGATACCAGTACTTCTTATTCAATGTTTTTTTGAGGCTGCATTGCAAAAAAAATATTAAAAAGCACCAAGATCTTGCTAAAAGCTAAGCTCATTCATGTACAATTTTATTTATCTATTTTATTTAATCTGTTTGTATTTAAATGTAGTTAGAGCTTACACCTACACTAAGATAAACACATAAATCTACAATTCCTTTAGATATGCAACATATTCTGTTCTCCCAAAACTGAGACTGTGGTTGTGGTTGCTATTTCCAACCGAGTTACCTGATTGAACAAGGGCATTCCATAATTGTGATAATAGAAGGTAATAGCATTGGGTCATTTAACTGTATGCATCACTCCCCCTCCCAGGTATTCTAACAATCGTCAACTACACTACCTTGGTCCTGGTATACTAAGGGGACAGCAGATGCCTGCCAGAAAACACATTCAAAACCAGTCACGTTCAGCAAAGAAAACAAGTCTGATAATGTTATGTCAAGTTAAACAACACTTTGTCTTTTTAACTGTAATAACATAATTCCGGATTGCCTCCATGTTGTTTTATTTATGCTTAAGGTGAGCTACAAAGCTAACTAGCTTCTACCAGAAAACTAAATCCCAAATCCCTCTTTAACCTCTAATCAAGGGCACTAAAGCAACATTTTAAAACGGAATAAGCGGAAATATAAAGAGAAAGTGCTGAGAATTAAAATACTGTCCACCACCTCCATGGACTATTCTTATATTCTTTTTTATGTTGTTTTCTATTTTTAGATAAATAGTTTTGGTTAAAATGTAAAACTACTTCCACTCCTGTTAATTACGCTATCTGTTGTTTGCTAACTGTTGGTCGTGGAAGGATATGTGTTGGTGGAGCAAAATAACTGGTTAAACAAAAAACAAATGATAATCTGTTTATAATACATGGCGCTGCTGGAATAGTTATCAGAGGTGTCAAGTAGCGAAGTACAAATACTTTGTTACCTTACTTAAGTAGAAATTTTAGGTATCTATACTTTACTGGAGTAATTATTTTTCAGCCGACTTTTTACTTCTACTCCTTACATTTTCACGCAATTATCTGTACTTTCTACTCCTTACATTTTAAAAATAGCCTCGTTACTCCTATTTTATTTCAGCTTGTCATTCGAAAAACAACAACAAAAAAACCATCCGGATAAATCGCGCCATCCGGATGAAGCGAATTTAATTGTGGTTGGATGAGAAGTATAAACATACCATTCCGACACCCTATTGGTTGGTACGCGATCCATCGCACCTGTACATGACGTCACGTCACACACTCCAGCAAGGACGTTTGAATAAAATAGCATTTTCGGTTGATAAGGTTGTGATAAGTAGACGAAGATGTCCGTGATAGAGACTCAAGATTCGAGCGAAATGTCACAAACAAGCACCAGCACAGAAGGTAACAGGAATGATATAGTGATAATGATATATCACTTGGATTATTCATTCATTCTGACAGCACCAATGTTTATTGTAGACAACCGTACAAGGGTAATTGTTACTAAGCCTGCCCTGGGTACACTAATTTTCTTGTATGTTGCCCTCACAGATTCCTGCAGCTTACTGATGACATGCCTCTGAAGTTTGACTTTTTGCACCATTAACATACTTATAGGCAACGAGTTATTATATCTTCTTCTCCATGAAACATGGTAATGCTCAGTAGTACACATATATGGTTCTTTAATGTATTTGCATTGTACTAAAATGCATTCTTTTTCAATTGCCATATACAGTATCCCAAATCACCATGGCTGTTAAAAAATACAACAAAAAAACAACACATTTTTCTTTTTTTTTATTAGGTGTTAGTGCAGTATATAGGCCCGTGGCACAGACTAAGCTTTTATCCTTAATGCTTTTTCCCCCTCACGTTACTTTTACTTTTATACTTTAAGTAGTTTTGAAACCAGTACTTTTACACTTTTACTTGAGTAAAAAGCCTAAGTTGATACTTCAACTTCTAAAGAAGTCTTTTAAAACCCTAGTATCTATACTTCTACTCAAGTATTGAATGCGAATACTTTTGATTCACCACTTTATATAACCACTGATGGTTATATAAAAGCAATATCACACTTAGGCTGCACACTCATGCCCACGACCGTGTCACAGCTGTGCAGAAATCTAGCACAACAGCACAATTGTGTTATGTTGTTTAATTATCTGCATGCTGAATGTCAACTTTGTTGTAGAGTAGTTACAACAACTGTATAGATGTATTACAATGGAAAAACTTCCTGATAGTATCAAAAGATTTCAGAACTGTGTTTTAGGCAAGAAGGGCATGTGAAGGGCATGAGGTCCAGTTTATATTTCTGGCTAGTTGAAAAGAACGACTGGTGGTCATGAGGACCGAATCTAAAAGAAAGTTTTAAAAAAAAATGTCTTTACAGTGGTAAGTTACTGTCTGACTGTTTATTCTGTCTCTTATATCCTTAACACTTTAGTACTCTAGCAGTGTGTGTGTGTGTGTGTGTGTGTGTGTGTGTGTAAGAATAATTAATTAATTGTATTACTGTACCTGTGTACTTAAAGGTTATGTCAACCCTATTAAACTTAATAATGGTATATTTGTAAAATAAAATACATAAAATAAAACAGTTTTGTACTGTATACTGGAGTGTGTAATTTAAATCCTGTTTTTTTTTGTTTGTTTTTTTAGTACTTTAGAGCATTATTTAGGTCACTGAATTGTCCCTTTTACAGATTTTCCCAACTAACTTCAACCATGAGTTTTTTTTCATCTCACAATTCAGCTAACCTTGAAAATATGGAGTCACTATTCCTTATATATTGTCATGTAGCTGGGCAGCTTGGCATCAGCCTTGGTGGATTAGGTCACACTGTAGGTCAGCCCTTGCTTTGATGTACTGCTCTTGGGTGAGGGTGCAGTAGCATCTGTGGGCTGCAGCAGCACTAATGAGAGAGGAGAGCATCTGCATACTTGCACAGATCAGAGCAAAGACGAGCTGTCCTCTTCACTTAACGTCAACCTTCCCACTAACCTCCCCAATTCATTACCCTCCACAGCCTTAGCTGACGCTATTATTTTAAACATGGAGACTTCTAAGATTGCAGCAATAGTCAGGATGTAAATTCTGCGTGCTAGTTTATAGCAAGTAGATTAATAAAGCTGGATCAGTCAAGAAGAGTTAACATATGCCTTTTGCGGCAACATTGCAGATAAATATGTCTTCAGTATGTGCACTTCAGTAAGTGCACCAGATGAGAGATTAGAATGGAAAGGGATCCAGTTTCTACTGGCGGGCTGCCATGTGACGGATTGTGTTGCTATGGTTTCTTGAAGCTGCTTTTTCGAGTGAATCCCAGAACACTGGTAATTACATACCCATCTGTCCTTCCTCACATACCACCATTCATCATCATCATCCTAACAATTCCATTAGCTCCCAATGCATTAAGAGGACACTTTTGTAATTGAAGAGTGGTTGGGAAACATGAACACCCTCGCTCTTGAAGTGAGTTTGACAAGGTAAATTTATCAGGCTTACTTGTATTTGTTATCTTTTTTACAGAAAGCCCAGATCAGTCTATGCGTGTTTCACATACAAGTTCTTTTTAAATTAATCAGTCCTGTTTAAATGGACCTAAAATGAAAGTAGCTAAAAATGGCTTAAATGCACCAAGACTATTTAACCAATAAATAGGTTTAGGCAAAATTGTTGCTTTATCTGATGCTTTTATTTGCTGAAATGGTTTGATTTTGGCTGAAAAACAGAGCAGGAAAAATAGACTTAAAGTGAAATGCCAGGAACTTTTTTTTATGTTAACTCCTCAAAATCAGCTATCGACTGTAGTAACAGCTTATTTAAAATAAATACATACACTACATACAGTATATTATACATGTTCTATATTAATAATTACTATCTATTAATAGTAACTACTATTTATCTAGGCGGCACGGTGGTGTAGCTGTTAGCACTGTTGCCTTGCACTGCTAGGGTCTGGGTTTGATTCCCGGCCAGGTTCGATTTCTGTCTTTTTGTGCATGGAGTTTGCATATTCTCCCAGTGCTTGGTGGGTTTCCTTCGGGTAGTCCGGTTTCCTCCCACAGTCCAAAGACATGTAGGTTAGATTGATTGGCATTCCCAAATTGCCTGTAGTGGTGAGTGAGTATATGTGTGTGCGCCCTGCGATGGATTGGCACCCTGTCCAGGGTGTACCTCGCCTCGTGCCCTAGGCCTCCTGGGATAGGCTCCAGGCCCCCGCAACCCTCAATATAGGATAAAGTGGTATAGAAGATGAGTGAGTATTTATCTAGTAACTATTGTTTTCTGTTAGTGACCCAATACTGTTATTAATACTGTGGAAGAACTTTCACATGCTCTATTGCATGAATGCTAGTGCTACCATTGCTCTATTAGCAAATCTGTTATGTTGCTACTGTACCTATTTATGCCACTGTTGTGCGGCCACATGACTCCAACAAGTCATTGGAGTCATTGTCCTGTGAACTACTGCATGTTTCTGTGACATGGGAGAGTTTCATGTTTACCTACAGTACGTAGGTTGGTCTTTGACCCAGTAATGGTTTATTACAAAATAGTACCTAACAACCTTTCGTCAAACTCAATCTTGACAGTTTTATTGCCCCTTTTTATGACCTTTTATGACCTTTGAGTTGACCTTTGGATGACCTTTAGGATTTTTTATGGCTTGGAGTTCTCGATAAAAAAAGGGGGGGGGGGGGGGGGTGGTACCGATGCTTATGCGCTAGACATCGTTTTATTCACTTATTTAATTTATTTATTCCATAGATTTATTTCATTTATATACGTATTTATTTATATACGTATTTATTTATTTATTATAAGAATTTGTTCAGGGTGTTTTTTATATGAAAAAATATGCTTGGTGCGGGGACTCGATTTCAAGGTGCTTGTGTTTAACTATTAAGACAGGGTGAATTTATTTATTACCAAAGGGTGAACAATGAAACATTTTATTAACTTTGGTAAAAACTTTGATGAGTTTTGAATGACTGAAGACTGTTGATGTAAGGGTCCTCCACTAGAGGTCACTGTTTTTATTTTGTAGTTTTTGTTGGCCGACTCAGTTTCCCAGCAGGCACCTCGGTCAGGTGATGCAGTGCACACCTGAACCGAGGTAGCCATCAATCAATCTATAAATAGCTGTTTAGACTGGGAAACTGGGTCGAGCATTTTTTGGGAATACCACTGTCAGTTATGTGGGCATTTTGGTTTGTTTTTGTTATCTGTTTAATTTGTACTTTGATTTTAGTTGTGTTGACTTGGGCTCTCTTAGTGGCAATGTCTCTGTGTATGTTTTGTGTGTCTGTGTTTGTGGAGCTGATTCAGTCCTGTCCTCCTGTGTTCGTGTGGTTAGCTAGAGCAGGTAAGCAGTTAGGTGTATGTGTGGCTAGGAGCATGATTAGCTAAATGCTATGTTGAGTTTATAGTACAGTTACAGTACTAGCATGCTTCTAGCCATAGCCCCTCTGTGTCTCTAGCTATCCTGTTTCCACCCCCTCCTAGTTGCCCAGTGTGCCTAGCCTTTGATGTGTCCTGAGCCTAGCCTTTGATGTGTCCTGAGCCTAGCCTTTGATGTGTCCTGAGCCTAGCCTTTGATGTGTCCTGAGCCTAGCCTTTGATGTGTCCTGAGCCTAGCCTTTGATGTGTCCTGAGCCTAGCCTTTGATGTGTCCTGAGCCTAGCCTTTGATGTGTCCTGAGCCTAGCCTTTGATGTGTCCTGAGCCTAGCCTTTGATGTGTCCTGAGCCTAGCCTTTGATGTGTCCTGAGCCTAGCCTTTGATGTGTCCTGAGCCTAGCCTTTGATGTGTCCTGAGCCTAGCCTTTGATGTGTCCTGAGCCTAGCCTTTGATGTGTCCTGAGCCTAGCCTTTGATGTGTCCTGAGCCTAGCCACTGGGTATCCCTTGTCCTGTGTTTCCTCTCCCCCTATTGTCCCAGTGCGCCTAGTTTTAGAGTGCTGTCCCTCCTGACTGGGGAGTAACGACTAGCTTGTGAGTGCCGCCTCGCTTAGTCTTGGAGGGCTGCCTCGCCTAGCCACTGGGTATCCTTTGTCTGTGTTTCTGTGCCCCTATTCCCTAGTGTGTTTAAGCTATTAGGTAAGTATAGCTTAGTGCATGTTGGGGCTAAAGACATGCTTAGCTAGGTGTATGTGTAGCTGACTGCCATGGTTAAGCAATGCTTAACCATGTTTAGCTAAAAGCCATGCCTAGCTGATTGCCATGTCTTTAGCCCTTGTCCTGTCCCTCTCTTCGTCTCGTCTTTACGTGTCTCCCGTCCTCTCTAGTGTCTCCCGTCCTCTCTAGTGTCTCCCGTCCTCTCTAGTGTCTCCCGTCCTCTCTAGTGTCTCCCGTCCTCTCTAGTGTCTCCCGTCCTCTCTAGTGTCCAGTTTCAGCTCCACGCCTCGTTTGTGTCTTGTTACGTTTGTCCCCCTGCCTGTGTCTCGCCACAGGACGTGTTTTGTGTCTCCTCCTGCCTGTGTCTCGCCACAGGACGTGTTTTGTGTCTCCTCCTGCCTGTGTCTCGCCACAGGACGTGTTTTGTGTCTCCTCCTGCCTGTGTCTCGCCACAGGACGTGTTTTGTGTCTCCTCCTGCCTGTGTCTCGCCACAGGACGTGTTTTGTGTCTCCTCCTGCCTGTGTCTCGCCACAGGACGTGTTTTGTGTCTCCTCCTGCCTGTGTCTCGCCACAGGACGTGTTTTGTGTCTCCTCCTGCCTGTGTCTCGCCACAGGACGTGTTTTGTGTCTCCTCCTGCCTGTGTCTCGCCACAGGACGTGTTTTGTGTCTCCTCCTGCCTGTGTCTCGCCACAGGACGTGTTTTGTGTCTCCTCCTGCCTGTGTCTTGCCAGAGAGCCCCTGTTAGCACAAAGTTAAGTATGGTTTAAGTTTGTTTGTTCCTTTGTTTGTATCTTTATTTATACTTTGTGCTTATTTGTTATTAAAAGACTCTTTTTTGGTTACACCACCCCTCTGCCTCTATGCCTGTTCCTTCCGCCCACGGCGTTCAACACCTGCCACAACACCCCGTTCATGACAGTTGAAGTTGTTAGTTTTTAAGTTACTTAAAGAGAAGAAGAATAAACGTTACCAGAGGGCGAGAGCCCCGAGTCGTTGAAGAAGGAAAAAGTGGGTCTCGATGATGCGCCTAAAACGTTGTTGCGAATATGCAAGAAAGAAAAGAAAAGAAAAGAGTAAAGAAGACAAGCGCAAGGTCTGCGCGTAAACGTTTTTGCAGCGTGAGCTTGTCCGATGTTAAGAGCGTGTGGCGCATGAACAGCGAGTTCGCGTCTGGTACGGCCAGAGTTTGGTGAAAGGGGAATCAAACGGGTTTCCTCTCGAGCACTGTGATTGGCCGGATCTGCGTGTGACGGAACCCCGCCTCCGCCTCTTCTGCTTAGTCGCGAAAGGTGTTTATTTCTCAGTGCTCATCTAACTCTGTTGTTCTGAACACAGTTTTTAGGTAGGACTGTGCCTATTATGTCTTTTAAAAAGTTCTCTAACACTAGAGCTGAGGTGACCGCGTGTGTAGTGATTAGTAATAATAGAAGGAACAAAAGTTGATCCGTGAATTATCAGTGCACTTTGTGCCATGATCATTTTGTCAGGAATGGTATGATGAACTGATCCAACAGATCGGGTAAAAGTCTAGCCGGTTTTACATATGCTTATATATATACGAGGACCATGTGTTAAAAACCTGGTACTATAGTTTTCTTGAAAAGAACAAATCTGCATTCTGTTTGTTATAGCAGGTGTTGTAATGGCATAGAGGGGTTAGTTATCATCCATTATCAGATTAGGATGTAATAAGTTTAGCAAGATATTTTTTTTCATGGGGAGATGGGGCTAATGTTTAATAGCATTGTTTAGAAAATGTTCACGCCAAGTGTGTGTGTGCGCGTATGTGTTTGTCCATGCATGTGTAGCAGATTTTATATTTAAGTTTAATTTCACTTAGAATCTGTCTTTTTGTATTAATTCTTTCATATTTCGATATTTTACACTCTGGAAATTATTATTTTATTGCTAATTTATTTTAATCTTATTGTTTTGCACTTGTGTTAAAATATTCGGATATGCTTGTGACTGCTAAAAATGGGACACGGCCCCTTTAAGAGTTACCGCTTTTCCGGTTCCGGCTGCTCGCCTTTAGTTCGCGCGCGGTAAGCGTGGCTGGAGAGAGGTGAGTTCTGATGGAGCTCTAGCGAAAAAAAAGAAGTTTAATTATAGTTGTTTTTTGAGAGTAAAATGTATTTTTGTGATAAATATGCAATTTAACTGCAAGGAAGCCAGAATAGAGATTGTTTAACGCATGTTTTCTTTGGAAGTGACAGTGTATGTATGTTTGAATTCCATGGCTAAAATGATCTATTTTGACTCGCAGGTCATTTATAAGCAAACATAAAGTTTTTTTTTATTCATTTGGTTTTTAATTCATTTAGAATAATAAAAAAAATATATGTTCTTTTGGAATATTTGTTGTCCGGTCTCCTTCAATTCACAACACAACGCAGAGACAAACCGGTCACACATGGGGTTGTAATAATATCTAGGTAGAGAAACATTCACACAGGGTTAGGAATCCCCCTTACAGTTTTAATTTGATGTTTCACTAGACCCTAACATATAAGTTGAGTTAGCTCTCAAAATATCCGGTAATGGGAGTTACACAAAGTACTTTTTTCAAAAAATCTTAACAAAAACTGATCTGAAGTAAACAGATCAGTAAATGTTCTTGGCTTGTTCTTGAGGGTTTAGTTTTTTTTTCTTCCTCCTCACACTAAACCTTCGGTTAGCTGCCATTGCTAGGTATAAATATAATGTCATTTTAGAAACTTTTCAGAAAACTCCTAGAAAAACATCTGAGGTAAAAGTTGTTTTTCCTCTTCTTTTTCTTCTAGGTTTTGTCTTCCATTACAGTATTTCTTAACCCAAGTTAAAAGTAATTAGACTGGATTTTTAGCTACACAAATAATTGTTTGTAAAAAATCTAACAACATACTGTATCCGAGTTAGAAGTTAATACTGTTGAATGTTTACACTTGTTTCATCGGTCATTAAACTTACACATATGACATTTCTTTTAGGTTCTATTAGTAAATGTTGTGAGCAATACTTTTTATTTTAGAAACTCTATAAAAAAAAAAAATCTAAAAATGTAAAAGTAGAAGTTCTTGATTGTTTAGACATGGTTCCTTTGTCACTAAACCTTCACGCAAGATCTGTTAAGCATCAAGGCTATGTGTCTAAGTATAATGTCGTTTTAGAAACTTTTCAGAAAACTCAACACATCTTAGGCATTAGTTTTTGTTCTCGAAGGTTTTGTCTTTAATTACAATATTGCTTCACCTATGAAAGTTATTACACCGGATTTTTTTTTTTGTAAAAAAAAATCTAAGAACATACAGTACTGTATCTGAGTTAGAAATTGATACTGTTGAATGATTAGACTTGTTTCCTCTGTCATTAAACCTACAGATATGAAATTTCTTTTTTAGTAATTGTTGTGAGAAATCATTTTATTTCAGAAACTTAAAAAAAAAAAATCTAACAAAATTTAAAGGTAGAGGTTCTTAATTGTGACTTGTTTCCTCTGTCACTAAACCTAAATGTATGAAAGATCTGTTTAAGCGTCAAGGCTAAGTGTAAGTACGATGTCGTTTTAGAAACTTTTCAGAAAATTCTTCTTACACCATCTTAGGCATTAGTTTTTGTTCTTGACGATTTTGTCTTTGATTACAATATTTCTTCACCTAAGTTATAAGTTATTTCACTGAAATTTTAGTTATGCAAATGATTTCTTCATTCATAAAAATCAAACAACGTATCTGAGAAAAAAAAACTGATGTCCTTCGTAATTTTGTCTTGTTTTCTAGTAGGTGTGTCTGCGTACCTGTGTTTGTGGGGTTGCAACAAGAGGGCGAATAAAAAAAAAATAAATAAAAAAATGCACAATGAGTTCTTAAACTTCTGTTACAAACCTAAGTTAAAGTCAACGTTCTTTATGGTTTTGCCCTGTGCCGCTAGGCCTTTACTTTTGAAAGTTCGGGTAACTAAATGTGAATATTAAATCTTTATATGCACTGTAATTTTTGAACATTAAACATTTTAAAAGTAAAAATTTTGCAATATACTTTATTTGAGGTAATTGTTGTTTTTTTCCCCCATGTTTCCTCTGCCACTGATGCCTGAAAGTTCTGTCAGGGGTCATAGAGGTAATAGTTAATAGAAGATAAGGCTTTAGAAGCATTTACAACGTTTGAGTGTCCTTGTGCCTGATGTAGTAAAAGCTTGGACAGACAACTGTCAGGTCAAAAGAAGATGCTAAACTTCTGTTAGAAACTTTTCTCAAAAATCTAAGGTAAAAGTCAGAAATCTTTAGGGATTTGTCTTGTTTCCCTACATCACTATGCCTTCACCTGTGAAAGTTCTGGTAGCTAAATGTGAATATTAAACTTTATATGCAATGCATATTTTGACTTCAAAGTCTTTTTTTCATAAACTTTTAGCAGCATACTGTATTTGAGGGAAACGTTTACGATGTCTGTCGCTAAACCTTCATGTATGAAGATCTGTTAAGCGTCATGGCTATGTGTTGTTGTTTTTTTATAATGTTGTTTTAGAAACTTTTCAGAAAACTCTTCTAACACATCCCGGGCAACAGTTGTTTTTGATGTTTTTTCTTCCATTACAATATTTCTTTACCTATGAAAGTTAGTGCACTGGAATTTTAGCTATACAAATTATATATAAAATGATATATAAAATCAAACAACATATCTAAGGGTAAAAAAAAAAACCTGATATCCTTAATAATTTTGTCTTTTTTTCTAGTAGGTGTGTCTGCGTACCTATGTTTATGGGGATGTAACAAGAGGGTAGATTAAAAATAATAATAAATGCACAATGAACTGTTGAACTTTTCCTAAAATCTAAGACAACGTTCTTTATGGTTTTGCCTTGTTTTCCCTGTCACTATGCCTTCACTCGCGAAAGTCCGGGTAGCTTAATATGAATATTAAAGTTTATATGAATTGCAGTTCTGACTACACAATCTTTTTCTTTTCATAAACATTTATCAGCATACTTTATCTGAGGGAATTGGTTGTGTTGTCTATCCCTAAACCTTCATGTATGAAAGATCTGTTAAGCGTCAAGGCTAAATGTAAGTATAAGGTAGTTTTAGAAACTTTTCAGAAAACTCTTCTAACACATCCTAGGCAACAGTTATTGTTCTTGTTGTTTTTTTTTTTTCTATTACCAATATTTCTTTACCTAAGTTAAAAGTAATTAGACCGGAATTTTAGCTACACAAATAATTTTTTGTAAAAATCTAACATACTGTATCCGAGTTAGAAGTTGATACTGTTGAATGATTACACCTGATTCCTCTGTCATTAAACTTACATGTATGAAATTTCTTTTAGTTTCTTGTAGTAATTGTTGTGAGTAATAATTTTATTTCAGAAACTTAAAAAAAACATCTAACAAAATTGTAAAAACAGAAGTTCTTGATTGTTTAGACTTGGTTCCTCAGTCACTAAACCTTCACGCTTGAAGGAGCTGTTAAGCATCAAGGCTATGTTTAAGTATAATGGGGTTTTAGAAACTTTTCAGAAAACTCTTCTAACAAATCACGGGTAATAGTTGATGTTCTTGGCGGTTTTGTCTTTTATTACAATATTTTGTCACCTATAAATGTTGAAAGTTATAGCACCGGAATTTTAGCTAGGCAAATGATTTCTTCATTCATAAAAATCAAACAACGTATCAGAAAAAAAAAAGGTTTTGTCTTGTTTTCTTGTATACAGTATGTGTCTGCGTACGTGTGTATGTGTGTTTGTGAGGACGTAAAAAGAGGGTGGATAAAAAAAAAAAATGCACAATGAGTTGTTAAACTTCTGTTACAAACCTAAGTTAAAGTCAACGTTCTTCATGGTTTTGTCCTGCGCCGTTATTCCTTTACTTTTGAAAGTTTGGGTAACTAAATGTGAATATTAAATCTTGATATGCATTGCAATTTTGACTACATAGTCTTTTTTTTTTTTTTTTTTAATAAACATTTAGCAACATACTTAATTTGAGAGAATTGTTGATGTTTTTCATGTCTCCTCTGTCACTAATGCCTGAAAGTTCGGTCAGGGGTCATAGGGGTGATAGTTAATAGAAGATAAGGGTTTAGGAGCATTTACGATGGGCGAGTGTCCTTGTGCCTGATGATGTAGTAAAAGCTTGGCCAGACAACTTTCAGTTCAAAGGAGATGCTAAACTTCTGTTAGAAACTTTTCTCAAAAACCTAAAGGTAAAAGTCAAAATTCTTTTTACAGTCTTGTCTTGTTTTCCCTGCATCACTATGCCTTCACTTGTGAAAGTTAAGGTAGCTAAATGTGAATAATAAAGTTTATTTGCTTTGTAATTTTGACTACACGGTCTTTTTTTTTTTTTTTTTAACTTTAAGCAACATACTGTATTTGAGGGACTTGTGACGGTGTCTGTCACTAAGTCTTCATGTATGAAAGATCTGTTAAGCGTCAGGGCTATGTGTAAGTACGATGTCATTTTAGAAACTTTTTCAGAAAAACTAACACATCTGAGGCAACATTTGTTGTTCAATTACAATATAATATAGTATATTATACTTTTACCTCAGATGTTTTTCTAGGAGTTTTCTGAAAAGTTTCTAAAATGACATTATATTTACACCTAGCAATGGCAGCTAACCGAAGGTTTAGTGTGAGGAGGAAGAAAAAAAAACTAAACCCTCAAGAACAAGCCAAGAACATTTACTGATCTGTTTACTTCAGATCAGTTTTTGTTAAGATTTTTTGAAGAAAGTACTTTGTGTAACTCCCATTACCGGATATTTTGAGAGCTAACTCAACTTATATGTTAGGGTCTAGTGAAACATCAAATTAAAACTGTAAGGGGGATTCCTAACCCTGTGTGAATGTTTCTCTACCTAGATATTATTACAACCCCATGTGTGACCGGTTTGTCTCTGCGTTGTGTTGTGAATTGAAGGAGACCGGACAACAAATATTCCAAAAGAACATATATTTTTTTTATTATTCTAAATGAATTAAAAACCAAATGAATAAAAAAAAACTTTATGTTTGCTTATAAATGACCTGCGAGTCAAAATAGATCATTTTAGCCATGGAATTCAAACATACATACACTGTCACTTCCAAAGAAAACATGCGTTAAACAATCTCTATTCTGGCTTCCTTGCAGTTAAATTGCATATTTATCACAAAAATACATTTTACTCTCAAAAAACAACTATAATTAAACTTTTCTTTTTTTTTTCGCTAGAGCTCCATCAGAACTCACCTCTCTCCAGCCACGCTTACCGCGCGCGAACTAAAGGTGAGCAGCCGGAACCGGAAAAGCGGTAACTCTTAAAGGGGCCGTGTCCCATTTTTAGCAGTCACAAGCATATCCGAATATTTTAACACAAGTGCAAAACAATAAGATTAAAATAAATTAGCAATAAAATAATAATTTCCAGAGTGTAAAATATCGAAATATGAAAGAATTAATACAAAAAGACAGATTCTGAGTGAAATTAAATTTAAATATAAAATCTGCTACACATGCATGGACATAAACACATACGCACACACACACACTTGGCGTGAACATTTTCTAAACAATGCTATTAAACATTAGCCCCATCTCCCCATGAAAAAAAATATCTGGCTAAACTTTTATTACATCCTAATCTGATAATGGATGATAACTAACCCCTCTATGCCATTACAACACCTGCTATAACAAACAGAATGCAGATTTGTTCTTTTCAAGAAAACTATAGTACCAGGTTTTTAACACATGGTCCTCGTATATATATAAGCATATGTAAAACCGGCTAGACTTTTACCCGATCTGTTGGATCAGTTCATCATACCATTCCTGACAAAATGATCATGGCACAAAGTGCACTGATAATTCACGGATCAACTTTTGTTCCTTCTATTATTACTAATCACTACACACGCGGTCACCTCAGCTCTAGTGTTAGAGAACTTTTTAAAAGACATAATAGGCACAGTCCTACCTAAAAACTGTGTTCAGAACAACAGAGTTAGATGAGCACTGAGAAATAAACACCTTTCGCGACTAAGCAGAAGAGGCGGAGGCGGGGTTCCGTCACACGCAGATCCGGCCAATCACAGTGCTCGAGAGGAAACCCGTTTGATTCCCCTTTCACCAAACTCTGGCCGTACCAGACGCGAACTCGCTGTTCATGCGCCACACGCTCTTAACATCGGACAAGCTCACGCTGCAAAAACGTTTACGCGCAGACCTCGCGCTTGTCTTCTTTACTCTTTTCTTTTCTTTTCTTTTCTTTCTTGCATATTCGCAACAACGTTTTAGGCGTATCATCGAGACCCACTTTTTCCTTCTTCTTCAACGACTCGGGGCTCTCGCCCTCTGGTAACGTTTATTCTTCTTCTCTTTAAGTAACTTAAAAACTAACAACTTCAACAGTCTTCAGTCATTCAAAACTCATCAAAGTTTTTACCAAAGTTAATAAAATGTTTCATTGTTCACCCTTTGGTAATAAATAAATTCACCGTCTTAATAGTTAAACACAAGCACCTTGAAATCGAGTCCCCGCACCAAGCATATTTTTTCATATAAAAAACACCCTGAACAAATTCTTATAATAAATAAATAAATACGTATATAAATAAATACGTATATAAATGAAATAAATCTATGGAATAAATAAATTAAATAAGTGAATAAAACGATGTCTAGCGCATAAGCATCGGTACCACCCCCCCCCCCTTTTTTTATCGAGAACTCCAAGCCATAAAAAATCCTAAAGGTCATCCAAAGGTCAACTCAAAGGTCATAAAAGGTCATAAAAAGGGGCAATAAAACTGTCAAGATTGAGTTTGACGAAAGGTTGTTAGGTACTATTTTTTTATTACAGTGCTTGCGTTTACCACTTAGGCAAATTGTAGAGGTTTAAAAATGAAGTACAGTATGGTTACTATTGGAAAACAACATGTTGCACTGGTGTCACCAAAGGTATTAAGACGATACAGGTGGCGGAATGCTGCTGAACTATGACGATACAGGTGGCTTAATGCTGCTGAACTATGACATGTTTATCAGACGAAGTTATTTTCAAAGAGCCAGATTCAGATTAGCTCTGTTGGGTTTTCTCAGTGCGGCTGTTTTGTTCCACACAGGAGTGCAATTGCTCAAGTAAAAAAATTAGGACACCCCATTAAATCTTCATTTCTTCATTAGGAAATTATTTCTGATCTTGTATTAATTTGTAGCAGTATATTTAGGGTATTGAATTCATTGTAACAATGAAATGTAAAAATCACTTTTCATTTATTACACCAAAAAGATAATTAAAAATACATATTTTAATTAAGGAAAAAGTTAGGACACCCTACGCCCTTATACAATAGCCTTCCCTTTAAAAAAAAAAAAAAAAAACATAAGCCACTTAAACGTAAAATGTTCAGTAACAAATTGCACAGCTTTTTTAAGTTTGCTCAACTTTTTGCTGGCCAAACATTTTACATTGCTGTTCACACAAAGTGTACCCAGTTCAAAATTTTACGTTGACTTAATTTTTAATCCAGTTATCCAAGCCAGCTCAAAGAGTATTGGTTGTGGGTTTAAGTAATTATACTGTATTTCTCTAGGGTTGACTTATCCCAACTTTTCATCTTCTCAAAAAGGTAAGTTGTCTCTCATTGTAGCCCACTGATGTAGATGGAAAAAAAGGTTTAACAATACCTCAGCAATTTAGAAACACATAACCATTACTAAAAAATTTTATTCTTCCAAAACTAATCAAAGTTACAACAGTGATCTACATAAAACTAGAGAATATGGGTTCTATTTTTACTTAAAGGTCAGTAAAATACCTAGATAAAACCAGATGCTTATTAGTATCTTAAAGATTCTTTTATATTACAATATTATAACCATTTTCAAAGACTATCAAGGATGAACAGTTTTTTTTCCCAATGTGTCAAACACAAAAAAGTGTCTATGCCAACAAGAGTTTGTTTCTCAACATGAATCTGAGGGTAGCATGTCTTTCCAAGTCATAAAAAATTGTTTAAATGGCTTTAAAGGTGTCCGTCAAGGCCTTTCTGGAATTCAATGTTCAGAGCACAGACGTGACCAAACATCACTCCTAAAGCTGCTGCATAGTCACCCAGGCCCGCAAGGACTACAGTACCCTTCAACACCACACCCACTTTAACAGCTTGTTCATGCTCCTGCAGCAGCTCCAAAAGGCTGTCTGTTACTCCTTGACCCAATCCTCCACTGCTGAGTTTTGGTTATGGAGAACAAAAGAAGTCTTCTAAAGACAAATATAAATAAATTTCATAGAATATCTGGTTATGATAAAGGTTAAATATATAAATAAGGATGTACGCCACCAGTATGGAAAAGATTGGAATTCTAATGATGGGTTAAAGCTACGTATTGCTTCATCTTTTAAAGAGTTTGACATTTTCTAGGGTTTTACTTTGTCATTCTCAGGAGTAAATACAGTATACAGTATGTTTGGAGTGATGTTTTAACAAAACTCAATTCGGGTTTTCATACAAATAAGTTAACAGATAAGATAACACTTGTAGATTAGTTTTAGCTACTCTGGAAGTTTTTATATCTCTTAACTTACCGGGTACTGAAGCACCACTGCTCCTTAACTGTTTAAAATTTTTGGGTTTTCCCGAACGTCTGTTACTGAGCACAAATCACACGATTGCATCTCAGGGTAGGTAAATTGCTGGCCCACCTTGATGAGTTTACTCAGTCTGTGTCTTCAAACTTTTCAAGTACACAATATTACCTGTTGTCTCAACAATTTCCACTGTAAGATGTTGGGCCAACAATACAATATTAATTGATCCATCATTTATCAGGGAGTTTTTTAGTGTTTCGTCCTGTGGCTAAAATAACCTCAATGAGATGTTTCTTGTAGCCATCCACCAGTCTCTGACATTGACTGATTTCTTTCAGCTGTGTGATGTTTGATGGGTTTTTTGCATGCACATTCTGTTTCAAATCACCCCACAGGATCTCAATTGGATTCAGCTCTGTGCCATTCCATAACTCTCCTTTTTTTTCTTTCCTGTCCTTGGCGGATTTACATGTATGTTTTGGTTCATCGTCCTGTTGAAAGTTCAAGTTCATTTTCAACTAACATTTTTTGACAGATGGTCTCACATGTTTTTCAAGCACCGTCTGATACAATGAAGGCTATTTAAGTGGATTCTTTGACGGCAAGTTGGTCTGGTCAAAAGTAGTCCCCAAAGTATCTTTGAAGATTCTTTTGCTGAAAGGCTGTATTTGGTTTGTGCCAAGCATCCCCTCTGTTATGACGTCCAAATAATTCAATTTTAGATTCATCTGCCCATAGCACATTATTCTAGAAGGTCTGGCCCTTTCTATGTGTTATTTAATACACTACAGTCTTAAATAGCGAAGGTTTCCTCCTTGTACACCTTGCATGATAATTAAACTTATGCAGACTCTTTCTGATTGTGGATGCATGCACTTTTACCTGTTCTTGTTGTAGGTTCCATGATAATGTTATAGGGTTTTTGGAGACCTCCTTAAGCATCTTGCAGTCTGCTCTTAGGGTGAATTTGCTTGGATGGTCTGATCTGGCCATGTTGTTAGTTGCTTAAAATGTTCTCCACTTGTAATGGCTGATTACAATAGTAAAAAAGTCTTTTGAGATCTTTTATATGCCTTATCAGACTCTTATGCATCTATAATCTTATTTCTAAAGACCTTAGAGAGCTCTTGGGATCTTTGGAAAGTCAGCTTTTCTCAGCTTTCTTAAATCTTCTTGATGTAATACACATTTAAATAACTATTTAAAATACAAATAAATCTAAGGGTGTCCTCAGTTTTGCCTTAGTTGTAATGTGCATTTTTTATTATTTCTTTTGTTTAATAAGTGAAAACAATGTAATTTTTATTATTGTTGTTAGAAGCAATTCAATACCCTTTACTGTATATATCTATCTAGCTATCTATCTAGCTATCTATCTATCTATCTCTCTCTCTCTGTATATATATATATATATATATATATATATATATATATATATATATATATATATATATATATATATATATAAGCTTTGGAAATATACAGCTCTGGAAACAAATAAGACACTACTGCAATTTGTCATCAAGAGGAAGATGGTTGGTAGATGGCAAAACTGATGGAGAGCGTGCCAAAACTCATGAAAGCTGTAATTGCAATTTGAGGTTCTTTCACCAAATACTAATTTATTTTAGTTATAAGAACTACCAAATACTGATTTCTTAAAGTTATTTAGCCTAAGCATTAACACAATTTTGCATTTTGTTTAATTTGAGTTATTAAAGCTTTAAAAATACTGCATAATCTTGGGTTATTTTGATGTGTTGTAATATTGTCATTTCCTTAAATATACACTCTTAATAAAAATAGTTATATTTTTGCAAGACGGGCAAATTTTTTCCAGAACTTGTAACTTGATAAACAAGCAAGGTCTTGACATACGTATGTATGCGTTTTGTCTTTGGAGTGTCACGTGATCACAACTCAGCAAATGGTTCTTTTCCCTCTGGCTGTAAGTTAATGGGTAATCATCTCCCATGCTCAGTCTCAGTGCGCATACATCACTTGTTTAGACAACATCCATGTGCGCATGTACTGTTTATAACACTGGGAGCCTGTGTGTGTGTGTGCGTGTGTGTGTGTGCACGTAAAGCATTTTTAAATTTTGTGTCCAAGTGTAATGACTGTTCTTTAGTAACTGCACTGCAACAATGATGAACTCCTAAAGAAAAGTAAGTTTAAAAGCCTGTAGTAATGCTGGAGATCAAGCTTTTTTTTACCATAATGCAACATCATTGCAAAATGGATTTCTGTGGAATTAACATCGGAGGAGGCAAATGCAAGTGTCATTAGAGAGGTTTCTTGGTAAAGAAGTTTACTGACAGAGCAGTGATTCTGTGTGTGTGTGTGTGTGTGTGTGTGTGTGTGTGTGTGTGTGTGTGTGTGAGTGCGCGCGTGTGTGAAAGTCATAGCTCCTCTCCTCTCTCATCTTACTTACTGTAAGCCAAGTAAAAGTGTATGTTCAAGTGCATTAACAAAAGGTAAAGTGCATGTTAAGTAGTTTTTGTTCTTGTTCTTACTTACAGTGGTGTCCTGATTTCTTATTATTTTGCATGTTTGTCACACAAAATGTTTCTGATCATCAAACACATTTAACTATTAGTCAAAGATAACACAAGTAAACACAAAATACAGTTTTTAAATGAGGGTTTTTATTATTTAGGGAGAAAAAAAATCCAAACCTACATGGCCCTGTGTAAAAAAGTAATTGCCCCCTGAACCTAATAACTGGTTGGGCCACCCTTAGCAGCAATAACTGCAATCAAGCGTTTGTCAATCAAGATCAATCAAGAATTGTTGTAATTCAGCTTTATTTGAGGGTTTTCTAGCATGAGCCGCCTTTTTAAGGTCATGCCACAACATCTCAATAGGATTCAGGTCAGGACTTTGACTAGGCCACTCCAAAGTCTTCATTTTGTTTTTCTTCAGTCATTCAGAGGTGGATTTGCTGGTGTGTTTTGGGTCATTGTCCTGCTGCAGCACCCAAGATCGCTTCAGCTTGAGTTGACGAACAGATGGCCGGACATTCTCCTTCAGGATTTTTTGGTAGACAGTAGAATTCATGGTTCCATCTATCACAGCAAGCCTTCCAGGTCCTGAAGCAGCAAAACAACCCCAGACCATCACACTACCACCACCATATTTTACTGTTGGTATGATGTTCTTTTTCTGAAATGCTGTGTTACTTTTACGCCAGATGTAACGGGACAAAAAGTTCAACTTTTGTCTCATCGGTCCACAAGGTATTTTCCCAAAAGTCTTGGCAATCATTGAGATGTTTTTTAGCAAAATTGAGACGAGCCTTAATGTTCTTTTTGCTTAAAAGTGGTTTGCCTTGGAAATCTGCCATGCAGGCCGTTTTTGCCCAGTGTCTTTCTTATGGTGGAGTTGTGAACACTGACCTTAATTGAGGCAAGTGAGGCCTGCAGTTCTTTAGATGTTGTCCTGGGGTCTTTTGTGGCCTCTCAGGATGAGTTGTCTCTGCGCTCTTGGGGTAATTTTGGTCGGCCAGCCACTCCTGGGAAGGTTCACCACTGTTCCATGTTTTTGCCATTTGTGGATAATGGCTCTCACTGTGGTTCGCTGGAGTCCCAAAGCTTTAGAAATGGCTTTATAACCTTTACCAGACTGATAGATCTCAATTACTTTTTTTTTTCTCATTTGTTCCTGAATTTCTTTGGATCTTTGGATTTCTTTTTCTTTGGTTAAGTTATTTTTTAACAAGGGGGGCAATCACTTTTTCACACAGGGCCATGTAGGTTTGGATCTTTTTTCTCCCTAAATAAAAAAAAACATTATTTAAAAACTGCATTTTGTGTTCAATTATGTTATCTTTGACTAATAGTTAAATGTGTTTGATGATCAGAAACATTTTGTGTGACAAACATGCAAAAGAATAAGAAATCAGGAAGGGGGCAAATAGTTTTTCACACCTGTATCACACACTGTATACTTATTGTTTTTACTTTATTATTTTATTTTTACTTTGATTTTATATTAATTATTTTTATATAAATATTTTTGAGTTGTAGTGGTTATCACTGTGGTCTCACACCTCCAAGGCCCCACCTTCAGTTCTGTGTGTGCATGTTCACCCCATGCTTGGAGGGTTTTCTCATGGTATTCTGGTTTCCTCCCACGGTCCAAACACATGCAAATTACACTAATTGCTGTATCCAAATTTCCAGGAGTATTTCCTGGGATTGTTTACGGGCCTCACATGAACCTGTATAGGATTAGCAGTTCAGATGTTGAGTGTGAGTGGGTGAGTGAAATGTGCTTGTGTTTTGGGATATCTTGATATGTTTCGTACTTCAGTCATAATTCTCATTCTTATGTTTAAAGATGTAAATGAAAGAGTGTGGGGCCGTACCCAAAGTATGTTACTGTCTCCCACTCAGTATTACTGATTCAAGCCCCCAGATCTACTGCAACAATGACCAAAATAAAGTTGCTATGGAAAAATGCCAGTCCTGCCTAACTATAACCTTAAACATTTGGTATACGTAATGTTTTTTCTTTTTTTAAATTTGCAAGTGGGACACTGTCAGGGATTCAAATTAACATGGAACATTGGAAAGGAAAGAGATGGGCTCAAAGCCGTTTGTGGTTATTTTAACAAAGATTGCACTTGAAAGTATTTTCATTTTCATTAAATTATAGCTCCAGAGCTCACAAGTGCTATAATTACAATAATTCAGCAGCACCATCCTCATCAGTCATTCAGGTCATAGGACTGCAAAGAAATATGAATAGATCGCATGTAAAATTGTTCTCATAACAATTTTGCCTCAGTTTTTAGACATGTATAAAGACCCTGTGGATATCCTGTTGATTTGAAAAGAACTATTGAATACTTTGTAAGAAGAAAATGCATGAGTGCAAATATTTACCATACCAGTTACATTGTTGTGTACATTATATATATACAAATTAAATGCAACGTCCTCCACTGCTTCCATCAGGGCCACACCAGAGATCCAATCTAATTTAGACTCTGACTACCACATGGCATTTTTAGCATAGGTGCATTTGGTGTGTAAGAAATTTGAGATCGTTTTGAGAGAGGTTTCATGAGTTTGAAGTGGGGTGTCAATAGTTTTTAAATACTCTTTAATGGGAGGCCATGTCTACTTGTTGTTTGAGTATGCATGCTTTGTACAGTATGTATGTTCATTTAATCATCTTTGATAATCATTTTCTCCTGTTTGAAGTTGAAACTCAAAAGCTATTATGGGAACACTAAATGTAAGTAAATGAAAAGCGTGTTCCTATGAGTTACCCAGTTCCTATGGGAGAAAACTGGAAAATTTTACCTGTACAAAACATTTAGCAGTGTGTCCACGTAGCTGATAGTGTCACTTGAGCACTTACTAGGATATGCGTAAAACACTGCATAGGTCTGTACATCAAGCAGCTTTCATGATCACAGAACATTTCCCTCAGGCTTCACTGAAAAGACTAATCACAGGTTCCCACTAGCACAGTATGATCACTCACTTTCATCCAACCTGCCTTGAGCACCCAGCTGAAACAGCACCCTCATCCATCTCCCAACTCACCACATGGCTGCTCATACAGCTTTGATGCAACACCAGCCTTCACATTTGGAAAAGGAAAGCATGTTTTAAATATGTCATTCAATTTCGCCTAGCAAATCTTAACCACACGCAGATATGACATAAGGCTGGATTTTTTCCACAAATACACACATACTTCTAACGTTTAATATGGTAGCTAAAGACTGTCCATAAATACTGATAAATAGATCAACTTGAATTTTTGTCTGACATATTTAAGATTACTCTTGTGTTTATCAAGGTGACAGACATTTCCTTCACCACTTTGAATAACTTATTAAATAACTTTTATTTTTTTTAAAGGTTTTCAGCTTCTTTTTGAATGATTGTCAAATGCACTTAATCATGACCCCATGATTTCATGCAAATAACAGCTTTGACAACATAATTTCATTGTTAAATGTTATAACTGATAATAGATAAGTCTCATTAACTGATTTTGTTATTTTAGTGAAAAGCTGGCCCCCAATATAAGCTAAATAACTGTCGTTAAAAAATAGGTTTTCACACATCAATCATAATTTTTCTTCTAATTCAACATCAAAATTATTTCTAAGAGAGTTCTCATTGGAAAATTCATGCCCATTTAGCACTGGTGAAGATTTCCAAACCAGTTATTTGTCATAACATGATAATATAAAGGAAGCACAGTTTTCATTCTGGCCATTCATAAAATAAAAACATTTTCCTGTGAGACATTTCTAGGTATTTAAAATACCAGCATGGCAAGATAAATTATGAAATTAAATGCAGTTTAATCATTAATTAGGTAGATGTAAAAAATATCAAGATACAGAAATATAAAAGTAGAAATAGTAACTGGTATCACTGATGTGTGCAAAAGTGTATCTTTGTGCATAATGTATAATAGTATTCATTACAAATGGCATGCAATCATCAATTCAATGATGCATGATTCATATCAATATAGTGTATCTGTGTTTTTGCTTATCCAATAGTAAGCTACTAAATACTATTGTTTACTACCAGGGGCGGACTGGGACCAAAAAGTGTCCCTGGCGCACATACGCCCACATCATAATACATTGTCTCATTAATGTAGAGATAATTTTTTAACACCAGTTACTAGTATAAAAATATAACACAATACAGAAATCAATGCTATTTAAACATATTATTTGAAGTATCACTGAACATATATTGGGTCATATCAGTAAAATAAGTAAACAAAGGAAAGGACATGAAGACAAACAAATACTATATAAAACTATAAAGACAATATTTTAAAACAAATTGGCAATAAAACTGAACAGGTAAGCTGAAATAAAGTAGCAGCATTAGCTCACGCTAGTAAACTAGTTACTTATTTTAATTATTATGGTAGTCAATATTAATTCGAAATAATGCTGAGAAACTTTGAATTAATATTGACTATTATAATAATTACTAGCACGAGTTAACGCTGATACTGATTTTATTCCAGCTTACCTGTTCAATTTGATTCTTTTCACTTGGCTCTGGTAGATCACTGGTTCATCATCACTGACCTGCTGCACTAGCAGCTTACACTGATGAGTGGTACTGTATATCTTACACTGCATCAAGATGACCACCTGTGAAATGTTCATGATATCTCACAAACAAAAAGGCCAATTTGTCTTTTCCTCATAAAGTGTTTTGGTGAAATTCCACCTATATGTGTGACAAATATGCAAAGAAAAAAGTTAGGAAGGGTCAAATACTTTTTCATGGCACTGCACATTGTAGTCAGATTGTTCCACTGGAAAGAAATTGTGCCAGGTGGAGTTATAGCACTTTCAAAATCACACTAACTTTACACTGATATGAATAACTTTGAATGATGAATGCTTTTTAGCACCCTTGTGACTCAAAAAGAGACATTGCACAGTATATTTTTTTACAGCCTGTAAATCAGACTTATAAACAGTTTGACAGCAAAATGAGATATTTTGGCAGTATTGTGATTTTTTATTTATTTATTTCAAAAGATGCAAGACAATACTGCCAAAATATCTCATTTTGCTGTCAAACTGTTTATAAGCCTCCTGGGTCTCTGTGAGCCTGGTGCTACTGGACACTGAAAATATTGTCTTTATACGTAGTTTTATATGTTGTTTGGGAGGACGATACATCCGCATCCGCGGTAACATAAACACGCGCTCTTTGTCGGCGCCGCACTTGCGCATCCATATGCGTAGAAAAGAGATGCTGGTGCTCCAGATGGCCAGTCCGCCACTGTTTACTAACATCCCACCAGAATTCAATTTAAGGTTTTAAATTAATATTGTGCACAAACCACACAAACAGATTCCACACAAACAGATTCCACACATACCAAAACCTTGACCCTAGAGGTGGGAGGCCACTGTGCCACTACTAAGAGCAGACATACAGTAGTTTTTAAATTTTTTTAATTCAATTAAGGTCATTAAATAGAAAGATTAAATTCTTATAATTTTAAAATATGAATTCAAAATTTTAATTTAATTTAATGGGTTGACTGCTAAATTCATTAATATCATTTAAAACAAGTAATGTTTAAATTATTAAGTATCTCTCATGTGTTTTTGCCTTTGCACATGAAAATGTATGTAATTTTAATGTGGCAGTCCGTGCTAGATAAATTTTTCTAGGTCTGTGAATGACAAGGTAACCGAGGTAAGCTGCAAGACATTGTTAGACTGGTAGCTACTGAATTATGTAAGCTTCTTCTGAATTAAAAAGAACATTTAAGATGCAGCCTACTAACAGCAGTTACAGTATATGTATATATATATATATATATATATATATATATATATATAGTAGCACAGTTTAGTAGAATTTTCTCATCTTTTACACATACTATGTTTATTTAGGTAATGTTTAGGATAATGTCTTCGTAATAAGTGTGTCACTGGCATTGCACTCTAATGCTACATGATATCAGGAAGGTAACCTGACAGAAAACTGACTCCTCTTTTGACATCTAACACACAGTTTTCCCACACTTTTCTTGGCACATGACTGAGAGGCTGACAGTACACCCTTTTGTCATGAGGGGAGATCTGGCACAGTGAAAGCACATTTTTTCTTCTTAACCAATTGCCAAGACAGCTGTGAATTTCCACTAAAAAGAATCCATGTACCTACAGTATGTCTGGTACAATGAACTACATCCGACTTGAGGGAATCATGGTTTTGTTTGTAATTTAACATGACAGAAAAAGTACAAGTATATACAGTGGTGTGAAAAACTATTTGCCCCCTTTCTGATTTCTTATTCTTTTGCATGTTTGTCTCACTTAAATGTTTCCGCTCATCAAAAACCGTTAACTATTAGTCAAAGATAACATAATTGAACACAAAATGCAGTTTTTAAATGAAGGTTTACGTTATTAAGGGAGAAAAAAAACTCCAAATCTACATGGCCCTGTGTGAAAAAGTGATTGCCCCCCTTGTTAAAAAATAACTTAATTGTGGTTTATCACACCTGAGTTCAATTTCTGTAGTCACCCCCAGGCCTGATTACTGCCACACCTGTGTCAATCAAGAAATCACTTAAATAGGAGCTACCTGACACAGAGAAGTAGACCAAAAGCACCTCAAAAGCTAGACATCATGCCAAGATCCAAAGAAATTCAGGAACAAATGAGAACAAAAGTAATTGAGATCTATCAGTCTGGTAAAGGTTATAAAGCCATTTCTAAAGCTTTGGGACTCCAGCAAACCACAGTGAGAGCCATTATCCACAAATGACAAAAACATGGAACAGTGGTGAACCTTCCCAGGAGTGGCCGGCCGACCAAAACTACCCCAAGAGCGCAGAGACAACTCATCCGAGAGGCCACAAAAGACCCCAGGACAACATCTAAAGAACTGCAGGCCTCACTTGCCTCAATTAAGGTCAGTGTTCACGACTCCACCATAAGAAAGAGACTGGGCAAAAACGGCCTGCATGGCAGATTTCTAAGGCGCAAACCACTTTTAAGCAAAAAGAACATTAAGGCTCGTCTCAATTTTGCTAAAAAACATCTCAATGATTGCCAAGACTTTTGGGAAAATACCTTGTGGACCGACGAGACAAAAGTTGAACTTTTTGGAAGGTGCGTGTCCCGTTACATCTGGCGTAAAAGTAACACAGCATTTCAGAAAAAGAACATCATACCAACAGTAAAATATGGTGGTGGTAGTGTGATGGTCTGGGGTTGTTTTGCTGCTTCAGGACCTGGAAGGCTTGCTGTGATAGATGGAACCATGAATTCTACTGTCTACCAAAAAATCCTGAAGAAGAATGTCCGGCCATCTGTTCGTCAACTCAAGCTGAAGCGATCTTTTGGTGCTGCAGCAGGACAATGACCCAAAACACACCAGCAAATCCACCTCTGAATGGCTGAAGAAAAACAAAATGAAGACTTTGGAGTGGCCTAGTCAAAGTCCTGACCTGAATCCTATTGAGATGTTGTGGCATGACCTTAAAAAGGCGGTTCATGCTAGAAAACCCTCAAATAAAGCTGAATTACAACAATTCTGCAAAGATGAGTGGGCCAAAATTCCTCCAGAGCGCTGTAAAAGACTCGTTGCAAGTTATCGCAAACGCTTGATTGCAGTTATTGCTGCTAAGGGTGGCCCAACCAGTTATTAGGTTCAGGGGGCAATTACTTTTTCACACAGGGCCATGTAGGTTTGGATTTTTTTTCTTCCTAAATAATAAAAACCATCATTTAAAAACTGCATTTTGTGTTTACTTGTGTTATCTTTGACTAATAGTTAAATGTGTTTGATGATCAGAAACATTTAAGTGTGACAAACATGCAAAAGAATAAGAAATCAGGAAGGGGGCAAATAGTTTTTCACACCACTGTATATATGTGTGTGTGTGTGAGGTCAATAAGTATTTTATCACCCTGTGATTTTGCAGGTTCTCTTACCTAGAAATCATGGAGGGGTCTACAATTTTCAGCATAGGTGCATTTCCTCTGTGAGAGACAGAATCTAAAAAGAAAAAAACGGAACAAAAAAATTGTTTTTTAACAATTTATTTGTGAATTACTGTGTCAAATAAGTATTTGATCACTTGCTTATCAGACAGATTTCTGACCTTTAAAAACCAGCTATTTTGCTTTTAAATAGTCTAGCTACACTCTGCTCATAATTCTAAATTAGTAGCACCTGTTTGAGGTCGCTAGCTGTCATAAAGACACCTGTACACCCCACAATCAGCCAAAGTCTAAGTAGATAAATGGGGTATCAATGATGCTTAGAATGGTGAAGAATACTTTTAAATTGTATAAAACAAATTGTTTGTACTTAGCGTAATACTTTAGATCACTGCCATACTACTGACATAACATAAGCATACCATGTGTTACAAAAATTATAATTTTTGATAATTTCATTTAACCAATAAATGATTATTTTAATCTTAATTGGAGAAAGGCCATCCAGCTACAACAAACATAGCACAGTAACAGAAAAAAATAAGTAATTCCCTTTACTATTTCCTAGTTTTCTGGATAAGTTGGTCATTAAATGTGATCTGATTTTATGAAGTCACAAATATAAAAAACAATAATTTTAAGCTGACATTTGACATGGACATTGTCCATTAATTCACATATCTGTTAATGTACCAGAATTAGACTACTGAACTATTTTTTATCTGCAGTGAACAATAAAATATCACCCTAAAACAATTAACAATGCATAACAATAGCACCAAATTATAATCATCAAATCATAAAATGAGAAAAATATATACAGTACATTTATACATACACAAATGAAATATATAAAAATAAAACAAAAACAGCTTTATGCCTTTATGTCTTTATTGAACACACCCATCAAACATATAAAGTGATGGTGGAAAAATTAAGTAAAACACAAGGCTTCTGATGTCACCAAACATTAACTGGAATGTCAGTTAGGTATTCACAGCATCAGTTGATGCCTCACAATCTCGATACATTTAGATATCTGTCAGTCCACAGTTAGACAAATTGTCTATAAACAGAAAAGATTTGGTACTGGCGCTACTTCCCATTGATGGCACGATCACTCTAAATGCACAACAGGGAATGGAGTAAAGTCTTGAATAATTTATTGGAGTTGGATAACATCTCAGTTCATAAGTCAACCATACTGTACATAAACCATGAAGCAAACATGGTATTAACTGCAAGACACCATAAAAAGCCAATGTTCTCCAAAAACCCTCTGAAATTTGCCATAGACCACCTTGACACTCCATAACACTATTTAGAAAATGTCTTGTGAAAAGATGAAACAAAGATAGTTATGTTTGAAAAGAACACACAGCACTACACTTACTCACTCATCATCTATACTGACTTATTTTGTATACAGTGTAGCGGAGGGCCTGGAGACTATCCCAGGACTCTTAGGACATGAGGCAGCGTACACCTTGGACGAGGTGCCAATTTATTGCAGGGCACACACATACACCCAGAATTGCACACTCTTTTACACACTACGGGCAACTTGAGAATGCCAATTAGCCAAATCTGCATGTCTTTGGACAGTGGGACGAAACTGAATATTTCTAAGCTGACGAAACGTCTCGGGTTACTTGACTGTAACCCTGTTCCCTAAAAAAGCGGAAACGAGATGCTGTGTGAAAATGCTATTGGGAATGCTCTTTGTTCGACCGGTTGTTTAACCTCGGTCAGGTGACGTCATTTGATTATGTGCACCTGGAGGTTATAAATAGGCATAAACCGAAAACATCCTCAGGTCAATTTTGTCTAAAAGGACGTCCAGTTATGCCTACAGTGCGGCATTGGAGCGCAGCATCTCAATCAAGCTTTTTCAGGAAAAATCCCCAATTCTCTTCAGAGAAGTAATGGCCATTAGAAAAACCAACTTAAGGGTCAGAAACCTAACAGGCGCTGACTATAGTGGTTTGAAAGGGGTATCAACCACACCCTAGAGCACAATAGCTAAGTCCCATGAAGGGACTGTCGCTCTAGTGGGCGGTCTCGACCGTTTAGCTCCACAAATAAAACGGGCAACTAAAGGGTGCTTTATTATAGAAATCCTATCAATCAGAACATGGCAAGCCGAAATGGCGGCCACATACAAAGAAAGCCACGTCAAATAGCCGCGGCCATGTGAATGGCGTGCGGCTGCCCTATGGACGGCATGATCCCCCCTCCCTCTCCTGCCAGAAAGGCGTGTCAAGATTTCACAGTAAACACGCCCATTCAAGCCCGATTTATTTATTTACCTGGTTTCACCACTAGATGGCACTTAGTTCTCATGAACACATTAAAGGTCCTACACATTATATTTTTCATTAAATTTTAATATGATCTTTAGGGTCCTAATGAAAAGTTTGTATTATACGTTAATTAAAAATTCAAAAGGATTGTGTAAAAAAACACTACTTTTACCTGGTAAAAACTAGCTCTGTTCTCAGCAACCTGTTTCAGTACATGCTAATTTAAATGCTCATGACCTCTGCTGAGTTCCCTCTGCTCCCCCCCCCCCCCCCCCCGTTCTGTGGGGCGTGACACGTCGGGTATAGCGACGGAAGTGTAGTCCAGTGCGGGCAATGCTTTGGACTGCATTACCCACAAAGCATTGCCACGCAGTGCTTTGTGGGTAATGCAGTCCAAACTGGAAAACTATGGATTATAGAGCCCGAGCCTGTTTTCTTCAGTCGTTTTTGGTTTGATTTAAGTACGGAACCTACGCGGAAGTTTGTAATATCGCCTGACAACGCAGAAATTAAAAGAATGGACATGCATCGACCCGTTTGTCTTTCTCATCACTGCATGTGCATGAATTAACGGGCTGTTGCGCTGCCGCGAGCAACAACAAGAAAAGCGGAGAAACTTACCGAGAGAGATACGGACGCGATGTGTTTACTGATGTGTTTACATGACTTCTTAATCTTCGACAGACATCGTTATAAACCATCTAACGTAACAAAGGTAAGCATAATATAGTTTTCCGACTACGTACACAGTTTGCAACTAGACAATCACCTCAATGCATTGTTTATTATAAACGGGTGATTAGGAATTATATAGAGACGGATATACACAGAGAAGAAGCCATAACCATGTTCTATGAGAGTATAAGTTAACTTACACTCCGCATTCATCGTGATTATTAGAAAAGGCGATCTGCAAAGACTCATAGTAAAATAAATCACACTCACCGAGCCTGGTGAAGATGAAGCAGGAACACGAAGCGTTAGTACAGATCCATTTTTTAGGAGCAGCTTCAAATTCAAATTCAAATTCAAATTTTATTTCTCACATACACAATCATACAGAGTACAATATGCAGTGAAATGATTTTGTGCGACAGAGTCACGACGGCAGCCGCCTAAACAGCGCCATCATAGAAGATAAGAAATAGATACATTAGGATACGAGGGTAAAAAATCCCCTCCCAGACTGTCCTTCGAAAAGGGCAGTGTGCGATCAGGGGTACAAAAATACCTCAGCAACAAGCACATAAAAACATGTAAACACAAGACATAAACATTGCAACGATTAGGGTACAGGGGATAGGAAATGTCCAATGTAGGCAAACAGCTCCAGTCCCTGCAGCTAGAGAGCGCTGGTCCCGATTCCGCCTGCCCACACTGAAGGGAATAAGCACACGAAGGCGTTGGATATGGGGAAGGTAGAGTGTCTATCTGTAGCTGTTATGTGTGTGCGTGAGTGCGTGCGTATCAGTTTGTAAGCCTGTAACATCCCGTAATAGTCTGCGCCAGGTGTCCTTGAAGGGGGGGGAGTAAGATTCCAGAGCGTCTCGTTATCTTGGTCTTCGGGGAGTTAGTTATGTCTCCAGCCACGGCCTTGAAATGCAGTAGCTGGAAAGAAAAGGGGCAGCCGAAAAGAAAATCATATTTCCAGGTTTCGGTCAATATCTGCCAATTTCACAGATATTTAATGTCCATCACTGGTCTCCAGGTCTGTCCAAATCACGTTGCATAGCTGCTAGTCTCACCAAGATGTTATCCAATTTGCGGTCCAAAACCACAGTCTGATTACTGACAGCTCTCGTCACCACTATTTCCCAGCCAGCCAGTCTCTTGGGGTTGAGACTGACTGCTTTTAAGATTTTTCGATATCCAAGTATCCCACCTAATCCAATCAGCAGAATCCCTGTTATCAAAGTTCCGAATAGGTAGATATCTTCAACGTCCTCCAGAGACAGTGCGGCCAGGCACACAATGCGCCACTTCTCCCAACCGTCCATCGTGTATCCAGCAGCAAACGTCCCAGCAGGACAAGTAGGTTCCCCAGAACCCACACTTCTCGTCGAGAAGATCGTGTCAATTGCATTCAGAGACCACTTGATCAAATCCATATTCCTTTTTATTTTCAAGAGCAAGGCGAGGAGAGTCTCTGAATAGTATTCACAAGACAGACAAGAGAAGCAAGCGGGGAGAGATAAGGGAGGGAGAGCAGATGCGACCGCCTTCGTCAAGAGCCAAGAGGGAAGCTTCCTAGTAAAACCTGCTTTATATTGACCCGCGTTTATAAAGCAGTCTGGTGAAAAATGATTATCGCAAACATGAACGCATTTAGGTAAATCGGCGGAGACGTTAGCTTTAAAAACTAAATTCAGCCACTGCGTCCTTAGTGGCTCAGATACCTAACCCTAGGTAGGTACCCTAGGGCACTAACCCTAGGTAGTGAATGACGACTGCTGTGTTCGCTATTACACCCAACAACTGTACACAACACTCGCTTAGGCGTCATTTTGCTCCAGCGGCGAAAAAACAATGGCCGACAGCATCTTCTCACTCGGGGCGGGTCTTTGCTAAAACACCAGTGTCAATCAACTTGTGTAGGAACGCCCTCTTGTGGTGTGGCGTCACAGGGCAAGGCTTTTGCGATTGGCCTGATTTCAGAAGGGGGATGTTACTGTAATAAACGAAAAGAAAACCACTGGGCGGCTCTTTATCATCGTAGAGTGGTTGTGTACGCACTCTCCTAACACACAGTTTAGTCCAAACAGCTTAAAATAGTGCATGTAGTGCTGTATGACCCCTTTAACACAAGCCAGCAATTTAGCTGCGCTGAGTTGCAATCATGTGATTTTAAAAACCCACCCCCACCCTCACCGAACTGACGCTATCAAACTGCTGGTGTTGAGGGACCAGCTGAGGTCCTTCTCCAGGTGGACACCCAGGAATTTGGTGTTTTGATCTCCACAGAGGAGCCGTTGATGCTCAGCAGAGAGTGGTCTCCTTGTGTCCTCCTGAAGTCAACAACCATCTCCTTTGTCTCGTCAACATTCAGAGACAGGTTGTTCTCGGTACACCAGTCCGTTAGCCTCTGCACTTCCTCTCTGTATGCTGACTCGTCGTTCTTGTATTTAGACCCACCACGGTCGTGTCATCAGCGAACTTAATGTTGTGATTCGAACTTTGTGTTGCTACACAGTCATGAGTCAGCAGTGTGAACAGCAGGGGACTGAGCACACTGCCTTGTGGGGCCCCAGTGCTCAGTGTGGTTGTGCTGGAGGTGCAGTTCCCGATCCGTACTGACTGAGGCCTTCCGGTCAGAAAGTCCAGGATCCAGTTGCAAAGAGAGGTGTTCAGGCCCAACAGGCTTAGCTTCCCGATCAGTTGTTGGGGGATGATAGTGTTGAATGCTGAGCTAAAATCTATGTACAGCATAGATTACAACGTATGTGTCCTTCTTGTCCAAGTGTGTGAGGGCAAGATGGAGTGTAGTGGAGATGGCGTCATCCGTTGAGCGGTTAGGACGGTACGCAAATTGCAGTGGGTCCAGTCAGGGGGGCAGCAGGGTCTTGATGTGTCTCATGACGAGCCGCTCGAAGCAGTTTATGATGGTGGGTGTAAGTGCAATGGGACGGGAGTCATTGAGACAGGACACAGTAGACTTCTTGGGCACGGGGACGATGGTGGTGGCTTTAAAGCATGTGGGAATGACGGCGCTGCTCACAGAGATGTTAAAGATGTTAAAGATGTTGGTGAGAACATCTGCCAGCTGTTCAGCACCTTCTCTTAGCACTCTGCCTGGGATGTTGTCTGGTCCAGCAGCTTTACGTGGGTTGACTCTGCATAGAATTTTCCTCACATCAGCTGTAGTAAGACACAGCGCCTGGTCGTTCGGAGAAGGGGTGGTCTTCCTCGCTGCCACGTCGTTCTGCCTGTCGAACCGAGCATAGAAGTTGTTCAGCGCATCTGGGAGGGAGCTGTCATTGTCACAGGCAGGTGATGTAGTCCAGTAGTGAGTGATGGCTTGTAAGCCCTGCCACATGCGCCGTGTGTCACCGCTGTCTATGAAGTGGTTGTGGATTCTCTGGGCGTGCATGCGCTTCGCCTCTCTGATGGCCCGAGAAAGTTTGGCCCTTGCTCTTCTAAGGGCCACCTTGTCTCCCGCTTTGAAGGCAGAGTGGAGACAGTGATGTCATCGGTGCACTTGTTGATGTAGCTGGTCACTGATGACGTGTACTCCTCCAAGTCAGTGAAGTCGCCGTAAGTTGCGGCCTCCCTAAACATGTTCCAGTCAGTGTTCTCGAAACAGTCCTGAAGAGCAGAGATGGCTCCTGCTGGCCAGGTTTTCACCTGCTTCAGAACCGCCTTTGAACGCTTGACGAGTGGTCTGTATGCTGGAATTAGCATAACAGAGATGTAGTCTGAGTAGCCAAGGTGGGGGCGGGGCTCTGCCCGATATGCGCCGGGGATGTTTGTGTAAACAAGATCCAGCGTGTTTTTCCCTTTCGTTGCAAAGTCCACATACTGATAGGTTCTAGGAAGCACTGACTTGAGATTTGCATGGTTGAAATCTCCAGCAACAATAAACAGTCCATCCGGCTGTGTATTTTGCAGTTTACTGATCTTTGTATACAGTTCCCATAGCGCTTACTTGGAGTGAAATGGCTAGATGGAATGTACACTCCGATAATAAGAACAGTGGTGAATTCCCGTGGTAAATAAAGAGCTGCATTTCTGTCGGCGCGAAACGAGGCTAGCCCATCTAGCTGAATACCGTCGTCCGGTACTCTGTCGCTGAGCCATGTCTCCTTGAAAACAAAGACACAGCTGTCTCTAACCTCACGCTGTGTAGCCTGCTGGAGTCGGATGTAGTCCAGTTTACTGTCCAGGATTGGATAAATCCTGGATAAAATGATGGACTGAAGAGCCGGCCAGCTAGGGTTTGTTTTTAGCCTAGCACAGACTCCCGCCCGCTTCCACTTCATCACGCACCGCTTCCGATGTCCCCTTCTCTAACCGCCGGCATCAGGCAACGCCGAGGTTTTGAGGTCTGGTTCGCGCAGCAAGCCGAGGTCGCGTAGCTTTTCCCGCTGCTCATCAGTCGCGACAATATCCATACACAGAGTAAAATAAATGCGTTACACACAAACCGTAAACACCGTAGCACCCTTTTGGCTCCGGAGCGGCCGCTGCGTGCTACTGCCCACCGCCATCTTGGATTTCTCTCTCTTAGGCGCCCATTGACAGCAAACAACAGAGCTCATAAACGGGTCAAGTGCAAATTGTAAATACTGATATGTACTGTATTTATTCTTCATTTTTTTCTCTCTTTCAATAATGATACTTCTTTGACTGCGCTTTCTCCATTCATTATTATCATTATTATTATTATTAATAGTAGTAGTGCTCCAAATTTATTATTATTGTTATTATTCTTATTATTATTGTAACACACCCGCGCGTGTGCTAAATTACAATTACGAATTACAACAATGAATACAAAAATGATACAAAAAGATAAATAAATAAATAAATAAATAGCTTTAAATGGTACTTCAGCGTAGTTAAAGCACCCCAGCATGAGTTTATATATATATATATATATATATATATATATATATATATATAGGTCCTTCTAAAAAATTAGCATATTGTGATAAAGTTCATTATTTTCTGTAATGTACTGATACTGTAAACATTAGACTTTCATATATTTTGAATTCATTACACACAACTGAAGTAGTTCAAGCATTTTATTGTTTTAATATTGATGATTTTGGCATACAGCTCATGAAAACCCAAAATTCCTATTTCAAAAAAATTAGCATATCATGAAAAGGTTCTCTAAACGAGCTATTAACCTAATCATCTGAATCAACTAATTAACTCTAAACACCTGCAAAATATTCCTGATGCTTTTAAAAACTCCCAGCCTGGTTCATTACTCAAAACCGCAATCATGGGTAAGACTGCCGACCTGACTGCTGTCCAGTAGGCCATCATTGATACCCTCAAGCAAGAGGGTAAGACACAGAAAGAAATTTCTGAACGAATAGGCTGTTTCCAGAGTGCTGTATCAAGGCACCTCAGTGGGAAGTCTGTCTGAAGGAAAAAGGGTGGCAGAAAACGCTGCACAACGAGAAGAGAAGAGGTGACCGGATCCTAAGGAAGATTGTGGAGAAGGACCAATTCCAGACGTTGGGGGACCTGCGGAAGCAGTGGACTGAGTCTGGAGTAGAAACATCCAGAGCCACCGTGTACAGGCATGTGCAGGAAATGGGCTACAGGTGCCGCATTCCCCAGGTCAAGCCACTTTTGAACCAGAAACAGCGGCAGAAGCGCCTGACCTGAGCTACAGATAAGCAGCACTCGACTGTTGCTCAGTGGTCGAAAGCAAATTATGCATGTCATTCGGAAATCAAGGTGCCAGAGTCTGGAGGAAGACTGGGGAGAGGGAAATGCCAAAATGCCTGAAGTCCAGTGTCAAGTACCCACAGTCAGTGATGGTCTGGGGTGCCATGTCAGCTGCTGGTGTTGGTCCACTGTGTTTTATCAAGGGCAGGGTCAATGCAGCTAGCTATCAGGAGATTTTGGAGCACTTCATCTGCTTCCATCTGCTGAAAACCTTTATGGAGATGAAGATTTCATTGTTCAGCACGACCTGGCACCTGCTCACAGTGCCAAAACCACTGTTAAATGGTGTACTGACCATGGTATTACTGTGCTCAATTGGCCTGCCAACTCTCCTGACCTGAACCCCATAGAGAATCTGTGGGATATTGTGAAGAGAAAGTTGAGAGACACAAGATCCAACACTCTGGATGAGCTTAAGGCCGCTATCGAAGCATCCTGGGCCTCCATAACACTTTAGCAGTGCCACAGGCTGATGCCTCCATGCCACGCCACATTGAAGCAGTCATTTCTGCAAAAGGATTCCAGAATTTTGGGTTTTCATGAGCTGTATGCCAAAATCATCAATATTAAAACAATAAAAGGCTTGAACTACTTTAGTTGTGTGTAATGAATCTAAAATATATGAAAGGCTTATGTTTATCAGTACATTACAGAAAATAATGAACTTGAACACAATGTGCTAATTTTTTGAGAAGGACCTGTGTGTGTGTGTGTGTATGTATATATATATATATATATATATATATATATATATATATATATATATAAGAAAATATTATGTATATGTATATATATATATATTTATATATAACCCCTATTTTTGAGGAAGGGATTGGCTTGTACAGGCTACTTTACCCTGATCAACAGTCAGCACCCTGCCGTAACCAGCAGATCAAAGGAGCAGTTATCGGCTATGACACGTAGCCTTCTGAGTTTGGAGGCCAGGGTTGGTTGGTTGGTTGGTTGGAAGGACAAGATAACATCACAAACACACACACAAACTCTCCGTGCATACACACCTACAGTATGAGACGCGCACGGACACACACAAACTCTCCGTGGACACAGATACACCGTGCAGGAAACAACTGACCAACAGGTCCTCACTTCATAATACACCTGGTCATTAATAAATATGAATATTTAGGCCTAAAAAGATGCTTTAAAATTCATCTAAAATTCATTTATTGGCGTGTATAAACCTGCGGCTTGCACTTTCACTTAACAAAAGGCAGCGTTTTGATCAAAAGGAGAATAAATGCATGCAATTTATTGATAAAAATGCAGACATACACCCCCACACCCCTTAAAAAAACAACAAACAAAAAATATATAGGCTACTTGCTAGATAAACGCTGGCTTTTCCAACAAGCCAGCGCGCTCCAATGTGAGCCGATTTGTCATAATAAGAGAAAATATATGGAGATAAATAATATACAGAAAGCATAATCGACTGTCCATACAGTAAATAAAAAAGAAAAGTATCAAATCCAACTATTATGATTATTATGATGATGATTTAATTGCTATCATAAATTCTTTTTTTAATCTATTTTAGGCAGAGATGTCCGCTCTGTCTTGTTAATTCTTCTAAACCCCCTACAGTATTTGCCAACAGCACACACAGTTTGATAAGTTCAAACCTGTTGTGAATGAAAGGTGAGAAGAGATCCCGCAGAATCTCATCAGAATTCTGACACAGTGCTTGCTCTGAAGGACTATACTCGACAAGAATATAAAGAATAAGAATCATATTTATAATAACATAATTAATTACATAATAAAATTATATCAAATAAGAACTTTATCTAAAAGCCAGACCGACCAAATTTCTCATTCACTGCTGAAGTAGTTAAATATGCTTATACTGTAGATGCATAGGTAACATTTTAAAAGTACAATTGCAAGTAAATTACAAACTGCATGTAATGTTGTAAAATAGGAATAAAACAGCATTAGACACAAATATATGATATGGTAGTATATACAATGAAAAAGCTATTTACACATGTACTCAAATTTAAAGCAAACGCAATTATTAATTTATTGTGTATATTTAACTTCATTCAGCCGTTTAAGTAATATGAAAAATAACCTGCCTAACAGCCCACTATTATTTTCTGTTCAAATTTAAAGATGCGTGTGTGCAAAAAGACGAAATAAAACTGTATGTGTATAATCTTTAATAAATCAGGCAACGCCGAGTTTAACTGTATAAAAAGTGTATAATCTTTAATAAAGTTAGCCTAATACATTATTGTTTCCATTGCTGAAGCAAACATGATTTTGTTTTAGTCTATTCGCTGAATACAACGCGACAGTGCCATCCTGATAACCTTATCTGGTTCACTATCTTAAAGGGGACATCTGTAAAACTAAGAAACTCCACAAGGCCAGATGCTTTGAAGTAGACCCCGAAACCGAGGGTGTAAAACAGCGATCGGTAAACAAAGAAGACAGTTTTACAGCCTTACCCCGAGCTAGGGAGAAGAACCTATCACATCTGGACACTCTCTTGACCTCTGGAAGACATGCCTTTCCATGAACAAAGGCATACGGCATGGACACTATTTTAAACATCTTTAAAGTGTGCCAGTAGGGCAAAACATATTCACATATATTTACTTAGTTCCTTTTATTCCTGTGTATATGATTGATTATTCTGCATAACTTTAAAGGTGTAATAAGCATTTACAAACCCTTTTATTAGATAAAGGAAGGAATAAGTGGGTAAGATATGTAATGTTTGTAATCTCAAGCTGGCTTTATTCCAAGAATGCTGGTGAACACGAGAATTTTATAGCATGAACCGAGCACATGCAAAATTACTTTTTATAAAGTATTAAAAACTCCAACCGGATGGGTCACACGTGACTGCCGAAACACCGGGCTAATTTATGCACAACAGGAGGAACCATGTGAGGCGTGGCTAAGCCCTGCAACCACATCCGATTGGTCACGTGTGGGACGGACTGACCCCGAAGGGACAAAAACCCTTACCGAAGGGCTTTCCCGACAGACATAATCTCTACAACAGCGCAGCAACCAATCAGCAACGCTTCCAGATCAGATTCCCTTCCCTGGAGGCGAACCAACGGATGAGAATGAAACATAACGCAAGTAAACAAACAAAGCTGCATACCTTGCTGAAGTTGGTGCTCGTTTCATAACTAAGCCGTAAGATTAAACCCAAGACTCTCCTCTTGTGACTTTCATTGATCTAGTAAACAGTACTAGAATAACCTCATTTCATTTTTACCTTCCAAACTGTTTGTGTGTATGTGTGTATGTGCGTGCGTGCGTTTAAGTAGGGTAGTTTCATGTATCGTAGATTAGTCAAATAAATTCTTGTTTCTTTATAAAGAACTGTTGTCTTGGTCATGTATTTTAAAGTCTAAACATTTGCCCAGATCTTGTTACCTTGCTCATAATTGCTAAATACTAGATTTTGTGTTATCATCGTTGACCATGTGATAACCCGAACTGGTAAGATACACTAAATTGTGCTAAACCCTGGACGGGTAGTCGATAAAGTGTACATTATAAATTTTGATTCAGTTAATCAACTTAACCCGAATCGTTAAAGATTCGATACAACTCTGACCCAGAGCTAAACATAACTTATTAATGATGAAGGATGCGTTGGCATTGTGTCCACATTAAAATGTCTACACTTATTGGTGGACAATGCAACCGTCATTTGTTGTTTTTATTATGTAAACCCCACGTATTAATGATGAAGAATGCCGGCAGCCATTCATTGTCATTATTACGTTAAAACCCTATACCTTTCATTCACTATAGGTGTGAAGTTATTAAACCGGTTTCGCTGATGGGGGAATTGGCAGAATTGGGGGGTTTAAAACGATTTAACAAGACCGAGCTGATGTACATAAAAGGTGAAAAGGTAGAGGAGGAGGTGTTGCAATTATTTACAATGATAATCTGATTATCGTACAAAAACACAGGCACAAATTAAACTCATTTGAAGTTCTCTATAGTAACATTACAAGTGTAGCTACAAATATTAAGTCAGCTCAGTCAATCCTGATAATCACCATTTACAGACCTCCAGGGCCGTATTCTGAATTTCTTTGTAAATATGCAAATTTCTCTCAAACCTAGTCGTTTCTGTAGACAAAGCGTTAATTGCTGGAGATTTTAATATTCATTTTGAGAATCCAAAAGACCCTCTGCGTAGAGCATTTATGTCCATACAAGTATATCAGTTTGTAGTAGGACCCACTCAGAAACCAGGTCACATTTTAGTTTTAATAATATATTTTGGATTAAGCATAAAAAATTTATTCACAATTTCTCTGTCTGAAGTTATATCAGATTACTATCGTGACTCAATTAAAGTGTGTTATAGTGATAATGTATGCGCAGCACCATGCTACCGTACTAAACGTACATTCACAGCAAATACCACGCAGAGCTTTACCATTAATCTCCCAAAGTTAACAACTTTGATTGGATCACCGTCTGACCCCACAGAACTCGATCAGGCGACTGAATATTTAGAGTTCACGTTCCATTATACCTTGGATAATGTAGCTCCAGTTAAAATAAAAATTATTAGAGATAAGAAACTCGCTCCCTGGTATAACGACCACACACGTACTTTATAACAGACAGCTCGGAAATTAGAACGTAAATGTGTCATGACCCGCCAAGCCACAGCCCTGTCATGAATCACCTGCACACTCCAGTTTCATGATCCACCCCACTGCTTTCTTTTCACCGCCTCATTCTCCACTCTGCACACCTGTACTCAATCTATAATCAACTCTCCTCCCTACTTAACTCATACTCAGACTGCACCTCCTCTCCAGATTATTGTGCACTCACCATATCCAATATTCCAGCGTTCTGTCTCGTCTTCACCTCACGTCACGGATCACTCGCCATCTCGCCCTGTTTTTACTGCAGGTGGATTGGCCATGCCGTATGTAACTGCCCATTAAAGGGCCGGGCCCCTCCCAGTAATGCTGGGGACCATGGGGAACGTCTCGGGTTACTTTGCTGTAACCCTGTTCCCTGAAAAAGCGGGAACAAATATTTTGGCATCTATAACCTCAGGCAGGTGACGTCAACCGATGAGGTGCACCTGGAGGTTATAAATAGGCATGAACCGGAAACACCCTCAGGTCAATTTTGTCTGAAGAATGTCCAGTCACGCATGCAGTGCGGCATTGTAGCGCAGCATCTCGTTCCCGCTTTTTCAGGGAAAAGGGTTACAGCAAAGTAACCCGAGACGTTCCCTTTCAAAAGCTACACTCGATGCTGCGCGAAAGTGCTATGGGAACGAGAATACCCACTCCGCCGCACTGCAAGTGTCTGGACCCCCAGGGTTGTGTCGTGTGCGCACAGTACCCCCAAGGAGTCCTAGACCCCGCGAGCCTGGCATCCAACCATGACGCCTGACCGATGTCTTGCGGAAAGGCAGCCTGCCGCATGCCATGTTTGGAAGCCCCTCTTGCCGGAGCAATAGATAAGGCAAGCTTCCTGGTCGAACGGCCCTAATTACTAGAGGCGAAGTATGCCACGCGCCTCATAGGCTAGAGCACTAGCATCTTCAACCCAACTCGTCTAATGGCGGCTGCCCTTCGGCCGCGCCCCCAAGACGTATGAAACCCTGCTCTTATTTACGGCCCTGGCTTAATGCAGAGGTGCGCTGTAAATTGAAGAGCATGAGCTGGACACAGCGACTGAAGTCTTAACTGCTCTGGAGCTAACGGCGGAGGACAGAAGGCTTCGACTGTGGAAGATAGTTGGGCTGGAATGTAAAAGGTCCCGAGGGACAGAATTTCTCCTGTACTCCTAGGCTAGAGCGCTAGCATCTTTAACCCAACTCGTCTAATGGCGGCTGCCCTTCGGCTGCGGCCCCAAGACATATGAAATCTGCTCTAATTTACGGCCCTGGCTTAATGCAGAGGTGCGCTGTAAATTGAAGAGCATGAGCTGGACACAGCGACTGAGTCTTTACTGCTCCGGAGCTAACGGCGGAGGACAGAAGGCTTCAACTGGGAAAGATAGTTGGGCTGGAATGTAAAAGATCCCGAGGGACAGAATTTCTCCTGTCCTCCTAGGCTAGGGCACTAGCATCTCTAACTCGACTCATCTAACGGCGGCTGCCCTCCGGCTGCGGCCCCAAGACATATGAAATCTGCTCTGATTTACGCCACTGGCTAGTGCGGTGGTGTACTGTAAATCCTAAGGAGCATGAACTAGACGCAGTTAATGAAGTCTTACTGCCCCGTAGCTGTAACGGCGAAGAACAGAAGCTTCGAAGACAACTGCAGAAGATAGTTGGGTGAGGATGCAGAATAGCTCTAGCTAGCCAATGGCAAAGCCTAAGCACAATAAAAAGGCTGATGAGGCCCGTGAATAAGCCTGCAACTAAGGGGTGTTTTCCACCAGCCCCATCAGTCAGTATGTAGGCGAGGAGCGGCTACGTATGTTCTGAGTGCACTAGGGCAAAAGTCTGAGGTCAATTTTCTTGCAGAAGCTCCAGCACTGAAGCAGTTCGGCAGTGGACTGGGTCTGCATGTTTTGCCATGTCCTAGTGTAGTTTTCCACGCTAGGACATGTTAACCTCCTGACTGCTGGAGGGAGTATTTCAGGGCCAGAAATAGAGTCATCGTTTCGGGGCAATTGATGTGCCACACGAGCAGATGACCTCTCCAGATCCCTTGGGCTGGGCGGCCATCTAAGGCCGCACTCCGGCCCCTAAGGGAAAAACGTCTGCCGTTAGCAACTTACGACGACAGGACGGACCTAGAGTGGGACCCAGGGTCAAGGACGAGGGTCTGAACCACATAAAAAGGGTACGAAGCTCCCGGCGCGTAACCCTTATTACCTCTGGGGATTGGCCCTTGGATGAAATCCCCAGGCACTTAGCCACCACAGAAGGGGTGAAAGTTACTTCCTGCTTAGCTTGAACTCCTTTAGAGTGTTCAGAATGGACTCGACGCGCGCAGGAGACAGCTGTGCCCGCATTGCGGTCGGATCTCACATGACACTCAATGTATGCTTTGTGTAGGAAAGAGAACGCTCTCCGTGGCGTTGAAACTCGATCCTAAAGAAAACGAGGTGAGCTACGATGACATGTTGATGCCAAGGCGCTAGCTCCATGAAGAGGGTACGAAGCTCTCGGCGCGTAACCCTTGTTGCCTCTCAGTTGCTGGAGGGAGTATTTCAGGGCCAGAAATAGAGTCATCGTTTCGGGGCAATTAATGTGCCACACGAGAAGATGATCTCTCCAGCTCCCTTGGGCTGGGCGGCCATCTAAGGTCGCGCTCCGGCCTCTAAGGGAAAAAGCGTCTGCCGTTAGCAACTCGCGACGACAGCACGGACCTAGAGTGGGACCCAGAGTCAAGGACGAGGGTCTGAACCACATAGAAAGGGTACGCTTTATGGCGTTAGGGCTCCACCCTAAGAAGTGAGGTGAGCTAGGGCGACGTATTGACGCCGACGGAGGGGTGGTGATGGTGGTGGCTGTTAGGTGTTCGGTTTCCTGAAACACGGCAGGAGGAACCCGAGCAACTAACACTTGTTTTCCACAGTGCTTCGTGCTTAAGGAGACATAGCTGGCAGTAGGTTCTCCGCTGCCAGCCTCTCTAAAGGTGCACGAACTCCGCTACACCTCCGCTAGATGGGTGTGTCACTGGAGGCCGCTGCTCTCCGAAACACCAATGGTGGCGGAGATTGAACCACGGCCTCCTAAGGATGATTGTCCTCTTCATAGCTTCGTACCTAAAGAGACATAGCTGGCAGTAGGTTCCCCGCTGCCAGCCTCTCTAAAAGGTGCAGCTCTTAGTAGGTCAGTCTGGTCTGCCTGCAAAGCCATCGTGTGCAGGGCTGCACCAGGCTGACCCGCTGCCTCAAAAATCTTCTCTCACCAACGAACATGTTAGTCTACACGCTTGGTAGGGAGTGTGGATTTTTCCCAAGAGGATGAGCTCCCAGGGGAGAGATGGCCCGTGAGCGTCTCTCTGATCTGGGACATCATCATAAAGGACCGCGCTTTCATCCATGACATTGGAAAAAATCAAATGTCAATAGCACAAAAACACAGGATAAATATGGCTTATTCCATGAAAGAGTTAAATCATGGAGGTCGCCAGGAGGGGAGGGGCCATCATTGAGGCCCCTCCTCCTCCGGCCACCTGACAGACACCTGTCGGCTGACCATGAGCGTTTGGGGGATTTATTTAATTTATTTGCTGCGCGTTACCACCTCTAACACAAACTAACACACCGGCTCATCACTAGAGGAGCGCTCTGGAGTGATAGTTTCCATCTCCGCGGGAGCGAGAGAGAAAGTTCTTCCCCCCCTTCACAAGAAGCGCCGAAGCACGCTGGAGAAGTGGAAGGTAAAAGACTCATAATCCGGCGAGAGAGCGAGAGAAAAGGAAAATCCTGTCTCGCGCACCTCGGCCAGATTGCACGCCAGAAATGCGCTACGGGTCGCGGTTTCACTTTAAGATGGCGAACCCGAGCGCGCGGGACTTTAATAGGAAGAAAATCACAATACTTACCTGCTCCCTGAAGCCCGAGATAACGTGCTCTTCCCCAAAACACTCAAACAGAAACGCGAAGATCGCCCTTAGCTAGATATTCTTCTACACGGAGGGACGGACTCGTGTCTAACTCGGCCATCTTTCTGGTGAGTAGTAAGACACTTCTATTTTCGCTTTCTGTTAAAATGCTTGCACACACGCACACACACAACATGGATCCTGAAGAGAAAATTATCTGAGGGTGTTTCCGGTTCATGCCTATTTATAACCTCCAGGTGCACCTCATCGGTTGACGTCACCTGCCTGAGGTTATAGATGCCAAAATATTTGGCGTGTTTGACCCACACGTGCTTCACAACCGGTCACGAGGAATCGTTTCCCATAGCGCTTTCGCGCAGCATCAAGTGTAGCTTTTGAAAGGGAACTCCAGTTCCACCTCTGTCTCAGATAAACGATCATGCTTTGCTGTTACAATAATCCACGAAAACTAGTCTAATTTCACATATGCCTTGACTTGGAGCCAACCAGAACCTAATGTCCTCAGCCATGGCCTCCCAATTGGAGATTCCGCTTGTACGAGTCAGTCAACCGTTCAATGTTTAGATCACTCACCGCACTTCCCCTGTTACACTATACTTTTCTGGCAACCACACAGAAACCCTTACCTTCCTCATCGTGAGAAATGCACACGTCCCAATCATTTAGATTACCATGATCTGCAGCAGGTCTTCAGCAAGTCACGGGCTGTTTCACTACTACCTTACCGACCCTACGACTGTGCTATTGACCTCTTCCCTGGCACCACCCCACCCAAAGGGCGACTCTACTCCCTCTCACCCAGAAGGGAGACTATGGAACAATATAATTATAGAATCGCTCGCGGCAGGGATCATCCGCCCCTCAGTTTTTTTTTTGGTGGAAAAGAAAGACAAGTCCCTCAGACCTTGCATTGATTACAGAGGATTAAATGAAATCACCATTAAGAACCGCAACCCACTTCCTTTAATATCCACTGCCTTTAAGCTGCTCCAGGATACCCACTTTTTTACCAACCTAGACCTGAGAAATATAAGCTCTACCCCTGCTCCTTCTTTTCCCGTCGACTTACGGCCCCGGAGTGCAACTATGACATCGGAGACCGTTAATTACTGGCAGTTAAGCTCGCCCTTCAGGAATGGAGACACTGGCTGGAGGGGGCGGAACACCCATTTTTAGTTTGGACTGACCACAAAAACCTTGAAGCCTATCCGGGAAAAAAACAAAACATTATATAACTACGCATGAACATTTTTATAAAACATTGTGAGATCTCACATCTCCATTGACTTTGTTACCGGATTACCATCTTCAAACAACAACACTTGTATTTTAACCATGGTCGACCGGTTCTCAAAGTCTGCCCACTCCATTCCATTACCAAAATTTCCCTTTGCCAAGGAGACAGCCGAACTTCTAATTACCCATGTCTTCTGACTTCATGGACTACCTACAGACATTGTCTCAGACAGAACCCCCCAGTTCTGAGCACAATTTTGGAAAGCCTTATCTACAAAAGGGGGTAGGTCTTTTTCATATTTAGCTCCAAAACTTTGGAATAGCCTTCCAGACAGTGTTCGGGGCTTAGACACAGTTTCCCAGTTTAAAAGTATACTCAAGACGCATCTCTTTAATCTGGCATACGCGTAACTCATCCCATAACTTCATACTTCAGTACATCTATCCTGAATGGCAACTACGTTATTCTCTCCATCTGTTCTGTACTTTTCTACCCATCCCGAGGCATCTGGAGATTGTACCAGCTTCAGTAGACAAAGGCCAACCCTGCGAGGATCCTGAGGCATCCGGAGAAAGACCAGCTCCAGCTGGATTCTGCCTTAATTATGGTTTGAGCTCCACATCCTGCTCCTGTGCTCCCAGTGATCCAGATCGCATTTGCCCTCTGCACCTACTGACTCATCCCTATGTTGAACTGGACTTCATGTTAATTTAAAGAATTTCTGTTATATTGTACTTTTATATTGTACTGTACTTTCAGCTGCATAACACACATGGATGTGAAGAGAGGGAAAAACACGCTGGAGCTTGTTTACACAAACATCCCCGGCGCATATCGGCCAGAGCCCCGCCCCCACCTCGGCTACTCAGACCACATCTCTGTTATGCTAATTCCAGCATACAGATCACTCGTCAGGCGCTCAAAACCGGTTCTGAAGCAGGTGAAAACCTGGCCAGCAGGAGCCATCTCTGCTCTTCAGGACTGTTTCGAGAGCACTGACTGGAACATGTTTAGGGAGGCTGCAACTTACGGCGACTTCACTGACTTGGAGAAGTACACGTCATCAGTGACCAGCTACATCAACAAGTGCACCGATGACGTCACTGTCTCCAAGAGCATCATCTCACAACCCAACCAGAAACCGTGGATTACTGCGGAAGTGCGTGCACTTCTGAGGACCAGAGACCCTGCCTTCAAAGCGGGAGACAAGGTGGCCCTCAGAACAGCAAGGGCCAAACTTTCTCGGGCCATCAGAGAGGCAAAGCGCGCACACGCCCAGAGAATCCACAATCAATTCAGGGACAGCGGCGACACACGGCGCATGTGGCAGGGTTTACAAGCCATCACTCACTACAGGACGACATCAACTGCCTGTGACAGTGACGGCTCCCTTCCAGATGCACTGAATAACTTCTATGCTCGGTTTGACAGGCAGAACGACGTGGCGGCGAGAAAGACCACCCCTTCTCCGAACGACCAGGTGCTGTGTCTCACTACAGCTGAGGTGAGGAAAACTCTACGCAGAGTCAACCCACGTAAAGCTGCTGGACCAGACAACATCCCAGGCAGAGTGCTCAGAGAATGTGCTGAACAGCTGGCAGATGTTCTCACCGACATCTTTAACATCTCTCTGAGCAGCGCTGTCGTTCCCACGTGCTTCAAGGCCACCACCATCGTCCCCGTGCCCAAGAGGTCTACTGTGTCCTGTCTCAATGACTACCGTCCCGTTGCACTCACACCCACCATCATGAAGTGCTTTGAGCGGCTCGTCATGAGACACATCAAGACCCTGCTGCCCTCCTCACTGGACCCACTGCAGTTTGCGTATCGTCCTAACCGCTCAACGGACGACGCCATCTCCACTACACTACATCTTGCCCTCACACACTTGGACAAGAAGGACACATATGTTCGAATGCTGTACATAGATTTCAGCTCAGCATTCAACACTATCATCCCCCAACAACTGATTGGGAAGCTGAACCTGTTGGGCCTGAACACCTCCCTCTGCAACTGGATCCTGGACTTTCTGACCGGTAGGCCTCAGTCAGTACGGATCGGAAACTGCACCTCAAGCACCACCACACTGAGCACTGGGGCCCCACAAGGCTGCGTGCTCAGTCCCCTGCTGTTCACACTGCTGACTCACGACTGTGTAGCAACACACAGTTCGAACCACATCATTAAGTTCGCTGATGACACGACCGTGGTGGGTCTCATTAGCAAGAACGACGAGTCAGCGTACAGAGAGGAAGTGCAGAGGCTAACGGACTGGTGTAAAGACAACAACCTGTCTCTAAATGTTGACAAGACAAAGGAGATGGTTGTTGACTTTAGGAGGACACGAGGCGACCATTCTCCGCTGAGCATCAACGGCTCCTCTGTGGGAATCGTCGAAAGCATCAAATTCCTGGGTGTCCACCTAAAGAAGGACCTCAGCTGGTCCCTCAACACCAGCTCCCTACACAAGAAAGCCCAACAGCATCTCTTCTTTCTGAGAAGACTGAGAAAGGCCCAGCTTCCACCACCAATCCTGACCACCTTCTATAGAGGAACTATCGAGAGCATTCTGAGCGGCTGCATCACTGTCTGGTTTGGGAATTCTGCCATATCGGACTGCAAAACCCTACAGCGGATAGTGAGGACAGCGGAGAAGATCATCGGGGTCTCTCTCCCCTCTATTGAAGACATCTACACCACACGCTGCATCCGCAAAGCCACCAGCATTGTGGCTGATCGGACACACCCCTCTCACACACACTTCACACTCCTGCCATCTGGAAAAAGGTACCGAAGCATTCGGGCACACACATCCAGACTGTGCAACAGCTTTTTTCCACAAGCCATCCGTCTCCTCAACAAAAAGGGACTGGACTGATAAACACACACACACACACACAGACACACTAACACAAACATTATCACACAGCTTAACTCAACTACCTCAAAATATTGGGACTGGACTGACTAATCAACACAAGTGCAGACACACTGACCTACACCACCAAATTATCGTAGCCTACACACCAACCTGTAAATGCTTCACTGTTTATCTTTTGCACAATGATCATTACTGGACTAATTGCACTAATTCCTCAATTCCTGCTGCTGTTTTTAAAGAATGTTTACGTTTACCCACTACCTCAACACCATATTTTATGTTCTGTTATGTCGTGGTTGCGCACTGTCACTTTGTTGTTGCTCTTGTTTGCACATTTGCATGTGCACTTTATGTTGTCTGTAAAAATAGTTATACTTAGCTAGTTAGTTTTTGTTAATTTATGTTGTAATTTATGTTAGGTCTCTCTGTCCTGTCTCTGCTAGCCAGTTAACTAGGCCTCTTGGTTAGCTAGTTTAGTGTCTCTGTTAATTTATGTTGTAAATTTATGTTGCATGTAGCACCTTGGTCCTGGAGGAACGTTGTTTCGTTTCACTGTGTACTAACTGTATATGGTTGTAATGACAATAAAGCCCACTTGAACTTGAACTTGACATGGTGTTATATCATCTCTATCTTTTATCACCCAAATGAGAATGGGTTCCCTGTTGAGTCTGGTTCCTCTCAAGGTTTTTTCCTATTGCCATCTCAGGGAGTTTTTCCTTGCCACTGTCGCCGTCACCCTTGGCTTGCTCATCAGAGAAATTTCATTCATTCATCTCATTATTATCTAGACACATTTTTCTCACACATACACAATTTATTATAATTATTATTTTATTATTTATTTATATATATATAAATATATTATATTTTTTTTAATGAATTTCTTTCATCTTTGTGAAGCTGCTTTGAGACAATGACCATTGTTAAAAGCGCTATATAAATAAAATTTAATTGAATTTAATTGAATTTAATTGAATTTTATGGTCTCATCGGGGCCACACCTAGTCTCTTGTCTGGCTTTCACCCTCAAAGCAACGGCCAAACTAAGCGGATGAACCAGGAACTAGAGAAGTCACTTAGGTGCATGGCGTCATTACACGGAGCTCATTCACCTCGTGCCGGCGCTCCACCTCCACGTTCAGTTCAAGTTCAGAGTACACGTATCAGCATAAGCAGGCTTCCAATCTAACTGTCATGTCTGCCTCATGCATGGATTCAAGCCTGTCTTGCCATAACAAGTCTCTAAGCACTACTTCTTGCTTCTCATCTGCACTTGGGTCTACCATGGCAGCTACGACCCGTGACAAAATGGCGTCAATCTAAATTGTTAGTATTTCAAATAGAATGGAAGAAGAGCATCCAAATAGTAGGCGTAAAGTTATGGCTTTGAAACCAGACAATGCAATTGATGCAGATATTAAACTAACCATGTCAGATCGGAACCTAGAATACTTTACACCCCTTGAAGAGAATGAACTAACTTCACACATCTCTTCTGCAAATTCATCAACTTGTATATTAGATTCTATACCAACACATTTTCTTAAACAGATAGTACCAGCAATAACAGAAACCCTGTAGAAAATAATAAATTCCTCACTCAGCATTGGGTTGGTACCAAAATCTTTTAAATTTGCAGTTATCAAACCGATTATTAAGAAACCTGACCTCGGCCCCTGTCGGCTGTCCAGTTACAGGCCAATATCAAACCTCCCCTGTATCTCTAAGATTCTGGAAAAGATAGTAGCGAAGCAGCTATGCTCATATCTACATAGAAATAGCATACATGAACTCTATCAGTCAGGATTTAGGCCTCAGCACAGAAACAGCACTCGTTAAAGTAGTAAATTACCTCCTCGGATCAGGGTTGTGTAACTGTGCTTGTATTACTCGACCTCAGTGCAGTGTTTGACACCATTGATCATGGTATTCTTTTTCACAGATTAAAAAATGTAGTAGAAATTAAGGGAACAGCCCTCTCTTGGCTCAGATCCTATTAGACCAATCGCTATCAGTATGTAAACTTAAATGGTGATTATTCTGCATGCTCTGTAGTGGAGTTTTGTAATTCACAAGGTTCGGTTTTAGGCCCACTGCTTTTTTCCCTATACATGCTTCATCTAGGCAACATAATCCGTAAACATGGTATTAGTTTTCATTGTTATGCTGACGACACACAGTTATATGTCTCAGCAAAACCAGATGAGAAAAAACAGCTTACTAAAGTTGAGCAATGTGTGCAGGACATAAGAGATTGTATGCTAGATAACTTCCTTCTGCTTAAACCTGATAAGACAAAAGTTCTAGTCATAGGACCGCATTCAGCTAGAAGTAAAATTTTGGATCACACTGTAACTTTAGATGGCCTTTCTGTTCCATCGAGTGCAACAGTAAAAGACCTCGGTGTGATTATAGATTCCAGCCTTTTATTTGAAGCACATGTAGAATAACTTTATAGAGGTGTTTAAATTAGCGAAGGCGATGTCCGATGGAGTAGTATGCTCTGGTCCCATCCCAAAGAGACGTGGTGACATAACTTACAGCAGGTTATGGTCGCTGAACCGCTGGATGTCCAGGTGGTGCTCCGAAAACAACGTGGGCTTTATTGATAATTGGAAGACCTTTGAGGGCAAAGCTGGCCTGTTAGGGCGGGACGGTGTCCATCCCACTCGGGAAGGTGCTGCTCTCATTTCTTGTAGTACAGCCCATAGTCTCAGAAGAGGCCTAGTTAATCGGTGACAATCCAGAGCCCAGGCCAGGGAGCAGACAGACAGGCTAAACCAACCGTCTGCTAGCTGCAAAGAGTCATCACTCAGGGTTCACTGTATTGAGACTGTGTCTGTTCCCCAAGCTAAAAACAAATTTAGAAAGACTCAGAAAGTCTGTTTTAGTAATTTAATTAACATAAAGACCACAAACTTGGATCAGACTGAATGCGCAGCCGGCACCTCTGATCTGAAGCTAGGACTGTTAAATATTAGATCTCTCGCATCTAAAGCAGTTATAGTTAATGAAATTATCACGGATCAGGAGTTTGATATACTCTGTTTAACAGAAACCTGGATTAAACAGGACGAGTATGTAGCTCTAAATGAAGCTAGTCCTCCTGGATACAGCTACATACACCAGCCTCGGTTAACTGGTAGAGGAGGAGGCGTCGCAGTTATTCACAATGATAATTTAACTATTGTACAAAAACACGGACACAAATTTAATTAATTTGAAATTCTTTATAGTAACATAAGTGTATTTAACTATATTAAGTCAGCTTAGTCGATCCCGCTAATTGTCATTTACAGACCTCCAGGGCCGTACTCTGAATTTCTTAGTGAATTTGCAGATTTCCTTTCAAACCTAGTCGTTTCTGTAGACAAAGTGTTAATTGCTGGAGATTTTAATATTCATTTTGAAAACCCAGAAGACCCTCTGAGAACAGCATTTATGTCCATACTGGACTCGGTAGGAGTAAATCAGTGTGTAGTAGGACCCACTCATAAAGCAGGTCACACTTTAGATTTAATAATATTATTCGGATTAAGTACAAGAAATTTATTCACAATTCCACTATCTGAAGTTATCTCAGATCACTATCTTGTCTCAATTCAAGTGTGTCACAGTAATAATGTACGCACAGCGCCGCGCTACCGTATGAAACGTACATTCACATCAACTACCAAACAGAGTTTTATCAGTAATCTCCCAGAGTTCCCAACTTCGATTAGATCACCCTCTGACCCCACAGAACTCGATCAGGCGACTGAATATTTAGAGTCGACATTTCGCTATACCTTAGATAATGTTGCTCCAGTTAAAAGAAAAATTATTAGAGATAAGAAACTTGCTCCCTGGTATAACGATCACACGCGCACTTTAAAACAGACCGCTCGGAAATTAGAACGTAAATGGCGTCAAACTAAATTACTAGTATTTCAAATAGCATGGAAGGAGAGCATCCTGAACTATAGAAAAGCTCTTAGTGTAGCTAGATCAACATATCTCTCCACTCTTATAGAAAATAACAAAAATAATCCTAGATTCTTATTTAATGCTGTAGCCAAATTAACCAGAAATAAGACCACTGCAGAAATCTCCACAACAACATCATGCAATAGTGAGGACTTCATGAACTTTTTTAATAATAAAATTGTAAATATTAGGCATCAAATTGAGGTTTTGAAACCGAACAATGTAATTGATGCAGATGTTAATCTAGCCATGTCAGATCAGAACCTAGAATACTTTACTCCCCTTGAAGAGAATGAACTAATTTCACTCATCTCTTCTTCAAATTCATGAACCTGTATATTAGATCCTGTACCGACACATTTTCTTAAACAGATAGTACCAGCAATAACAGAACCCCTGTTGAGAATAATTAATTCTTCACTCAGCACTGGTTATGTTCCAAAATCTTTTAAATTAGCAGTTATCAAACCAATAATTAAGAAACCTGACCTTGACCCCTGTCAGCTGTCCAGTTACAGGCCAATATCAAACCTCCCCTTTATCTCTAAGATTCTGGAAAAGATAGTAGCGGAGCAGCTATGCTCATATATACATAGAAATGGCATACATGAACTGTATTAGTCAGGATTTAGGCCTCACAGTACAGACAGCACTCGTTAAAGTAGTAAATGACATTCTATTGGCCTCTGATCAGGGTTGTGTAACTATGCTTGTATTACTTGTCCTCAGTGCAGCTTTTGACACCGTTGAGCACGCTATTCTTCTTCACAGATTAGAAAATGTAGTAGGAATTAAGGGTACAGCCCTCTCCTGGCTCAGATCCTATCTGACCCATCGTTATCAGTATGTAGACTTAAATGGTGATTATTCTGCATGTTCTCTAGTGGAGTTTGGCGTTCCGCAGGGTTCAGTTTTAGGTCCACTGCTTTTTTCCCTTTACATGCTTCCTCTGGGCAACATAATCCGTAAGCATGGTATTAGTTTTCATTGTTATGCTGACGATACACAGTTATATGTCTCAGCAAAACCTGATGAGAAAAAACAGCTTACTAAAATTGAGCAATGTGTGCAGGACATAAGAAATTGGATGCTAATTAACTTCCTTCTGCTAAATCCGGATAAGACAGAAGTTCTAGTCATAGGACAGCATACAGCTAGGAGTAAAATTTTAGATCACACCGTAACTTTAGATGGCCTTTCTGTTCCATCAAATTCAACAGTGAAAGACCTTGGTGTGATTATTGATTCCAGCCTTTCATTTGAAGCACATGTAGATAATATTACCAGGATAGCATTCTTTCACCTCAGAAATATTGCCAAGATAAGAAATATACTGTCGCTAAACGATGCAGAAGAACTAGTTCGTGCTTTTATCACCTCTAGTTGGACTATTGTAATGTCTTACTGTCTGGTTGTTTAACTAGATGCATAAACAAGCTTCAGCTAGTCCAGAAAGCAGCAAGGAGAGTCCTTAATAAAACCAGAAGATATGAGCACATCACACCTACCTTATCTTCACTTCATTGGCTCCCCATTAAATTTCGCATTGATTTTAAAATACTACTCTTGACATATAAAGCATTAAATGGTCTCGCGCCACAGTATCTGAACGAACTGCTAGTGTCTTATGATCCGCCACGCCTTCTTTGATCAAAGGATGCAGGCTGCTTGTCAGTACCGCATATTATTAAAACTACAGCTAGGGGCAAAACTTTTTCTTACAAAGGCCCAAAATTATGGAATAGTCTTCCAAATAAAGTTCAGGACTCAGACACAGTCTCAGCATTTAAGTCCAGGCTAAAAACCTGGCATTTTTATAAATAGATTTGTCTTGGTTAAAAGGGCAGATCTGGGGGACTCATAGACACAACTCTCATTGATCACTCAGTTTTGTTGACGGTGAGGTGATTGTTTGCTTTACATCTCAGAGAGGGGAAACCAGAACCAGAACCACCAGAACCAGAACCACATATCTATGTTTCCTTCTGGCTCTCCCCTTTTAACTATGCCCTCCGGACTTGTCTGACCCATTCTGGTGCCCCTCTTTTGGTTAAATACCGTCGCGTGGATGCCCCGTGTGTTTTTCTGGGATGCGTCTGGTGTCTGGGGATGGTTTCACTCTACCATAAAGATGGTTCTGACCTTGACTGGTGTTGACAGCTGTTTGTCTGAGGACTTGACTTGGCTGCGGTTGCTCAATAGTTCAAGACTGCAATTGTCTCCAATAACTACCTGGACTCCATATTAACATCAATTAACATCAACTGTTATAGTTGAACTGCCTGCCACCTTACACACTGTATAAATGCAGATCAATTCCTGCTTTCGGTTTCACCCAAATAAGGATGGGTTCCCTGTTGGGTCTGGTTCCTCTCAAGGTTTCTTCCTATTGCCATCTCAGGGAGTTTTTCCTTGCCACTGTCGCCCGTGGCTTGCTCACCAGGGACGATCTGCTCATCTTTATTCATGCACATTTACATTCCATACTTAAATAATTCTTTTGATTGTGTAAAGCTGTTTGCAACAATGACAATTGTTAAAAGCACTATACAAATACATTTGGGCACTTGGCAGACGCTCTTATCCAGAGCGACTTACATTTTTATCTCATTACACATCTGAGCAGTTTAGGGTTAAGGGCCTTGGTCAAGGGCCCAACAGTGGCAACTTGGTGGTTGTGGGGTTTGAACCTGGGATGTTCCGAACCGTAGTCCAATGCCTTAACCACTGAGCTACCCCTGGCCAAAATAAGATAAAATAAATAAAATCTAATAAAATTGAATTGAATTGAATAGAAGAGAGATTACAGTAACTGAGCGCAGTGTCGCGTTGTATATACTGTACAACACGCGTTTATCAGCCTTTTGATAAAAACACTGCCTTTTGTAAAGTGAAAGTACTTTACAAAAGACGAACAGCTTTATTTCAGTCATAAATTCACAACCACATCGCATTCCAGCTATTATTTCCAGCTGTGGTTAAATAATGGATGAAATAATTATTCAATGCTGGACACAAACAGCAAAAAATATGATGATTATTATAAAAAAGGCCGAAGCACTTCATGTTCAAAAAATTATATTTACTTATTATGATAAAATTATATAAATAATAAAAGAAATGTGAAAAAATTAATTCCTGTCTTTTGATGATGGCGACACAATTTTACGTTTTTAAATATGTTGGCATATTAATAAATCAGGACATTTGCATAAATAACACTGTCCTTAGATAAATCAGCCTATCCCTATCAGAATTTAATGAAGTTCTAAGAAAACTTCATTTTCGTTGTTCTAAGAAAACTTCATTTCCCCCGCTTTCCCAGCTTAGAAGGCAGGTCAGGGAAAGGACAAGGCAGATGCGCACTTTGTGTGTGCAGATGCATCCACACATGCGGAGTGCGCATGCGCCTTGCCCTTTCCCTGACCTGCCTTCAAAGGAACAGCTGAGAAAGAGCAGGGGGGAGGAGTAGTAATGGATTATCTTTGACTGGACATATTCCCCGGACTTCTTACCCTCCGTCATCGGCCTCTCGGACATCATTAACCCCGGTGAGACCAAACCATACCCAGTATACTCGGATAACACGCATACAATAAACAGACTTTGGACATTTTCCACTCACTCGCATACATACACATACCGTTTATAATATATAGTTTGTAAATATTGTTTATATCTTTGTTTGGTTCTGGTGCACCTTTTTCGTTTACTTTATTTAGTTTTGTATAATACACTTTTGCTTTTTCTACTTGTTTGTGTTTGTCCTTTTTGCTTAACGCCTTTTAACGCAACAGCGACACAAGAATAAAAGAAAATAAAAGATTTTTGTACCCACAGTTAATATAAAATTATCTGGTCATTACACTGTAAAACTGACGCCATCTTTTGTATGTATTGACGGGTTTTCAGAGCCATCGTTCAGTTATGGTAATAGGCGTTTCGTTTTCCGACACACGCTGTAGCAGTAGACCAATCATAAAGGACCGTGCCATCTGACCAATCACAGCAGTGAGGGCTCATGGAAAGGAGGGGTTAAGACAGACTGAATCTTCGAACAGCTGTTCAGCAGTCCTAAACACAAGCGCATGGTCTGTTTTTGTCCTTAACTAAAAGACTTCAATACGTTAATAATTTACACAATGATAACATTGTTTATTTGTGGAATAGGGTAATAAGCTATATTTAAAATAAAACAAACCAGGAAGTAAGTGTTCCATACATTAAAGTACTGTGTAGAACCAAGTGCCCTAACAAGCATAGCAACAGTGTACAGTACAAACATGAGGAAAGCATCTGTCATTAGCATCTTGCGACGACAACACAGACCTAGACTGGGACCCAAAGTCAGAAACCGGGGTCTGAACCACATAGAAAGGGTACGAAGCCCCTGGCGCGTAACCCCTATTTGCCTCTGGGAATTGGCCCTTGGATAAAATCCCCTGGCTCTCAGCCACAACTGAAATGGCCTCATGTGCAGAAGGCCCAAGGGTATCACTGTGGATGCAGCTGCCATGAGACCTAGGATTCTCTGAAAGTAATGAAGTAAGTGACTTTCTGGCCTAGCTTGATCTTCTTTAGGGTACTTAGAATGGATTCGATACGTGCAGGAGACACCTGGGCCTGTTTAGTTGCAATTGAATCCCATACGACCCCGAAATACATTGTCCTCTGAGCAGGAAGAAGAATGCTTTTCTTGGCATTGAGTTTCAACCCTAGAGGATCCAAGGATCCAAGATGGCGGCGCGGCAGTAGCACGCAGCGGCCGCTCCGGAGCCAAAATGGTGCTACCTTTTTTACGTTTTGTGTGTAGCGCGTTTATTTTACTATGTGTATGGATTTTGTCGCAACTGGTGTCCGTACATACAACAGCCAGACACTTTTCAACCTAAATAACCCAGTTAATGATATCCACGATGAGCTGCGGGAAAAGCTACGCAACCTCGGCTTGATGCGTGAACCAGGCCTCGAAGCCTCAGCATTGCCTGATCCCGGAGGCCGGAGGAAGGGTCATCGGAAGGGGTGCGCGAGAAAGCGGAAGCGCGGCAAGCGGGCGGGAAAAAAACAAACCCTAGCCGGCCGGCTCTCCCGTCCATCATCTTATCTAACGTCTGCTCCCTGGACAATAAACTGGACTACATCTGACTCCAACAGGCTACACAGCTGGCGGTTAGAGACTGCTGTGTCTTTGTTTTCACGGAGACATGGCTGAGCGACAGAGTACCGGACGCCGCTATTCAGCTAGACGGGCTAGCCTCGTTTCGCGCCGACAGAAATGCAGCTCTATGCGGTAAGACTCGTGGTGGCGGCTTGTGTGTTTAGATCAACATGAAATGATGCAAGAACTCTGTGCTACTTTCTAGTTATTGCTCATCGCTAGTGGAGTTTGTGACTGTTAGATGCAGACCTTTTTATTGACCACGGGAATTCACCACTGTTTTCATTATCGGAGTGTACATCCCACCTAGCGCTAATGCTAAGGAAGCGCTATGGGAACTGTATACAAAGATCAGTGAACTGCAAAATACACACCCGGACGGACTGTTTATTGTTGCTGGAGATTTTAAACATGCAAATCTCAAGTCAGTGCTTCATCAGTATGTGGACTTTGCAACGAGAGGGGAAAACACGCTGGATCTTGTTTACACAAACATCCCTGGCGCATATCGGGCAGAGCCCCCACCTCGGCTACTCAGACCACATCTCTGTTATGCTAATTCCAGCATACAGACCACTCGTCAGGCGCTCAAAACCGGTTCTGAAGCAGGTGAAAACCTGGCCAGCAGGAACCACCTCTGCTCTTCAGGACTGTTTCAAGAGCACTGACTGGAACATGTTTAGAGAGGCTTACAAAGTAAGTCACTGTCACTGTCTCCAAGAGCATCATCTCACAACCCAACCAGAAACCGTGGATTACTGCGGAAGTGCGTGCACTTCTGAGGACCAGAGACTCTGCCTTCAAAGCGGGAGACAAAGTGGCCCTCAGAACATGCAAGGGCCAAACTTTCTCGGGCCATCAGAGAGGCCCGAGAATCCACAATCACTTCAGGGACAGCGGTGACACACGGCGCATGTGGCAGGGCTTGCAAGCCATCACAAACTACAGGACGACATCACCTGCCTGTGACAGTGACGGCTCCTTCCCAGATGCGCTGGACAACTTCTATGCTCGGTTTGACAGGCAAAACGACGTGGCGGCGAGAAAGACCACCCCTCCTCCGAACGACCAGGTGCTGTGTCTCACTAAAGGTGAGGAAAACTCTACGCAGAGTCAACCCACGTAAAGCTGCTGGACCATACAACATCCCAGGCAGAGTGCTCAGAGAATGTGCTGAACAGCTGGCAGATGTTCTCACCGACATCTTCAACATCTCTCTGAGCAGCGCCATCGTTCCCACGTGCTTCAAGGCCACCACCATCGTCCCCGTGCCCAAGAAGTCTACTGTGTCCTGTCTCAATGACTACCGTCCCGTTGCACTTACACCCACCATCATGAAGTGCTTTGAGCGGCTCATCATGAGACACATTAAGACCCTGCTGCCCTCCTCACTGGACCCACTGCAATTTGCGTACCGTCCTAACCGCTCAACGGCAGACGCCATCTCCACTACACCACATCCTGCCCTCACACACTTGGACAAGAAGGACACATATGTTCGAATGCTGTACATAGATTTCAGCTCAGCATTCAACACTATCATCCCCCAACAACTGATTGGGAAGCTGAACCTGTTGGGCCTGAACACCTCCCTCTGCTACTGGAACCTGGACTTTCTGACCGGTAGGCCTCAGTCAGTATGGATCAGGAACTGCACCTCCAGCATCACCACACTGAGCACTGGGGCCCCACAAGGCTGTGTGCTCAGTCCCCTGCTGTTCACACTGCTGACTCATGACTGTGTAGCAACACACAGTTCGAACCACATCATTAAGTTCGCTGATGACACGACCATGGTGGGTCTCATTAGCAAGAACGACGAGTCAGCGTACAGAGAGGAAGTGCAGAGGCTAACGGACTGGTGTAAAGACAACAACCTGTCTCTAAATGTTGACAAGACAAAGGAGATGGTTGTTGACTTTAGGAGGACACGAGGCGACCATTCTCCGCTGAGCATTAACAGCTCCTCTGTGGGAATCGTCGAAAGCACCAAATTCCTTGGTGTCCACCTAGAGAAGGACCTCAGCTGGTCCCTCAACACCAGCTCCCTACACAAGAAAGCCCAACAGCGTTTCTTCTTTCTGAGAAGACTGCGAAAGGCCCAGCTTCCACCACCGATCCTGACCACCTTCTATAGAGGAACTAACGAGAGCATCCTGAGCCGCTGTATCAGTGTCTGGTTTGGGAATTGTGCCATATCGGACCGCAAAACCCTACAGCAGATAGTGAGGACAGCGGAGAAGATCATCTGGGTCTCTCTCCCCTCTATTGAAGACATCTACACCACACGCTGCATCCGCAAAGCCACCAGCATTGTGGCTGATCGGACACACTCCTCTCACACACACTTCACACTCCTGCCATCTGGAAAAAGGTACCAAAGCATTCGGGCACACACATCCAGACTGTGCAACAGCTTTTTTCCACAAGCCATCCGTCTCCTCAACAAAAAGGGACTGAACTGATAAACACAAACACACACACAAACACAAACATTATCACACAGCTTAACTCAACTACCTCAAAATATTGGGACTGGACTGACTAATCAACACAAGTGCAGACACACTGACCTACACCACCAAATTATCGTACACACCAATTTCTCAATTCTTGCTCCTGTTTTAAGGAATGTTTATGTTTACCCACTACCTTAACACCATATTTTATGTTCTGTTATGTTGTGGTTGCGCACTGTCACTTTGTTGTTACTCTTGTTTGCACATTTGCACGTGCACTTTATGTTGTCTATAAAAATGTTATACTTAGCTAGTTAGTTTTTGTTAATTTATGTTGTAATTTATGTTAGGTCTTTCTGTCCTGTCTCTGCTAGCCAGCTAACTAGGCCTATTGGTTAGCTAGTTTAGTGTCTCTGTTAATTTATGTTGTAAATTTATGTTGCATGTAGCACCTTGGTCCTGGAGGAACGTTGTTTCGTTTCACTGTGTACTAACTGTATATGGTTGTAATGACAATAAAGCCTATTTGAACTTAAACTTGAACTAGAGATTTAAAATGAGCTAGGATAACATACCAATGTCGAAGCGCTAGCTCCTGAGACTGAGCCAAAATCAGCTAGTTGTCTATGTTATTTAAAATACGGATGCCCTGGAGTCATAGAGGAGCCATAGCTGCATTTATCCATTTTGTATATGTGCAGGGTGACAGGGCTAGGCCAAATGGAAGGACCTGATACTGGTAACACCAGTGGTGGCGGAGATTGGATAACGGCCTCCTGGGGGTGCCAGAAAAAAGTTTTTATTCTCTGTAAGAATTTTATGCGCCCGTCCCTGGGGAGACACATTTAGGCATTTGGCAGATGCTCTTATTCAGAGCATCTTACATTTTTATCTTATTACACATCTGAGCAGTTCAGGGTTAAGGACCTTGCTCAAGGGCCCAACAGTAGCAACTTGGTGGTTGTGGAGTTTGAATCTGGGATCTTCTGAACTGTAGTCCAATGCCTTAACCACTGAGCTACCCCTGGCCCTCAGTGACACGCCAATAGGCCTGGGCGCACCAGCCTTAGGACTTCTTTTTAGGGGGCGGGGAAGAAACCTCATAAACGCTTCCTCGTAGCACTTTGCCTCCCGAAACCTAAGGCGACGGTGTTGACGACGTCACCAAATTGCCCGGAAGGTGAGATGGGGGCATCAAGGAGGAAAGTGCAGTCTTTGTTCTTGATGCCTGTGAGGTTGAGCCACAGATGTCTCCCCGTAAAAACCATGACAGCCATAGAACGGCCTGGTTCCCGTCTGCTTGGTCGCACGGTGAGACAAATCCGTGGCTTCGGCGCAGCTCTGAAGATGCCTCTTCGTCAATGGACCCGCCAGTGCTCAAGTCCTTTAGCAGGTCAGCCTACCCGCTGCTTGAAAAGCCTTCCCCATTAGCGAAGATGTTAGTCTGCACGGCTTTGTGGGGAGAGTGGGCTTTTTAATTGATGATGAGCTCCCAGGAGAGAGATAGCCCGCAAGAGTCTCTTCAATCTGCGGCATCATCATATAGCCCAGTGCCTTTGCATCAAGACACAGGACGAATAAGGATTACTCCATAAACAAGTCACCTTGTTATGGAGATCACCAAAGAAGGGGAGAGACCGTCGCTGAGGCCCTTCCTCTTGGCCACCCAACAGAAACCTGTCGTCTAGTTTTGAGGGTTTGGATGTCTCTTGCTCCTGCGACTAGTCGACTGCCCTAGTTACCACCTCGAGTAACTTCTTCTTCAAAAATTCCCCTGAATGTTGTGCAGTTGCAGGAAATGCTTTCGTGAAGATATCTATGCCAAAGGTGTTTCAATCAAGTATTAAAATATTGTTTCTCTTACTTTGTTTTGTATGTTAAATTAGTGTGTTTATTAAAGACATAAAAGATCATAATGTTTTTTGTTTTATCAGCTTAGAAATATTTTGTCTATATATGTGACTTTTTGTGAAAAACAGATCAGATATGACATTTTTTGCAAAAAAAAAAAAACAGGATTGCAAATGGTTAATTTATTTAAAAAAAAAACATTTAGGTTGTATTAAAATTATAGTTAAATTAAAGTATTGATGTTCAGCTACACATTTGTAAGAGTCCAATAAGATAATATTTCGCATAAGTAACTAACGTGACAGAATGTTCTCAACAGTTGCCTATTAGGCTTATTAATTTTATATGTATCATGCTGACTCTTGTTACCACTTTTGATTGTTTCTCTTATTTATTTTTTTGTATGTTTAATTAGTATGTTTATTAAAGATATAAACTTTTGACTAGTGCCATGGACTCCAGAAAAAGATTAGACAGACTGCACTCACCTTTACTGTCAGCTCTCTTTTTAAATGTCATGTCGTTAGTTTGCTAATCAGACTAAAATGTGTACATAAAATAAAACATCTGTATAAGTCTATGAAAATTCCCCTTTCTGTTCCAGTGTCTCTAGCCATGTAGCTATTATCTGGTCCAATAATTTTCCTACAGCTAAATTATTTACATAAATGCATGTGATAGGTACGGGCACATCAAAGAATCTGCTTGTTGTTTTACAACTAGAGTTGCTCAACTGTGGCCAGACTTTTTTACACATTAATTGTCTTCTTTTTTATCAAGTACTTGGCTTAGTCAGCTGAAATCTGCATCTAGGTTATGGTCCACCAGTTGCCTATGTAATGAAATGGACAGGCTAGTCTTGCTCATACCTTTCCACACTGCTGGATAAATATTGCTTCAAGAGTGATAAGTCTCCCTCTGCAACTATGCCCAATGTATGTCTATGTCTCCCTGTCCTTTAAAAATCCTAATCTTACTTGGCTCATGCTTTTAGTTAGGGGCCAAGTCTTCAGCAGGAGCCTGAAGTTAAGCTCCTACAATTATGGGTTGAGGGGAAACATTCTGTGTCTCACACTGTTGTATTGCATGTAGTTTTGTGTACTGTTAGATGTTGCACCATGGTCATTGATAAACAACATTTTAATGTATATAACCTATTTACAGAAATAACATTAAAAACCCACTTGACTCAACACCACCCAGTGGGTCTTAAGGGATATTACATTGTTTACATGGAAGTAAAATTGTTCATCAGTTATTCTTTAATGGTTTATTTGATAGAATTTGGTTCTAAAAATACCTCTTTGGAAATCTTTCAAATGAGCAAGCCTAGAACCATAGGCTTTCAAATAAACCATTACAGAAGTGATGAACATCTTTACTTCCACAATGTAACATCCCTTAAGAACCACTGGATGGTTCTCTAACCAACCACTGGGTGGTGTCAAGTCAATTGAATAGGTTTTTATTGTCCGTCCTCTATACAGCTTGTATATAAAATTAGAGAACTAAATAAACTGAAAATACCCAATAGTCTAAGAAACAATTGCTAAGGTTTCTTAGCCTCCTAAAGTTTCTACTTAACCCTTTCTCAACCCTTTTAGTTGAGAAAGCACATTGCTCTAGGGCTCTGCATACAGTAAGTGTTTTCTCAGAAAGACAAGCTAAATCAATCAAGTAGGTTTGGAATACAGCAACCTAGGTCCTGAAGAAAACTCTGTTATGCATATTTCAGTATTTTTACTTCTCTAACACAACCACTTCAAAATCAAAAAGGGCTGTTAGCTGCTTAGTTGAAGTGGGTGTGCTGCTAAACCCAAATTTTGGAAATTTATGGTTTCTAGGAATAGTCCTCTGGACACAGGTTCTCCTTGAATCACATACAAGAGCACAAATAGAAAGATTAAACATCTAGTTAGGTATACATTTGTGACTTTAACCATTTAAATGACATTCAGACTTGGGAGCCTTTTTCACTGGGATTAGTCCCAATTATGATGCATTCCACTAACCATGTAGGTCATAATTCACAGTTTGGAATGGCAAAATTTTCAAACTCAACCCATTTCTAATTATAAAATATACCTACAAGCTAACTGATAACTGTGACGTGATTTAGATTTTCTTTCTCAAACACTGAGTTGTCTAATCAGTGTTATATATAAATGTGTTTCTATTTGAGTAATTTAAAGAAATATATATTTATACATTATATATTTATTAACTCTATGAATGATAAGAGGTACTGTTATATACTTCTAATGCTGCATCCTCTCATAAAATAAAAGGACCACCCATAGTTGATTAGGAAATTAAGTTGAGGTGTTTTTTTTTGTTTGGCTTTTCCTTCATGGAGGTTGAGAATTACAATTTGCAACCTCAAGTTAAATACAGTATTATTTGTTAACGAGAGGTGTTTGTGACAATGGCATTATCTTTAGGTAAAAACAATGTTGATACAATTGTACTTACATTCACAGGGAATAGAAAGTACTTATACAGAATGTTTTTATTTATCAGGGCCTAAATAATAATTGTGTAGTCCTTACCAACTTCTATTAACAATTTACTTCTATACACAAACTCAGATGACAACAAAAAATCACAACATATTTCAATATCTTTTCATATTTCCCCCAAAAAGATAAAACAACAAAACATTACCTAGTCTACCAGAAAACATTGTTAACATTTAAATGGTGCAAACATTTTAAAGAAGGCCATACATGCATGAATGATGAGCACACTGCAGTCGTTTCTGTGAATGTTTAGCGAGTGGAACACATGACCCTTGTAAATCAAGACATAACTTGTTGCTTACTTGCAGAAGAGACTCATTTGTCTGTGGGAACTTTATAACACAATAATTCAGTGATTACACATTACATGAACATAGCTGAGAGTTATTTCCAATTCCCCCAAATATCCCTGACCTCACTTTCAGTGTTTTATCTATTAAAGGAGTTCCTGAGAGGCTAGTATTATGGCTGCAGTGTACTGAGACTTCTACCTTGATGGTATCCAAGCACTAATGAAAGACTGGGATAAGGGCATTACTGGACCAGAGGATTATATAGAGAAATATACTGTAGGTAGTTTTAACTCCCATAACTGTGTCTCAAAACTCTCAGTTAGACTTGAATATTACTCATAATTTAGCATGCCACAACACCTTATATGAACTGTGCAAAAGTTTGATGGACAAGTGATCATTTGGGCTTGTTTTGCAGTCATGGGACTTGCAAAAGTTACCGAGTCACTGAGAGAATGATGAACTATTCTAAAGTTAAATCGGAGGCCATCTGTCCAGCAGCATACAATGGGACAAAGTCCAGACAACAACTCCACTGAGAAGCTGTTGCAGAATCTTAAGAGGGCTGTCCATAAACAAATGGCTTCAAACTTCAGTGAACTGAATTAATGTTGTAAAAAAGGAATATGCCAAAACCATGTAAGCAACTGATAAACTTCTCCAGAATATACATTCAAAGTTATATTTGCTAAAAGTGGTTTTACCTTTAACTAAATTAATGCAAATTTTTTTAATGTTTTGTTACATTTTAGAGAGACTACATTGCTTACAATAATTAAGGATAGTTCTTTCTTTATAAAATTGGTTATACCCCTTTCTCACCTATGCAGTTTGACTCATGGTGAGAAGCAGTGTTAGGCACCGTTAACCGCCGCGAGTGACTGCCCAACGTTCTACAAAGTTCTGCAAGATCCGCAAGCTTCCGCGAGGACTACCATGTTTAATGTCTAATGTTTCTTACTCCAAGTTAAACGTGTTCAAACTTAATCTAACTCAAAGTTAAACATGTTAAATTTTTTGTGCAGAAAGATGGAAACATAATCACAGCACCAAAACCCGCGGTGAATCATGATGAATCGTACATACGGCCACTGCGCGAAACCGACTAAGTGAGATAGGGGTATTAGGACTATACAGTGGTTAGAGTAAAAAGTCTAGAAAAGAAATTTAAAGGTTGCACTTTCTTTTTTCCCATGACTGTGTCAGTCAGATTTTCTAGGCCTTTATAACTGTCCAACAAATGTGTTTAGCTGTTGAAATTACAAAAGTGGAGGTGGAGGATTTATGTGGCTGGTAGAGTTGTGCCAGAATAATATGGGAGAAGCTGCTAACATTGTTTTTTTTAAAAAAAAAAAAAAAACAAAGAAGAAAGGAAGAAAAACATTATTGGGATTTTCTTTGTGATTTTGAGCAACTATTATGGCAATTACCAGTTCTCTAAAATCAAGAACTAGACATGTGATGACATTATAGGAAATACAGTGAATTGAGTGCAGTAATACAGCAATGTCCTTCCTTTATATGCATTCTGCATTAAAATACCATCTTTTAAAAACTGAACACTTAAGTCAAATAATATTTTCTTTGCTTGAGTATTTTTGGTTGAGATTGATAAATTCATAGACCATATCACTTAGTATTTTACTTGTCAAATGTATTTGACTTAAAATGATAATTGCACTATGCTGCCATGACACGTTGCTGATGTGTTTATATAACATCTAACATTTCTTCATGTCAGACGGATGATCTGCTGGCATGCTATGCAGAAAAAAATTGACACAAAAGTGCTGATCAAAGTAATTTTATGCCAGGCATGTTTGCAAATTTCGAAACAGTCACAAGCAACGGTATATGTTACCTCGGTTGTTTCTGAAGGCTTAATAGCAACATGAGTGGTGCATGAGTCAACTGACATACCATTCTAGTCGTAACTTGTACAGTGATGTGCTTTCTTATCAATGAGTGGGTATTCCTATTTTTTCTTGAGTTTCAGTTATGTGTGTAAAATCCCAGATCAGATAAGCATCTAGCATTATGCATGCTTGTGCCAAAAGCAAGTCTAGATTTGTTTGCAAAGTGTAACTGATATGTACCTGGTGATACTCGAAAGCATACTGCCTTCCTTACCGGCTGAGGGCAATTACAAACCTTCTAAAAGTCCAATGATTTGCATAGAAATAACTTTTGTATCAGGAGATGAAGAACCTATAGCAGAGTTCCCTTTTTTTTACTCATTAATCAGCTTAAATGAGCACAACACCCTACTCAGCAGTAAGACATCTCATTTGGAGACAGGCTCATACTTACTACTCAACAGCACAGGGTGTTTATTGAATAAGGCATTAACACTGGAAGGGAAATCTATCCAAAATATTGTCTTTTAATTTCAGTCAGCTCAGCATTTAGTTTATTTGATGCAGTTCCCCCAGAGAGCTGTATATTCATGACTATTCAGGAAAAACAAAATACATTCAGTACACACTTTAATCTGGTCAAGGTATGTATGCCAGTAACACTGGGGACAAGATGGGAATACATCCCAAATGGGATGCCAATCCATTACAAGGCACCATGCACACATACATACACACAGTCATTAAAACAAAATTCACTGTAGTCATTCCACCTAACAGCATTTCTTCTAGTTTTAGGAACTAGAAGAAATCCCACAAAACATGGGGAGAAAATGAGAAACTCCACATAGACAAAAATCCTAGCTTGGAATCACCAGAGACTGTGGAGCTCAACTGTGACATCACTCACTCACATGCCACTCACATACAATAAATAATATTTTTTCATTAACATATTTGGAAGCTCTTTAGTTTTAACATGTTTATAAAAAAAGATCTTCATGAAAAGTACAAGTTTTTTGTTTGGACGAAATTAATATTTCAAAATTATTAGTATTTAATAAGGCCTCCGTGAACAAAATGAGTACAGTACTGTACTTCCTTGAATAGCAGGTGAGTGACCAAAGTTCCCTTTCAAAGGCTACACTCGATGCTGCGTGAAAACGCTATGGGAACATCTTGTCATGTTGCCGGTTGTGAAGCATGTGTGTACCAAACACGCCAAATTTTTGGCTTTTATAACCTCGGTCAGGTGACGTCATCTGATAGGACGCACCTGCAGGTTATAAATAGGAGTGAACCGGAAACATTCCTCAGATTCTTGTCTTCACCTTGTCTAGTTGTGAGCGTGTTGTGTCTAACCAGCAAAAATAAGTGTTTAACTCACCGATAATGGCAGAGTTTAAACGAGATGTCCCTCCGTGTGTATAATCCATATCGGAGGGCGATCTCTACACTTTACTGCTTCGATTAAGTGCTACGCGCGCGCCTCGCATTCCTTGGGAATCTTCGAGCCGCCGCGCATTCCTGGGGCTTAAACTCGTGCATCCGGCAGAGCTGTGAGAGACGGATTTAAAACTCCTTTCTTTCGCGTTCTCATCGGATCGGGAAATCCCTCTGTCCGCTCGCAAGCGCGCGCCGCGCTTCTTGTGAATGGGCAAGGATAAACATCCTCTCCTGCTTCCGCGGAGATGGTAATAGGCTCTAAGCACTTAAAACAAATAAATAAAAACATAGACGGCAGGTTCTGTCGGGTGGCCGGGGGCGGAGCCTCAACGACGCTCTCTCCCCTTTTCTTAGCAATCTCCATATAAGTTAACCCTTTCATGGAGTAAGCTGTATTCATCCCGTGTTTTCCTGCCATCAACTTATTTATTTATTTAAATATAATTGAGGTAGAAACGCGGAGTTATATGATGACACCCAGATAGAAGAGACGCTTCCAGGCTATCTCTCTTCTGGGACATCATCCTTCCTGAAAAGCTATTATTTCCTTTCAAGTTGTGTAGACTTTTTATCTTCCCTGGAGGGAAAAGCTTTTCAGGCAGCAGGTCAGGTTGGTGCATTGTGCACCATGGCGGTTTTGCACGCCTACCAGGCTGACCTGCTGAGAGACTTGAGTACTGGCGGGGCTCTGCAAGGTAAGGCGTATTGGATTTACGCCGGGCCACAGACTTGTCTCTTCGTGCAACAAAGCAGACGGCTTGTGCTATCGGCCGTTTTATGGCTGCTATGGTCTCCGCGGAGAGGCACTTGTGGTTGAATCTCAGGGGCATTAAGGAGAAGGATCGTGTATTCCTCCTTGATGCCCCATCTCGCCTCCCGGCCTACTTGGCGATGTCGTTAACTCGGTCGCCACTAGGTTCATGAGGCGAAGTTTGTATAACAAGCCTTCGGGAAATTCCTTCCCCGCCTTGCTCAAGAGTCGGGACTGTCGGCCACCCAGTCTCGACCGGGTCTGACTGTTGCGAGGCATGAAACACACAAGGAGAGTGTTTTTGAGCTGGGCACCCCCTCACAAGATTGGGGTGCGTCACACAATCCGCCTCAAAAGAGGTCAGACTATATTGTCTTCACAAAGAAGCCCTGAGGTTCATGTGCCCAGGACCGTGGGGGGTGGCCCCCCAATGGGGAGAGGCACGCAGAATTCCTTTTAAAGAATAAAGTGTTCTCCCTGGCACCCCCAGGAGGTTGGTGTTCTTGCTCCGCCACCACTGGTGTTTCGGGCAACTCCAGTCTCCAATAAAATGTTAGTTCTTCGGGTTTTTCCTGCCGTGTTTCAGGATGCCGAACATCTAACATCCCCCCCCCCCGTTTAACCAAGCCGCTGAGCTTTGCCCCTTTCTGAGAAACTGGCAGCGTGGAAGCTACTGCCAAGTATATCTCCTTGGGCACTAAGCACTGTACAGAGAAACTACAGGATTCAGTTCTCACATCACCCTCCGCGTTTCAATGGCGTGGTCTCCACTTCCATGAAACCGGAAGGTGCAAGAGGAACGGGGGGCTGCGTCCAATTTTTTAGATTTTGCGGGCTTTACCGCTATCTAAAAATAAATCAATGGAAATATTGCCACAACACAGGAGGTTCCTGAGGTTCGCTTTCGAGGGCGAAGCTTACCAGTATCGGGTCCTTCCATTTGGTCTAGCTTTTTCACCCGCACATACACAAAATACATGAATGTATTTCTGGCTCTTACGACTCCAGAGCATTCGTATTGAATTACATGACTGGCCGGCCCAGTCTCAGTAGCTAGCGCTTCGACATCAGCATGTCGTTCTAGCTAATCTTTGTTTCCTAGGATTGAGATCCAATGCCATGAGAGCATGCTCTTTCCTGTTTAGAGGAAAACATTTTTGGGTGTCACATGGAATTTGAGCGTAAGCGGGCACAGCTGTCTCCCGCTCGTGTCGAATCCATTCTCAACACCATCAAGGAAATTAAGCTAGACCAGAAAGTGACCATCACTTTCAGAGATCTTAGCTCTCATGGCAGCTGTATCCACGGTGACACCTTTGGACCTTCTGCACATGAGAGCATTTCAGTTGTGGAAGAACCAGGGGATTTTACTCTAGGGCCAATCCCCAATAAGGGCTACGCGCCAGGTGCTTCGTACCCTTCCTATGTGGTTCAGACCCCGGTTTCTGACTCTGGGTCCCACTCTAAGTTCGTCTTGTCGTCGCAGATGCTAACGACAGACGCTTCCCTCATGGGCTGGGGTGCGGTCTTAAATGACCGTCCAGCCCAAGGGAGCTGGAGAGGCCATCTTTTTGCGCGGCACTCAATTGCCTCAAAATCATGGCTCTATTTCAGGCCCTAAAGCTCCTCCAGCAGTTGAGACTACCATGTCCTAGTGCGGGTGGACAACACTATGGCAGTCTCGTATATTAATCGCCAGGGCGGACTGTGCTCGCGCCGCTAAATAGCTAGCGCACCAGATTCCTGTCCCTCAGGGCGATTTACACATTTGGAAAATTTCATGTAGCGTAGGTGGACCTCTTTGCCTCGCAAGATCAGCAAATGTCCCCTTTACTACTCTCTGACTCTAAGTCAAGCTGGTCTTCCAGCCAGCGTAATTAAGACTATTCTAAGGGTGTTACCTCTCTAAGAGGATCGGACAACTATTGCCCTCTCCTATGAGGCGCGTGGGCTCACTTCGCCTCTAGGAATCAGGGCTCATTCAACCAGGGGAATCGCCTCATCAATTGCATTAGCAAGAGGTATTCCCTTGCAGCAAGTATGTGACACGGAGGGTTGGTCCTCTCCGCACACATTTGCCAATATGCATCCTATTGTTTTGAAGCCTTCTGTCCTCCGCCTTTACAGCTTCGGAGCGGGACAGACTTCACTTACTGTGTCCAGTACGTGCTCTTCAGATTTACGTCCACCGCATTAGCCAGTGGCGTAAGTCAGAGCAGTTTCTACATGTTTTGAAGCCGCAAGCTACGTGAGAGATGCTATTGCCCTCTCCTATGAGGCGCGTGGGTTCACTTCGCCTCTAGGAATCAGGGTTCATTCAACCAGGGGAATCGCCTCATTAATTGCACTAGCAAGAGGTATTCCTTTGCAGCAAGTCTGTAATGCGGAGGGTTGGTCCTCTCTGCACATATTTGCCAATATGCATCCTATTGTTTTGAAGCCTTCTGTCCTCCGCCTTTACAGCTTCGGAGCAGGAGAGACTTCACTTACTGTGCCCAGTACGTGCTCTTCAGATTTATGTCCACCGCATTAGCCAGTGGCGTAAGTCAGAGCAGCTTTTACATGTTTTGAAGCCGCAAGCTACGTGAGAGATGCTATTGCCCTCTCCTATGAGGCGCGTGGGTTCACTTCGCCTCTAGGAATCAGGGTTCATTCAACCAGGGGAATCGCCTCATTAATTGCACTAGCAAGAGGTATTCCTTTGCAGCAAGTCTGTAATGCGGAGGGTTGGTCCTCTCTGCACATATTTGCCAATATGCATCCTATTGTTTTGAAGCCTTCTGTCCTCCGCCTTTACAGCTTCGGAGCAGGAGAGACTTCACTTACTGTGCCCAGTATGTGCTCTTCAGATTTATGTCCACCGCATTAGCCAGTGGCGTAAGTCAGAGCAGCTTTTACATGTTTTGAAGCCGCAAGCGGCCTGAGAGATGCTATTGCCCTCTCCTATGAGGCGCGTGGGCTCACTTCGCCTCTAGGAATCAGGGTTCATTCAACCAGGGGAATCGCCTCATCAATTGCACTAGCAAGAGGTATTCCCTTGCAGCAAGACTTCACTTACTTTTCCAGTACGTGCTCTTTAGATTTACGTCCACCGCATCAGCTAGTGGCGTAAGTCAAAGCAGCTTTTACATGGTCTGGGGCCGCAACGGGGGGTGGCCCCCACTACACTGGGCTTATTGCCCTCTCCTATGAGGCGCGTGGGCTCACTTCGCCTCTAGGAATCAGGGCTCATTCAACCAGGGGGATCGCCTCATCTATTGCACTAGCAAGAGGTATTCCCCTGCAGCAAGTGTGTGACACGGAGGGTTGTCCTCTCCGCACACATTAATTACATTTATAGTTTGGATGTTCATGCTACTCCGGGCTCACGGGTCCTCGAGTCAGCTACCCAGACATAGTTCTGAGACCTTCTCGGCCTTGTGTGCACACGCTACACAACCTTGGAGTCCAGACACTCGCAGTGCGGCGGCGTTGGCACTCTCGTTCCCATAGCGTTTTCACGCAGCATCGAGTGTAGCCTTTGAAAGGGAACGTCTCGGGTTACTTTGCTGTAACCCTGTTCCCTGAAAAGGCGGGAACGAGATGCTGCGTCCCAATGCCGCACTGCCTATGTGACCGGACGTCCGTTCAGACAAATCAATCTGAGGAATGTTTCCGGTTCACTCCTATTTATAACCTGCAGGTGCGTCCTATCAGATGACGTCACCTGACCGAGGTTATAAAAGCCAAAAATTTGGCATGTTTGGTACACACATGCTTCACAACCGGCAACATGACAAGATGTTCCCATAGCGTTTTCACGCAGCATCTCGTTCCCGCCTTTTCAGGGAACAGGGTTACAGCAAAGTAACCCGAGACGGTGTTTGACCAAGAAACTGTCCTTTAAAATGTAGCTTCTCAAATGGCTTATTTGAATTATCGTTCTACCTGAGCACAACATAGTTAAAATAACAAAGTAGTAAAGCAAGCTATATACAGTGGGGCAAAAAAAGTATTCAGTCAGCCACCAATTGTGCAAGTTCTCCCACTTAAAAAGATGAGAGAGGCCTGTAATTTTCATTATAGTTATACCTCAACTATGAAAGACAAAATAAGTAAGAAAAAAAATCCAGAAAATCACATTGTGGGATTTTAAAGAATTTATTTGAAAATTATGTTGGAAAATAAGTATTTGGTCAATAACAAAATTTCATCTCAATACTTTCTTATATACCCTTTGTTGGCAATGACAGAGGTCGTTTTCTGTAAGTCTTCACAAGGTTTTCACACACTGTTGCTGGTATTGGCCCCAGATCTCCTCTAGAGCAGTGATGTTTTGGAGCTGTCACTGGGCAACACAAACTTTCAACTCTCTCCAAAGATTTTCTATGGTGTTGAGATGTGGAGACTGCCTAGGCCACTCCAGCACATTGAAATGCTTACGAAGCCACTCCTTCATTCCCTGGGCGGTGTGCTTGGAATCATTCCCATGCTGAAAGACCCCGCCACGTTTGCTGATGGAAGGAGGTTACTGATGGTAGCCTTTGTTACCCATGTGTGGGTCTGGGATTTTTGCTCACAGTTCTTGTGATCTTTTTGACCCCACAAGGTGAGATCTTGCATGGAGCCCCAGATCAAGGGATTTTATCAGTGGTCTTGTATGTCATCCATTTTTTAATAACTGCTCCCAAGTTGATTTCTTTACACCAAGCTGCTTACCTATTGCAGATTCAGTGTCCCCAGCCTGGTGTAGGTCTACAATTTTGTTTTTGGTGTCCTTTGACAGCTCTTTGGTCTTGGCCATTGTGGAGTTTGGAGTGTGACTGTTTGAGGTTATAGACAGGTGTCTTTACTGATAATAGATGCCATTAATACAGGTAACGAGTGAAGAACAGAGGAGCCTCTTAAAGAAGAAGTTACAGGTCTATGAGACCCAGAAACCTTGCTTGTTTGTAGGTGACCAAATACTTATTTTCAATGATAACTTGCAAAAGAAATTCTTTAAAAATCCTACAATGTGATTTTCTGGATTTTTTTTTCTTATTTTGTCTCTCATGGTTGAGGTATACCTATGATGAAAATTACAGGCCTTTGTCATTTTTTAAAGTAGGAGAACTTGCACAATTGGTGAGTGACTTAATACTTTTTTGCCCCACTGTACCATGATGAGTGCAAAGTGAAGACAATAAAGCCGTTTACCTATTTAGAAAAAAAATAGCATTCATCATGGTATACAGTACATTTATAAATTGACATTGTTACAGTGCATTTATAACATTATTTTAACAATAATCAGTAATGTCAGCCCTTTAAGTTAACTAGCTATGTTACATCATCAGTGGTTATGTAGTTACAATCCGAATAAGATTAACCCCATTATATGCTAATTTAAGTACATTTAGTAGTCAATTTGGAAGTGTTAGAAAACTAAAAGAAATTAAACTTAATTATTATCAATTTGTAATGTAAATCCTTGCTTAAATAAATCACATGGGCACATAAAGGGAAAAAAACAATAAAACAAAGGAAAAACAGGGTACAAGATAGGCCTGCTGCTTTGTGTCTGTGCGTGTTTTTCTGGTCTCTCAAAACAGGCTTCTCATGCAAGGATTTTATATAGTCACTCACTCACTCACTCACTCTTTGTCTATACCACTTTATCCTGTATACAGGGTCGCAGGTGGCCTGAAGCCTATTCCAGGAGACTTAGGGCATGAGGCGAGGTAAACCCTGGACAGGGCACCAATCTATTGCAGAAATTAAATTCAGTGTTTGGCAAACAACAGCTCACAGGTAAAATGTTACTTTTGGGGGGGGGGCTTATTAGGGAGCCTGTTTAAGCATGAGTAATTACAGTGAAACCTTGGATTACGAGCATAATTATTTCCGGAAGCGGGCTCATATTTCAAAACAATGGAAACTCAAATTATTCGTTCTACAGCCCCCCAAAAATACATTAAAATAATTAATACAAAATATAAATTAAAAATAAAACAAATTATCCTGCACTTTACCTTTAAAAAAAGTAAAAATAAATTTCGACAGATAAGTGTTTCCATTTGTGCACACACGCACATTAACAGAGAGAGTGTTTTATTAGAAAAATTAGCAAGGAACTTTGCTAGTCACACTCGCTTGAGCGCATACTAACGGGATCACTGCTGTAAAGGAAAAAAAAATGAACCGGCACTTTACCTTTAAAAAGAATTGTGAAAGAGCGGAGTTTCTGTGTAAGGCACAGAGTGTGTGTCTGCATGTGTGTGGGAGGCCAAGAGGAGGAGGGGGTGGGAGGGGGATGTAAAGGCAAGAGAGTGAGTGTTCGTGTGTGTGTGTGTGTGTTGTTGTGTGTGCAGGAGCACGGAGTCAAATTACACACACACACACTCTCTCGCCTTTACAACCCCCCTCCCACCTCCTTCTCCTCTCTGCTTCCCATGCACACACACACACACACACACTCTGCCTTACACAGAAACTTTGCTTTGTCGCGATTCTTTTCAAAGGTAAAATGAAACACGACAGGCTGATACAGAGAGAAAAAAATCTATCTTTACCCTTTAATGAGACTTGCTTCTGCTTTATACGCGCGCACACACACATGCGCTGTACAAACACGCTTACAAACCCAAAATAAAATATGTTTCACAGACACACACGTGGTCACAGTGTTATAGTAAACAGTACACATGTGCACGGATGTTGATTATACCAGAGACGAGCACTAAGACCCAGCAGGGGAGACGATTACCTACAATTCCGTAGCGCAAGAGAGAGAAAAACCATTGGCTCAGTTGTGATCACATGACGCTCAGTGTCAAAATAAGAAGCGCATGCGTAAATAAAAATTCCAACAGCCATTGTTAAAGGACATTCAACATGACCTGAGTAAATGAAATTTTTCATAGACATATTGCACACCATGCTGTGGAGGACACCTGACTATAAAATGACAGTCTGAAAAATATGAGATTAAAGGTACCACTTACAATGCAGGGTTAGATGGCAGTAATATGGATTCACCTCCAAAAATAATGAATTTTTTTGGCCACATAGCATTATTGCGTATAACACTTGCGCTATTATGCCTAACTTTCCAAAAGTCTCAAAAGTCTCCATACCTTCAAAATAACCTTCAAATTTCAACCTACATTTTTTTATGCAACAATAATGTAATTTCTTTTTTCTATCTTTCAACTAAAATATGTCCATGCTATTTTTATAGGCCAGGCATTTTCCGTTATACTGCTGATCAGGACTCAAATCCAAGGCTCCAGCTTAAAGTCACTGAAGCCTGTAGAACATGCTGTTCATACTAGTAAATGCACATAAATGACACTGTCAAACAATGAGTACCACAAAATGCAACTGAAATTTACCAAACCATTAAACAGGAGGAAAAAAATCAGTTAACATCTGAGAACAGTTAACATCTGAAAAAAACAGGATGTTATGCAGTTTGGATATGGTGCAAACACAATATTACATTACAATAGTGTCTGTACTAAAGCTATATAGGATACTACAGTATAGTTGACGAGCCTAAATTGTGAGCACTCATCCAGTCATTTTCCTCATTCATGGCTGCTTACAAATGAATAATTTTCCTGTCTCCTGCTTGTGGTTGATGTTTTTTCTGCTTTTGGGACCTATGGTGCGCTTTACAGTTATATTTTTAAAAGAAAATTAAACAGAGGTATAACGCTACAGAGAGATGACTGTTTGTGTACAAAGAGACATGAAATGCATGCACTATGTGCAGGAAGCTGTTGTGTTCATCCTGTTCTCCAGTCTGGGATCTAAACTCTTTCAGGCATTTCAGACATTAAGCTTTGTAAATGCTATAAGTATGGGTTCATATTCCGCTGTTCTGTGATTGTATTTGAAGCAGTGTATTATTTAATATTTATTGAAAATATCATAATGTCATTTATTTAAAAAAAAAAAACTTTTAAAAATTGTTTTGGGAGCAACATCACAATCTAACTACAACTCTATGATAACATCCTAGAGGGAAATTGCTTTGTCTTAGTTAATGCAACTGTATGACCAAGACAAAGCAATTTCCCTCTGGGATCGATAAAGTTCTTTAAATCTTGAGTTTTAACAAGTGTTCCTTGTTAAATATTTGTTCTGGTAGAGCTTTGTCAACAATCTTATCCATAATGTGCTGCCGTGTTGCAGATTCATTTCAACCAAGCAAAAGGCATATTTGATTTCATCTGTTTAATCGGTTAATGTTTTTCCTTTCAAGGGTAAATCACATGATTCATGCAAAACTTTTTTTATTTTGGAATCTTTATTTCTTTAAAATCTTAGCAACTAAATAATCTGACATCTAGAGCTGTGCTTTAGATCTTGATGAAACTAAATGATGTATTGAGTTTCTGACACTCTTTGTTCTTCTTTTGTCTGTATTCACTAATTGGTTTTCTTCAAAACAGTTTTTTTTTAGCATGTTTTTTTCTCTCTTTTTTTTCTTTGCTGTCCAGCACTGACCAATCTGTAGTCACTGAATGTTACCTATTGGCTTTATAAGAAGACCTTGAAAACACTTGAGGTCATTGACTCTCTCCAATCCATATCCATTTTTTTCTTTATTTTTATATTTGTGATGCACTACCTGTGTATGCTTAGACTTCAAATGTCAACAGTGGAGTTGGATAAAGTTTTGTGGAGTTTTGTATGCCTGCTTTGTCCTCAAGACTACTGTTTATCCTAACCTGGTGTTTAGGTTATCAGACAACTCTCAGACAGCCTCTATAATCAAATCAGCATAGACTTTCTCCTACTCACAGTCCTTGATAAGTTCATTAGCATACTGGTTGTGTTTTGTGCAGTGGTGTAATTACCTCTTTTACTTTTTCTGATTTGTTCATTTATACACTGCCAGCCCAAAAAAATGCCATTTGGAATTAAATAGGCAAATATTTAAGAGCTTTGATTGAATAATTAGTGCAGTGATTAATATGTTTCAGTAAGCAACAATTCTTTTAATCCTAACCAATGCAGTGAGTAGCTTCTTATTTTTAAACAAAAATATGTAATTGTCTCAGAAGGGTCAAATAATTGGCCTGCATAACGCACAGAAGAAAGCTAATTGTGAAAAAGCTGGCCCAAAAATTATTGAAACCTGGAAGAATAATTTTGAGCCATTAGCCAAAATAAAATATCATAACGGTGAACTAAAGCTGAAAATTCATAGCTGTGCTTCTACTATAGATTTGTTTACAATGCAACTTTACAAAGCGTTTCAGTGGTCGACTAAATTAAAATGAGAGCAAATCCCAGGATTTGGACTAAATGACTGTGTGTCCATAAGAAAACCACATGGTAATTGGGAAAAAACTGTTTCAATGAGCAAAAGATACAACGGAAAAAGGTTATGTGGTCTGATAACTCCAGATTGACGCTATTACAAAGTGATGGGGCATGTCAGGGAGAGACGAGAAGTGCATGAAACGATGCACCCAGCATGCATAGTGCCCACTGCAAAAGCCTCTAGAGGCACTGTTATGATTGTGGGTTGCTTCAGCTGTTGAGCTCTACTCCCAGCAATGTTATGTGGCATGAAAAGAAGAATGCACTGAACGTCCAGGTTATCACAGCATGGAGTTTTTTTCCCCTGAAGGTACAGTATGGGAATATAAAGAGTGGTTTTGTGAGCATTCTTTGACCATAACTGAATTAAAAGCCTTTGGGATGTGCTGGAGAAGACTGTATGGAGGATTTCAACTCAAGAATGCCAATGAAATATTAAAGTGTGAGACTAGAGTCTGGGGAATGGGCAGTGTATGCCGTATGTAGATAAAACACTCTGCTTGGTATAGGCACATGAAGAGCCTTAACAAGCCTGACTTGTGTTATGTTATAATATGAATATTATTTTAACTTTTTTAAATTTAAAGTTAAATTTGGAGTATCATCTACAGTATGTCTGAGCAATATGTTATGATTATATTCAATGTTGTTGAAATAAGCTGTTACATTTTTAAAAATGCTAACACATTTTGCAGATGCCAGTGTTTATGGCAAAAGTTTAATTTCAATTTGCATTAGTGTCCTTATATATAAATATGCAGACAATAAACTACATTAGTAAAGTTCTGGCAACCACAATTACCAGGATTTGTTGTTTGTCTTTTTTAACAGATTATTATTAGTAGTATTTTTACATTTTAGTGGTATTCTTTAAAATGTTTACAAACTTAATGGCTAGAATTTGTTTATCATTTTTATGTATTTTTAAAAACTGTCTGTTCTTACTTATAAACCCAAAATGACTACACATTACTTTTGTGCTTGTAACACAAATATACTCAATTAATTTTTAGAACATTTGGAGCTGATAAAGAAAGTATTACAAAAACTTGTATATTTATAAGACCAAACACTAAAATACAAAACATACACCATATTTTTAGAAGAGCAAGTTGAATTGAACACTGGTGAAAGTCAGGAGGGCAAGATTTTTTGATCAAATATTAAGGTTTACCTGAAAGGTATGGGTTATTCCTCTAAGGACAGTATATACATTCTTTACATACAGTAGAAGGAAGTTAATTTAAGAGGAATAAATAACCCAAATTATATAAAATTGGACTTAAAATTGGCAAAACAGAGGTGGATACCAATAGTACCACCTGTTAACTCTTTTTTCATACCATCATGACATTTATGCTGACAGTTTAATGTTTTGTTTTTAGATTCTGGTATTATATATCTTATGTGCGAAACATAGGTGTGAACTACACCCAGTTTAAATAGCTGAGGTTTTCTATCAATCATCACAATTAATGCAGTTGCTTAAATGACTGTTGAATTATTGTCTTGATCAAATTAGCAGGTTCAGTGCCAAAATCTATTACTTATTAAGCTCATTGCTTAATCTATTGCTTTGAACCTGGATAAAAGACAACAGAAGGATAAGTCACAGGTTTATCTTATTGACTAAATTTATTGTGTAACTTTTCAACAACAAAAAAACACATACAGTACCAGACACACTTTCTTCTTCAGTTGTTTTTCTTAATTTCTATTATTTTCAACATTGTACATTAATGCTGAATAGATTCAAGCTATGGAAGAACACATATGGAATAATGTACTAAACAGAAACAACCGAGAATATGATTTATATTTTTTGCAAAGTAGCTACATTTAGCATTGATAATAGCACACTCATGGGATTCTCTCATCTCATTTAGAAGGTAGTCACCTGGAATGGTTTTCAAATATTTGCCTTGTCAAAAGTTTATTTGTGGGAAGGGTGGGGACAGTCAACAGCCTTATTAGTGTTGCTTCATCTACTGTACAATTCCGTTTTAGCAAAGAATCACCCCGTTTATTAAAGAGAAAACACAGACCATTATTATTTCAAGAAATAAAGATCAGTCAATCTGTCTGATCGCCAAAACTATTAAATATAGTGAAACTGCCTCTCATGAAGAAGAAAGGAAGACCTAAAACTACCTCTACTGAAGAAGATGAATTTATTGGAATTCCCAGGCTCTAACCAGTATTAAATTAGATCACATACGATTATAGCCCACATAAATGCTTTTCCGAGTTTAAAGACATGTTTTAGACATCCACTGTTCAGAGAAGAGTAAGGCCTTCATGCTTGAATTGAGCAACAGCAACAAGCAGAAGTAACTTGTTTGGGTCAAAAAACACAAGGAACGGACATTATATCTGTAGAAAGCTCTGTCTGAATCTGAATACTCCAAATTTTAGATTTTTGGTTCTAACTGCCATGGCCTTGTTAGACATAGAGAGAGTGAAAAAAAATGGTTTCTGAATATGTGGTTCCTGTAAGCGTGGTACCCACTGTAAACCATAGAGGAAGAGGTGTGATGGTGTGGGGATGCTTTGCTGGTGACACTGTTTGTGACAATTGAAAGAACACTTAACCAGCATGGCTACCACAGCATTTTGCAAGAAAATGCCATACCATCTGATTTGCACTTAGTGGGACCATCATTTGTTTTACAACAGGAAAATGTTTCAAACACCATTTAAGGTTATGGAAGAGCTATTTGTCCAAGACGGAGAGTAATAAAGTGATGCATCGGATGACCTGCCCTTTACAATCACACAATATGAATCCACCTGAGATATTTTGGTATGAGTTGGACTGCAGAGTGAATTAAAAGCAGCCAACAAGTACTTAATACCACTGGGAGCTCATTTAAGATTGTTAAATTCCAGGTGACTACCACTTGAGGATGACTGAGAGAATGGCAAGAGTGTGTCATCGATGCAAACGATGACTACTTTGAATAATTGAAAATATAAAACATATCCTGGGTTATTTCATACATTTTTGTTGGCTACATTATTTCATATTTGTTCTGCCATAAGTTCAGTGTATTCAATATTAATATACAATGTAAAAAAAAAAAAAGAAAGAAAGTAAATAAAGAAATCAATAGCTTGAATGGCTTAAAGTAAATAGTACCATGCACCAATATGACAATTAACAGATTTATTGAATCACCTGTGTTCAAAAAATCCACAAACTGTACTGGACATTGGCCCTGGGTTTCACCAGTTCTGGCCTAAACTTTTGCTGTCTCAGCATGTATAAGCTGCAATATGTTTTCTTGTAAATCTAATCTGTGGGTAACTGTAAGCCTTATTAAAATGCACACATGAACAAGGAACATCTAATTTATTATTATATATTGTGGTAATGTGAAGCACGATATGGTAACTGTTATTTAAAAAGCATATGTTCTTTGAAGAACAGATATATGACATTTAAAAGGGAATGAAAAAAGCCCAAACTCAGCAAATATGTTTTGTGGCTAGGAAAACAGAAAATTTATCTCCAAGCTGGTTACATACAGTATTATGAGGGGGGAAATGGAAAACTTGTCTTTGGAAACAATACAATTTGTATTTTTACAACATGACCAAGAACAGCACCACCATATAGTTATTTGATATGTATACCGTAGTTGACTTCAATAAAGGCCATAAAACAACTGGTCTGTACTATATGTCTCTGGTTTTATGCAGCTGCATGTCTAGCCCAGACCACTTCAAAGCCCACCCTAATACAACATTGCCATCTACTGCCAAAATTTAGAAGTACAATGCAAAAATCTTAACACATACATTACAAAACATTGAAAGCTGTATAAAAATCTCCTCAAAGACTTAAAAAATATTATCTACGTAATAGGGTTACGTAGATTTATCAGTCTAATTCTATCTTGGGCAGCCCACTCTCCCCTAAATGAAAATAATACTTGTAAAGAAATTTTGCACTGTTGATACATGCTGATGTTTAAAAAATGTAGAAATTTCACAACATCCCCAAGTCAATCACACAATGTTCCCTCAAGTGTACACGTAGGGACACGTCAAGCATTCAGGTTCGTAACACAGTAGACTGCCAGCTTTGTCTGCAATCAAACTTAGTCAGCCCAAAGTTTTTTGATAGAACTTAGATTCTGCAATCCCTAAAATCAAGCCTTATCACATGCCACCTACAACTTCCAGTCTTTCGGTCCCAGAGGTAATGGCACAGCGGAACATGCGTAGCTGCGTTATGCATTCTGTGGTTTGCTAATTTACCCATAACTTCCTCTTCAGTGAGGTATCAGTGTTCATGCTGCTTGGCCCCGCTCAATTTCAAAGCCCCAAACACCAAAATGCCATATTTTTATCTACTATCACAAGAACGAAATAATAACAGGTCAGAACATCCACAAATCTACCGTACAATGTACCCAATGTTCTAGTATGTATTTAAAAATTTACTTGATATGATTGGTAACAATCTGTGATTCTGTAGTTTCCCAAGAGATTAGATATGCTTGTATCATAGTTTCCATGAAACCAAATTAGTGGTTGTTTCAACAGTTCCCATTTTTGAGAATATATATATAAAAAAAAAAAAAACAAGCTAATCTCAAATGTCATTTTATCTTAGACCAATTGAGTATGCTGTACAAATGCACAGCTTTTATACTCCACCAGTAATGTATTTTAGCTTTTGTCTTATGTTAATTTATAAACATGAGACAAATAGGTGATAAAATGACTTTATAAAAATAATTAGCGTTTTGATTAGCACTGGGTTACATATAACAACTATGTATTTATTTTATTTTTTTTAAATAATGCTAAATAAAAAAATTGACAAGATGGTTAAAATCAAAACTAATAATTAAATACTGTATTACCATAAATTGTTAAGCAGAGTATCCTCGTTATATTTTTGTCATATCTAAGTATGAAAATGTTTTAAAGATTCTAAAAATTGAGTTTCCCATAACATATTTTTAACTGGGGACACTACTGTCTGAGTCTACAAAGAAAAAAAAACACTTTTTAGTAAAATATTATTCCAAATAAAAATTGTGCCGCCTTTTTCCAAACTTTTCAAAATTTAAACAGCACAAAAAACTGCAAAACTCATTCCGAGTTTTTAATAAAAGAAAGGATATACAAAACAGCCTCAAATGAAAGCACCATTAAGATCATTTAACCTTAACAGAAAGGAACAATCATGTGACCCTCTGACTTGTGACAGGGAAATGAAAGTTGTCAAACTGTTAGGCAAAGGCAGATTAATCCTTGTGAAATCAGACATCGCATTTATTTCGCGTATACAGACGCATTAAATCGTGACGTCTATTTTTCAACTTCCCCAAACCAAACCACAGCCTCATACGACTGATCATTCATTTATACTTCTTTAAATGTTGTTGTTACAGTACCACAGGCCTAATAACAAAATGTATGGAAATAATTGTACATTTCTTTTTTTGTATCATTTTACCGATTTTAGATCTTATGTAGTTTTTTTTTATCTTATAACAACTGCTAACATAATAACAACTCACAAACATAATACAAATTTGCAGCTTTTAATGTAATAGTACAGTTGTAGAAAATGTGTATGGCTGTGGGGTTATTACATTAAACACTACAGATTTATATCATGTTTGTCATTTTAATAAATTTCTTGGCTGTTATTATCTTGGCAGTTGCAAGAGTTTCATAACACACATGACAACCAATACCAGTCTAGCACATGCCAGAATACAAGTTGGTTGTGTTAATAGTGAGTAATGTCCCAGAAAAGTGTTGTTAAAATCTATAGCATTAAAATCTACACCTCTACAAAGCTGCATGGTTCAGTGAAGCAGTCAGGAAACCAATTGTGTTGTGGTTCTCCTCACTCGTGATCTTATTGTTGTCCTGACATTCAATATGACTAGATGCAATCAGTGCCATGAACCATTTAAATGGTTTTCCCTGTTAGAGTTAATGTTTGTACTACTCATCTTATCGCTGTTGTTTTGACATGATATTTGGGGTGAAAAAAAGTCTGATTCTCCTGAACTATGGTTACAGTACAATATGTAAATAACATATAATGTCCATATGAAATGATAACAGTACACTATCTAACTTACAGCTTACAGTAAATTCAAACAATGCCACATCACGTAATAGAACATCATCTAAACTGATTTATTCAGAGTTTTGCTGCTAACGCAGAATAGCGAATAGTTAGTGCTTATTGTGTTTCTGTTTTGTTTGGTCACTGCTGCATACCTCATTTAATCCCTCAACTCACACATATTAAAAGTATGTGGTAACATTTCTACGCGTCATGAGAAGGAGATGAATGTGGCAATAAATTCACATGAAGCACTGCAGAGGGAATGAGAGGGAATGGAAGGAAAAACAAATCCAGTCCCTGTGCAGTGTGTGTTAGTAAATCTGGGTAAAATTGAAGACAGAGCAGCAAACAATGCATACTACGTTGAAAGAAACATACTCAATCACATTAAAAACAGTCACCAAAGGCTCACTATAAGTGGATTGCTGGGGACGACTTACAATATTTAGTCGTACTGATAATCATTGGCAACAAACCCAAGACGAATTTGAACTTTAAACTTGTTTTTTTAGCTCAAGCTTCTAAAGATACCATATTTGCAAATATTGGAGTGACAAGTAAAAGCATTCCTTAGAATGGACTCAATTCCTGTTTAGTGACTTTGTCATTCAATTTGTTTCTCTGTTATGGATGAGTCATTTTGCTTTCTGAACTCCAAGAAACAAAAGAAAGTTTTGTTTGATTTGTTCTGACAATACAGTGATCCAAAGTTTTGCAGCAGAAGAAGCAATATTTTTGTGGGGTTGGAACTCAAAAATCATGGCTGACGTTCTGTTTGACAAAAAAAAATTGTTACCTCAAGAGTACCTTCACAAAATTTGGTAGGAATGTATGTAACAGTCTGGGTGATGTGCCCTCTTTTCCTGTTTGGTAACTTCACCCTCAAATTAATTTTCGTATTACAATGATTTGCCCCACATACCACAACATGTTCTGTCCAGACTGGCCTATGACTAAGCATATCACTGCATATCGTACTGTGTATGACTGTGTATGTGACAAATAAAATTTGAATTTGAATTTGTCTCATCATAGAACAAAGGAAAAATGCATGAGCCAAAGAATGAAATTAAATATCATTCTACTATCATAAACAGTATTCTATTGTTTTAAACTTCTTCAACGTTGTGTTGGTAGACATAAAATGATTAAAGGTTCTAACTTCGCCTATTTATGATGAAATCTACATAAATGACCATAAAACATAATACTAAAAGAAGGAATAACATGTCTAATGAGTTATCTGTCATATATGGCGTACACATATTAAACAAAAATCTCACAAATTTCTCTCTTTTAACAAACAAAAAGTGTTGAAACCTGAACCTGAGTAATGATCACAAAATTATCATCATGCTGATAAAACAGCTGTTAAACAGGATGTTTAGTTTATAGAAAGACAGAAGATGTGAACCGGATATGGGGGTTGCACAAAATCTAAGACCTGTAAAGTAGTACGTACTGTACACTTGATTTTAACTTTTAACCAGGAGGGTAACAATAACTGCTGTTCCTTGCAATGAGTGATTTATTGAGAAGAAAATGGCTATTAAGTACATACTGTATTTGACCCTTACAGTATAATAAGCATTTATATTTAATAATTATTATAACATACTGCTATTGATATTGTGAAAGTCCAGTTTTAGTGTTGTACAGAAAGGGAGTTTCCAAAACCACTTAGTGAATGGAACAAAAATACTTGGTGCTTTCCCTAAAAGCAAAACCTAGGGTTAGGAAGTTTAACACAGTGGTATTTTACACACACACTCACACACACACACACATGCGCACCCTTGCGTCAGGGATTTTTCAATGTATGAGGAAGGTGTGTGGATTTGATTTCCTCTTTTGGCAGGTAAAATATTTATATTTTAAGAAGAATGTGTTCAAACAGAAGCAATACATAAAATATATGGCTAACAAAAAACACTGCATTTGATTTAAAAAAGCAATGTCAAGCATTTTTCTTTTCAAGTTTCTTATCCACATTTTATTAACATAGAAGCAGACGAGCAGTCTGACAATGTCAAGTAGGAAGTTAACACTACTGTCATTTCATTGCATGTGGATAATTTTTTTGTATAGCACATTCCATGGATGCTAGATTGGATTAAAATCTGGGGAATTTGGAGACCGGATCAACAACCTTGAACTTTTTGCCTCCTTAGCCCCCTTTATGTCAGGCCGCGATGTGCTGAGCGTTCTAATACCTTTTTATAATTTACATTTTTGAGCAGTTTTGCTGCATTGGCTTATCTGTGCGATCAGACCAGACCTTGATCTCCACAGGATCAAGGGCAGCCTCTCACTAGATTACTAGTATATAATTGATAATGTTATTCAATTAACAAGGATGGTGTCATTAGTGTTGTCATATCAGACCAATTAACAGACACAAATATAGAAAAGTACTGTAAATTTTATTAGTAATACAGCTATATGAACATACAATTCACACTTGTGTTTGTATTAAATACAAGCAGGCAAAATATCCCATAGGGAGTATTAAAATACAAATACACCAAAAGAAAACAAGCCAGGTGTAGATTTGAGTGCAGAAGAAATTTCAGTAACGTAGTTGCGTGTCATCACTACCCAAACTGTATATAACAAAATCATTTCACTAAATAAAACATGATGGCCTTCTAATATTTTACACATATTGTATCCCTTTAATAGTGTATAGAGGGGCGATATCAAGCACCAGTGACCTTTGAAACTATAAGTGGCAAGTAGATCATTATGCAGCAGCTGATACAGAGGTCCAGGGTGGAGCCAATCATTCTCCTTGTTTAAACAAGTTTATCTGCACAGTCTACTTGCATTCTCTGTTGTTTAAAAGGTATAAGGTAATAAGCTATGCTAAGGTAATAACTGTGTTGAAAATGCTCCCCTGTTGTCATCTTGTGGAACCTATTAATTTCAGATGTCAACACATACTTGTTTTTCCTGTTTAGGGCTTTTTGCTCAGGAAAAGTCAAACTTACTTAAATTTCAAGTACAATTTGACAAATGTGTGTATAATTATATATTTTGTATATTCCCAGCAAGCCTTTGCTGCCTTTTTTTTTTTTGCAAAGTCAAATGTGTAGAAATGTGCTTTAAAATGATTTATTTTCTATAAATATACATCACCTACATACACACTGTTCTGAATAGCACAAATACAGCCCTTATTTGACCATGGTCGGGGTCATTTGATACGACAGAGATAGGAAATATGTTAAACCCTAATTGAAAAGTGATTTTCATTATGAAATCCAAAAATATGAGTGCTACATCTCTGCTCTGTTTCTGGTTGATTATATACTTTGTCTTGCAACACTTTCATCTCCACTGACAGCTCACTTTTTTTTCTGTAGACAAATTTCCAGTCAGATCTTCCTTATATTAGGACAGCTACCAACCAGGGAGGCTGAAAGCCAGCATGTATATCCGCTACTGTAAGTCTTGTGAGGATAGAGCTACCTATTTGAACTCACTTCTATTTGAATCTTTGCATAAAAGAGCCACCAGGGAAGTGTTTTAATTCAGATACTATAAAGTATCTTGGAATGCAGGTATTTGCCAGTTAAATGCATATAAATCTGAATCTGTTAAAATATATATACATGTATACACACAAGGGATATGTATTACAGTGATCAACAATAGTAGAAACAATTATCTGCATGTTTACAGATTTCTAATGCCCTGTGTTGGTGATCAGCTCACTTTCCAAGCGGTCTTCACAGTAAGGTCATGTCATAATTATTGGCTCACCCAATATGCATTGTGTTACTGGTCACACATGAGTGACATCCATCATAGGCAGTTTTGATTGTGGATCTCGGATTACCACCTGCAAAATTGCAAAAAATATTAATTAGCCATTGTTATACATATATTGCTATAAAATGAGGGTTTGAGGTAAAGTTAAGTTTTACATGAGTATTTGGTGACAAGAAATCAGAAAAAGATTAAGTAAGTTCCTTGAGAAAGAAATCAAATGAAATTTTATGATATGCAATTTAATGATAATTTAATTTTTTTTTTTTAAACAGTATGTAACTTTGCAGTTGTCATTCAAAACAGTCCATATTCCATGACTGTACCTGTTATGAGCCTTGTTTGTAGAGTCATAATATGTAATAAATTAAACAATTTGTACCATTTTTGGTCTTTTCTGCCGTTGCCTTCTGATAAGAAGAGTCACAACCAGGACAGCCAACAGAACCACTATCAGTGATAAGGGAACTCCAACAGAAAAACCTGTATGAGGTACAAGTCAGGTTAAGTGCCTTTTTAACCATTTACAGCTGGTACAGTACATAGTGAAATGAAACAATGTTCCACCAGGGCTTTGGTGCTACATAAAATAACACAGAACAATAGACTACACAGAATAAAATAAAACTCATCAACACTCATAATCCAATATAACATTGATGGTGTTAGCTTGTTGTTTTTTTCTCAGAATATTAGTGAATGTTTGATCAGGATTATTGTTGAAAGAGATTTCTGTTTTAAATATTTTTGTAACAGTTTTATTTTAGATGTTATCATATTCAGTTACTATTAGGATCATTATTACACTAACAAACCCTAAGGGAGAGATATGGCCATATTAGGTTATAGACTAAATAAGACAGACATTCATATAGGAAATAAATCAAAATCAATGATCACTAATGACAGTACTACTGATACTGTACTCACTTGTAGTTGAATGGCTGAGAGGGCTAGGGTTGGGGATAGCATCTAGACAATGAAATCAATATCATTACATTACACACCAGTCATTTAGCATTTCTACTCAACATGATACAGTGCTGTTTGATCAACCTGTGCACTAAATTATAATTTAAAGAACCTTAAACTTTAATGGCTTGCCTTTAACTGTTAGTTGAACATGCAGGTCTTTGAGGATGTTCGTATGTTTAAATATGTAGCATGTAAACGTCTTCGAATCATTCAAGGACACATCACGGAGAAGTAGCGAGCAGTTTCCTTTGGTAAATGACATAAAGACTTGGGTCCTGGTTCGATAGGATTCATTTATTGTATCATTCAGCTCACAACAATGGTTCACCACTATCTCCTCGCCAATCTGCCATACCAGGCTTTCAGTATCTTCAGAGCAAGGGCATGGCAACATCACGCTTTGCCCAACAGAGGCAGTCATATTCTTTATTGACTCTGCTGCTACGCTGTCTGAAACATAAAGAGATCACAAGATTTAGCAAAAAAAAAAATTCAGATAAAAAACATGGAAACTGTGATAAAAGCAAAACTTTTGCAGGATTAATTCTCCATCAGTAACTGAGTATAGTAAATGAAGTAATTGTAGATAGAATATAGATATATGATCAAAATTATGGAGTTCATTTCTAATATTTCTTATTCATTGACAAATTATTATTTTTGAATTTAGCTGATTAGGAAATGTGTGATGTGCTTTCTCACTCTTCCATAACTGCACTTGTTTATTATTATTATTATTATTATTATTATTATTGCTATCATTATTAAAATCATTAACTTGATCAGACTTATTATTAAGCATTAACTTGATCAGGCTTGTGAATGTTGGGATTATTATCTTAAAACAAACTTGTGACTTTTATTCTATCAAACAATCAAATGCTCCCTCGAGCTAACATTTCCTTGATTCTGACATTTAATTTTTTTTCATTAACTATCATTAAATTGATCAGGCTTAATACAAATCAAATTAAGACAACCTAAAAACTATCATCTAGAAACCTCACTCTAAATTTGACATTCTTAAAATGTATTTGGTAAATGAAATTAAATGGGAACAGTCCGGACAAGACTTGGAAAAGAAACAAATTTTTTACAATAATGTGTGATTTCCACAAAAGACGAACAAAACCAAACTTGCAATCCCAACCTAAAGGCCTCATGTATAAAACATGCACTTACATGAGCTAGTCATTTTGTAATTGTGTGTTGACTGATAAAATAAAAGAACCTGGGCTTCAGGGATCTACCCACTAAGGAAGTTCACAAAAAGCATATAAAGAAAAATCATGAGCATAGAAGAATACTGCTTCTGGAATCAATGCCATCCATTGGCACAGAAAGTATTATGAGGAGAGATAGTGGGGAAAAAAATTGATTCTGAAGCTAAATCTATGATACCTTGAAATTAACTATAAACCACTGAATGTGTGGTTACATAGTTACATAGTTAAAATACACTAACACAAAGAGTTAATGGAAGTTCCCAGTACAAGAATAGAAAGCCTATGCTAGAAGCTATGATTTTTACTTCTAGGGAAGTGCGACCGACACACTGCCCGAATATACAGGGATTCATCATGCTACATTTTACATCTATTTTGATTAATTTAATCAAGCACGAGATTGGGTTAAAATGGGCAAAACATTCAATATGGATGGCAAAACTATTCTACACTCACACACACACCCACACACACACACACACACACACACACCACTAAAGCAATTAAAGCAGTTCTCAGACATCTAATTTTTGGTGTCAAACGTTGTTCTTCTTTCACTTCAAGAATCTTGGTTTTACAAAGATTACTTCCTTTCATACAATGAATAGCAATTTTTGCATTAGTTAAATTACACTCCTTCCCTTCCACATTTTTTAAACCTAATGGATGATTCATTATACAACTATCTAATATTACTTCTTATATGTTGAATTCAATAGTGTAACTCTGGTTGGGAAAAAGACTTTCACTCACTGGACTGTGAGACAGATGTAGAAGTGATGCTTTATATTAACACTTATCTACCCTTTTTTCTCAATTACCATTATTATTTAAACGAGCGTCAAATAATCCACTGCTGTTGTTTAGGTTTCAAGTCCTCACCCAGAAAATCATAAATCTAATATCTGAAACTGAGTAGTGGCTTACCCATGTGGGACATAGCCAAGATCCACACCACAATAGCAGTCCTAAAAGAAAAAAGAAAAAAAAAAGAAAAGAAAAAAAAAAACAGGTTAGTGTCAAATGTCCAGGTGTATAGCCTGATACTTGTTTAGCCAGAACTGAATGAGTGATGAAAGGCTGTATGAATGCAACAGAGTTTGCTGTGCATAGGAATGTGTGCATGTGTTTCATTATGTTTTGTCCAGTTTTAGAGATGGCTGTACCTTTAGCACAAATGTGTACTGTGTTTGGTAGATTTGGAACATTGTTTTATTTAAGTCCATGACTCTCTACCCGTCAGCATTATTAACAGGAAAGGTAGCACAGTGATTAAGGCATTTGACTACTGATTGGAAGGTCCCAGGTTTAAACCCCAGCACCTAGCAGCTTCCAGTTGCCACTGTTGGGCCCTCGAGCAAGGCGTTTAACCCTTAACTGCTCAGATGTATGATGAGATAAAAATGCAAGTCACTCGGGACAAAGGTATCTGCCAAAAGTCGTAAACGTAAATAAAGGTCCCTATATAAATGTTGGCAAATCTGTAATGGCAGTGTTCGCAGTGTTGACTACTTTGTACAAAAGGGCAGAGTTTCCTCATGCCTAATCACATCTATTAAAGCATGTGACCAGCAAATTCCCTCTGGGATTAATATTTTTTTATCTTTAAGTGCACTCTTAAACCTATCCTTGTTGAAATCTTCTTGGTTTTCTAATATTATTGGTTTTCTCCTGGTATGCTAGTATGTTTGGGTATCAGCTTGTGGTATGCCAAGTTAACAGAAATCTGAAACGCTTTTCTGTTTTGACATCCGGGTTCATGACACTAACTCTGCCTTACAAATCGTTCCAGTTTGTTGCTTCTCCTGTCCTAGAAGTTAATCCTGTAGTGATAATCAGTTAGGAGTTTGAAAGAAAAAAAATATGGATATAAAAATTATATATATTTGCATGTAACACAATATTGTATGACAAGGGCTTAAGAATTAGGTTGGTTTAGCCCATAGATTCCCAAAGACCAAGCCATGGACTAGTATTTTTTTTTTTCTTTCTGTGCTGCAACAGTAGGGCAGTGGATCTATTTGGTTTTGTTTGGCTAACTAGAACGGAAATGTTTAGCACATGAATCAGTTCAGAAAAACATAGGCAAGTAACTCTGAATAAGTTTTTTCAAATGTGCTCTCTCTCTATCTCACACACACACATACACACACACACACACACACACCGCTGCATACCAGGTATTATATATTGTACATACATACATACATACATTACAGACTGTCCACTTTTTATGCACCATGCTCTACGTACAAAAAAAAAGGTAATAACGTATCATCCATCTGAGTGTAATCTGAACACGTACTTCAACAGATGTGATTAGGCAAGAGGAAACCATGACCTTTTGTACAAAGCAGTATCACACATTAATTGCCATTTATATGGGGACCTATAAATGCTGAACAATTAACTAATATTAACAAATATTAACAAATTAACAAATATTAACTATTCAAGATACTGAACATTTAATTTCATTGTTTAAAATATGTTGAATCAAAAACATGTTTATTTCTTGATTGTCTGTACCAGTTGAAGTCTTTTCGCCTACAGTTTCTGTTAGTCTACTTCTCCACGTTTAACCCACTTCTGACTAGTTCATCTGTAAAGGGAGGTCACTTTCGATTAGGCGCCATTAAAGAATGTGCAATGCCACTTCTCTGTTCCGAAATGGAGGTAAAACACCCGGACTCCTTTCACACTGTACATTTAGACAAAATTGCCTTAACTGAGTCATATGTATACTATTGTGAGAAGTCTTGAGCTTTCTAATAGTGATTTCAACGGATCCTTTAAAACAAAACTAAACTTCGGAAACACGTAAAGACATGCGCAACGAAGCGTACAAAACACCCTGACTAAATCTACTACATATAAAACAAGCGCAACACAAAGAAAATATACCGGGGACAAACCTTGACATTGCTGTGTTTACGCGGTGTCCAGCTCCCTTGTGCGGTCTCTCTCTCTCTCTTCCTTTTTTATTGGCTACTTTCCTGCTATACTAAACGCACTGCCTTTCGCCACATCTATAATACCTCATCTAGAAATGTTCACTATCATAGGCGGAGTTTTTTTTTTTTAATGACATGGAGTGACACTCAAGCACACCAATCAACTATAACTTCAAAACCACTCACAGGTGAAGGAAATAGCATTAAAAGACAGAAAGTGAACATTCTATTTTCAAAGCAGCTGTGTTGGAAAAAGAAAAAAAAACATGCAGGTGTAAGGATCTGAACGTCTTGGACACGAGTACAGTATATTTTGGAGCATTGGTGACTCGTAGACCTTCAAAATACACCCAATGTACACCAATTGGAGCTTTGGTGACTCGTGGGTTCAAAATACACCCACTTGCTTCTTAGGGCTGCTCCCAAGCACAGTTAAAAAAGGTATGCATCAGGAATGACATCAGGCAAAAAACCTATGTCAAGTTGTATGTGGATCAGATGGTCCACTGTAGATACCCCTTGACTGATGAAGCTAAAACACATGTAAATAAATTTTGTGATTTTTTTTTTTTTTTTTTAATCAGTTGAGCGTATTTTGTATGAATTCCATTTTGGTCACATCTAAACACAGTTGCACATCCTCTCCAAGTTCACACTTTCATTTGATTGTCTGTCAAGTTCTTTGATAAAAGTATCCAATCAGTCAACCATGTGGCAGCAGCACAGTGCATGAACCCATGTAAATACAGGAGAAGAGCTAGAGTTCATTACCTTATTTTTTTAAAGATAAAAGATAAAATATCAGTTGGGAGTTTTCCAATCTTCAGTTGTTCAGTTTTGGTGAACCTTGAGTAGACTTAGCTTCAAATTCCTGTTTTTGGCTGATAGATGTGGGAGATGATGTGGTTTTCTGCTGTCGTAGCCAATCCACCTTAAGGCCTGACATGTTAAGGGCAGGTGTTTGTTCTGAAATGATTTTCTGCTCATTGCAGTTGTAATTTATACTAATTTGAGTTATTTAATTTGAACTTTCCTATCAGCATAAACTAGTCTGGCCAGTCTCCTCTGAACTTTCAACAAAAAGAATTTCTTCTTGCACAATGTTGCTTTCTAGATTTGTAAGTTTTTCCCAGCATTCTGTCTTAACTCTTCAGTCTGTTGTTTATAAACTATTTAAACAGCCCATTTGTTACCACCAACCATGGTCAAATTCACTAAGATCACATTTTCTTGCATTCCTATGCTTGATGTGGGCATTAACTGAAGCTCTTGATTTCTATCGGCATAACTTCAATGCTTTGCCGGCCCACTATGTTGTTTGGATAACTGGTTAAATTGAAAGTGAATTTTGGCTGTTCCTGTTAAATTGTGTAATGTCCTGTAGCTTGTGTAATTATACATAAGTTAATTATAACTGAGTAATTTGAATGGAAAAGAGTCATTCCACAAGTGGTGATAATGGAGGGTAACATCGATGTAAATTTTAACCACTAATTTTATGTACCCCATAAAGTTTGGACACACCTTCTAATTTAACAGTCTTTACTGTTTCTTTCTTCTTTCTAAATTTTAAAACAATGCTGAAGGCATTCAAAATACGCTAAACTGCAGCACTCGTCCGAAGCCCTGATACATATGGCATAAAAACTGTGCCAGGTTGTATACAGATTGGATAGTCCATTATGGCAACCTATTGATAGGTTAACATTTATTAACTGTGTGACCGTTAATCCACACACAATAGGCAATAATGACAGCACACACAAAAAAGAAAGTTTTATAAAAGTAAAAAAAATTGGAAATATCTGATTTAGCTAAGACACTTAGCTATGTTGGGCATTTTAAATTAAGCTTAGGTGCAGCCTGTTTGCTTTCATTTTTTCGAGGTGTTAAGCGCTAGGTTAATCCGAAACAAAATGTAAAAGTAACAATATAGAAACAGATTGAATTATTTCGTGACCTAGATTTGAGTAATGGTATAACATGGGCATCTGTGGCTCAATCTGTGGTAGGTATTTTGCCTGCCATGCCTAAGGCCTGAGTTAAACAGTTGATATTGAGATGTGTTTGCTTCTTATGCTCTTTAAAGTCTTCATAACAGCTCTAAGCTGAGGTGCTATTAATTGACGATTTTGAGGTTGGTACTGTAACTGCAACAGAGAAAAATTTTAGTTTTCCTGAAAAGAAAGAGCCAGTTTCATCGTGGTGCTTGATAGGTTTTGCAAATGTACTTGACAATACTGTTCTTGTAAGAACTATTCCAGAACAGCTGACATTCATGTCAAGGTCTTAGGGACATAAAATAATGATTTAACAAAGTTGCTCTTGTGGAAATTACAAGTTTTTCTTGTTTTTATTTTTTATTATTTACCTTATATGTATTTCAGAAAATATAGTCCCCTTTCAAAATATGTGAGTTCTACAGAACTAACTTAAAAAATATGGTTTACTGAAGAATTTCTGGAAATTTTCCACAAAATATGTTACATAAGTATTTCTTGAGTTCCCTACAAGCTTTGCTTTCTTGGTATAGGAAGTGTTTGTGTTTTGTTCAGGAGTGAAGTAGGCTAATGTAGGCGTTCCGGACAAATTTGTCAGATTTCTTGTCTTTTCACTGTGTGCACTTTTTCAAGTGTGTGCATATGTGAAAAAATGCATTTTTTAGCATCCTTTGTCAAAATTGGCAGCCTCAAATGATTAAGATTCTGTTTAATAAATAAGGATTTTGACTGGACTCGTTTCCAAGACCAAGGCTGTGATACTGAAATGTTGCCAAAGGGAAATTTTAGCTCTGTGAAATCTTTCCTATGTTATGTGTTCCTGAATTTAAGTAAACAATGTCTCTTTGTCAGACTGAAGTCACTCTGAGGTTGTATTTTCCCAGGGTTTTCCACAGGTAGTAGTATAGTGAACTGGTTGGGGAAATGAAGTGTATGGTACTCATTTTTGGGAGTCTTTAGTTAGTAGGAAGGTACTTTCCTACACATTTTGTTACTTATTCAGGGTGCGTGATTCTTAAGATCCTTTGAAAGACTTAACTTGACAGCTCAGAACAATAACAGGATATATGGCTATATGGCTGCTTACAATAGCATGAACAACTCACCAGATGCAATTTTTTCCACGACTTCCTCACATGATGTCAAGATGCACTTTACGTGGCAAACTACACTCTTGTGTTTTTTAGAATACATTAGTGACATCTACTGGACAAGTGGAGCAACAGTCTGCATGGTGCAAGTAATGGAAAGTTCGAGAACTACTGAAACAGATTGATTTAAACCGGCAGTTTAAATTAAACAAATAATTTACTGATTTATAAATAATTTAATTGACTTTTTATGTAGGAATATAAATAACACAACTGACAGGTAAAGTGGATGACATTAATGGCCAGGGGCATGTGTGCCATTAACCTAGAGGTAATATGGCCCCTGGATGCACTATAACAAAAGGAAAGACCATAGAGGCAGGGTAATGCTCTGGGTGATGTAAATAAGCAACTGCTATACAAACAAGTCCAACCATTAAGAACCCCACTTGCAAATTATATTATTTAAAGGATCTACTAATAATGTTTTTGTTTCATATACTACAGCATATCTTCAGAAATCTTGTGGAGTCCGTGTCTCAATGGGTCTGATCTATTTTGGCAGCACAAGGAGGAGTAAAATGATATTACTGGCTGATTTCTGTACATATTTATCATGCATAAGGTGCCTGAGAGCATTACAAGAAAACAGGATAAATGCAGGATCACAAATTTTGTTTTGTGATCCTGCATTTATCATTGGGTGTGAATGCTCATAGGCTTTGTCTAACTACCATGTGCATGGCTCAGAACACCAACCCTTCAACAACATGTTTGCTCAGAAATTATGCTATAAACCAAAATTATATTTGCTTTTGTTTTTGCATACTGTATGTGCATGCAAGATGGCTATCACACATATCCCATGTTTTTTTAGCCTGTCTTGTGCACATCCTCAGAAAATTATGATTAATCACACAAATTTTGTTTTTGTTAATTCTGGTTTGGTTCATGAGAGCGTCTTGAAATTCCTTAGTCTCAACCTTCACATGTCAATTGTAATCCAGACCATATTTTTCTATGAAAAATCTCATGAAAGAGTGAACAAGAACTAATAACCTATCTGCTTAAAATACATGCCTAGTCTATTTTAACAAAAGCTGCATCTAAAAGCATCAACCTACATATCAGGTAGAAAAGCAAGAAAAAAAACACAATTTAAATTAAATTTACATACAAAATAATTAAGATAAATTTATGAATTAAAAAAAAGAATATAATGTCTAGGGAAAATATTTACATTACAAAGTAAAGAGAGGTTTGAATGAATTAAGAGACAAAAAGTGGATAATTGGCATTCCTCTGCTGCATAAAAGTTCATTTAGCGCCTAAAAACACCAATTAACAGCACCTCAGATTAGAGCTGTTATGAAGGTTTTACAGAGTATACTTAGCACACATATATAAACCACACCAAGGGTTGACCCAGGCTGACATTGTGAAAGTATAAAAGACCCGTGGAAGACAGGAAATGCATTAAATAATTACTAAAATGATTAACTGACAGATTAACATTTTTTTTTCACAGTTCACAGAGGATTTGTACAAGTTTGTTTAAATGTCAGATGGCGAATAAAAAACAGATATGAAAGAGGAATGATAGAAATGTGGACTTAAATTTAAGAACTGGACAAAAGAACATTGGAGAAAAATAATATTTTATTATGTTTTTTATTCATGGCCAAAAAAAGTATATTTAGTGTCCACTGGGATTCCCACATTAACCACATGTTGCAGAATTAGAGAAGACATTTACTAATGCATCTGGCATCTTTCAGCAGGCTCTAGTCCCATGCCACATATTAAAAAAGTGAAGAATTTTATCAATAAAAAGCAAATAAAAGTGGATGTGTGGGAGAGTGAAGGTGAGTGAAAACAATTGGGGTCCTCAGTAACATATCTTTTCCTACCCTTGTCACAGTCCTCAAAGTGCACAAAAAGACAAACATGATGTGTCAAAACAGCAAAAAAAAAACAAAAAAAAAAAACACTCAATTTAATAATCATGTTTCATTACACATTTACAACCATTAAAGAGTAGGACGTCAGACAGTTAATAAATATCTAATGTAAAATTCAATCAAAATTAAACTGTCATTTCCAGACTTTAGTCTTTCCCAATTTTAGTACCATCTGTGTTCTAATGTTGACTGGCATTACACAGAAATAAAATCACCTCTTCCCTCTTATTTAAAAGATTTCTGAATGATGTTTCCTTCAGGGAAAAAAAAACATAAGCAGGTGGTAGTGTGAGTTGCAGGTTAAAGCAGCTTAGTTTAGGGCTGAAACTGAGACTTAACAGCAGGTTAAGAATCTAGCTATAGACTCATTTCTATTGTCCACTGTTTAGAAATAGAAATGAGTCTATAGCTAGATTCTTAACCTGCTGTTAAGTCTCAGTTTCAGCCCTAAACTAAGCTGCTTTAACCTGCAACTCACACTACCACTACTACTATTTATGGATGCAGTGAGAGAGGACATGAAGTTAGTTGGTGTGAGAGAAGAGGATGCAGAGGATAGGGTTAGATGGAGGCAGATGATTCGCTGTGGCGACCCCTAAAGGGAACAGCCGAAAGACAAAGAAGAAGAAGACTGTTTAGGGAAAAAACATTCCAAAAACATGTGCCAAAAGCTTCCAAGTGTTCATTAAGAGACCTGCTTCAGGAATTGTATCTGTTTGGTACTTTGTTTTCTAAATGGAAGAAGCTCTTCTCAATGCTAAAGCTCCACAGCTCCACAGTTATTCATCCTTTAGCTATTATTACATTGTTTAGGTAGCTAGCTAGCCACTGTTCAAATAAATGTGAAGTAGGAATAAAGTTTCATTGTTCTTTATGGTTTATTTTTTATTGTTACTTTAATGCCCTAACTCTTGTGGTTTAACCTTTTGTGCTGGTCCACTGTAATCTATCACTTATTTTATCTACTAAATAATTTATTTTTGGAAGATAAAAACTGTTATATTATAAGAGAGAGCTGGATGTTAAGTAAAAATTAGCTGGGCAGCATATTTTGAACATAAATTTGGGCAATTAAAAAAACAGTCATGATATTTTAGCATGTGTGAATATAAGGTGGCATGTTTTATACCAACTGCAGCTCATTACAATAGGCAATAGTCCTGCAGGATCATGCATTTTACTGTCGTTTGTCTTTAGTTTATGTAAACTAAGGCAAATCATTAACCAACTTATTTACAGCTATTATTCTTCCCAAAAAACTTCTCAAAAAATAAAAAATGGATCACATGAGCAAAGAAGTAGGACAGATACACATGATCACATATTTTCGTTGTTGTTTTCAGTTGTTGTTATGACCAAAAAATATTAATAATATGCTAATTTTGAGAGTTCTAGATTTTTGCAATTCCCATATTCTGGTAGTGGTAAAATTTAAATGTAATAAAAATAATTATATATTTTGTTCTACCTACCAAAAGTTTAAAGCATCCCAGTTAGAACACACCAGCTAGGCTTAGTACATATGTAAGTACATATTTTTTTATCGTCGTTGACCTATGCTGTGTTGCCGGCACATATCTTTGTAAGTTTTAAGATTTCTAATTTATAAGGGATTTATTAATCCATTCAAAAGCAATCATGAGGTCATGAAGTACAAAGCAGGGAGGAAATGGCTTGTAGGGACAGTGTGGCAGAAACTGAAGTGATTAGGAAACTAAGATGTTTACATTTACAGCATCCTTGCTCAAGGGCCCAAAAATAAATACTTGGTTTTGCAGGGGTTCAAACCTGGGACATTATATCTTAACCACAAAGCTATCCCAGCCCATCTGTCCTTTACCTCAAAGATATAAAAAGTTAACATCATTAATTAATTGTTGGAATGTGTTCCATATCAATGTTTTTATTTCAGGTGTAAGTAATGATGCACTTTAAACTTTTTAGAGTGAACAACTATTGTATTTATTTTCATTTTACAACCGTGGTGTACCTCTGGTCAACATTTACATTCACATTTACACATTATGGGCAATTTGGGAATGCCAATAAGCCTACTCTGCCTATGTATGGACTGTGGGAGGAAACTAGAGTACCCAGAGGAACCAGGCACAGGGTGAAAATGCAATCTCACAGACATTTACAGAACCTGACATACACACATTTTAAATTATTTAGTTCCGGAAGCATGCTTGTAATCCGAAGCACTCATATATCCAAGCGAATTTCCCCAGAAGAAATAATATAAACTTTGATGAGTCATTTTACAATTAAAAAAAATTTCATATAAAAATTATTAATACAAAATGTTAAGTAAAAATTTAAACAAATTAACTAGCACTTTACCTTTAAAGAATTGGGACAAGAGAGAGGAGGAGGGAGGCTGCTGTGTAGGAAGACTTTCGCACATGCGTACAAGCACACACACACACACACACACTAATGGAATCACTGCTCTCTGACAGAGTCTCTGTTAGCAAACTGAAAACTTTTTTTTCGTGTGTGACTTTAACAAGGAACCTCTTTAATGACACTTGCTTTCGCCTCCTTTTGAGAATTTTGTGAAAATGTGGCACTGCGTTGTCGTTAAACAGATTTATCTTCTGCACTGCTACAGCCTTTTTTTAAAAACATTTTTGGGCTCTTGTTGCAGTATAGTTACTAAAGAACAGTCAGTATACTTGGAAAAAAAGAATCCTTTATGTATGCACACACGCACTGAGCCCGAGCATGGGAGACGATTAGCCACGGTCCCGCAGTGGGAGAGAGAAGAACGGATAAGCATATACGTACTACTCATATTTTAAGACCTCACTCGTTTATCAATTTAAAATTTGTTTACATTTTTTTCTCGTCTTGCAAAACACTCGCAGACCAAGTTACTCGCAATCCAAGGTTTTACTGTACTTCTTAGTATGAGTTTAAAGATGAAACCAGGTGTTCGTTTACATAACTTTCTTTTACTTGTACACATTCGTGTACTTCCACTTGCCCTTGAATATAAAGGTATAAATATGCCTTCTATCAATTATTTCTACAGTGTCACACAAATAACACTTTAATTTCCTGTATCTTTGCTGTATTGTAATTACAGTTGGGTTAGGGGAAAAATGCATACTTCATAAAGATTCATAAAGCTGGGTTATATAACTGGTTTAATTAAATTTACAACCAATGCACCTAACCTAGTTCAATGAGCAAAACACCTACATGATGAACAATTTTTTAAAAAGCAGCCAACAAGCAAAGCAAACAAAGATGTCTTTAATTTACAAAGGACTTCACTACCCACAGATGTTAAATTAGAGGATTCCCTCTGTTGATGGCAAATTCTGGGGTATTCTGGCCAGGTTGATTCCTGCCTATGTGTGCATGGACTGTGCATTTTCCCACATGCTAAGTGGGTTTCCTCTCACAGTGTGTGTGTGTGTGTGTGTGTGTGTGTTCCCTGCAACAGATTAGCATCCTGCTTTGTGTCCTAAGTTTCCTGAAATGAGAACTCTGTCACCCTGTATACAGGTGGAAGTGGTAGAGACTATGAGTCAGTTCATACTTTGGAATACTAGAGATGTTTCTGCTGGAATATTTTCCAAAGACAAATACAGCACTGTTACGTGCTGAATGATGCTTTATACCTCAGATGGACTTTGGGCAACAGCTAATACCCAACCATGGCTCCACACATCATCCATATAGCTGTCATTACATTGTTTAAGTATCTGACCACTGTAAAAATAAATTTGTTTTGATGTTGTACTGCTATAAGAACAATAACAAAATTACTAAAGCTTTAGTAATTTACTAACTTTTTATAATCCTTTAGTGCTCTAACATTTGTAACATTTACTGAAACTATCATTAGGGTAATATAAGATATAAAACAGGACACATATAGATACTTAAAATACATAGTAGACATAACCTTTTAAATGTCTCTTGAAGGCACCAGAAAATAGTCTAGGAAAGCTTAGCCTAATACAAATTTTAACTGGGACGGTTCTTTCCCAATATTTTGTGGCAGGACGAAAATAATAAATTGTCCGTCGTCATTGAAATGTGTCATTTCTAAAAAAAAAAAAAAAAAAAAAAATATAGCTGCCATAAACTGTTACATATAGGTTAATCAGCAAATTCTCTAAGTTAAAGAATAATCATGAGTCGAACTGCTTTTTTGGTAATGGCCATGTTAAAACAGCCTTATATTTATTCTGGAACAGCTTTATTTTTGGTATTGTCATTTGGAAATATTTGGTAAAAATGTATGCGTAAAGGTATGTAAAAATTTTCCTTTTTATTTAGGGTATTTTACTTTAATTTCAGGTATTTTTACTGTATTGTAATTACAAAATAGAATAGGTTACCCCTTGGTTTAGAAAAAATGCATAATTCATAATGATTCATAAAGCTGGATTTTATAACTGGTAAAACACCTATTGTTCATTGATAAAGAAATAAATAGATATTATAAAGAATCATGTAGGTTTATTATGAACATAAAGATGTCTTTAATTCACAGTGGTTAAAGGAGTTCAGGATCCACAGATATCAAATACGAGGATTCGCTCCCGTTGATAAGAAATTTATGGATATTTTTTATGTGGTTCATACTTTATGATACTAGGGACGTTTCTGGTGGAATATTAAAAAAAAAATTGTTATATGCTGAATGTCACTTCGCACCTGCGGGCCTCAGACGGACGTTTGGACGACTGCTAACTACTAACCACAGCTCCACACATCTCGCCACTTAAGCCACGCCCACTTTCCCATTCCAGCCGTTCCACGTCGGATCACGTGGTTTGGCGCTAGCGCAGCTGCGCATCTCGCAGTATCATAACGCACCAACAGCAGAGGAAAAGAGAAAGGAGATTTATTCCGACTATTAAACAGCGTTGCGCCACTGCCGTAGGGATTACAGCATGCGCGAAAGGACGGCATTTGTGTTGCTCGTAGCTGCGACTCTGTCGCTTGCTGTCGAGGTAAGAGAACATGGGTTGTGTAATACGGGTGAAGTCTTTCTTCTTAAAGGCACTGGGAAAAAAACAACCCGTTCGCACTGTAAGGCCTGGATGAAGGATGCAGACACAGCAAATGCTGTTTACCGTAGCATGAAAGCCTGGCGATGTGTGTGTGTGTGTTTATACAGTCTGGTTACTGTTATGTGTTTTTGTATTAGTGATGTACACCACACGTTCGGGTGGATTCATGGATATTCATGGGTTTGTGTGTAACGGAGCTGCTCTAATGTGTGAAGGGTACCTGGATGACACTTGGTACCAGTGGCAGGAAAAAAAATCAAGTAAATCTATTTATCTGGTGTAAATGAGCAAAAGGATTATGAGAGTTCAAAGTGAGGAGCTGAAGATTAGAGAGATTCTATCTCCTGCATTTATCCGTTGTTTATTGATGTGATATGCTATTTGATAAATATTTCTCATTTTATCGATCTCCCCGTCTCTCTCCCCGTCTCTCTCTCTCTCTCTCTCTATATATATATATATATATATATATATATATAAGCCCTGACGACTAGGGTGTTTAAAGTTGCGCCAATTAGACGTCAAGCTTTGGTCAATAAAAACGCTTAGATCCTGCCTGGATTTAAGATCACTTATGAATGAATAACGTGTGTATATTATGTCGATCAGAAGTGTTATTAACAGCGGGTGGCGTTTGGGTGTCGTCGAAATGCTCGCAGTGTCCAGTCTGATGATGGTTCTGGATGGAGAAGATGCTGCTTGGCAGAAGCAAGATGGCGCCGAAGAACTGCGGCGTTTTTCTGTAGCCGAGCCGCCAGGCTGCAGTGACTGCCTCATTGCTGTCATTCAGCACAACGCTGACATACGATGCGATTCGTTTAGCATTTGTGTGCACTAATAGTGTAAGACGTGTGTCCTCAGTGAGTCCAAATGATTCGGCTGTAGTGCAACAGTGATGTGTGTGCGCGCGCACCGTGGCGTACGCTCCCAGTAATTACAGCAGTGCACTTCACGCTTCGGTGATTTTAATAGTTGTAAAAAAAATATTTTTTTTATATATATATATTATCTGTTACTTTTTATCTAGTAACCGTAAATTGAACAGCAGATGGCGGCTTTGTCATAAAACAAACTGATGAGATGTGCACTTTTTATCTATATACTCAGGAATACATGTAGTGTCTTTCATGGAACATCCATTTATCCATCAATCCAAGAACCTCTGTGGTCGTACTAGGAGCAGTGGAGGCCAATGGTGACTACAATTCTTTTTTTCTATTTTACAACCGGGGTAGGCCCGCCGGTCAACATTAACGCATCTGCATGTCTTTGGACTGTAGGAGAAAACTGGAGTCACCAAGCAAGGGGAGAACTCCATGCACACAGACCCAAGGCGGAAATCAAACTTGCACCCTGGAGGTGTCTTCATATACAGGGGAAATTAACACTTACACAATGTTTTACAAAAATGTTCATGCATAGTTATATAATGTTTTGTTTTTTTCCCGTATAGGCTTTAAGGATACCTTTGACCAATGAAGTATGTACAAGTATAAAAATGTTCTCATGCCTAATTTGTAAGTCTGTAATGGAGATAGTTAAATGGTTAGATGCATAATAGGTTATCCAGATAGGTTTACATGAGATCATCATGGTCAAGTGGAGGATGTTTTGTAAATAAATTAAGATGTTGCTGAATAAGTGTTAATTTCACCTACACATGGAGATGTTTAGGACACCCTGTATAACTGAGTACCTACATGAATATGGGCATTTTTTCTGCCAGAGTACAAAATGTACTGACCAAGCACATACGGGGGAGATATATAAGATAGAAATTCATATTAATTGGTCATAAACATTTGTCACAGAATTGTGAGATGTAAAATATTGTCTTAATAATGTGTAAATCACTTGTTACTGGACTGTACAGTTAAATAAAATCATCTGATGAGATTCCCAATGATTCCCATAACAGAAAACGCAGAATGGCAAGTTTTCCTAAAACCCAATGCTAGTGTAAAATTAGGTCATCCCTAAAACCTCCTCTTTTATTGCTTTGTTTTTGGTATTTTAAATAAAAATTTAGTATCCTGTAGGAAATGTCACTCACGGTATTACAACCTCCAGAGAAATGTTTCTACTCTAACAAGTTTCTCTTTGTGATAGAAGGCTAAAACGCAGATGCCTGACCAGGTGCTGCATAATGGATTTGAATTTGTAAATGTACATGTGTGCCATCCTATACTATAGGATGTGCTAAGAATTTCAACAGATGGCATGAAGTAAGCTGAGAGGCAGATGTTTGCTTTGAAATTTATCAGCAAGTGATTGTTTGTTGGCAGGAAATGCTTACAAAGCTTTTTATTTTTAAACTTTTAATATCCTGAGAAAAGCCGCTGATCAAACATCCAGAGATTCTGGGATGCCAGAAATGGGAGAATCTTTGGAGTATTATGCACTAGTTCTCAATGACTGCATATATTTATTATCTTGGATCTGGCGTATTAACAGTTGTTTACATCAGCAGTGTAGCAAGGGACTTCTGTGTTGCGTCATGTGCCTAAGAGTTTGTCAATTAAGGACATGGAGGAGCTGATAATGGAGCCCATGGTAATTATGTTATAATTTGTGTAGACTTTCGGTTTGGCTTTATGGGCCAGATGCAGATGCCACAATGGCATCATCAAAACTTTCTTTGTTACTCCAAACAAATATATGAAAACAACAGTCTTTTGTGCTCAGTGGAACTCTAGTCTATTTGTACTGTGTTGGTTGTGTTTTCTGTATTTAGTGGGGTATATGTTGTAACATTCGTGGTCAAAGACAGGTCATAAAAAACACAATACAACAGCTACAATCTTTTTTTTTAATATTTCAACGCTCTCTCTCTCTCTTTCTTTCTCTCTCTCCTGCTGTGGTTTGTACAAGACAGCCTGCTTTAATTATTTGTCAGCTTGTTTGTTAAAATTAACAAAATTTGTGTCTTCATTCTCTGAGTCCTATATGCATGTTTGATTGTTTTATATATACACTCACCTAAAGGATTATTAGAAACACCTGTTCAATTTCTCATTAATGCAATTATCTAATCAACCAATCACATGGCAGTTGCTTCAATGCATTTAGGGGTGTGGTCCTGGTCAAGACAATCTCCTGAACTCCAAACTGAATGTTAGAATGAGAAAGAAAGGTGATTTAAGCAATTTTGAGCGTCGCATGGTTGTTGGTGCCAGACGGGCGGTCTGAGTATTTCACAATCTGCACAGTTAATGGAATTTTCATGCACAACCATTTCTGGATTTTACAAAGAAGGGTGTAAAAAGGGAAAAACATCCAGTATGCGGCAGTCCTGTGGGCGAAAATGCCTTGTTGATGCTAGAGGTCAGGGGAGATTGGGCCGACTGATTCAAGCTGATAGAAGAGCAACTTTGACTAAAATAACCACTCGTTACAACTAAGGTATGGAGCAAAGCATTTGTGAAGCCACAACACGCACAGCGTTAAGGCGGATGGGCTACAACAGCATAAGACCCCACCGAGTACCACTCATCTCCACTACAAATAGGAAAAAGAGGCTACAATTTGCACAAGCTCACCAAAATTGGACAGTTGAAGACTGATGTTGCCTGGTCTGATGAGGCTCGATGATGTTAAGACATTCAAATGGTAGAGTCAGAATTTGGCGTAAACAAAATGAGAACATGCATCCATCATGCTTTGTTACCGCTGTGCAGGCTGGTGGTGGTGGTGTAATGGTGTGGGGGATGTTTTCTTGGCACACTTTAGGCCCCTTAGTTCAAATTGGGCATCGTTTAAATGCCAACAATGCCCAATTGGCACTAAGGGGTCTAATGTTTCTGACCATGTCCATCCCTTTATAACCACCATGTACGCATCTGATGGCTACTTCCAGCAGGATAATGCACCATGTCACAATGCTTGAATCATTTCAAATTGGTTTCTTGAACATGACAATGAGTTTATTGTACTTAAATGGCCCCCACGGTCACCAGATCTCAACCCAATAGAGCATCTTTGGGATGTGCTGGAACGGGAGCTTCGTGCCCTGGATGTGCATCCCACAAATCTCCATCAACTCAGCACCTTGTTGAATTATTGCCACGTATAATTAAGGCAGTTCTGAAGGCGAAAGGGGGTCAAACACCGTATTAGTATGGTGTTCCTAATAATCCTTTAGGTGAGTGTAGATACAATAAATAAATAAATATATATATATATATATATAAACACATATGATAAAATATGAGAATTTTATATTATATATATTTTACCTTTTTTATGTAAATTTTATATTTTTATTTAATTTCCCAGGGAAAAAAATATTTAAAGTTTAAAGTATTAGGTTTATAAGGCTTAAGAACAGAAAAAAAGAAAAATTTTACATTAGTGCATAACTGGCCTCCTAACCTTATAGTTCACTACACCTTGTGTTCAAGCATCTTTCAAAGAGAGAAAGAGTTGCACTGTTTATGCAATAAAAGTGATGTTTGGCAAAAACGTTCATACAGAGAGCACTTTTGTGGTATGTGTCGGGAATGAAAATAGATTTGGCAGGAGAAGGGGAATTTTTTTTATTCTCGTGTGGGCAGGAGGAGGCTTTAATCTAGTGAGATTTTCAGTCTGACACCGTGGCAGTCAAAATTGGCATAAAGTTTCACTTTTAATCGATTTCAGAGAACACATTTCTACAGCAAGCCTACAGAGTGAAATGTTCAACTGATATTTAATAAAGTTGGCATTCAGTAAATCTGTATGTGCCAGAACAGCTTGAAAAAGACATACTGGTTGGATTTCTCCAAATTGATAAGAATTCTTCAAGAGCGAGGGAGGAGACACGGAGGCGTTAACTTCCTGCAGAAGAAAAAGTATGAAAGTTATGAAAGTAACTTTTTAAAAGCCTGTTAAAAATAGTTTCGTATTTAATTTACGGCCTTTTGTGCTTTTGAATATGTAAATGATTTGAGAATAGTATTGAAATAATAAAAACTTAAAGAGGACATTATTTGTTGGAATATACCTGTATATAAAAGGAACCAAGTTACATACAAGCTGTATACATACATCTTAAGCTATATGTTGTGTCCTTTTACTTTTTTACTTCGATAGTCCTGTCCAAGTTCATCAGAATCATTCTCCAAATTCTAACATCTGGATAAAAAATGGCTGTGTTAATAAATTAACAGTCACTGTCATTCAGTCATCTGTGAAAAACCTTATCTTATGGATGATGGGTAAATGTTGGGTCCTGCAGTGGGGGTAAAACCTTATTAAAACCTACCTGACATAGTAGACCCAAAATAATGATGTATTATGAGTTTCTCAAAATTTGAGTAAGGTGCAAGGAGGAGAATCGGTATTAATTTCATTTCAGGATGATCTAAAATACCTCAGCTTGATCAAGTGCAAAAGTTTATTTACATCACTGTGCAATGTCTCTTGTTGGCAGGTGCCATCAGATGACTCAGTGGGACTGCTAGCTGAGCCTCAAGTGGCCATGTTCTGTGGGAAACTCAACATGCATATCAGTGTCCAGAATGGCAAGTGGGAGCCTGATCCTACTGGCACCAAGAGCTGCATCGGAACCAAGGAGGGAATTCTGCAGTACTGCCAGGAGGTATAAACTGAATATGTAAAAGCCATCAACATTTAAAAAATATATATATACATTATTATATTTAATATTATAATCGAGTACCTTCTGATTAGAGCTGTCCTCATGGCAGTAGATGGTAGGTTTGAGGAATTTAAGAAATAGTGTAAATGTTGTACCACAAACTGAGATATTAGGTGATATTGTATACCTTTTATTTGGGGTGTGACAAGACGCTTTTCCCACGAGACGAGACACGAGACTGGGTTCACAAGAACGAGACGAGACATTTTTTTAAGGAAATCCTCAACGTTTAAATATATAGCAAAAATAGGCTTTTATTTAACTGAAAAACACAAAATGCAATGTAAAGTTGATTTAAAAATGTTTCTTTTTAAATCAACTTTATGAAATAAAACTTCTATTTTGATGAATGATATGCAGTAATAACATGTAAACACTGCAAAATATTTTGCCACAAACTGACAGGCAATTAATTGCACAATAAAATTAAATGGTATAACTAAAAAAGAAATAATAAACACAAATATCCCTTTACATGCAATTAACCATAATTAGTGTAACTATCAGACTAGTGCTGTTTTAAAACTCAATTAAAACTTAAAACAAAATTTTCTTAAGCATGGAAAAAGAGCTAAGACCTAGTTAATGAGGTAATGACCTATACAGAACAGCCTAAGATATGGTCATGTTCTTTTTTAAGAATAAGGTATGGCGTGCTTTGGTTCCAGTGTGTGGATGAGTCGCTGAAATCCCAGATTTTCCACCACAGAAAATGGTCTCATATCGGATGCAATGAAAACGCCAATGTCTCTTGTTATTGCCGTGATTCTTGCATTGGATGGTCAAAGTTTAGCTGCAAAGGCATTTGTTATGATTGTTTGCTATTTCATGCGAATTGAATTGCTTTCCGTTTTCTTCACAGGCGCAGCTTTTAGTAAAGAGCTGTGGTTGTTTTCGAAATGCTTTTGCATAGTGCTTGTGTTAGCAGAGGTGTACGGTATTAGTTTCTTACATTGTTTGCAAATTGTCTTTGTCTTGTCTGTCATTTTTTCACCGTTTCTTATTTCCACAAGGAATCCAAAATGTTGCCACACCAACGATTTCAATGTTGCGGGCGCATCTTCTATCCTTACTTCTCCCTCATACTCCATCATGCCAATAACGCAAGGATATCGTCACGAGACAAATCTTATCTGGCGAAATCTCGTACCACGAGATCTCTTCACACTCCTACCTTTTATGATTAATTTTGATACTCCTCAACTGCCTAAGAAAATTTTATTTTCACTTAGTAGTCTGTTGTTTTGTAGGTGTATCCTGACCTGCAGATCACTAATGTAGTTGAGGCCAACCAGCCAGTCAGCATCCAAAACTGGTGCAAGAAGGGCAGACGTCAGTGCCGCAACCACGTACACATTGTCGTGCCCTACCGCTGCCTGGGTGAGTGTCATGGGTGATCTGTCACGTGGCTGGAAATGCAATCTGACTATGACAGGGTGTTAAGTGTTCTCTCACAGAGTGACAACAGACCTGTGATTAGTTATTAACTGATTATTATATGTTTGTGTTTTCTAGTCGGTGAGTTTGTGAGTGATGCCCTTTTGGTTCCTGACAAGTGTAAGTTCCTACACCAGGAGCGGATGGATATGTGTGAGAGCCACCTGCATTGGCACACTGTGGCCAAAGAGGTCAGGTTCTACAGTACATACTGCACATGTTCTGCATAGTAACAGTAAAGAAATGATAGTGGGGTACACAAAATCTACATCATGCTTTAAAACCAGTTGTGTAAACTTAAAAATATTGAATAAATTATGCTATTGCAAATATAGTGATATTTAGCTAATATTATAATTTCTTTGTTGGACCCAGCTAAGTGGAATAAGTTAAAATTAGCTCTAGCCCAGGGCTGCACGATTGGATAAAAAAAATGCATTGTGAATACTGATTAGGATTTAAACTGTAATATGCAACTATAAAATAAAAGCATTCAACAGTATCTATGGCAACGACAAATAACGACACACAGGATCTCATTAAGAGGGTCTTTGCCAATATTTATAAATCCTTTTATTATTAAGGATTTAAAAAAATTAACACATACTTACATTCTTCTAAAATATTCAACTCTACATAAATTTATGTCTATGCATATATCACCTGTAATAAATTGCAGTCTTTTGTGATTAACTATTACACAGGTTCATACTGCGATTTCTATTTTTATGCAATTACTTGTGCACCTTTAATCTAAGCCAAGCATAAGTAAGTCTGATGTAAAGTAGTAGTTAGTACTGTCTTGATTGTATATTTTTACTTTAGGTTTGGGAGATGTGTGTTTGCTTTAGCTGTTTTGTGTTTGTACGTGCCACACCTGGAAATTTTTCTGTGATGTTTGTAGCTAAGCGAGATTAAAATTTTGATGATGTATTGGAGCTGAATGACTTTAGGTTTCTCTTTTAACTGTTTTTTTGTTTGTTTGTTTAGTTGCGATTGTATTAGATTGCAATTTAGCATTTTCTCACTGAATCTAAGCCAGCATTCATTTTAAACAAAAAAATTGAGTCAAAACCTCTTAAGCCATACAAAACTAATGTAAGGTGGCTGCAGCCTGTCTGAACCAAAATGTCTTTTTACAAACCAACTTTCACTCACTTTCGTTCTTTCTGTTTTTCATATTCCTTCCACACCCGCAGTCATGTGGTGACCGATCAATGAATCTGCATGACTTTGGGATGCTACTGCCATGTGGTATTGACCGTTTTCGTGGTGTAGAGTTTGTATGCTGCCCACTGGAGGAGCAGAGAGACTCTGAGACTGAAGAGCAGGAGGAAGTCAACTCAGACGTCTGGTGGGGAGCCGCTGAGAATGAATACACTGACAGGTTTGTGCATATGGCGCACATCAACCTAATAAAAATGTGCACACACACAATGTGACATGATATTTATCAAACACATCTTGTGCAAACACATTTAAACCTATAGACTTAGCATCCAAATACATCACATATAATTACACCTGTGAGAGAATTACATTACATATAAATGAGACTTAATATTTGAAAGCGATTTCTGTTATCTCAGGAGCCTTTGCCATTATTTTTCCTTGTCTGATCCAGCCTGCCCAAACAAGCACCTACAGAACGGCAGGAACTGGAGTCTGCTACTGTGGATGTAGATGAAGACTTGGGAGATGATGTAGATGAGGCCTGGGAGAACGATGAGGATGGTGACGGTGTGGAAGATGATGAGGAAGACGATGAGGATGAGGACATTATGAACGAACGTGAAACCAGTGAGCAGGCTTCAAATGTTGCAATGACGACTACCACTACAACGACCACTGAGTCTATAGAAGAGGTTGTGCGAGGTAAGATTGTAATTAGACATTGGACATATCTATTCTCTAGGTTCAGCATAATTATTTTCATACAAATAGCATTGGTTTTGTTTGAAATGTGAGACCATTAGTGTGAGCAAATGCCCACTGTCTGCAGCCAGAATAAGTGTGTACTGTACATGTGCATTAGGTCCTTCAAGTGAAGTCTGTCCTCTCTATTTTTGCATCAGTCCTGGCCAGTTATTTTATACTATACATTAAAAGTCAAGATTCTGTGTTCTTGGACATATAGAGCAATATACCAGAAATGGGTTGTCAAAATATGAAAACATTACATAAATAATGTGTGATCTGTGGCTCAAATAATCTTTTATTTGTCCGATAGTTGTCCAGCTAAAAAGTGGTTTATATTTGCTAATTAGTAATTGTAAGAATCTCATTCTAAACCAACAGAATAATTTGTTATTTGTTACAGGAGTGGTTAAAACATAATACAGCTGCCATGTTTGTGCACTCTGTATTTAAAGCATTGATCTGACTCTACTCTGGAGTGTGTTTGTGTGAATGCAACACGTGGAGTCAAGTCCCCTTGCATGAGCTGCGATAATAGAAACAACAACATTAAAATGAGGGCTTTAATATAAACCCCTTGTTTATTACAGCCAGAAGTACAAGACATATAATACAATCTGACCATTTTGATTCATACACATTCACATTCCATACAAACTTAAATAATTCTTTTGATTGTGTAAAGCTGCTTTGCAACAATGACAATTGGTAAAAGTGCTATACAAATAAAATTGAACTGAATTAAATTATAAGATGGGGCGGCACTGTGGCATTGTGATTAGCACTGTGGCCTCGCACCTACAGGGTCAAGAGTTTGGTTCCCGCCTTGTGCTTTGTGGGTTTCCTCCAGGTACTCCGGTTTCCTCCCACAGTCCAAAGACATGCAGATTAGGCTAATTGGTGTTCCTAAATTGTCCACAGTTTGTGAATGATTGTCTAATGTGTGCATGTATGCCCTGCAATGAAGTAGCATGCTTTTCCAGGTGTACCCTGTCTTGTGCCTGACATTTCCTGGAATAGGCTCCAGGCTTCCTGTGAAGAATAAGTAGTACAGAGGATGATTGAATGCGGTATAAGACATATTTAAAACACATTGGAGTTAATCATTCTAATAATTGATCTTTATCTGGGCTGCAGCTCTGCAGTGTATACAGTTGCAATTGTGTGTATAATTCGAAGCATCTCTCCTTTGTCAGCTGTGTGCTGGGCTCCAGCACGGAAAGGCCCGTGTCGTGCCAAGCTGCCCCGGTGGTACTTTGTAGCCGAGACAGGACGCTGTGCTCCTTTCACCTTCGGGGGCTGCGGAGGCAACCGCAATAACTTTGAGTCAGAGGAGTACTGCATGGCAGTGTGCAGCAGCAGCGTGTGTAAGGCTCCGAGAGCACATGTCGTGTCTAGAAGGAAGATTTTGGCACTTTTTCTGATAACTAGCACTGTGTCTCCATGTTCCCCGTCGCTGTGCTGCACTGTGCCTGGTTGTGTTAGTCTGCATGGACTACAGAGACCTGTGAAGAACCTCTTCGGAGTCACAACTAACTTAACTTTACCACTTACTTCTTAGGAAATGCTAAATAAATGTTAAATGTGTCTGTAGGAGTAATGTGGTAGTCATCTATGTGTGTCTTTTTCTATAATCATTTCCACTGCTTTGTACTTCTAATTGCTGCACTGTGAATGACTGTTGATGGTTTTTAATCTAACCTGCATTCATCACTTGCTGACATGTTCTATGTGGCAGTAGCCTTGTTTTTCTTGTAAAGTTTGCCTCTTTAGTCCAAATCTATCTGGTATGACCAGTCTGTGGCTGTGTTCCTTATCTCTGTGGTTTCCGCACAGTTAAGCACTTAGTTGTGCACTGTGGGAGACTTGCTGTCTTGCACCAGCATCCTGATAAGATGTACTCGCACATCCACCACACTGTCTCAGCAAAATCTGGACTCTGAATCATGGACATGTGCACACATACTCAATACACACGCATATACACACACACATACACACACACACACACACACTAGTCTTTCTGTTTTTCTGTCCCTCTCTCCCTCTCTCTCTTATTCAAACAATAGCCAGTGGTTAGAGACACATTGGTTCTTCACACAGCCAACAGGAGTTCCTCTTCTGGCTATTCCTGCACCTCTCTAGCACGTTATTCTAAGGCTTTGAGTCTTTTTCACTAACACTTGCATTACACAGTTGTGTTTTCATTAAGAAAGTCTGCTTAATAAAAAAAAGAAAAGCTTTTCTGCTTTTAGAGTTAAATGTTTGATTCATGATTTTTTTTTTCTCTTATTTATCTTCTCCAACCCAGTGCCCACGATGGCTCCTAGTCCCCCAGACGCTGTGGGCCGCTACCTAGAGGCTCCTGGAGATATTAATGAACACTCCCACTTCCAGAAAGCTAAAGAGCGCCTGGAGGCCAAACACAGAGAGAGGATGTCCCAGGTGAGTGTCTTGGAGGATGGAATAAGAGAGAATTATTATTTTTTTAAATACAATAATTAAGCGCTTTTTTACTTTTAGGTGATGAGAGAGTGGGAAGAGGCAGAGAGGCAGGTGAAGAGTCTTCCCCGTGCTGATAAGAAGGCGGTCATTCAGGTAAAGTACATTGAATTCCATGTCATATTGGTGTATTCATATGGTTGGTTCATAATTTCATCCTGATCTCATTTGCTATTAATTTTAAATGCCATGTTCTCCTGCAAAAACTATCCTACATGGTGAGGATAAACTAGTGCTAGAAGCAATTGGCAACAAAATATAGCTATAAGAATTGGGTCACTTCCTAGCATTATTATTATTATAATTATGTATATAATAGTTATTATTATTTGATTTCTTGGTAGAAATTTTAAATAAGATTATATGCTTTGTTTTAATTGGGTACGTTTTGCTTTAGTAAAAGCAGACTTGCCAGCGGCTAATATTTATTGTTGTGCTTTACTACATCAGTGTTGTGACTTTAAAAGAGCTGTGATTTAAGCATTTTAAATCCCTATAGCCATGTTCAGTATGGTTTGATATTTTCACTCAAATATTAGTGACAGCTGTGACCCCAGAAATCCAGGGTCAAGTGTGTGAGTACTGTATGATTAGTGTTTGTTTTGTCTGTTTCTCCATTTGACTCAGACTGGAACTTTTTGCTGCTGAAAAATCCATAATGCCCAATAGCATACTGTACAGTTGGACATTAATACTGGGTCAAATGCTGAATTGAAGCTCACTAATAAAAATGGCAGGTTGACAGTAATAATAACAATATCAGTAATGTACATTGATGTGAATGTGGTGGGCCTTTTTGTGCGTTTTTGTGCACAGCATTTCCAGGAGAAGGTTGAGGCATTAGAACAGGAAGCAGCCAATGAGAGGCAGCAGCTGGTAGAGACTCACATTGCTCGGGTAGAAGCTCTGCTTAATGATCGCCGACGTATGGCACTGGACAGTTTCTTAACTGCGCTGCAGGCTGATGAGCCCCGGGTACGTATATGGGCGTGCAAACAGACAAATTACACCCCTGCCGTCCAGCCTCATACACATACCGATCTATAGTGGAACACATTCTGCTGAGTAGCTTCCTCAATCACTGCTTTTTTCCATTCTGCAGCCTCGCCAGGTGTTTGGTTTGTTCAAAAAGTATGTGCGTGCTGAGCAGAAGGACAGGCAGCACACACTTAAACATTTTGAGCATGTTCGCATGGTGGACCCTAAGAAAGCAGCCCAGATTCGTCCTCAGGTATCCACATCACTGACTGCACTTACATATTAGAGCAGCCTTTGGCTGCTAACGGCATAAGAGAGTGACCTGTAATCTTACTGCTGCTAGGTGCTAGCTCATCTGCGTGTCATTGAAGAGCGCCTGAATGAAAGTGTGGCCTACCTCTACAAGGTCCCACTATTGGCCAGTGAAATCCAGGGTCAAGTGGGTGAGTACTGTGTGATTAGTGTTTGTTTTGTCTGTTTCTCCATTTGACTTAGAATGGAACTTTTTGTTTATTTAAATGTTCATTTATACAGTAGTAAACCACAGATGTTCAGTAAGATTTCAAAATGCCTTCCATAAAATGCAAAATAGAAACAGTTACAATATACATAATGCATGAAAATGCATATATTTCCAGAAAAATATTTAATGTTCCTCTTAAGACTTAATTTGTCTCTGTCTCTGTATCTCGATGTAGCATTGCTTCTGGTGCGTGTGCAAGCCGAGGCCGCTCAGCAGCTCTCCTCTGTTCAGTCTGATATGAGGGTGAGTTACGGTAATGATGCATTGATGCCCCCTGACAGTACCCCATCTGTGGACTCCATAGTCGTGGAGCAGGACAACCTGGGGTTTATCCACCCCGAGAGCTTCAACCAAGCCAACACTGATAACCATGGTACACTAAACTTACACACATGTGCAACATCACAAGCACAGTGAGCTCTATTAGCACAGCAGGCCTTAGCTCTTAATAGCACACTTGCACAAAGAGACAACTTGGAGGCTTACGAGGTTTGGAACTGCTAATAATTTGTTATCTCTGTAACTCAATCAAATTTAATGGTGTGTAGTTGCAGAAGCAATAACATTTACTTTAGTTCATAACATTTAATCTTTTCAATCCTTTGCCACAGCTTTGGTGCTTTTTCAGGTGAAGCAGCATTCAGACAAAGTGCCAAAACACAAATAACATTAGCATGTGAACTAACTTTAACACTGACTTCATGTGGACCAGCCTTGTCAACCAATAGTGAAAGTGTAACAGTGGTCTTAAAAGTCTAGAAGCTGACAATTATTAACTGCCAGATTTTTTTAACTTGCTGTTTTCTTCCTGTTACTTGGAGCACATGTGAAAAGATTTTTTTCTTGTTCTCTGAAATAAAATAAGGCTTGTGTATAATGTTTTTTTCTTTCAGCCTGCTAGGATTTACTCATTAGCAATGCAGGAACTTTTGCAGCATATTTACATTTAGGCATTTGGCAGACGCTCTTATCCAGAGCGACTTACATTTTTTTTTTTATCTCATTACACATCTGAGCAGTTGAGGGTTAAGGGCCTTGCTCAAGGGCCCAACAGTGGCAACTTGGTGGTTGTGGGGTTTGAACCTGGGATCTTCCGAACCGTAGTCCAATGCCTTAACCACTGAGCTACCCCTGGCATATAATCACTTTGTTATATTTGCTGTTCTTAGTTGAACCTGTAGATGCCCGTCCAGCTCCAGATAGGGGACTTCCCACACGACCTGGTGAGTGCTTGTTTTGAAACTTCTATAGTTACACATTAGTGTGTTAAAGCAGCAGTTAAGCATTTATTAACCTACTTTCCAAAGCATCTCCAGCATAACAGTGATTTGGCACAGTAATATCTCAGCATGTTTCCCTGTACTGAGAAAAATAAAACAATCCACTTGTTAAAAATATGGTGTACAATTATAAAAACAGTAACACCCTGTACATATAATATGGGCATATAATTATGCACATAGTCCATAGGTACTCTGGGACAGCAGAGTAAATACAAGACAAAGTGCAGAATACAGTACAACATGAAAATATACACAGTACACTGCTGTTAAATATATTTAGATCAATGTGCAGATGTTCAGCTTAAAAAAAGGTGTAGTGAAAGTTGTAGTAGTTACAGCATGTTTATACTGTATGTGCTCTGCTCCTTTAAAGGAACCAAAAGTAATTGGAAAATTGGCTAATCAGTTGTTCAACTCTGTGTTTGTGTTATTCCCTCATTATTTAATTTTCATGTAAGCAGGATAATGGTCAAAAAACATTTGTGGCATTTCCATTTAGAATCTCTTTGCTGTTAAATCTCAGTATTAAGTCCAAAGACCAGTTTTCAAGACCAGAGTTCAACAGATTTAATTTGCACAAGGTTACAAAAAAAACAGTACTATAGTTTTTATGTTCAACAAAACGCTTGGTTGTTATAAACACAAACTAAAATTTAAACTGTTGTCTAAACCAAGATAGACATTAGTTTTATAATATACAGGTACAGTATTAGTTTAAACCTGGTGTGTTGATTCTATCTGTTACACAGAGACTGAAAACAGGCCGGGAGCTACGGAGCATTATACCAGCAGCAAAGTACATAAGATTTAGCAACAACACATCAGACTATACATTCTATAGTTTAAACTATGTACTGTCCTTAATTCCAAATTACCTAACAAAAACCATGAAAGGCAGCTTATGCCAATAAAAATAAAATAATAACGATACGAACTAACGCATGCAATGATGCAGCTTCCAAGTGTGAATCCAAACTAAAAGCAGAAACCTAGGGAGCCAATTAGAAAACACACTACCCGAATTCGCCCGCCTCCAGATTCTGATTGGCTGTTGTTGCGCCGATTCTAGTCTCTGGTTGCTGGAATAGTTGCAGACTGCAGAGTTCTAACGCTGCTGCAGTTTGTGCAAGTGTAGCTTTATGCTAGTGAGCATGCAGAAGAGAGAGAGAGTGCAAACATAAATTATCTTGAACGGGCAAAAGTAATTTTCAGCACGCAAAAACGGGTTTAAGAGTGAGCACGAGAGAGATTGTAGTGCAAAAACAAGTCTGAAAGAGTGCACGCACGAGAGAGTAGTGCACTAAATATAAGCATAAATAAGTACGTTTGAATTTAAATGATAATATACTGAAACTACCCATATATTAAAACTTTTATTCGTATGTATACTTTTTGTACATTTGTACAATATTTATTTTGAGCATATATTTTAAAAACATACCAAAAATAAATTTAAAAACAAAGTTTAAATAAGTGTGATTTGGAAATTAGACCAACCTTTCACTTAAAGTATATTTTCCTATAATATATTTTTGTAAAGTGTACTATAGTACAATTATTTTGAAGTATGTTTAAAATTTAATTCCAAAATTTGGTACAAGCATAATGATTTTTGTATATTAACTGATGGTACAACCATTTGTTTGTATATTTAAAATGTACTATCGAGGATTTCAATATATTTGTAATACACTAAAGTGTTTTTTTCCACTGGCGTTAGTTTACATTTATTATTTAAACTCCAGAATACTGTCACAGACAAAAAATACTAAATACATGTTATACTGTTATATATACATAATATACTGTTATTCATATTTTGACACTGTAAGGATTAGGAAAAATATGAAAACTGATTTACCAATGCTTTTCTTTGGTATTTTTATAAAAATAAAATTAGTACTGGACTAATGCAACAAAAAGTATTTCTTGTAACTTTAAGATTTTGTGCTATCCAATAGAAATTCTTTCTCATGAACATGTATAGCCAAAGGAGGAGTTAAAGATATAGACTTTTTTTATAAGTGGGTTTAGAGTTAAAATTTTTTGTGTACAGTATCACACGTTACAGATACTGTAAAGTTTAAAATAAAAAAAGGATTCCCATAATGACTTTTTGTTTTTGTAAAAGTATTCATAATTATTGTCATTTTTCTAATGTTTGTGTAGTGTCTGGCCTTAAGCCAGACGAGATGCCAGAGCTGCGTATGGACACTGAAGAGAGGCACAGCGCTGGATATGAAGTACATCACCAAAGATTGGTATAAACACTTTGATATGCTCTATTATTTGCAGTTTAGCATAAACATTGAGGAGTGACAGGCGTATATATATAAAGGAGTACCGCATGCAAATATTTTTATGAGGGAATAATGGATTTTCTTTAAAAATCCATTGTTTCTCAAGTGTCAGAGGAAATTATTTATAGATGTTTTGTCTATTCAGGTCTTCTTCGCAGACGATGTAAGCTCTAATAAGGGAGCCATAATAGGCCTAATGGTAGGAGGAGTCGTCATCGCTACCATCATTGTTATCACTCTCATAATGCTGAGGAAGAAGCAGTACTCCTCCATCCACCATGGCGTCATAGAGGTCTGTGTTTTAAAACATTCTGTACTTTATTATTATTACTTAATTATGTGTGCTATACATACCATGTCTCACCTAAACCTTTGTGTTCAGGTTGATGCCGCGGTGACTCCAGAAGAACGCCACCTCACTAAGATGCAGCAGAATGGTTATGAAAACCCGACCTACAAGTTCTTTGAACAAATGCAGAACTAAGTCTTTATTCTCACCCCACACCACTTCCCCTCTCACACCTCTCTATCAGGACAGTGAACAAATGCTGATCCTTCATCTGCTCTTGTGCTGATCTTATGAGATGAGAGTGGCTTTTATCACCTGACCATTTCATCCAATCACATGAGTGTTCATGTTGTTTGCACAGAAAAGCGATGCATCGTTTTTCCTCACCCAGCCATATGTCTGTCTGTCCGGACGTCCATACATGTCAGTCAAGTCCAAGCACTAAGTATCTACTTGCATTTTCACCTAGTCATTTTCCCAGTCCATCCATTTCTCCTCTCTGCTTTAGCTTTGTATGTGCTCCTTAATTTTTCATCTTCTATGACTTCCCACAATCCTTCTGTCTTTCCTGGATATTCGGACAACAGCTAGGCTGGACTCACGTATAAAAGACTTTGAATGCAAAGATGGCCAGAAGCAAGAAAAATGTACTCATCTTTTTGAGCTTTCTATTATCAGACATTTCTAGGCCTAGGTCTAGTTTCTTTTGTTGTTGTTTTTTTTTTCAGAGAAATATTTAAAAAATAATTTTTAAAAAGATTATACATATATAAATAATGCTTAAGATGATAAATATTGAAGTTTGTTTTTTTGTGTGTTGTGTTGAAACAAAGCAGAAAATAGCTGTACCTATTTAGTGCATGGCAATTATGACAGAGAGAAGGTTTCTGATCCACATGCTGGTATCACCCTCTCTTAAAGTAGAGATTATAACAGGATTGTACATTTTAGTGTTTTCTTGTGATCATTGTAATTTTACAGAATAGCAAATTCCAAATGTCTTTAAAGCAGTGTTGATTCAGATACATGCTTTAAATTAACTCAGTGCTTTTCTTTTAGACTGTTGTATAAAATTCGTGCACACACACAGCTGCATGGTGCTGGAGAAGCTGTAATAACATAATACCTAGCCCATGTGTTTTGTTGGTATCCTATGCATTCGTTGTGGTTTATTTTTCAGGGGGTCTTTTACTTTGGCCCTGTTTACTTTCTTTCCATCTCAGGAGTTAATAATAGAAGGAAAGAGTGGACTTATTCTTTTTGTCCATGTTTTTGGAATAGAAATATATTTTCCATTTACATTGCATTGTATCAGTGACATTCACAAACAACAAGTAGGATTGAACCGTTGCTGCTTTTCACATCTTTCCTGTTTATCGTCCGCTCACTTTATCTCTCAGAGGGCCAAATGGGCATGTGCTATTATAAGAAAGCATCAGAACTAAAAGGAAGGCCATAGAAAGGTGGCATAGATGAACACCTGATTTACTACTTAAATCTCTCAAACCATTGCCTTACAGGCATTTCTAGTCTGGAAGTGATTTCATCAAAGCGCTACATTTCAGACTTGTTAAGATAGACATGACACTCACTTCCTCCTGTTATAGAATAATGCTGTTAAATCAGGTGTTCTTTTTATGCAAAGATACTCAGAGATGAATGTCTTGTGGCAGTGAAGAAAGGCAAGACTCCATTTTTGTCAATCTCTCCTTCTTTCCATGCCTTTTTTTTCCCCTGTATGCATCTATCAAAATCATCAGCTAAAACTGGGAAAACAATGCTTTCTACACTGTATCCCATGAATAAAACGTTTTGAATGTACATAGAACTTTATAGTCTGAATTTGATTGGAAGTATGGGTTTGTGAGATACTGGTCACAGTCAGCCTTTCGAAAAATTATCTCTTTATTTCCCCCTGGTGGACAGTTAAAAGTACCTCACCTCAAGGGAGTCAGAACCTCAAAATAAAAAAAATCTTTTAGAAATGGAAAATATCAAAATACACTGCCGTTGTGGCTATCAAAAACATAGAGTATATACACAATGGAAATGCAGCCAATGCTACCCTGCAGTCAGAGAAGAAGCATACACAAACTCAAAGCTCAAATATGGTCATTAGTAATGTCATTATTTCTCTCATACACACAACCTCGATCATTCTCTCTTGTGGGCCCTGCTATACTGTCCCTTAACACTCATTCTTCTATATACGCACACACGCACACTCATAAAACACATACACACATTCATAAATGCACTTGTCCTGCCCAAAGTCTTTGCCTTTCCTTTCTCCACATCATATATATCACATAGCCCCTTCTACTCAGCTGTCCTTCTCCAATGTGGCAGCAGTGGCCAGCGTGACTGTGGTGACTGGCTGTCCTGCAGCCGTTGCCAGGGCAACTGTGTTGACAGGTTGCCCGATGCCGTGTAGCTGCACTCGTGCAAGTTTCTTCTGTTCGCACTCAGTCACCAGACTGTTGAGCTCAGCAGCACTGTATCCGATCAGAGTCCTCAGGTCACACACAAACTTGTAGACGAAGCGCTTGCCTTGCACTTTGCTGATCATGTCTCCATCATAGTAGTATCTGTGAAAGAGATGGATTCAGTCAGGATGTAGAAATGAATACGCATAGACACACTATAAACATTATGTGGCATAACAACAAATACAACCCTATATCAATTATAGTGCATTTTATAACCTAAATTCGCTGAAGCTGCAGATTATTATTATTATAATACTAATTAAAGGCATTGTCACAAGTAAGAAATCAGTACATATAAAGATTGATTGCACATTGCACTATTCCATGTAAACAAATAAACTGCACTCTGAACTTATAAACAATATGCTTATACAATAGACTGAATAAATAGCAAATTATTAATGCCAAGCAAAGCAAATCAAAATGCTTGCCAAACATTGTTACATACACCCTTGATACACAGGTGTGTGGTATAAATCATTTTTACTATAGTGTGTTTTAATTCTGGCAGTGTATGTTCCTCATGGGCTACATTTGCACCATCACTATGCTGGATGTGCCTGGACTTGTTTTAACAATTCTGAAATAAAACACTACCACTACTCTTTTACAAAAACAATGCTTTAAACAAACCTGAGGGCTCTGCTGAGCTTCTCATAGTTCATTGTGGGTTTGTTCTTTCTCTGACCCCATTTCTGAGCCACCAGTTCGGGCTGGTTAAGTTTGAATTCGCCCTCCTCTCCGACCCAGGAAATGCAGTCCCTCGCATCCTTATCAGTCAGCAGCTCCAGCAGGAACTGCCATAACTGAATTTGCCCATTATTACCTGAGAGAAGTAGCACAAACCATCATAACGCAAAAGGCTTTTCTTGTTCATGAAGAAAAAAAAAACATGATCAGCACACATATACAGTATACTGTATCTATATCATTATTTAAAACAATCCATAAGAGTTACCCATATAAACATCACATGATTTTTCTGTGCATTTTTTAAAATCAGTATTAACAGCATTAAGTGCGGTGTTTCTGACTGTCTGTTACCTGTACGGTTGCCTGGGGAACTGCGCTCCTCTCCAGAGATGCGTGGCGCTCGGGGCACTTTGTTATGCTTCTGCACCTTAATAGTTGTGGGTGTGGCTTGTTGTACAGGCGCAGGGATGATCTGCACAGCTGAAAGCCACGTGAAAGACAAATTGAAATTTTACTTTGTGAAAATATGTTAAGCATATAAAACATGCATTAGATTAAACCAAATGTTCTAACAATTATATAATGTATATCCAACATACTGCTGCCTTACTTCTGGTCGCATAACTGACCACATAAATACAATAAATATTCTCAGTAATGGAAGAAAAAAAAAATCATAAAATTTCAGCTTATAGTGATCAAGGTCCACTGCATGTACTGCAAAAAAATGTCACAAAGGTGATACTTACGCTGGTCAATAGTGACTGTAGCTTCTTGTCCCTGCTCCTGACTTGCCAGAACATCTGCAGCAAATATAAAAAATAAATGATATATGAAATAAAACGTCTCATTAAACACCCATTCACATCTTATACAGAAAAAATAGTTCGCTCGATTTAAATCAACTTCTTATAATACACATAAAATACTCACATTTGCGCAGAAGCTCTAGGTGGCTCCATAGGATCTCTCCATTGGGCACTCTCTGGAGAAACTCTTCTTGGCTGAAGGCACACAGTTGCCGACCTGGTATGTGGATGCCTCCCACTTCAATCTCCTCGATGTTGAACTCCTTCATCACCCACACTGCCCAGTGGATCACCTGATCTGCCGTCCACTGCACCGGGTCTGCCGCAATAATTATTTAGGACAGTAGTTGCAGTACAAATTCAGATGTGGAGGACAAGATAAATCTTTATTAATTCCGAAACGGACATTTTAGAAAAAGACACTTCAGAAAGACACTAAAAGCATTGTTTTGTCCTTGATAAAATGACATTTTAACTGGAATGTAAACAGTATGCACTCTTCTAATTTCTACAAAGACATGAAATGTAACAAGCATTTGTAAGCCTGTACACATGTACAATTAAGAGTTTATTTGTTTAATATGATAAATACACAGAATGTTGACATTACGTAGACCCTTTACTCTGTATCATATAATCGTACAGTAAATTATGGTCTTGTGTGCCTTCCACTCACCATATGGAATACTAAGTCGGACCTGCTCCTTGCGGTAACCCTCGAGTGCAGCTGCCCATCGGGTCACCTGTTCAGAGGTCTCATCTGCAATTGCAGCTCGCTCCACCGCTATCACCTGACCGTCCTCCACCAAGTGAGCCTCCTCTCCAGCTGCTGCATCAGGATCTATCACCACCTCCACAGTCTCTACTGGCTTCACAATCTCAAGTATATTTAACTTCTCCTCACCTACAGGACAAGTGCACATGGTATTACACATGCAAATACATGGACTTCTTGTTTTGTATAAGAACATGGACATATGTGAGAACAGGAAATACTTGTACCTGGTTTTGTGACAATCTGCAGACTGAGCTGCACTGTGCCATCAGTCTTCACACCTTGGTCAAAAAGGCTGTGGTCAGGGTGTAACTGCAGGAAAGAAATCAAGCAGGAGTTCAACTTACACTTTTACACATTAACAAAAAGATGCACATAAATATACGAGTCAAACATGCAGTGGATATATAAAAACTCACATGGATGTCCTGCAGACAAATATCATATCCATCCAGAGCAATCTGCAGGCGGGGCTCCAACAACTTCTTCAAATTCCCGACAGGCTCATTGATATCAATATCCTGAGTGATGAGATCGCTAGCTGTGATGGTCTGCTCCTCTATCCTACAGAAAGCATATGCAAAAACAGAACACTGAAAAAGCACAACAGACACAGATTTATAATGATGTGCAAAAGCAAAGACACATTTTCACAGCTGAAAGCAGGAGCAACAAAAAGAAAAGTCACCCTTCTTCTAGGCACTCCTGTTTTTCTTGGCCATCAATCTCAATCTCGATCATCTCCTCAGTCTCACTTTTTGACATTCTGTCAATGATATTCCGCCACCTGTAAACCAAACCAGAAGAATTAAGTTAAGTTTGATCCTAAAGAATAAAATGGTCAAAGACAGTACTTTAAAAAAATAATCAGAATGCAGTAATGTGTAAAGTAGTTGTTGTTTTTTTTCTTTTAGATGATCAACATGACATGAATTGCTTCCGCGACCACGTTTTAGGAAGCAGACAGACGTATCAGTGGTGTTCGCTGAAGTTCCTCTAAACATGGTTCTCTGTGAGACTCCGTGGAGGGAGCGGAGAGGAGGAGACTCCTGTAGCAGCGATGCGCCTCTCTAAACCCCTCCAACTCTCACGCAAATCCGAGGCCTGCCCAGTGACTAGGCCCATCGCGATTTTTTACCATCTATCAGGAATAAACATGTCATAAGAAACACCCATAAAACAGCACAGGAGTCTGATCACCGGTGCTTGTTAGTATTCAGTAGCTTAGCACTGTTAAAAAACGACGATTTGAAGCGCGAGGACGCGAGAGTCCATGCAATCGTAGTTGCCATATTGGAGTCGTTTAGAGTTTGAAAATATAACTATCAAATTGTGTAAACAGTGGCTTTTGGAAACTTTTGAAACTTTTATACGATCGCCACATATCGCACTTTTGATTCTGGAAAGTTAGAACGGAAATGGAAGAAACGGAAACAAAACAACAGAAGGGCAATGTAAAAGCAGCCGGAAATCCTGGCGAAGCGCGCGCGGCGCTGTCAGACTTCCGAAAACGGCTCGAAGGAAAGGGATGTTGCTGCGCTCGAAATTAGCGCGTTTATACGGAAAATAATTGTAGTCTGGTGTCAGGTAACAACATTTAAGTGCTATAAAATTCCTTGATTAAATACCTGGCCTTTGTTTAATGCTTAGCTGATCAGGACATCTCGCTAACGAGAATCCGACACGCCTGATCACTCAGCTAGCCAGTAGTCCACAGTTACAGCAGGACCTCGCTACTTCACCAAGCTGTGACTGTGCGTTCATTAGAACTTCTGTGACGTGCGTTTCGGCCAACTAAACACCGCGGTAATATATTATGAATGTATAATAACGCCAGTTACTTCACCTGGTATTAAGTCACTTATAGTGTAGCTTCATGGGCCGTGAACACTCACTGTTAGCACTGCAGCTAGGTGGCTAAGCTATTGCGAATGGTGAACTCTCGTGATGCTAACTAGCTTTAGCCAACAGTGGAATTTCAACAAAAAGCGGGAAACGGCTCAGGCCGGAATTAACTATATAACAGTACATATATAGACGATTAGATTTTACACAAATGTACGTTTTAGCTGAGGAGATAGAAATGAGTACTATAATACGTTACCTGTTTAAAAGAATGGTAAGTGTTGTAGCTTTTAGAGTTTTTTTCAGGACTTGGTTGGGTTGTAAGCAGCTAGCTTAGTGTGTGCTAACATCACTAAATGTTCATGCTAGTTTTTGGTGAGCTGGGGGCGGGGATGTGGAGGAGGCCTGAGCTGGCCTGTGTGTGTGTGTGTAAACTTATAGCTCAACAAACGACTTCTCATCAACTGCGTTACTAACAGTAAATTGACCGGTTTATAGACAGACGGTTTGCTGTCCTTTGCGAGTTCTACAGTATTTACACAACTAGAAAGTTTATTTTTTTATAATCTGCCATGTCTGTTAAAGTCCACTAAACTGTTTATTTAACACAATCTCAAAAAATACTACTAGTAGTAAAATAACGTGGAGCTTACTGCGTTTTACCTGTAAAAGTAACCTATTAGTGTTTTTTTTTGGAAACGCTCTGATTTAAGACTATGATGATATCCTAGCTAAGAATAATGTATTAGGAAACGCCCCCAAACCCTCAACTCACTAGTATGAGCTACCTTATCAATCTGGCTAACTAACTACTAAAGCACCAGTTTAACAAGGTACCACGTTAGCATTATAGTATCGTAAAAGATTGCTAAGTACAACCCCACTGATATACCCTATAATAATCAAACATTTAACCATATACTGTAGTTTCTAAAACTTATTAATAAAAAAAAACTACACATCCATGAATGGCTCAAACGTCACCCTCTTCAAATCATTTTATTAACATGTGAAAGAAAATGCTGTTTTAAACAGATCATAACTTTAATCATTTAAAAAGTTTGACCCAAACATCTGTATTATTGCATAAAAAAGTTAAAGAATTTTTATCCGCTGCAACGTTTAGTAAATAAAACCATTTGAGAATAGAGTTTTGGTGTGCTTTTTTTCTTGTTTAATTTGAAACGGTCATCCATGCAACAGCTTTTGAAACTCTTACTTAGTCACTTCCTTTTCCACACAAAGTAATGCAACAGTATAATGCAACTGTTTATTTCCTGCACATGGAATTTAATATTTCAATAGGAGACGAGATGAACTTCAGCTGTAGCACATATCTATGCTAAACTGTCTACAGTGAGTGTTCAAATAGGTCACATGTGATAGCTGCCAGGCCTGCAGTGACCAAACCGTAACACTAGAGGGTGTTGCAGATTGTTTTTGTCCATTTAGAAATGAGGTCTCATGTAATGTATTGTAAAAGCTGAAGATAGATGTATTTTACTATGGAGGCTCGTCTTATTATTATTTTTATCAAAGTGAATGAGCATAGACTGTTCCAGTTTGCAAGATATGTCCCTTCCAGTAACAGCATCCAGTTCTCAGTTTATGAAGAGGTGAAGCAGGTTGAAGATCCATGAATCTGCATGCTGGTGCACTGAATGTACAATAAACTGGCATTTCATCAGTTTCTAGATGTGTATTCCGAATAAACTGGCAATATGCTTGGAGAAATAATTAAATCACAAAGGACTCTGTGTGCTTGTAGTGTTTAGGCTGAGAAGAGAGAGCAATTGATTAACAAAAAAGAATTTAAATGAAATTAGATTGAGTTACAAATGCATCAGACATGTCTACAGCCATTTAAATATGTGTAATCTAACACATAAACATATCATTGTGTATTTAGGAGGCCTCATTTTCCAAATGTTGTTGGTCTTTCGGCTACTCCCGGCAAGGGATCGCCACAGCGGAATACCCAGTCCGCACTACAACTTGGCACAGGTTTTACGCCGGATGCCCTTCCTGACGCAACCCTCCCATTTTATCCGGGCTTGAGACCGGCACTGCATTCAGTGGCTGGGATTTGGGCACTTCGGACCCGGGCCTTCCCATGGCAGGCGAAACACCTACCACTGAGCCACCAGTGCCCTCAGGCCTCATTTTCTAAATAAATTATATTAAGATTTCTATCCTATTTTCATATAAAAGGGCTAGACAATTAGGGTAAAAATTTTAGACCATCCCTTAAATTATTAATTTAACTGACAATTTTACAGCATTAGAGTAAAATTTTATCCAGAAAAATGCATTTGAATTTCAAAGCCAGTTATCAAGGCATTAAATGTTTCTTCTATATCAAAGAACATGAAATTAATGAGGGTTAATGAGGAAAAGCATGCCTCACCCAATTCTGCAATTTAGAAAATAGCAGGCTTTTTATAATTAAACATTAGAGATATTGCATACTTACGTCTGCTGGAGGATTGTAGTTTGCTATGTTTCTAAATAAAAAAAAATGATATTATTATTAATATTACTGATGTATCTTATTTATTAGAATTATGTAGAGTGTTACCTTTTATGTTTTCTTCTTTTCTTGCCGTCTGTTAAAATATGTTAAATGGATATGGAAGCTGATTAGAAGAGACATCAAAGAACACAAAAAGAGCAACACAAGAAATCACCCTAAAACTCACACATTGCTTTTAACTGTAAGTTTATGTATTTTTTATAAAGAGGGAACACTCACTATAGTAGCAGCAATAGTAGCCTTGCTGGCAGCATAGACAAAAAGCCAAAGAGAAGGAAAGAAATAAGAGAGCAGCACCTACTCCAACTGCTACTACTAATGTCAAATTCAGCTCAACTGAAACACACACACACAGAGCACATGACATCAGTGGTATACATGTATGCTCATGCTGGACACAATAGATAATTTTTAACTTACACTCAATGATGTTCATATGTTGACCCACACAGCTTATTGGTGGCCCAATACCATTAGAGGCCTCACAACGGTATTGTCCTCTATCTGATTTCGACAAGCTTTTAAATTTCTGATAAAACAAAGACAAAAGGTAGTTGTTAAGATGGAGATGAATTAGTCATCAAAGAATAAATGTCAAAATCTATCAAGATGCAAGCAGTAGCTGGGTGTCATGGGAACTAGAAATGTGTGTGTGTGTGTGTACATCTAGATAGCTAAGCACAACTGCACCTTTATACTGCAAAATTTAAATTGTTCTTGTTTGATTTGAGAAAGTACCAGAGTGCCTGTTTTGTTGTCTATACTGTAGTTAATGTCTTGGACAAGGGCTGTGCTTAGGGGCCTGTTGTCCTTGTACCAGCTGTAGGTGACAGGTGGGACAGTCAGCTGGTCCTGACAGTACAGTTCCACTGCAGAGCCACAAACCGCATCTTCAGGCACGTGGCATAAAGGAGCATGGGGAGGTACTGGTCATGAGACACATACAAGGTTGTCATTTTTTACAGACTTCTCTGAATAGAACAGTAATTACAAAATAAGCCAAACATTATTAGACAAGCTTTCCCCCTCCCCCCCCCAGATGTTTATGTATGCCAAATGCTTAATGTGCATAATATCAAGCCTTAAAAAATCTGACATAAAAATAAGACAAGCCCACCAAGCACGTTGAGTGAGACCATGACCTCCCCAAGACTGATGTCATCTTGAGCAGCAGTGACTTCACAATGATAGACCCCTGAGTCTTTCTGATTAACACCATGCAGTGTCACTGTTGCTCCATCAATTGAAGCTCTGCCTTTAAACAAGTCTGATGAAAGTAAAGAGTTATTTAGCCCAGTCCAAACAAAACATTAAGTTACTGTATATAAAGTTCCAGAATTAAATGGGGGAATAAAAATATCTGTTTCTTAGAAAAGCTTGTTCTGAATTCGGATTATGCCACGTGCAAAAACTCACCTGTAAACTGACCGTCAAAATAAACATAAAAGACCTCTTTGCCTTTCTTTTTCCATTCTATTCGTGGGTTGGCCTCTTTTTCTGTCTGGAACTTACAGGAAAGAACAGCATCTGTTTACATCAGAAGAAATAATGTGACATTAAAGGTTAGACTATGTGAGGTCTAATGTGTTGAAATCCTCACCCACCTCAACATAGCCAATGCTGTTTATCAAAAACAAGATTACTTACTTGTGTTCTCATGGACCTCCACTTTTGGTTTGCTGGTTGTCACCATTACTGAAATGGTGCCATGAACTGTGGGAGGAAAAAAAGTAAAGTATAATTACATACATAAGTTAGGTGTACTGTGAAGATATAATGTAAAAATATGATTATGTTTCTCCTGTCCTAATAATTATACATGTTATATAATACAGTAAAATGCAGATAGACAGCCTTAAGCACCGTAAAGTATTGGCCAACATATCTCCGTAAAGTATTGGCCAACATAGCACCTGATTGTGATTGTAAATGCTACTATTTGTTCCATGAATATATAACATTATCTTATTGTCATACAGCTTACAGAAAATACCAATTAACACACTTTCCTATACTTGCTCTTTCTGTGCCAGGAACAGGGATGCACTGGAATGTATGTGTGTCTGATGGATGGTTTGGGACAGTGTAGTAGGAGGACTGCATGGGACTGACCAAAAGATAACCCCTGTTTGCTCTCTTTTTTGTTGTTATTTTATCAGTTTAACAGCCCTATCCATGATCTCAAAGTATGTGAACACTGAAGGTAAACAGGGAAAGAAAAAAAGAAACAAATAGTGATGGTCTTAGCTGTTGGAAGTTGGAAACAAATATTCCTAAAAAGCTAAAGAGAAATTTTCCTTTGTAAAACTAATTAATGAGAAACATTGTTTAATATAGGTGCTGATTTAAATAAAGAACAAATGCATTTTGTTAGGTTTGTGTTTGTTTCTTAATAAAACAATAAAGTTAAGTTCAAATCTAAAATAGCTTAATTCACATTTAATGTTTAGAATCTTTTGTAGCTGTATTATCTATAGAGTTAAACAGGGGTATAAACAGTATTGAAAAGAAGGATAGCAGAACACTAAAGTACTTGAATCAGGTAGGCTTGTGGGATAGCACTGTCTGATCAGCAACAGATTTACCTAAAAGTGTTGCATTATATGTGAGACAATCCCACCTTGGGGTCTATTTGGACAGGTAAGGAGGCTAAAGGAACTTATCCTAATCGCTGAATGTACTAAAACACCAGACGGGGGGGGGGGGGGACACTAAAGGGGAAAACTTATGTCCAAGAGAACATGTCCAGTGCATCAACGTGTGGGAATTCCAGCCTAAAAATCTATCTGCATGCTTATGTCCATCCAATCACTCAGTCATTCTCACTTTAACCTGTATTTCAATCAATCACTGGGCATACACTACAGACAATTTGAGAACAACAATTAGCCTAACAATCTGCATGTCTTTGGACTGTGGGAGGAAACCCACCAAGCACAGGGAGAACATGCAAACTCCATGCACACAGAGGCGGGAATCGAACCAGGACCCTGGAGGTGCAAGGCGACAGTGCTAACCACTACACCACTGTATATCCATTCAAAAAAAAACCATCTACATTAGTTAGCTAAAATCGACTTAGATTAAATTTTGGTGTCATATAATTTATTCAATTTATTAGGGCATGATTGGTAAGCAAATAACACAAGTTTAAAAGATCATTACTAATTAAGTAGTTTTCTAACATCAGTAAAAATGTTCTAATGTTCTAAATTAAGTTAGTTCGGACTGTGAAACTATTCTGAAACTCACTTGTTGGTGTTTCGCATTTCAATAAGCAAAAAAGCTGTACATTTCGTGTTAAGGTAAAACTCGGATCATAATTCCGATTAACTTCTAACCCGCCCCTCTGTAAATGCAAACTGTTAACAAAACGGAGTGACGATTTTACTTACTCAGCATCACGGCTAGAGAGAAGAGTACAAGCTGTCGTGTCGGGTTCATCTTCAAATCGTCACACTGAGCACAAAAACTCAAATCAACTGCGAGGCGTTTTCTGAATTGTGCACGAAAGAATGATGGGCGATTCGCGAATGAACCGATTCATTTAAAACGACTCTTTAAAAAAAGAAGTAAATTCGCTTAGAGGGGGTGATTTGAGAGTTTGTCTGTTTAAGGCAGTGTTCAAAATGAAATAAATAAATAGGACATGATGAAATAAATAACTCTATGAATAAAATTTATTCCAAAATGTTATTTTTTTCAATTTGTCAGTCTTTATTTTAAAATCCCGTTTTTCCCGATGGCCAATTTATTTCATAATACGATTTTTCAGCAAAATTACTTTTCTGTCAATCAAGTGCGATAGGGCGGACCCAGCTGTGTGATTGGTTGCTCCTTTATCAGACGTAATTATTAGCGCATGAAGTATCGATTTAGGTCTAATGGTGCAATACGTATTCTATGCAGTAAGTGGCAGTACAGTGTCTACTGGTAAATTATCCTACGGAGCCCTGAATACTACGGAGCCCTGGTACGGAGCCCCTGTAGTCACCTAGAGGAGAAAAAATAAATAAATAAAAATCTGTGGCAACAGTTTTGTAATTTGTGCCCTCAGTTTAATAATCCGTTCCCACAACTTCTTAAACTGTTCCCTCAGTTTAATTATCCGTGCACTCAGATTTTGTAATCTGTACCCACAAATTCATAATTCTGTGCGCACGCTTTTGCAATCTGTTCCCACAGGCTTGTATACAGCCTTCTTTTAGAAGAACAGGAAGCTTCTCACTACGTGTTAATGAATCTTATTATCCTATTTATTATGGATTGTTAAGTGTAATACACCGAACTGTCTTACAGCATGCTTACAGTTATTCTCTAGCCATCAATTGTAGCAGCTTTGAGGTAGAATACTGTGATTTAATAAGAATGATTTGCATTAAAATTTTGTGATAATCAGTACATTATTATAATTATTATTTTTGTTATTATTACTATTATTATTGAGATTATTATTAAATTAGGAAGAAAGCAGTTAGTCAACAGTCTGTCATAAAACACAAATCTGGGTTTATTAAATATTGATAATAATTATTTTTATTTTATAATGATAAAAGATTACATTTAAGTACACTTATTATAAATTAATTCAGAAATGCATTATTTATAAATAACCTGAAAATTAATCCAAATCTGTCTATCCTATTGGGTGAGGAAAAAGTAAGCTTAAGGTGGATGGAAGCCCAAGGGTAGACAGAGACTGTCATTGGGCAGCAATTCGTATGATGTATATAAACTGTAAGATGCTGAATTGACTTATTTACTTTTACCTTTTATAGCCGGAAAAACACATTTCCAAAACTATAATAGGTTATTTATAAATTAAGCATTTATTAATTATTTTGTATGCTATAGTTATAATAATAATAATAATAATAATAATAATAATAATTACTACTACTACTATTACTGCTAGTAGGCATTTTGTTACATTTAGGCTATGCATTTAGAATTAGTTTTTATCCAAAAGAATTCCAAAAGAGAAAGAAAGCAATTAATCAACAGTTGGTTACAATACACAATGCCAGGTTTATTAAATAATGACAACAATAATAATAATAATAATAATAATAATAATAATAATAATCATAATAATAATAATAATTGTAACGTGCTGATTATCACAAATTATCAAAATATTTAAATGCAAATCATTCTTATTACCTCAAAGCTGCTACAATTGATATCTAGAGAATCACTGTAAGCATGCTGTAAGAGACTTTGATGTATTACACTTAATAATCCACAATAAAACAATATGTAATAAGATTCATTTACACATAGCGAGGAGCTTCCTGTTCTTCTAAAAGGAGTCTGTGTACAAACCTGTGGGAACAGATTGCAAAAGCGTGCGCACAGAATTATGAATTTGTGGGTACGGATTACAAAATCTGAGTGCACGGATAAGTAAACTGAGGGAGCGGTTTAAGAAGTTGTGGGAACGGATTATTAAACTGAGGGCACAAATTACAAAACTGTTGCCACAGATTTTTATTTATTTATTTTTTCTCCTCTAGGTGACTACCGGGGCTCCGTATGTTGCATATGTCTGGTGTGGATATAAAAAGCCAATGGCAGTTCTTCCAGCCTTCAATAGTTAATTAAAATGCAACTGTGGTTTGATATAACTGTATTCTCCTACAGGGCTCTATCCTAAATATAGTGGATTGTTAATATGTCTGGCTGTCTGGATATATACTGGACACCTCAAAACTGTTCCCCGCTCATGTTCCTCTGGAACGTAACGGTAAACCATATAAACACGTTGTTTGAGGTCTCAGGAGAATAGAGATAGCGCCATCTGCTGTTTTGGAAGAGGAAATTGCTCCATTGCATTTGTGAGAAAATACGGTGGGTGCATTTGTGAGAAAGTCGGGTTTTTTTTCCTTTGCAAAGCAGATTGTGTTTATTTGTTAAATTTTGGCACATAATTAACTCCATAATACACACGCTCTTTGTAAGTGGCGACCGTACAATCAACGCACTCATCTATCTGCATAAAGAAGAGATGCAATATTATGGTTTCCGTCATTTTTAAAATAAATTTACGTACTGACTTGGCCGGCCACATTGACCAGCGGCCCACCCGGAAAACGCCCGCTGCTCCAGATGGCCAGTCCGCCTTTGCCTAGCACGTTGTTGCTAGCTGTAGCGGCGGTCTGCAGAGGAGGTATCCAGGGAAACTAATCGATATTAAAGGATCAGCAAATAGGCACAGGGCCTGAAGCCCGCAGCCAGGAGATCTATCTGCATGTCTTTGAACTGTGAGAGGAAACCAGGACACCCAAAGGAAACCATTCAAGCATGGGGAGAACATGCAAACTCGATGCACACAGGCCCTGCGGTCAGATTCGAATCCCGAACCTGGAGGTGCAAAGCTTTGATTAAAAAATATTGTCAGACACAAGAGAGATTATTGATCATGTTATTTTTAAATTAAGCATATGTTCCAAAACAATAATTTACAAAAGTATCCTTTTTAATTTGCATTCTTAACTAAAACAAAAGTTTCTTGAACATTTCAACATTGAGTAAGGTTTCTTATGGCTTTATTCCCCCACCCAACACAAACAAGTGACCGCATTTTTGAACAATTGCATTACATAATGTCTCAAAATGTGCAATTGTGCAGCATTTTAGGTTTGCTAAAATAAAATAAAAAATAAAGAAGATACATAAACATGTTTATGCTATGTATAATTTGGAGAGTGCAGACACATTCCTTAAAGTGGATAATACATGACATGTAAAAAACTAAGAAAACTCATAATGGGTCATAGCATCAGCTTTTGTTTAAGGCTATGGACTTTTTGAGAAGGTTTGCTCCACCAAGCTCCCAAAATTTTCTCAAAGGTATCCATAAACTTCTTAGGAATGAGGTTCTTGAGATTCTTGGAATTGAGATCAATCCCATCAACAGCATACATGCCTTATTTTTGTTTCCACACCTATTTATTGGATGCCCTCAATCACAATAGATACAGTATATCTACTGGATCCTTTTCAGCTGTGGGATTATGGAACACAAGCACCTTCATATCTGTCTGGCCCTCATGTTTATCCTGCATGCTAACATGGAAGAAAAAGTATATGCATTTTAAAAAGATGTTATTCCAATACAGTTTTTTTTTTTGCCACGCTATTTACTTAAATGTAAGCATTTTATTTGAATTAATTAGCCCCCCATACTAGGGGCCTTCAAGTCAAACTGGGACTTTTGATTGGACAAAATAACAGAACATAATTATGAGAGTAAAGATTATCTTTATTTCTCTATATAATCCCCTGCTACCCTACTGTACTTATCCTAGCATTTCATTAGTGCTTGGATTCCATCTTAGAATTTTTCTCAGTATGCCAAAGCCAAGTATACAGTAACACTCTGAAGATATCAAGTTGACAAATTAACCATCAGGCTGAGGCATTATCAATTTGAGGTTTTATCAGGTTGAGGCGTTATTGAACACCAGGTTGCTTTGATAGCAGTGCTTAATGCACTGATTTTGGACTTGATAAAACATAGTAGACCAATACCAGCAGATGACATGGTATACCAAATTATCACAGACTGTGGAAACTTCACACTGAACTGCACAACTAGGATTCTGTGCTTTTCCTTAAGATGCCTGTGCTTGGTGGCTCTTAATGCACTATAGCCCACTTCCTTGTGAAGCTCTCCCTCATTCTTGAACTGGATTTGGTCTTCATAAGACTTGCTTGTGCACCTTTTATTACTAGACTTTTTCCCTAAGTATGCTTTGATAGAGGTGTCACTGACACAACCAGCCCTTCTGTGGCTTACCTACCTTGTGGAGGCTATTGCTGATCATCTTCTGGACAACTATAAAGTAGGCAGTCTTTCCCTTGTGTGTACTGAACTAGACATGAGACATACAGTACATGGTATTTATACTATATGAATAGTAATTTTCTCAGACTTGAAATTAAATATTCTAATATTTTAAGATACTCAACTTTTTATTGTAATGAGCTGTGATCTGTAATCATAAAAAAAAGATTTGTAACTTTACATGTAATGAATCCAAAAAAATATGAGTTTCACTTTTTAAATTTAATTATGGAGGAAAATTTGTGTGTTCTATTTTTTTTTTACTATGCACTATAAAGTATATAATTCATGATTTTATACCATGGATGTAAACTTTTGCCACTGGTGTGACAAACTGCACACTGTGCATTTTACACCAGATATACATCTGACAATGGCACATGCTGTTTAATAGTCCAACAATGTTTTATTTCTAGACAGTGTCAAGGTCAGCTGTCTTGCCACAGTAGGATTTGCTTTGCAGGATTAAATCATGAAATTTTTTAAAATGTAGAATAATTTAGCTTTTAGCTACCCAAGTCTAAAGGGTATGAAAATTAACTTTTTGTGAATGCTTTTGGGAACACATGTACATGTAATCAGTGATCAGTCTATTTTGATTTTCAGTATTTGGAGGTAATTTCTAAAATAAATAAATAAATAAATGGATAAAATACCAATATTGGTTGGTTTGATTAATTGGCACTACAGTACAGAATAAAGGGATCTCCTGAAAAACCATATGGGAATGACTAAATGACTAGTCCCTGACCCAAATGCTAATGTATGTTTCTGCGCACACACCTACCAATAATATTATACAGAAACTATTAAAATTTTCAATTCCAGGCTAAATTGTTAGGAGAAGTCTAAACAAGCTTTAGCTAGAGTGAATTGGGGAGAAAATAATGTTATTTATAAATTATACAGAGGTGGAAAATAATGAATTACATTTACTCGCATTAGTGTAATTGAGTAGATTTTTTGTGTACTTCTACTTTTTAAAGTAGTTTTTAAAAGTACAAAATTTTGATTACTCTTTCCACCTCAGGAATTATAATGTATATTATGTATGAATTGTAATGTATTATACAGTGTATACTGTATATAATTTCCTGATTGTACATTAAACTTTAAACCCACCATAGATTCTTTGTTTGGAGGAAGTTAAATGTTCCTCAGATAAGAAGGTCTATAAAACCTAACCCAGATCTATATAAGAGCAATGGATTAGGACTAAGGGGAAAACACATAGGTGCTTGGATTAGGGATATTGATTTAGGTAAATATTTTTATTTTATTTCACTTAATTATCGAGTGAATCTGAATGTAATATACTGTACTTTATTATACTATATTCCCTGTGTATACAAGCGCATGCATGTGTGTATTTGTATTTATTTTAGGATATATGGACATCATGAGGACATATGTTTGGCTGTTTCTGAATCTTGCAGGTACAAACTATACATAATTACTATCTGAGTAAAAATAAAATAGAGCATGTGTTGATAGAAATGCATTTCTATTACTCTAATATTGGTTCTAATAACAGTGTATAGTGTTTTACATACATTTTATGATAATGTAATCCAGTATGTAGCACTTTATATGCACAAATAACATGATATTTACTATTATTATTGTGTGTGCACAGTTCAGAACTGGGTCACATGTGAGAGCTTGGAATTGCCGCAGAAGGAGAAAAGCTTTCTACTTAAGGAACTGTTGCCTCAAGGCCATGTGGTGCAGGAAGATCGGAAACTTTTTGTGATAGAAGAGGTGTTTGTACAGGATAAACTAGCAGAATCTAATCCAGTGCAAGAAGGAAACAACCTGGAAGAGTTTGAGCCTCTTGACAAGCAAAAGGTCATAGAGGCTAATGAATGTCCGATACAGATAGAATCAGGTTCAGGGTCTCAACTAGGTGAGGAACTTGAAAATGAATTAAGCTAATTAACAATTTATTAACCTAAACTACTATAGTAATTATTACAGCACTAAAAACTCAAATAAAGGGAATTATTAACATGAAGATAAATGACATAAACATGGTATTCTTTAAACTTATTATTCAATAAATGTAGTATTTAATGCTTAAGTAACAAACATGACAATGGTTAGTCCACACTGAAAACCCTACTTGTCATTTGTCCACAGAGCTTTGTAAAGGCATAATCATTGATGGCAAATACTATCAGTTCTTCAGGGGACCTATGATGGCATATGAAGCAGAGGTATCAAGTGTGTAGAGTGAATTAAGAACCGAATTGACAATACTAATTTAAGCTCCTAATGATCAGTTACGTTTTAAGGAACGGTGGAACATCTGTTTAATGTCAAAATGTTGCCTCTGTTTTTAATTAGTTTTACTGTCAGAAGAAATTCCCCAATGGACATTTAGCTTCGGTGACCTCCAAACATGTTCATGACCTCATGATGTGGCTCATGGAAAGGGATGGGGGTTACACACGTACATGGATTGGAGGCCTGAGATACCTACATGTATGTTTATGTGAAGGAAATGTCGGTTTACATTTTAGTTTTTAATATTAAAATGTATTTGTATACACACGTTATTTTCTCTGTAATGTTTTCTTAGACTGGACGTTTTGTGTGGCTTGATGGAGCACATTGGAACTATACTGACTGGTTCACTGGAGAGCCCAATAACACAGCTGATGTGGAAAACTGTGTTGAGTTACTGAGTAAGCACTGAGTCTCCATCATTAATCTTACATTCATCTTAAGAATTCAGCAGCAAATACACTATAAACCTCTTAATATTTACATTATGTTATCTTTTTAAATGACAGAAGCCAAGCTGATTTTATGTAAAATAGATGCTGCAGTGTTCTTCTTTCAGCTTCTCATCCACATTTTTTTTTTCAGGCAACTCAAAGTTCAATGACATGCCATGCTGGGACCTGCGTGCATACATCTGCTCCTACCCTCTTTAAGGATTAGCCGAAACTAATTGAAGTTTTGAAAAGTATAATAGCACTAAATTTAGACGAGTAAGAAGTATTGTAAATGAGCCACAGTGTTAATGTGGTGTAAATTGTGTGCTTTCTAGTATCCTGAACTGACAGTAATAAATAATAAATATTTTCATCAGCATTTGGTATTCATTTTTTTTTTTTGTCCATCTCTGTATTTGCCTTCTCATTTGGATCTTAGAATAAGACAAATTTAAAAGAAAATTTAAAAGTATAACTGATACAAACTTAAATAATTCTTTTGACTATGTAAAGCTGCTTTGCGGCAATGAAAATAGCTAAAAGCGCTATACAAATAAAATTGAATTGAATTGAATTGAATTAATGTGGATTTGCCTATTTTACTATGCATGTGTATTCAATCTTTTTTAGTTGTGGCCTCATACCAGTACCACTTACTTGAGGCTTTATGGTGTAACCACACTATGCTATATACTATATACACTATACTATAGGTAACATTTGGAAATTGTTGAACAGTCATGAAATAATCAGTCAAAAGATTGAGAGTTGGGTGGTGAAGATGTTTTGTTTTTTGCATCGACATTACTAAGTCATAGAAGTCATCAAGGAAAAATAGGGCATTACATAAATAGCAGTATTCACTTTTCAGACCTGCTAAAAGGAGATAAATAACTCCTGTGCCCACAATGTTAAATGTCATAGCTTTGGTCAATGTATCAAAGAGGCTTTGAACATAGAACAAACAATAGTTCTATGCCAGGGTATCTCAACACCTGGGATGCTCATTTTCCATCCCCTCACCCCATCCAGAATTCCTGTCTCTACATGCCATCTGCAGGATAATTAGACAGCCAACTGGTCCAAACAGAGGATTTGATCTGGGACCAGCAATCTTCTACTGGTAATCATCATGAATTAGAGCACAGATCATCACTAAAACACATCACTTCTATTATCAGTATCAGGGATGAAGTTGGTATACCTTGGAGAGTTGCTTGTATGCGTTGGCTATGTTGGTGGATTTTTTTTAAAAGCCAAGGCTTTTAATCTTTCAAAATATTGCATGAGGCTTATCGGCACCAGCTATCAATTTCCATTACACTAAAAATGGGTGTAAATTAGGCTACGAGCAAATACCTTGTCCTTCGTGATTAAATGAGTTTTTATATTTGACTTCAACAGCTTTTTATGATGAACCAGGTATCAGAATTTACAGTAATGATGAACCAAGAGAAAGAAATAAATACATTAATACACGACAACTTTGATTTTTAACTTCTCTCAGACAACAACAACAAAAAAGATAATCTTTATTTTTATTTGAACATGCAGAAATATAAGCTTAAGAATTGTATACAAATTAATTATGCATATCATATTATTTTGACCCTCAAACCCAAAAGACTACACTTAAGGACAAAACTTTTCTTGGCATGATATACCAGGAAACAATAAACATTTCCACAGTATATGCATATAGTATAACATTTATTAATGATTAACAAAATCAGAAACAATAAAACAACACAAAGAGCAATAATAAATATAAAGAAGGAATGTAAAATGAAACACTACACATTCCTAGTGTTGTTGAACCAGGAAAAGAAACCGTTAAATAAGCTGAATCTCAGCCACAACTGTCAGTCTTTTGTGATAAGAACGTCAAAACAACATGTAGTCACCAACTTTTATTATACATAGATTAAAGAGAAGCAGAAATAAGAATAAAAGCAAAAAATGTTAATAAAAGTAAAATGTTACCTTTAGTGGTCATGGTGTTATAAAGCAAATGATATAATACAAAACGATATCTTGATTTTGTCGCTCTGAGTTTTCCTGCACATTCAAATGTCAGAGTGTGTGCGAAGTGCATTCACTATATGCAACCCATGCACTGTACTTAACTAGAGCTGGATAGTGAGGAGTCAATCTGGATCAAGAAACAAACTAAACACAGATTAAAGCAGCTTAGACAGCTGACCACTCCTCTGTTCTAACCACCTGCATCCATATTTGGTTATTGCATTGCCCACAGAGCTCAAATTAGTTGTCAAGAATCCAAGACTGGTCATTTTTCAACTTATTGGTCATTAGCTCCGTTTTGTTCATGGTTGGCATATTTGACTAATACTACAAATAATATAACCTATTTAAATTTTTATCAATGCATTGTTTACTTTGTGTAATCCGCAAACATGTAGCTAAAATGTGCATGCTCATTGTAAGAGTTAGTAAGAGTGAAGTTGAATTCATAGCTAGAGTACAGTATATGTCAGCAGCCCACCTTGTGGATACCTTGAGGATATCAACCAAATGCCCTCACAAAGTCAAATGTTTTAGTCTTCAATAAGACACAAAAAAAAACGATAAAAAAAAGCACAGGTGCACTTGCATACACATCGGTAACCAAATGCAAATATTTGCACTTTTTCCAACATTGAAAAACTCAAAAGTCACTGAAATCTAAAATCTTTTATTTTTGAGAAATTCAGTTCCAATTAAGAGAAGAAAATAATGATAGCTCTTTACTCACACTCATCCACTAAAAAGTGAAAGTTGAAATGATATTTATGGTTTAAATGAATTTAAGTGACAGAGTTACATATAGATAACCAGGTAATTATTTCTTGTTATGTACAGTATGTATGTTGTGTTTTCTCACTTCTCACTCCTAAACCTGGGTGATAGTTCAGTCTGCTCTGACCTTAGTTTTATTAAATGTTATATGATTGTGGAAGAGAGCAGAAAATCTTTTCAGTGGTTTTATTTGTGCATCAGAATGAAGTAGTATGATGCATTGCATCATACCAGGTATAGTTAATGTACATTTCACAAACACAGAGATTAGTTAACCCATATCAGAGCTTTACCCAGAGACCTGCATGTGATGTGGGCTCCCCTGTTCTCCCCTCTTCTTTCTTTTTAATACACAGGGCCTCTTAAAATTAGCTCAATGATTCCATCGGTGAAACATGGGAGATAATGCAGCTTTATAAACTCACCCATAACCAAATGATGACAACAGTCGAGAAGGACAGACATTTAAACTGCACTGTGGGAGTGTGGATTCCTAAAGAGGACTGACAGAAGCAATTGGAAAGTACTGTAAGTAGAAACAATTCAATTAATAGCTTCTTATGGAGCTTTCACAGCTCTATAACATAAACCAGGGAATGTGGGTGTATTGCACAGTGAGAACAGGGTTTTTCCATCAGATTTGTTACATTATAGTAATCTCTTAAAATTTTTTATTAATATATATTAATTCTACTTATATAAATGATGTTAATATATTTACATTACATTTACATTTAGGCATTTGGCAGACGCTCTTATCCAGAGCGACATTTTTATCTCATTACACATCTGAGCAGTTGAGGGTTAAGGGCCTTGCTCAAGGGCCCAACAGTGGCAACTTGGTGGTTGTGGGGTTTGAACCTGGGATCTTCCGAACCGTAGTCCAATGCCTTAACCACTGAGCTACCCCTGGCCCTGATTTTTAATATGGCGCTGCTCTGCATATATCTTTTTACAAATAAGGCCACTGATTAAAGCACTTTTTGTGAAATTGTAAAAAACCTGAATGTGTTTGCCAACAGCAGTTTTACTCAATCCTTGAGTAAAGGTGGTACCTGAAGTTGACTATGATGGCAACACATGGAAGACAAACCATTACAAGTGTTAAGCACCCAGATTACATCCAACCCCACCCAAACATCACAAAAGAGAGCAAGTAGAAATCATATACAATAATTTCCTTGGACTTAGGCAGAGTTTTGGGGGGTGTGTGTGATGCTTATTTGTATTGATATACTCTTTAGTTACAGATGATTTGCATAGCAAAGTAAAGGCTGAAGAGAAACTGGAGAGCATCTTCCACTCACCAGGAATAGAAAAGTTTTACTTTGCCGGCCACAAAATCACCATCCAAGAATCGTTTGACTCCTATGGAGCCCTCGTCTGGCCTGGGGTGAGAGCAGACACAAAACAGACACGCATGACTAAAGTGGCTAGGGGACAGGTTTGATATTTGTGAATGTGATGAATTGCTTATAACGTGTGTTTAGGCAGTGGCTCTCTGCAACTACCTGGAAGCAAATCAAGAGCATGTCAGTCTGCTAGATAAGGCAGTTCTGGAGCTAGGAGCAGGAACAGGACTAGTGTCCATTGTGGCCTGTTTAATGGGTAAGTAAAGATCCACTAAAGATAATGTGGCAGGATTCAAGCACAATCAAATAGAAAAAAATAAAATGGAATACTTTTACTTACACCGATTAGCCACAACACCAACACCCCTAACAGGAAAACTGACTAACACTGATTATCAATAATATAGCTGTTAACTGGTATATTAGCTCAATCATGGATTATAGGCAGCAGACCACGTCCCATTCATGCTCTGAAGGTGCTTAGAGCTGCCCATGTGGCACAAGGGAAACCTACACAATATTAGCCATAATTCTTTACATTTTAATGTTATGGCTAATTGGTGTATTTTAAGATCCAGATAACCAAATTCTTATTAAAGCTTTTCTGAGAATTTGGAAAATTAAAGCTTTTCTGCATTGTTTTTTTAGGTGCATGGGTGACAGCCACAGATCTGCCTGACATCATGGACAATCTAAACTTCAATCTCTCACGCAACACACGGGGCCGCTGCAGGTATACACCTCAGGTGGCCCAGCTGACCTGGGGGAAAGACCTGGACCATCATTTTTCCAGTTCTATCTATAACTATGACTACATCCTATGCGCAGATGTTGTCTATTACCATAACAGTCTGGATGAGCTACTACTCACTATGAAGCACTTCTGCAAACGCGGAACCACCCTGCTCTGGGCCAACAAGGTCTGTACTAGATAGAAAAGTAGACAGAAAAAAGAAATGGAAATCTTTAGTCAAATAGTCAAACCATTTAACTCCATTACTCAATATACGCACAATGGGCTGCTGTTGCTGCTTTCTCCAAATATGCTACAGTCTTGTGTATACAATGTGTTCGGCCATACAAATACTGTTTTAAAATAAAAGTATACAAACAGTTACCTATTCCTTCATCTGAGGGGTATTCTCCGCAGGGTCATACCACTAGCTTATGTATTATTTAACAATTTTGCTCAATTTTGTTGGTTTTGTTTAATTCTTTTAAACAGATTCGCTTCTCCTCAGACCTGGACTTCATTGAAAGTTTTAAGAAGGAATTCAATACCACCCTTCTAGTGGAGCTTCCAGATGAGATGGTACGAATATACCAGGCCATGACATGACTGAATCTGAGAAGACTCCAAAAGTAATAGAAAAAAGTTTTAAGAACCCAAAAACTTGATTTAAAAAATTGATTGCATAATGTAAAATTACATAGTGTAAACAGTGTAAAAATGTAAAGCTTGTAAGCTCAATTGTACTGCTTCCACCCAAATGTCCCATAATGCATCCTAGTGCCATCGCTTCTCCACATACATGATGCACAGGGACAACAAAGCTTGATTAATCAGAAAAGGCTATCTTCTTCTTTTGTTCCATAATCCAATTCTAATACTCACATGCCCACTGTAAGTGCTTTTAGAAGTGGAGAGTGGTCAGAATGGGCACTTTTACTGGTCTGCAGGCATTCATTACCACACACAGCAAGCTGCGATGCATCTTTCAGACATATTTTTATTTATTTATTTTTTAATCATAGTCAATATTAACCTTTTTAGCAATTTCAGTAGCTCTACTGTGGGGTTAGACAAAGTGGGTTAGCCTTTACTCCCCTTGACAGCAATGAACCTTGAGTGACCCAACCCTGCATCCATTTCACTGGTCGTCCTTTCTTGCTTGGACCACTGGTGGTATTTACTAACCACTGCATTTCTGGAAAAACCCCATAAGATATGCTGTTTTGGATTACATTGCCATCACAACTTGGCCTTAGCCCAAATTGCTTAGATCCTTATGCGTTGTCTGCTTTTCTTGCTTCCAAAACATCAATTATGAGAACTGTTTACTTGCTACTTAACAGGTGCCATTCTAACAAAATAAATTTTACTCAATTAATCTCTGTGGTTTTAATATAATGGATGATCAGTGTACATTTATTACAATATTACATATTATGTAAATAAACAGACTGGTATAGGGCCATGGTTGTTCAGTGGTAGGTTTCTTGCCTGCCATGCGGAAAGCCTGAGTTTGATTCCCAGCCATTACCCAAACCCCAGCCAGTGGATGCTGTGCTGGACCCAAGCCCGGATATAATTGGAGGGTTGCGTCAGCGTAAAACCTGTGCCAAGTTGTGTGCAGATCAGATGGTTCGTTGTGGCGACCACTTGACAGGAGAAACCAAAAAACTGACAACATACAAATAAACAACAGTACCTGTGTCTAAATATCACTTGCAAGTGTTTGCTCTTCAGACTCTCCCTGTCCTTGTTTCATGTAATGCAAGTTTAACCCATGCTCTATAGGTTTCCACGTCAAAAGATAAATCTTGGATCTTTCCTGACAGTATGTCAAAACCTAGTTTCTCCATAGCAGCTGGCAATGCCTGTAGCATGCCATTGTCCCTCGCCTGTGATTATTGTGACACCCAAGGCTCGTGAAGTTATTACAGTGACCATTACTTTAACTGCTTTAACAGTACCCATATTAAACAGTGTCCCACACGGACTTAAATTAGAAATCACCCAATGTGGATTACATTATTATTATTATATTATTACATAATTATTATATATTATTTTGTGGAATTGTGGAAACTTTTTTACACCCAAAATCATCTCTTGATTAACGCATGATTTAGAAACCATTTTAAAGCTCACAGTGCCACCCTCAGGCAACAACTGCCAGGCAAATTCTAGCCTAAATGAAGGTTGAGAATGTTGAGAAGGCCGCAGCACAAGGCTGGGACATATGATAAAACACCTAGCTAAATATCATATCCCTAAACAAAAATTTACTGGCGCATAACCTTTTTTCTCTGTATTCGAAAATGATCAAAACAGATAAATAGAAACTCTACAAGACTTTAATCCTAAAGCGATGAAAACTGTTTCCCTGTATTCTTCCTTTGTGCCTTCTTAAGTTGTAGAATCTCCACTTCGTGATGGTTCTATAGTTTTATCATTCTGTATAATTGTATATATAATTCTTTTTCCTTTTTTTATTATTATTTAAGTGATCGTATTGATTTTTATGTGTATAATTTAAAAATATATATATGATAAAACAACAAACATAAGACACCTTCATGGGAAAGTGTCTGGATGGACATAGCAGGACAAAATGTAGGCCACCAATCCATCTTAGGCATGTCTGATAACAGGCAATGCTTCTTGATCATTATACCCTCTGAACATGCTATAATTTCATATTACTATAAAGACATAGACACCCAACATTTATCATAAAAATGATGCAAATTTCTTTTTTAATATTTTAAGACCACTATGTTTCGTTCTATTCTGACTGGAATAAACAATCATTAAACATGCTTAGAAGGTTACAAAAAATTTGAGCTTTCCAGAAGCCAGGTTGTTGGTCAGTCTGAAGGTGGAACCAGGAATAGCCAGGAGTCTTCAAATACTCCTTTCCACTATTAACAGAATCATAAATAACTTAAAAGATAGTTATTTCATTTTCTTCAACTTTAATATATAAAGATAAAAGAATGGTCAAAACTCACTCTTTTAATATCATCTTTACTTTTTTTCCATTTCTCAGAAAAATTTCTGTATGTTTATCTATAACTGTACGTTATTATATAAGAGACATTATGAGCGAGATTTTGTGTCAGATTACCTCACAGCAGCCATAACTTTTTGGAAGAAATAGGAGGTAAGGGTGGGGTGGGGGTTGGGTGCTCTGGTGAGAATTAAACTTTTTGGCCTACATGTTGCACATTACCCTGAACACACCAACCCCATACCTTGTTGGGGGTATGCTTTTCTTTAGCAGGGACAGGGAAGCTGGTCAGAGTTGATGGGAAGATAGATGGAGCCAAATACAGAGCAAAGAAAACCTTTAAAGAGTTTGCAAAAGACTTAGGACTGCGGTGGAGGTTCACCTTCCAGCAGGACAGCAACCCTAAACATACAACTTGAGCTACAATTGAATGGTTAAGATCACAGCATTTTCATCTGTTACAATCAGTCAAAGTCCAGACCTTAATTCAATTAAGAATCTGTGAAAAGACTTGAAAATTGTTGTCCAGATCCTCTTCTTTCAATATGAGTAAGCTTGAGCCATTTTTCAAAGAAGAATGGGCAAACATTTCACTCTCTAACTGTACAAAGCTAGTAGAGAGATACTCCAAAAGCTTGCAGCCGTCATTGAGGCAAATGGTGGTTCTGCAAAGTCTTGACTCGATATTTTATATGTAAAAACAAAACATACTTGACTTGATATTTTATATGTAAAAACAAAAAAAAAAATAGAAAAACATTTGGCATTTTCTGTAATTTTGTGTTGGTCTAATACATAAAATCCCAATAAAATACATTTACGTTTGTGTGTGTGTAACGTGACAAAAGGGTATAAAACTCAAAAGGTGTAAATGACATCTTGTCACACTCATGCTATTCTCTTCGGATTCATGAGATAGTCAGCTAGAATGGTTTTCAATTTACATGTTTCCATAACTGGGAATTTCAAAGTTATGAAATAACAGATGGAATCATGTAATTAAGTAACATCGAGGACATTTGTGATTTTAAGACATGAAGGCAGCTTATTTGGAAGAGTTCTTGCAAGAACTGTATCAAGTGCAAATCCTTTGCAAAACCCATTGAGCACCATTATGAAAACTGGTTTACATTTACATTTACATTTAGGCATTTGGCAGACGCTCTTATCCAGAGCGACTTACAAAAAGTGCTTTAATGTTTACAACATTGGATACATACTTACACTGGGTTAACTAGGTTAATAACTAAGTACCATTAGTCCAACACAACTGAGGTTTTTTTTTTTTTTTTTTTTTTTTCCCCCGGGGGGAGGGGGGTTAGTCCAAGTACTGGAGAAACAGATGCGTCTTGAGTCGTCGTTTAAAGATAGTCAAAGTCTCTGATGTACGGACATCTAGAGGAAGTTCATTCCACCATCTAGGTGCCAGAACAGAAAAGAGCCTGGATGAATGCCGCCCTCGATCCCTGAGAGATGGTGGGATGAGGCGAGCAGTGCTGGAGGATCGGAGGCAACGTGGTGCAGTGCGTGGTGTAATTAGCGCAGAGAGGTAAGTGGGTGCTGGGCCATTTTTGGCTTTGTAGGCAAGCATCAGTGTTTTGAATTTGATGCGGGCAGCTACAGGAAGCCAGTGCAGGGAGCGGAGGAGTGGGGTGGTGTGGGAGAACTTGGGAAGGTTAAAAACGAGTCGTGCTGCTGCATTCTGGATCAGTTGCAGAGGACGAATCGTGGACAGAGGCAGGCCTGCCAGGAGTGAGTTGCAGTAGTCCAGTCTTGAAATAACAAGGGACTGAACAAGCACCTGAGTAGCCTGTGAAGAAAGAAATGGGCGAATTCTTCTGATATTGTAAAGAAGAAATCGACAAGAGCGAGTAAGGTTAGCGATGTGTGGGGAAAATGACAGATGATTGTCCACGGTTACCCCAAGATTGCGGGCGGTGGTTGAGGGAGTGATTTGGTTGTTGTCCATGGATATCACAAGGTCTTGACCTGGAGATGAGTCACAAGGGATAAACAACAGTTCGGTTTTACTGAGATTGAGCTTCAGCTGATGAGCAGCCATCCAAAATGAGATGTCTGCCAGACATGCTGAGATCCGGGTGGAAACCTGAGTGTCAGAGGGAGGAAAGGAGAGGACAAGTTGGGTGTCGTCTGCATAACAGTGGTATGAGAATCCATGCGATGATATGACCTTACCAAGAGACCGGGTATAGAGGGAGAACAGAAGAGGACCAAGTACTGAGCCCTGCGGGACACCAGTAGAGAGTCTACGTGGGGCAGATGTAGATCCCCTCCATGTTACCTCATATGACCTATCTTTAAGGTAAGAAGCAAACCATTGCCACGCTGTTCCACAAATTCCAAGGCTTGTAAGAATAGATAATAGAATCTTGTGGTTCACGGTGTCAAATGCAGCTGACAGGTCCAGGAGGATGAGGACAGATGAAAGTTTAGCAGATCTAGCAGCATGGAGCTTCTCAGTGACTGACAGAAGGGCAGTCTCTGTGGAATGTGCCACTTTGAATCCACTTTGCCACTTTGGCAACTCATGCCACTTTGGTTCTCATGAAGACCATCCCAGGAAAGCAAGACCAAAATTTACTGCTGCAGGGGAGTTCATTTAGAGTTACCAGCCTCAAAATCACCAATTAGAAGATTAGAGCCGTTATGAAAGCTTTACAAAGAATAAGTAACAGACACTGGGCTTTTATTTTCTAAAGCAAGGGTGTCCACCTCTACACAAAAGTCCAAAATTATATTTTATTTTGTAACTTAACTTCCAGTCTAAATGTTTCATTGTATTGCAAATTTTTATCTTTATTTATTGGTATTTTCTAGTGCAATATTTTAATTGTAGTGAAATCTTTTCATTTAAGGTCACAGTTGTATAAGAAATTCACTGCATACTATGAATACTACATATGGTTGTGTATTTGATAAATTTGAATTATTCTCATCTTGTCACTATACGTTTTTTTTAATGTCTTTAAAAAATTTAATTACACTTGTCTCAATACTCTTGGCCAGACTGTGTGTTTATTTATTTATAATGACCTGGGCCTTCTTAAAAAATGTTCCAAGATCTGCTTTAAATCAACCCTCTGTCTACACCTAGGGAAGTCGATCCCCTTAAAGCTGCTAAAGAAAGAATTAATAATTTATTATACAACAGTTAGTTCTGAGCAAGTAACTAAATTTGATGAGGCTAGTGGTGATAATAGAGGGTAACAACACAGAGATCTTTAACTATATGCATCACTCTGCGTCCCAGGTGTTCTACAGGCATCAATTACATTAACTTTCAGTCATCAGCATGAGTGAAAGTAGAACCCACATTCAAAGCCAATTACGGATGCATTTTAGCAAAGCTGAATCCCAAATCCATCTCTAACCCCTAATAAAGGCCACTACTTGGTGTGTGGGACAAGCACTAGCTCTGGATTTAACTCTGTTTGGGATTTAACCCCAGAACCCAAAAGTTAATGGAGCTGACATAAAAGCGGAATAGGTGGAAATGTCTACAGAAGCTTATGAGAGTTACCACCAGTTACAGTCCAACGGCTCCATGTTTTATTCTTCTTACCTTTTTTACATAGTACAGACTAGAATTTGCATGCCTGCATATGTTGCTAGCTACATTACAAGCATTTCTTTAAATAGGTATCAGGACCAATAGACACATAGAAAAATATATATAAAAGGTTTATTGTAATTAGTAATATTACATTGTCACCAATAAACACCTTGAGTTCAATGTTTTTAAAACATTGATTTAAAGTTTTATTTTTCAAACTTATATTAGATTACAGAAAAGTTATTTTTGTGGAGTCAGTACAATTGTACTTTTTTTTTTCAGGGGAGTCCAAAAAATATATATATATATGCCATACAGGGATACTAATCATACATACTCCGTAGTGTTACTGACCAGGAAAGAAAATGAGAAACTAATCTTTAAGGTTCGATTTCCTATAAATTTCAGTGGATAATAAAGTTTCTCTAAATCCTGATGAGTGTCAGTTGTAAAACACAAAAAGAAACAACAGGGGAGGTTCACCTCCAAAGCTCAAACAACAACAAAAATGGCTGTTCAACAGAGCTCCCTACAACAGCTGCCCACAGAATAACAGGAAGCCACACACACACACACACACACACACACACACACACACAGGGAAGAGACCTACAAAAAAAGCCATGAATTCCTCCAATCTTACAAAAAAAGTGTCCGTACATCCAAAGACTTGCCCCGACGGGGTGAAATGGTGGCTGGCTGTGCTGATTCTTAGCGCCTACAGTCTAAGAGGTGGCAGCCATCCGACTCTTCAGAATAATCCAATAAGCCAGAACAAAAAAAAAAAAAAAAAAAAAAAAAAGTTGTTCAAAAGCAGATAATCTACCCATGTTATACAGCGGTCACACTACACATTCTCCAACAGCAGGTTGGGGTCTGACTGAGAGGCTTTTTTTATTTTTCATTTTTAAGTCATGCTAAATCCAGCAGATACTGGATGGCATAGTGCTACAACTTCAAAGTCCAAAAAAAAAGAATAAAGCCTTTTTTTTGTTCTGAAAACTAGAGCGATCAGGACCAGATATCTGCACTAGCACAATGTTGAGATTTAACAGCCTACAGCCATACAGCAGAAAGGGCTGGATGATATCAAAACACCTCTTTAAAGCCCATGCTTCTCAATGCCCTTCGAGATAAAAAGAGAGAGGGAAAATTGAAGGTGTGCTAGTAACAGACAGGGAGAGGGACCTTGTGTGTGTACATTGAACCCCATGAATATAGCTGTTGAATGAAGTGTGGCCTGAGAACGTTAGTCATCTTCATCATTTTCATCATAGTCATCGTCGTCATCGTCGTCGTCCATGTAAGAAACTGGGGTCTCGACCCGAGAACCACTATAGTGCGAGTCATTAGAGCTGGAGGCCATTGTTGCATCTGCTCCACTTTCACTAAGGACAGAAAGGCAGCAGATAAAAACATTACCACCAAGTTCTAACTGCACAAGTCCGACAATCCATGAACAAAAATACTTGTCAATTCTACTGGCTGGCACTGTGTGTGTATCAATTTGATGAAGCAGAACATCTGACTCACCTGCTGATATGATAGCGACCTCCATTGGTAGATGAAGTCCCCGTCATGTAGACGTTACTTATTGGACCTTGTGCCATTTCTGCATAACAAAAGAAAGTTGTGGCATACTGTGAATAGTTTAACAAAATTTTTTTTTTTTTTTTTACAACCTACACTACTTCATTAAAAAGTTACTTGCACAGCAGGGCCAGATTTAATAACTTTTCCCCCAAATATCAATGTAACCAAATGAAAACAAATGTGAACAAGTCTCCACAACTATTCTGTCCTTTCACATCTGAAAAGTCAGATAATAAAAAAAATTGTCTAACATTTAAGTTCAAAACACATGAAACATGACCTGGTTTTTTTTATATAAAGATCATCAGGAAAATAATCTTTTGTTTTATATCTACAGTTATACAACTTCAACCATTATTTTATTCAAAAGTTCAAAGTAAGTGCCACAATCCACGAGTATATACTGTACGTATCCGGGGCTTTGACAAATGTTTAAAACACTCAGAAACTAGAATGTGTGGAATTCTGTTTACCAAGCAACAGATGACTTTACTTTTAAGCACAGTTGTTCTCTGATAGCTTGTTGTACACATTAGCATGTTTTGTTCCATAGACTCTTTAAATTCCTTAAACAAGGCAATAATCTCTTGACAAATCATTCAAACAATTGTTTCAGTTAAAAAAATTTTTTTTAAACATAATTTCTATTTCTCTTTTAAGCATGGCATGGTCCTCATCAGCAACTTGACAGCGGAAGGTTAGAGCAAATGGCACACAGCCAGACAGTTAGAATGTTGCTGCCACCATGAGGTAAAGTGAAGAGTTACATGTTGAACGCATGGTCAGCAGTACTGAGGAGAGAGTAACAGTCTGCCAAAACCCACACTCAAAACCAGTCACAAAAAGACTTTGATTGCATCAATTACGGCTCTGCAGCCAATCATGGCATCTGTGAGTTTACGCAAGCGGAAGAAGCAGATAGCGGATGCGCCCCCTGTAGGGTGCTTTAGCGAGTAGTTCGAAAAGATGTGGTTGGCTGGCGTCACATGGTTCGGAGTAAACGCGTGGTAATAGTAGCCTTAACGTGTGAGCCGTCTATTGACGGGGAGGAATTGCATACGACTAAAATTGTGGAGAAAATCCGGAAAGAAAAAAAAAAAACTACTTTTACGCTTGTTAATTACACAAATTGTCGGTTGCTAACTGTTAGTCAACAGCTCTGACAGCGGTGGTTAGTTCCAACAGACATAAAAGAAAATGTTGGTGATGCAAAATAACTGGTTAAGTTAATAATAAATGCTGTTGGTGGAATTGTTGTATAAAGCAACTTCACACTCGAGGTTGTGCAGTTGTGATGAATATCAGCATTGCTATGATGCCTTTAGGACTGCATTCTTACACCCAAGACCTCATCACAGCCATGCTAATTTTTAAGCACAACAGCATGACCTTGAGTGTAATATTGCTTAATTAAATAAAGATTTGTAAGAAGCCAAAAAAATATTAAGAAATAGTTAACCATGAAAAAACGTTTGATGTATATAAACCTAGGCAGATCGCTTTTATTATGCAGCAATATTTCCAGCAGTAGCCACTTTTTTGATGCAAAAGTTCTTTGTTTTGTGGCTATAATAAATGTACATGTTAATAAGTAATAAAGTACACTACATGTTATAAACAAGTGCACCTGCTCATTTACACAAATATCCAATCAGCCAGTCATGTGGCAGCAGCATGATGCGTCATGCAGATCTTTCAAGACAAAACTTAAGTTAAAAGTTCATAATAAATTGCTGGAATGAGCAAGAATGTAATCTCCATAACTTTGGCCGTGACATGGCTCTTTGTACCAGATGGGCTTCTTTGAGTATTTCAGAAATGGTTGATCTCCAGGGATTGTAATTACCATCAATCTCTACAGTTTACACAGAGACACAGATGTCAAAGAAGATTATCCAGCATGGATAAAATAACAGGAAAACTACAGCTCAGAAAAACATCTAAGAATGCTTAAACTATCAAACCTTAAGACAGATTGGCTACAATCATGGAACAACATTTACAGTGTCACTACGGTCACACAAGAACATGAATCTGCAGATATAGAGCTACTGTAGTCACGTGAAACAAATGATTTACATGCCTGCTATTTTGTCTGACAATCATGCCTGCCACAGGTAATAGCTTTATATATATTATGCTCCACGCCCTCATCCAGTAGGGGGCAGCAATGCACCTACCAAAAAGTGAGTGTTTGCAGATGAAACTGTCTTTCCTTCAAAAAGGTGATTTATAATTAAAATTTATTCAACTTCTGCAAGTGCACCTACAGTAAAAAAAAAAAAAAAAAAAAGTAAATTGATTCTCAATTGAAAATTGGCACATCAAAAACAACAAACAAAACATCCATCAAATTGCATAATCAAATAAATCACAGCTTTACAAAATACCAGATCACAGTGCTCGTTTAGAAACTCAAGTACAGTAGATCCTTGGATTGCAAGTAACTTGGTCTGTTAACGTTTTGCAAGAGGAGCAAATTTTCTTTTCAATTTAAATGATCACAGTCTTGAGATACAAGTTGTACGCATGCTTTGTCCGCAGAGCGTCACATGATCACAACTGAGTCAATGATTATTCTTTCACGAGTGCTGCGCTCTGTAAGAAAGCAGAGAGTCCGCTAGTACGTGCAAGCGTCATTAGAGAGGTTCCATGACGCGCAAACAAACTAACAATCACCGACTCCATACAGAGAGAGAGAGAGTAAAAATAAAACACATTAACCTGCACTTTAGCTTTAAAAAGAATCGCAACAGGGCAGTGTTTCTATTAGAAAGAGAGAGAGGTTTTGAGGTTTTAAACTCACTTTATTGTTACATAATTAAAAGAGACTTATTCTGCCAGATATATACAAATTTACATATAAACACAATTAAACATATGTACATTTTTTTTAATAAGTAAAAGAAACCTGTGACCCTCCACCCCACCAACACCTTCAATTTAATTTTTCCTTTCATTTTAAGTTCAGTCATGCGGTCTTATAGTTTTTGGTTTGTTTAGCTTTTGTCCATTTTTTCTTCCTCCTGAGTGTCGGTGAGTTTTTGAGATTCTTTTTCTTCTGCTTTTGCCTTTATCAATAACATTCTTTCTAAGTGTTTCTTTTTTAAGTCCGGTATTTGTAGCTGTTTTAGTCCCTTTAGATGTCTGTGGCTGTGACTGGGTTTGAATCTGCTGTGCTGCATCCTGCTTCTTCACTCAGGGTCTGACTGCGGGTTATGCGTTTTCTGGTGTGTTTTGTATTGAACACTTTTCTTTTCCTCCTGGTTTTTATTGCAGTGCGTTTTTTTTTAGGTGTCGGTGGTGGAGTGTTGGTTTGTAGTTGCTGTATTTCCTCTGTACTGGTTTTAGGGGAGGAGTCTGTGTTGGGGCGGGGTCACTATCTGCGGTGGATACTACTGTACTCACAGTGTTTACAGTAGTATCGCTGCTCATATTGTCTGCTCCCGGCGCGGTGTGTCTCTCTGTGGTGGTGGTGGTGTGTTCAGAGCTGACCTGTTCGAGTTACAGCTGCGGTGTGTCGCTGCGGCCCACTGTGGACCTTGCCTCTCCGGTGTTCTCTGGCTGACTGTCCTCGTGCGCTGCCGCTGTATCCCGGGCGTGTCGCTGTGCAAGCTCCCCGGCTGCACGGCTCCGTGTGAAAAGCTCAGCCTCTTGTGTCCCACGTCCCCGCACTTGAAGCACCTTAGCGGCTCCGTGTTGGCGAAGACGGTGTAGCCGCTGTCCCCCTCTTTACATTTAAAGTTCACATCCAGGGTCTGATCTTTGTTGTTTAAGATCATTAGCACCTGCTTGCGGAAGGACAGGACGTGCCGCATGTTGAAGCTCTTACACCCGAAACGGGCCAGCTCCTTCATTATAGCCTCGTCCTTTATGAACGGAGGCACGTTGGATATGACCACCCGCGCCACGGGGGCAGACAGAGGGGTGATTTTAGCAGCGGCTTCTCTCACACATATTCCGCTCCGTGCCAGTGTGCTCGCGAGGTCAACCCTGGGAGGCAGAGTAGATGTTATCACACCCGACCTGCTCCCCCACCACTAGCAAAATGTCCTCTATCGGCACGCCGTCCTCCGGGATGCACCTGACGCCATGCCGGAGAGACAAATTCTCCACACCGGCCTTAGAGGTCATGGTGCCTGTTCACTCTCTCTCCCACTTTAAACTGTATACTTTTTAAGTGTAACACATTCACTCTTAAAAGAAAAGAAAAAAATAAATAAATAAATAAACAGTCTTTCGGAAAAAAATGCTGGGCAGGACGCCAAACAGCCTTCTGCACGCTCGCTCACACCCAGCGTATGCGCAGAGAGAGAGTATATGTGTGAGAAAAAGTTGTCCTACACAGTACCCCTCTACCTCCTCTTGCCTTCACTCACACTCTAATGGAAACACTGCTTCATCGCGATTATTTTTAAAGCTAAAGTGCAGGTTAATTTGTTTTATTTTTACTTTACAGCAGTGATTCCGTTAAGTGTGCATGCACTCGGCTGTCATTAGAGAGGTTCCTTGTTAAAGAAGTTTCCCGATAGAGCAGTGTTCATGTCAGTGAGTGTTTGACAGAGAAAACCGTCCCACACAGTGCCCCCTCCCTCCTCTCAAATAAGAGAAGAGGGAGGGCTACTGTCCAAGACGAGATGAGGAAGGGAGAGAGAGTCATTCCTCCTCCCATCTTACTTTAGCTTTACACACATACATAGTGCATGCGCAAAAAACACTGCTCTGTCACGATTTATTTTTACATTTTGTATAAATTATTTTTATATGTATATTTTTGGGACGTGGAACAAATAATCAGAGAGTTTTTTATTCTATTATTCTATTATTTCTTATAGGGAAATTCAATATACATGAGTGCTTTGATATACAAGCATACTTTCAGGACAAATTATGCTCCAATCCAAGGTTTGACTGTAATTGGATATTCCCATAAACTCATACTATTATACAAGAGTTAATTCCGACCAATAAAATCTGAGTTCAGTCAATCCCAATAAAAAATTAGTAAAATAAATACTGCATTCATTGGGGCGTCAGAAATGATTGGAAAAAAAAATTTCCTTAATTAGAAAAATCTTGAGAACTTCGAAAAGCTTTAATATTACAAATCCAAAACATTGTTGCAGTAATGTTACTGTACATTTTATTTTTGTAAATTAAAAAAAAGCACAAATCAGGAAATGAGAGACCACCGCGACGTTCAGCAAATGTTTTACAGCAGTTGCGTGTAAAGGGGGAAACGCGTCAAATCTATTGAAACATTTGAGGGCACATGGAATAAACTTAAAAGCAGAGGGATGCACCGTGTTTGACGGCTGGCGCTATCTGCATGAATGACCCACAAATGCAATGCAATGTGGATGCAAATCCTGCATTCATGCTCAAAAATGGTGAAACGATTTGTAAAATACTATTGTAACATGGATTCTGTTTATAATGATGGCTTTCCAGGTAGTACTACAACAGTGACCCCATTTACCATTGCAAAGAAGGCTAATTTGACCAAGGAGAATTTTTTTACTTTTTTGTTCAATAAAAATGTATTCTTCTAAGTCATCCATCATCATTTTGTGGCTTTTGTAAAGTATCGGTTCAGGTACTGTTTTGGCACCGGTACTGTTTTAAAAGTATCGATTTGGCACCGGTATCAAAACAAACCCCAACCCTAATGTTAGTAGACAGTATCTTCAAGAAATTCATAAAAACCTGTCAAATCAAAACACGTCAAGGGCAGGGCCAAAAATACGTGTGATCTCTGAGTCCTCAAACATCACCGTATTAAAAACTGTCATGCTTCTGTAGTGGATATTATGATGTGGGCTCAGGGACACTGGTAAACCTTTGTCCAATAACACCATTTGTCACTGCATTTACAGATGCATCTTTGAGCTTAAGAAAGCTATAAATCAACACTGTCTAGAGGTATCAAAGATCTCACTGGACTATCATGTTTGAGATATGATCAGCATCAGGTCCAAAAGATAGCATTAGTCATGGTATGGGTGTGTCCAGAGCCCATGGGCTGGGTAAAATGCATCTCACATTTAATACATGGCATTTCTGCACATTTAATGCAGACAAGTATGTTGTTTTTAGAGCAACATATGCTGCCAACCAAACACTATCTTTTTCAGAGACATCTCTGAATTTTTCAGCAGGACAATGCTAAACCTCATCCTACTCAGATTACACATGCAAGGCTGTTAAAGACCGAGTGCAGGTGCTAGACTGGACTGCCTGCTCCAAATGAGAATGTAAGGTGCATTATGAAGTGCAAAATATGACAACAAAGAGCCTGTACAATTGCACTGCGCTGAAGACCTGCATAACAGAAGAATGGGGGGGAACCCGCTTGTGTCTATAGTGTCCAAATCCTTAAAACAAAAAGATGTTATACAGTGACAATTGTCAACTGTTTGACTTGACAGCTGTCATACCTGCTTATTTAGCTGATTAGCATGGATGACAGTATGATTGTAAAGAATAGGGGAAGGAAAAAAGACCTAATTTAAGATGTGTAGAAACAGCAATTTAACAATAAATAGCAGAACAAACCTAACTGAACCTTAACACTAATGAAAACATCAATATAATGAAAGACCTGCCCCAATTTATCCCCTGCATGTACTCAAAATTTACCATCATGATGCATTGTGCATTACGTTTGCTAAATTTTAGTTTGGTGCTAATTAACAGTGTTGAACTTATTTCAGGTTGTGCTACAGTAGCTGAGATAAAATGGTCACCACAATTGCCAGTGATCAACAGGGGCTCATCTTTTACAAGGATTAGCCTCGTCTCCCTGCTGGATGGGTGATAACCACAAATCTCTCATTTCACCCATACAGAGCCAAACTGATAACACAGCCTTCCAGGTCTGACCACATATGACATCCAAGAGCTCAATAGTGGTTACAGGTTTAACAAACCTGACAGTTAAAGAATGTAAATTAATTTCTTTTATGACCGTTCATACACTTTTTGATCAACAAATCTATCACTTTTTCATGACGCAGATGTCGCTGCTCTCTTGAAAATCTGATCACATCACACCAGTCCTCAGGTCCTTACACTGGCTTCCTGTAACATTTAGGATAGATTTTAAAGTACTTTTACTTGTTTATAAATCACTTAATGGCCTAGGACCTAAATACATTACAGATATGCTCACTGAATATAACCCTAACAGACCACTCAGATCGTTAGGTTCGAGTCAGTTATAAATACCAAGGGTTCACACAAAACAAGGGGAATCCGCCTTTAGCCATTATGCTGCCCGCAGTTGGAACCAGCTTCCAGAAGAGATCAAATGTGCTAAAACATTAGTCACATTTAAATCTAGACTCAAAACTCATCTGTTCAGCTGTGCATTTATTCAATGAGCACTGTGCTACGTCCGAACTGACTGTACTATCTTATGTTTATCTAATTTCTTAAACTGTTTTATATTTATTTGAAATTATGTTTTTATTAGTTTTACTTAGTCTTTTATTTTTATTTTAATAAAATTTTAATTAGTTTAAAGTTTTGTTGCAAACTGCATTTATTTTTATTTTAAATGAAATTTAAAAGTTTGTTAAAATATCTTATTGCTATTATCTTTTATTTCATTTCATTTTTATTTTCTTCTTCTATGTAAAGCACTTTGAATTACCATTGTGTATGAAATGTGCTATACAAATAAACTTGCCTTGCCTTGTTCAGACATATGAAGCATTAAAGTCACATGGTTTACTTGTCATCTCGTCCAATATTGATTAGCATGAAAACCTCTTAAATCAGACTAGATTATCTATTATCTGCAAAATTATTTATTAACATCTTACTTTGAACCACAAAAACTTAAAAATTCTACAGTAAAATACATGGATCTTTATTGTGAACATAGTCACTGTGAAATAACACACAGGGGTCTGACTTCCTAGCAATTTGTAATGTCTTTAATTGCATCAATATAGGTCATTTAATTATACTGACAGATCCAGTGCATTTGAAATCAATTAGTTAAAAATTTATTTAATCTTTATTGTAAGCATACAGGAGGTGACTTAACTGATACAGGTAGCTTTGAGATATTGAATCATTTTTATTGTAGCAGTAAGATACAGTTTGTACATTCAAATTTTAGAGACTTCCTTTATGAAACAATTTGTACTTGATTAATAAATAAGTGTTAGTAAAATTATTCTTATTTAGATTAATGTTTTTAGATTTTCCCATTTTTATGTAAATTACTTTAAAACCCTTTAGTTCTTATACTCAGATACTGTGAATTATTGTATGCTGGTTTTGTTACTGATTTTATTAAGACTATCATTTTATATAAATTCTTTGCTTGTCGCTCCCTGTTGGCTGTGCTTTTACTTTTTAGCATCTAAGCAAAGTTTTTACTAAGTGTACACAGAAAGCAAGAAAGTCCCTAGGTACTGGAGCTGTTCTGACTGCAAAAGAGGACTCAGTAATATACTGTTTTCAACAGTGTGGTCAGGAAGCCAATGAGCCAGTGTAGTTGTTTAAATTATGTGACAAGCAATTAACATATTTCAAATAACAGAGTGCCAAGAAACAAAGTGCTGTATAAATGATTGTATGAAAAGCAACTCACATTTAGGGCATCTACACAACTGAGCAGTTAAGGGTTGAGCGCCTTGTTAAAGAGCTCAGCACCTTCATGGCACTGGGATTTGACCTCACAACCTTTTGACAATGAGCTACCACTCCTCAATTTAAATCTCTATGGTACGCACACATGCATGCACACACCCCCCCAAAGCTGGCCTGGGGAAACCTAAAACAAATGAATTAGGGATGCACCGAAATTTCGGGCGCCGAAAATAAAAGCCGAAATTGTCGCCACGCCTCTCCCATCCTCCCGTCTCGTTCGCGCTGTCATTACGCATCAAACACGGAGTATGTCGGCGGTTTGGAATCACTTGGAAGTTTTGTTATTGTTAAACAGCCTTATTACTGTTATTTATTATCAATAAAAGTTTGATTGCTTAATTAATTTGAAGTTTTTTTAATACAAACAAAAATAAAATATTTTAAACAAGTTTTTTAATGAAGCCATTTTCGGTTTCGGTATCGGTTTTCGGCCAAGTGCATCCAAAAATTTCGGTTTCGTTTTCGGCCCAGAATTTTCATTTCGGTGCATCCCTAAAATTAATATCTCATCAAGCTCAGCACAAAAAGTAATGGGCCACTGACCTGTAACATAAGGCTCCAGTGCTTTAGGCACTAGGCTCCTGGCGACCTTGAGGTCTTCAGCAGAGCATTTGCCAACCTCCAGGCCACATGCCATGCCCATACGTTTTAATACCTCAATGTCATCGTGGATCTCAAACATGCTGTCAAAGTTGAAGAGGTACTCAAACCTGAATGGCAGCGCAGAAATGACATGTAAGAAAAGTAGGAATAAAGAAACACATGAAGATGAACAAATCATTTAAACCAACACTAAGCATGTCTTACTAATGGATTTTTTTATTGCATAAGGATTTAACTGAGGTGGAAATAAAACATTCATGTTTACTTGTCATTGGAGATGCTGCAGTCAATGACGGTTTTCTTGCTGGTGTTAATGATGATAAAGGGAAGGTGAATGACAGAATTTTCTGGGGGTGGTCTGTTTGTTTGCTGTTCTGTTTGACGGTTCCGCTGCACAAGGTTCTTAAAAGCTATTTGCTACACACATTAGGAAAGTACAGTGCATTGGTTTGAAGAATAATCACAATTACAGTATCTAAACAGATGATGGTTCCATACTGTGCTAGTTACCTGTAAAATTAGTTCTTGGAGTTGTGACTGTTTTTGCTTGATTCTTTCCAAACGTCTTTGCCTCTCCACCTGAAAGAGAAAAGGCAACACATAATGTTGGACTCAAATGTGTTTTAACAGATATATTCAGTAGCTCATGTATTTGTTGGTGGACAATCTTTGCTCTAATACATTGCTATAATAATGCAATAACGCAAAACCTCCAGAAAGAAGTCCTCAGGTTCGATATTAAGGATGTTCTGTGTGTCTGCATTTACAGATTAATATTCATCCACGGGCAATCAGACTTGATTATCTGTGTGGAATCACTTATTTTTCTAGTCTTTCTATTGCTTCTTAGTGTGTTCATGCAGTACCCTGATCTGTTCCGTTTAACATGTGTACAGATGAAATAAAAAACTGTCACACTTTATGAGCATTAAATTATTCATCACTTCTGTCTATTTTGCCAGGTTTATATGTGGTTGCTTCTTCTACTTTTCATATTACCGGAAAGGATTTCCATGAGACTGTGGTACATAGCATTGGGAATGTCTGTTTGGCAAAAAGATTGCTAAGATAGGGAGTGCAGACATTTCCCCAGGTATGGAGACCTGCGATGCAACTGACCCTCCAAAAGATGTTCAGTAAAAAATTAAGGTCAGCGCCCTGTGAAGGTCACTCAGGTTCTTCCACTGCAAGCTTGGCAAACTGTATTTTCACCCACCCCGTTTTGTGCTGTAAGATTTTTGTGCTTTAATCATACAAAGACATCCAATGGGAGAAGCTCAGTGGTTAAGGCATTGGACTATGGCTCAGAAGGTCCCACAACCACCAGGTTGTCGCTGTTGGGCCCTTGAGCAAGGCTCTTAACCCTCAACTGCTAAAATGTATAATGAGATAAAATGCAATTCACTATGAATATGGGCGTATGCCAAATGCTAAAATTTAAATGTAAATCTAACACAATCCAATGTCCTTAAAATTTAGTTTAAAGAACTACATATGGGTGTGGTGATCAGGTGTCCACAAACGTTTGGCCATGTAGTGCATTTTGTGAAAGCATAGATAAAAAGCAATTTAAGCAATTATTACACCTTTCACTGGTTATACTTGTAGGGTAAAACTGATCAGTCCATCCTGACTTTAAGCACTGGTCAGCTGCAGACTGAAGACAACAGCCCACAGAACAAAATTACCCACCTCCAGATTCTGGCACTCCTGGGCTGAGTTGGTGGGAAGCCCAATCCACTTGATCTCCTTCTTCTCCTTCGAGATTATGTTCATAGCCATCAACACATTAAGGGCGTCATATACACGTCGCCGAATATTCTTCTGATCATACACTTGCTAAGAAGGAAGAGAATACATGATTAGGAATAAACAAAAATTCCACAAATTATAATTATTATTTTCTCTAATAATTATGTGCCATATTAAAAGTGAGACAATTTATTAATTCAGTGTCTAATCATATACCATCTGACAAAATATCTGTAAGAGAGTTGGAATGGAATCTTTACAGTTTGGGATTAACTAGACTTTAGATGCCAGTACTTACATTGTGGCAGAGACGCACGCTAAAAAGAAACACTTCAGTTTTCTGAACAACAAATAATATTGTAGGAAATGTCAATAAAAAAATTTGGTGTACTGTGAAGGTAGCTGAGGAACCAGAGCAAGTCCCAAGAACACAGGATGTGCAGCAGGAATAAGTCCTGGATCTGACACCATTCATTTGCAATGCAAAAATACAGACACTTGTGTGTACATAGAGGCAATATAAAATAATTAACAGTCTGTTTTTGAAAGGTGAGAGAAAAACAGAAGACTAGTTAAGATAGGCTGGTCTAAATGAAATTACATTTAAAAACTCACCGCATCATTTGGGGAGATATGATTGTCACCAGAGCTGAATTCGGCCACCAGCTCATCTGCAACTTCATTATATGTGGTAACACCCTTTTTCTGTACTTTTTCACAAACCTTCATAGAAAAATGTCTCAGACCTTTCCCATTCTTTTCCCCTTTCTTACTTCTTTTCCTGTGGACACAGTATTAACAATCCTTAACTAACATTTGACATTAAAATGACAGAAAGGTACACCAGCACTGCCATATGCATTACGGTAATCTGCTTATATTACAGTTAACTTTGCATATTTTATGGTATAATTCAAAAGACACAATATAACAAATGAATGTTAATGTTAATTTAACAAATGCAAATAAGACAGCATCAATACCAACTCACCCTGAGGACCATGGGGAAGCATCTGGAGGTTGGCTCTGGGTGATGAACTGAGAGCTGGGTGTGTGAGGACTGTTCATTAAAAGCACGTTGGATCCGCTTGGCCTTTGAGGTGTCCCAATGACCTGGACATCATACAGAACAAGGTCAAATGTTCAAAATGGCTGCCTGACAAAAGGATGCCATCATAAACAGACAGCTTGTTCCTTGAGAAAAAGGTTCTCATATGTACCAATCATATATAGAGTATCGCTACCAGGGTCAGTACAGCTCTGAATCAGAACAATGATGCAGGTTCCGCTTTACCATCAACAAGTATGTGATGTTTATTGACTTAAAATCTTGCAGGTGAACAAAAAGTTTGCAGTCATCACATCTTTTAGGTTTTACATAATGTGTAAACAAAACTTGCAAGGATTCACTTCTGTGTCCAATCCCTATTAGTCGATACTTATTACTTTCATATTGGCATCACTTTGTAAGTGGGAGTGGGATACCAGTGGTGCTGACACCACTGGAATCCCACTTGGAACTGCCAGATTCATCATAATACTGTGCTTCTGGTGTTGAAGATGGCCCGTATGTTAAGTTAAGTTTTTCTGGACGTGTGGATCTAGAAGTTCAGAGTTAAGATGTGATAACTAAAAATACTTTCACTTGATATTAATGAAGATGGCTTTGAACTGCGCTGGTACAAACTATTTTTCTTTGCTGGCTTATGACTGCAATCGTCGGAATAGTTTTAGGATTTAACCTGCCACGATCAGTTTTGTACCCAAGTCTCCATTAGTGAACAGTTGGGAACCTAAACAAAAATGACTCAATGACTTCTGTTATACAACTGCACTTTTCACCTTATGGAACAAAGTTCCCTTTTAATTCTGGTTCTACTCTCTCCCTCATGTTGTCTCAGGGAGTTTTTCCTTGAAACTGTCACCTTTGGCTTGCTCATAGGGACATGATAAAACGTAAAACAAAAAACTATAATAATAATTATACTATAGCTGTAATAATAATATTGCCCCAAAACCAAAAACCTATGATAGATACAGTGTGGGTTTATGTAATGTTGCATTTGATCATTGTCCTACTTACCATCTGAGGAGCAATGTTGACATTTGATGGGCCAAGTGTTTTTGGCAAAAGTTGTTTTCCTACTGCAACTGACTGTGGATGAACAGTCACCAAAGACAAGACTCCTGAAAGAAATGTGCAAAATCCATTTTACCACTCTTTCTTAGCATGAAAGAAAACACTACAAACATCGCACAAACTATGTAGATACATATAAACTTTCTAGCGATAGAGTCTGCCATGTGCCTTACCTTTGGCTGGACTCAGATTCTGGTCAATGAAAACCTTCAACTCCCCATTGGCCTCAATCAGACCAGCCTGTTGGGAGAGGGGGGAAGTAACTGGCTGATGAGATCCATGGTTAGACTGTAGTTTCCAAGCAATGACAGAAGTCTTATACATGCACCCAATATTAAAATGAAACACTTACATCTTTGGCCATGATCCTCGAGGAAGAGGAGCAAAGGCTGGGTCTAACCAGAGAATCAGAGCTGAATGATCACACCAGTGTACACCTGCAAAAGAGACCATGCTTGAAACCAACACAAATATAGCTTGATTAAATTAGCAAAGTCTAGCATTTCTCTAGCATTGTGGTATTATACGGGTTCGGTTGAGTGCATGCACCAGGAAATCTAAACTGGCCTTGTAACTTTTAGCTGGTCTCAAAAGGCAGGGACTGCATTACACTAGGCCGCGGTTTGCTTTCAGGAATTTAGTCACAACTTATACACAAACACGGCTGAGCTCTCTTTATATAAAAAAGACGACCTGTAATATGTGTGACTTGAAGTAAACATTTTTCTCCACCGATTTAACCCAAGTACTGGGGCATGCTCGAGCGATTTTAAACACATCTGCGTGTGCACAGTTAGCGAAACGTTACTTAAACCAATCGATATTACAAAGTTTTTCTTGTTCGTGATTACTTGTTTTTCACACAGGTGAAGTGCCTCGCTGTAACCTTGTTTGTTTGTGGGACTTTTCGAAGTTTGTCAACACATTGATGAGATGTAAGATGCGAGCTAACAGCGGTATTATGCATCCTTGTTCCAACCTGCTCCAGAGGGGGGGAAACCGTCAACAACCACCACCATGGTCAGACAGGCGGTACAATGTGGAGCATGCTAACAGAGTTAGCCGGCCAGCTAGCTAGCTGCTCTGGAAACACGTTGTTTTGCAGCGAATGCTTCATTTAAATGCACAGAAAACGCGCTCGCTGTCGGTCACCCGCTCCAAAGCAGAAGCCGTCAGACCGAAGCCAAGCTCAGGGCACAGCCTGGTGATCAGAAAGTAAACTAGACAAAGTTTGCAAGTGAACTTAACGCCTTAACACTGTTCTGAGCACCCTACCTTCTTGGGTCCTGGGGTTTTGTTGGCATAGCTCACTAGCTAGCTTAGCTTTAAGAATAGAGGAAGAGGAGGTCTGAAAGCCCCTCTCAAAACAGGAAACAATAATCCAATAACTGCTCGGTTAAAAGTTGGCATTTATACCCAAACCTTGCTATAGCAATCAATCGGGTAAAAGTTTTTAGCCTACACCGATTAACAGTTCACCCCTGAGTCTGAGCTCTTTATTTCTCCAGCAGCTAGCCATCAACAAAATGGATGCGAACAAGACAGCAAGACAGCAGCTGCTTATCGCCAGTCAGCATTAATGACCACAGATTAGACTCAAATTGAGGGGAAAAGACACTATTCCGAACCAGTGTATTCTATTCTTTTCGTTTCTATTTACAGAGAAAGTAACGTATTGTTTGTAATGTCTTAAATCTGTTCCTGTTAGCGAGCGTTTCTTACCTCGGAGCTCACAAAACTGCGAATATGTAAACTAAACTGAAGAATAACAATATTTCTTCAACCGAGCAGCAGGTCATATTTACACCGGGTGTCTGTGTTAGGAAAGCAGAGGAGCAAAGAAATGTCTCAGCCCGGTGCTTTTGCTAGGTCAGCCATTTTTACATGCTAAGCCAAGTGGTGTTCCTCGACTGTTCATGTGTCTCAGGCCTGATGATGATCAACCTCTGATTCTCCCAATGTATATTAATTCATACTAATATTTCAGTTAAACATCCGTTTAACTAGCCGGTTGATCTGTAAACAACATAAACCTTGAAGATACCTAGTCAGATATTAACATTTGTATTGTTGATTAGCCAACGTGATAGAAGAATTAGCTGGAAATCCATCAGATCTGGTGATCTAACAAGATCAGGAAGAACAGTGAGTCTCGGTCCTGTTTCAACTTTAACGTTTTAATCTGTAAAATAAATAACATACAACAAAAGGGTGCATGTTACTACCTCGATCTTTTTGTTGCTCGCATGTGCACACACACACACTGTATGGAAGTGAAGACAGCTAGTCGGCGACGCAAACGCCTGAGGTTAGTCTATGTCTGAATCTGGCGACAGCTAACTAGCCAACAGTGAGCTAACTGGAAACTGCAGTTAGCCGTGTAGCTTCAGTGCTAATGCTGATGAGAGGTAACACCCGTGTCCAAGTGAACCTACATGCCGCTTGTGCTTCAGTTCCAGAAGTAAAGATTCATCAAACTGTGCTAATGCTAATCCCAGTGTGAAGCAGCTTACAGTTGAGTGCATTCACGCTTTGTCCTCTGTGATGAACCAGCAGCGCTGAATGAACCAAAGCGTAACTGGTGTACAAACTACTCCCTCTCCGGTCCGAGCGAAAACTGAGCTTGGCGGTGTCCACCGCACACCGCAGCTGATTGGACAACAGCACCCGTGACGCTACGGAATCGTTTCCCCCCCGAGGCCACGCCCACAGCGCGCCATGATTGGTTAATAATGTACATTTCCGCTGATAGGACTCTCTTATTGGGCAACTGTGTCAAGTTCCGCCCATGTGGCCAGCGCTTTTGGGATTATTGTCGTGACAGCACAAAAGCTAAGGTCTAAGAAGTTAAAATTTAACGTTCACTTATAAACCTGAGTTAATTAATTTATTGGGAAAACATGATAGTATATACAGTAGATATCACATGTATACATAATGTTTAGGATATTAGAATATTTAATTAAATAAATTAGAGAAAAGAGAATTACAGTATTGTCATTCTAGCACCAATACTTTTCCAACCAGTTTCCTTTTTGGGGAGATAAAGCTGCTTTAAAGCAATGCTCCAGTGGTTAGCATTTTTTATTATATTTTCCTTTTTTATTCATATTTATTTATTATTGATAAGCTTTTATTTTTATGGTCACAGGCAGTCATATTATAAGCGTTTCACTGCATATCGTACTGTGTACGACTGTGTATGTGACAAAATTTGAAAAAGCACTGTGTCTCGCAGCTCCAGGGTCCAAGTTCGATTCCCACCTCTGGATCTGTGTGCATGGAGTTTGCTGCAGTGGATTGACACTAGGGTGTACCCTGCCTCGTGCCCTACGTGTCCTGGAATAGGCTCCAGGTCCCCTGCAGCCCTACTGTATATACAGGATAGAGAGATACAGACAATAAGTGGGTGGTACAAAATCACTCACTAGTAGGCCAAAAATAAAAAAAAGGTACAGTAAAAATAGAGCCAAAACTATTTATACACACTTTAGGAAAAAAGTATAAATATTTTAATACTTAATTTATTGTTAGTTATATATTGATACATATAATAATATTAATATTATATTAATGTAATATACAATGCCTTGCAAAAGTATTCACCCCCTTCTCTTTTTTTATGTTTTGTTGCCTCACAACCTGGAAATAAAATGAATTGTGTAAAGGTTTGCATGATTTAATTTGCAATCAAAAGGTGGCTCTACAAAGTACTTACCCCCCCCCCCCCCCACCCACAAAAAAAAAAAAAAGGAAGTACTTTGTAGAGCCACCTTTCGCAGCAATTACAGCTGCAAGTCGCTTTGGATAAGTCTCTATTAGCTTGCCACATCTTGCCACTGGGATTTTTGGCCATTCAAGACAAAATTGCTTCAGGTCCTTCATGTTGGATGGTTTCCCACTTGTATCCCTGTATTTAACACCATCCATCTTTCCATTGACTTGGATCAGTTTCCCCGTCCCTGCTGCTGAAAAACCATCCTCACAACACGATGCTGCCACCACCATGTTTTTGGGGTGATGGGATGTGTTGGGTTTGCTCCAGACGTAGCATTTTCCTTGGTGGCTGAAACGTTTAATTTTAGTCTCACCTGACCAAAGCACCTTCCTCCATACATTTAGGGAGTCACTCACATGTCTTTTGGCAAACTCAAAATGTCTCTTCTTATTTTTACCAAGTAATGGCTTTTTTATGGTTACTTTTCCATAAAACTTAACTCTATGTGCAGCTCTTTTAGAGTTACCTATGGTCCTCTATGATTAATGACCTCCTTGCCCAGTCTGAGAGTTTTTCTCCCTCTCTTTGGCAGGTTTGTTGTGATACCATATTTTTTCCATTTAAAGATGATGGATTTTAAGGTGCTCCAGAATATCATCAAACATCTGGATACTTTTTATAACCCAACCCTGACTTGTACTTCTCAACAACTTTTTCTCTGCCTTGCTTGGCACACTCTTTGGTCTACCTAATGTGGTGCCTCTTGCTTAGTGGTGGTGCCTCTGGAGGCTTTTCAAGGTGTATTTATACTGACAGATCATGTAACACATGTGAACTTAATTTCACTAATTACGTGACTTCTAAAGGTAATTGGTTGCACTAGAACTTTTGAGAGGCTTTATAGCAAAAGGGGTGAATACACACCTGCCATTTTTCAGATTTAATTTTTTTTTTCTCATTTTATTTCACCAACTTAGACTATTTTGTGCAGATACATTACATTAATTTACAGGTTATGATGTAACAAAACATGAAAAATGCCAAGGGGGTGAATACTTTTGCAAGGCACTGTACATCATATTTTATTTTTACTGAAGTGTGTATATATTTTTTTTTACTGACTCACTTGACAACAAGATACAAAACAATTTATAGACACTGCACTAGTAGATCCACTTAATACTCCACAATAAATACTATGCAACCGTTTAGCCTCTACATACATTGCAGTATAAAACAAACTTAGAGAACATAAACAACACAAGGACCAAAGAGGAACAGTTATGATTAAAATCTTTTCATCATAAATAGCAGCTTTAAAAACTGACTTTCCTCATATTGTGTTCACAAAACACATCGTGTAATATAATCATTTGCCATATCTGCTACATGATGTATAATGCTTTTTGGGTGGCTTGTAAAAATGGACTAACAGGGCAGTCATGATACATACAGTGTGATACATGCCATCTGTGAAACCAAGATAACAATTTTAAACTAATCACCACTTGGCCATGTATCCTCGCATAAACTTGTACAAAGTTCACTGTCATCATGTTAGTTTTCTGCAGTGTCATGGCACAGCCTAATTTCTATTAAAAAATTTTTTTATCTACACTGAATTGATAATAATTACACATTAATAATTTCTGATATCCAATATCCAAATCAATGTGTGTGTGTGTGTGTGTGTGTATATATATATATATATATATATATATATATATATATATATATAAATTTGTATATTGTAAGAGAAAGAAGGAAGAAATAGAGCAAGAGCAACTAGTTAAGGCATTGGCTACAAAGACACTAAAATCATTAATAGGTAAACAAACATTTTAAGACAAATTTACAGTACATATGAGGAGAGTTTAAGTCCAACTGGGACTTTTGAGTGTGTAAAAAATACCTCTTATCTCTTTACATAATCCCCTGATACACTAATACACTTATCCCAGTGTTGTAGTACTAGTACTTGGATAACATCAGTGTAGATAGTTTTTTCAGTACACCTGAAGATCGAACTGCCTGCTTCATGTCTGAAACACTGGCCTCCCAGGAACTCTGTTAATAGCCCAAACATTGTTGAAATCACTTAAAGCAAGGTCAGGACTATACGCAGGTGGTGTGATGTGGGTAATTGTGTGTACAGTTGATGTCATCTATAAATGTCAAGTGATATTACATCTTATATATTCAATTGATCCAAGCAGATTTTTTCCTTTATTGAACCTGTAGTAAAATCACCCTTGGTCTGAAATCAGCGGTGGTCAACTTACCACATCATGTTGTGACTTCAGTCGTAAGGTAAGGACAGGTAAGAGCTTATCTTCCACTCATTTCTCAACATGGGAGGCATGCATGTTTTTAAACAGAAGAGCAGCCACGCGATAAAACCTAAATATCCTCACATTTTGTAGTACTGCAAACATTGTTATTATTAGTATTGTTCAACAACATATAGTACTTCTTATTTCTTAGATCTAAATGATGATCCAGCAATACTGTATGGCTATTTCAAATTTAAATGCCGAATATGGGTATTCGCTTCGAAAAACTACAATTCCCAGAAAGTCGAAGTTTTAGTGCGCATGCGCGGTGCTCTTCTGGCGCATTCCCCCTTGATGTTCACGCGCAGCCGTATATGGGGACTAACAATTTGGTCAAACAGCGGGTGATAAAAATGGTAGGTGATCTGGAAATGACAAAACGCTGATATTTGCAGGAGCTGTGCGCGGAAACAGAGGGATGTCGGAGGCGTGTAGTAGTAGCGCCACTCAGACGTCAGCCTCCTCCAGACATTAGTGCAGATCTGTTGTGAGCAGGAAGGTCAGTTGTTGATCCTGGAGTCCGCTGGCGCCCTGGACGTACCTTTCCCTTTTTGGCGTGTAGTGTACACTAGCTAACTACACTCGTTTTTCGAGGTTGCTCAGCGACAGACAGACAGGCTGTTGTGTTTCGGTAGGCTTAAACCAATCCTTGCGCGTTTTGTAATGAAGGGGAGGAAAGTGAGCGCTGTGAATGTGTTTCCGCAGGCTAAAACAGAGCAGTTTGATCCAGGACACTGAATACTATAACTGTAAACTGATATACAGCATATAACTCTGTTTTACTTTATTGCTGCATGTCTACACCAAAGGTTGACGTTTTTTTTTTTATCCCTGTCTGTCATGTATTGTAAAAAAAAAAAAAAAAAAAATCACAACTAAAAGCTGTGAAACATCCAGACTAATATCTGATACACGTCTGCAGAATATGGTTTGTTTTTTGCTGCTGGGAGCTGTTGGGGTCTGTCAGCTCATATTACCACCACATGCTCCTTCAGCATGTGGCCTGTCACACTTCACTCCATGCCTCCTGATAGAAAACTAACAAATGTCTACGCTTGCTTAATGTCTGTTTGTTTTGTCTGTTTTGGTAATAACCTCCAAAAATAGTCTTCCTCTTTCTGTCTTTCATACATCTTCTAACTGTCCTGTGTCTTTGACTTTCTTGATGTGGGTGGTTTTGTTTCTTGCCTGTCTCTGTTTGTACACACTGTTGACTGTGCTGCTCCGTGTGTCGACGTGTGTGACTGAGAGCTTCTCCTCTGTGCCTGTTCAGCATAAGCTGAAATCTTCACAGAAGGACAAAGTGCGACAGTTTATGTCCTTCACGCAAGCAGGCGAGAAGACAGCTGTGTACTGTCTTACTCAGAATGACTGGAAACTAGAGGTGGCCACTGACAACTATTTCCAAAACCCGGATCTGTACTTCAAGGAATCCATGAAAACCTCAGTAGACCGAAAGAAGCTGGAGCAGCTCTATAACAGATATAAAGGCAAGTGCACCAGCTCTTCTTGCATATCCTGTGAGTTGGGTCCGGTATGTTAACCTCTCCCAAGTATGTGGCAATTGCTTATCATGGTGTTGCTTAACACAGATTTAATTTAAGCCTAAATGTAAGATATTCTTCCTCTTAGATCCCCAGGATGAGAACAAGATTGGGATTGATGGAATTCAACAGTTTTGTGATGACCTTAACCTTGACCCGGCCAGCATAAGCGTTCTTGTAGTAGCATGGAAGTTCAGAGCAGCAACCCAATGCGAGTTCAGCAAAAAGGAGTTCCTTGATGGCATGACTGAACTTGGGTGTGTTTCAGTGTAATCAAATGGTTTTCTGACCCTTCGAACACCATCACCTGCATAATTATTGTTTTATCCCTTTAGACTGATCTTTCACTCTAAAACAGATTCAATGACTAGTGCTTCAGGGTGATGGTAGTTTGTGTTATAAAAATTATTATTTGAATCTACACAAAATTACTCATTTGTCTTTGTAAAAATGTCATATAAGTAATTTACAGTTATGATTTTTGGAGGTGCTGCTTTTTAAGTTGTGTTTGAGACAAACATGGCTTCTTTCTATTTATCTGTAGATGTGACAGTCCAGAAAAACTCCGTAGTCTGCTTCCTCGATTGGAACAGGAACTGAAAGACAGTGGAAAGTTCAAGGACTTCTACCAGTTTACGTTTAATTTTGCAAAGAATCCTGGGCAGAAAGGTTTAGGTAATTTTAGAAATGAGAATAAATAATGCAACTACTATTTAAACAAATTACTGACATAAGTACATTTATTAATTGCTTGCTTTTTATTTTAGATTTGGAGATGGCAGTCGCTTACTGGAATCTAGTTCTGATAGGCCGTTTCAAGTTTCTTGACCTTTGGAATAAATTTTTATTGGTAAGTTTCCTTAGCTTTTTTTTTTTTTTGCCTAGCAAAGTAAAATGCAAAGTATCATTTCAAGCAATTGACATAAATAACCTGAGTTTTCCCCCTCTAAACAGGAACACCATAAGCGATCAATCCCCCGGGATACCTGGAACTTGCTTCTAGATTTTGGCAACATGATTGCGGATGATATGTCAAACTATGATGAGGAAGGTGAGCATGTTTAACCCACGAGATTTCAGTCCATCTTTAACATGTCTAAAGCAGAACTAGCATTAGCTAGCCCATAAATATCATGCACTCCCAGGCACTGAGCAAGCTAAAACTATATATATTAAAACAACATTATTACAACATTATGTTTCATGTAAAGATGATCAAGGAAATAAAACAAGGATAGTAGGCATCCCAGTCTCGGTTTAGGTTTTTTACCTTAATTTTAAGAAAGCTGAGGGAAATTTTTTGAACATTGTGAACTTGTTACATGGTTAAGTTATCTCTTTATTTTAGGTGCATGGCCGGTCCTAATAGATGACTTTGTGGAATTTGCTCGGCCGATCGTGACTGGATCAAAGCGCAAAAGTGTATAGATGTATTGATGGTGGCATTTTGACGCCATGGGTTTGTGTTGCCTCACTGACTTCAGTTTATTTTTTAAAAGACTTGTATGAAACACATACAAAAAGGAAAACATGGAGAAACACTTGAAACCGGTGAGATTGTTGAAGAGAAAAGGGGATATAAGGGACTCAAACCTTCAAGCAATACAAAGAAGAAGAAAAAAGCAGGTGAAAGTGGGATACTCAAAATTTCTTTCAGAGCTGTCACATGCACAATGTCAGCTGCTGCTGCTGGCAAAGTAATCCTATCCAGAGACCCTGAGGGATTCTGGAGGATCTCTGCAAATCCTGTACCTCATTCCCATTGCAGACAATTACACACTTGCACACCTCCCACATTTACATCCATAAATCATAGAAAACTAGAGGAGTATGAGACAAAATGTGGTTCAAGAGCCCTTTTTCCAAGCATGCGTACCTCCAGTAGGACTCGACAAGATGAATTAATCAGATGCACTTTTAAAACCAGAGCCCCATGGACAGAGCAACATGCAGCTCATGCCACCAGCACACTTGTTGCCGTTGTAAAATACTGTAGTGGTATGTACAGAAATAAATATTATAAATAAACAATATTTTATAAAGTATAAAAGAACCATTTATTAATATGTGGAGAACAAATTGTGTAAATGAATTAATGACATATTCAATGCATCAATCACATAAGGTTTCATTTTTCGACCACATATTACACTCTGCTGTCTTGCAGAATCTGTTGTGACAAGAATGCCATTCAGTGTTTCTCAGTTTTGTTTACCAGATGCCAGAATTATGTTATAAAATAAATTATTGCCTCAATGTATATCTGGATTTCTCTTTTAAGTACTTAAGTTTTTTTTTTATTTACTTTTTAACAAGAAAAAGCCTTAATTTATTCCCCATGTGTAATTTTAAATAGAAAACAAGACAATAATAAGAATTAGCTGTTAGTAATAAATATGTCATTATTTGTTTAAATGTCATGTAGACAATTTACCTGTTTTTAGGTTTCCTAGTATTGAAGATCAAGTATATATTGCTGTTTTTGTGTGACCACCACAGCAGGTAGTGTTACCACCTTATAGCTCCAGGGTCCAGAGCTTGAATTAATTCAATTCAATTTTATTTATATAGCACTTTTAACAATGGTCATTGTCCCAAAGCAGCTTCACAAAAAAAATTGATAGAATTACTGTCTATCGTGTGCTAGTAGGTGGATTGGCTACATCAAATTACACTTGTGTGTGCCCTGAGTTGGACAAATACTGCATCCAGAGTATATTCCTACCTCCATGCGTTCATGGAGCCACCACAATTCTGATCATGTAATTGAAGGAAAAAAGGAATTATTTTGCATTATATTGTCTTTAGAAACATACCAATGTTAAACTAGCGTCAGATTTACTGTGTGAGATACTTCTCTTAAATGAAAGTGTCTGAAATACAGAAAGATAGGGTCATAGAACTTGCACTATATGACCAAAGGTATGCGTCAAACCAATATATTGATTATAAAACCCTCATTTCAGATTTATTCCAACCTTTGTGGTAATAATACTCTCTAACCTTTTAGGAACGATTTACTTTAAAATGAAAGTAATTAAAAATAAATTACTCTTTAATAAATAATGTAAATAAATTAATAAAAATTGCATAAATACTAATCATTTAATAAATAAATTACTTAAAAATGTTAGTGTGTGGCTGGGAGATTTGATTTGAATTCGGCCCCAAGATCATTAGTGAGATCTAGTACTGATATGAGAAAGCCTGGCATGCAGTCAGGGTTCCAGTATATCCAAAGGGTGCCCAATTGGGATGAAATCAGGGCTCTAAAGGACAATTAAGTTCTTTTAAATTAAGTCACATGTGGCAAACCACGTGTTTGTTTCCCACCCATGCACAGGGACATTGTCATGCTGGAACATTTGTGAAATTGTAATGCTACATTATAAAATTACGTACTTCAAATTTGATTGCAACATTTTAAGGAAAGCTCATCTATGGGTGTGACTGTCAGGTTTTCACTTACATTTAGCTATAAACTGTACATTTTTAGAATACAAATATTTCTCTTTGAAACAAATCATAACATAACTTTTACCACTAGATGGCACCAATACAGCTGTCTCAGTAAACATTTAATCCATATTGTGGTTCATAGATACACTAAATAAAGTAAAATTTCATCAACATTGTTTCGGGCTAGGTTATTAGTGTGCTAAAAATGGTTTTAAATACACTCATAACATCACTTAATGAATAAATACACAGAGTAAAAGCATTATAAGCATTTCACTGCATATCATACTGTGTATGACTGTGTATGTGACAAAAAAGAACTGAATTTAAAAATAAAACATCTTTCAGAAGATGCACTTCTTCTTTTGTCCCAATCATTAAATTGAACTGTGGATGTTAAAGCTAAAAAAATAATCCATTCATTATCTTTAAAAATGAAAGAGACTATCAATAAAAAAAATCAATCAAAGGCGAAAAAACATTCCATTGTCCAGTTTTCTCACTGAACAATGGTGTGACCTACCATTGCAACATTTTTCAAAGTTGAAGAAAATGAAAACATAGCCTTTAACTCAGTAATAGAAGGCTGTGGGGTTTTAATATATACAAATGTTATAAGTGTATATGATTAGTTGATTAGTTGTTTAGGAAGGACATTCGACATGACACCTGTGAAAAATAACTTTTTAAATATCTGAGGTGGTGAACACGAGCAAGGGAAAAATCCAAGGTACTAAAAAAACTAATAATAATCCTCCTGTACGAGGATTTATTATTATGAGTGAAAGAACTTTTCAAAACCCCAAGTCTTTACCACCATGTCCGGTCCTTATTGTTACAAATTCCTAAAATGTCTCTGACTTAGCTGTCAAAAAAGGAGGAGGCTATTATAAATATTATTTCAGACATTCGTCCTGGCTGTGATCACATGTTATTAGTTCCATAGAAATCTTACAAAAATTTAATTTAACTTGTTCTTGAAAAATCAGGATAGAAACTAACCAACAAGGAATCTGATAATTTCGCTGTTAGAGAAGCAACTTTGGAGAGTTTTCCATTTTACTGAACTGATCACACTTGTACTATTTTAAATATCGAGAATTTTTTAAGGAAAATGCTCACACATCACTTGTCTGTTGTATATAGGCACGTGAGAGGGAGCACGAGTCAGGGTACACCCAGGGTAACAATCATTCGCGGAGCACACAAACATGCTTATTCACATACTGTACTATGGGCAATTTGGGAACCAATTAAATCTGCATGTTTTTGTACTGGGAGAAAACCAGAGTACCCAGAGGAAACTCACCAAACATGGGGAAAACATGCAAACTCCTTGTACACACTCCTTGACCCAGGGCAGGAATCGAATCCAGACGTGGGACGTGAAAGGTCACAGTGCTAACCACCATGCTGTCCCTGAGGAAAACAGTCAGAAAAAAAAATAATAATGTAATGTTGATTTGGTAAAGTTTTTTTTTTATTAAGAAAAGTTAAACACTTATGTAAGGAGTCTCCAATCTCAGCACTTTCTGGCAGTCTGTGGTAAAACAAAACAGATTAGTTTAAAGATGAGTTTGAGTTTAAGCTCCAGGTCTCGGCCACAAGAGGGGACTCAGAGACTCTATTTCATTCAGATTCAGATTTCATTATGAGCTTGTCCAGTTTATTACATTCTTCATAGTGAGGGATTGAACAATACAATGGTGCATTAAATATAAGGTGGAATCCGTCCATTCATTTGCACTTAGACGGATACTATGTGTTGTTTAATAAATGTGCCTGTTATTAACTGTTATTTTATATTTCTAACTCAGTAATGAGAGTTTTTCTGAATACAATTAAATTATTTAAAAACTAAAACTAACCATAAAGTAGTCATGAAGAAACCCTAGTTCCAGCGATGCTATCAAACTAACTTACATCAGACTAAATATTATCCTTTGTTGCCACAATTAAACTCGGGAAACTTATAAACTTATTCATTCGGCTTCTTGAAGCATATTTGTAATAATCACTGCATTTTAAGAAGAGCTTGTTATATGATGAGGAATAGTGGCATATGGGAATTATTGCACATTTTCTTGATAATTTCCTGAATCACACTTATTTCTATCTGAAATATAACTAAAAGTCCCGATTAACGAATAAATTTTTGTCAGTAAAATTACATGACATTTTATCATTATAACTGTAACACGACAGAGTCTTAATGATTTATGAACTGCCCCAAATAGTTTTTATTTTTAATTTATTTTGCTGCTTTAGTCGTATGTATATTCACAGCTAGGACCTTTTCTTGAAGCGTCGATGTTCCCGGGGAATTTGTCGGTGTTACACCAAGTTTATGCTAACCGCGGGTTTTAGTCTTTATTTGGATAGCTACATTCGGCTAACTTCTGACAGAGTGGTACATTTTCATTCACAACAACGTCAATATATATAATGTCACCTTGTTGTGTTTGAGAATCCTGATAATCGCTATGAATCTAGACAGACTCCGGAAGCGTGTGCGGCACTACATCGATCAGGTAAAAGAAACTTGTACAGCCGGATGTGTCCTCTTTTAGCAGCTAGACAGCTAAGCCGTTAGCCAGTGACTGATCTGTGTAGGCAGCGTGTTTAATAAATGAAAACTTTAGGAGGATGCTGTGAGTGTTTACAACACACAAACAAATGCATTCAGACAAGATTTATCATGGGCTCTTTGAAAACGATAACAAATATTTGAAGATAGATAGCATTTTGTCGCTAACGTTAGTTAGAGTGCAAAGGCGTTGCTCAAACTTGAATTACGAGCTTTTGCAGTAAATCGATAGCAGTTTAATTAAAAAATAAAACAATAACTACATATTGATATTTTAAGATGACTAAACATCCTTTCCCTAATAATCATTCCCCTAATATATATAATATATATATATTTTTTGCAGCAACAATATCAAAGTGCTCTCTTTTGGGCTGACAAAGTGGCATCTTTATCACATGGTGAGTGTCCTGAGTGTCAGCATTGTGTTAGACTACAATAACCAGTCTGCTTTACTAACGTATAGCTAAGACAAATTACAGATGAGTTCAGCTAGTGGGATCTCATTTTCTAATTTTAATTTCATCTTAATTTCTATCAGAGGATCCTCAAGACATATACTGGCTAGCACAGTGCCTTTATCTTACATCCCAGTATCACAGAGCCTCTCATGCCCTAAGGTCTCGCAAGCTTGACAAGGTAAGTGCTTGTACTTATTTGTGGGTTGCTGGCTGCCACCAGCCAGTTGAATCAGTTTGTGAAAATGACAACCCTCTTAGATGGAATGTTGCGTAAACCAGAAACTGTTATTGCCAACGCTTTTCTATGTCCATCAAGTCTGAAATTTGAGTTTTGTTTCTTAGCTATATGGAGCCTGTCAGTATCTTGCTGCAAGGTGCCATGTAAGTATAACAAGAAATTTAGACTGAACATATGCTAAATGGTAAAAAGTTTGTAGTTTCCTTACCTATCTGCCCAAAATTGGAAGAACACAATTATAAGTTATATGCTGTGGCATTACGATTTCCATTCACTGGAAGTAGAAGGGCAATGCCATTGTGCATGATTAAGTCATGATTTCCCAATGTGGCGCAGCAGAACATGAGTGATCAGCAAAAAGCCCTGACCTCATCCCCACTCAACACCTTTGGGATGAATTTGGACAACCGTTGTGCTCCAGGCATCCTATCTTAACATCAGTGGCCTCGGTCATCTTAACATCAGACCTCGGTCATGCTCTTATGGCTGGATGGACAAAAATCCCACAACCCTACAACATCTAGTATAAAGCCATCCCAGAATACTGCAAGTTATTATAACAAAAAGAGGGACTAAATCTAAAATGTGGGTGTGATGGTCAAGTATCTACAAACCTTTAGCCAAATAGAATGAATAGTGTTCAATTTCAGTTATTAGATAATACATACTTTCTGAAACAAGTGTCAAGATTTTGACTCTTTTTCTTTACAGTATGCTGCCAAAGAGTACCAGCAGGCCCTTGACATACTGGACACAGAAGAACCAACAAGTAAAAAGTTACTGGATAAAGGTCTAAAGGAGGAGAGTGGCACAAGAGAAAACGCCAAAGAATGGGAAATGTCACCATCTTCTGTAAGCACCTTTTTTCTTCTTATAAATATTTAAAGCTGCAATGTGTAATATGTAAAGACTAAATCACTGTAGGCTGCTGTTGTAGGAAAATCCTTAGTGTTGGAGTTTTAGGCTTCTTTTGCCACATCAGTAGGTTAAAAATTCCCATTATTATTTATTAAAGAGCATGCATTACTGTACAAAAAAAGTCATAGGCACCATATTATCTTAAGCAAAATTAGTTTTATATGTATGTGCATGTACAGTATATTATGTCTGCATTATCATTTCCAAAACAAATAATTATTTTCTAACATAAATATATCTAAAAAAAAACGTTAGACAAATATTTTTATGCCCGAACACATAAACAAAACAAACCTAATGTAGGTTTCTGGGTTTTGCATGAAAATAGAAAGGAGCATGTTTGACAAACTCTGGCATATTCTCCAGCACACTAAGTAAAGCCTCCAAGTTGTTTTACTTATCAAACTGCACAAATCAGTATCTAGTATTTAGAGTTTTCACACCAAATATGTGCATGTTCATTTTATTTAGTACTCATTAGTGCTTTTTTTTTTTTTTAGAAGGTTCTTTATTGTAGAAATGTTTTTAAAAGCATCTTTGCTTATGGCATTTTGTTTATATGTGCCCAAAACTTTTGCAAAGAACTGTATGTAAAACAGTTGTTAGTAACTTTGTCTTATATTCTTCTGTAATGTTTAAGTTATGTTTGGAAATAGCGAATGGTTTTGCAGACATGTATAACGAACTTTGTACTAAAGATAATATGGAGTCTGAGTTTTGCATAGTACTGTACTTTTGAAACATTTTTAGTTATGGTTGTGAAACTACTATTTTCTTTTTTTTTTTTTTTTAATTTTCAAAGAAAAAAATATTAGCATGTTACCAGTGATCCTCTATCCTGAAAAAAGTAAAAAAAAAAAAAAAAATTGTTTAACAGACAAATAAAAATTCTTTATTAGGTTTGAAAATGAGTGCTTGCTTTTTATTGCTCACAGTGCCCTGTTTCCATTGTAGTGAAATTGGTTACACCGGAGCTAAAATTATTAATATTTGAAGACCTTAGTGCCTCAGTGGTTCTGACTCCCTATGGTTTTCTCTCTTAGATCAGCAGTTCTATCTGCCTCCTACGGGGAAAGATCTATGATGCTATGGACAACAGACCTCTCGCCACATCCAGCTACAAAGAGGCCTTGAAATTAGATGTCTACTGCTTTGAAGCCTTTGACCTTTTAACTTCCCATCACATGCTAACTGCTCAAGAGGGTGAGACAGGCACTTGCTAATCACCAATTATATTCAAGCTGACTGTAGTGTACTGATTTTCTTGAATTTATTTAATAGAAACAGTTCAAAGGTGTGAAATCATTTTTCTTTTTGTACTCTCACTGCAGAAAGGGATTTCTTGGATTCTCTCCCTTTTAGCCAACAGTGTACTGAGGAGGAAGAGGAGCTACTACACTTCCTTTATGAAAATAAGTTAAAGAAGGTAAAGACTTTTTTTTTATATTGATTAATTAGTTTTTTATATTTACTATTTAATGTTATTTCATCACTATAAGCAAAACCATTCCAGTTACTGATTAATATACTTCTCTGCATCACTCTAAGTATAACAAGCCTAGTGAAATAGTGGTACCCGACATAGTGAATGGACTTCAGGACAATTTGGATGTAGTCGTCTCTCTCGCAGAGCGACATTATTACAACTGTGACTTTAAGATGTGCTACACACTCACGTCTATGTAAGTAATCTTTGTTTATAAGCCATTACTCTCTTCTATAAAGGGTTGTTTATGTCATATCATCTTCTATCTTAACTAGTGGAGATTTTTTGGTATTTAAAGTGTTTAGTGAAAGCAAACCAAAAAAAAAAAAAACAGTTTGAACTCCTGTTTTAAAAAGGCAAATTTAATCACTGCTGTGCAACAAATCACTTGTCTAAACAGGTCACCTGTCCTCAAGAAAATTAGACTGGATAGCATATGGAGAAGTTCAGTGCTGGCAATACCTAAAAGGATGTTTCCCCTCGTTTGCATCTAATAAGTATTATGACTCAGGAAATCTGGCAGTGTTATGGACTACATCGTAATATTTAAAAGTTGACATTGACATTTGTGATGCCCCAACACAACATAGCCTGAATTAGATATTTTCTGATCTGATTCACTTACAAATTCTGTGTAGTGAGCATGTTAATTTGACTGGCACAATATAAGAGTTGGGCACAGAGTATGTAAATATCTGCAAAGTAAAAGCAATGATCATGTTCATCTTTCATGAAGTTCATGAAAAATACAACTAAACAAAAAAATGTTTTTGCTTATTTTCCTACCTGCTTCATTAGATCGATTTAAAACCTAGTACAAATCACGCACACAAAACTATAAATATAGTAAAAAGAGATGCTATCTTTATTTTTGCTGACATGGCCTTCCTCCTCAATCAAAACCGCACAAGATCTGATAAGATAAATGTGAAGTTAAAAGTGATTTATGTACCCTGCTTTATTAATCATGAGCACTTAGTGTTAACTGTGTTTTTTATTATTATTTTATTTTTTTGCCAGGGTAATGGTCAAAGACCCATTTCATGCTAATTGTTTACCAGTGCATATTGGAACTCTAGTGGAGCTGAGCAAAGCAAACGGTAGGACGGTAGTAAATCACCTCATTTTACATTTCTGTATAAAAAAATCTTTTATAGTTTAACTTTGATTTTCTTTAATATTTGCAGAATTGTTTTACCTTTCTCATAAACTCGTGGATTTATACCCCAATAACCCAGTGAGTGCACTATGGACATCACTCATGCACACAGTACACTGTTGATTTGTTTTCTATTTCCTAATATTCTGCGTTCCAAATGTTATGTAGGTTTCATGGTTTGCTGTTGGATGTTACTATCTGATGGTTGGGCACAAAAATGAACATGCACGGCGGTACCTTAGGTAAGACCAGTGGTTCTCAAACATTTTCTGTCATCCCCACTTAAGGGGGTGGGCGAATTTTCAAGCCCCACACACTCAACAAAATGATAACGAAAACAGCCAAAAGTTCAAAACAGATTAAATACACGTGCAATTGTTATAAGTGTCTTCCTACTCTGTTGGGTCTCGTGCTGTCTGCTGCCAGCGGTTTAAGACACAAAATACACACGGGTCTCTCTTCTGCCCCCACCATCCCCACCATGAATCCAAGCACAACATAAGCTTCATCATGTTTTCCTTTTGGCTGGATTTTTGGTTGATTAGGCTGATAGTGCTGAATTAGCTCTAAAATGCCCTAGTCCCCCCAAGGGCACGGTTTGCACCCCCCCCCCCCCCCCCACATAATCTCTTTCAAATACTATATTAAAACATAACTTCGTAGGTTTATGGTTTACAAATTACAAATTATAACAAATGAATTTTATTATTAAATAAGCAATATAAAAAAATGTATAGGAAAACAAATATATATAAATTAGGCTATATATTTTTTTCATATACAACATGTGTATTTTTATATTGCTTATTTTATGATAAAAATTGTTTCCTGTAATTTTAACACAAACAATATTTATTTATTGCAATTTGTGAAAAAATAATTTGTTATTTGTACATTGACAAACCCCTACAAAATAAATCTTTTTTTTGGGGATTTGTATTAATCGTCTCGACGGCTGTCACGTGCCTAGAGTTAATTATAATAGTAATAATATATTTAATAATAATAAACCTTTGAATGTATGTCCTAATATAATATTTGATAGAGATTACGTGTGTATGTGTTGGGGGGTGGGTTTGGGCAATCCGTGGCAGGGGGGCATTTTAGCGCATAACACTGGTTTGTGTCCGTGGTAAAGTTAGTTTTATATTCGCATCTCCGAATTCAATAGCTGCGTAAATAAACCCGCAAATAAGATACTCACATATATTGCCTCTCTAGATCGTCTTTAAGCCACATCCGCCTTAAATATATACTATTAAGCACTTTAAGAAGAACTACAGGCTTATCGCAGGCTTATTGAATAGTCTCACATGAGTTCTTAGTAGCTATCTTTGTTTTCAAAATATCTTCACTAGGTTATGAGTTTTCTTATTTGAGTCAGTTAATGAATTGCTTACACCGGATGCATTTACGAAGTGTTTTAATGCAAGTCATAACTGCATCTAAATGCAGGCATTGATGTATATCTAGATAGTGTGATAATGAAAAGAGCTAATAGTAATGAAAGAGCACTTTTAGTCATTTTAATGTTTTATTTGGCTTGTAGTAAGGCCACCACACTGGAGCGCACATATGGGCCAGCATGGATAGCATATGGCCATTCGTTTGCAGTGGAAAGTGAGCATGATCAGGCCATGGCAGCTTACTTCACAGCAGCCCAGCTAATGAAAGGGTAGGTGCACCTGCAATTACAGAGATGTGTTTCAGGTTTTTACAATACAAATACAATTCCCATTTTATGATAATTTGCAAATAAAACATGGATATATATATTGTCTGTTCCTCTACAAGGTGTCACTTACCAATGTTATATATTGGCCTGGAGTACGGCCTCACCAACAACCCGAAGTTAGCAGAGCGCTTTTTTAGCCAGGCTCTCAGCATCGCTCCAGAGGATCCTTTTGTCATTCATGAGGTCGCCGTGGTGGCCTTCCAAAATGGAGAGTAAGTGGGCTTTGTTGAAGCCACATGAAGGTTATTTATTTGCATGTTTATTTCTGTTATAAGGCTGTGATTACTGATGTACCAGTTGTATTTTTTCAGTTGGAAGACAGCAGAAAAGATGTTTCTGGATGCATTGGATAAGATCAAGGCTATTGGCAATGAGGTATATACCCAGCTTTCATATGTTTAAATGGTTTCTTTGTGGCTCAGTGTCAGCGGTTGTGGCTCAGGGGTTAAGACTGCTATCTCGCTTTAGATAAAACTGTCATAGCTATAGCTTTATTTTTTAAATAAATTTCTATGAGCATTGTAATATGGTGTAAAATGTTCAACTCTGTAATTAAGAAAACATTTTTCCCCTTTCCTTTAGGTCACAGTGGATAAATGGGAGCCATTATTAAACAATCTGGGTCATGTGTGTCGAAAGTTAAAGTAAGTTCAGTGCCAGTTTTTTTTTTCTTTTACTCTAAAATGTCAATTAAAATATTTACTGAAAAAAAAAAAAATTTTCCTCTTTGTCCACATAATGCATAATTACTTCATTACTGCGAATTCATCTGTGTTTACAAACCCTTAGAGTGGCACTGCTTTTATTTTGCAAAAGAACTCAATAGGCAGCATTATGTCCAAGCACCACACACTGAGATACTCTTAATAGGAAATTACCTAAAAAGGACAGGCTTCTGAAATTATGGCGTGCTAGTGTTTAATGAAGTGCTTTCTGGAGCATGGGGCACACTAAAAGACTCTTCTGCTGTTTATTCTCTGTGTTTTTCTGGTCCTCCTCCTGTCTCTATGCATAAATAGAATATTGTACTAGATAAATGGTCTTAATTATCATTACTGTGCACAATGAATAATTAATTTCCACTTGCTGTTCATATTTGGAACCCATGCTCTTTACAATTTCTCCAAGTGTTTAATTTGGGTAAGGTTTTCAGAGGCTTTTTTGCAGGTAGACGGTGATCAGTGTTGAGAAAACAGCAAAGGAAAAACTGCAGTTAATTATTGTTCTCTTATTAAATGCATACATTTGCCACAAAGATAAATGACCACTTGTAAAATAATGTGTCTACGCATCATTGCTATTTGTTCTACTCAATGTATAAATACGTATTTTGGTAATGTATAATAATAATAATAATATGAAAAAACAAGTATTATATCGTATTTTATTACCTTTATGTTCCCAGGAAGTATGAGCAAGCTCTGGAATACCATCGGCAGGCTCTAGTCCTTGTCCCCCAGCATGCATCTACTTACTCAGCTATCGGCTACGTGCACAGCCTCATGGGCGACTTTGAAAGTGCCATTGACTATTTTCACACTGTAGGTGATCCATTTGCCCTTTTACTTGCAACTGTTCTTATCATTAAATGCTCAAGTTTAATATTTTTAGTGAGCACAAGTGCCATTATTATTTGTTTGCAGGCACTTGGTCTAAAAAGGGATGACACGTTTTCTGTCACAATGCTTGGCCACTGCATTGAGATGTATATTGGCGACTCCGATGCATATATAGGCAAGTTAATCTCTCTCTGTATGAGACAACACCTGTTGCTTATGTTATGTACTGGTGTGCTCTGAACTTTTTTTTTTTTTTTCCCCCCTCTGGCACAGGAACAGATATCAAAGACAAAGTAAAGATGATCCCCAGCACAACAGCCTTAAAGAAGATACTCAGCACTTCAGCCGAAGAGAGTGAGAATCAGTCTCAGCCTCTGGAGGAGACCAGCGTCATGTCCCTGGAGACGCCGCCAGCCGAAGCCTTCCAGCGATTCCTCTTAGAATGTGACTTGCGCGAGAATGACATTATGCTAGAGACATCCATGTCTGACACAAGCACGTGATGACTAAAGAACCTGAGGGCTGATGGGTTCTAGCAAGAAATAAGTATTTGCAAATGACCGAGCTGCTCTGAGGAAGACCTCACACGAACCGTCAAAATCTATGGTGACTTTGTATTTTGCACCCTTGTGGATTTTTACTACTAATAAATATGCTGAGCTGAATGCAAAAGGGTTTCAAAGGGGTTAAAAACACTTCTGATAATAAACCCTATGTCAATATTTTTATACATTGTCACTGGTGTTTGTTCATCCTTTATTAAGCCATTATGTCATAAAACCTATTAATGTAAAGATTGGCTGTTGCAGATAAAAATTATTTTCTGCTGGAATTCTGCTACACTGTGGCAGGCTTCCTCCCCACTTTCCAAAAACATGCAGGTAGTCAGAATGAATGCAATAAATTGTTTATTACGTGTGTGCGTCAAGGTGCCCCTTTATGCACTGGTGATTTTTTCAGTGCCCAGAGTTACCAGGGTAGGTTACAGATCCAGTGTGATCCTGAACAGGATCAAGGTGTTTAATAAAGATTTTATTAATTAGTTGTTTAACAAAAGCAGAATTTGGTGTTCAGCCTAAATTTGAGTCATCTGATGTCAGATTTGGACTTTTCAACTATTTTAATAAATAATAGACATTATATGGTGTCTCATAAAGAGATTTTGATTTATATATTGGGTAGTTTTTTGACCTCTTTTCCTGCGCCACTCAGTCCTCATTAAAGACTTAGCCTTCAGTAAAGACGCCCCCTCTCTGAAATCCCCCGTCATGATTTTGTGAGCAGCAGCTGCTTTAGTCTGTAGCCTGATGTCCCTGCTGAGAGGTGATCTGTAAGAGTACCAGAGATGGGCTGCACGCCTTCTAAAGCAAACATCACATACACTCATGAGTATGTGTGTGGGGATCTGGACACCTGCTCCACGTTCTTACCGAGCGCTAAAAGCTCGGTGTCCACGCCGGACAGACCCTCTACCCGACTGCACGTGCACACCGTAGCAAACTGCAGGGAAACCTTCCTTACTGGTAAGGATGAGGAAACATAGACACTACTTCTGGGAGGATAATTTTTTCTGTTAAATTGTTTAGAATATCGTAAATTCTTCTCTTTTATGACTATATGAGTTTGCTTGTTAGTTTACAGTGTATTGCACTGTTATCTGGAACATGTTTAACATTAAAACAAGATTGAGTACAAAACTTTGTACCCTGCACCGTATCTGGGTAGAAATAAAAAAGCAGATTTTTCTAAAAAAAAATATCGGAAGGGCTGGAAATAAAATGTGGTTTATTTTGTAATAAGGTCAATGACGTGACGTTTTTTTTCTGTCCGGGTTAATTTTATTTTGCAGAAAAAACTAAAAAATACATAAAAAATTCTCATCTACTTGTTATACCTTCTTTACCTACTAAACCACTCTAACTTCTCCAAATTTTTAAGTTTTTAAGTTTTTCATCATTTTTCTGCTATCCGAAGTGCCAAAACACCATATGGGGCGACCGTCCGGCCTTGACTTTAGTTAGGACAACTGGTTTAAAAACACTTTAAATCAACTTAAATATATCCCTTTTCCTAGTTGGCATAATTTTAAACATGTTTTACATCCATTGACAAAACTATAAAGCATTTGCTCATATATTTTTATCATGATATACAAACAAATGTTGTCCGAATTATGTTGATTCTATCCATTTCATCCGGGGCGACCATCAACAAACCACAATTTTGGGACCTTTATTTTAAAAAAACATCTCAAGGATGGGATACTGCATCAGCCAGACACAAGTGAAGACCCCCTGGAAACAACTGTATAGTTAATCAGTCTCTCTCATATAGTAAGAAAAAGCTGTTTTTTAACAGCTGTGATGTCATAGTCACTTTTGGTCATCATGTGGGGCGATCACCCCAAAACTGTGAATTATTATTTTTTTCCACAAATCTATATTTTGATGATAAATTTGATAGTGCTTTGTCACTAGAAGAAGCTTGTTTGGTTTCTGAGGCTAACCGTTAGCCTGTTATACCTGAGTAAACTTGAAAACATCATATGGGGCGACCACTACTAAATGTTTTAAATGATAGATATATGTCCTATATTTGTAGTTTTCATATTCTATACATCAATTATATACATAGAGTTAATTGTTTAAGTATAATTATTTGTATATTTTATCTTTTATTTTCTAAATTCAGCCATTTTCCATTCCTTTTATAGGGATAAACATTAATTTTAACTGGATAATGAAGGAGACTCTGATATTATAGAATAAACTTGTGAAATAATGGTTTTCATAAAATGAAAGGGCACTAAAGTTTATCTTTCTTCATCAGTTTATCTATTTACTGATATGCGTTCAACTAGTCTTAATGATACATAAAAATGTGAATTCTGAGATATATTACGGTCGCCCCAGATGACTTTTTTAAGGCTATGTTTTATTAACTTAAGTGTAAAAACACTAAAATGACAATTTTTTTACTTTTCTTTATAAAGGCATGTGTATACTACATTCCAAATGTTTAGAAAATGGCCAAACATATCCATATTTTTGGTATTTTAAAATTGGCCTATTAAAAAGTCTTATCCGTCAATGACCCAATAATGTGTCAGTTCAAAAACACACAAAATCACCAAGATTTTGACCACAAAGGTAACAAACGGCTTTAGCTGAATGCAGTGTTGGAGAGCTGGAAGTGTTAAAACACAAATGGTAATGACAAGTTCAAGTAGGCTTTATTGTCATTAAAACCATATACAGTTAGTACACAGTGAAACGAAACAACGTTCCTCCAGGACCAAGGTGCTACATGCAACATAAATTTACAACATAAATTAACAGAGACACTAAACTAGCTAACCAAGAGGCCTAGTTAGCTGGCTAGCAGAGACAGGACAGAGAGACCTACCATAAATTACAACATAAATTAACAAAAACTAACTAGCTAAGTATAACTATTTTTACAGACAACATAAAGTGCATGTGCAAATGTGCAAACAAGAGCAACAATAACAAAGTGACAGTGCGCAACCACGACATAACAGAACATAAAATGTGGTGTTGAGGTAGTGGGTAAAACGTAAACATTCTTTAAAAACAGCAGCAAGAATTTAGGAATTAGTGCAAAAATTAGTACAGTAATGATCATTGTGCAAAAGATAAACAATGAAGCATTTACAGGTTGGTGTGTACGATTTACAGGTTGGTGTGTACGATACAATATATCAGGGTCCCAGAAAGTCTTCATACATACGAGAAATGTTTCCCCTAAAAACTTTTTCAAAACATCCTCTACGTGATTGTCAGTAAGTCATCTCATTCACGATCAACTTAAGCAGTTATATGTATAACGCCACGTGTATATTTGGTTAAGGTGTGTGTATGTATACAGCACCACCCAGAAGTTTGGATTTATTTTCTATATTTTAGGACAATACTGATTTTTTTAAACTATTAAATATCACTCATGGCATTAGGGATTTCAATAACAACAACAACAACAACAACATTCAGTTGTTATTTTAAGACCTGAAGGTCAGCTGTTTTGGAAAAGTTCTATCAAGAACATTATTGTCTAGTGCATTTACAAAACCCATCAAGCACCATGATGAAACTGGCTCTCATGAAGATCACCGCAGGAAAGCGAGACAAAAACTTATCTCTGCTGCAGAGGAGAAATTAATTTAGAATTACCACCAATTAACAGCACCTCACATTAAAGCCGTTATGAAGGCTTTACAGAGCACAAGTATCAGACACGTCTCAATATCAATAGTTCAAAGGAGATTATTGTATATTTTGAATGCCTTTAGCATTGTTTAAAAAAACCCAGGAATGAGCATGGAATTAGAAGACGTGTCTAAATTCTTGAGCGTGTATATAATATTATATCAATATTAAACGTATATCAATAAATTTAATATTACAATGTAAAATTTTACAATGTAAAAAGTAAAAATTTACTTTTCCTGAAGTGTATATACATTTTTGGGCTGACTCTGTACACACACAATTTCACCTATTTTGTTACCTAGAATAAAGGAACTGTGAAAACACCACGGACACATTAAATGTCTTGTTTTGTGAAACACACGTTTCGCCTTCACTTATTCCATGCCACATTTGCATTAATTGCTATTGGTGTTAATTGCTATCAGACTAGCGCAGTAGCATGTTGTTTGTATGTAGCCTGAATTTTTTCCTAAAACAGTCCGGGTTTTTATTCCAGTGCCTACTCGGGACTGTTACAGCCGCCTGGCGACTCAGCAGCCTGAGAGCCCGGACGCGTGGAGCACGATGAGTACCGCCAGTCCTTCCGCACCGAGGGCCAGCCACTCCAGCGACTCCGAAAAGTAGCGAGACATCTGCCGGAAAGCTGTACAAACCGTCGCGCTTTAGGCAACCTAATTACCGACATTGGTAGTGTTGTCGTGGTGACGCTTTGATCTACTGAGCTGCTTAGTTAAAATCCACAGGCTTTTCCTGCTTGGATTAAACTTCTACCTGCATCCGGATATTTAAAGTACCACCTACCAATTACTCTGAAAAATATAAAGAAATATGATCGCGCCAACAGCTTAATTGCCCAAATCTCGCGGTGTTTGGACACTGAATTCTCGCGAGCATCTCCGGACTCCGAAAGTGAAGAGGAGAAATGGAGAGATGAGGGCTGAGAAGGAGCCGACAACGGGAAGCAGAGAGAGAGGCGTCGTCGAGATACAGCTGAGAGACGCTCACAGGGAGCAGGACAGCGCCGCGGCCAATTTAAAGCACAAAGAGGAGAAAAAGGAAATCTTCACCAAGGTAGGTCAGCACACGACGCTCGAGCTGCGGGTGTTAGTAACTCCTCTCCGTCTGTTTCGTGACGAAGGATTCAGCACCACAGACAGCGCACCAGGAGCGACGCAGGACCTGTGTTCCTCAAGCCAAACACACACACACACACACACACACACACACACACACACTATTCGAAGTAAAGATCGTTACCACGATAAATGTAACAGTTTGTCCAGAATTAATAATTGTATGCTACGAATTGTTCAAATTTGAAAAAAATAACTAACCTTTAGGCTATGAGATTGATTGCATAGAGATGTGTCGACTTATGTGAACGACTGTGAAGGTTGTACTGTAAACGCGTCGTGTAACGTACTTTGTACTATTACACATACAGCGCGCAGGAGAATTATGAATGCTGTAAAAAATTTGTGGTAAAGTCACAGCTACACCGCGAGATTTGGGCAATTAAGCTGTTATGACCCTGGTTATTTGCCAGACTTCAAACCCAAAGCTGTTATACAAGAACAACACCAAAGGCCCCAGTGTCTATTAACCCATTAAACACTTCTCATACATTCACCATCCATGTTAGAAACAACACCTGTAAATTTTTGTAGTTATGCAATTAGTCAATCATATGGCAACGCATAAATCATGCAGATACCTTTCAAGAGCTTCAGTTACTGTTCACATCACAACATCAGAATGAAGACAAAATTGGACGTTAACATTTTGATGACGTAAACTGAAGATGTGTAAACTACCAGTCGAAAGTTTGGACACATCCTCTAATTCCATGGTCTTTCCTTTTTTTTTCTTTACCTTTCTACATTGTGAAACAATGCTAAAGCCATCCAAAATATGCAATAATTATAACAGTTGCTATTGAGGTGTGCCTGCTACTTATGCTCTGTATAGCCTTCATAACTGCTCTAACATAAGGTTCTGTTAATTGGTGATTTTTGAGGCTGATAACTTTAAATGAACTTCTCCTCTGCGTCAGAAATAAGTTTTGGTCTTGATTTCCTGGGATGGTCTTCATGAGGGCCAGTTTCATCAGGGCTTGATGGGTTACTGTTCTTGTGGGAACTGTTTCAGAACAGATGAACTTCATGTCTTAAAATAACAACTGACTGGTGTTAATTATTTACTTAATGTCTTAATGGCATATGTGTTATGTAACATTTTTGAAAAAATTCAGGATTGTCCTAGTAAAAAATAAATCCAAACCTTTGTTCAAACTTTTGACTGGTACTGTACTTTAATTTTTTCACTACTTTATGCATTTCTGATCACCACTATTCTCGCAAATCCATACAGATCTCAGTATAAATTCTTTGAACCAGTGACCTCATATTACTCTTGCTTGAAATTTAAGTAAAAGAAAAAAAATACTTGAAGCCAAAATATTATTTTATATAATTTATTGTAATTACATTTTGCATCCAGGCATGTTATACCAGAAACTCCACACTAATAGACAGCAAATATCTCAATAGTTAGAGATAGGCAATAGTTAAAAGAGTGAGAGAGGGAGACAGACAGACAAAGGCGAGAATGATCATTGATTAACCTGTATGATCTCAGTACCAGTACCAGTTTAGTTGTTGAACAATGTATTACATGTTTAAAAAAAAGGCTGCATGGCGTCCGAATGCCCTCAACAATAGTGGCATCCTGAGAGAGAAAAAGAGAGGGAGGGAGAGAGAGAGAGAGAGAGAGAGAAAGATGAACTAGATTAACAGTAACAGTAGCATCTAGAAAATTTAAGCAGATTTGTGTAGATTTTAAACTCAAATCCACATAAAGACTTTTATGTGTAAAGGACTCTTCAGTGGATGGGCTAAATATCAAGAATTTAGTTTCAGTTTTCAGTTTTTTTTTAACAACCTGGAAACCTCTCGCCATCTGTTTGAGAGCATATTATGTTGAAATAACCCTCCTATGGACAGTAAAGATGTCCATCCTTCCCATCTGCAGGAACTTTGACAGTGCTCAGTGTCTTTGAGTAGGAACTCTTTAAATCCTCTGGCTTTGGGCATACATTTCCCCCTGTTGTCTTTTGGTCCTGAATGGATCTGAGCATGGACAGCATATCAAAGTACAGACTGTCTTGGAGATCTCTAAATGGTCCAAATATATTCTTCAAGGCATGATGCTTGGCCCAGCAGTGTGTTTCTTCAGTTTAGGCGATGTGCCAGCATCTCTTGTCTTGGTTTCCGATCTCCCATAAGTTCACTATCTGATATGACTCATTGATGAACAAGTCACAGTAATCCTTTCTCAGTCACTATTTTAGTGGCATCAGACAGCATGAGATTGAGGGACTTCCCAGAACACCATATGTACACGTTATTGGGGGACTGTGATGCCCGCAGTGCAAAGAAGCCTCTCTTGTGTCCAGTTTCAATTGCTTGAGACCTCTATTAGCAACTTGACAAAGAATTGGCCAATGAGCATGACCAGACCACTGCGACAAGCCATTTTTTGACAATGTCAGTCATGTATATTACACGGTATGTCTAGGTGGTTAAAAAGCATTTCATCAATATGGTTATCAGTTTTGAGTCGTTTAAAATTCCTGTATCATGCTTTTTTACAAACTTCCTTTCTCACATGCAAATGTCTTACGTGCAAAACAACTCTAGTGTCATTTGCTTTTCTGAAAGGTAAGCATACAAAAGAAAACAAACTATGACATTCTTTGAAATATGTCAGCCATACTTGCATCATCTCTATGGGTAAGCTCATTCTTCCCCTCAGATCTTACCACAGACTGAGGCTGTGCCCATGAAAGCCTTAGATTAAAGTTCTTGGTTGACAGGAGTTGAAACCAACATGGTCTTATGCTCTTGTGTTCACCTACCTCAAGTATGCTCATGCTGAGATGCTTTTCTGCTCACCACAATTGTAAATGGTGTTTACTGTATGTGAGTAACCCCTTCCTGGGGGATCAAAATGGTTATTTCCCACTAATCACTCCTATCGTCTTATTCTCATACCTGCCCATCTGGTATCATCATCTCAGCCACAATCAAAGTGTGTGTTCTGATGTTTAGTATGAATATTACCTGGAGCTGTTGACTATGATATTTTGCATCATGCTGCTGCCACATACTGTACTTAAGCTCTTTAGATAATGTCGGTCATGAATATGCAGGTGCAAGATGTTCTTAATGAAGTCAATTGTGAGTAAATATTTAGTTATACATCTTAAAAAATAATGTTATTTAAAAACTAGTTAAAAAGGGATTGAGGTAAAAATGTTGAATGTAAATTTATAAGACAGCAATTGTAAGAGTTTATAGAGTGTAACAATGAAACGTTTACTACAAGTTTGGCAAACATAAATTTGTACCCTAGAACAAAAACATATTTTATGTCTAGATGTCATGGCTTCCTTTTCTAGGTTGTGATTCGACGTCTTCCACCGAGCCTATCAAAAGAACAGCTTGAGGAGCATCTCAGTCCACTACCTTCTTATGACTATTTTGAGTTTTTTCCTGCAGATCAAAGGTATTATTATTTTGGGAATTTATGTTGAAAATGATCCATGGAAAATTAAAATATATATTTTTAACAAAATGGTTTTATTCTGCAGCCTATATCCACATCTTTTCTCCAGAGCATACATCAACTTTAAAAACCCAGAGGATATTGTTCTATTCAGAGATCGTTTCGATGGTTATGTTTTTATTGATAATAAAGGTAAGACTTTGCATACATCTGTGCAGAAACATCATAGGAAACAAAAATTAATAAAGATCATTTAAATGTTTGGTAAAGGTTATTTAGTCATCCCTTATTAACTGCTTATCTGAGATCAGGTCACGGTAGAAGCAGGGTCCAGTAGAGATGTCCAAATGTCCCTCTTCCAACAACATTATCTAGCACCTCCTGTTACTAAAATGATCAAATCAGTAACATCTTGTAATAATAATGTACCTTTTTATTTAGGTCAAGAGTATCCAGCAATTGTAGAATTTGCACCATTTCAGAAGGTTTCCAAGAAGAAGCTCAAGAAAAAAGATGCCAAGGCCGGAAGCATTGAAGAAGGTATTTGTGATGGTTAAAAATACTTTCATTGATTTTTTAAAATGTTTTTTATTTATTTGATATGCAGAGATCCATAGGTTTGTTTTTCTGCTAGATCCAGAATACAGAAGATTTCTGGAGAACTACTCATGTGATGAGGAGAAGTCAATGGCCAATCCAGAAACACTGTTGGGAGAAATTGAGGCTAAAACAAGAGAGCTAATAGGTACATATGTATGTCTGTCTTGACACAATGCATAGCTAACCTGACATGGCTTCCCTTGTACATTTTACATGTGCTACAGCGCTAAGGAAAAGTTCAGTGGTCAGCTTTATTGCAAAATGATTTATTTTTGCATTTTACTTGATTTCAGCTAAACGGACAACACCACTTCTGGAATATATTAAGAACAAGAAGTTGGAAAAGCAGGTTGGGAAATAACTGTTCTGAGTTTCTCTGTAATACTTGAATGTTAAGGACACTTTTATACTTTTGTTTTTTTAAATATATTGAATTTTTAATACAGAGAATTCGGGAGGAAAAAAGGGAGGAGAGGAGACGCCGGGAACTAGAAAAGAAACGCCAAAGGGAAGAGGAGAAAAGGAAACGGCGAGAAGAGGAGAGGCGAAAACGCAAAGAAGCAGAGAAGCAGAAGAAGCTGTCTGAAAAGGATATCAAAATTAAGGTCTCACCACTTCCTCTTTCAGTTTCCTTATTTAGATGTTTTTTACCAGCAAGGCCCATTTGCCAGCAGGGCTCATGGAAAATTTTTCATTGTAGCTTTAATAATCCTGATGTTTCTGTAGCTTTTAAAGAAATGTGACAGGGATGATGAGGTGGAATCAGACAGACTAAAAGACAAAGGAGACAGTGGAGAAACTGAGAGGAACAAGTGGGACAAATCCTCAGGTCACACTAAGGCAAAGGAACCTAAAGACAGGTACAAACACTTTTATTCTGTATATTTTTAATAAATGTATAAATGCGGTGCCCCTTTAAGCTTTCAGACATACACACCATCTTAAGACATGAAGTGATCATGTTTGTGCTTTTGTGGCTTTTTTTCTTACAGTAGAGTTCAGCTAGAAAGTGATAAGGAGCAGCGGGATGGCCACAGTCGCCGACAGAGAGATAAAGATCAGAGGTGCAGAGAAGAGGAGCGCAAGCGGCAACGGCATCATTATGAGTTTGACAAATTCATGCGGCGCAAGGAGGAGACCAAATGGGGGAAAGGCTACTGTCATGACCGGGCAAAGAAAGATGGCCATCACCATGGCTACTCCTACTGCCCAGAGATGGGGGATAAGTCAAGCAAGGAGGACCGGGATGAAATGGGGAGCAGAAAGGAACGTATACGTAATAAGGTGGGCAAAACTGATCAAACATAAGTAACTCAACCACAGTCTATGTACTGCAAACAACAAGTTCTAGTGCTTTAAGTGTGTTATTAATATACCCAGAATTTAGATAAAATGTAAGAAACTTCATTAGGTTCATCATACATTAGGTGTATAGGTTCAACTATACATAAAAAAAATATACATAATATCACTAAAGGACAACACAAGCATATTTCATGGCATTGTGAGCATAAACTAATAATACTCATCAGTCTGTTTGCCCACTACTCAGCTATGTAGTACCACTGTAGACCACTAACACAGGTTTCCTTTTCATCACAGTCATTGTCTTGAAGTTTCAATGTGTCAATGAGTTTGCAATACAAATCCTCCTTCCGCCTGGGGTTTGTATTGCAGCCTAGGCTTGTGTTATGAATGCTGATGTGCTGTCGAGGCAGTTAGCTGTTAATTTAGCTGTTGGCAATTTTGGGATGATGATTGACGGAAGGCAACATGTCTCTCAGTCTGTATTAGTGCATCAGGAGAAAAGGACCTCCCAGTCTGAGGGGCCAGACCAGATAGGAGGGGCTCTGCCAGCCAAGGTACAGATAGCCTTTGAGCCTTTCTACCCAAGGGGAGGGGATACCACACTGATATACGCTGGGAGGCCCCACATCTTACCATGCTAGGCCTCGTTGTTGAAAGCAAATGCCACAACATATTAGTTTTTGGAAACTGTCTATAGTCATTTGCAAGTCCCAAACTGTCCATTTCTATTTCAATACATTCAATTCATAAAATATATATCTCAAAACATTGTAGAGCATTTGCTGTCAAAACATTTCGTGTGCTATTCTCAAGTTTAAATACATTGGTAGGACACTAATTAGAGTTAGAGAGTTTTTCTATTCTGGTAAAATGAGGGCTTTGTAAAGGGCTTACTGCAGTCGTAGAGAAAAAAATGCGAGTCCCTTGTTATTGTCTTCTGTGTCTCAATCTTGGGAACAGGACCGACCTGCCATGCAGCTGTACCAGCCAGGAGCCCGTAACCGTAAGCATGTGGGGTCTGGGAACAAAGGCTTTGACTTCAGCCGGCTCTCTCCAGAGCCAATCAGTGAACCCTGCTATGAGCTGACCATAGGAACAGGCTCTGAGAAAAGTGGAGATGAGTGACAGAAAAAGTGTTCTTCAAGGCAAAGGGCATAGTAGTATGGCCAGAAAATAAACCTCTCTGATCATGTTTCCTATGTGTATTTCCATGTGCATAATTCATTGATTATGTTAATGTTAATAGATTCTACTATGTGTTTAAGTTGTTAAAGAATACTGCCTCATTGGATTAACATTTTTCTACATTTTTAAAAAAAGCACTTATGACATGTTGTTTGTTAACCCTTGTTGTTTGTTGTTCTATGATAAAATCCCTCATCATTTACAGAGGACAGATTTATATGCCTTTTGTAGGAATCATATAGATTGCATTACATGAAAGAGTTTATGAATATGGTAGTACAGAAAGTGTACAGATTTTACTGTAAACATAAAGTATAATCATAAACAAATGTTGTGAATTGCATATTTTTAGTATATGATATGTATGTTTCTGTTGTGCAACTGCAGAAAAGGTTCATAAAAGGAACTTAAAAACTGTATGTGTGCATATGCACATTACTTATTTTAGCGTGGATGTAAAAAGCACTTACTTATTTAAGTAATTCAGCATGTACCTCTTTATTTTAGATAATAATACAAAAATGCCTGATCTTTTATATATTAAACTGACATTTAGTATTTTTGTACTCTTGTAGTACTCCTAAATTAAGTCTAACTCCTAATGTAAGCTAAGAAGTACATATTTTCGCTTTGAATATGAGTAATGGAGAATGACTAACTAGAATTTTGCTTAGATTTACGGCAAATGTCATCAAAATATCAATTGTGCTTTTTATACTGTTGTATAATTGATGGCAGTTGTGATTTACATGCCTTGGTGACATGTATTTTTTTTTTGCTCTCATTCGAAAGACCAAGAAAACTAAGCCTTTTCACATGAAAAATTACATTACAATGCATTTTGATGGATTTATTAATATTAATAAAATGCACATTGTAGACAAAAAAACAGTGTGTTTATTTGTTTAAAAAATATTTAAGAATCTCATGTAAGATAAACAAGTGTCAGCTGTCACTTCTTCTCATAAATATTTTAGTTTTGATGAAACAAAGTAATTTAATCTGGTTCATTCTGAGGCTGACTAATTGATACTTGGCAGCTGTATATACTAAAGTGGAGCTTTACAGAGCCAACATGGTAAAATCATGCAACAATTTTTCAATAGCAAAATAACTAAAAAACTATCGATGATGTATATTAAGAACTAATTTCAGTTTGAGTATCAGGACTGGCAAAAAAATTTACACAGTAAAGAAGCATACGCAATGAACAATTTCCAAATTTATTTAGTGTTTTCTATTATGATGTTACAGTATAATAATTTTTTTTTTACTTATCCTTAATTCTAAATATTCTATTTGCGGATTATTTTGCTTTCTACAAATAGAGCAAGCCAATAGAATAAGACTATTTTAAGTGTGGACTTGATCATGCTTAAAACCATTTTTGTAAAAAAGTTTAATAATCTATTTATTTGGTTTATTATTTCATCCTGTACCAGGTCGTTGCGTATATAGGTCGGAGCCTATTCCAGGAAATTTTGGGGCCCACAGGCAATTTAGAAACACTGATTAACCTAACCTGCATGTCTTTGAACTGTAAGGAAACTTGAGTACCTGGCTGAAACCGACCAAACACAGGGAGAACAGGCAAACTCCATCTACACACACCCGAGGCAGGAATCGAACCCCTGACCCTGGTAGTGCGGGGCCACAGTGGTAACCACAATGCAACCATACTACCTATTTGGTTTACTGTGATCTTAAAATAGAAAAAACTAGATAAATGCAACTACTTTTAAGATATTTTCACTTGCTTAGATGCAATACTTTTGCAATATGTATAGCCATGGTGATCTTAGTGAACATTTCTAGTCTAAAAGGGAGTGTGTGATAAAGCTAAAATGAATGACACCAGTTGGATCAGGATACTGATTACATGACTATTTGAAGCTAAAAAAAAATAGGTTGAAGACCTAATTTAAATCTGTAAATTTCTTTACAGAAAAATCTGTAGGAGACAAACTTGTGAAAGTGAAGTCAACTCAGAATTTACTCAGATAACAAATAGATTAATGCAAAAGATAAAGACCATTTAATAATAAAAAAAATGACAATAAAGGTCTTCATCATTAAGAACAGGTTATGATTTAGTAGTCATACCCAACCTTGGCCTTCCCTTGTTGTGTTTCTCACCCTTTGTGATGCACAGTGTGAATCTGTTATAATCAGTAGTGGTGCAAGTTACATCCTGTCTACGAGTAAGTCTAGTCGCGCACTTTTACAAGTTCTGAGTCAATTCTCAACTAATTGCACACAGTGAAACACAGTTATAGCAGGTCATGAATGAAAAACGTTAACTGTTTTACCACACATGCACAGGATGTAAGGATGAAAAATGAGTCTTGGGTAATGCCTTTAGAGTCACCATCATACATAAAATATAAACAGTTTTCTTAATACACAGAATTGATTCATGCTTCTTAGTGATGTCCTTAGTGCCAACAAACCTCCAATGAATGATTAGTAAATCTTCTATCTATTAAATTCTTAGTAGTTTAATAGCACAATGTTGCAGCTATTTCTGTTAAATTTCCATAAGAGGAAACAAATTCAGCGTTGAATCTCATGTAAGATAAACAAGTGTCAGCTGTCACTTCTTCTCATAAATATTTTAGTTTTGATGAAACAAAGTAATTTAATCTGGTTCATTCTGAGGCTGACTAATTGATACTTGGCAGCTGTATATACTAAAGTGGAGCTTTACAGAGCCAACATGGTAAAATCATGCAACAATTTTTCAATAGCAAAATAACTAAAACTATCGATGATGTATATTTTAGAACAAACAATCCCTTACCATATGTCTGCATATACCATTAGGTAGAAAAGGAAGGAAAATGAACGTTTTTAATTTTTAGTGTTCACCTCTCACACACTCCTTCACCCACAAATGTTCAATCTTACAAATATCACGTGTATGGGTACTTTCAGGATTATGCATGTCACATTTTACCTACTATTGAGATGTCTGCTGCTCCACTGCCACTATAGCTATAGTTATAGTTTTTTTTTTAAAAGATATATCTACAATATCTCTACAGTATGTGACATTGCGTAGAATAAGACTTCGGACATGACACATTTCCACCAGACAGATTAAAGGCATTTGATGTTCTGAATGTGCAACAAATATATACATTATGTTTATTGTACATAGTGTTAATAGTGCGTTGAGTATGAAATGACTAATCCGCCTGTCTAGTTAATTTTAATTTAACAACTAAAATATAATTAAAAATTATTCAGAATGTAGCCCAACTTGAACTTCAGACTTACTGATAACATATTTGTGTGGTTTGAAACACAGCAATATGATCAAAACCTATTATGTGTTAAACTAAAAAACATCAAATATTGTGCAAAAGTCTTAGGCACATGCAAATAAGTGCCGTAGAGTAAAGATGTCTTTAAAAAGGTTTTTACATTAATAAATTTAATACTTAACAGCTAGTTTTGATTTTATATCAGGTACAATTTATGCATTTTTTAAAATGAAATTAGCTGCTTAATGTTTGGCTGAACTTCCTGCAGAACCAGCCACAGCCTTCTCAGTTTGTCACACCTGTTTTTTTTTTTATTCATGCATGCAAAACCCAGAATGTTTTTCTCTCAAAAAATTGGTCTTTTACATAATTTGCTGCTTTCTTTTCTGGCCTGCAGATTTTCCTGTAAGGTTATTAATATTATTATTATTATTATTTTGCTAGAATAATAATGTTTGAAATAAGAAATGTCTTTTTGGGCTGTCCTTAATAACAAAGTCATAAAATAAACATGTATAACAAGGTTTGTCCAAAAATTAAGAACACAGAGTGCCTATGACTGGTGATACACTGGTGATACCACACACCGTATTAAAAATAAGAAGCTTTGTAACAAACTAAAACAAGCGATAAGTTAATATGAATTTTGGAATAGAAATACATGAAATAAAACAGAACTTGAGAACAGAAATAGTTATAAGTACTTGTGTTTTTGTGCAGTTTTAAAGCCATCTGTTGATAGTGTAAAGTGTGCATGTTATGGTTAATGTGGCATGTCTTCCTTTGCCACATCCTCACTCACCTTTGTACATTTTGAAAGAAACTTTACTTCAACATCTATTTGATAAAGTGCTGCAAAAAAATTCACTAGGTTTACTTTTCATTGTGACTTCACATCAAAAGGCACAGAGGTTTCACCCAAGAGAAAAACACAAAATAAATAAATAAATAAAATCTTCTTTTTGAAGTTCCAGCCATGCTGCACCATACATTGCACATTTTATAAAGTTTCAGCTTCAAACAAAATGAACTGACTGATTATATTGTACTAGTGAGCTAAACAATGTTAGTATACTTAATCCATGCATAAATTCTAGCCATAACTGTGAATGTGAGAAGTCTGAAATGACGCACTTCCCCTGTCTGCTACAGACAGATCTAAGAACAAGTTGTTTCCTGAATGTAACAGTCATATAGCACACTAACGGCTTGTAATACACGTGGATGTCTACATGTGCTCAGTCGGGTAAGTGGACTGAAAGTTACTTTTAGCCATAACCACAGCCACTTGACAAAACTGATCTTCATACTTGGATTAATGGATTAGTGAAAAAAAAAAACGTTTAAAAAACAGTTCAATGTGGTAATAAGGATTAATTATGAATTAAGTGAAAGCTGGTGTGATTTGATGTAGAAACTGTGCTTGAAAACAGGAATGGTAGTATGTTGTCTAAATCGCTAGCTTTGTTTTGTTTTGTGGTTCCACATACACTACTTGAAAGAAATGTAATCTAGGACATACTGACATCAGGTAAATCAAAAGAGCAAGTCGTTTCAGTCTTACCTCAGAACCACTGTACAACACAAAAAAGCAGATTTAGATTAAAGAAGATTTAGATGAAAGCAGTTTTCTTTTTATAAAATGAGATATCTAGCACAAATATTTAGAAATATACTTACTAAACTTTGTTGATTTGTTTTAAAACACATGAAATGAAGTTTTCTTTGTAAACATTAAATGACATATTTTTACTTGCTTACTTGCAAAAACAAATAATCTTTGGAGTATAATGCTACTTTAATGGAACAGAATATATTCAGTATGGCCCAAAAGTCTGAGAAGACTAGGGGAACTACTTTTGTTCAACAATCTTTTCAAAATCAGCAAAAATGTTTTCATTACAACCAGCACGGTGGTGCAGTGGTTAGCACTGTGGCCTCGCAGCTCCAGGGTTGAGGGTTCGAGTCCTGCCTCAGGTCTCTGTGCCTGGAGTTTGTATGTTCTTCTCCGTGGGTTTTCTCTAGGTACTCCAGTTTCCTTACATTGCAAAGTAAGCTAATTGAGGTTTCCAAATTGCCTGTAGAGTGTATGAGTTTTTATTACAAAAGTATCAGTAATATAATAAAAGAAAATTGGGATAATGTATTTACAAAATTTTAATGCTTGTAGTATTTGCTATGTTCTCGTTTTTGCTTTAAAAATACTGTGCACTCCAGCTGGCATGGACATAAAAAGTCTGTGCCAAACCTTATGATCCATGTTAGATAATATCCATCAGTGTGTCATGCGAACACATGCTTTATTATAAGAGATAAAACTTATGAATAATCTGACCTTTTGTAAAAAAAAAAAAAAAAAAAGAGTTAACATGATCGAGGTCACAAATTTGTTTAAATATAAACAGTGACCTAGAAATTGTAAAACAGCTTGAATATTGAATAGACAAAATGTCTGAGGATTTTAGACCCCAAGGTACAGGATGTTATCTCATTGTATGCGCTGTATTTAGCCTCATCCTGCTAAAAAGGATCACCTGTGTTTAGAAATAACTACCACAAAAACCAGTGCATGTATTTGTCAGAAGCATCAAATATAAAGTAGTTTACAGGAGTATATAATTGGTTAATTTATTAAAAATACTTGTGAAGTAGTGTCTAAAAACAATCAGCAAGGCAATGTCAGACACAGAAGTCTACAGCTGATAAATAAATTAATGCACACTTAATTTATATAATTTACATATGGTCATGTACTGCTAAATGACAGATGGATTTATACAAATCTATAAGATCATAAATCACAGTAAGATGCTATATTTTGAGAGACATGACAACCAGCGAATATGAAATCACCGTTTTCTGGGGGAAAAAAATCAGTGCAAAAATCAGTGCAGCACAAGCAGATGCAAGAACATTTTTTCATCCTATAAAAGCGGAGAACAGTGGTATTATAATCAGATGTTAATGCACATGCTTACAAAAAATTAAGCTTCAAGATAAACTGAGATTTCCCAAATGCATGATCGAGTTTCATTGTGAGATTAAGCTTAACCTCATATCGTGAGAATTTCAACCAACAGTTATGCACATCCTGTATTTATTCGTGTCTGCACTCTTACATCAAGATGCGTTTGCTGGATGTGTGAACTTAATGTGTGAAAGAAACTGTGAAAACAACACTGATTTATTTTAATGATAAAAAAGCATACACGATTAAGACAATAAATCAAATACTAAAATTAGAAGTGATTTGCATATCATTTAGTTAGCTGGTAAACTGATTTAATATTGGCATTGCTTAGTATGCATAAACATACTGTATACGTTAATGCGGATGTTGTTCACAAGTAGGTTGTAGTAGGTGAGATGTCACATCACTCTTTCTGTCTTTCTGTGCAGGGGAGAAAAATAACCTGAAAAAATGTCTCAGCATGCCAACGCCAGTGTTCTAGACAATACAACCTTGACTATACTTAAAACGAAATGGATGAATGACCTTATGACTGCCGTCTATGCCATTGTGACCGTGGTAAACCTCTGTGGAAATGGCATTTCCATGTGGCTGTTGTTGTTCCGCACCCATCCTAAAACCCCTTCCATCATCTTTATGATCAATCTAACCATCACTGACTTGGTACTGGGCTTAGCACTGCCTTTCCAGATCATTTACCAATTGCAAGGCAATAACTGGACCCTGGGGTCCACCATGTGCAATGTACTAACAGTCACCTTCTTCGTTAACATGTATTGTTCCATTTTGACAATGACAGCTATAAGTGTCGACCGCTACATGGGTATTGTGAGGCCTATGCACTACAGACAGGCAAATGCAAAGATAAGGAATGCCATTTTTGCATGCATCATTATGTGGGCCATAGTTCTGGCAGTTCTTAGCCCATTGGAGAAGACGGATTTAACTTTTGCTGTGAAACAGCTCAACATCACCACCTGCTTTGACGTGCTAAAGAAGGAGATGCTACCATCACTCGCACACTGGGCAGCCTTCCTGTTCGCCATGTTTGTTGTTCTGTTCCTCTGTCCCTTCATCATAACGGTGTACTGCTACATCAGGATCATCCTTGCTCTCATCAAAAATTCCAAAAGCATCCAGAAAGGGCGTGCAGTGCGCTTAGCTTTTATTGTCTTGTTTGTGTTTATTTTCTTTTTTGCGCCCAACAACATATTACTCCTGGCCCACACAATCTCAAAGCTTTACTATGGCCAATCTCTCTACATGTACTATAAGCTGTCCCTGTCATTTAGCTGCATCAACAGCTGCTTGGATCCATTTATCTACTATTTAGCCTCGAAGGATTTCCGTCGAAGGATGAGACACATGTTGAAGCTGCGAAACCTCAGCACCATGGATACAGAAATGAGTGAAGGCCGCAGAGAAAGCATTCTATCGGCTCGTACTGGCTCTATTGGTAAAGCAGATGCTAAATATACAGAAGGACGCATTAGCCAGGCTGATTCAAGCTTATAGTTGAAATATGTCATGTATGTATTTGTAACCATTTTTACTTCTCATGTTCAGTTTTCACTTTCTTTAAGTATGAAGAGGAACCAGAATGCTCATGTGATATTTCTCTTGAAATCCCACATTTGTACAGTATCCTCCCTTCCTGATTGTAGATTATTGTTTTTTAATCATGCTTTTACATCTGTTATTTAAACAGTGTGTTTTATGTGTTTTTGTAGCATTTGCATATTGTTTGACTCATTTCCTGCAGTTTCTTTGTCTGTACAAGGTGACCGTAACTGAAATAAGTATACTGCAACTAATTAGCTGTTTTGTCCCTACATTTTAAGTAATTTGTTCTGCACAATGCCATAAATATTATTTGATTGATATGCACTTTTGAGGTTCTCTGGGATTTATATTGTAGCTTTTACTGAAGCATAGTAGCCAAATATTTTGCTAGCTTTAGTTAATTTTCATTCAAAGCTCATTATTTTATGTTAAATGTATTAAATGTGTTTTTGGATAACATCCAAATGATGATTACTCTTTACTTCATGTGATGCAGTACCATGTAAACTGCAGTCTTCACAATGAAAGTTGCTCATTTAAATAAAGCCTTTTCTTTTCAAAAATGTTTCATAAAAGCCTACACATTTTAAAAGGTTTGCCTCTGAACTGTCATTATTCAAGGGGGGGGTGGGGGGGGTCTCATTACCCTGTTTTGCCTTAGGATACTGCAGCTTGTTTGTAATTCCCCCATATAGCTGGGGTATGTCATATGATCACAATTGTCAGTTCTGGATATTTATTATATAAATATCTTCTAAGCCTTGTCATGTTTTTTTACATCTTTTTTTTCACCTTTGATTAAGCTGTAAAAAGGCGTATGTTATGCAATGCATCCTGTGCAAGCCGCAAGGTGGGGCCACACCCATGAGCACTAGCATGAAACAGGAGCATGAAAAACACATCCTGGTAGGTTGGGCAACCAAATAATAGGCTTGTTGCCAGGGACTAACACAAATTGGTAGACATATGAAATTATTGCAAATATATACTGAGTATTTAAAAAAGCATGATCAGTCTTGTAAGCAGTGAAGTTTCTAATCTTAATAAAAAGTGGCAAATGATATGTGGTGGTGGTGGTGATGGTGCAGAAAATTATATTCTATTATATTCTATATAAGGAATTTGCACAATGGTTTTGGTGGCATGCTACCCTGCTACTTGCTTATGCAATTCTTTAGTTTGAAGCTGGTTTAAGTGTATTTGAAATCACTATGAAGAAGCTATTTAGGCTGTTACCTTTGTTTCCTAATTTTTTTGTCTTGTGACATTTTAACAGTTATAGCTTTCACCATTTAAACAGTTTGATTAAGTTAAAATTTTAAACTTTAATCAGAATGTCAAAAATGGTCTCAATAAAAGACTTTCAGGCTGTGCCTAAAAGTTTCCATACATATGGAAAAACATTCTGGGCTATCACCCATGGCTCCTTTATCTCACCAAATTATTTATGGCTTAAGAGAGATGTCGTTACAACGCCCACATTTCAAGGATAAGTCGCTGCTCTTTGGTAGTGTGGATACGTGACAATATAACAGTCTAAAAATATTTTCATTTGGGTGATTTCAGGTAAAGTGGGAAACGTTCAAACAGAACAAAATACCTGTTCTCATGTTCTTAGTCTGCTTACAGCAGCATTTTGAATAATGTTATTTAAAGCCAATTCGAGTACTCTATATTGTAAATTTTAAAAACTGTCTTATCTTTCATTCAAAATGTCACACTTTAAAGTATATCAGACCTTAGCATCTATTAAACAATAGTTAGTTTCGATCAAGCAATCTGATTGGACAAGAGTCATTCTACAAGTAGTGACAGTGGTTCATACCAACACTGGGATGTTTAACTTATTGTATCACTCCACATCTCAGGTGTTATACAATAGTTAATTACACTAACTGTCATTGCAGCATAGGTAAAACCACAACCTCATCACAGCCAACAACCATCACAACAACACTCTCTCTCGTGTGATATTGCTTGTTTTTGTAAAGTTAAGTTTGTGTAAAGTAAATAAAAAATGTCTTAAATTATATTTCCTTACATGCAAGCATAGTGGTGCAGTGGTTAACACTATGGCCCAGCACCCCCGTGTTAGAGGATTCCAGCCCTGCTTTTGGTTCCGTGTCTGTGGAGTTCGCATATTCTCCCTTTGCTTGGTGGGTTTTCTTTGGGGTACTCTGGTTTCCACCCACAGCCCAAAGAGATATATTATGCTAACTGACATTTCCCAATTGTCTGTATTGTGCCCTGTATTCTTGTGATTAAATATAAAAAACAAATATATATTTAAAAAAAATAATAATGAAAATCAATTTAACAGTTTTATTTTGGTAATAAACTCCCCTGTGCTGTTGGTAACTGTGCTGTTGGTCTTTTACTGTTTTTTTCACCAAGTACTTTACAGTGCGTGTTAAGTGGTAAATGTGTACTGAAATTGCACTTTTACCATCATGTCTAAAAGGAAGTCAGACTGAGTTGGCTTCCCTTTCTTTAAACAAAAAAAATCGAAAGATAAACCAATCAGAATATAGTATCTTCAATAAATGAACTAAACTAGGTGTAGAACACAAAACAGCTCTAAAAATAATGTAACTAAAAAACATTACATTAATTAAAAACTTAAATTAAATTATAACAATAAAAAGAGCTTCATAGACACAGAAAAAAAGAAGGGATTCAGACTTTCAGTAAGGAACATGATGCCCACACAGAGTGGCTAACATACTGCTACCCTTAAACTGTTGTTTTAATGGCTGTGACTCTCTTATTTCTCATTGTGCCTTGCTCGCCTGGCTCCGGTGCATATGTTAATTTACTGTTGTGTTTATTTTATTGCGACTAAATTTTTTTTTGTCAACAGGGGTTTATAGTTGATGTGTTTACTTTGTGTAGGCTGATGATTATTCCGAAAATTTTTTTTAAATGTTTCCTGATTAAGTTTTTAATGAATGCTTATTTTATTTATAATATTTATTATTTTATTATTTATATTTAAACTTCCTGCACATTAAGCATATTGTTATACATTTGGGGAAGAATCGTGTGTATAGGTGTGCTTGCATGTGTCGGTGAATGCAAACACATGCACACACACATTTTTCCATTTTTGTTCAGATTGTAATAAAAAAGGCATTAATTACAAAACTCAATCAGGAAGTGTTTAGTTTTAAATACTCTTTATCCACATGCAAAGATGTGTAGCAGAAAGTTTCAGATAACAGACATCTGCATAATGCTGTTTTGTGTAAAATCAGAGGCCTTTGGACGTTCTTCTAATTAAATTTAATAGGCTGTTAAAGTGGCAAAGTATGATGCACAACATACACAGTGATACATTACTAAAAAGGGCATAGAGGTCATCTCAGATGGCTTCCTCAAAAATGTTCCCCATGCCACGCTACAGATTGTTAGAGGTTTCAGCCTAATTGAAATTTGTCACGACACTGAATTTACATTATGCGTTTGCTGAACAAGTTTATTTCAAAATAGACTACACCAACTCCAGACACTCCCATGCCAGTAAATGCAGAATAATTAAAAACTATTGTTTCATGACATGAGGTGTGTCTGCAGTAAGTGGATGTTGATTTTTACATGGCAAATGCTCTGGAAGCTTAAATGTCCCACTTTCTTTGAACTCTAGAATGCTATAAACCCTATAAATAATAGGAAACCTAACACCAGATTCAGATAACTGTAGTAAGTTAGTCATAGCAGCCTAGGACATTAATTTTTATCTGTGTAAGTTCAAATAATTTAAAAGTTACCAGAACTTTGGGGAACTTTTTTGAGAACCAGTAATTGTTAGCTAGGTTCAATTTTATTACTTAATCAAATACAGTTATAGCCTTGACTGTATGCGACAGCATGCACGACTACAACAACAGCTGTAACCAGAGGCATTTTCTCTCGGAGGCCAAGGTAAGCCAGGTTTCCCCCTTTTTTCATAAAAAAAAAAAACAGTTTACCAGTTTTGTTCGAAAGAAATTCCCCAGTGCTTTTGCTAACAGACATCTCTTCCCTGTTTTTCACTGAGTATTTTACAGTAAGTGAAACAGCGCCCCTAAATGTCTAAATGTTATGTGGTAAATGTGTGGTGAAATGCACTTAGACGTAGACTAAGAACGCTTTCACATAGGTACGACTGATTTGTACAATACCCAGGTCCGATGTGAAGCCAGCTTAAGTTCAAGGTCAATCAGATAAGGCTGTGAGAAAAATGATGTCCACACTGTACACTGTGTGGCTGGTTAGTAGTGCAACAACTAGCCACATGGTGTGATGTTTTGATGGCCATGACTCATTATATTACTTATTGTACCTTAGCTGTGTGTGTTAGTTCATTATAGTGGTCGTTTTATTGTGGTTGTTTATACACCAAAAACAAGTGTGGAAAATATTTGTGCAGTTTATACAACAGGGTTTATGCATAAGCACAACCCTGGGGGGCTCCAGTACTGAGAGTGAGGGAGGATGAGACACGTCTGCCCATCTTCACTGCCTATGGTCTGCCAGACAGGAAATTAGAGATCCACTGACACAGAGACGAGCTGAGTCCCAGGTGCTCCAGCTTGGTGGTGAGTGTGGAGGGAATTATGGGAATTATGACACTGATAGCTTGGTCTATGGACATTTTATATCTATGTATTATACTGTATTATACTGTCAGGGTGATGCATAAGTGTATTTTTTTATAGGATTCTGTGACACCTGAACCACCCTCTGGTTTGACATCTAACAAGTGCAATGGTAGCACAGAGGGCTAAGCCACTGAATTACTGATCAGAAGGTTGGCAGTTTGAGCCCCAGCTTCACCAGGTTGCCATTGTTGGGCCCTTGAGCAAGGCCCTTTACCCTATCTGCTCTAGGGGTGCTGTGTCATGTCTGACCCCAGTCATGCTGGGATATGCTAAGAAAGGATTTCACTGTAATGTATATGTGACAATTAAAGGCTTAACTTAACCATATAAATGTTTGAAATTTTGGTAAATTTTAATGCATTGTTCCCTTCTTCAGCTTTGTTTGAACTTTGTCGAAGACATGCTTTTTCAGTCTCCGTTGGTATATTAACCTTACTTTTAAAACAGCATCTGCTGTACAATGACATGCATCCAGTTTTATTTTTATTTAGTTTTTTTTTTATGAACTTCATTCTTTGCAGAAAGGTTACTACAACACAGTCCAGGTGATGGCTGACCAACAAGCCAGATTTCAGTCTGTGTCCTAATTGCAGACCTGGCAGCATAATCTTCTGACATTTTATTCACTGGTTCATCGACTTGACAAATGACAAAGCAGAAAGAATTTACTGGCAAGTAGCAAATAGCCATGCAGGTTTTTATTACCTGGTAACATAAATGTAAATCGTGGTTTAATAACTAAGTATGTTACGGTAGCATCCTTTAAATATTTTGCAACTATTCTAAAATTATACTGATTTTTTTCTTCATGTAAAGAAACAACTTAAGCAGGTGCCCCCACTAACATGTAAACCCCCTATTTTTCTGACTTACCCTACGGTTTTTGTCTCCCCCTAGTGGTGGATCACCGCGTTAGCGTTATCCTGCTAATGCGCATGCCCAGTCACGCTCCACCCTCGTCGTTCCGGTTGAACTTGGTGGTTGACGTGAAAACGTATAGAGCTGAACTGTTGCAGGTAAATACCGAAAACACAAAAGACTGTTTCTTGCTTTCGATACTGTGTAAAAGAGTAACGCGAGCGGTTACCCACTTGTATCTATTTGTAAGTTAAATAGATCCATTAGGTATTAGACTGCGCGTGGTAAAGCACGCAAGTAGTCAGTAACGTGGGGAAAACTAGATGTAACGCTGATATTAAATGAGATGTTTTATATTTGTTTGCATCAGCATAGATTACCTCAGTTAGCACTACGATCTTCTCTCAGATTATAGCCTTGGTGAGTAAGGGACATGAACCTGCTCACCTGGACATCGATCGCAAATGCTTGCATGTAAAAGAGTGAACTGTGGACTTAAACAGCAGTTTTAATCCCTAATAATTTCATCTGTTACTTTTTTATGACAGACTACTAATAGCAAATACTGCCTTTATTCCACCTGATTTTTCAAACTTGATGAATTTAGATCTCTTTGAATTTAGATATAACAAATGATATGAGAACAGAGTTGTAGATCTAGTATTGTGGTGTTTTCTTTATTCAGGATGACGGAAACTGTATGAATATAAAATGCTTTATCTCTCAATGATGGATTCTCATCTTAGACATCTTAAGACAAAATGGTGTTGAGACCAGTCATATCCAAGCTGCACGGCAAACTAGTTGTTCTGGCCAGTGGATCTCCAAGGCGACAAGAGATTTTGACCAACATAGTAAGTTTAAAATGGTTTCATGTTAAAAAAACAAAAACATAATAATCATCATGAACTAGTGTTCATTCTAATTGTATGCAGGGTTTACAGTTTGAAGTGGTGCCCTCTTGGTTTAAAGAGACTTTGGACAAGGCCTTGTTTAAAATGCCCCATGAATACGCAGTGGAGACGGCAAAGCAAAAGGCCATGGAAGTAGCTCGGAGAATGCCACATGTGAGTCTGTTGTTTTCTGTTTCTTAAATTAACACCCCAATTATTGTGTATCAGTTTAGAGTTGTCAGTTGTTTAGCTGTTTATATTTGTGTCTACCCTTACATGTCCTGGGCATAGAAACACCTGAAAAAACCAGATGTAGTAATTGGGGCAGACACTGTTGTGGTAAGAGTGCTGTCTGTTAAATGAAATTGTATTAATGACTGTATAAACATCCTAGTAATTGTCTTTGTTCTTGTTTCCAGACAGTGGATGGTTTAATTCTGGAAAAGCCTATGGATAAGCAAGATGCCTACTGCATGCTGTCTAGGTGCTTTTTTCAACCTAGATATCTAAATGTATTTTACCATTGTATTACGTGCTCTATAGAATAAATGCCTGTACTTTATATTCCACATATGCATTGCAGATTGAGTGGAAAAGAGCACAGTGTATTTACAGGAGTGGTCATAGTCCTCTGTCATGAAAGAGAGGGTAAGTTACCTGAAATTTAAATGTTTACCTGCATGGTATTTGACAAGGTTTCAGCTTGTAGATTGTTTGTGTATCAGGAGGGGACATAGAACACAAAGTGGTGGACTTTTATGAGGAGACGAAGGTGAAGTTTGCAGAGCTGTCTGAGGAAATGCTTTGGGAATACATCAACAGTGGAGAGCCCATGTGAGTTACACTTTCAGCTGCTGTACTTGCTATTAATCAGTACAGTGTACAACACTTAAGTTTCACTCTATGTCCTTTAGTACATTTCAATACTTACGTTTGCTTTAACTTCTTAAATAGTAGAAAAATGTGCAATATTTTTTTAAATAATTTGGTTACAGGATTTTGTACTGTAGGTAAGTGTTTTAATGGGTGTGGATGTCATGTAATTACCTAATTTACTGGATCAGATTTAATCTTTACCTGCTAATGGTATAATGTTTAAATACAATCATATGAATAGTAAAGAATGTGTTTTCTGTCCAAAACCTTTTTTTAGGTGTTAAAAAAACTGTTCTGCATTCCTGTCCTTTGTCTTTTATAGGGACAAGGCAGGCGGTTATGGGATACAGGCATTGGGTGGCATGCTAGTGGAATATGTGCAAGGAGATTTTCTTAATGTGGTGGGCTTCCCAGTAAATCACTTCTGCAAACAGCTGGGAAAGATTTACAACAGTTCACCTGAGAGCCCTGCTCGTAAGATACTGCACAGTAAGAATGTAGCGTGTGCTGACCCGGGCACCGCTCCCAACTTTGGCAACTTTAACTCAGTGGGACATGAGTGTACCAAGAGCAACACTGAGGGCTTCCCCCACAGCATAGTAGAACTACTTGATGGATTTAAAGCTTCAAAGGTGCAGTGTAATGATTGTTTATTATTAATCGTGTAGCCCAAAGGTGTAAATGAAATGTATTTGATGTTGATGTTTCAAATGTGATATAATGTTTCTGTAGTGACTAATTGCGCTGTATATATATATATATTTCTTTAATCCATATCTATTTTTAAATGAGAAACTGCATAAGAAAAAACAGCTAGTTTCTAGTTTATCGGACAACACTATCCAAAATGTTTTAAAACATTGCACTATAGACAGATTTAGGGGTGGAATTTAATCTGAAAAAAGGACTTGTCTATAAATCTGTTGAGCTCACAATATTGTTTTCTTTCATAAGAGTAAAAATGTTTAAATATATTAAATAAAATTATATTTTGAATTTAGCAAGTCTACCTTATATATTGACCTGGACATTTTAGCAGGTTGCCATCCACCTTTCCATTCTTTCTCAAGTTGGGTCTTGGCAAAACCTAGCAGTGTTCCTCCATTATCAAGCATTTGATCTATGACATTTATATTCTTCTCTGAAGATGCTGCCCTTCTAATGTCTTTTAGCTGTTTTTCCACATCTTCTTTTTGCAGATACTCATATATAACCATGCTGATGACTTTTGAGTGTCTAGATGAAGTGAATGTTTTTTTTTTGTTTTTTTTTGGTCTCAAAATGGTTATGGTTTTGCAGACAATAACTGGATTCAAATTTCTCATTTTATTTCTGTCAGACTTTGTTTACAGCAACAAAACTGGGTGTGTTTGATGTTCTGAAAGACTCTGGTCTTACAGTGGATGAAATAGCTAATCGAATCCATGCCTCGTTGCTTGGCACTGAAAGGTTACTGGATGCTGCTGTATCTCTAGGGCTACTACATAAGCTCAAATGTGAAGAGAAGTGTGGTGAGTTTTTTTTTTCTGGCATATGCATAAGCTTGCAGCTAGTCATTATAAATTAATCACATGCAAAGCCAAGTAAAGGTGCTGTAATTTTTGTCTTGAGCTGAATATATTCTGTACATTGTCTTTCACAGTTTATAGGAACACAGAGCAGGCCAGGCAGTTCCTGGTATCAGACAGCCCCCTGTCTCTTCATGCTTACATCCTGCACTACAATGATGTGATCTGGCCGCAATTCACACAACTAGAGAGTGCTGTTAGAGAAGGCACAACTCAGCATGAGAGGGCTCCCGGGAAGAATTCTGAAAATTTTCAAGTAAATTATGCTATTGATTGTTAATAATTTATTATTATAAAACAGTAAAGATTTCAGAACAAAGCAAAAAAAGCAAACAAAATATAATTTTTTTTGTTGTTGCTGTTGTTAAAGGGTGTCTATTCAAAAAAAGGTGAACTGATGATGCACTTTATGAATGCCATGCATAGCATTGCTAATGTGACGGGAAGAGATGTGGCCACAGCATTCAATCTGTCTCACTTCAGAACAGCCTGCGATGTTGGAGGTAGATGTGTTGCATATTTATTTTATTTACTTTTGGAATATAAAGATTTTTAAAAATGTGCAGGACATTCTTGCTGTTAAAATGTTAAAGTTGCTATAAGGATGTGGTTCAGGTTGTCATTGTATTGCTGGTATTTTTTTTTTACAGGCTGTACTGGTGCCATGGCATACGAGTTCACCAAAGCTCATCCTGAACTGTCTGTAATTGTTTTTGACTTGCCAGCAGTTATTGAAATGAGAAGTCATTTCCAATCAAAAGAAAAGGATAGCAGAGTGTCTTTTGTTGCGGGTCAGTACTAATGTTTGCATTCTTCCAAGTATGTTACTTCAATAAGATTTAGTGTGTAATTTTTTTTTTATAAAACATTGAGTAGGCCTATATTAAGATAAATATTAAAAATAGTAATGCAGCTTACTTTTTTTGTCGGAATAGGCGATTTTCTTAAAGATGACCTACCTAAAGCAGACCTCTATATCCTTGCACGAATTCTCCATGATTTGTCTGATGAGAAATTACATAAGCTGTTGAATAAATTGGGCAAAACATGCATGCCAGGTAAGAACATTCTGTCTGCACACCTGACCATTATTATCCACTTATGTAAAATTAGCATTAATTCACATTCATTGCACCAAGTATTAACATATAGTTGGTTTAGTAGGTGAATTAACTTTTTTGGCATCAATCTACACACAATAACCTTTATAAACAAAGCAAAAATGTGGGATGAGGGTCGAATGATTCATAGATCACTGCGCGACATTTCTCTAACACTGGTCAGGTACTGAACTAAAATTGAGATCCAAAACTTGGATCTTGGAACGTTGGCCAAAAAAAAGTCCCCTAGGAAGCCTGGAGAACTATTTCTCAAACAATACAAGACATTTTGTCACTAGGGATGCTCAAGTCTTTTGCACAGTACTGTATATGAGCAAGTAAAAAACCACATTTTTGAAGCTTTAAATGTTTCCAGAAACATGGATCAGTTCATCTATCCATCAAGGATCTTTGTTAGCGTGATATCATAGAGTGATTAAATGATAGTAGTATCTATTTGGAACTATTAGTAATTTGATCCAAACAGGGACAAGGTCTTTTAAGGTCAGATGTTTTAAAAAAAGATCTTCAGCTTTAAGTCTATTTAAATGATATTCTTAAAAATTAGATTAGATTTGCTTACAACATTGAAACAGGGTTCCATTTTCTGTAGAATTATGGCAGTATGAAGGAGTATGGAACCATCAGTACTTTTCTTAAAGCTAGCTGTCTGGACAAACTCATTAACCAAGCTAGAAGGGTGGTGGTGAGTAAGGTGACCAAGAACCCAAAGACCACTCTATTAGACCTTCAGAACTCCACCACAAATAAAGGACTTTAAAGATAAATAAATTAAACTCATTGGGTTGAACTTAGTTACAACCAAAGTTACGTGCATGATTATATACTGAAGCATACAGCCAAGATAAAGAAGGCGTGGTGTTGGCACAAGTCTTTGAATGTTGCCCAGCCAATGGCGCAGGTTTTGCCCTCATAGAACTTCTGTGGAGATACCTTGAGATGGCAGTTCTCAGACACTGCCCAGTTGCTACAGAAGGTGCTTTATAAAAGGAACTAGATCCTGAGTAAGGGATAGATTTTTTTCATTTTTAATATATTTGCAATAATTTCTAAAAACTCGTTTTTCACTTTGTCATTTGGATTATTGTGTGTAGATTGACAGCAACAAAGTAAATTTAATTAATTAAAATCCTAAATACTTTCAGAAACATTTTTATATGCAACAGGTGCCATTCAAAGTAGGCAATCGATTAGGTTTTTTTTCTGACTGCCCTTAAATCAACATTTGAAATCCTTCACACTCAGATCATTGGTTCCAACTGTGTGAGATTTATTTACATCAGCTGATAACCCCTTAGGAAAGGTTTGCAGCATTCCAAAGTTACAGTAGTACTGGTCATTCATTAAAGAGAAGGTACCGTTTGTGTGTTACTGTGGTGCAGGCTGTGGGTTGCTGCTCTCTGAGATTCTACTGGATGAGGAGAGGACCAGGCCTAGTCGGGCACTGCTGCAGGCACTCAGCATGACTGAAGGCAGGCAGAGGAGTGCCATCGAGTACTGTAACCTAATGAAGAAGCATGGCTTCAGTCTCCTACATACCCGATACACAGACAACCTACTGGACGTCATGCTTTTTGTAAAAGATGGTCAAACTTAGCTAGTTTGCTCCTCTGGGTTGCTTGAGAAGCTTAAAATGTAAAAAAAAAAAAAAAAAAAATTATTCTATATAGTGACATTTAACTGTCTAGCAATTGTATTAATTGTTAGTGAAATGTTTCAAATCTGTTTTATGTACATCTGTAAATAATTATTAGTCATTTCTAAAAGATATAAGATGTATTTCATCACAATCAATAATTTAATAAAAATGGCTTGTTCAAAAGTGTCTTTTCAGTCTAGAATTTACAGTCTGACCATCCTTTAAGACCTGACCATAACAGTCCATCCTGAATGAAGCAGTGTGCTGGCATGGCTACAGTCAGGTTCTCAACATGCTCAATCATCTGTGTAACCTACTGAAAATCCAGCTTAGTCTGACAGGCTACCAGAGCACAGGTTAAAACTGTCAAGCTGGGGGAAGGGGAGAATCTAAACTTAAATTCTGAATTACCACTAATAATGCAAAGACAAACAGATCTCACATATACCTGGTTAAATTCAGTTAATAATAATAAAGATGGAAAGTTAGTTTGTTTGACCATCACAGCCTGTGTTTTGGCAGTTGGAAGCTGGTCAGTTTCGAGTGGATGTTACAGAAAGAAAAATGAATTATCTTTTAGTTAGCAAATGGGGTGAAGTGGCATATTTGTAGTTTTTACAGGGTTGGGGTCATATTTATTTATCTTGACTATCAAACGAAAGAATGTAAATGCAAGCACAGCTGCCAATGTGGATTCCAAGTCTCGGCCTTCGTCCGCCAAGTTCTCGCGATAAGTGATGCTGCACCTGCGCGGACGGACCGAGTCTGCGCACAACGACCTCTGCAGCTGAGCAGCTCATCACCTTTCGCTGGCTTGTCAAAGCGTGCGTCTTAACTGATTTTAATAGAAGGCGCCATGGCTGACGCAGCTATATCATTTGCAAAAGATTTTCTAGCCGGCGGGGTTGCGGCTGCCATTTCTAAAACAGCCGTCGCGCCAATTGAGAGAGTGAAACTGCTTCTGCAGGTGAGAAGAACATTTTGTTCCCACATCTTATGGACAGAGCACTTTATAGGGTCTCGTTAGAGCTGTGGATATTCAAGAAATAACAGTTATTTAGTAATGCATGTTGATTGCAGCTTTAAACAGCTGCAGTAGTACATGAATTGGACTTGAGTAGTCCCTGCATCCCGGAGTTACTTTATCCTTGGGAGGCCATGTTGGAGTCCTCTGCACCGCGGTGAAGTTGGTTTGGAGGCGACGTTGGATATTCGAACTCCTACCTCCAGATACCAATTTGTAGCGGAGATTCGCTAACAAAGTCCGGCGAAAGCACCTCGTCTACTGCGCGAGTCAGGGACTGTCTGCAGATCACTGTCCGACTGAAATATAGATAATATTATAAACGTTCATATTAAAAAAATAAAATTAATGTTGTTCATTGTGATTTATAATGCCTTTGCATATCACTTTGCATATTTATTAATCTTTTTTTATTAGAAAATCCTATGATTTTATTTCAATAACTTCCAGGTCATGTTTCCTATTGGCTCAAAATCTGTTCTAAAATGTGTAGTCACCTGTCCTGCAGAGGGCACAATCTTTTTTATTAAATATTATCACTTTGCATATTTATTAATAATTAATACAGTGGAACCTTGGATTTTGAGTATAATTCGTTCCGGAAGTGGGCTCGTATTCCAAAAACACTCGTAAACCAAATTGAATTTTCCCATAAGAAATAATGGAAACTCATATTATTCATTCCACAGCCCAAAAAATTAATACATTAAAATAATTAACACAAACATTAAGTAAAAATTGAACAAATTAACCTGCACTTTACCTTTAAAAAAAGTTTAAATAAATCCTGACAGGTTTTTGTGTATGTTGTGTTTGAATCTAAAGTAAGCTCCCCTCTCCCCCTTCTTGTCTTACAGTTACCCTTCCTCCACTCTACACACAAGTGCGCACACAATGATGAGTGACACACTAACTGAATCACTGCTGTAAAGTAAAAATAAAACATTAACTTGCACTTTACCTTTGAAAAGAATCATGACAAAACAGTGTTTCTGTGTAGAGCAGAGAGAAAGAGTGTGTGTGTGTCTGTGAAGGCAAAAGTAGAAGCGGTCTGTGTGTGTGTTTGTGTGTGTGGGTGGGACAATGTCCAATGATGCGCGCACACAAAAAAAGCAGGCTGAGCCTTGAGCAGAGAGAGAAAATGGATCTTTAACCTCTAATGAGACTTGCTTTTCCTTTAGACGCGTGCTGTACACACACGCATACAGACACAAAATAAAATGTTTTATATTCACACGTGGTCACAGTGTTATCGTAAACAGTACAAGCATGCACGGCTGTTTATTATACAAATAGGAGACACGCACTAAGACCCAGCAAGGGGAGAGGATTACCCACAATTCCTGGAGCACAAGAGAGAGAAAAAACGTTGACTCAGTTGTGATCACGTGATGCTCGGCATTAAAACAAGAAGCGCATGCATGATACATGATACTTGGTACTCGTAAACCAAGACGTGCTCGTTTTCCAAGTCAAAATTAATTAAAAATCTTTGCTCGTCTTGCAGGACGCTCGCAAACCATGTTACTCACAATCCGAGGTTTCGGATTTAAGGTTATTCTATCAATAAATATTGAAATATGTTAATAAACAAAAGTAGGAATACGTTTAGCAATTTTTCAGGGTATATTATATTTATGTATTTATTTATATATTTACTTATTTATTCATACATTAATTTAATTATTTATTTATTATTATGTCATGTTTAGTCCTCCATACAGTAGTAGGTAACTGTCTTAATTTTTAATAGTGTTACAATTTCTATCATCATCATGCATTGGCACACGTTACATTCCTGCTTCCTCCCTTTTCATCTTTGAAGCTACAAAATATGGATAATTTCATCAGAAGTCCTCCTGCTCCTACTCACTCTGTTCATTCTAAGCGTCCCTGTAACACACCTGCTCTTTTTGCTCTTCCGCTTTCTGGCATTGGCTAAGGTTAGCCATCTCTTCTCCTCCAGGTTTTATCTGTTGCTGCATGGTGTTGGGTACTGTCAATATTAAAGCTACTGTAGCCCCTGCAGCAAATGTATGGTATTTTAGCACATTTGGTAGCATTAACCTTTAGATTTTATGCCTCTCTGCAGTGACTTGTGCTTAGATGCGCTCATCCATCAGGCCTAAAATAAATTATGACAACTCCAAGGTATGTTTACTGCGTGTTAGCCTACTAGGAAAATGTCCGTTATGCCGGATTACGAGTCCAACTTTGGTTGGGAACAGCAGTGATCCGTCATTGGTCTTAAGGAACATTGATCATAGATTGGTTGGTGGGAACAACAGTGATCGATGACTGGTCATTGTTTCACACATGTGCAACCAAATCAGGCATCACACACATGTTATGTTGACTAAAACTACTCTCTTAACTTGCATAAACATCAGTTTTAATTTGAGCTGGAGAATTATATTAAGAATTGTTTTTCAATAAAATGTCCCCGGATCTAGCTCAATAAGTTTTGACACAAAATAACGAAATAAATAGTTAATAAATGATACGTGGACAGTCAAAAATTGACTGTTTGAATAATAAATGAAACTACATAAGTTCACTTTGCATTATTGTGAAGTTGACTGTTTCGCATATCATCAGGAATCAATAAACAAATTGTGGCCCTTTGGTTCAAAAACCGTGCACAATCTCTCTCTCTTTCTCTCTCTCTCTGTAAACTGGTACTGTCAGATTAATATTGCTTTTTAGAACTGAATAGAAAAAAAATACTTTTTTATATTTCTACAATTGTCTATCATCACTACTTGAAGCCATACATTTATGAGCTAAACATATACAAGTATGTAAGTATGTATGTGGGCTTGTGCTGTGTAATTTAATAATAAACTGCAAAATGGTTGGCAAAATTCTTCAGATTGTCAACTTAATTGTTTCACCATGCAGGTGCAACATGCCAGCAAACAAATCAGTGCTGACAAACAGTACAAAGGGATTATCGACTGTGTTGTGAGGATTCCCAAAGAGCAAGGCTTTGCCTCCTTCTGGCGTGGTAATTTAGCCAATGTCATCCGATACTTCCCCACTCAAGCCCTCAACTTTGCCTTTAAGGACAAATATAAGCAGATCTTCTTGGGTGGTGTTGACAAGCACACTCAATTCTGGCGCTATTTTGCTGGAAACCTGGCATCTGGTGGTGCAGCAGGAGCCACATCCCTTTGTTTCGTCTATCCCCTTGACTTCGCCCGTACCCGTTTGGCAGCTGATGTGGGAAAAGCCTCCTCCTCTAGAGAATTCAATGGCCTAGGTGATTGCCTAACCAAGATCTTCAAGTCTGATGGATTGCGAGGCCTGTATCAGGGCTTTAATGTGTCTGTGCAGGGCATCATCATCTACAGGGCAGCTTACTTTGGGATCTATGACACAGCTAAAGGTAAAGTGTCCCCACTGTTAGCATGATGGAAGTAATGTAACTTTGAATGCATGCTTACATACTCATTCACATGTTTGTTCTTGTGTGTGCCCGTCGACAGGCATGCTTCCTGATCCCAAGAACACCCACATTGTGGTTAGCTGGATGATTGCACAGAGTGTCACAGCAGTGGCTGGTGTGATTTCTTACCCGTTTGACACTGTGAGGCGTCGCATGATGATGCAATCTGGACGCAAAGGAGGTACAACTCTCAAACAAAACTTTTTACACACACATGCAGTAAAAAAAAATTAAGAACAACAGTCTATAACACTGTAACTTGAGTAAGATCTTTTCACTGCTTCCCAGAATGAGAGCGTTTATATGAGTAAGCCTTTGTGTTTTGTTCTGACAGCTGACATTATGTACACCGGGACACTTGACTGCTGGAGGAAGATCGCACGCGACGAAGGCTCTAATGCATTCTATAAAGGAGCTTGGTCTAATGTTCTCCGAGGCATGGGAGGTGCTTTTGTGCTTGTGCTATATGATGAATTTAAAAAATTTGTTTGATCATATCAGGCAAGTAGTAAGAATACAAAAATCTATCATATAACCGATCTAATTGCTAAAGCTATTCATGCTTTCCTCAAACATTGTTCTCTCTGCAGCGTGTAGCTAGGTATCTATGTAAAAGGCCAGGATATATCCTTTATATAATTTTATCTGTGTAGCATTTATTTAAACACTATGCAAAATAGTGTCTATAAACATCTAAAACAGTCGAGAATTGTTTTCTTGTGTATGAACACTTGTCACATAGTGTGCAGCAACGATTTATCTTCATTAGATTAAATAATGAGATAGCAACGTACTACTTAAAGTCTCTAATAACAAGAACAGAAAGACTGATAACGGATCAACCACAGCAAGTTAAAATTTTAGCCGTGAAAATTCTATTCTTCTCCCCCCAAAGTTGAATAAGCATGGACTTGGCTGATTCAGAGATGTATTCAAAATGATGTTTAAACATTCCTCCTTGTGAACTGGGGAATATTCATCGCAGTGAAAGGCTCCAACAGTGTTACCACACAGCCAGAGGAATGGTCTTCGCCCGGGCGATATGACAAAGTTTTTTCGTGGAACACCGCTTAAAGTATTTTCCTTCTGAAGCAATGAGGAAGGTTGTATTTTCATGGTAATTTTCTTGTCAGTGTGTCAAGTTATGTAAGTCTTATTTCGATTAATTAGACCCCATTATCAGAATGTGAACAATAAGGTGAAAAGGACAGTTTGTGTTTCCATGGAACAATGAAATGAGACATCGCTGAGACATTTCCAGAGAATTTATTCTTGACCAGACAGCAGGAATGCTTGTAAACACAATAAAAGTGAATACCTCAGATGCTTTGATGTGTTTTTTTTTTTTACTATTATTCCAAAGTGTCCTTTTTACTTTAGTACAAATATTTAGTAATATATATATATATATATATATATATATATATATATATATATATATATATATATATATATAATGTTACTTTTTAAACAAGAATTTGTATTTTCTATTTTCTAATCACATACTTGCATTCTGGTGATATCATTATGTGAACACCGTACACTGTGAAATTGATGACATTGCATTTTTTTCTAAAAAATAACATTGTGATTTATATCATACTGTCAATTGATCCCCTATTCTCAGCATTATAAATTAATTTAAATAAGAACCTTTGGCTAATAAATAAAACAGAACCATAATGGTCCCCTTGAACCAAAGCTTTTCAAAGGGTCTGTAATCAGACTGGTCAGAAATCACAGCTGGCCACACTCAGTCTGTAATGTTTCCCAATTGTTTATCAACAGAGATTTTGCAAGTCTATGTAATGAAAACCACACTAGTCATGCAACGTATGTAGAGATCAAAGGCCAAGGTCAATTACTGAAATGACTGCAAAACTGAGCAATCTTCTGTAACACGAGCTGCCTTGTCTGACTCCCATCATACTGTACATGTCAGATAAATATTAAGTCATTTTCTTCCAGCGCGGGTCTAACAATGACTTGGGATTGCCAAGCTGCAAGTAATTATAGTACTAGTGTTAAGAGCTTTGATATTAAAATGACTGGTTTAAAACCATTAACTGTTCTCAGATAGCAGCAAATTTTAGAACTGCTTCCATATGTTGCTGGTATGGAAAACTCTGCATGTCATGTGTCATAACCCTATCTGCCTTTACTACTTCAGTCAGCATTTTTTGCATCAGCAACTTGTGAAAACAGATTGCTTCAGCATTATATCTCATAGTTATTATCCACCACTATATATAAATCTAGATTTGCTTAAGATTTTTTTGTCCATTTGTTTACATTTATGCTAGACCCGTAGCAAATAAAAAAAGGATACAGGGGACGGTCTTGCAGTAACACATAATTTCCGCATGATGGCACTGTTGAAAAGGAAATGAACACATCAACGCACCATATTATAGAAACGTAGCCTACTGATAAACATCATAAAAGTTCACAAGCAAGTACAGTATTCAGACCTAAACATTTATAAAGCCGTAAATTCACAATGAGCCTTTCTGGTTTGCATTTGAGTGAAGTGTCCCCATCAATTTCTTAGACACAAGTGTCTCAAACATTAACAGCAGCAACTTATTGATAAATTAACCTTTAGTACCTTTAGTGCTACAAAGGTAGCCATAAACACATGCGCACCTGTGGCGGTGATGGACAAAAAAAAAAAAAAAAAAAACATAGTCGCTGGATTAAATGGATCATTCAAACAAATCCCAGATTAAAACCTGGTCAACATAAATTTATAAAATTTACATAAAATATCATTTCAAATTGTGACAAAATAATAATAAAAAAAAACACACTTTGGCCAAGAATAAGAATTCAAATCTATCATGGATACACACTAGACAGTTGAACACTAAAAAAAGACCAGTTAATTTTTTTCTAATTTTCAACTGTCCAGTTTGGGCGAGTCTGTTCCAATGATAGCCTCAGATGCTTGCTCTTTGCTGACAGGAGTGGAACCCAATGTGCTCTTCTGCCATTGTAGCCTCTCCACCTTAAGGTTTGATGCACGCTGAGATGCTTTTTTTCTCACCATCTTTGTGAAGAGTTTTTTTTTAGTTACTGTAGACTTCCTGGCAGCTTCCTGGCAACTTCCTGGCAATGGAAACCGGCATTTTCACCCACAGAACAGTCTTACATTTAAATCTATATTATTATTTTGTGTAAATTCCAAATAATATTTTGTAAAAATATTATCATCAGTTTCTGAAATGTTTAGGCCAGCTTATCTGGCACCAACAACCATTTCATGGTCAAAGTTACATAAATCCATTTTTTTCTGCATTCTGATGTTTGATATAAAGATTATCCAAGCTCTTAATCTGTATTTGCATGAATTTTTTTTTTGCATTGCTATGCAATGCACTGCCATGAGATTGGCTGATTAGGTAACTATGCATGTACAAGTGTAAATATGTTTTTAATAAAGTGGATAATGAGTTTATTTTTATTAAATGATTATTTTGATATATATATATATATATATATATATATATATATATATATATATATTTTTTTTTTTTCCCCTTTTTTTAAACAGTACGACAGTACAGTAATCTGGAAACATCTTGACAGTTGCTGAATTGCTTCTCTGTAAGCAGGCCTACTTGGAAGTGAATTTCTTATCAACTAACTATCAGTCACTCCTCAACAGACAAGTAAAAAAAAGTTGCATACCCCTTAAGTGTCAGTTCCGCTATTCTTTTCGTTCCTCTCTTTACCTCACTGGTCAGTTAAAAGCCTAGTGAAGAATTTTATGTGCAATCTACCCCAAAGAAACAAAACCAGGCCACATGCTTTTTATCACAACAGAACCAGCTAGACCTGCATGATGTACCTAAGTGATCAAAATCTTTGATAAAGATGGCCTCAAAAATTCCATGTGAGTGAGAGGAAATAGTGGCTGGTGTGGTTTTGTTTGACAAACATGTTTTTGTTAAATAAAAAAATATATATACAATCTTCACACACATGCAAACTTTATACAGATTGTAGCGATTACCTCAATGAGCAATTAGTCAACTGTGAACTGGTCAAAAATCAGTTTGTGTCACTCTCATCATAATACAATACTACAAATTGTAAATGTAAAAAATTTTAAATTCTAACCAACTATTAGTTTACGCTTCATGACATAAAGTAATTTTAATCTTTGATAACGTGTGTTGATCTTTTAACAAGGTCCCATTTTATAAGAGATTTGAAGCTCCGTAACAGTACATAACATAACAGAAATTTAAATTACATTACTCTGTTAAGCTTGACTTCGGAGTAAATGTAAAATTACAAATTTTACTTATTTTTTATAAATAATCAATAATCATTCATTGTCTGCTTGTTTGAGGTTTATGACTTTATTAAACTATTTGTTTAACTCTTTCAGTGATGGCTGGTACAATTGAGCTAGCAGGACTAAGCCCTCCCTGTTGTTCAAAGATAAAAGAATATCTAATACAAGTTTATAACATTTAATATAAATTAATATAATTATTTATTGTATTGGCTACCATATCAGCCTGCTTGCTGTTACAAATGCACAGTGATATGAAAGTGATAGGCATCACGATAAAGCAGTTTTGCTTCAAATTATTCTTATTACACCATTGATCAGACTTTGTATTACAATGCATTGCTCATCCTTAATAATGTTATTGTTAAGCAATTAATAAATATTAAATTTAAGCCCTAATCTAACAACCTACCATCACAGCAAGTTCATTTCAAATTCAGTGCATGGCAAATGTCACAGAACTCCTCACATCAAATGCAATGCACTGACCATCTCCTCCTGATGGTAGACTTTACCTTCTTCTTCATGCCAATTTTCACTCCTCTCTCTGTCTCTCTTTGCCAAATATATCAATAAATTGCCCAACATCAGAAGGCACTGAAGAGCAACTAAAAAATTATATGCATCTCCTGCTGCTCCCATGGCAGCCATGTTGACTTTTCTGCAGAATTTCTTTGATCCTGCGATGCTTTGATTCACTTTTCACTCGCCCTTTTAGCTAAACATATCATTGGAATTTTACTCTTTGTCCTGACAGGCCTTGTCTTTCACCGACACAAACACCCCTTCCCAGAGGAGGATCGTATAGCATAGCTGGGTTGGAATTGAGCATTTCTTTAAGGGTTCTCCTGGTTCTTTGAGCTTGCCTTTCTTTATCACTTTCTCTCTTCCCCTTTTTCGGAGTGGACAAGGTATTTCAGCTATAAAAAAATAACTGCATTTTAAGGTTATAACATGTTGATTGGACAAAATGAAAGCCAAATTTTTGCACACTATTTGAAAATAGCTCTAGGATAAATGTTTATGATGGTAGTAATTCTTATTGTATTATTATTTTATAATGCCTGTAAAGTCATTGATTATCTGTAATTGGTATGTTAGGGAACTATTCATTGTTTATTTTAAGACTTAAGACACAAACCTGTTCATTAAGCTTTAGTTACTTTTAAGTTATAGATTTAGGATTTCACAATCAGTCATTCAGTACACTGTAAACGAATTTAGTTTACGCATAGTTATAGATCAGTCGCTTAATTAGCAAATGATTAGGTTGAAAAATGCTGTGGCTTAGGAACTTAGACTGTGGGCTATTGATTGGAAGGGTAAATTCTGAATCTCAGCACCACCAACCTTCTACTATAGGGCTCTTGAGCCTCTTCCTCGTCAACCACTCTATATTAATCACACAGAATAAAAACATCTATCAAGTGAATAAATAAATCTTCAAAAATGAACATAAAAGTAAATTTTATGAGAACACCTACTTATTGGCTTGTGATTAATGTTAATGATGAGCAGTTAGAAAAGTAGTAATGAGAATAAACTAACCTACAACACTTAACAATGACTCTGTTAAATAAGACTGTTTCAATGAAATTTAAGCTGAGTTATATACATTTTGGAATGTAAAAAAGAATGCGTTACATATGATTGACATCGCACAGTATTAGACCAATTTTAACTATTTCAGTGTCCACTGACTGATAGTGACTGATCGGTAAAATATTTGCCCTGGATGGTTCAAAAACATAATTAAGTTTCTATGGATCTTCAAACAGTGGGGAACTTAACACTTTTTAGCAGTAAATTTGTTTACAAAAGCTTGTGTACACGATTGTCATTTCTTTGTGAACACGGTTTTATTTCCCACTAATTATGATCTCTTGTTAACACATTTGGTGTAATGCATGTTATTACATTTTTTTGAGTATAACTATAAATTAGTTGTACAATAGTAAATGAATAGTAGCATTCAGTGAATTTATTTAGCATTGACTTAATTTAAATAAAATTTTATATTGCCATCTTTTGATTTTTTTTTGGACAATTTTCATAGGCTGACACATTTCATAACCCGTCTTCCTACTAACCACACAGTTAATGACTGGTTTTGGTGAATGACATCGTGATCTAGTGTCATAGCCAATTAATTCCATGTATTGTAATGACTCACACGGCCACAAAACACCCCAGCTATATTTCTCAGTATTATATACAGAAAAAAATCACTAAAGTAACTTTTATGTGTGAAGCCATGTAACCACACAACACAGGAAACACATTTAACAATGTAGCAGTTAACTGAACCTTTCTACTTCTTAAACCCATGTGCTAGTTTGCAATATCAGTGATCAGCAAAAATGTTAATGAAAGTTTCAGAAATTGAAAACCTCAGACCTTGCAGTAGAACATGGAGAGAGGTGCACAATAATGGCTTCCAGCTCTAGATCTGGAACTGCTTAGTTGTAGTTGACGAGCCTCGATTAACAGGATGTACCATCGCACAGACATGCTACACCACTAAAGAAAAATCAGCCTTTCTATTTTTAGGGGAGAGGAGAATGTTTCCAATGTTCTTAGTAACTTTCTTCTAGTGAATCAAAAAACCACAGAGACAGGATTCTTTCTCTTTTTTCCCCTATTACCATTTTAGATGCTAAAACTGATAAGGAGTTTTGTAACTTTTATACTCTGAGTTTCTGATATTAGCACTTTCAGAATTAACACTCATAACAGAAATAATAATAAAAAACATTACTCATTCTCAGTGTCTGTATCTCTGCTGATGATCTCACTTCTCAGATGTGAATTTCTGTGTAACATTTTTCCAGTATTCATATGTGAAACCTGGATGGTTTTCCTTGGATGTCCACATCACCCTCTTGTGGTGAACAGCTACTATATTTTACCCTAATATCCTGAAAACACAAATAAAACCGACAGCAGATTGTGGTGTAAAAAAGCAAATAAAACACTAATTATTGTTCTTGGAAATTAAGACTGAAGCAATCAAGATGAGCAATCAGAGATACAGTGTAGGCAAAGGTCAACTTAATACATTAGTGCGAGGGTAATTCCCCATATAATCAATGTAGCAACTACAAATAACCATTTTATTTTAGCAGTTATTTATGTGTGATGTACCTACCTACCTGTCTACCTTCCTAACTAACTAACTAACTAACTAACAAATTTTATATATATATATATATATATATATATATATATATATATATATTTTTTTTTTTTTATTCATATATGTCAATGAACAAAAAATCAACCAAAAATGTACAGTATACACACTTCAGGAAAAGAAAAACTTGATGTATATGTGATATTATTATTAATATAATATAATATAATATAATATAATATAATATAATATAATATAATATAATATAATATAATATAATATAATATAATACACACACACACACATCAATCAACTATAACATGACAGGATCATGGCCACCCAAGGCTCACCCATGCTAGTGGGGAACAAAGACCAGAAAGGCACCAGCATATCCAGTGAGCCTCACAGACTGCCGCGGCACTGGGTCCAACAGAAGAAGAGCGCAAGACTGCCAAACTTGCCTCCAAACTAGACCTCACTATGATCGAGCACCCTGGGTCCCGCCATGGAATACCATCCTGAGGTGTGCCAGACACAACCGCACATCCCAGAGGCTCTGCCGATTTACGAATACTGGCGCACCAGTAAAACCCAAAACATAGGTGGTCTAAATATTAATGGTTTTAATGTGATGGCGGTATTGTAGCCAAAGGTACTTGTTATTGTCCTATCTTATTAGTATGCATGAGATTCATAACCTTGAGAAGTACAGTACAAACATTTACAATCATTCTACATTTTACACTGTTTATTAATTGGTCAGTAGCAGTAGGAAATTTTTATTATCTTGTTGGCATTGGAAATACTGCTATAAATGACTGTACAGTATATTTGGATCACTAGCATGTAATCTTTAAGTAGGTAGATATAAGTATGCACTTTTTTCATTTTTTATGAATTTACTATGAATCTCTTACCTATACAGCAATATTTTTATTTTTATATTTTATATTTTATTTATAGATATTTTATTTTTCAAAGATACCCCCATTCATGTTATGCAAATGTGTTCTAAAATGGACAGAATGACTGTTAATTTTCTAAGAATGTAAATTCCACATTTTAAGGAAATCCCCCCCATCTAAACCTCAAGTGTCTGTGATGACCACAGTTCTGCAGAACATGATTCTTTTTCTTGGGATTGTTGCTTTTTGTTACCTTTCTTACATTGTGGCAGTTTTAAACATTACATTTTTATGTTTTTTATATAAATATTTCTTTTTTAAAGTCAGACCGATTTCAAAATTGATTTGATGTTACATGAATCCCTGACATTGACTACAGAAAAAAAAAAATTAAAAATTAGAATTCCATCCCTTCATAGAGGATATAAGGAGACTTAAATAAGGGATTTACTGTCAAAACTATCATGGAAATGCATAGACTGCTTTTTTTCGCTGACAGATCTTCTGTTGCTGTGTACTATGAATCAGTAAAAACCTTATAGCACATTGTGTGAAAAAGGAAGTGAGCGTGATTACGTGGTAAAAGACTACATATTCTCAGTGCGCTTCTTACTTCATGACAGAGTGAGCAAACCCATTGATGAGGACCAGTGATGAAGTGCTGCATTTGCTGTGTACTGTTAATCTTGTCTGTTGTACTCTGTGCCCGATCCATGATCAAATGTTCTTCTGTGGGTAAGTGGCTTTAGTGTTTTTTATGATTATAATTTTTACCAATAAGAAAAGAGTAAGATATGTGGCCACTATAATAAGGAATGTAAAGTGAAAATGGTTACTATTGGTGTAAATTAATTTATTCTTCTTTTGCTTCTTCTACTTATTATTATTATGATTATTATTATAAGTATCCATGATGATATCAATAGTGCTATTCTAATAAACAACAACCATAATAAAAATAAGAATAAAGTTGATGTAATAATATTAATAATAATAATAATACAATCAAAATACTTCCTTTTTTCTAATATTTCACTCAGTATGAATAAACTCTTTTTTTCAAACAAACTAATTACTGTTTTTCTACCCAAAGCAATACATTCTCATTGGCATTTTTACAATAGCATAATCTCAGATTTACATGGGGTTTGGATAGGGCATACCCACATAGAAAGGCGCACATTACCACAGGGGCATGATTCTAGATGAGAGCCTCATAAAGGTAAGTGCGTCATGGCACGTATGCTGAAACTTACTGAGGAGCCACATCAAAGTCACTGCAATTTTAGGTGACACCCACGGTAGCTTGTAAATCCTGTGCAGGAAAAAAAACTCACTACAATATGATGGAATATGATAAATCGTAAAATGTATTTTTTTTACTTTTTCAATCTATTTAGACATTTTTAATATGAAGGTTAATCATACACCACATAGAATACGGTTGTCCTGGGAGCGGCCAGATGAGCAAAAAAGCAAGCTGTGTTACAAAACCCATGTGCAGTACCGGAGCGACTGTGAAACTTCCTGGAAGGTATTTACACATCTGAGCACGTTGGAAAAAAATCCCACAATTTAAATAACTAAGAATTTGAGTCTAGTTGATTTAATTTTTATTCAGTCTGAACATACCTTCTTGGTCTGTGTTTATTCATATTCTTTACAGAATTATACTGACATTTCAGGGTTCTCCTTTGAGCTGCCTGCTCCTGATATGAAAAAGAATTATGCTTTCCGACTAAGGGTGAAGCTAGAATGTACCAAAAATACCTGGGGAGAATGGAGTCCGATAAAATACTGGAAGAATGATACAGGTAAACATGTCTCTGTATTTTGGCAGCTTGGCCTTCTGGTTCTGTGTTCACTTATGGTTCAGGAGAAGCAAATTGCTGTTATACAGATTATATTATATGCTATATTCTTATCTGATATATATGTTTTGGACACCCCCACATTTTTTTTTTTTTTTTAAATAGAAGCACCTTGCATAACAAAGACTTCATCACTTACTGTAAAGGATTATCTGTTGATAACGATACTGCCACTGGCGGGTTTCATGCTTGTCTATGCACTAACACATGATCGGTAAGTCTCACTGACTTTTTCAAAATAGTTTTGTAGAACTTCGTAGAGTAGCTCAAAAGAACAAGGCTATTTCTTAATCTCTCTCCATAAAGGGTAAGAAGACTTGTCCTTCCTATTATTCCAGATCCAAAGCATACCCAAGAGAGAATTTTAAACATTGAACAGATTCAGGTAAGGTTAAGCATTGTTAGCTGGGCTTAACAATATAACATACCATGAAATAATTGTTTAAATTGCGTTTCTCTTTATCTTGAAAGTGGTGGAGCAACTTTGCACAAACATGTGAAGATTGCATGATATCAGAAATAAAGATCTTTGACAGGGAGGAGGAGAAGCTTGAAATCACCCTCTTCAAGAGTGACTCTGATGAACAACCCCCTCACACTCATCCTACTCACACAGTTCCTGGAAAGCATGATTTTGACCTTGCCACAAATAATCATATGTATTGCCTTCACTCTTTTAATACATCTGAGGACCAAATTATATCACACTGTTCAGCTACCAAACAAGGCTACATCACTCTTTAAACACTGACTTTGCTTAATTAAGCATGGATTAGAAAAAAAAGAACATGAAGAAAAAAAGAACGAGTGTTCTACCCCATGCTACGGTGTGACTGTTTTAAATTTTTCTACCTATTAAATACTTTATATATTTTGTCCAAATACTTTCATTCTTTACCATTGCATGTACAGAAAGCTCAAGCAGTTCTTGTGCACCCGTGTGCAACATTACTGCTGGACAAAAGAGGGCACTCTTACTTTTCTGTCGAGGTTTGAGACGGTAGAGGTGTATCAAAGGCAGTGAGGAACACACTCCTCATCACCACAGCTCACCCTAAAAGGAGGATATAGGTTAATTTGAACGCTGATTTAAAAGATTAATGTAGCTGCCTGCATAATAGATGTGTACTTTTAGTGTGATGGCATCAAAAAGCCAGGGCAGGAAGGATCTGCTTCTGCAGTGTGCTTCTTACTGCCATGATTGATGAGGAAGGAGAACAGGAAAATAAACACAAGCAAGACAGGATATTCAAACACTCATTAAGAGACACATATAACGTTAATGAATCTGGTTTAAGTCCTCAGCGATTGACCCGTGTTTACATCGCAGGGTGCCGGTTTAATGGTTCTCTTCATGCACACAGAGCAGAAACAATACCGGTTTTGGTTTGTTGTTTTGATTAAATGATTTATATATAAATATACCAACAAATCTATCTTTTGTTTAGGGGTGTTAAATACAGACTATTAGAATTTTCTGAAAATTCTGCATGGTGACTGAACCCTTTATGAACTGTGCATCCCGGCACTTTTGAACACATTAATAAGGAGCTTTCATTTAAAACACAAACCTTCATTTTTTTTACACTAGTATTTGTCAGTGTTAATGTGACCACTTTTACTGTAAGCTTTGTTAGGTAGAACAAGGACCAAAAGTATCATATCACTGACTACAATGAGCAGCCTTGTGAAGACATCTGCACATGAGAAGAGATCTTTCTAAAGCAGCAAAGAGATCAGATCTTTCTGATCCAGAGCAACAGAATGATAAAGCGGCCTTATGTCATGTTAATTTATATATTAATACTTAACAGTATATTGATATTTTTTGCAACACCTTCTGGTGAAAACTGAAAAAGGCAATGCAGAAATACTCTATGTGAACACGTAGCGTGAAAGATGTTGAGTGCAGAATTCCATAAAAAGCCAGAGCGTGTTTTAGCAGCATTCTACAGCATTCATGCTTCGTTCATCTCCATACAGAGGCTGTGCTTCTTAATCTTGTAACCCAGTTTATTTAACCACAGTGTTAACTGTAATGTCTAATCTGTTTTAATATGCCTAAATATTGTTTCTTTTGACAAACTTGAGACTAACTCTAATTGAGCTTTTAAACTCCTCAAAACTATAAAGCTTCTTCAGAAAAAAAAAACGATTTTTTAAAATCAGTGTTTCATCTTTTTCTTCGAACCAACTGCTCCATGGTGTAAACTTTCTTTGATGCACAAACCTACAGCCTCAGGGTGGATGTGATTGAGCCGAGAGGCTGTGAAGTGGTCCACTGTAAGCACCTGAGCACTAACCGAGGGGGGCATGCAAACTGTGACCACGAAATTCTTGTGAAAACAAAGAAATTATCTTGCAGTTAGGGAATTGCACAGTGAACAAAACAGCTGCGCACAAATGAGGGCGAAAAGAAAAAAGGGTTACTTAGGATAGCCATGAATAATCAGAACTGTTGTCTGGCTCTTACTTTCTGTCTTGGCAGTATTATGTTTCAGCCTTTTTCAGCACCCCCACACTGAATAAAAGAAATATTTAGACCTAATTTCAATATTCAGGACATGTGAAAAATGAAAACTTCCATCAGGTAACCATGTTTGTTTTGAATAGGTTCCTTTAAAAATTGTTTCCACTGCTGGCTGAAATATTTATGCACAATGCAACTTTTTTGGAGTTCAGCAAATAATGTTGTTTAATTGCTAATTGAAGTATATTAAATATGACTTAGAGTCATGTTTCCTCAGTTACACAATTATATTACTATTTTTATAATTATATATACATAAAAGTGTAAATTTGTTCCTGGGAAATACAGAATAATCTCAGTCCCTGGTGTGTTTTTGTCTAAACGTGTGTGCGTGTGTGTGAGTGTGTATGTGTGTGCGCGCGCACGTGTGTGTGCACACGTGTGTGTGTGTGTTTGTATGTGTGTAAGAAAGTGTCTAGTATCACGAACCGAGCAAAATCCAGCAGTTTATATGAACACAAACACACACATACACACACACACAAAAGCACACGCACACACACACATTCACACACACACACGCACACACACACACACGCACAGTAGATCAAACTCTTTGGAATGGCATGTTTTATTTATTGTAATGTTTTAGTAGGGGGAAGATTCATTATCATAAAGGCCCGGAGACATTCCACACAAAGAGCAAGCCGACTCATACTCTTTACCAGCCGCCTAAAGAACATGCAGGTGGAGCAGTGACTTGAGCTGCGCCATGATCGAAGACTAACTGCGGCGACATGACAGAAGTTGACAATGTCAAAGAGCCGTTGTATCTAGCAGATAAACTGTCCCTGAAGCAGACACTTACAGGAGATGTAAAACAGCACAATCTCTTTTCCATCAGCATTGTTTTTAGTTCCATCAACTTGTTTTTAATATGCTAGGTCGAGTCTGTCAGAGGCCCCAGGCAGCAAATGGTGGATGACAAACGCTACTGTTGGCAAACCCACTGGAGGCTGACCAGATTGTACCCATGCTAGACTTCTTTACAGCATTATAGTTCAAAGAAATGAGGAAATCCATTCTTTTGACATCAAGCCTGCTCTTGGGTGTGGGCGTGAAGGTGTGTAAGTGTGCAAGTGCTCTGAAAAAAAAAAAAATGATGGGGGTGTAAGATTGCTGCTTAAATGCAATCTCTACAGAGGCCTTTTTTTCTATTCAATTATTTAAATAAAAAGAGGCACTTCTATCAAAATCTTTCCTTCATTTTTCTGAAACACACTGCTTGGGACAAATATATAATATTTATACGGTCTTTTCACTAAACAGAGGAAATAGCGAAATGTAGAAACCAGAATCACAGCTCTTTCCATTTTCCCTGCATAGCCCCACTGAAAAGTCTCCAGTCCACATTGTACAGAATCACTCACAAAAGCTTTCTTGATAAATTTATTCCTGGCTGTTGTATTAAAATATTTTTCTCCATACTCGTCTCTCGTCTCCCATCTCTAGAGGAGGCAGCAGCAACAGCCTCCTTTATCCTGCTACTATTTAATTTTTTTTTAAGCCCTAATAAAACACCCATCCTACAGGCATGTCTAAACTCTTCGCACTTTGGCACTTGATTGCATAAAAAGGTGTCACTGCCAAGCACTGTGGTAATGCCTTTAATTATGTTGAAGTCAAATAAATAAATTATTTGCTTTTCACCAGGTGAGGGTGACAGGTTTGCCAACAACTTGACAAATGGAAGAATCACTTGCAAATGAAACGTGTGAACATAAAGTACAGCGGCAGAAAGAGAGCAGACAGGGTGAGAGCTTGACAGCTGGAGTTTTATCCCCTCCTGTGTTAATAGTCTCACCTCTCGGTGCAGAATAATGCTCTGTTTGAGGAGTATGGGGTTCAAGTTGCTTCATGGCTGATTATGCTGTGGCTGATCCAGTATTCATTTGCCGTTATTGCTTATGACCCCACCTGCTTCATGGGACTGTCACAATTATGTTTGCTACTCCATTTTAAGCAGCCCTCAGACATGAGAACTCTCAGACATGGTCATGGAAGCAGACTCCAGACAGAAAAATTCTACAGAACCAAAACTTTTAAAGGAGTGCACACACTATCATTCATTTATAGTTTGTCTGCAGCAGTGGTCATCAATTCCAGTCCTGAAGGATTGGAGCAAGCACATCTTGATGATTTCCAAGCTTTATATAACCTGATTTACCTTACCAGTCCTTGTGTTAGAGCAACCAAGTTGGACTGGAATTGTTGACCTCTGGTCTAGCTTTAAACCAAAAGACATGGAGATCACTGATTTGGCTTCGGCATTGGAAACAAAAGAGTGTTCATGTAAGAGAGATTGTTGAAGTGATTATTAGTTTTTGCCACTAGCATATATGAGATGCAGTTCTCTCTGTGGAGGAGAGCAAGCTGCAGGGCAGTAGTGAGAGAACTAGCTGAGGGTGGATATTATATCCAGTGATATCCAAAGGTCAGTCTCGTTCGTGCACAGGCATGAAGTTAATGTAAATTTGTCCCATTTCTCATGTTATATTATGATATTTTATAGAAATATTTGTGAAGCAATATAAGTAACGGATTTGTCAGAAATAGAGTTATATCAGATTACTTTTCAAATTGTGTTCTTTTGAGCAGCACTCATTCATTTATGTACATTTATTCAAAAATCATGCCAACATGAACACCCAAATATACTGGCCTTGTGCAAAAAATATCCATCTGCTTCATACAAGGTCTAGAAGCAGCACAGTCTTTTACTTGATTATGTTTTCGAAAATTACAAACTAAACCTGCTCATAAATGAGGTTTTAACCACATTAACTATTAATGTTGGAAACTATTTCTAAAGTGTGTTCATTAAAGGTAACACCTTAAAAAGAAGAGAGAGACAAGGAAAAAAAGGTTATGAATATTTCCAAAAGAGCAAACCCTGAGATTTCTTTCTTGACATCTCAAACATGTGACAGGCATCACATCAGCCCTGACTTGCAGTCGTCCCAAAGATGCACTCACACACACAGACAGACACACATGCACCATTGTCTGAGGCGGATGATGCCTCTCTCTCCTGGTTGTGCTGGAACACTCCTGCTCACTCTGGAAGTGATGTTTGTGCGGCTGACACGTATGATCCTTTAATCTCAGGTTTAGCTTGTTGAGCATCAAATTGAAATATCCTGAACAGATGTAAAAACACATGTGAGCCTTGGCGCACAAGCTGCACCAAGCTTTGTTTCATCTGCTGATGATTGGGAGCCTTAAGGAGATCTTTTTAAAATTTCATCACTATTCAAAAGGATAATTAATACGTACCCCCAGGCTTTGATTATGCTCCACACAGTGTGTTCGGCTGGTGTGGAGATAATGAGATGCTCATCAGGCGCTGCCGGTGCTCCCCAACAAACACGCTCATGGTTTGCATAAAAATACTTAAGATTCTGATGAGGTAGCGTTGTGAGCTGCGCACAGTCCCATTCTAATTTGGATCACAATGAAGCCGACTCAGTCTGCTGATGTGCTACATGTGCTGGGGTGCTGCCTTTACATGGAGACACCTGTCAGACTGCAAGAACGCATTCCTCTTCTTGGTAGCATGTGTCGTCACTACTTTTCGCCCTTTCCTTCCTTGGGGACGATGGAGGGTGCTGAGACGATGAGGCCAGGGTGGACACGATGGAAGTTTCAGACTGACAGGTGTCAGGGTAGATTCTAATGAGCATTGTCAGTTGGAATGATTTGGAGCAGCCATTCTCTGTTCCAGTTCTTTTCTCAGGAAAAAAAAACAACTCACCCCTGACCCTGGTGTTCCCTAAACAGCTGAGTTAAAGGGCAATTATCGGGCCATTCTGTGTGACAGCTGCTGCACTCTGACTTGGTCCAGACGCTATAAAGTGGGATGTCCTAGGTTTGTAGACGATCTGAGGGGAATCATAGTGCTACATGGTCTTCTCTCTGGGGAATGATATAGAGCACGTGCAGGAGGTAATGGCTTCATCTTACTTACATCGTTTCTGTACATAGATAAGAAACATGAGTCTACTAGATTAAAGGATGGCTGACTCTTTCCCTGAGTCACACCCACAGATGCCCATGTCATTCCCTAATGACACCGTAGGGAACAAATGAATAAGGAAAGAAGAGATTCACTTGTATTTAAAATGCCTTACATAGATATGGGAGCATAATAACATTTTGTGGCCTTGCTGTTATAATATCTCTCATTCTATTTTAACCCAAATTATTATTAATATATTATGTAACATGTATAATATATGTATATACTAATATATACAACATATATACTATAACTGCACTTACAGTATATACTGCAATTATATACAAATTTTTGAGACATGTCTACTTTGTTTTAAACAAGACACAATATCTTTAAAAAAAGTGAGAAAGCTGCTTTCTCCTTGTACAAAGAAGGCATTCAGCATTAAATAAAAGGTAAAATATGCTGCATAAGAGAACAAGGTTAGAATGATGTACAATGCTTTTTTGTGAAAATCTCTTCATGGTTAAAAAAAAAAAAAAAAAAAACTCTCAGCATGGTGCCCAAACATACAATAAGTACCTCTGTTTGGGTAAAAGATGGGCTAATTAATTCCTGTGGGTTAAAGAATGCACATAATAGTCAATCACCAGAGACTCCAGTGAAACCCTACTACATACACACATGCATATATTGCCCCCTGCTGTGAGCTCTTTCTGTTCATGCTGCAGATGCAAGATAAAGGGGCTGGGCATGTGCTCAGGTAATCATGCAGTGCTCAGCCCTACGTGAGGCTGGAACAACCATTGTCTACTTGACAGTTCCCAGGCCATGTGATGTAAATATAAAAATACAAAAAATGACTTTCATTGGTTGTCTATTTCTGAGAAAGGCCTGAGTGGAGACCATGAACTGTAGTCCATGCTTAAAACATGTACATATTCATGTTAAAAAGAGCTTGGAGAAGCTAAACACTAATGAAGTCAGTGACTGTGCAACAGAAGGTAGGTCCCAGCGAGACTTGCTCAGTAGCCTCTAATGATGCATACTTACTGATGTATTTATGTCAGAAATATTTAAATATTAACCATTTTACACCATTGGCTCTTTTCTTCTTATTGTGTACTTGTTCAGCCTATACGTTTCTAAGCAAGTTCATGCTGCAGCTACAGTACCTATCTAACACCAACCAAAGTGGAATTGGCTCAGAAGACTGTAGTCAAGCATTAGAGCTGACATTCACAGAATGTACAAAAGACTGATTGATGTTCAAGCTCATATTTGCTAGGGGCCCCCATGGCACTGTAATGCTTTCCCTTGTTATTCTGCTGTGCTGAGCATAGAAGAAAGCCACAGCATTATCTGTATGGCTGCAGCTCTCCCAAGATGCTTCTCTATTATGCCTCTTGCAAGAGGCATCTGCGGCAGTAATCATTTTGAACTTCACAAGGGCTTTTACACGAAAATAATTCGATCCTAGCCATCTGCCCCTGTGTGATGGATACATGTGTAGAGACATGCATTTCTGACAACACCATGCCCTTTCTTCTCCAGGCAGATAATAGTGTGTCAGTGTCAGTGACTGGAAGTGCTACATGCTCGTCCTTGGCTAAAGTGACATTTCAGAGGGTCTGGGGACCTGTGAGCAGTGGCAGCTTGCATTCAAGGGCCCTTCAATTCAGTTCAGTGCTTAAGATTAGTTGATATTAGCTTTGTGTAGAAAAAATAAGCATAGCAAAATTCAAATGGGTTCAAATGGGCCTCTATTACACAAACCATTTAAACAGGCCCCTAGTAGTTTCCGGAAGCTGAAGCAATCTAGCAGTCATTTGCTAGCATTAGACTTGAAGGCACAATTGTAAAACTTGGGTGATGTACATACTGCATTATATACTGATTCAGCAATTTTACTCTTTGTGTCATACAGTGCAAGCCCATGTTTCACATATTTTTTTTTTTAAACATTGTGAAACTGAATTTTCAGAGAAGTTTACTCAGTCTGAAAGATTCCAAGAAAAGCCTCCTGGTTTAGGCTAAATTGACAGTTTCACTGGTTCAAGTTTAGGTCTCTAAAACCCTCTCGCTGCACTCCTCTCAGCCTGAGTGACAAAGACTGTGCAGAGCCTCTGAGCTGTGGGCCAGATCGGCCCTAATCCTTCTACCCTCCTCTCTCAAGTCAATGAGTGTCAATCAGGCCTTGGCTAGCGCTCACATTGGCAACAAGTTCCGCATCCTTAGAAAACAATTATGATTGGGCTGTTGTGAAAATTGATTCCCGGGTTGACGAGCCTGACGCGCACATTCTTCTCGAGCTGGTGGGGTCCTGCCATGGGAAGCAATTACCGCTGAATGCCAGCTGACAGCCTCATTCCAGAGTGAGTCAGGCCTGGCTTGATCCTCAGGCACTCTCTAGGCAAATTGTATCCTCACACTCATCTCAAACCTCTTACCAACTGTTGGCTTCTATCAGGAAAATAGATTGTTTCCTTTGTTCCCACAGCATGTTGGAGTACAAGATGGACATGTCGTTTCAACAGTAAGGAGCTTCTTTAATTTTAATGTCTGGAATATAAGCTGCAGCTGAGGGCTGCTGTAGTGGGTCAGAGTTAAAGCTCTGGAGTTCCAGTCATTGGACTTAGAGAAGACTGGTAGATAAAAGCTCCATGAATTTGACAAGCAACCTGTTTCTGAAGATCGAAGCACAAAATCCAGCTCCAAAATCTTCAGAAACAATACCAAGCCTTTGGTTTAGGGTGAATGACTGTAGATGATAAACCTCAAATAGAGTAGTTCTCAATTGTACATGAATAGAAAATCGCCAGATGTTTCAGCAAGGTGTAATGTGCTTCTCTAATTAAAAATAGGAATTGACAGCAGAAATATTTTTAGTCAATATTTACCTGATTTAAAACAAGTAAACATAAACTGCCTGTTGGCCCAGTTATAATTAAATGTTTAAATGATTAAAAAGTAGTTTCTGCTGTGTCCAAAAATAGATGTGAAATGCTTCCTCAAAGGTTCTAAGCATTTTAAATAGGTAGTATTTTGAACTTTTTTTGAAAAGAAAACCCAAAGGAGTCCTGAGAGGGACAAAGTGAAAGAAACTTTAGGGTCCTAAATTAAGCAGTTTAGAGAGGGTTTTTTAAATTTATTTATTTATTTAAATATTCAGTTTCTAAAGTAGATCTTCATAAAATATTAAAGTGCACAAATAATACTGTGGAGCATATATGATTATAAATGTTTGCAGATATTTATGTGCACTTAGTTATGCTTTATTTAATGCATTGTAAATGTTCATTAAAGCAACATCTTCAAGCCTAATTAAGTTATAGGAGGAAAGAAACTAATCAAATTGTAATTAATACGGGGAAAAAGCCTGAATTCCATAAAAGAGAGGATCCCAACCAGACCCTAACTCTTAGCTGTCAGTTTCCTTATTAATTTAATAAACACATCAAGGCACAGTTCGGTGAACCCTTTAATCACTCTAATTCATGCATAGATACGCTCTGTGGCTCCCCTTAGATTTTTTTTAAGAAGCCTATTCTGAACGCTGGAGAACACATAAATTAAAATATATACCGTCATTAACTAATTATCATGCAAATAAACCAGTACCAAATCACTGTTCATTTCTGCCAGAGCTTCAGCTCAATTCCCCAGCGTGTTTAAAGCTGTCCGTGGTGCAATTAGAGACGGAGAGAAAGAGAGCAAAGCAGCTCAGCACAAAGAGGCAGAAACGGCTGTCACTTATTCACTGTCAAATTAATTCAGTTTTTTCCCCCTCTTGCCATCTCAGCACCCTCGTGCGCCATGTCACCTGTCTCTCTTTCCACAGTGCTGATAATAGGTCAGAGAAAAAAGCGAACATGAAAAACAGCAACAGCGAAGAAACGACATAATGTTGTTTCATCATTACCTGACCTGTTGCTCTGCAATATGCCACTGCAAATCCTAAAAATTCACACAAGATCCTACAGCGAACTCAAACTCAACAGACAATCCTGTGTTTGTAATGGACTTGGCAGGGGAAGCATTGTGTAGCTAAGTGGCAAAAAAAAAATAATTGAAATGATTAGCCAAATGTGGACTTGAATGCAAATTATAAATTCTAATTGACCATGTAATTTTCATATGGCAAAGATAAAATTCAATGAAAAAATGTTTTATTTAAAGGAAGAAATTATATTTATATTACATTAAACTAATACATTACATTACATTTATATGACAACCTGCAAAGTACAATGCCATAATTGTGTAATGTTTTGCCCTTCGGATTTCTGGAAGCAGACATACATTAATTATTATGCAAAGCTTAAAAGCTATCTTTCCAGTTCTTGAATTTGATACTGTAATGTTAAAGTTATAAATTCACACAATTTAGACAATATCAATGCCTGCAACTTACATGCTACATAGGCTGTCTAAATCATTAGCTTCTAAATTATACTATTACACCCCAAGAAAGTTGTGTAAAATGTCACTTATGTAATGTTTCATGGGTAAGGTTGCCAGCTCTCATTTACAAAAACTTGATACAGCTAACTGATTGACAAAGAAAAAGACTGACTGTTCTTTAAAGACTTCATTTTGTAATAACTGGGGGTTTATGCAGGCCCTGCAGTCATTTATGTATTATTAAAAAAAAAAAATACTTAGTTTAGTAGCTATGGCCATGATGCATATCTTGTTATACAGAAGTAAATTTTTGTACAGAGAATTTATCCTCCTTAGCTGAATCTTTCTTTTGTGTTTGGCATCAATGCATTTTATTTGCAGCATTCACATCCAATGCAGTTTTTCTCTAATGCTACAGTACACCACAATTTTTGCTAAGTCTTTTCTGCATGTAGATGAATGCTTGTCTTTCTAAGTTGGCTTAAGGCAATTGATATATATATTTATATATATATATATATATTTATCTTTTTCAATTCTAGTCATTAAAAAACAAAATAAAATGTTTGCATTCTTTTTGACCTGCGTATTACTACCATGACTTCATATGACTCACCTCCAATTTCCATTTTATATTATTCAAATTTTATGTTATTAAATAAGGCCATGTGTTAAAATTGACATTGTGAGAAACTATCCAAAAGGACAAATTAATTAATTAAGTTGATAAATGAACAACTAAAGAGAATGATTATTATGAAAATATTTTATGAGTAACACACAGTGCCACTGCATTGGGCCAATATTGTGGTTATTGTAATGACAACCAGTGAGCTGGATTGCTTTGTATGGTGTGTAGTATGCAATTTACTGTAGATGTATAAAATAAAGCTGTTTATAATCAACTGTATAAAATAAAGAGACATTGCAAGTCATAAGAAATTGAATGTATTTATTTATCTATTTTATTTGGTTTTATTTTATCTTATTTTAAAGGGACAGGTAGCGTCCATATTGAAGGGACAAATTTCTTTTTGTCACATATAACATCTGGACTACCATGTTAACAGACATGGACAAATATTTCACAGATGAAAACAGTTTTTTCAAAATATATTCTCCCTCTTGTTTTATTTATTATTGTGGTGCGAAGCACTGACTAGCACATTGGTCCAAGATCTTTCGTAGGTTTCCACTAAGGTTGAGATCAGGTGACTGTAAGACTGTATATGAAATTTAAATTATAGACAAATATAGAGATACCACATAACAAAATACACAAAACGTTTAGGATTTGTGACAAATTTTTAGGACATATTTGGATTTGTCTACTATATCCTTAGATATTAGCCAAATATTTTTGTGACCTCATACCTTTAATGCAGCAGAAGAGTGCAGCAGAAACAAAAGATGGACACCAAACTTGGCCTCATTAGCAGCCATTTTAATATAATGGTGCATTGGGATTTACCTTTTTAAAGGACCACCGATCTCTACCAACTGCCTGACAGTTAGGCATTTTTCTTACACATATGTGACAGGGACATAGCATTATCCCTCCTGTCAAAACAGTTTACCTTGGCAGTTACAGTAGGTAGAAGTAAATAATACGACCTTCTCCACTAGGTGGATGACTGACGTGAGGTTTGTATGGTGACAGTGATGGGTTGTACTAAAATGGGAATATCTGCTTCATAATCCAATGATGTTGTTAATAGCCAAGGTAAACCAATAGATGGACTGTTTCTTTTGGCTACTTTCTCTTGACAGCTCTTTAGCACTACGACCATACAGTAGGTTGGAGATGAAATACAAAGTATATTATGGTAGCCATTTGGGTGAATAGTCCTGCATATAGTCATTCTCATATTACAGTTTTTATACTAATATAAAGATATTGATATAAGAAAACAAGGTCAGTTCAAGGTAGTACACATGAAATTATTATTGACAATTAAGAGAGCTGATCATGACCACTGGCAGTTTTGCCTTGTACATACATTAATAGCTTATGCAACTGAAAGCTAATGTAACACAACATAATAAAATAAGCTACTAACCAAGTTACAGGTCTCTCTCTCTCTCTCTCTTAGGTCCTTAAAGCTATAAAGTTGAAAAAAATGTCCATGAACTTACAGGCTCAGATAAGGACCTAATTGCAAAAGTTTAATCACATTTCGATTCATGCTTTAGAAATTTGAAGCACATGGTACTATTCTCTGAAATGAAATCTAATTCAAAGAAATGCTGTAATCTAATGCTGCGCTTTTGTTTATCACAGTAAATAAGCTAAAGACAAACCAAGTAAACAAAATATGCCTTATTATCACCACTCATATTATCATAATGACCTTATTTGCCTACAGATTGTCCCTATTAGCCTGGTTTATCACATTGGGCCCAGTGCATAATGAATGGCCAGGGTCCTATATCACACAGGGGATTCTGACATGCCTTTTATTACTTTTACACTAAACGGAACAAATGATGTGGTTGTAGTTGGGTGATTACTTACTGTATCCTTGATGTGGCAGTGAAAAGTGCACCATCTTTTAATATTTGATTATTGTTTTTCAATCCAATTTTTTCCAATTTATCATTTTGTCTTTTAATTTACAAGGCTTGTGACACATTTTGTGATCTAAGTTTTCTTTTCATAAGTGGCCCCAATAATACAATAAATTCTTTTGATGTCTAATAGTTTTGGACAAAAAAAGGAAAGAAAAAAAAAAACCTTTTGCTCCAGTTTTATCTGTATCCAAGACATTATGCTAAAATTTGGATTTTCAGATGTCATGTTAGTGATAGAGTTTATGCCTAAAATGGTTATCGGTGTAGAGTTTACTTTTCGTGAGGGCCCTGTTAATGTGGTTACAATAAATGTAATTATTACTTAAATATTGTCATTTATACCTATATGCCTTCATATGAGCATTAAATCATGTTTAGCTTTACAGAAAGCAAAGTATATTGTTCTTGGTAAACAAGTAAACAGACAAGCAGCAGCGCTGCATGGTTATATAGAATTAACAATGCAGATATAATTTTTGTTTGTTTGTTTTACAAACTGCAGTGTACAGTATTATATTTCACTGTTACTGTATTCAGTTTTGTAACACAATAGGCTTATTAACATGGTTCAGAAACATTGCTATGAATTTTAAGCTGAAAAAAAAGCATCTGCCTATAGTCAAGCAACAAACCAAAGAATGGTCAGAAAATGTCTGCTAGCTGATTGTCTGGATTCTTTTGCTAGTTTCTTTGACAACTATAGGAAAAAAAATCAAAAGGGAATATTCATTATGATTCATTATCTTCTTCACCAAATTGCATCAAGCTTATAAAATATTTCTTTCACTTGTTCGAAGCCTTGTTAGAGCTTAAATTCAATTACTGTTCACTGTAACACACTGTCAAGTCCCTTTATCAAATCATTAGTCAGGTTTATTTCTGGGCAGAGTGCAGCTGCTTGACCAGCTTAATCATTACGAAACAGCTAAAGGTCTGCTAATGAAGCAGGAATATGATGGGCCAATAGTTGGCTCAGGCCTGAGATTTCCGAAACTTTCACAAGATCAAAGTAGTGCAATTTTCCATTTTGAAAATTGTCAGCTTTAAATTAAACCCACTGGAGACCTTACTTAAAACCTGAGGCTGTATGAGAACCTCAGTCGGGGAATGTGTGGGGGAAAGAATAGCCTCTAACCCTAGTGCAGTTAAATCGTTAAAAAAACTACTATAAATGCTAAAAATATTAGAAAATAAATAATTATTGAAGAACCACAGAGAACATATTTAAGACACTGATAAGAATGAGTTACTTATTCCCTCTTCTGTGCAGATGGTTTGCAATATTCCAATAGCAGCAACACAAATCCTAAGTGCTATACAACTGCAGAATTGCATAAATATATATTTTAAAGATTTGTTAACAAATTGAATTAAACTGTCAGTCATTAAAAAGTCATGTGAATGGCTGTAATCTTTTTCTTTTCTTTTTTTTAGTTTTAAAATGAAAATGCAGCTGGATTTGGAAAACCACTTGTTGGTGAATCTAATCAGAAAAAAGGCTTCAGTTTAATAGGGAGCATAAAAATTGGACTTGGAGCAATGGTAAAAAGTAATGCGGTCTGATGAGTCCAGACTGAGTTGATTTCAGAGAGATGGGTGCATCAGGGTAAGAAAATGAAGTGTATGAAATGATGCAACCGTCATGCATAGCGGTCACTGTACAAGCCTCTGGAGGCAGTGTTATGATCAGGGGTTGCTTCACGTATAGGCTCAACAATATTATGTGAATGTACTGAATGACCAAGTTGTCACATTAATGAAGTTTTCTTGGTGGCATGGGCCAGTTTGAAATTTAGTCTGATGCTGCTAAAAATAATGCTTTAACTTTCTGACATTTTGACATTTTTTGTAATATAAACGTAACCATTGTGTAATGCTTGTGGACCTTAAATAAAGGTTTATTTGGTCTGTATTTTGCACTGTATTTCTTGCAAGGAAATAACTTTAATCCCTGCTGCTGAATTATAACCAATTGAATATGTTGGAAATTGTCTTAATTCCCATTCCTGTATTTGTACTGTAGACTGTTTTGTATATAAATATACATCTATATAAAAAAAGGTCTATACATTGGTCAGAACTCACTCTTTTAAAATCTTTATGTTTCATACACTACAGGACCAGAAATTGGTTGAAATAATTTTTTGTCTGTATGTCTGAATGTCTGTCCAGCCATATTTTGCCACAGCATCACGCAAAAAAAGCATTGAGAGAATTCAGTTTGGGGTAAGGTCATGTAAAATATCTGAACTGAGAGCCCAATGCTATGCGCTGAAATTTCAAAATAGTGATTTGTTACAGGTATGTGCCAGATTTAATAATCTACGCTACTAATAAGATACTTGATCAATGTAAACAAACACCTGCACCAATAGATATAAATTAGAAAAACTAAACTGAATATTTATACTGAGATTACTTAATTATTAACACTGAAATAATAGAGCGCTGAAGTGGTAAGTGAATTTTAATGCGTTCTTTTTGCAAACAAAACCTCTATCTGACCTTTTTTTTAATTTCTCATTTGTAAATTAGAAGACAAAGTGTATTTGGCTGATGATGAAAGAACTACAATAAAACCTAGGTTTGCGAGTAATTCGGTTTGTGAGTTTTCCGCAAGATAAGTTAAATTTTGTCTTGGAAAATGTACAAGTCTTGGTTTACGAGTACCGAGTATCATGCATGCACTTCTTGTTTTGATACCGGGCGTCTCGTGATCACAACTAAGCCAACGTTTTTTCTCGCTCTTGTGCACCTTAACCATGTGTGTGTGCATAAAACATATTTTATTTTGTGTCTGTATGCCTGTGTATACAGCGTGCGTGTAAAGCAAAAGCAAGTCTCGATGGAGAGGTTAAAGATCCATTTTCTCTCCCTGCTCAAGCCTCAGCCTGCTCTTTCTGTCTGTGTGCGTGCATCATTGGACATCGTGCCACCTACACACACACACACACACACACACACAGACCCCTCCTACTTTGGGAAGGAGTGGGAAATTGCTTATGCTCAGTTACAGGTGCTCACAGTTGTTAACTAAAAAAAGGTAATAAAGGTAATAATAATAATAATAATAATCTTAAAAAAAGTAACACAGTAATCCAGTATATGTATATATATGTATAATATTGTATTATTATATGCAATCTTGTATTACATATTTTATTGGGAAGTAGTATTGCAGTTATCATATTATTAATATGGTAAAGTGTTAATGTCCTGTTGTGTAACAGTTAGTGAAAAGTCCACATACATGTGTGTATGAGTTACAGAGAAGAGTTGTTTTTTTGAGAACTTTTATGGCCGTTGGGAGAAAGGATCTTCTGCGGCGCTCTGTGGAACACTTGATAGTGATCAGTCTCTGGCTGAAACTGCTCCTCAGTTCAGCGAAGACACTGTATAGCGGATGAGAAGGATTGTTTAAAATGGATTGTACTTTGGATAGAATCCTCCTCTTCGCTACTACATTCACAGAGTCAAGCTCCATGCCTAGCACAGATCCGGCCTTTTTAGTTGACTTTTCCAGTTTGTTCTTTTTAGACACCTTAATGTTATCACCCCAACAGACCACAACAGTTTCATAGAACATCCGCAGAATGGTGTTACAGACAGTAAAAGACCTGAGCCTGAGTCCAGATGGACTCCCAGATATTTGTATTCAGAGACCATGCCCACTATCTCCCACTTTACAGATATAGGAGTCACAGGGGTCTTGCTTCTCCTTAAGTCTACAACCATCTCCTTTGTTTTCCTGATGTTTAGGTGTAGGTAATTACGCTCACACCAGGAAACAAAGTCATCCACTACAGATTGGTACTCCGAGATGTCCCCCTTCTTTATACACCCAACAACCACAGAGTCGTCAGAGAACTTCTGCAGGAGGTATATCAGATGTATAAAGGGTGAAAAGAAACGGAGACAGTACAGTCCCCTGGGGAGCTTCAGTGCTACAGATCAAAGTCTCAGACACACAGTTCTGTAGTCGGACATACCGGGGACGGCAGGTCAGATAGTCCAAGATCCACGAAACCAAGTGGGTGTCAATGTTTATGTTCATTAGTTTCTCCCCTAGTACTGCCGGTTGGATGGTGTTGAAGGCACTGGAGAAGTCAAAGAACATCATCCTTACGGTGGTCCTAAGCTTGTCAAGGTGAGAGTAGGTACGATGTAGCAGGTGTATTATGGCGTCATCGACTCCCATGAACAGCTGATAGGCAAACTGAAGAGTGTCCAGAGAGAACTTCACCAGGGGACGAAGTGTATCCAGGATCAGTCTCTCAAACACCTTCATAATGTGCGATGTCAAAGCAACAGGCCTAAAGTTGTTCTGGGCACAAGGACATGGTGTTTTGGGTACCGGCACAATGCATGATGTTTTCCACAGTGCAGGGACTTTCTGCAGAGACAGACTCAGGCTAAAGAGGTACTGGAGGACACCACATAGTTGGGGAGCACAAGATTTCAGGACTCTTGGATTGATCTTATCCGGACCTACAGCTTTTGTAGGGCTGATCTTCCTGAGGCCATGTTTTACCTGATCCACTGATACATGTATATTGATTGCTGGGAGTGCAGGAGTAGTGACTGTGACTGATCTCTGTGTAGGGGAGGACATAGGAGCAGGAAAGTGTGGATTGGGGCTGAAGCCGGGAGAAGTGTGAGACATAGGGACATCAAATCTATTAAACAAAGTGTTGAAGTCGTTTGCACGTTCCACATTTCCCCTTAATAGCCTGGCCGCTTGTCTTATAGCCAGTGATGCTCCTCATGCCCCTCCACACCTTTCTCGTGTTGTTCTGTTTCAGCCTTTGTTCCAGTATGACTCTTTCCCCTCTTTGATTTTACCAGTTAGCATTTTTTGAGCCTTTTTCACTGCTTCTGTATCACCAGACCTAAAAGCACTTTTTTTGCATTTAAACACGCTTTAATGTCCTTGGTGACCCAGGGTTTGTTGTTGGGGAAACAGTGAATATCTCTCATCGGTACACATGTGTCAACACAGAAGTTAATGTACTCCGTGATGCAGTCCGTCATTCCATCAATGTCCTCGCCTCACTATGGCAGGCTGTCTCTGAACAGGGGGTTTGTATGTTGGCATGAGGTGGACCAGGTTGTGATCCGACCTCCCCAGGGGGGGAAGTGCTGCAGCACTGTAAGCACCTTTAACATTAGCATACAGCAGGTCTAGTGTCCTCTCCCCCCTAGTGTGGCAATACATATATTGAGTGAAAGTGGGAATAGTCTTGGTCAGCGATGTGTGGTTGAAATCACCGGAGATCAGGAGAAAGGCATCAGGGTGTCGAGTCTGGAGTTTGGCAGTTACAGAATGAATGACGTCACAGGCAGCAGTGGCATTCACAGACGGAGAAATGTACACAGCCGTTATTATCAAATAGGAGAATTCTCTTGGTAAATAATATGGGAGAAGTCCGACAGCCAACAATTCAATATCTGGACTACAAACGCGCTCCTTAACAGTCACATGACCGGGGTTACACCACACGTTGTTGATGTAAACAGCCAGCCCCCCTCCTTTCTTCTTACCACTCTCTCTCCTCTCTACCACTCGCCGTCGAGTGTAATATTAGAGTCAGGCACATCACTGTGTAACCAAGTCTCAGTAAAACAATCAGACTGCACTCGTGGAAGATGTTTTCAGTCCTTAACAAAGCTGTCAACTCGTCCATCTTATTGTCCAGAGATCTCGCATTGCCCATGATGAGAGACGGGACATACGGCTTGTACTTTCTCATCCTTTCCTTATGCGCCGCGCGTTTCTCTTCCTCTTTTGCTCCTCTGTGCCGCTTCCTTCCACCTCTGCATCCTCTTGTCGTCCTCCTCTGTATCTCATCCGGAATGTTTAGAGTCCTATACAGAATCAGGTCTCTGATGCCGGCCAGTTTCAGTGCGATCAGCTGTTCCCTGGTTTAAACAAAGGAGCCAGCTCCTCGCTGTTGCGCGCTGATCACCTGGAGCGCCGAAAACGTAATTAATATTGCATAACTTAGAACAAGAACACTTTTAAAACGCATGGTTTGAAAGGGCGACCTTACTTCTTAAATACAAAATAAAGTTATAAGTAAATAATAGAAGGAAAGCATAATAAAAAGTAAAAACACACGAAAATTCCGAGAGCAACCGCACCAAGCTGCTGCACGCTCGTGCATGCGCAGTATTCGGAAGTATTCAGAAACACTGCTCTGTCACGCTTCTTTTCAAAGGTAAAGTTCAGGTTATTTTGTTTTATTTTTACTTTACAACAGTGATTCTGTTGTCACTCAATCAAGTATCATTAGAGAGATTTCTTGTTTATTTTTCCTATAAAACAGTGTTTCCGTTGTGTGCGCGCGTATGTGAAAAGAGTGGAGAGAGGGGGAGAGAGGAGGGGCCCTCTTACTTTAGCTTCACACACACACACATACACAGCGCCTGCGGCACAAACAGAAACACTTATCTGTCTGGATTCATTTTTACTTTTAAAATAAATCTTAAATATACTGTAAAGTGCAGGTTAGTTTAACTTCATATTTTGTGTTAAAAAATTTTTTTTTTGGGGGGGGGGGGGGGGGGCGTGGCTGTGGAACAAATTATTTGAGTTCCCATTATTACTTATGGGAAAGTTCAATTTAGTTTACGAATGTTTTGGAACACAGCCCACTTCCAAAACGAATTATACTTGTTATCCAAGGTTTCACTGTACTTTATTTGTTTGTATTAATGAGTTATGCACAGAGTTCTGCACTTTGGGCATAAAGGGATTGGATGACCCTGAGAAGTGACCCCCTCACCCCATACTCCCGCAGTACCTCCCACAGAAAATCCCAAGGGACCCGATCATATGCTTTCTTCAAATCTACAAAACACATGTAGACTGGATGGGCATAGTCCCAAGCCCCCTCCAGGATTCCTGCAAGAGTAAAAAGCTGGTCCGCTGTTCCACGACCAGGACGGAATCCACATTGTTCCTCCTCAATCTGCGGTTCAACAAGGGCTGAAACCTCCAGCACCTTAGACAATACTTTTCCAGGGAGGCTGAGTAGTGTAATGCCCCTATAGTTGGCACACACCCTCTGGTCCCCCTTTTTAAAAAGGGAAACTACCACCCCAGTCTGCCACTCCTTAGGCACTGTCCCAGACTATGCAATGTTGAAGAAGCGTGTCAACCAAGACAGTCCCTCAACACCCAAAGCCTTAAGCATTTCCGGATGGATCTTGTCAATTCCTGGAGCCACTGTGGAGTTGTTTGACTACCTCAGTGACCTCGTCCAGGGAGATCAACGCCAATGCCCCCCGTTATCCTCCAGCTCTGCAACAGTGGGTGAATAAGTTGGGTTCAGGAGTTCCGCAAAGTGCTCTTTCTACCGCCCGATTACCTCCTCAGTTGATGTCTCATCCTTGCTCCCTGTTTCCCCCTCCTGAGGTGCCGGATGGTTTTCCAGAAGGTTTTCCACCTTGGTGCGGCCCGAAAGTCGTTTTCCATGGATTCTACCAACGCCTCTCACACCCACTGCTTTGCCTCTGCTACCGCTGCGGCTGCTGTCCTTCAAACCCGCCGTTACCTTGCAACTGCTTCTAAAGTCCTACGGGATAACATATCCCTGAAGAACTGGTTTTCAGTCGGACAGCTTCCCTAACCATAGGTGTCCACCATGCTGTTCGAGGGTTATCGCCTTTTGAAGCACCCAGAACCTTAAGACCACAGCTCACAGCTGCAGCTTTAGCAATAGAAGCTTTAAACATTGACCACTCTGATTCAATGTCCCCAGCTCCTACAGGGATTCTGAAAAAGCTCAGCTGGAGGTGGGAGTTGTAGGCCTCTTGGACAGGGGACTCCCCTAGATGTTCCCAATTCACCCGCACTACACATTTGGGCTTACCAGGTCTGTCCAGTGGCCTCCCCTGCCACCTGACCCAACTCACTACAAGATGGTGATCAGTTGACAGCTCTGCCCCTCTCTTTACCCGAATGTCCAACACATATGGCCTCAGGTCAGATGATACGATCACGAAATCCATCAATGACCTTCAGTCTAAGGTGCTCTGGTACCAAGTACACTTATGAGCATCCCTGTGTTCGAACATGGTATTTGTTATGGACAATTCATGACTAGCACAGAAATCCAATAACTAAATACCGCTCGGGTTTAGACCAGAGAGGCCATTCCTCCCAATCACGCCCCTACAAGTATCTCGGTTATTGCCCACATATGCGTTAAAGTTCCCCAGTAAGACTATGGAATCCCCTCCTGGAGCCTGATGCAGTACTCTATTAAGAGTCTCCAAGAAGGAAGAATACACTGAACTGCTGTTTAAAGCATACGCACAGACCACAGTAAGAGTCCCCCCCCCCCCCCAGCCGAGTACTCGTGAGTATCCCTTCACCCGCCTGATGCCTCACACCCTGGGCAACTCCGGAGAAGAACAAAGTCCAACCCCTATCCAGGAGTATGGATCCAGAGCCGAGGCTATGCGTCGAGGTAAGCCCCACCAGATCTAACTGATAACGCTCCACCTCCTGCACAAGCTCCGGCTCCTTTCCCCACAAAGAAGTGACGTTCCACGTCTCCAGAGCAAGCTTCTGCTGCCTGGGTCTGGTCCGTCGAGGCCCTCGGCCTTCACTGCTACCCAAATAACAGCACACCCAACCCCATCGGTTACTCTCGCAGGTGTTGGGTCCACGAAATGGGGGAGGACAGGGGTCCATGTTGCTCTTTCAGGCTGTGCCCGGCCGGGCCCCGTGGCAGACCCGGCCACCAGGCGTTCGCTGACTGGCTCTCTGTCCAAGCCTGGCTCCAGACATGGGCCCCGGGCTTTCTTCGGGCAGGGTCACTTTACTCCCTCTTCTTTTTTTTTATGTTTTTTTTTAAATCATACTTTGTCTGGCCCCTCGCTCGAGACCACTTTGCTTTGGGAGACCCTACCAGGAGCACATGTCTCCAGACAACACTGCTCCTAGATTCATGAGGGCACACAAACTTCTCCACCGCGATAAGGTGATGGTGATTGTTATTCTTTTAAATTTTTCTAAAATAGTTTATCCTTTTAACTATTTCTTAAAACTATTTTCCTACCAATGACGGGTACTTACTTATTGCACTAATCATCTATATTCAAATATATACTGTGTTTTAGCATAGACTTGTTTGTTGCCATAGAAACAGTTTACCTCTGATACATTAAAATTTTTAGTATCTTAAGATTTTACACAGCATAATGTCAAGATGGTAAATTATATCTGCAGGATATATACTTTGCACAGACACACATACAGTAAACATACACACACACAAAAATAAAAAGTTCCCTTTTATTTCATTTTTTTTAAATTATATTTATTAATTTATTTTTGTTTATTTTAATTTCATTCACTTACATTTATTTTTTGGCAGGTGGTGGATGTCATCTAACACATTGTCCATAACCTATTGCACTACAGTGACCTCTGATGGTTTTTGTCCTGCATTGATTCACAGCTCCGTTAAAGGAAAAACTTTTTGCCTTCAAAACTGTAGAATATTATCAGTGTTCATGTTAATGTTCTATATTTGTTATATAGATTATACAGTAGTTATTAACACAGGTTAATTACATTTAAAAATATCTTAGGTATTGTAACACTCGATAGAAATTGTCTGTTTCATTCTAAAAGAAATCAAAGTCCTTTAATGAAGCCCTTTCATGTCAGTGCAGTGTAAGATAATAACTGATATATCAGTAGGTGGTGTTGGGTGTAACGTGTTACAAAGTAACCCGTTAGAGTACTCAGATAAGTTTTTTGATGTAACGAGTAATCTAGCGCGTTAGGTCTGCCAAGTGTAAGTATTCAGTTACTTAGTTTTTTTTTTTAATGCAATCCGTTATTTAGACAATTTATGTAACTAAGTAATTAAATGGCAGACCTAATGCCTTAGATCTCGTTACATCAAAAAAGTAATCCGAATACTCTAATACTCTATTTTGTAACGCGTTACACCCAACATTGTTCGTGACCTAGACAGCAGTCATTCCAAATTCATTAGTGTGTGTGTGTGTGTGTGTGTGTGTGTGTGTGTGTGTGTGTGTGTGTGTGTGTGTAAAAGTCATCCTACAAGCCCTGCCCCCGATAACCCACTCCCCTCTGTTATTCCTGTTGTTATACCCCTATCTCACCTATGCGGTTTGACTATGCGAGTAGGTGAGATAGGGGTATTGGTAGTTAACAGATTATGGGCCAAACTTGGCTGAGTGATGATAGAATAATTATAAAGGTCTTGACTAAAACAACATGCATGAGGAAAAATAGTTTTAATTTTAAAAAAGTAACGCAGTAATGTAACTGATTACTTTTTGAAGACAGTAATTTTGTAATGTAATTACCAGAAGTAAAAAAAAGTAGGTAAGTAAGTAACGTCCCCCAACACTGTCAGTGGGTTAACATGCATAACTACCACAAGAAAAGCATTAAGTCAAGCAAACTTCAAATAGAGTAATAGAGAAATTAAATTTGACATACAGTGGGTACGGAAAGTATTCAGGCCCCCTTAAATTCTTTCACTCTTTGTTATATTGCAGCCATTTGCTAAAATCATCAAAAAGTTTTTTTTCCTCATTAATGTACACACAGCACCCCATTATGACAGAAAAACACAAAATTGTTGACATTTTTGCCTATTTACTAAAAAAGAAAAACTGAAATATCACATAAGTATTTAGACATTTTGCAGTAACACCCATATGTTTAACTCAGGTGCTGTCCATTTCTTCTGATCATTCTTAAGATGGTTCTACACCTTCATTTGAGTCCAGCTGTGTTTGACTGACTGGACTTGATAAGGAAAGCCACACACCTGTCTATATAAGCTGTTACAGCTCAGAATGCATGTCAGAGCAAATAAGAATCATGAGGTCAAAGGAACTGCCTGAAGAGCTCAGAGAATGGTGGCAAGGCACAGATATGGCCAAGGTTACAAAAAAAATTCTGCTGCACTTAAGGTTCCTAAGAGCACAATAGTCTCCATAATCCTTAAATGAAAGATGTTTCAGGACGACCAGAACCCTTCCTAGAGCTGGCCGTCCGGCCAGAGCTATTAATGGACAAGAGCCTTGGAGAGAGAGGTAAAAAAGAACCCAAAGATCCCAGTGGCTGAGCTCCAGAGATGCAGTTGGAAAATGGGGGCAAGTTGTAGAAAGTCAACCATTACGGCAGCCCTCCACCAGTCAGTGACTTTATGGCAGAGTGGCCCGAAAGAAGCCTCTCCTCAGTGCAAGACACATAAAAAAACACCTGAAGGACTGGAAGATGGTAAGAAATAAGATTCTCTGATCTGATGAGACCAAGATAGAACTTTTTGGCTTTAATTCTAAGAGGTATGTGTGGAGAAAACCTCATCACCTGTCCAATACAGTCTCAGCAGTAAAGCATGGTGGTGGCAGCATCATGCTGTGGGGGTGTTTTTCAGCTGCAGGGACAGGACGACTGGTTCCAATTTAGGGAAAGATGAATGCGGCCAAGTACAGGGATATCTGAACGAAAACCTTCTCCAGAGTGCACGGACCTCAGATCGGGCCAAAGGTTTACCTTCCAACAAAACAATGACCCTAATCACACAGCTAAAATAATGAAGGAGTGGCTTCACAACAACTCTGTGACTGTTCTTGAGTGGCCCAGCCAGAGCCCTGACTTAAACCCAGTTGAGCATCTCTAAAGAGACCTAAAAATGGTAACGCCTGCCAACGTTTTCCATGCAACCTGACAGAACTGGAGAGGATCTGCAAGGAGGAATGGCAGAGAATCCCCAATTCCAGGTAGGAAAAACTTGTTGCATCTTTCCCAAAAAGATGGCTGTATTATATCAAAAGGATGCTTCTACTAAATACTGAGCAAATGGTCTGAATACTTAGGTCCATGTGATATTTCAGTTTTTCTTTTTTAACAAGTCTGCAAAAATGTTAGCAATTCTCTGTTTTTCTATCAATATGGGGTGCGTACATTGTGTGTACACTGATAAGGGGAAAAAATGAACTTGAATCGCTTTAGCAAATAGCTGCAGTATAAATTTAAGGGGGTCTGAATGCTTTCTGTACTTACTGTATCTTATAGTTAATTGGTTAAAAAAAATAAATAAAATAAAATGGAACTGAGGTGCATCTTTAGAACACACATCTTCTAGTTTCAACCCCAGAGTTGCTGTCTGAGTAGTTTTTTTAAGTACATGTAGTTTATGTGATTGTTCTCTCCTTATGTTCTCGGACAGAAAATACAGTAGATTGATTTTGAGTTTTTTCACCTTGTGTGTGTGTCATTGTGTTTCATCAGCCTGCCTACCCCAGACCAACAATCAAATGACACTGGTTCAAATCATGTGTTTCATAACATGGTTTACTAAACATCCTGTGAGAGAGCACATTTTGTTGTCTTCAGATATACTTTAACAAAATATTATTTAGTATAATATCTGATTAGTCACAGCTGGTGTCAAGTCCTGGGTTAAGATAAACGCAGTTTTATTAGGCTGTTTATTTAACAGGTACTTTAAATGATCTACCTTGAATGGACAGCCTTGACACGGCTGAAGATTACATGGAGATTTGACATGCTATTGAGGAACTGATCAGTCAGGCTGACATAAACATGCTAACTATAGCCTTTTAAGCTTGTGTGTGTCATTTTGTTTCATCAGCACATGCCTACCCTAGAACCACAATCAGTCAACACCAGTTCAAATAATGCATTTCATTATATCTCCAGCAGCTGTGGTTCTGGAATTAATAAGGCCATGCTAAGTGTGCTAAGCTTCTTTATAGCACTGCTTTGCCTTTTCTCTTTTTCCATTCTCTTTTACATTTTCTCACTTCAGGCAACATATGCATTTTCTTCAATGTGTAAATGCATTTTACTCACAATTGGTCCCTAGGCGCCACAATGGAAAGATACTCAGACACAAAACAGTTGGTTCTGCTAATATGGTAAGTCACAGCTGCTGCACAGGGGACTTGAGTGTCTTTAAGGGAAGTATTTGAAGTTGCAAGTATGATATTTCAAGAAGCTAACTGAACTAAAAAATGTGGAATGTGTTCGTTAAAGCCTGCATTAATTATAAATATTCATATACTTATGAATTGCAAAGTCTTCATCCACTTTATTATAAACACCTGCCCATCTGCTTATTCATGCAGTTATCTAATCAGCCAGGTATGCCGCAACCACAACTCATGCAGAAGATACAGGTATAGAAGTTCAGTTAATGTCAATGTCAAACATCAGAATAAAGAAAAACTCTTCACAGAGTCATATAAAAAACTAAAAGACATGTAGTGTGCAGAAGGTCTCCAGACTTAAACACCTTGTTAATGAGAGAGACAGAACTCACAGAAATGATATAATAACTCAAATAACCGCTCTTTACAACTATGGTGAGCAGAAAAGCATCTATAAGCCAAAAACAAGAATCTGAGGCCATTATAGTCACAGACTCACTGAAATGGGACACTTCTACTGTCCATAAAGTAAATATTATGACTGAATGGTGACAACAGCTAACTTTACTTCTTTGCCATTAAACATATTTCTTGCCTGCTAAGTCAAATAATATAAGACACAATATATTTGAATACAACAGCCGCCTCACAGCTCCAGTGTGCCATGTTCGAGCCTGGCATCAAGTGCCCATGTATGGGGAATGTTCTTTCTGTCCTTCAATAAATTGCCCCTAAGATAAAAAGGTTGCTGAGACTGAGTGAGCTGTTTTATTTTAAGATATCTTTTTAAAATAAAGGTATTTGAAAACAGACTTAATTAGTTCATTAAACTTACCTTATTGGATTTAAGATAGGCAACGGTAACTAAGAACAAGCAATAAGTACTTAAATCTTCATAGGTTAGCTGTATTTAGAGCAATGAGTTTTCAAGTTTAAACCTTTGTATGGCACTCAGTTTTCTTAATTAGGTTGTATTAAAAAAGGGATCATTGGTGATTGAAAGAGAATACTTTTGACCACTGTATTGCCTGAAACTGACTTTTTATTTAAATGCTTAGTATTTTATAGAGTGGGGAGCTTTTGTGTCAGTGTGCAGTTCACATGTCAGCAAGATTGACAAGAGGAAGGACCGTGAGTCACTCATGACAGCATCACATCAGTGACCTGCACCATAGCTCTTTAAGTGTGAACTTCACCAGCTGGCTGCCTGCAGCACAGAAGAGATGTGTCATTCTAACATCCTTTGCCAAGGTACTGATGGAGCCTTTTAGGAGTGAAACTGTGGCCCAGTGAAAACACAAAGCTTGTGGCTGATGTCATTTTACAGCTGTTTGTTCAATTATGGCTTGCAATGGCTCAATTCATTTGTCTCAGTTTTTAACCTTCTCCTATAGCGACTGCATGGGTTTTCATGTTGGTGCCAGATGCCAACTGACCTTGCATGAGTGCCGTTTCAAAAAAATTGGCTTCACTCATCACATTGTTAGGTCATAGTGGTGATCTCTCCCCTTGTTGCTATTCGTCTATCAGTTGCCCTCTGACTCATGGCCAATTTTCCCTCTCTGGTATCTCAGTATTAAACAGAAAGCTTTCACAGCTGCCTATGTTTTTGCCTTTGTCATCTTAAGAGAACCCCGTGTTTAACATTCATCTTTCATCAGTAAATACTAGGGATCTTGTATGTGCACTTGTGGTTTCAGTCTTCAATCAACCAACTTTTGTGTCACTGCACATTTTCTTAATTATTGGAATGTTTGGGAGCCAGTGGCTCCTCTATTCCAAATCATATTCCTAGATTATCTTACCTAAATGTTGTTATGGATTCAAAAATAGACAACCATTTTTAGACCAGCAGGTATTGTCACTTGAAACCTTAAGTAAAATGGCCACAAAATTGCTTCTCGAAATCAGTATAGTTAAATATGTGCCATAGCATGGCCAATTTATGAAATAAATTTTGCTACATGAAGCACTGAGTGACAAAGTTTTATTTCCCTTCAGAAAGACATGCACCACATGTCCACAGTTTAACAAGAAGTTCACACAGAGGTATTGAGTCTTGACAGAGCATGCCAGCAAATCGTTACCCTTAACAGGTGTTATGTATTCAAACAGATATTACACTTACTATTGAGTGTGAACCCAAAGACTGAAAACTGTCTACTACTATGTTCAACACATGGTTCATTATAAATATATTAATGCCCTAGACATGAATTGTAACAAAGACCTAAATATGACATCATATTCTCTTTGGATATACTCTACATTTGATCATGGGGCAGCTGTGATACTCTTTTGAGACTCTAAATGTCTGCTCTGTATTACTGTCAGTATTATTATTTTTTTTAATCTTTTTTGGGGCTTTGGCCTTATTTATTTATTTATTTATTTGTGCATTAATGCATTTATTTGACCAGAGATACCAAGTTGATTTTATTTTTTTACAACAAATGCTTTAGTTGAAGATAACAGGACATTATTATATGATAATCTCTGCACAATTGTCTGTGTTACTGTTTTTGACAAGAATGTAAAGCTTTTAAGACTTTTTCATAAAAAGAAATAGTTTCAGTTCTAGAAAGCCCTACTCACCTTGACAAGAAGTTTAATTTGATAGATACACTATATGGTACACTATATGTTTAAATTTCAGAAACTAAATAAAAAGGTTGTATTTGTGCCAAATATATGTTTTGAGATGGAGAAACACTTTTTCCCCAGAACGCAGAATACTTTAAACCTTAATGCAGATAAGCTACAAAAGCAGAAGGCTACATTAGGTCCAACTCTTCACTCTAGCTACAGTGGGTACAGGCCTACCAAAAGTGCTCTGCTGAAGATTGAAAAAAATGTTGTCTGATCTTTTCCAAATTAGAACTGTCAAAAATCTCAGGAGGTCAGCAGTTTCTGAAATACTCAAACCATTCATATATATAATAACACAATTATAATAGAACATAAATTGTTTCAAATCTGTTTGCACTCACATCACAAGACAAAACCATGTTTGTTCTCATGCATAATTTGATAAAGTTGCCTGACAAAGGGTTAATGGGCCAAAACAACTCAATTAAAAAAGTCAATATTTTTGGTTCTCATTATCAGAGTTGTGGACATGCTGCTAAGAACAGTGAACTCTCTAAAGTGTACCATCTGGCTTGAGTACAGACAAAAGTTTTCTTTCATATTAGATGTTTGTTTTTCTGAGAGAGTGATGCCATTAATATCAGCCTTCAGAATGACAGATTATCATCACTAGTTAATCAGTGTTATTAGGAGATAAATATCTGTAATTTAATCTGTACTGTAATTTCTTTTACATACGATTTGCAAATGTACGTGATTAGGCAATTTAGCTTAGATCTCACCAGATCACAATTCCGTAGAGTTCAGAGTGTCTGGTTTCTGAAGATTACAGCAGTTAAGGCTCTTTTTGTGCCTTTATGTGAACGAGTCATTTCTTGTTGGCGAAATTTTAAAGCACTTTATATCAGACAGACTCACTTTAGGAAAGCCCACTAGTCTACCTTCCTCATTTGGAGGCAACCACTGCATACAAGAGAAATAAATGCTGTACATTAAAATTCAGTAGAAAAACTATGTGCAGTTGATAAAATAAAGCCTGGTTCTGATCAGGCATATTTAAACATCTATCAAGGATCCCTTTGTTGCTCTGCAAGCTCTCACCCCTAGGCAAGTCCTGGTTTCAAGATTCTAAAGTTATACTCCTTTATTTACAAAGTAATTTGTCGGTTAGTGTTAATTTCCTAAATGCAACATAAAAGGAGCACATTGCAAAGAGGAGGGGAGAGAAAATTTAGAGAAGAAAATCATAAAAACAGCCGAGAATCAGGCAAATTGCTTCCATGTGTGCCCTGCTGCTGAGCCCAGCAGTGCATAGTTGTTCCTGACCCTTCGAGCAGCAACCAGTTCTGTTTGAAAGGCACTGTTCTTTAATGAAGGCCTAATTTTTATTGCCACTCCATTGACTTCAAAGCAGTTTAGGTTGCCAAACATAATTCCACTGGAGGTATTTTCAGGTGCACTGCAAATAGTTCTTAAATAATTTCCCCATTAGGTGAGTTCTCCTCGAGTGCTGCACTTTTAGGAGTGAATGTTTTGACTGTTTGCTCTCCAGGCCTCTTTTTGGCCCTCTTCTTGGAGCTTAAAGGAGTCAAATGCCACTTAGTGCCTCTGTGACTTTTCAGCTGCCCGACAAGGAAGCTGTAGAGTCTCCCATGTCACTCATACTCCGCAAGGCTACAGTGAAAAGCCAACATTAGAGGATTAGAGAATTAAAATAAATCCAACCCAAGAAGCCTAATGGTCACTGCCTTATTGCACATGACCAGACTGCCACTATGAATGGGTTCTCAAAGGAGTAGCAGAATGAAATCCAACACTGAGTTTGGTCTGCTTCTGGCAGGCGTGTCTGAGTAGGTCTCCATTTCCCCAAGTTAAATGATGTACCCTTGCTTTTGTTACAATATCTTGTCCTACAAGTGTAGGATTAGCTGCATTAAGCTTAATTATATGGGATAAATTAGTGCTGGAAGCTGCTGAGTTAGAGCTTTATTTGCACTAATGACAGACATGATATTTGACTTATTTTCCAGTGTCATAAACATTTACTTTATTTATTTTTCAGCATCATAAACATTTACAAGACATTTTTAAAGTATTACATTTTTATCACACATAGCAAGGATATTATAATGGTATATTTCAACTTTCTCAAGATTATTATAGATTTTGAAAGGTTCCCACGTCCAAGCAATCAAGGCCTAATTTAACACAAGCTAATAATAAAAAGAATAACGGCATCAAAGTGCATGTGTTTCACATTCACTACACTCCAAATTAATTATGCGTATCTTTTGCTTCCGTGACTTGACTTAGCAATTCAGAATTTTGCATTAGTCAAACGCTTTATAGACAACTTTATTTAAAAAATTTACCCTTTTGATACGTAATAATATAGAGGAAGTGAAAGGAACATGAGCCAGATTTTTCTGGTGTGCCACAAGTACCTATTACTGGGTGTTTTTTTCTTTCCTTTGACCATTTTATGTAAACTATTGTTGCTGTTTAATTACATTTTGTTTTAGTGCTCAATTTGTTGTAACCAAACAGTTTTGGCTAAAGGTTCACTTGCTTCATTATACATAACATTTATTGTGAATATAGGCAGAAAATCATGAATTGAAGTAGTGATGCCTGATAACTGATAACTGCTTATAAATTTGCTAGCTCTTGGTCTTTTTGGAATATACAGTAGGCTCCTAGTTGTCTCAAACTCTCAGATTGGGATGGCCATAACTCATGTAGCCTAGCCCCACACCCAGAGGTAGTGTACCAACAAAGGTTTGTGTTTATGGATTAAGAAACTTGTAGTAATAATGTTTTTGTTTAGATAATAACAACACTTTTATATCTGTTATGTGTAAAGAGTGCATTAAGCAAAGATCTGATGTGACATGAGGGAGGCATCCAAAGTTGCCTTAACTCTTATAAATTGGTTGGGTCATGAGAAGTTAGAAGACCTCCACCAGACTCAGGTCTCTTCCACTGAAATGTGGATCTCTCTCATCAGCCCCAATAAACATTAACATTTCATTCCTGCTAAATAGAAATAGAACCTTTCTCAAATCTGCAGACTGTGTGGTGCCAGTAAGGGATGAAACTGGATTCTAACCGAGTCCTCAGTATATTGCACTCGACAGAACGGCACTGAGGCAGTACTGTTTTAAAGAAAGATTTTGTTTGTACACGTCAGGCTCATGTTTAAGATCAGATCAATAACTTGAGACTGATGTTCTTCATGATTCATGACTACAGCTTCGCTAATTTCTCTGCACAAACAAATCTTAATTAATGAGTTTAAAAAGAAAGAGAACCATAGGTATCTGTTAAACACACACACACACACTCACACACACAGGTCAGGTTAATGAGTTCTCTCTGTACACAGTGTGTTCTTTATGGACTTAGTGTTGGGTCTGTGTGCCTCCTTTAGGTGTCGTCAGTGCAGCTCCTTGCTGCGTTGTCCTGGAAGGCTACTTCGCCTCCCTAGAGACTGCTGAAGCCCTTGGCGCCATTTCTTTAGCAGAGTCACAGGAAATGAGAGCTTGACCCCTACTTCAAGAGGAATTAGGGCCATCTGAGCATTTTGGGCAGTGGGAAAGCATTTATCTTTCTCGCAGCCAATGGAATTGTTTTGTCAGACATTTGAAGTATATGTATATGCAGTTTGTTTTAAGCTCTGATCTTAATCCGTACCAGAGAAACTTGGAATGTTCCCAGATGTTCTAAATGCTAAATTCTATAGCAAACGCCTTATATTCTGTGGCTTAATATAAATCTTAAACACTCAACAAAGACAAGGAAATGACAAAAGATTAAAAGATTGTCGCTATGTTCTTGTTGCTATTATGCAGAATATAAGCATAGTGTTGTTATATATATTTCTAGGCCTATTTTGTTATCAGGAATCATTTTTCGAATGATATTTTGGTTAAAAAAAAATTATAAGGACATAACTTTAAAGGGGTTCTTATATGCCAGAACAGTTTCTCTGCCTGCCTTTAGGTAACCTAAAAAGATTATTCATGTGACAGCTGCATGTAACACTTCTTTACAGATTTTCTAATTTAGTCATAAATAATCACACACAAAGACAGGCAATTAGATTACTCTCCAATGTCCTGGCATTATATAAAGGGGGGAAAAAAACTTTTGGGATTTTCTTTAACTAACCAGGCTATAGTGTAATTGCTTTCTAGTAACTTTGATTCTAGTTAAAAGCTGGAAGCCCACTTCTTATTATTGGGCCTTTTTTGAGTATAAATACAAATGAGCTAATTTTAGATGGAAATCAGGGACACTGAAATCTGTGTAACCCTTTATGCTATTAAATTATTAGACCTTTAGTATTATTATTATAGCATCACTTCTAAGAATTCTTAGAAGTATTTGATTCATTTTGTGCAGCTGTGATTTCTCAGTTAATGACATTTGGATTGACAATAAAGTAATATATTATTGATAAGTCTCCCTATTTTTTTTCTAGGGTGTTTTTTCATATATTTATTTTAATCATATATTAAAATTTGTGTTTGTTGTTTCTGGTCATGATCAGCATTATTTAAGTGAAAGGCATGCCTACTCAAACCATTGTCTTTGTTCACCAACCAAGATGACTGTGTAAAGAGCTTTTCCCCTAGTGAGAGAAATTGCATCGACCTGTTCTATCTATTGCTTCCATATGCAAGCAGTTATCTTTCTTGCAAATGGAAATGAGTCCCAAAATTGCAACAAATGGGTCCATGCCACTGAATGCAGATGTTCCCCCTTTTCGCACAGAGTACACATGCCTGATCAAATTAGCTTTAAGCCCTCTGTTGACAGAACAGACGTCCCTTTTAAAGCTTCCACTTGTCCCAATTTGTTTGGACTTGAGCCTAGGTGCATCTCATGGTGGAGTAAATAAGTTTTGATCATATTAAACACCTGGTGAGCAGCCTTTCCTCAGGTTTTTTGTTGGGGTTCTCTACATCTAGCGGCCCACCAAGTTCACCCCTTCCTGACTGTAGCCGGGTGAAAGCACAGGGTTTGAAGTAAACCACCTGTTGGTAAAACAGGAGAGGGATGAAAGTAGTGGAAAGAGGCCATGGGGATCCCAACAGGTGCTTCCTCCACTCAAAAGTGGGAATGCAAAGCTATAATATATGGAAATGGGCACAGGAACCCTCTTATGTTAGCTGTTCTCAGCACAAAGTATAATGAGGATGCCTTATAAAACAGCCCTGAAGATAATTTGCTAAATTGGGTAAATGTTGCTCAAAGCCCTGTGTGTTTTAATGGCCTCCATTCAAACCAAGTCACTTGCTAATGGAGGAGACAAAATGGTCCTTAGATTGTAGATTTTACCTCACAGGGATTCTTTAATAAAGTTACTCGATTTACTTTATAGTACTTTGAAGCAGTAAATCAAATCAGGCCACCATATAGCAAGGACTTGTGGACCCAAGTGTAATCCTTGTTAAGTTATTATTTCAATTATAGTCAGCATCCAAATAAGATGCCAGATTACTTAATTTAACCCCTTTACTACTAAAACCATCAGTCATCCTCATGACCTGCTACACAGGAAGTATCTGCTCTTTTTCTAGTTCAACAGAGCTGCAACACAGAGCTCCAGCCTAATGTGCCCTCAATCCAGATCTAACAGCATGTAAGCCTATCATTTATAAATCTGTCACCCTAATACACCGACACACAAAGGTTATATACATGTACCAACCCATGCAGAATTGGAACATACAGGTGCTAACCTATTTCACTTTGGGTTTTCCTGCCCGTGGTAATGAAGAGCAGGCGAGGACTGCAGCTTTAATCAGGCCTGGAGTGGAAAGCATGAAGATTTGCAGCGTGCTGAAAGGCATGCCATCCACATGGGGTTGATTAGGGGGTTAGAGTAAAATCAGTTAGCAACAATTGTTTTCCCATTCCCCTTGCTCAAGTGAAATAACTTACACACCTAGTGAAAGATGACTGACCCTAAACCCATGAGCACTGTGCTAGGAGAAAGCCTCTGCCCTAAACTGAGACAGAAACTGTTTTATAAAGCACTCTTCATGTGACTGCCATGTTGGTTTTTGAGCGCTCTTTGATGCAGATTCTAAAATAATGTCAATATAAATGACATTCTATAAATGTGTTGCTTGTCTAAAGTGTATGTTTCCATATTTGGCTACGGTTTTAGATTTGTTGTAATGAATTTATGCATTACTCTGAATACTTGTGCATTACTACACCTTGCCAGGTTTATCTTAGTGACGTTGTTTAAAAAATGATTTTTTAAAATATTACTGTATGTTTGTAATGTAATAGCATTAAATTGTCATGGACTTAATGACTGGTGAACTGTTGGAATTTAGTTAATCTGGTATTAAACGTCAGCATAAATTTACATTTGATGAATAGAGGAAACACAATCAATATGAGTTGTAATACATCATGTTAGTTTTTAAGTCAGTGGTTGATCATCTTTGGTAAACATATGGGGTGTATGTGGCAAAGTAAAACACAGTGCCTAAATTTTATTTGACGTATTTATATCTTGTATCTTTATAGCCTGTCTGATTATATGGCTCTGCTAAACGTGTTGCTAAAGTGTCAACATTGCTGCAGTTACTCTTGTTTGCTCATTTGTGAAAGCCATGAAATATATGCATGGACTGCTGGAAAAAAAACTGGAAATATAAACAGTAATTTATAAATTCCACATGGTTTGAAGAGGATCCAGAAAAGAAAAGAGAAGAAACTACTGTCATTCTTTATATTCACTTGTAAAATTATGTGTTTCCTCAATTCCCCCTGTCTCTGCAAGGTCACTGCTTTTTTCCCCCCCAACTCCCACAGTTGCATACCAAATAGTCTTTGGCCATTCCTGTTTACTTCCAAAGGCATAACACAACCCACACCTCACCATGCTTTTGCATGTTTTTGCATTCACCAGAGGAGCTTTTAAAACACTGTTGAACTTGTAATTGGATGTTTGCAATTTTGCAAAACTTGCCGCACACCTTAGCGATGAACTTTTTAAGGTGAACGAGGAGGGGAAAAGTGCATAATTCCATGGTAATAAAGCCCACGAAGAGATATTAAATTTAATCTAGTCAGCCGTAGCACAGAGTGAACTTTGGAAGGTCATCGGCAAGTAAATGGAAGGCATCATTTCGCATAAAACTCCCCACCTGATTTGTGACAACACCCCTTAGCATGTCTCACTGCTGACAAGTGGGCATCAGCTCCGATTACTGCTGCCCACGTCACGGGTGTCAAGCAGCTTTTCAAACCAACAGGCTTGCCGGGCCAAATGAAAGCCGGTGACAGACACATTTACTGTCATAGGACAGACTGGTGCTCTGTGGGACCCAGACCCATTAGAACTAAGAAAACGGTGCAAGAAGAAGTGAGGTGGAAGAAAAATACACTGTATTATTGTATCATTTGTGTATTCTCACAAGACAGCCAGGGACAATTATGCTCCCTATTTTCTGTGCCCCTACAGGCCTGGGCTTGGGCTGTTAAACGAAAGACGTCCTGCACCTGTAAAATTGCCACAGTTGTCTGAATTGCAATGGGGTGGTGCAGGAGTGTGAAAATACTCTTGCCTTTAACCCCTGACCTTGGCACAGTTTCAGAGTGTTTAAAATGGTTGCAGTGGAAGAGACAGCTCTATTTAATATAACAAAATGAAATAAGGGCGGGGGAAATTGTTGTCATGTGGATGTCTCCTGACTGAGCTTTGACTGAAAGTAGTCTGGGCGGTGGACAAATAAACAAGTTTTCTATGTCTTTTGTATAGAACAATCACAGAAACTGTTTATCATTAGATTACATTAAAAACAGCTCATACTCCATTGACTTTCTAGTCATCAGTCTCTAAACCTTGATGTTATTCCCAGATGAGCTGCACAGTTATAGATAATCTGAGCATGCCTTTGCGCTACCAGTAGGTGCAGCTGTAGTTCAACACAGGATCAGGGAGGAGAATGGGCCGAGTCACCCACATATGAGCTCACTAAATCCCTGCAAAGACAGACTCTACAGCATTTAGTCTGATTATAAATTGCTTCCCTCATAAGCCTGAACACACACTCATTTGGGCATGATCAAAACCACTACATGTGGCACACACAATGCCAACGGTGCATGATTAGCCAATCATGGATAAATAGGTTGCAATAAATAATGGCACAGCTTTATTTAGGAGGAGTGTTCACGGTCTAGAATGTGGATGTGGACTCTGTTTGGATGTTTTGGACTTGTTTTGTGTCTGTATCCAAGGTGAAGTTAACATGTGTCTAAGTAATGCTTGTTGTGTCTTCTCAGAATCCATTAGAGACCAAAGGCCTCTAGTTTTAGGGTTTGCAAGGGTACAAACCTAATCGATTATATGAGTCAGTTTATCTTTTATACCACACAGTTTATTCTACCGTCTTGTTTGGTTCTTTAGCACAATAAAATTACTAACCAATAGTGATTTGAATGATAGTTATTTTTTGAACAGTAGTTTATTTAATACACTTTGAGTTAAAATGGTGGTTTGTAGTGTTTTAGGTCTGCGCACCATTAAACCCAAGTACTTTTAAGAACACTGTAACACACTGCTTTAAGGGGAAATCTCTTATGAAAAACCATATGTGTGTGATTATATTACTCACTTGATTGTGCAGTAGTAGATGGCTCACTGTGCTGTGTGTCAGGTGTAATGTGTGCGAGTTGCACTCTTGCTCAGTGGGTCAGAGAGAGGAAGTTGTGCAGAGGCCCACCAGGCATCTGCAGCTGCACTTCCTGTGAGTTGTGTCTGCTGAGGCCCAGTCCTGTGCTTCTGCGAATACAGCCAGCTGCCTGGAGCTAGCAGGAGTGGGCCTAACTTCACACATGATTAATACCCCCATCACTTTCTAAACGCCTGCCTGCCTGCCTGCCCAGACCAGGCCAGTGTTTGCCTTTCAGAAATTTCACTCCACTTATGAGGGTGAAGCTTTCTCACTAGCACAAAAAAAGAAACATTCTTTAATTTGATAATTAGACAGCTTTTTTGGTGGGGGAGGGAAAATGATTGGCCTCATTAGCTTTCATTAAGTTGGCTTAACGTGGGCAAGTTTTTGATCTTCTTGATTGTATTATTTTCATTATTTTGTCAAGAGTCTAAGCTCTTTCTGTCCATACATTAGGTAAAACTATAAACATCAGCTTTGTCCACTGTCATTAATTGTCCTTTTTCATTTAAATGAAAGTCAATTCTTGTGCGCATATTCTAATTCTTTTTTACATTTCAATTGTAATTGTAATATTTGCCTTTAGTTGTCAATCCTCTAATAAATAATGGTTTTGGGTACAAAGATACTACATCAAAATAAGTTAATTTAAAAGTTAAAGAATATACTTTTGTATATTATGTGTCTTGTATTAGCTATACATATTGTTCTATAACTTTCAAAAAGTTTTCACAAGTTTTAAAATGATTGGTATTAGGCACAGCTTCACTGTGGAATTAAACAAAGCTAAATACTGATGAGTTTTGCTAAATAAGACTATAGAAAATCCTGCATTGTCATAATGCTGGTAATTTAGTTTTCTAGAAGGAAATTACTTTTACATAAAACATTATTGCTTGTAAATTAAAACTATTCCTTTTTTTTGTACTGAGAACCCCTATAAATTGTTTTCTTTTAATGTCTTTCTTACATCATTCCACTATTGTGCCATATAACTCCGGGCTTTCTAACAGTTTACCTGCTCATTAGATGGCTTTAACAGACCAAGTTAATGTTTTGCAAGTTTTATTTTCCAATTCCTTACTATTTTCAAGGTTCAAATTACTTTCCATTGTAATAATGTAGAAACATGGTCAAAATATTGAATAGATTATATCCAAATATAATAATATAATTTATTATTTGAGTCTTTATACTATCTACAAACAAAAAAAAAGAGAAAGAGATAATCTGTCCTGTGCTCATGTGCTCATGTAATTTCTGAAAAAGAATAAGAGAAACTGAGAAAAATAACATGCAGACTTAAGCAGCACTAGATATTGATCCACTGCTAAGCACATTGTTGTGTTAGGTCTTTATTATTATTATTATTATTTATTTATATATTATTATTATTATTATTATTATTATTATTATTATTATTATTATTATATTATTTAGGCCACTATTAGTAGCCTATAGCCACTTCATGTTGCTCTGGTGTGACTCTGAGCCTCTAAGGAGAGACTTAGGCTGCCACAGCGAGGAGAGACAACACAAATTTGTACACAGGGCCACCTGCTGATGGAGGCCTGTCCTTTGTGTGGCTGTCTGTATAGGGTGAACGGATTCAAATTTTTATATCCCTGAGGAGCATAGCCTTCAGGGGGACAAGCTGTCCTCAGTTTGACTGTAAAATTCAGCACTGGGGCAAGGGGCAGGGACAATGACACTATGTTGTTGTGGAGTATACCTTGGAACGTGGGCCATATAATAAAATAATCCTATTTTAATTCCTAAAATAAGGTCATAAGATCATTCATATAATTAATTCTTAGTTTAGTTTAGTTTATTAAATATAGCCTATTTGATTATAGCTTATAACTTCAGAATGATCAGTTCAGAAATCTTGATTTAGTCTTTAATCAGTTTTGATGCGTAACATAAGGAACAACACACAATAAAGCTTGTTGGTATTGGAAAATAAAATAAGCTAAAATGGTTTTGGTGTGATATGTGGATTGGATGGCCATTTCAAACACTAATATATATATATATATATATATATATATATATATATATATATATATATATATGTGTGTGTGTGTGTGTGTGTGTGTGTGCGTGTGTGTGTGTGTGTGGAAATATATGCTGTGGAGCAAGGATGCCTCCAGTAATAATATTAATAATAATAATAATAATAATAATAATAATAATAATAATAATTATTATTATTATTATTATTATTATTATTATTATTATTATAATAACAGTAAACAGTAAGGACCCTTTAGTGTCAGGTAGAATTCCTCTGAGGACTTTGACTGTTGTATCTGTTTCTTTTTCTCATGCAAACCCAGCTTCTTTTTTATGTCTAAAATATGGTCACGTATATAATATGCTGCTTTTTTTCTGGTAACGTTTAAAAATCAGAAATGTGTTTGTACTGACTCATTGATAAATCATTAAAAAAAATCTAATCTATAACAATTTTTTTATTAAAACCACAGGGTGCTGTATATGTCTGTGAGATACTTTATAAGAGCCAAAAAAGTCACTCCTACTAATACTTTTGTGTTTTTTCATGCTCTTTAGCATTGATAAGAAAAAAAAAAGGACAATACCTCTTCTGCAAGTGTTAAATAAGAACACATATCAAATGGATTTGTTTTGGTTTGTTTTGTTTTGTCTTTTACTTTTTTTAATTAGAAATGCAAGCCTTAAATTATCAAGAGCATCTGTTTTAACCATAACTGCTGAAACTATTGTCAGAACCATGCTCGTAAACACAATAAATCAACAAACATTGACAACATTATGAAAACATAATTATAAAAGGGTTATAAAACACAATGTAGTAAATTATGTTTTTCACACTCCTGTACTAGTGGTTGTAAAGCCTTGATAACCTTAGTTATTGAGATAAGTCTTCGATGGCATTGCTAAAGATAAAAGATAAACTATATACTGTAAAAACAAAAGACACTGTGGTGATTCTCCAATGGCCATAATGGGGTATTTGGGCAAGATAGGATGCTTGTGCTTGATCCTTTATTCCCATTTAGAGTTAAGATCAGGAATTTGGGAATTGTTATTCTGTAATAGCTGTTGTTCTAAAGTGGATCCTGACTGTAATCCCCATGGTTACCAAATAGATAAGACTATGTAGTTTCAGATGTTTCTGGTTTTTAACTTTTACTGGTGTCACTAACAGCATGCTAGGCCACTTACAAGGTTTCTTGCTAATTGAAACACTTTGATCAACTCCCTTATTTCAGAAGATTTGTATTTCTTTATTTTGTCTCCGATTTGAGATATTCAGCTGTAGGATGTGTACTGTATGAGGGTTAATCTACTGTAAGTAGCTATACTTTATATCCATGTATTTGGAATGAATGTTTGGTTTAGATTTTGCTACAGTATTAGCTTAACCAAATGTTTCTGCAATAAAGACAGATTATGTCATGTTTATTATGATGATCATAATCATTAATGATGTTTGAACATTTCAGAGTTAATTAACTACTTTGTTGTGTGGAATAGCTAAAACAGCCTTATGTCTGAAAGTGAGTGTTAAAGGACTTATTTGTCATGTTATATTTTTTGTGACACCTAATTTTTTATTTTTTTTTAATTAAAAAAGAAAAATATACCATAAAAAATTGTGAAATAAATTTTGCAGTGCTTTTGCTAATTTTTTTGTTGATATGTACTCCTCTGACATGCACTGATACAGCAGCTAAATAGGGAGCTGTAGGTTGTTAAATAGAAATAAGCGAGAAACAGAACTGTCATGTGTCCGTCATTGATTTCACCCTGTCAACTGGAAGAGCGTCATGAAACATTCCTTGGCAGATAACTGACAGCAGACTGTGACCTTCACCTGACTGTGCTGTGCCATCAAATAAAAGCACATTTTAGGGGCTCTCCAGTGCCCTCTGTATCATGTCAATAGTCTTGATCTATGACTGTACTGACACCTGTCTTGCCACATCCATTTGTGTCTGGGTTGCCAAGCTCCTCTCATGTACTTTCAACTTCGTTAGACGTGTGAAGTCTGGGATCACCTGCTTCTCCATCAGAAATGTGATGGATTGATGGAGCTGTCAGGAATGTTGTGTAAGAGTTCATACAACTTGTTGTCTGGTTAAAATAACCTGCTACAACTCCTCAGTAACTGCTGTGAGATTTGTAGGAAGCGTTAATGCATATACAGTATACTGTATTTAATGTTTATTATACTCACCTTTAATAATATAAATGCTTAAATTATGCCTCAGTAAAAGTGGACTAGTAAAAATACATAGGAGTGTCATTACCCAAAAATGATGATTATTATTATAATTTTATTATAATTTATTTATTTTTTCTTTTCTTTCTTTTTTTCCTGGGAGGCATTCACACAAAGGAGCATGACCCTACTATATTTTTCTCCATCTCTTTAAAACTTAAAATGTGGAATACAAAAAAAGCAGCTGGTTGAGCAGCTTTTATCATGAACCTAATGCTTTACTCTCTAGACTGTTAGCTTTGTGTTGGCTGCCATGTAGGCAAGACTAGTGTTTTTGTGATCTGTGATTTTAGTGGTGTCTATCATTTTAGTGGTGTATTAAATAAAGAAAACATCCAGCAATTTTTAAGGGAAAGAATGTTTAAACTTCCACTTCCACACACTGTACTGATGAGCATTTGGTCAAGACAGCCATAGAAAATATTTAGTATCTGTCAGTATGTTTTAGAATAATCTCGCACAGAGAAAGCCCTGAGCTGTCATAACACATTTTAATGTTTCACAAAAAAAACAACCCTTTCTCCAATCATAATTTACAGAAGAAAGCAGTTTTTGTCTTCAAATGTCCACAAAAATAGATGAGTTGATGTCTTCTAGATCTTGAGGAGCTTAATGTACAATGCAGGGAAATTTATTTAACTGGTGTGCTAGGTGTGACTTATGGCAGCAAAAGGAAATTGTGACTTGAAATGAGGACATCTAATTTGTATTTGTTTTTTTCATATTGCTTATTTCTTGGCTCACTGTAAAGGGTGTTTCTGATCTAAGCAATTGTTTTGTTGCCCTTGATCTATTTTCACCCCTTATTTATTCGTCTTCATTGTTAGACATGGCTTTCAGCTCCAGCGCCTGCTGTTACCCAAATGCTGAGGGCAATCTCACTGACCAGCCAGGTCACTGCCAGAACGTGCAGGCTAAATGAGAATTTTAGCGAACCAACACAATCAGGCCGCAATTAGATTCCTCTTTCATGATCTTAAAAGGAAATGCAAAGGAGATTAGATAACGCTTGGGCCATAAGGCTCATTTATCCTGCTTGGCGCTAAGTGTCTAGAGATGGCTAAATGCTTTAATTCCCTACTTGTGGAGAGCTCCTCAGGCCAACTTCAGCTATTGCCGAAGTACACTAACAGTGTTAGCGCATAACAAGGTATAAATAAGGCGCTGAGCTTATCTCCTGAAAGTTTGCCTCTGTGAGTGAATTCCTGCACACCAGTGCTCTATGTGTGTGTTCAAATCTGTTTTTATGTGCCACTCTGTTGTTAAGGGGGCATGGCAGTTTTTGAACCCGCCAAGAAAGTGCAGTTGCTGTGCCTGCGCTTTTGATTTGGAGATCGGCTCTGGCATGGTGCAGCTACCCAGTTGACTTATCTAACTACCTCTAATAGACATACTGGAATTAGAACAGGCAGAAAGCGTCTTAAGTGGGAACCTTTGCAAGGCAGCTGCTTGCTAGTTCACAAGAATACCAATAAATGGCAGCTACATAACTTCTCTTAATCAGATTGGAGCAATCAGCTTGAAAATTTTCCCATATGGCGTGGTGAGAGAGAGAGAACTGGGGGTTACTGCAAGGACACAGGCCACTCCAAGGTTAGCATGTCTGGCTACAATTAACAACTTGCAGGAGAAACTGGTAGGATGCTTCAGGGAACTTTTGCGTCCCAGTCAGTGGTAATTACTACGTGCAGAAATTACATGCTGTGAAAACAAAGCCTGTAAATCTATTCTGATTGTTTACTTCTATAATTTCCCTGTAGGCATGCTAGAAAAAAGCAAAGTAATGAACAAAAGTTTCTGGAATTGTATTGATTCGATACATTTTTCAGGGTTACTCTGTTACCCTCTTCTGTATTTCTAATAATTAAGTCATTACTTTTTACCTCTAATGTTTATCTTATTAAATACAGGTTTGAACAGGCACATTTTTTTTTAAATCAATTGTAACTCCAATGATCTTTATCTTATCTCAGAAAACTGTCTTAAACTATTTAAATTGTTTGTCCTTGACTCATCAGCATTCACTCACTTGTGTGAGAATTTTCAACAACATTTTATAATGCAGTAATCATGCTAGTACATGTTTCTTTAAGTACATTGTTGATAGAAATGTGACCAATGGCAATTTTGGGGTTCAAATGGTTTCCTGCTTTAGTGTAAATTTCTGGTCTAAGAAATATTACAAGTAAGAATAACAAAATTTGGGGAATACATTATCATAATTAAATTAAATTGTTTTAAATTAAATACCTGAACATGAATGTATGGAGTTAATATTGGATTATATTCGATTAAGTAGGTTAATCAATACAATCCGCCTACAGTGGATTTTGGTCTATTGTATCTCCTCAACTAAAGGACTTTATTTTAATTAGCTAAATTAAATGGCAGACTCTCCAGTAAGAACTCTAACTCTGACAGTCTCTGGTCTTGTGTTTAGTTTGATTTTCGTAGAAGGGAACTTTGACAAGAATGTCTGTTGCTGCCAAAAAATAACCCCTAACAAAAAAAAAAAAAAAAAAACAAGCATAAAAGAAAAAGCAAGAAAATTGTTCTTTGAATATAGCCCAAGACAAACACTCACCTCCTAGGTCATTTTAGCCCAAAGTCTACAGCCAGATTTCAATAGACCAATTCTTCAAACCATGTGTATTTGTCTATGAAATCTCCTTGAACACGGCTGTATCAAAGAAGAGAGAAATTACAGTAGGTTTTACATAAAACAAACAAAAATGTCTCCAATAGCCAAGTCATCATTTGCTTACAATACACTGTTTGTTAGTTGTTTTAGGATTAGTAAACTGTTAATGAATGGAGTTCATTACACCAGAGGTTACTCAGGTTTTCAATTTTATCACAGCATGAATGTCATTGCTAATCATAATGCAGATATCACAATAAATTCCTTTCACCATGTGAGAATTGTGCTTAAACATGACACACTATAGACATTTACATGTATGCGAAAGCACATGGCAGACATATGGGTATTTAGACAGATTGTGTGGAGCTATAGAGCCAATATTTCTTCTTTGACAAATTAAATCCTGTGGATAGTAAAGATGATAATTGAATTACAATATTAGTTATAATGGTAATAACCATAATGGCTGTTTTAGATCCAAACCATTATGCAGGCAAACAGCTCCCATCAGCTTTAATCCATGTTTCTTTCTTCAAGCTCATAGTGAAAAATCCAGATGTGGCCATTGCTATCACCCCTGGATTGTTCCTGCCTCCAAATTTATATCCAACACATGCTCACAGCTGCATTGCTTCAGAACTTTCCCTCCTCGGGCAGAAGCAGGCCAGTTTCAGAATTGATGAACTCTGTTGGAACCTTTGTGTGACTGAAAACATGTACAAAAGCTCTGCTGCTTGGATTAGAGCGAATTCAGTCTATTTTACTATCACGCATTACAGACATGCTGTGGAATTACAACTCCCCAACTCCATCATTAATACATGAGACTATTTCCCAGCACGTTTCATGAAAGGCAAATCAGCTCAAGGTCTACTGAAGTGCAGAGTAAACCACAACGGAGAAATTTCTCCTGTGGATGTCATGAGGAAAGTGCCATTTAAATAGCAATACACGTAACAGTCCTAAATCAATACAACTCATCAATATAAGTCAGATTTGTTTTAATTTATGTGATATGCTTATAGATGGACCTCTGGGAGTCCCAAAAGCTTGGCGATCTGAACTGTGCCACTGACACATACACCAGTGTTGTTTTTATTCTTTTTCTTATTGTATGCACAAAGCTCATACAAATAAAAACAAGAAATCAATGTAACCTACAATTTTACAGCACTGATTTAAGTGGCAGAGGCAGGCCAAATCCAATAGTGCCACCAGAGCTGACAAGCTTGACATGTGTCTTACCATGTTGGCCGTCAATTATGCATGGCCCAGTGTTTCCATGGCTCTTAATTGAATCACAGCATCTCAGAGTTGTTATTTTTAATTTGTTGCATTTGATTTGTGACACAGGCACCAGGGTGTCATGAATTATGCAGACAGAGACTTTAATTGTGGGTAGTAGTAAAACAAAACTAATTGCAAATGATTAAAAATGCGTTCCCTGCACAAGTTTGTTGCACAGGCCATACAGTATATTACATTTGTTGTTAGTAATGGGCATTAACTACATATAAAACCTGCTTAATGATAATTTAGCAAGTGGCCTGATGTTAGCAGACTTTTGGTTGATAATGGCAATGCTGTAAAAGTGCACAGCTTTCACATTGATTTCATGTGTTTGTTTTTTTTTAAGGGGAATTGTGATCAGTATAAAAAGCAGCTCTTCTCATTGAGGCACCATGCCTGTTAAGGTTTATTGATCTTTTAAAATAGATTTTGATCAGTGCAGATTATTTGACTGTGTTATGGAGAAAATGGTTTTGGGGGGTAGCCGATACATTCATTTTCATTATTAAAGTACATTACCTGTGAAGATATTTCTCCCTCTAATGTAATATACAAAATATAAAAAGAAATATTAAAGGCACTTTTTTCTTCCAGAAAATGGATCTGAGTGTGGTTCTGAAATGCATAAGTCATTTTATAGCTTCAGATATAAATCACTGATATCCAGTATTGCTTTTTGGTTTCATTTGGTAAAGTTACCTATTCCAACATTAAAATATGAGCGCAATAGAAACATTGACAAAAGTTAATTGCAGTAATTGAAATGTTGAAATCTGTTCATACCGTATGTAGAAAAGTATAATTGATTATAATAATGTATTTATAAGCTGATGGCAATTATAAAATAAATGCTTTGCAGTAATCCTTCCGAGTCTGAATAGTTCTGTTAAGCCTGTATAGGTAGAACATAGCACCTGACAAGGTATGGTATGAATGCTCATGTCTTTTAAACCTGCATTGCTTTGGAGATGTCTGGAGCTCATTTCCACTGCTGCAAAAGAAAAAAGGCTTGCTTTCATGAATGTTAAATGAATTCAATAGGACATTTTAACTTTCTTTTCTTTCCTGCTTTTTTGTCAAGTAAAAACTATTAAAGCAACCCCACAGGCACTTAAAATATAAATTCACAGACTATATGTTGGGGGCAGATGTAATCCAAATGAAAAAAAAAAAACCTGAAATCCTTCTCTTTTAGTTGGTGTACATGGGTGATTGTGATTGAGGCGGCAGCTGTTATGGAGTTCTCGGTCAAACTGGTATTACTGATACTTTACTGAATTCTGATTTTTTTTTAAATATCCATCTTGTTAATATTGTTTTCTTTTTTTCCTGTATCTTATTAATACTGTTTGAATATTAACAAGATTATGTTAATTTTATCAGAATAAATGAATTGCTGTAGATTCACTGTAGAATCTCTTTAGTAAATTGGTCTGAATTGCCTCTACTCACTGTTCCAGGTTTGATAAAACAAATAAACTGGCGGCACTGATAGCATCCATTACTGTGGCATGGATTAATCCACAACGAAAATGACACACTAACCATATGATAGAAATGTTATGGAGCATTTACAACATATTCTGCCTTGTTTTAGCATTATCATCCATGTATATGCTGAGAAGATGAGGCAGGGATAATAGATCTCACAGTGCTTCTAAAGTCTACCTGTCAGGTAATGTTGTTTTGCCCAGCACTAAAAAGCTTTCCCCATTGTGTATGCATGTTAAGCTTAGCATGACGTGCCCTGCCAATTTAAGGAGTCCATCTTAGCATAAAAGTCTCCTCCAATAATGCCTTTCAGCCTGGCACTGTCCATATGATAAAGTAGCTTGCTAAATTTCAAGAGCATTCTCTGGAATGGTTGCAGATTCTTGTCTACTGAAATGACAATTAGAGTCACTTTCCACACAAGTTAGGTCAGATGTCCTCTGTCAGCCCCTGGGAGAAGGATATGTCCTCAGACAGAGACTAATCTGGATCCTGTTCCGATTGCATTGCACCCTCATGATCTACTCATTGACCACTCCAAATGTGAGATGGGAGATAGACATTTCAATGTTGTAGTGGTGGTGGTGGGTGTGTGTGGGGGGGGGGGTCTTTGGGCTATACATTGCTTTCCATTTTCTGGAATGGACCTGTCACTATGCTAGACATCTCTCTCTCTCTCTCTCTCTCTCTCTCTTTCTCTCTCTCCCTCTCTCTCTCTCTCTCTCATCAGCCACTTAAATATTCTCTCTCTGTTCACTTTCAGTATCGGCTCACCACTAAAAGTTCCATAATAAGCAACACTAGTTATATAAACATAAGCACCAAGATGGGTCCACTGAAAATTGCTTTGCTTAGCATGTCTTATTAAGTGTGGCTGGTGTATATGTCGACACAACAAGTTGGGGGCATTTCTGTCTCAGTGATAAATCTATAGTACCCAATTAAAGAGCAGTGGATTATCTTGAATGCACCAAATGTCAAATAAATTCTGCTTGTATGTAACAGTTTCATTGTAGTATGGTGTCCATTTTTACTATTGCATCAGATTTTGTGAAAAACAAACTGAACCAGTGGCAGGACTAAACTCCTGACATGCAGTTCTTCCTCATAGTTTGTACACCCCTCACTCAGGTACCACCATCACTCCGTTTAATTTTCCCGAAAACAAAATACTGATGTGGTTTTGTGGTATGTCATTTGGTAAAGGATTTACTAAAAGATTGAATGATTGATTGATGTGGTGTGAAATAAGAGATAAAAAGTAAACAGTTGTAATTTTTTTTGTCATTTTTGGAGAAGTATTGCCCCAGTGCAGGCTTGTCGTGCACTATCACAGCATTTCAGTAATTGCTGTCAGTCAGAGGCATAAAGGCAGCAGTTTGTGGCTGCTCAGTTGTAGTGTTTTTGTGGCTCATCTTGGATATGGTTTTTCCATGCCTCCTGAGACTCTCCTCGTCCCTTTTTTGCCTTGTTTACCTCTCATTGTCAACAGTAAACATGTTCAGGGAAGAATTAAATGCCAAAGAGGCCTATCAGATACAGCATAGCAGCCACTATAATTGAAAAGATTATCTGCTGAATGCCAGCAATAATATGGGTTTGAGCTGAACATGCAAAAGAAATAACATTTGCAAAAAGGGAGCAGGAACCCGATGCATTATTTTGCCCCCATGAAAAACAAAATGAAAAAAAAAAAAAAAAACAATAAGAAAAAGAAGAACTTTGGCAGTTTTACCTTTTTTTCTGTGGCACCTGCTTGGCACATTTGTTAGAAATGTGACACCATCATTTATGTATATTTATTTCCAGGAGTTTGTAGCTGTAAGTCATCGTTGCACAATCCACATAGCTTTAAGGGACTTCTAAAATGAGCTTGTATACAGCCATTCACATTTTGTATGCAAAGACCAGCAAGTATAAAATAATTGCATATGTGTGCTCTGCATGTCTGTCTGCATCTGTCTGCATGCATGCGTATGTGAGAGCATGTTGTGGGTGGGAGGCGCTGAGGTTAAAAGCTCCTGAACAGGTCGGGGCACGTCTCTAACACATGGCTTACCTTCTGCCTAAAAAGTGTTTAATCTCCATCTTAGTGATAAGTATTGGGATTTATTCAAAATGTGATAGCCAGTGGGCCTAAATCCCTTTCCATGGTACAAAGCTGCAGGAAATTGCTCGCATTAGGGAGATATTGGTGTGAAAAGCTCTAGTGGCTTTACATTGAGATATTATTGATCTCAAGCACATCTTATTTTTTCCTAAAAGTTCCTTTTATTTAGCAGAAAAAGTTTTAGAGGAACAATGGAATAATTAATCTTTTTTAATAATCTTTATATTCTATAAAGACTAGGATGAAAAAAATGAAACAATATAATGGTGCTGTCCAAAATGGAGAAAAATTGAGAACAAGTAACTGAACTATTTTTATAGCGCTTAGTGTTATATTAAGTTTCAGGGCTTAAAATTATACTAAGTGTAAACATAATGGTAGTGTTACACTTGCTAGAGCATTTTTAACTTGATAGGTATGCATATAAAACAGAACATTGAACAGACTGCCTAATAAAGGCATATGATAATGAATATATTAAGTGATGTGAAATAAATTTTAAAATCTAATCAAGTCCACAGTCTTTCAACTGGAAAATGCAGATTACTATTTATCTTGAATCAGAAGAGACTACACTATTTTTTTTAATAAATCTTTCCAAAGCATTGTGTTTCCACAAGCTATTAATATTCTTATGTATTGCGTATCTTAAGAAAACAGTGGCAGTAAGCATTGATTAAGTTAAGAGTAAGATTTCCTCAAATCCTGAAGGTCTGGTGTGTGAGAGTACTTTATATTTTTGTTAAGTTACAAGACTGATGGCCAGAGAGCTGTCACAGTGAGGTATGCTGAATCTGCCCTATACATGTACAGTACATTGAAATGCTTCAATGACGCAGTTAATATGGTTCATATACAGATGTATACACATTATATTTAAGTCGACTTTCCTTGCTGATTTAGTCTGGGTTAAAGAAGTCACTACAGCTGTAATGTATAATTTTCTTATTTCTTAATTTCTTATTTTCTTTCTTAATTTTCTCAGTAAAACTCTATTAAGACCAATTATATATATATATAATATATATATTGCCATATCAGCCATAACAGACAAAACTCAGCCATAATCAGCTAAATAATAGCATAATCAGCATGTTGATCCACAGATCTGAAGCATTAAGAACGTCTGCCAAATGCCTGAATAAATGTAAATGTAAAAATCAACACAGGAGCCCCAGCCCGCAACCCAAAGTATCTGTTGCCAACATCATGGTGCCAGACAGCACAGCACACTCCTAGAGACCTGCAAAGTGACGCCTCAGGGGGCCAGAACTGTCCTGGTGACACAAGGGAAATCCAAAACCTAGTATGATTGGTATATACTGGCCTCTCTCACAGAGCGAAAAAACACAAAAAGCAACATGTGTTCCGCATCTGTTGTCACAGCTTAACAAAACAAATTTTCTTCTGGTTTGGCAGGGGTATAATTAATAAATAAAATAAAAAAAACTCTGGTTTCCCATATTAAATTAAAATGACATACCAACACATATTGACTGCCACAGGCAAATTAAAAAGTTTTATTGAGAGGAAACAAAAACAAAAAAGTATATATTATTGCTTAATAAGCACATTAAAATGAGTTTTCAGCTGAAAGTTTTTAAAAGCTGTAGGCACACAAGTTGTTTGACTTGGCATACACCCATTTTATTTCAGGGTATAGTTTCCTCATTTTATGCAGCCCATAATCTTAGATGACATTTCTCTGTTTACAGGCCAAGGCCTGTGGAGAAGACAGGGAAGACAGGTCATGTGATCACATTGGTTTTCTTACATTTGGCAATATTTTAATTGCTAAGTGCTGACCCATACTTACATTAATGAGTAGCTGGAGAAATTTTGACCTTGTGGTGTGCACGAATCAATACGAAGTTAATAAAGCCAAGTTCATTGCTGCCTAACGCAAAATAAACCTGATTTGTTTACTTACCTAGGCCCTGGATATGTCAGGCCCATTATGAAATGATTTATAGACCACCGCCCAATGAAATTGTTTAAAGCAGATTAGGTGCAGGGAACGATCAGCACTAATATGACAAGCTGATGCCACATGACAGGTAACCAAGCAAACAAGTTCCTGAAATTCAGATTGAATTAGAATCCTAATAATCCTACAGGGAGTTGGAGATTAAATCAGAGGGAGGGAGAGAGGGTGTGAACTCCACGCCCCAAAAAAGCTTGCTTTGAAATGGGCGACAGGTGTGTGTGTGTGTGTGTGTGTGTGTGTGTGTGTGTGTGTGTATACACATGTGTTTGTGTAAGAGCACTATACCATATGTATACTTAAAATTATGTTTCTTAATCATAGTTTCCTTTAAAAGACAGAAAAGACATTATTGTTCTATGGTCTTGAGGTAATAGTCATATTACTCATACTTTTGTTTTGTTCCATGGACCTTAGGGAAAATATTTTAAATTTGTATAACATACTTACAGGGAAGTGTCTAAATGCAAAGACTGGACATTTTAATGTAGAAAAGCATTAGTATTACACTGGGCAATGCTGTACCAAAGGCATTTATTGACCCATTTCTCATAAAGGCAGTGGCCCATATCAAAATGATAAAGGACTTCAGTGATAAAGTCAATATTCTCTTAGAAAAAAAAAGCAGGTTTTTTTTTTTTTTTGCTTTGTGAAGATTATAATTGCACTATAAAAAGAAAATGGTTAAATTTTTATCTTCAGTAATATCCTTTATGATTGTTTACAAATTCTCTTATTCACTGATTTGTTTTTTCCCCCTCTGTTTTATAGAGCTTTCCTCTTTATTTGAAAATAATGAATATAAATGAGGGTTTGCACTATTCCCGGACACATTAAGAAAATTGTATACAAATTAGAATATGAATGTCTAAGCAAGGTGCATTATGTGGACATTTGAATATGCATGATAAATATTACATTACGGCAGCAACTGCAAGCAAATCTGTTTCACATTTTTAATATGTTTTTTCCCTACAAAAAACGTGATTAAAACTTCCTGTGCTCTCATTTTTATCCAAGTTTGACCCAAATGATACAATCAACCACTTTCTCTGTCTTAGTAATTAGGTTATTTACACACACCTAATTGTGTAAATATGTAATTATGGTTAATCAGAAGTCCTATTTTTGTAATGTATGCAGTATTTGTAGAATTTCATATATTAGTATCCTGATTTGTGGCATGAGTACACTTGACTGTCAAAATGAGTCAGAAAAAAAGTTAGACATTGAAATTAACCACAATTTCATTCAATTAAACTGAATAAAAACTTGGTTTACCTCCAGTGGGCACCCGGTTGGTGGATAAATTGAAAAGCTTGATCTGTAAAAGAAAAAAAATCATATACAACAAAACTGATGCCACATGATTGTAGCTGCACTGGCATGAATGATGTGCAGTTAAGACTTTCACAAAAAGAAGTAAATGGAAAATTAATAAGATTGTATATTTACCACCTCAGAACATACGGCAACAATTTTAAGCATCATGTTGTACGTTTATGAGCCTTTTGAACTAAAGTCACACATCTGCATGAAATGAAAATTGCAAAGTCTATTAAAGTCCATCAAAGCCAGTGGGCATAAACTGTGTATAAGCTTCATAAAGAGCATTGGAAGAGAAATACTTACAAACTACATATGTACATGAAACATTTCTGAGGGGGGGGCGAATCAGAAATCCAGGTGCCTGGGACAAGTACATTATTATCTGGACTATTACTTTTCTTTTTAATACTTTTGTTACTTGCCATAGATGTTTAACCAAGTGAAGAAGTGAACTCTACTAATCGCTGAAACACTGATTTACTGAGGGGGAAAACACTTTTTCCTACATTGGTAACTGTATTAATGCACTTAACCAGTAAACTGCCTTAACATCAATGATTACATTACATAAGCGACCACTTTTTAGCAAATGAGTACTGGGTTGTTCATTAGCGCTTTGAGTGTATAAATGTAATAAACATATATTTTCTCCACAATATAGATAATGTATATATATAATTTTCACGTAAAGTCACGTAACTGCTATACAGTTTTCTAAATTAATCTAGTAAGTCAGCAGAAGTGTGCTATTTGATTGTTTGCATCAAATTACTGTACAGAAAGTTTACAATTGTGATGTGGTAGTAAATATTTTCAGAAGTAACACCTTCTCTTCATTCTGTAAAATAATGTTTGGCATACGGTTTAATATGGTAGTAAGATTGGGTTCTAATGAGGGGCCTCCAGCTCCAGACCTGCACCTCTAATGAGAGTTTGTAGCATGAAAAATCACAGGACAAGGTAATCCAGGCACACCAACTAATCCCCCCACTCAGTCACTTACTCACTCACTCACTTACCAGCTAAGGTTTTCCAGCTTTGATGTCCTCTGCTTTTCATGTCTTCATGACTGCAGGAACAGAGATACAGTCAGAAAAAGGTGGGGCAGATGGGATTGTGGGTTCGTCTTTATAACATGTTTTAATCATGCTAATTAATGGATAATGGGCTCAGTAATGAGCAGTATGGGGCATGTCAGATTTATATGATTATCTGAGCATGGAAGCCCCATGACAAAAGGCATGCGACACATACAGAGGCCAATACCACATTTTAGATTTTAGAGCTTCTTATATATCCAGCCCAGAGTACGGTTTTAGAGCAGTGAGCGTCAGAGGGATGCAAAATGGGCCCAGTACTCACATGCACTGAATGAGTTACAGTTCCACGGCTGCAGGATATAAGCCCGTTATCAATTATCAATTAGAATGATGTATTAAGCAGGTGGTATTTTTTTTTCCATTATTTTAAAAGATCCAGCCAGAACATGTGGAGCACATTGAACCTCCTCTTAGTTGTTCCACTTCTGCAAAATCTTTCTCTTATTCTGCATTTCTCCTCCACCGTAAGGGATTACATATTGCAGCAGTGGAAAGAAACCCTGTGGTGATGATCATAGCATACACTTGGAAGGAAAGAAACAATCCTCTCTGCAGGCTTAAGATATCATTCTCATAAAAGGTTCAAAATGTCATTATGAGTAGACCTGTATTTGACTCAGGGCAGATGAAATGAAAAGTAGTTGAAAGTATTTAGAAGCAAGTGGCTAAATTTTATGGACTTATAGTAATACAAACAGTAGTAACATATTCCAGTGGTAATAATGCATCTACCGTTTTACATTTTTTTACATCCATTACAGCCATGAGCTGAAAATCAATTGCTATTATGTCTATTTGCTATGTACAAGGTCTTTATAATTTCAGGAACGCTGTTTTATACAACACATACTCTCATGTAGTATATTTTATATGCGCTTCGAATGCGTTGCGTTCACAAATTTAACCATTTGTGGGTCACCTCCACTGAGATCCTGAGGGTGCCAGATATGATTTCTGGAAATGTTAAAAAAATATATATACTTATAAAATATATATTCTCATATATATCTTTGTTCAAAAACAGCTATAAATTGCAGTTGTTAATTGGAGGAATATTTTAGCTGTCAGACTTTGTAGGTCTGTCTGCATTTTAAAGACATTTATTTATTTTAAAAAAAAGTGTGATGAAACGATGTGCTGATGCTGGTGATGACATGGCATGGTCCCATACCAGCTATGTTGCCTGTCAGCAGTAAATGACCATAGGACACCACAGAGATATTAATTGGCAGGCAACCCATGAATTTAGCTGCCTGCCACAACACCATACCTGGCAGTCCACAAACTTGTCTGACTTTCAGTCATGTCCTCTCCGTCTTGCTTCATTACTTATTGATTTACAAATCAATAACATCTTTCAGAGAACCAGTTGCTTGAACTAGATAAAAAGAAAGAGAAAGACTGACGCTGTAGAGGTTAAAAATGAGCAAAGATCTTTTAGTTACTGTTTAACTGATGCCAGGAAACAAGATTTCACCGGAAAGAGATGACACTGAGACTGATATTGCGTTTCGTCCCATACTTGACAACTAATTGAATTTTGCCACCCACTGTTATTTCTATTAAATCATATCTATACCATAAGAAAGCTACATTTTTTGAATGTGAGTTAATGATCTGTTCAGAAGAAGCTATTCTTTTCGAAACCCACAGGGATCTGTTGAGATTCTCATTAGGCTGGTTCTCATTGTCACCACTAAGAGAAAAAATGTTGAATTTGCCAGTGATAGTGAGGAGAAGAACAAAAAGCCCCCATCCAGGTTCCAATCAGCAGCTCATGAAGGAGCCAGCCCAGGTCTTAATCAGTCAGTCCTTAATAGAGCTGCTCTTTAAAAGTATTATTAACCTCATCTGTCTAGATTAAGAACTAATAGCCCCCTTTCTGTGTATTGTCTTTGTAGCAGCTGGTAATGTACATATATATTAATCCACTCTCGTCGGCAAGATTGTGTTGCATGCTGAACAACGGTGCCCTTCACAAGCGAGGCAGACACAGGTTAGGAAGCCACTATTTAAATGTCAGACTTGACAGATTAAAATTATGAAATTTAAAATCGGCAAGTAGCTCTTTGTCATTGTCAAATTAAGAGCCTGGTGTGATGAGGAGCTGGAGATGGGACACTTTAATGGATTGAAAGGGAATGTGCTTTAGCAGTCTTGCTTATTGAGAAAAAAAGATTTTGCAGCTCCAAAGGTATTGAGCTGCATGTTCAATTCCTTGCTTAGCTAGGCTGTGACACAGGTGCAATTTGTATGCTGCTAAGCTTTTCCAGACCCCACGATTTAGCACTTTTATTAATCCACACAAAATACTGAGCAAAGGCCGATAAGAAATCTAATCCAGAAAACAACCATTTTAATAGAGAATAATTGGGATGTTGTATTTTACAGATACTTCAGCCTTATTTAGCTATAGTCCAGGTCATTTATTACATTGCTGTTACAGATAGAATTATGTAATTTAGGAATGTTTATTATATTCATTGTTGGTAAATGACCCTAAAACAGATGGTGAAACATTTGCCTTTTTTTTATAGCTTTTTTACAGTCATTAAATAAACATATAAAAAGTTTATGGTTTCACAGTCACTACCATAAAATTGTGATTGAATTTCTGAAACCAGACTGAATCTCAAGTCATATTATTCTGAAGAACATGGTAGAGAATTACAGAGGGCAGTCGAAGGGAAAAGACCTAATGAAACTCAAGGAGCAAGGGATGAAAAAAAAAAGATGTTGCACAGAGTTTCTAAAAAACCTTTGGTAAATTAGCAATGCTGGTTCAAAGGGTTTGCTAACCCTGTAGAAAACAAGGTCTAGATGCATTTGGGTTTGCCTGAGTTTAAGATACAGCTTTCGATAAAGCAGGGAACAAACCAGATGTAGCTTTATAGCAGCAACACTTAACAAGGATCAAAAAACAACACAGACTCAAGGTGACAAGATCCAATTAAATTTAATTTTGTCAGCTGTATTTTCATTTTACCTGACAATTTTTATTATGCAGCCACATGGACTTAAAATGTGAAACCAAAGATAAATTATATCAGTGTAATACAGTTAGAGTATGCAGAACCCTGTATTTCTAATGTGTAGTAATTAAGTCGGGGCATGATGATTTTAATGAAGTCCAATAGTGGGGAAGGAAAAATTAGAAAGTAAAAAATAATAATAATAAAATAAAAATGTTACAAATAGGACAGTGTAGGTACTTATTGCCCTGGTTATTTACACCATAGGGGAACTAGAGATTAATTCCCATGATACAGGAAACAAAATTCTGCAAATGCTGCAATATAATGCAATATGCAGAATTTAAATTACGTTGCTAAAGAAATGGTGTAGTGGTGGTGGTGCAGCAGATAGCATTCCCAGCTTACTGCCCTCTGATTCAAACCTGAGCTTTTCTTACTGTTTCTTCAGTAAGTACTGTTTCTTAATGTTCTTCCCTTGTCTCCATGGGATTTTTCATGGTACTCCAGTTTTTTTTACACCTCTCAATTTTGGATTGGCTATGCGAAATAGCCCCTTGGTACCTGGCAATGGTGTTCTCCAACCTCATATTTAATTTTTATTTTTTTGCTAAATTTTCTGTCTCCAGATGTATCATTTCTCTGTACAAGACAAGCAGTTACTAAAGAAAGTTAATTAAACTAAAGAATGCGTTATAATTTGTCTACTTATTAGGGTGATTCTACATATTTTAAAGTTAGAGTTGTAGATGATACTAATATGTATCCTAGCTCAGTGTTTCTTAAGTGAGGTACATTTCCTGTACCTGTTTTTATGGCACACTGTTACTTTATAGAACGTCTAAAAAAATGTGTGAAGCAAAAGTCACTGGGGACAATAGTCATCTGACATAAAGCTTTCTTTGCATCTAAACAAAATAAACCCAACTGGATTGTTCACTGCAACCTGTTTCAAGACCTTCAATCATGTAGTCTTAACTGTCTTCATCTAATCCAAATGTGACATGACACAAGAGTTAGAGGCTGGTGTGCCAGATCGCTTTGTTGAGGTGAGTGAGTGGCATAGTAACTGGTTAGCCTCAGGTGCCGTGCTTCATACAGGTACCTAGTGTCTAGTGCATAAGGCATGGTTAACGACTTGCCCTGTGGTGCTGTGCTGTGTTCTTAAAGTGCACACATCATTTGTTTTCTGCCACAATGACATAGAAGGAAAGTGACTATCTGCCTAAGATGTCACTAAGGAAGTGTGAAATTACTTATAGTCCAGTACAGTCTAAAAGATTATTTTGCATTTATCTGCTTTGACTTGTATAATTATATTAACCTATGTCACAGAGCTGTAAATTGGTCATAGCGCTGAAATATTAATATTATCCCTGTTAGGTTTTGTCAAGACAAATAAAATGACTTTTTAGTGACTGGTTTCAATTTGTTTATTTGATTTTATTTTCATGTTGAATAGAAGATATGATGATATTTAATTCCTAAAACACTTTAGGATTATTTTTTTTTAGTGTTTGCCCTGATTTGTTATGTAACCCAACACTAAGTAAATGCAGTAAATATAGTTTGCATAACACCTTTTTCTGTGTCACAAATTTCACACTGATTTTAGTGGTACAGTATTAAGTGGTTCATAGAAAAAAATCATGACATATGTATTTTAATAAGAAATAAACACACCCAATTGTATATTGGAGTAATATGGCATTGCTTTACAATGCTAAAGCCAAATATTTATAATAAGTGTATCAATAGTAACTATTGAATTTCTATATAAATAAATGTGTGTCTGAGGTTGTAAATTTTTAAAAAGGTAAAAGTTCCGAGGTGTGTTTGATTTTAGTGCAGGCAACTGAAGCATACGCATCTACTTCAGGGGTCAAACAGGTCAGTGGTGACACAAGTGTGGCTTTTATTTACTTTGAGTTCAGAACAGCACACACATACAGTACAGCACACTCTTAATTGATGTATGCAAAATGTGCTCCAAATTAGATGTGTGATGGATCTATTGATGGAATATTCAGGCCTGTCTCTTTATTTATGTCAACCTCTCAGTTACCTCCCTCACATTTTCTCCCTGCTGTTACACCTCTCTCTCTCTCTCTCTCTCTCTCTCTCTCTCTCTCTCTCTCGCTCTCTCTCTCAGTTTTCTCTTTCTTGCTCCTCTGGACCTGTGCGGTCTAGGCTGAGTACCTTGCTCTGAATGGAAAATGAGGGGTTAGACACATACATGCACCTCTAGAACCTGTTGGATGTTCAGACACATGTCTCATTTGCAATATGTTACAAGACTGTGTCATGCTCAATTACTCGGTGTCAAAGTCTCCAGAGAGCTGCTACCGACAAGTGGTTAGTACAGACAGTATTGCTGGTGCTCATGATTACATTAGTGGATTTTGCATATGTTAATGTTGTTTGTCCTGCATTGCCTGTCTTTACCCTGTTTACATTGATGTGCCGCATGGTACTAAAATAACTAGAGGGCTGTCAATATATCATGACTACAATTTAGAAAAAAAATAAAGCAGATAAAGCTGCCTTTTACATAGCATCTTTCTATGTAAAATAGGATCAATTGATTTGTATTTTCTTGACTTCAGCTATCCATGCAAAGAAAAAATGAAAGCAGTTGCAAAAAAGGATCACAGCAAAAGCAGCAGTACGCAGACGCCATGCTTAAGCTCATAAATAGCACAGCTTATCCACTGCTGCTAATTGACTCACACAAGCATTAGCTGGATTAAGTTAGAGCCCAAAGTTCATTAAGCAGATAAATGCATCTCTTAGCCTGCTAAAGAGCTCCTGCACTAACTCAACCCACTGAAAATAGCACTTAACCTCAATGAGGCACAACTGGGATAGAACCCCATGCTGATTTTAATACTCTGTAGAAATTTAAGGCTTATCACACTTCACAGTTGCAGTATAATGAACAAGAGTTACTCCACTGTATCTCTACAAAAATTATGGATATTGGATTTATAGATCATATGTAATTGGAAACATTGTGTGATAAAGTTCACATCTTATCCATTGAGTCATTATTTTCGTTTTGAACTTGTATAACATTCTGTTGGATGAATCAAAGGATTGAAGGAGAAGTGTTCTAATCAACAGACCTTTGTTGGTTGCATTGCATAGAGTAGTGGTAAATTGTCTTCCGGCTATGGATAGCAGAACAGTAGGAGCTCAGAAAGTGGTAGGGAGTGCTTTCATTGTGCCACTTATACGACAAATTACCCAGACAATGGACCTCTAAAGTTGGCAGCTAATTCAATCGCTACTGTTGACTCCAGGCATTCGCTATGTTTGTCCCCAGTCGGAAATACTCCAAACTTCATCTGGGCGCAGTCAAACAAAATGAAAGGTAATATTCTTTATCTGCACTGGATAGCTTCAGATGAACTGCTCCAATATGAGTGTAAATAAGATTTAGTGATTCCATACTTCAGTTGGCCTCAACTCAAAGTGATTTGGATCAATATTGTCTGCCAGCCCAGCAGTGTGCGACAGGGCCTCTACGCCTCACAATAAGAAGGCACGGAGGCTGTATTCAAATTTCGACAGTGTCAAATTAATTCCAGTGTTATCTGGAAATTCAATTAGAAGGGAACCCCCCTCTCCCACCTCCCTTTTGTGAGTAAGAAAGTGTCTAACATCCCGATGTGACAAATTACAGTGCTCAGAGTGCATATCAAGCTGAAGTGTTGAGCCTTGCTAATCTTCCCTCTAATTCTCAATTACTGTAAAATGAAGCCATAAATCACAGGGACAGCCAGATCGATGGAAACATTGTTTTTGGAGTGATTGGCAGTCTCCCCAAAGGTTACTCTTTAAGTTGGTTTAAGGTTCCCAGTCTCAGAGGGCTGGAAGCAGCTTTGGAGGGGGGGGGTTGAATGGGGGGAGTGGGATGCGTGGCGGCTTTGGTGGGTGGGGGTCGAACTCAATCTATATTATTCAAGAATCGTAGTCCTTTAGGGGATACAGCAGAGGGACAGCACCAATTTTTAGCCCATCAGCCATCCAATTTTTCTCCTTTTCATACCTGCTGTAGTAAATGAGAAACAAATTAAATTTCTCCCTACTATCTCCACAGAAACCATTTAAATCCTTTTTGGAAACTAAATTGTCCCCAGACAAATCGCCCCTGGTTCTATGAAAATATACTATGGTGGTGCAACTGAAATAAATTTGTGTCACTCCAGATATGCCATTGCCTGTAATGCCATTCATTGGGGACTTGCAGAAAGGCTGAAGAGGGGAAATAAAAGTAGGGGCACTTTTGGTGAAGAACAAAAGGAGGAAGAAAGCAGGACCTGCTCTGCATGCTTGCTCCCTCCCTTTTTTGCTGCCCACCCCCCACTCACAGTGTTATTAATTTTGAACCAGAGTCTTCACATTCATGAGGCTGAGATTGAAATGTAAATGAGTCAGAGGGAGTGAGCAGTCAGCAGTGGCCCTAGCCACGCGACCAGTGTCATACTCGCACACAATACACACTCCAGAAGTTATCATTTGCACAGATTAAGAGTGCAGAACATCAATCACTACATCAGGGAAACAATGAATAAAATGGCCCAACAAGGCAGATGGAAAACCCTTGACAGAGTGAAGTGGTGCACAGGACTGTAGCTGAGTGGTGGTCCCTTGACTGTTACAAAAGTAAGCTTAGTTCGCTGGGAGAATTTTTTTTGCTCAGATTTATATTGTATGTCCTACTTTGGGACTCTTTTCTATGTGGGTGGTTATTGGAGTATAGGTCATCATGGATATTTGCAGATATACAACATTTTGAAGAAAAATGTTTTTTGACCTAAAGGCCATAAACAATTGTTTGTGTGTCACTACAATTTATTCCCCATTAAGCTTAATCCTATGAAGTCACCATTTATTAAAAAAAAAAAAAAAAAAAAAAAAAAGCACAGGACATTATCATTGACAGATGTTCTGCATAATATAATACTTTGCTGTAGGACCAGACATAGATTTAAAAAAGAAGAAAAAAAAAAGCATTTGACATTAATAAATAAAACGGAGTAGTCTGGGAGATCTTTCATTTATTGAAGCTTTATGGACTGTGACAGTGAATATTACAGGATTATTGGTCATGATTGGAGGATGTATAAAGTCTTGCGTTGATTCATGAATGCTTATTACTGATGAAAGCTGGATATCTTTATGAAGCCTTTGTGATATCTTTATTCTTTTTCAAATTACTTTGTATGAGTTACCATGTCACCTCAGCTTCATATTAAACCCAATCAGTTGGATCACCAATGGCATCAGGTTGATAATGGCTAGGGAAATCTCTTTTTCTTAAGCACCTCCACAGCCCATAATTATTATTGGCTTTTTTTTCCTTTTTCCTTTGTACAATCCTCATATTCTACTTTTTTTCAACACTAGAAACAACACTAACATGCTGAAAGACTGGTTTTGTGTCTCTGCACACATTTAAATCATGTGAACAGCATTTAGCTCAGATCTCCTGTAAGAGCCAGGAAATAAAGTTTGATGTTATGAAGTCAAATATGAAATAAAACCCCTGCAAGTTATTGAGGAGGAATACTTCAGGGGAATTCATGCAGCAATAGTACTGTACCACATATTGACAGTTTGCCCAACAATATTTGATTTAAACATTAACATATCTCAAAATTAAACACAATTTAAAACAGTTTTTATTTATAATGCTTCTAAAATTATAAGGGGTTTGAGGTGTTTGTATTGAAATCAAATTGTAATTGCAATCCAGACGTATATCCAATTTTCCAATCTTGCAAAATACTGTGTATCAACATCAGTCCTGTATGAATAATTTTGAAGACTTGTTGGTAAATAAGGTCAGACTGGTTTAAGCTGGCAAGAAGGCTTCAGTACCTTAATTTAGAATTCATTACAATTGTGGTGATCGGGAAAGCAACTCAAAAGGCAATAACCTATAACCTATTCAAGAACAATAGCAATCTGAGGCTACAATCTCACCCAAACTGGGCAGTTGAAGATTGGGAAAATGTTATAATCTTAACAAATCACAGTTTCTGCTGTGATTTGTAAAATTTGTATTAACAACATGTATTTGGGTGCCCAGTCTGCTTTGTGTCAACAGTCCTGGCCGGTAGTGGTATAATGGTGAGGGGAATGTTTTCTTGGTACACGCTGCACCTTGTTTGAATACCATAGCAAGTATGAATATTGATGTTGCTGTCCATATGTGACTATTTTGTCCAAAATTTATCCATGTAATAATAATTACTTCTGGCACAAGCCCAAGTAATATCAAACTGGTTACTTGAACTTGACAATGAGTGTTATGAGTGTTGTATATCAGTAGACTCCTGACTGTCTAAGTAAGTTATCTCTGAGATTTGGTAAAAAATCAGAAGTGGGTAGAGTAGCCAAAAAATGCGCTCAAGTAAGAGTAGCTGTGCTTCAAAATAATATTACTCATGTAGTAATAATAAAAAGTAAGTAAAAAGTAGTCAAAATATTACTCAAGTAAGAGTACTTGTAAATGTGAAAGTACTGAGTAACTGTTTCAATCGTAATGTAATTATTATAATTATACTATATACAGTATATATAGTATAATTGTAATAATTATATATGCCAACATTGCAACATTCAATAAAACAGCTAAACTTACTGCGACATATTTCCTCGGGTTAGAAGTTGTGTTTTTATATTTTATATAAAAGTAAGTCGTGTTTATATATTTATATTTTTGGCAGATAGAGAAGACACCGCAGTAGAAGCTATTCTTTTGCAAGCCAGACATGCCTCGTATATGATGCCAGGTGGGCCAGCTGAAGATTTTTTCCCACAATGCCGCATGACCACATGTGGTTATTCTTATGGCGGCTGATTGGTCAAACGGAGTCATGTGATTATTGTTGCTGTGTCTGATTGGCAAAACAGTCATGCGGTAGATCTACTGGCTGCATGTATAGAATAAATGGTAGAAAAGTAACGAGTCGAGTGTAACTGAGTTAGAGTAGCGTTTCTTCTTTACAAATCTACTCAAGTAAAAGTAAAAAGTACGGTACAGTAAAACTATTCATAGAAGTAACTTTTTTTCAAAAAGCTGCTTAAGTAAATGTAACGGAGTAAATGTAATTCGTTACTACCCGCCTCTGGGTAAAGTGGGAGATTTACAGCCTAAATGCAATCATGTTAATATACTGTAGTCCAGAATCACAGGAATGTTTCCAGAATATTGTAGAATTCATGCCATAAAATAAACTGACAAGTATATATATCAATAGTATTCTCCATGTGTTCAATCTGGTTGTAGCCAGGTCATTGAAAACATAGCAGGGAGACACGCATTGCATCCTGACATCTCTGTTCTAATTCATGAAATTCTGAAGGCACAAAGTTAAAGACTTCTTTGTTGTGGGGTGATAAATTACTTGTTTCATGCATATATATATATATATATATATATATATATATATATATATATATATATATATATATATATATATATATCATATGCCACATTTCTCCAACTAGGCCTATGATTAAGGCTGTTGTGTCTGTTTTAGAGACTCTACTTCCACCGTGTCATTTTTTAATTGACAGTCAATTTTTTAACTCAGCTATAAACATCATTCCGTTCAATCAGTGCCGGTATATAGATCAAATAGCAAGCGGCTGCTACACATGCCTTCAACCCTGACTTGTCTCACTGCTTTCATATGGTTTAACACTGCGGCATGCTTTTTTTTAAGCAGGCGATGGCTGTCACTGTATTTTGTCAGCAAAGCATAATATTTCTTTATCCTGGCACTGAACATGAATGACATGAAAATACTGTGGTGCATAAGTTGGTTGTAAATCACCCAACACAGTGTAGTGGTAGCAGGTAGAGAGAGAGCTGTGTGCTGCCACATTCCCCTGTGGTAAAAAAAACGTTTGGACAAAAGTCATCATGCTTTAATCAGAATCCAAAATAATAGACAAGATCATGTGCAAAAGTACTGTGCCACCCATTGAAATAAAAGAGAAAACATACTAAAAGTTACCCGCTTTCAGGGTTGTTTTTTGCTGTGTCAGGGGTTATTGCTTTGATGTTTATCTAATAGAGTACTTCAATATGATCTTTTTATATATGCTCTACAAATGAATTTGGACTATTTAAAGACTAGACATGAAAAATAACCTCAGTATTTCATCGTATTAATGATAAGGAATTTCTTTAATGAAAGACAAAGTTCTCTTCTTTGTAATTGAAATCTTTTTTATATAAACGTACGTCAGCAGTGACATATTAAATAGTACTTGGTGTCCAAAAAAGAGCAAGTAACTGTTTTGTGGTGCAACTGAGAGAACTGTGTAAGAGGTTCTAGAGCCTCTTCAGTTGCTTTTACCCATATAATTTTGGGTATGGCGTCAAAATCTAATAACTTTCCATTTCACATTAGGAGCTATCTGCCTTGAGCAATAAGCCTCACACAGTCAGCACCATGCTATCCTGTAGATGCTCTGAGCCCTTAAACCACTCAGTCCTTTTGGGGGACAGATGTTCCCACTGCCCCCCTACCCCATCCACCCACCCCCAAAAAATTGAGTTAAAGCTTTCTGCTAGAGGATTTGCTCTGTTTTGCTGCAGTTGATTAGTGTTAACCAAATAAGAGAGACATTACTGACAGTAAGCTGTATGGAGCAGGGCAGCTCTTGAGACAGGGGCAGATGGCCTTACTTGAGCTGCTGTCATGCTGTAAGACTTGTTGAGGAGTCAGTGGTATTGATTTCATTTCTGCTCTTAGATGCAACCATCATATCTACATGTGTCGGCACTGATACGGGCAGCAAGAAATCCAATAGCAGGTCTTAAATGGAAGTGAGAGCGTTGGTGGTTGTTAAGGCTGTCAATCCCATCTGTTTCCAAAAGGAGGCTCTTTTACTTTAGGAAAGAAAAGTCTGTCCTGGGAGGAACTGTATCTGGGACCACTAGCAACCACACTGCATCAACACCATGCTCCATTATCATTAATTAGACAGGCAATGTTTTGGGATTGGGTTTCAGGTCTTAAAATAGAGCACTGTAGATAAGGATGCCCTCAGGTGAATATAGACTTGAGTTGCACACTGAACAGCAGGGTCAGAGTCATTGGATATTCTGTCATTGAAGTGGTCATAGGGAGTAATGAATAGCATTTATCTTTATATACAGCAAGCACTGAGTCAATGCAATACCAACTGTAATTATGCAGCTGCTATTACATGCGAGTTGTGTCATAAGGTCTCAATGAACATATCCATCAGTTGACCATATTGATCAAATACTTTCTACTGTCACCTTAAATACATAAATTCAGTGAAAGTGTGGAATACAAGGTCTTGGAGTAGAGTTAAAGCTATCAAAATAACTCACCATACAGTTTGACACATTTATCTTTTGTTACCTAATATTGGAAGTAGTGTATCTTGTGTAGTGGATTATTAGTGTGTATGTTTGATAAATGTTCCATTTGCGACTGTTGCGGTCCCCGGGACAGCTCACTAGCACTGATGTACTTATTAATAATAAATTGTCTGTGCGGAATGTGAGAATTCTTCCTCCCTTTACAGTTATTGTGTAAACAAAAGACTGTTTGCGGTATCCATCTTAATAGAAGACATTTTATTCAATAAAGATAACTTGGTGGAGAAAAATGAGATCTCTTAACTCTCTCACCCTCTCTTGCCCTCACTCCTTCTCCGTTTATCCTGCGACATTTCCTGTTCCTGTCAGCCTGCCCTTGGTGCTGTGTCACAGTGGAACTCAGCATATCAGAAAGAATAACAGCACTAATGAACATGTCCTTATAGCACTTTATTACCCCGATGCAGACATACAGAAATATCAGATGGAAGGTTTTGAATATATATTGGGAGCAGTGAAAATGAGCGGCAGAATGACAATGGCCATAACAAACAACTGGAAAATATAATAAAAGCACATAACCTTCTGATCTATTCTCTGTGGCCTCATAATAAGTATAGATTTTTTCAGTAATATAAGTGTGAAGCTATATACAGTGGTCTAAAAAAATTGCCCTGATACAGCTTTTCTTTTTTGTTTGTTTTTAGGCAAAAAGTGTCTGGTCAGGTTGAGGATATAAATCTTATTCACCTGGTGTTTTGTAAAAATATGGTTATTAAGTTTGCGCACTGCGGTCAGAGGAGAGTAGTAAATTACCCTTGTAACAAAGTTAACATTGATTCAGATAGAAGTGCTTGTCCACATGTAACAACGATAACCTTTTAGTAGATTTAGAAAACAAATTTGACACCCATTAAAATAAGGAATGAGTTGGTTCCCTTCCAAAGGAAGTAAAAGAAACTACTTGGATGAGGTAGAGCCATTAATACCCCATGTTGCTCTTTTATGGAAACCCAGTAGGGGCCCTCAAGCAGCTCAGTCTAAAACTAAAATGACATAACAAATTACTCTGCAAAACATGAGGACACAATGGCTTATGGTTACTCACTGCCCCTATGAATAGCATATGGACCTTCAACGGATGCAATGGAGTGTGCACTCAGTGCTAACAGGAATTTAATTTAATAAATGCAACAAAATCCTTTAAATGAGCTGCATAAACACTTGGCGAAGCATATTCTGTAAAAGTGAGAGAGTAAAGAGTTGATAAACTCTGTTATGAAGAGAAAAAAGCATGTAATAAAGAAAATCTTCTATAAAACCTTACGCACGCACACACATTTTATATATATATAAACATATATATAATATAATATAATATATATATATATATATATATATATATATATATATATATATGTTTATATAAACATGCTGCTTTTCTGAGACCTGTTCCATTTTATTGCTCACAAACAGTAACTTATGTCATCTGGAGAAGCCATTGACTTAAAAGTAAAATATTTTTACAAGTTGAAGTGCTAAAGTGACAAGTCTGTCAGAGAAAGTAGTTTGTCTTCTGCAGCTCAGTAAAAATATTATGAAAACTCAAAGACAGAGATGAGAGGGGAGTGATGGACAGTTCTGACACTCAGAGGCACTTAGGCAATTATTAACAGTTTATGCCCATCACCACACTTGACACTACCCAAACAGAGTAAGTCTAATTTTGTTACACACCAGAGTGTGAGGAACCTCATTTCTTGTGAAAAAATTCAAATTTGCACTGCAGTCATTATATATACAGTATATACCGCCATTACCTATCGGTATAAGTATATAGGTTCAGAGTTTTTAATCTGGCCTCTGAGTTACCCAGATCTTAATCCAATCCTACGGGATGGGCCAGACATACATGTTTGATCCATGGTGGCCAAACCCTGCAGCAACCCACATCACCCAAAGGATCCACTGTGACACACACCACAGCACACCTTCAGACATCTTATGGAGTCGCGCCCCAAGTGGCCAGAGATGCCCTAGTGGCTCAAGGGGAACACTTGAACAATATTGGACTTGATGTTTTGAGAGAGAGAGAGAGAGAGAGAGAGAGAGACTGTATATACAGCACCCCCTCTACAGGCTAACCCAAAATGCCTGTGAGTAAAACAGCTATGAATTGCAGCTGTTCATTGATGCTTGCCTAGTCTGTGATCAGAGTAGTAAAATGGCATGCAGGTGTGGTGGAAGACCATATACGTTTCTCACAGCAGATGGACATTGGCTTGTCAGCAGTGGTTCCTAGAGAAAACAGGATAAATGCAAAGAGGTCAGCCTCTGTAAAATCTTTACCATGCTCTTCATGTCATCCAATGGAGACCTCAGCTATGTTTTCTTAACTGTCCAGCAATTTTGATGTACCCCTGACAGCACATTTCTTCCATGTAGACTGAAGGGTAATTGATGAAAATTGCTCATCGCTTCACCGTCTTTCCATTTAAAATCAAATGCTTAGATTCGGGTGCATTCTCCGTTCTACTATGTAGGGTAATTGTTCTCCAGATTGCCCACAGGGGCTCCACAAAAGCTTTAAGTATCCACATTCCTGTATAGGTTAATCTGAATTGAGTGTGGTTTTCAAAGAAAATCAAAACATCCTGATTTCCTGACAGGACTGGTTTGGCATACAAGCTTCCCCAATTTCAAGGCAGCTCATCTGCATTCTGATGAGTGTTACCAATAATTTCTTTCAGACAGACTCCATATAGCTCCTTTAAAGCTTTTTTCTGATGAGACAATGCTGAGCGAGCATGATCTACAGACCGTTAGTCAGTGATATATTTAACAGGTTTAAAACAGTCTGAAGAATTCTCTGGAGACTTTGTGGTTGTTCGTTTACTTGAGTATTTTTTGTTATAGAATAAATGAATAGGTTTAATCGGTAAAGTAATTACAAGAAAAAAGGTCTTTGTAATTAGAGACTAATGACAAGCTTTCTGCACTCTTGCCAAACAGCTGTTTTGGAAAGGTAGGACTCCAGCTCTTTCATTGTGTATATTCCAACATATGAAAGTAATTTAGCTGCACTTAAGTGTCTACAAACAATTAGGGCAAAATGTAAAGATGTCATTATGTACAACTTCTGAAAGCTTTTTTTTCTCCCTCTCTCTCTCTCTCTCTCTCTCTCCTTCCTTGTAGGCCACCAGAGCAATTATTAACAATCATCATCAGCAAGGTACACCTCATGAATTTTACATTGCCTTCTATTATTACCATAAGTAGACTATCAAAGATATTTATAGCTTTCGAAATTAATTTTTTCCCGACCTTTTCTTTGAGACCTTTGTCAGCAATTAAATATTTACTGAAATATTTTTTTTTTAAAGTCTGAATCTGTACATTTATAAATGCATATACATATGTGTGTGGGGGATACTTTGTGAGTTTAATGAAATCGTGCTCCTTTTTTTCCTTTGCATTGGCACTGTTTTCTGTTATCCCCTCTCTCACAATTCTCCCTCCTCCAGACTGAACACAACATAGTTGTCAACAAACAAAATAACACCATATGGATCATCCATATGATACAATAAAAAAGGCTTTTACATAACACTTGAATTTGTGTGTCTTTTAGGGGCTGTGTTAGCAGTTGGCTTGCTGGGTTTTATTCATTAGGCTTGGGGGTTTGACGGACATCTCTGATATGGCAGGATAATTAGCATCTTCCGGCGTGCTCTTCCCCTTGCTCTGTTCTTTAGCATGCTGATGTCCTGTGATGCCCAGAAACAAGCATGAATTCTATGTTATCATTTAGAAACTGGCAGCCAGTATTAACAGACTGTAATTATGTATTTCCAGGGACAAGATCAGTGGTAAGAACAAAGTATGCTGGAAAACACTGGGAAGACTATTGGGTTGTTTTGTACAAAATGTCCATCACACGCTAGGCATGCCTGATGCTATCTCCCCTCTCATTCTTTTCATTTTTTCCACTCTCCCTTAGTGTCTTGTTATTTTTGCTATCTTTCCAGGAAAATGATTGGCTTATTAATAACGCCAATATTTTGCTTTTTGTCAAAGTGTTTACAAGGCTGTATGCATTGTTCATGTTATCTCGTTCAAAAGTCTGGAAAGGCTGGACTTTTTTCACTCATAATCTTTGCAACAATTATCCAGCAGACTATTTCTTTGTGTGCGAGCCCAGTAGGGTGTACAAATGATTTCTATGCTGATATAACTGCATTAGAGCTCTTTTCTTCCTGCTGAACAGTTTGGTGGAATTCCTATGAAGCTGGTCATAGACAGGGAGTGAACTCCAACACAGCCACTACTGCCATTACATTCATTACTGCATTACACCTAGCCAACCTCAATACATTTGCACCCCTGTGTTGCAGTAATTTAAAGATAACACATACCAACCATCATCACAGGTGTTGATGTATTTGGATGTTGTAGCCTCTTGTGTCCATATGCAAATCTTTCCACAGGAAAATAGAAACTGGGTGATGTGAAAAAGACTATGTGTAAGAAATATCACAAAATTAAGGGTGGCACTGTGCTTTATCTATGAATCTACCCCTTTATTAATCTAGTGTTATTTTTATTATGCTTAAGGTTTTGTTAGGAAAGAGCACTTGTACATTTAAATTGGCAATCATACTGTAAGTATACCAAAAACTCTGTTTTAAAAAACAAGTTATACTGATATAGCCTGAAGCTGTGAATTTTGATTAGGATGAGGTCTAAATTATACCATGCGATTCTAATTATGTGCTGCCGTGTGAAGGTTAAGATGAACTTCAGCATGTATTGTAAGAATTTATGTAGATCAGTGACAGAGGATTCCAATTTTGAATCAACAGAATTCAATAAATCCTTCCATGTGTATTAATGCACTGAAAGTACAAAAACATGTCCCTGCCAATGAATTAAATAAGATCAATAATATACATTTACATCACTGTTCTTGTATTACATTACATTATTGAACTATTGCTCTGATATGTAGCACATAATAAGGATCACATGGCCATAACCGCAGCACTGTAATTTGTTGATTATAAAATGATGATACTGCTGATTGATATTTAGTAGAGCTAAAATAAACTGGATTTCTCATTCTTCTAAATTCCTTATTTAAAAAAAAAATACTTCACTTAGTCGTACTCCATTGCTGTTGAAGTGGTGACAACAAAATGACACTGTAATTGCTGGAGATTTCAAGTGTTTGCTGATTTCACAGGAAATGGTATTATTGCCTAGGCCAAACTGGAATCAGCTCCTTGTATTTAATTAATCCACGCAAACACTGACAGAGATTGTGAAAGTTCCACAGAAGCTGTGCATGTACATTCTACTGTTTATAAGCTTAAGTGAGTGAAATACATCTAGTGTCATATCTAAAATAAGTCATATAAAATATCACAACAATATTGTACATTGAAGTTTAAAGAATATTTTTGATTTTTATAATAAGTAACTGAGGTATAATTCATGAATAAGCCAAAACAGCTGTCTTAATTGCCTTACAAAATGTTTCTGAACTCTGGGCAAAGAGTTTTTAGGTTGCACGGGTTCCATATTTCATATAAGCCTTTGAATGTCTATGTTTTAGAATACACACTTTTGTCAAGGATTTTTTAAAATAAAACAAAGCAGTTTATGTCCATTTTAAAAGTTCTAAGATAAATAAAGGAAAAGAAAACGGTTCCATTTTCTCCACTGTATGTGGGTCCAATGCACTTAGATTTATTGTTGTAATAATTCTCATTTTGGGAAAATAAAAACGATGTTAATGTGTTTAATTTAGTTTTAAAGCAATTACATTTTCCTGAATCATTTCCTATTGATCAGCAGTAACCAACAGCACTTTTTAGCTGAGTGTGTCATGCCTTTCCATAATGTTTACTGATTAAGACAGAGTACCACTTCTATTCTGTATTTTCGTTCTTCTCTTTTACTGTTTTTAGAGCAATTAGTTGAGAAAAAGTCACTTTGACTCTTTGAAAATAATTTAGATAATGCCTTTTTTGTACTATGCCAATAGCTTTAGATACAATGCACTTTTGGTCAAATGTCCAACAGCAGAAAATGATCAAAACACTTTCCTGCCAAATGCACAGAAGGAAAGATAAAGCAACTTTGGGCCATTTAACTTAAAAGCTAATGCTCCAGAAAGTACATAAAACATACTATCCGACTCCAACTGGTGTCATGCATCTGACCTTTACAACTGAAACATTTTCCTCCTCCTATTGAGTGTGCAAATATCGGTACACATTTAATGCATTACACCTTTTTAAAGCATGCTCATTTTTTTCCTTTTACATTGGCAGCATGGCACTGTTTTTTTAACTATTATTATTATTCACTGTCTACTAATTCTTTCTCTTACAGACTAAACACAACATAATTTTTTGCTAGAATTGCCACCATTGCCCTACAAAAAATTGGGCAAAACCGACTGACAGACAAAAAGACTGATCATTCCTTAGAGCCCTTTTTTGGAGAGTTTAGTTTTTTTGTGTATGCAGTTCTGGATAGCTTGTGTGATAGTTATGCAATATAAATTTAAAATATACCTGTACATAAAACTGGCTACATAAAAAAACCCTGTACCATACTGTATAAAGAAACAAGACATTATGCCTCCTGGGAATGCTATAAATTTATAAACCCTGGATACATAGTACTGTTAATGTAGGACAACTATAGTTGTCACCAAACAAAACAACACTGTATGGAAAAAAAGGCTTTTAAAATAACACTGTGCCAAACTTACTCACTGGCTGATAATTGTCTGCTTTTTAACAGAAAACAAGTGATGTTTCACAATCTCTGGCCTCCACAGGGATCTCTAAAAATCAACCAATTAGTTGACCAAAGGATATATTCACACATAAGTAATTTTCAAAAGAGTTATTTCAAAAAGTCTTATAGTAAGCAATGCAGCACAGTAACCACTGCTTTTATCAATGCTTTATTTCCTAGTTCTCTAATTAAACTTTCTTTGAGACTGAGTGGTTTATTTCAATCGGAATAAATAAAGAAACTTTTGCACTCATATTGGACAGGGATAAGAAATCACCTGGCAGAAAAGCCCACTCATTTGACATTTGGCAGATGCCCTTATACATCTGATCAGTTGAGATTTAAGGGCCTTGCTCAGGGGCCCAACAAGGACAACTTGGTGGTCGTGGGATTTAAACCTGGGATCTTCCAAACCACTGACCTGATTTTTATGTATATAAAAAATGGTACAATTGAAAAAAGGGGCTTATGAGGCTAGCATTATCTTTTACTAATTCTTTTTCTTTTTTTCTTTCTTCTACCCCAGTTAACAAAATCTGAATTTTACCATATAGGGCAGTACTAGAGTATCAGATATTATAATGTTTGAATTCCCAGTGAACAATTTACAATCCCTGGTTAAATCAGCATACAGTATTGTTACCCTATATTAGTACACATGAATCATTGTAAATCCAGTGTACCATAAATCCAACTGATGTACTCTACTTTCACAATAAATCCAATTATTCAAATTCAAATTCAAATTTTATTTGTCACATACACGGTCATACACAGTACGATATGCAGTGAAATGCTTAGACAACTGCTCATGACCTAAAAATAAAAGACTATGAATAGGAATAGGAAATAAATATGAAAATTAAAATAAAGGGTAAATTTAAATGGGAAAGAATAAAATAAAATATAAAAATTTAAGTTAAAAATAAAATAACTGTACAACAAAAATACACGATATAGAAAATATATAAAGAATATATGAAGAAATATATGAAGAAATATAGAACAATAAGAGCAGCTGTACGAGTAGGTACATATTTATGTAATTTTTGTGTGGAATGGAGTTAGAATAAAGGGTAATAAAAGAATGGTAATGTCCAGAGCTGTGCAATCCACATATTTAAAGTGACTTATGCAGTGCAAATATGCTTAAAGTGATTTATTTAAGGTGACTTGTGATGGAGTGATTTGATGACCACGAAGTGTAGTTGTGCAGTTGTTCATCCCTAAATATACTTCCATAACAAAACAACCAGTTTTGATATAAATATACATTCCAAAAACGTTGGTTGTGTATTTACAGAAAATTACCTATAATAGTTAATTTTTTTATGTGCTGTTTGTTTGGTTTAGTGTCAGGTTGCTAGGTTATTTGTATCATCTGAACTTTTTATGCAATGATGCAATTACCTGCTTTAGCTCCATCCTGCCAAATACTGTAAGATCCCAAGGTGAAAATTCGATGTGATCACAATTTAATGCAGAAATCATTCAAGCATCGGGTAATATTTTAGTCATCAGGACTCACGTTACATGTATTTCATTTTCATCAGTGAGTCTTTCTACAACATTGCTAATACTGATGATGAGGTCATTGTTACTACATGTAAGCACATTACAGGGAAGCAGCTCCCCATTAAACACTTGTCTTGTATTGCAACAATTATTAGTTTTCACTTTGTGATAAAGATTTTGTCAGTTATTTGTGTGTCAATAACGTGCAATCAATAAGCTCTTTAGTCATTTTGACAATTTACCTCTCCAGTGTCAGATCTAAGATATGTTAAATAATCATTTTGCTGGTTAAAAGAAAATATGGTGGCAAACTACTATTTATATTATGTGGAGAACAATAAGTGTTTAGTCTGCAAATAACATTATCATATGATCTCAGCTATTTTTTGTCAAAACTAAATGCAATTATTTATTTATTTATCTATTTATTTATTTATCTTGAGTGATAATTATTAGATAACAAATGATAAATGACATGATGCAATTAAGTTTTTAAAGATGTTAAACATGCAAAAGGATACTTCCTTCTAAGAGTTTTATCAATGAGCCTTTGTATTAACACTGGATGTGATGGCAAATACTGTTACCAGTGATGACTACTTGACTTAACAAGCGCAACTCAATTTCCCACCAGACAATTCCCAGAAACCCATTCTGAGTAATCTGGTCCAGGCTGCGCTATTCAAATTACAATTGAATTCATCTTTCATAGCTTCATCTAATATAGGCGTTTCTCTAGTCAAATCATCCTCTCTTAATGGGTTCATCAATATAATATATCAAGCCCTTAGGGGATGGAGCGTAAAATAAGCTAACAGGAGAGATCTGTTTTCATAAACTTGTAGCAGATTATGTACCTATGACATTTATTAGCTTTACAAGGAGCCTGTAAAAGCCAGGAAGTCTGTTATCACACACACATACATAAACACACACACACACACACACACACACACACACACACACACACACACACTAAAGCTCATTTTCTATATCTGCACATGGTAAGGTTGAGTAAAATGCTCAGAGCTAAAATTTATTATGCATTGGGAAGACTCTTCATGTCATCCCCATGGGTCTAGAGACATCGATATTATCCAACTACACAACTCGTTCACAATGTAATAGACTTCCCTGTTCGGCCATTAAAGGTTTTGCTATTGTTTGTTTCATTATAATTTACTATTAAAAAGATCATATGATATACAGTAGGACAAACAGAACAGATTTTATAAAGTAATACAGTGTAAAGTTATTTTTTTACATTTCTACTGAAGTAATCACATTTATGCTGTAAATGTTCAAGCAGGTAACATAGCTGAATGCTATAATAATTATTAAACACGCATATTGTAAAATGGTGCATAACATAGTAATATTTATTCTATATTACAGAGCTGGCCACAGTTAGGCCTTGAAATATTTACAATTGCAAGAAGTCCATGAACTAAGTGAGCTGAGGCAAAGCCAGCAGGATATTTTTGCAGATATTGATTAACGGTCAGCAATTGTAAAACATTTGGGAAATCGAGAAATGGGCTGTAATCAGAAAAAGTAACATTCCCTCTGGCTATTTATAGACTTACGTGCCCTTTCCCGTCAGAAAGGTAGCTGCAGGAGTGTCTGTGTGAGCTGTATGAAAAACGCAATTCCAGGTTCCACTGGATTCACCACAGCTCTGCTTCTATCATTCTCTCCCTAGCTAAAGGTCAGGCTTTCACTTGACTTACAGTATACTCATTCACATATGCTAGGGGCCACTTCATCCCAGTATTTGTTACCTATATTATTACAAAATTTGCTATTACACGAAAACACACAAGGAACACTAATGATGTAAATTAATCTTATCACTAATAATATTATCTATAATGAATGTCAAAATATTTAAAATGCTAATGGTGCTTGTTTAAGGACTTACTGTGTGCACATTTTTTTGAATGTGTACAGACAAATCAGTTTTGTAAAAAGGGCCAACTTAAAACAAAATAAACAGCTAGAACAGTTGATCTCATTAGAGATTGTGTGAAAGCGGTCCTTCAAATGAAATCATTTTTCTCAGAGCTGCCCCTAGCCAACTTTGATTAATTGTTTGTGTATTAGTTTGGTTTATTGCATTATTCTCTTATGACCCTTATCAATAATGCATTGAAGTTATTGGCCCGTGTGTTTTCTATAAAAAGTTAACGGTGATATAAATGGTTATTAAAAATTTTTACTTTTGCTTTTTCTAAATCACATTTTATATTATTTCATTTTGGGCTACATTATTTTTTAAGCAGACGATCAGTACTTTGCTATGCCTAGAGATCTAGAGAAGAAAGTCAGTTCTGGCAGGATTTTAAGGATAGTTTTTCAAAATCTGCATGTTTTTGTGAAAATATTAATTACAGAATGTATGCTCTGTTATATAGACAATTCCCTAAAACTATTACTACAAACTTACAGTTAATGATTTTGACTTTCTAAATGAGTTCTATTTAGAACCATTTTTTAAACCATTCTTTCAGTCTTTGGTATAGAGCTTTAAAAAGATTCCCTCTGAAGGACAAACCAATGAGCAATTGAGAATGCTACAGTAGATGAAGCTTTATTTCTAAAAGTGTATGTGCAATATCTTTAATTTCACTGAACAGTGAAATGCAACTTTTGATAAGAAAAGGTTTGAACAAACACAAATAGTTCTTCAAATGATTATAGTAAAATCCATTCTGACATGTTAAATGTTAATGTTATTATTAAATACCGAATACTCATATTATAAATTAAACCTATGTGAATTTGCCTAAAATTGCTTTTCACTATAATGTACAGTATGTGGTAACTTGTAATCACCTCTTTCATTAACACAATAGACCAAAGATCCTGTGCTACTGCTCTGTGGTAAACCCCTTAGATTTTCCATAATGTTGTCATTGTGCATATGAACAATTAAATGTATTTTGTGCATGCGACATGTGGCAAATTTCATGTATGCATGCAGCAGCTGCAGCTTTAACTGTTCTTAGTTTTGCTTTTTTATTTACTTTTTGCTTATATTGGAATTAACCAGGATTGATCAATCTTTTAACATACACAAATGAAAAAAGATTTAATTTACACTAAAATATATTTGAGCTTCAGACAGCCATTTTCCCTAAAATGTGTAGGAGTGAAGCACTTGTGTTATCATGGCTTCCAGCATTGTAACCCCATGTAAACTGCAGCACCAGGCTGTTTCCTTTTTTTCACTGTCACATTTTTTTTTTATGTATATGTGTGGCTCTTTCTACTAAAAGTGTAGTGACAGGATATCAGAGGCATTAGAATGCATTATTACACACTCACTGGCCACTTTATTAGAAAAAACACACTCATACCTGGTAGAAGTCTTCTTTGCTATAAAAACATTTGTGTGTGTGTGTGTGTGTGTGTGTGTGTGTGTGTGTGTGTGTGTGTGTGTGTGTGTGTGTATGTGTGTTTGTGTGTGTGTGTGTGTGTGTGTGTGTGTGTGTGTGTGTGTGTGTGTGTAGATTCCCTCCAACGACTGATGTTCATAAAATATCACAAAAAAAACAGCGGTTTCTAAAATATTAATTGCAACCTCATAATAGTGCATTCTTATAAAAAAGTTTACTCTGGTACAATAGAAAAGCTTTAACCCTTTTATAGATCTTGAATTCAATTCATAAACAGCTGTGTGTATGGCCAGGAGTCCAGAAGAGCAAAACTGTCTAGGCTGTCTAGGTGCGGGAGAATTATTCTGTCTCCTCTTCCAGTCACATTGACAGCAACCAATCACGGGCATCTGTAAGCTCATGCATGCAGAAAAGAGCAGATACCACTTCAGAGAGTGTTACTGTTTTTTTTGTTTTTTTTTTAATTAAAATAGTATTGAGTCTTTATAGAGGCTTATTTACATTACTCAAATTATTCCTTGAAGGGAGCATCAAAATCTTATCCACAATAATATTTGACAAATTTTGGACCTTTCCCAAGATTTAAAAAAAATCCCTGCAAGAAAAATTGGATTCTGTCCCACTGTTCCTAAAATTTTCAGTCTCTGTGAGTGATCTATGTTACTGTAAAAATGGGAAGCTAAATGACCCACTTATTTATTCATCAGATAAATTAATGGGAATTGTTTTTTATTGAAATGCTTCAAATACTTACACATTATCTGTAGTGTGTTTCCCAAAATCTTTGTAACAGTAGGCACTTTATCTCATTCATTAGGAAATTCTTTGATTTAATAGTTTGGAACAGTAAGCTTATTCACTACAATACTGCACTTGAATTAAGCATGAATTAATCAAATTAATCTAATACCATCAACAAAGTTCCAACACTTTCATGTAGCTCCTCCAGATGATTATATTTTACGTGGAAATGTACCCCGGCGTGGATAAATCAACCACTTGCCTTCTTCCAATTCATATTGCATTTTTTCAGACTCAGGCTGAGCAAAGTCAGCAAAAAAATACTAGCCTATAAAAACTAAAATAACAACCTGTTTGCTAATTCTCTGACAACAAAGGCTTTTAGCAAACCCCCACCATGCACTATACTTATGCTCAATGTATGTCCTTTTTTAGGTGAAGTAGGAATCTGACCCTAGATAATACCCTCACTGTGCTACCTAGCAGTAATATTTGCCATAATGTTTTCTCAACAGAGGGGACGGTTTTTATTCACCTTCTATCCAGATTATTAAGGACCAAATCCAGTCCAATTTACAGACTACATTTTGACTACATACTGAAAATCCTTCCAGACTATAAAAATATAATATAGACAGATTGGCCTTGAGGAGTTAAACAAAAGCAGGTTGCTTTCAAAGCGCTCAACTCCTAAATCTGATCCTTCAGGCTAACAAGATTCATGTGGTAAACACAAATAATCAGAGAGTATCTTTGTAGAACTATTCCCTGACTGTGAAACACAACTGCTTGAAAATAGTTTCAATAGCTAACCACAGAGAAAACCGTTTTGGTTGACATCCAAAGTGAAACTCTTCTTTATACAAAATCTGAGTCTTATGAGTTTTACGCAGCTCAGAGCTAACTGCCTCTGTTGGGAAAAGGGAAAGTTGCTTAGGAACACTGTTGACAGTTTGTTGAACTTTTTTTTTTTCAGTCTGGAATGATGAAAATTTTACATACTGTTACATGAACTGTACATTAACTCATCTCAGCTCCACAAAATATTATTTATAAACTTATACATTCAACTCGTTTTTTTGTTGAAACTTTCTGATTTTTACAATGTTCAGTTAATCTACCAAAGGGACAGAATCAACTGATGTATGATATAGTAGTACTTGATGAACTTGAGAAGATTCAAGGCATACAGTATGTAGCAGTATACATTTTTGAATGGTACATTTTTTTTTTTTTTTACAAACAATTCATTAGTCTGCATTTTAGGTTGCTAGAAGATAGTTAGGTTCTACTAGAAGATAGTTTAGTACAGCACTGATCTTCACAAATAATAATAATAATAATAATAATAATAATAATAATAATAATAATAATAATAATAATAATAAAACACTCACCTGTCACTTCATTACGTACACCTTAATAGTGTTGGGTTGTACCCTTTTGCTTCCAGAACTGCCTTACTTCTTCATGGCATAGATTCAACAGGATGCTAGAAACATTCTTTACAGATTTTCGTCCATATGGACATGATAGCAACACACAGATGCTGCAGATTTGTCAGCTGCATATCCATGATTAGAATCTCCAGTTCCACCACATCCCAAAGGTGCTTTTTTGAAATGAGATCTGGTGACTGAGGAGGCCATTTGAGTGCAGTGAACTAATTGCCATATTCAAAAAGCTATTCTGAGATGGTTTTAGCTTTGTGGCATGGCTCTTTATCCTGTGGACATGAAGAAAAGGACACGGTCAGCAAAAATACACAGGTAGACTGTGGCATTTGTCTATTGCTTAGTTGGTACTAAAGGACCCCAAAGTATGCCAAGAAAATATTCTCCACCCAATTACACCAACACCACCAGCCTGAGCTATCTAAAGATCCATGATCCATGCTTTAATGTTGTTTATGCCAAATTTTGACCTTACCATCAGAATGTTGCAGCAGTAATCAAGACTCATCAGACCTGGCAAACTTTTTCTTTTATTATACAATTTTGGCAAGCCTATCCAAGTTGGAGCCTCAGTGTCCTATTCTAAGTTGATATGAGCAACGAGTGTGGCCTTCTGCTGCTATCACCCATCTACTTCAAAGGTTGATATGTTGTGCATTCACCGGTGCCCCTTGGCATGCCTCGGTTGTAACAAGATCTTATTTGAGTTACTGTTGTGTATTTTTCAGACTATTCTCTCTGTGTAAGTGAAAATCCAAGGGGCCTAAATGCATAGAATTACTTCCATGTAATGAACAGTAAAACAGCAGTTAACAAGCAGTTGAACAGGTGTATAGTATATAACAGGTGTGTGTGTGTGTGTGTGTGTGTGTGTGTGTGTGTGTGTGTGTGTGTGTGTGTGTGTGTGTTTATATATTTATACATCATTCAGTTACTTTTATGTGGCTTTAAAAAAATGTTAAACTTTTATTTTGCATTAACTATTGTTATTCTGTTATTCTCTTTTTTATATATTAAATGTAGATAGACTATAAGGAAGAATGTTTTCAATAAAGATGTTCAATGCATAAACATCCTGGCTAGACTGAGTAAATTCATGGATAAAAAGCTTTAGGAAATCTGACAGAAGAGCTCCTGTTCAGAGTTATTGTAATTACACATGCTCCCCCCTTAGTGTTCCAGAGAATCATCTGAAATTAGATGCAGACTTTGCAAGACAAGTTACGTTACTATATAAGACTCAGCGCATACTGACCTTCTATAATAGCTATAGATTCAGTGAGCTCTCCTTCAGTACACAAATAACAGTAATAACAGTAACATTATTGTAAAACAGTTGTTGTAAAAAGAAACAAAAACTAGCTTTAAAAAATAGCTTTAATTTGTAAAATCTGTAATTAAAAATAAGAACATAATTGACAATTTACATTGTTTTTAAATTAAATATTTCTCCTTTTTTATTTGACTTCAATGACAAAAACTGCCATTGGGGTGAGGATGAAATGTGTCTACATTCGGATGTAATTCTTTTGAAATCATGCTATATTTTTCTGGTTGGTAAAGATTTAGTAATGAGCATGGATCTTCATGTTGATATTTAAGTGAAAGGGAGTAAAATGGAAGTGAAATGGAATTTTTCAGATAATAGATATGGCATGCAAAAATGATGTGACATTTAAAAAGTAAATGCACTATAAAAGTTTATTACATTGTTATTATATGTGTTACAAAACAAAGCATGCATGCTTGTCTTGAAATGTAACATATTTCATGTATAATCACATGTAACTCTTCTGTATGCGAAAGTGGCCGCACTATTGTTAGCACTGCGTCGGGTCGTGCTGTTTAAATTATTCAAACTACTAAAATGTACCATGTTTTCTACTGTGGGATATAATTCTCAGGTTTTCACCTGCCATCAAAATGTACTGCAGCTCTATCGAGATCTAATCTAATGATGTGCATTTTGGTGCGAGTCAAAAATCTGTCACATCAGTCTGTGGCCTATAGTGCCATGGTGGCTTAACACAAGATAAAATTGCTCACTAACAGTTCAAACACATGGGTATGCATGGATAAATTTCTTTACAGGACTAATTCTGAGAAATGTCTAGCTGCACATTTCCAGAGCTAATAAGATTTAGATATGCAGGAACATGCAGCCTTGTTTACCACAAAGAGTATAACACATTTTAACCACAGCAAAATGCAAACTCAGCTAAAAACCGCAGTGTTGCTGTGTTTGTAATCAATTAAGTGATATAACTTTTAAAAAATTTCAGTCCACTTGGTGTACTTTTAAACGTATCCCATAGGTACAACTTGTTTCTTGTTGTGCATGTAGCTGAGTATTTATTAAATCTTTATGCATATAATGTCGGTGTACTGTATATAATAAAACCTTTTTGGTTCTTTTACTATTTTTTTTATTAAACAAAAACAATGTATTCCAGTCATTGTCCACATATGATAAATACAATTTATAAAGTAAAATATGTAAACAATTTTACTAGATTTTCATAAAGCATCCAGTTGCACTCTTTGTGACCAATAGCCAAGCCAAGTACTATTTTGTCCTTAAACATAACGTAAATGTGGCTCACTACTACTACCTTGATTGATGGCTTTAGCATGCTGCTAATTATTAGAGCCCAGAAAAAAAAGCCACTTTATTCTGCTCAGTCCAGCAGGCCTTGGTTAGAAGTTAGTGCCTAAATGTGAGGCCTCTATCAGTCTATCTTGATGTATGAATGCAGGCACACAAATTAAACATGATACAACCTCTTAGAGGGTCTTTGCTCAACAAGACGCCATTTGGACTAATTTCTCCTTGTGATTAAGACAATAAGAGCACTATGCAGCATGCGGTAATTACTCTGTGTACAGACATCTGGATTTGAGTTCCCAAGTGCAACTATCAAACAAAAGCCTGCTCATTTTAAATTGTATACAGAATTAGTGCAGTGACAGCTAGACTACTTTTGTCTTTGTCTTCGCTCTTTACTAAATCCATGCGATTCACTAGTAACAGCTGTAATATTAGTACAAAGATTTACTAATAACAAACACAAGTTACAAAGTGGAGAATGTCACCAAGATTCAAACCCTAAAATTATTGGATCATCCTGCAATTTAAAGATTGCAAATGTGATTTAAATCTAAATCCAACTATTTGGGAAATCTGATTGATCCTGTTGTAAACACTCTTATTATATTTATTATTGGTGCATTGCTCCAGGTGAGGAATAATAAAAATGCTTTCCAAATAACCACATTTAATCCCTTTAATGCTTTAACAGTGTGTGTGCATGTGGTTGTGTATAAAACTGATATATATCCTTTACAATAGCTTTAATTAGATTAAGGAGTTGCTTAACTGGAACATAAAAATGGTCCATAAGTTGTTGTTTTTTCTTGAAAGTACAGATTTCTTTCATGAAACTGTCTTTATTTTGTACATTTTTAGAGATGCATAACACTTTATAAACCTTATTACAAATATTTATAATTTTATTGATAGTTTACTTGTACAAGATGTACATTCATTTTTTTATGAAACAACAGAAAAGAAAATACAAACCCAATGGCAAAACAATGTTTGGGCATGCTTCTATGTGAAATGTCAGTTATGGGAAACAACAAATTTCATGGAGCATCAAGAAAATTTCGACACAAAGTTTGATCATGTTCTCCATCGTCCCTGAAATGTTTGTAAACTCAGACACGCTACATTATAGTCAAACAAATGTTTGGCAATCACATGTATGTTCTAAACTGTTGCAAATGTTAACCTTTAAAAAGTATATAAAAATAATTGCAAAGCCATGTAAAATGTACATGTGAAATTAGCCCATTCAACATTTATAAACTTTCAGATAAAATAATAAATAAGAGAACCTATGACCTCATTTAAAGAAACAGAAACATTCCTAAATACCCTAATGAAGTGAACAACAAAACTGTACCACAATGTATAATTTATTGTCAGAGGTAGACCTAACTAGGATCTACTAGCTCGAAGGCAGTTTATATTGAAACAAATAGAAATCTGTTACAAACAACAGGCTTGCAAACAAAGCTGTCTTTTTCCTCATAGCATTATATTAAGTTCAGTTGACAATAAAAGCTAATAACTGGCATTTGTGTCCATGTGATAAAAATATGATGCACTGTTCAAAAATGTAAAATAAAAAAAGGAAGAAGAAGAAGAAGAAGAAGAAGAAGAAGAAGAAGAAGAAGAAATACTATTTTCAATGCTTCTGTAGATTTAAATCCATTCATTGTGTTGTTGTTAATGTTATTGAAGGACAGTCTTTGGTGGGAAATTGTAGCCAAAAAAACTTACGATGCCAAAATACTTGCCTTAAATTTGTAGAAAATCTTTGTTGCCTGGTCTACCTCAGAGGAGTGTCTAGATTCAAATGTACATATGCAAAACAATGTCTGAATACCATCAAATGTGGGGAGTTATGGTGCAAATGACTTAGCAACTTATCATTTACACAGCCTGGAGAAATGTGTCTGTGAAAAACAGCTAGGAATACATCAATATCAGTGCCAAAAAATTGTTGTTTGTTTATTAGCAAACATCAACTGCTATTTTTTTTTTCATATTTACAGTATTGCACTTAACTGCACATAATTGCATTTCAGTTAAACTGATGTTTCCTTAATACCTTAAATTGCAGTGACCCTTTTATTATTTTGTCATTTCAATATATTTTGACAAAACCCCAATTTTGCCCTCATATAGAAGTAGTATTTCTTGCATTAAGGATTGTAAACTCCTTGATACAAGACCTGAAGTGCAAAAGCTAGTTTCACTTCTATTCCCAATACACGTAGCAAAAAAAAAAGAGAGAGCCAAAATGATAGAAAATGAAAGCTATGAAAGCTGAAGTCCTTCAAACCCATGCCCAGAGGAAATATACAGCACTTAAATTTTTATTTACTATGTATAGCGTTTCCTTCAAAAAACTGTAAGAATAAGCAAGAGAAATTCAATTTTCATGATTGTACTCTTGGTGTGAGTGCTGCTTTCGATCTCTGTCCATTGTGGATTTAAAAAATAAAACCTATATATAAACTAGGTGCGTGGTAATATGATGGAAGGTTGTCATAGCAGGGTGAATGTCAGTTACAATGGAGGCCCTCCCCATTAGAAATATCCTTCATTTTAACACATGCTCTTGGCAGCAGCACAAACACAGTGGGTGGAGACAAATATGGTCGTTGCTTTTTTTCTCTGTGTGTGGCTGACAATCCAAACTTTCGAGTATTGAGGCTCTCATTCTGAGATTACAGACCAAGCTCTAGCTTCCCTCTGTCACTCTGAGTCTGCCTTTTGCTTTGCTCATTTTTTAAGAGTCGCCACTCTTAATCGCTGGGTTTCAGACAGACATCCAGATATTTTTGTATGGTCCTGGGGCTGTGATCTGGGCCTGGAAAGGGCTGAGCCAGTGGCCTCCAAGCAGTCCTGCCTGTTGGGCGAAAAGTAAAAGGTGACTTCATTGGTATTTAATTACCTTTTTCTAAAAGTGGTGTGTTTTGGCAGCTGGTTTTTGTGACATTTTTTTTATGTTCCCTTTACCCCCAAGCCCTCCCATGCTCTCTCACTCTCACTTTCTTTTCTCAGTACATTTTCTCGCTCTCTCTCTTTAGTTTTTATTTTGTTTTTGTTTTAACTGTGAGTGTCATGGCCTTTTTCACAGGCACAGTCTTGTGTGAGAAACAATTATCAGTTCAGAGCAGCAGAGACGCCCATGGGGGTCAGAGTCCAAGCGCCTCCGCGTGTTTTCTTGCCTTGAGTCGCAGGTCAGCGATGCTGGAGTTCTTGCTGTTGCTCTTGGCAGCCGCTGCTACAGCAGCCGCTGCCGAGGCTGAGTCTGCCAGTGAGGCGATTGGTAGTCCGAACGGTGGAGGAGGGAACATCAGGTAGGGTGCATGTGCTGCCAGGTGGGGGTGTAGGTGAGGATGTGAGTGGGTCACCCCCTCCAGCTGGAGCTGCGCTTGGACCTGTGAACCAGGAGGAATACAAATGCAGCATTACTACGTTGCAGGTCTAAGCCTGAGGAGAGACTGGGATCTAGTTACAGGCTTGGGCACACCATGCTTCCCCGTGCATTTCTCTAAATGCTTTCACTAACTGTATGTTTTCACTGAAAATAGGCCAGGGCTAACTCTGACTTCTTTTCATCTGCGTTTACATTGTTGAAGTATGTAGTGTGCCCAGCCAGCTTACCAGTCAAAGAAATCTGATCATTTGAAAATATCTGTCCATTTGTAGGATTTATGAAACTTTGCAACCATGCAAAGTTTTGTAATTATGCATGCAACTGTATGAATAAACAATTTTGCTTACAAATACGGCTATACATATTCAGTCAGATGTAGGCAAAAGGAAAATAGGTACAAGCAGCCAGGATAAAATATATTTCATATTTCAACAATTTTTGTAAAATAATGAGGTGAAAATTATACACCACTCGGTTTTGCTGTATTCTTCCACCAATCTATCTAATTTTGTATGAGTATCATATAAGCTTAGTCTTCTGTTAAGACATCCAACTAAAACAAAGCACGTTTCTTGCTGTATATTTTTCATGCTGGGTTTGCTCATAGAAAAGATAATTTGGAAAAGATCATTTTGGTGTTTGTTTGTTTTTTTGTTTTGTTTTTTTACATCCCTGAGATATTTTGGTAAGATATGAATAAAATAAACAAAACAGCATTAAAATGCACCGCTATGCCTCATTCCCTAACACCAGCTCTGCCATAGACACTGAAACTGAAAGTGAAAAGCATGCACGTGCGCTTCCGTCACTCCGGTCAGTACGGCGCTGCAGCAGCGCTCGCGCCGTCTGGACAACAGGTGGCGGACATTTTGCTATAGAGTAGGTGGCGCCAGTTTTTGTCCTCATCTCTCCGTGCTGGTGTGTTATGGTGTCGGTATTCAGGTCTTACTCCTCCTGCCCTGCCAGTGCCGCTCACAGCCAATATCCGTCTGTGCTATATTTCTCCCCAGCGTAAGCTCTTTAATCTGGCCGCACCGTTAGCTTAATGAGCGCTGCTTTTATTTCTGCCTGACTGACGCACACACGCTTCCAAAACACACACTGGATCAAATGTCTCCCGGTCTCTCTAATCTCACTTTCCTCTCATCGAGGCTCAGAGTTGAAAAGGACGCTCGGGTCTGACATGGCCCCTGGTTTGCGACCCCCTCAGCATACAAGCCTTTTGACAACGCGATCCGCCATTACTCTAAAAAAGTCAACGTGCACATGGTGTTTAGCCCTTAAGCCAGCAGTGTGTCCACTGTTTTGTTTTTAACGCCAGACCTGCCAATTGACTGATGAGGTGGATCAGGGGTGTATTAGCAGCGAAATCGGAAACTTGCGCTGAACTTTAGAGATAGAGGACCATAAATGGGCATCGACCCCATCCAAAACCCCACATTACCCTCCCAAACAGCATGACAAAATAATCTTCTTCATATAGTAACGCATGCTCATCTGCTATTTTTACACTTTTATTTTTGGAAGGATTAGGATATGGTGCACAGGCTCCAAGAAGATCTGGAGGTCGACGATATATGGATCATGTGATCTCTCTCTTACAGGCTTGAAACCTTAACTTAGCCAAATGTTTGTCGTTTAATTGTATCAGTTTACAGCGCAACTTGTTTAGATAAAAACAGACAGAAGGTTTTGGTCGAGCTGATGTTCATACCTGTTGAAATGGCATTCTCAGGGCGCCCATGTTAACGTAGGGAGCGACTCTGCATGCGTCCAAGTGACTAGCGGAGCCCAAAATCACACCTGCGAGGATACAGCACACACAGAAAGCAAGTTAGACGCTGATGGTGCTATCATTTCTTGATGCATAAAGCAGTCATTTTTAACAGACACATTAAACAAATTATAATTTGTGCAATTGTAGGAAACAATAAAAATCATCTTTACCATCACTTTTGCCTGCACCAAAACCCTAAACTTATACACAAACCAACCTTCTTTAGTGCTTAGTCTCTTATTTTCTTATTATTATTCTCCCATTTACCTTTGTGCATCTGATTTTCTTGTTTTCTGCATTTTGCTCTTCTGTTTTGAAACCATACCTGAAACATAAATAACAGTAAATTAACCTGACTGGCTTGTACCCTATTCAAATTACATATAACACCAAAAATATTTAGTGCCGTATTTCTCCTCGTTTGGAATTTGACCACATGAAATAATCTATATATGCCGATTTATATAATAAAAACAATTACCGCTTTGTATAAGACCAAATGTGATAAGTATCCTTAAAGGTTATCTAGTGGAAGAGATACAAATGATTCGTGAAAATAGCTGCAATATAACGTCTGTTTTTGTTTTATTGTAATACATTTACTGCCATTCTTAAACTGTGTGAATCAGTGTACTATTATTATAATAATAATTATTATTATTATTATTATTATTATTATTATTATTATTATTATTAATAAATATAATATTAATAATAATAATAATAATAATAATAATGAGTACGGCCTGACCGAAATGAATGTGGCCTGTTCAATGCTCTTTTTAAAGGACCATCTCCTTATAAATACAGCCAATTGTTTTACTCATAGCCTGTTGGTGTTTTTATAGTCGCGTTGTCCAGGGCAAAATTAGTGATTACCGAGTTCTTAAACAACCAAGGTAAATAAATACTACAGTCAAGACAGAAACAGGAAGTGTGCGAATTTAGCTTACACAGTTTACCGAGCTTTTTAGAAACAGAAATTGCCACAAGTGGGGGTCAAGAATGTGTAAATGGTATTTTCGATAATGAGATGGACAAAATCAACGAAGTGGGCTAAACGCAGCTGTGTTTTCAGAGTGATGCAGCCTACACACACTGCTCAGTGCATTATAACTAATGATCTCATTTAATGACTATTACAATTTCAGACGTTCAAAAGGTTCAGGTCAGCTTCGCTCCTACTTTGTTCTGTTTTAACGTTATTATTATTATTATTATTATTATTATTATTATTATTTGTGTATTAGTATTCTTGATTTAGTAGCTTTCGTCTTACCTTTTTGTTTAATAATATGTGCCTTATGTAATATTGAAAACAAATCAATTTTTTATTCGAAATCAATTCTAATTATCCATCAGTATGCTAACCGACGTGAATAACACTGGTTCAGACAGTTATTTCTTCATTAAGGGCCACTCAATGATGCATTTCGCAAATACCCTAATCCGATTTCCTTTTGATTTTTATTAGAGACAGTGAATAATGACATTTAATTTAGCTCTGCACCAGGAACCGAAAGATATTAGTTGTAATTGAATTACTGCCTTCTCTTCACCAAGGTCTCATAACTTTCAATTAGATTCCTGACAGCTGCTCGGTGTGAGGTTTCTGTATAACACTTCAGTAACAGGTTAATATCGGCTATCTACCTCGTGTCTTACAATTTCAACACCAGCGTTTAAGCTGAAATCAATTTTGTTCCCATGCTGCAAGAGATATTGCGCGTCTGTTGTCTATATTCTGGTGCAACCAGTATCTGGTGCCAAAATATGTATGTGCATTCTTAAATGCACTGCCGTTTTTATGTAAATAGGCCACGGTACTGGTAGATTGGTTTATATGAGTGAGCATGCTTAATATGATTTGGCCTGTGGTTCTGAAAGGATACTCTCTTTTTTTTTTTTTTTAAGATTGGCCAAGCTGTGGCCTAGGCGGAGAAGCTACTGTTTGCCGGAGCAAAGCTGAGCCCCAGCACCAGACACTGCCCAATTGGATTATTTCTAATACATTTTTATGGGAACAGTATATCAAGCCAATGCTAGATATTACAAAGATAACGCTGGAGAAAATGAGGTGTGTGACATAAGAAGGTGTCCCCTGCAGCAGCAGCAGTTCAATCTCTTCATTAATTTTAATGATGTGGTTAGATCTTTCCGCAGCACATAAGCAAGTTTACCTCTGATCGCTGGTGCTGCTGGAACTAAAGGAGCTATTTCATTCAGTCTTGCAAGTCAAACTCCCCCAAAGTGACAAAATTGCTCTTTAATTTCATAAATACCTACATAGATAAACTAATTTTAAATGTTCTCATTCTGATGTACGATTACGATCTTCTATAATTATTAAACCAAATATTAGTTTTATTTCAACTAGTCTAGCCTATACTTTATTGGACTAACTTCTTCATATAGCATGTACATTCTGTAATTGCAAGAAATCTCTAGTGCAGTTATTTAAGGGTTTGTTCTAAATTCTTCTTCAGGTCGACATATTAACATGGATTACACTTTATATTACGTTTGTTACCGAATATGTTAGGATATTCTTGGACGACCAGAGAGAATAATAAAAATAGGAAGAAGAAAAATATTAATAGGCTGAATTTTCCGTAAGATCATACGATGTCTACTTATTCATATTTATAATGTATTTTTATAATGTCGATTTACAAGGTGTGCAATTATTATTATTATTATTATTATATTACTGTTGTTGTTGTTCTTGTTCTTGTTCTTATTGTTACTGCTTTTTATGTTTGTGACTGTTGTTTCATATGCATGTGTATAATAATCCTAGTAATAGTAATAATTAGTAGTAATAGTAGTAGTTACGGGTAGTATCAGTTGTACAGTAAACTGTGGGATTTGTCTTCTAGAGGAACATAGACAGATTGAACTTGAATCATTTGTGAGCAACGGTGGTGCATATAAATCAATAGACCCACTCAAGAGGTTTTTTTATCTTCTTCCATTGCTTCAGGGTCTAAGAATTACAAATGTATGTCACAGTTATAATATTGTCCTAAGTTAATGCATAATAGAGTATTTAATCGGTACAGACTGACGCTTTGTGTAAGGTTATTTTATAAAACCAGTCCTGAGAGGACATTTATTATGTTTTCAGCTGGGTTTAGTGTTAATCGGCATGCTAAAAATAACCTTGGCCAGCTAAATGTTTCCACCGTGCCTCTAGAATGTGTCTATGCCTAAATGTCCTTAAATAGTTTTATTATGTTTGGGTCTCTAACAGCACTGGGAAGAGCTCTTACCTGAACCCTGGCCTCGGAGAGTCCCAGTCTTTGGCTCAGCTCTTCTCGCATGAACGCGTCCGGGTAATGTGTCTCATCAAACAAGCGCTCCAGTTCATTCAGTTGCTCTAAGGTAAAATTTGTCCTGCTCCGTCTCTGTTTCAGTTTACCCTGGGCGTCCTCGTCCTCCGATTTCACCTCTTCTTTCTTTTCTTTGCATTCATAAATCCCTACGAAAAAAGCAAAACTCATGACTACAAGCTGCCTCTTACAGCTGCATGTGGGCTATGCTTAAACAGTTTACCCTGTCAGTGTGATAAATATACAGAGCAATTTCCATCAAGCAACAACAACACAGCGCTCTTAGCAAAACATGTACTGCCAAAGAAGGCTTATTTATTGCCTACAATCTTCTAAAGTATCGAAAACTTTGTCAGAAAAGGAAAGTGTTTTTAGGCACATTGGCCTCAAATTACAGACATAACAGTCACAAATAGATCTTTAATTACATTTATTAAAGATTTAAGAATATTTAAAATACTTTTAAATAAAACACGTGTTTTATATATAAATTGTGTATATAATTATTATAAATTATCACTAAGACTACTCTATAAACAGAACTTTAAACTACAAGAGCTTCATACATTGTACAAAACACAGCTGAAAATTTGATTTCTGATGGCGCACAACAATAATTATTCCGCCCAAAAATACTGTGCAAAATCAACACAAAAATACATGGACACCTGATTATAATACTGTTTTTGTTGTTGCTATTATTATTATCATTAATAATAATAATAATAATAATAATTATTATTATTATTATTATAACAACAACAATAATATTAATCATAATAAAGTGTGCATACTTAAAAAAAAATACACAATATTTTTTTATATTTGTGTTTTTTAAACATTATGTTTTCTTGTGATGTTTAAGGTCTTTTTGTTGTAGCACCGGCTTGTAAAATTATATTTAATTCCAAGCAGCGTAGTCTATATTATACATTAATTAGCTAAATAAGATGTTTTTGTTCGCTTGTTGTTGTTGTTTTTTTTGTTGTTTTGTTTTTTGTTTGTTTTTTTTTTTTGTTTTTATTACTATATTTTTTTAGAGATAGTTCTGGGAATAGTGACAGCACCAAGGCCTGTCATTTGCCTACTAAAATACTAGTTGAGATCGACAGGTAATAATCATGTGCGTTTTAAAGATAGGAATCAATTTGCTCGCATCCATGTCAGGAGAAGCACAACATGCTCTCTATAAACACATTTTTAGATTTAGATACAATTTCCATGGATTGTGAGGTTTCTTGCTTCAACTAAAAATTAAAACAAAGCAGACATAACCATTTCCTTCATGGCGGAAACGGGTTGAGAAAACCGTGCACGTCTCTTACCGTCGCTCGCCCTGCCTACGTTAAACTCCTTCAGCTTGTCCTTGTCCAGCTCCACGTGTTCCTTGAATATATGCACGGGACAGTGCGTGTTGCTATCGGTAATGTCCTGTAGGCTGCTCTCCGAGTTTCCTAGCTCCCTGGCCCGCGCCAAACCGCTCTCCAAAACTTCCCTGTACGTGATGCTCTCTTTGCTGCTCTCCTTGCTCTTCTGGTCGAAGGATTTCGACACGAACGCTGTGAGCTCTTCCATGGTTGGAGAAGAAGCGCTCCTGATAACACAAATCCACTTTAAACGACCTTAACGCGCTGCTCTCTCTCTCTCTCTTGCTTTGTATGTGTGTACGTCTGTGTATGTGTGTGTGAGCTTGAGAGTAAACGCGCGGATGTTGGAAAGGGGGGTGTACGAGGAGGAGGAGGTTTAGATCACTCCGGTTGGTGTGTCTGTGTTTTTGGAGATCACACTATTTATACGGCGCTCACCTCGGCCCAGCCCCCACCGCCGTGTCCTGAGCAATTACAGGCTCCTCTGGCTTCTGAATTCAACTTTCAGCAGCTTTGCTCCAAATCAATGCCGCCGTGGAGCCCCTTAATATGATTACACTTCATTAAACATGCCTACGGTGTTGAGGAGCCGGGGAGCCGTGTTTAATTAATTCCGCGGTAATTTCATTAAGGCTATTAGGTGATATGAATGGTGCCATAACATGAGCGGATTCGCCTGAACTCCTAGTGCATTGACGCATTATGGACAGGTTTTGAAAAATATTTGTTGTGTCTATTTATCTGAATAAAAGAATTTACATTAACCAATGTTCACGCATTGCAGACGCTGGATTTGTTTTTAGAAATCGGACAACAACGCAAAAATCGATTTATAGCTAAAAAGAATTAATTGTTCGAGCAACCAATCACAAATGCTAATAAATATTTTTCCACAACTTTATGAATCTAATGAAACTTGCACATTCTACATAAAGTTGCTTTGTTATTAAAATACTAATATATATTGCCGATAGCCTATAATAATAATAATAATAATAATAATAATAATAAAATCCCTGCAACAGACGAGTGGGATTAAAATGTAAGCTCTGTACAAAATGCGCTCTATTTTTGTTTTTCAGCCTGCTAATGTTGTGTAAATAATAATTTACACTAATACTTTTATATTAAATATAATAAAGTTTTTTTATTCATTAGCTAGCCTATATGAAACGTCGCCATAAAGAAATATTGTCATCGGGTTTCTTTGTATTTACAACATATAGTTATTATTATGATGATGATGATGATTAGGAGGAGGAGGATGATGATGATGATGATGATTATTATTATTATTATTATGGTACCAGTGCCATACAAATCAGGACTAACTAACCGTTGTTGTTGTTGTTTTTTCAAGTCAGTCCTTGAAATATGTAGAAAAGAGTTTATACCTGGCGCAACAGTCTAATCAAATCTATGCTAAGCTGGAATATTTGAAAACAGTAACAATTTAATTAATAACTGGCCGAGTTCAAAAAATCTGTAGCTGTGCGCAGATGACGTGTCTGATGGGACTTTATTTATCCCAATCCCGTTAAAGACTGCCATCACACATCGGGATATTCCAGCATGTGACCTTGAGCTTCGTGCTGCTGTAGTTTCTCTGCATTAATTAAGTGCTGCTCACTCCGCGGTTGGAAGTTATTTGTGAGACTGACTGATGTGTTAGAAAGGGTATAGACTACTGTGTGTTATTAATCATCGCAAAAAAACATTCTAACGCACCTCTCTCTCTCTCTCTCTCTAACTCTATAGTTATTGTTTTACTCCCTAAACAGTATTTTTGTGTCTGATTTTATTTATTTAGAAAATATACTATGGTACTTTGTGTCTTACACGTGATTATTAACCTTTACTCTTTAATTTTTATATTATTTGTTATTATATATATGTGTGTGTGTGTGTGTGTGTGTGTGCGCGCGCGCGCGTGCGTCAGGTGCACCTGAATTCAACGTATACTCTATTGATTTTACACTATGTCTGATTTAATGTCAATTGTCTGATTTAGATTTTTTTTTCTGTACAGCTTAACATGGTGTTTTTTACAGCATGGTCGATGAAGTTTATTGATATCACAATTTAAATATTAATCATCGCAATAGTGAATGATACAGATGTAAAACTTGGTCCCAATGCATTGACAGAAATCCCACGTCTCCCAATCAGCAGCAGCTTATGGAGAATTGTTTCTTATAGCGTGTTGTACACTTAGTGGCCATCCTTAAAGACGTACGATCCATATTTTATACTATCAGTTATCGGCAGGCTGGGAATATAAACCGAGCCTGCCCTTCGTTCTTTCTTCCTTCCTTCCTTCCTTCCTTTTCCTCTCAATTCCTGAAAACACATTGCCAGGTTCAGTCTGGCCCACCTAACGATTTACTATAATATATATATATATATATATATATATATATATATATATATATATAGAGAGAGAGAGAGAGAGAGAGAGAGAGTATTTTTAGTATTTAAATTGTGTTAATTTAAGTTGAGTTTGCTAAGTGATCATAGCTCACACGGTTAAATGATGATGAAGATGTGATGTTTCAGTGGAAGTGCGGTTTGAGGGCGGACAGGCTGATAGATGGCCGTCCGTGTCCTGACTGAAAACAAATAAACCGTCAGATAAAATATCGATAGCCAGTAATAATCTGAAGCCACAGCCGACGTGAATATGTACATTAAACTTGTGTCATATTTGGCTTAAAGCGCGTTTCGTGAGAAAATATATATTTTTATCTATCGGTGTGCTGTTTTAATATCATACAAACAATCAACTATGTGTTTACCAAATTAGGAACAAACCTATATTTTCCCCACTGATTAAAAATGTTTTTCCCGGGGTGTGCATGCTCTCTCTCTCTCTCTCTCTGCGGCACGCGGGTGGCACATGAAGCGCTCGGGGACACTTCCCCATGTTTTACATGCTCATTAAGTTCTTCCACAGGCGAGTAAGATTCATATTTTCTCCGGGTTAGATCCAACAAAATATTGACCCTCTTGTGCAATGGAGATCCACATGCATCATTTGTTCATCTTTGTTCCAGTGCTTGTTGCGACATTATAGAATGACAAAAAGCAGAAAACTTTCTTTCTCCATTATATATCATCCCAGCTCATCTCAGAGGCATGGCTACTTGACTACCTGATTGTTTCAAGCCGAATAGTTTTGATCGATTGCAGACTGAATTTATACGGCAGAATTTAAGTTTCAGTCAGTGTCTCTGACGAACCTGCTCTGTTTGCTTTTGTTTTAAACACTGAACCATTAATGTGTGTTCAGTATCTGAAAACGCAAAATATTTCTACGTGTCTTTTCCCGATCTGTATAATTAGAAATGTCTCTAACCGCTTGCATTATAACACGCCCCCTCGTAGCGTTGATTAGCTTTTGGTACTTCAGCAATAAGCAAAGCAGCGCGGCGTGTGTAAAGTTGCACGGCGTTAGCAGGACGCGGAGATGTGGCGTGTCTGCAGCGCGGAAGCTCCTGTAGAAGCGGCGGCAGGGCTGCAGGGGCGGAGGAGGCGCGTGCTGGCTGATGGCCACGTAATCTGTGAGCTAGTGATCAGTCCCTGTTGCATCAAGTCTGTCCTTAACTGGATGAGTGCGGTGGAGTTTCAAGCAGCATTCATTCCTTCTCGGCTCTGGGATCTTGTTAGTGGCAAAAAGAGGAGAGTCAACGTTTTTTTTTTGTATGCAGCAACACAACGCTAACTCTGACCAAATGGCAAAAGCACCGTTTGAACTTGATGGTTCCTTTTGATGAATCCCGTGTGTGTGCAAGACGAATGTTTCTTTGGCCTAGCTTTTTGGCAAAATCCTTTTTTGTTCACCTGATTATTCCAAGATTTAAAGTGCAACAGTGCAAGGGGGGTCCAGAAATCCAGACACGTTTGAGTTTTATGCACGAGCATGCATGCATCTGAGATAATGATCAGTAGTTTACTCTAACAGCTTTGCTCCAGAATTAATAGTTTTCATTCTACTTCATGTTACAATTGCACTTTTGTTAAGAGTCAACAAATAGCTACTATCATAGTCTAGGAAATAATTACTTAAAATGTATCACAGATTATAGTGGTTGCTGAGTGTGTAGTCTGATAGTGAATAAGCAGGACTTTTTTAACTTTAAAATAAATGCTTTATAAGTGGATATTTATAGGTTATTCTCAGCTACAAGATGCCTTAACATAGTCGTTTTTAATGCACTTTTAGTTCATTAATTTTAATTAGTCATTTGTTAAAAAAAAATTAAAATAGCTTATCTGAGAGAGAGAGAGAGAGAGAGAGAGAGAGCAGGAGACCCCTAGAGGATGTGTTTGTTTTAAATGTATTTTCCCACTTCTCACACTATCTGCCCACAGGGTAACAATGCCAACAAAAAAAGAGGCATAAAATTGACTTTACAACCAAAAATGTTGAGGCGATTTGCTGGAAAAACAAAGTAATTCAAAGACTGTTCCATTCTAGATCTCTCCAATGTTTTCCTTCCTCTTCATCATTCTTAATACCAGGAAATTTTTTTGTAGCCAAGGTCCACATCATTCATTTACAACTGGTACTAAGGAGCCACATGAATGATATTTGATTTCATCTTTCACGTGATCTGGTATTAAGTAGTTGCATTTGTGCTTATTTGAAGAAAAAAAATCTGTTTTTTTCCTGAGTTTCTTACATCAACGTATATTCCATTATATTCCAAAAAAGGGTTTACAGCAAACACTTAATTTATTTAAAGATCATTAAAACAAGATGACAGAGACATATGGAAAGCTATGTTTCTTTTATAAATGCTATTGTATTTTTCTTCTATTTAAGTGATTTTATTGTGCAGTAAATGTTTATAAATAAACATTTAAAAAAAACACTGTAAAAAAACTTAAACATATAAAAAAAAATTAACATTAAATGGCACATTTAAATTTTTAAATTCTATTTAAACCTTTATTAAATAACTTATAAATGTATATATTCCCAAAAGAACTAGTGTTTTGAAAACTGCAAAATTTCATAGACATCTTCTCGATGTAAAATTAAGTAGAGCATAATAAGGCCAGTTTTTATTTACATCATACTCTAGCAGAATTGGCAAATTGAAAATTAAACTTGATCTTGCCTAGAAAATTTCATAATTTTAAACATGTTTTACATGGTAAGACAAAATGTGGACAGTAATGTTTTTGTGAAATTCTTTTTTAAAGCCGTTGTTATTTTTATAGCCTGCAAATTTTGGTATAGCATTTTGCAGATACCGTTTGGCCAGGCTGCTCAAGAAATAAAGAGATTGCAAAGATTCTGATCTGATAAAGTATGAGTCACATAACAGCAACAATGTTTTATCTGTCACAGGTCAAAGGCCCATGTAGCTTGCTAGATGAGACGTGACAGGGGAATTTCAGTAAGAGGATCTTTCCTGATGATATCAGAGTTAATAGCTTGAGACCCTAGGGAAATAAAATGGTTCAGCACAATAAGCTCAAATCAATACTATAAGAACAAGTTTATAAAAGATGCACAACTCAGTGTTTTAGCCCCTCATTCACAAATAAGCTTTATGCTTCTTGTGCTCTCAGAAGCATTCACTGTGTACAGTATGTCTTCAGGGTCAACAGGAAATGCATGAGTGCTGATGCTTGTCGAGGCATGTGAAGTACCTGCTGGGTCCTGTATATAAAAACCTACTGATCTTTTGGATTAAACATGATCATAGGAACGTTAATGAACCATGAATTATGACATCTATTAATTCAGACTCAAAAATGACCAGAGGTATTTCTACAACTTAAAAAAAAGAATATTATATAAAAAATTGACTTCTTCATAAATAATCATCTTTTTAAATTTTTGTAAAGGAGAAATACAAATTACATTGCGTCAGATCTGTTAAAGCATAAATAAATTCACATATTCGGTCATGAATCTATTTGCTGATTATGAGGTCCACTCCTCCTCTATTCTTACATAAAACACTCAGTTATTGCATGGCTAGAGAATATGATCAATAAAAGCTTGTGATCATTGCATCCTGTGGTCAAAAGTGGAGACAGACACACTAGCCGTTGCCTCGAGCATACATTGATTTGGTTGGGGTAGATATGTATCATGGTTGCCTGGGCAGTCAGTGTTTAATAAACCAAAGACTGTTTGCTTACAGTAAGTGGATGGTTAAGTATATTCCATGTACACCATTACTACAAGCAAGCGGTTACTTGTGTCACTTGAAGTTGGTGCACTCATTTTATATTACAGCAAGCTTTTATGGAGCTTCCCAACACTTGTTCGATCATGCCATTAAATGAATTTTAACCCATGTTTTTTGTTACCCAGAATTGGTTAGAGATGTGTGGCACATCCATTTGTTGAGGGTGATTTATGCAGTCATCTTAAGAAGCAGAAGTCACCGATCGGCAAGCTCATTAAGATTAATTAGTGCGGGGATGCAGAGTGGCAGGCCTGATTAAGAGCCACTGGAGATGGCTAACACTGCTGAGGTGAGGGCAAGAAGCCCCCCCCCCTTCTTTCTCTCTCTCTCTCTCTCTCTCTCTCTCTCTCTTTTCCTCTCTCTTGCTCCCCGAGGCCTGCAAGCTTGAATAGTGGGGGACTGAAGAGACCACCATCTGTAGTCAAGCTCCTGAGTATCGTCACCAGTCACCCCATCTGTCATGCTGTGTTCCCCTGTCCCCCTGGGCTTAGCCATTCAGCCACTGCTAGAGCCAGTAGTGGACACAGGGTAGAAGCCTCGCTGACCCCTGAGGTATAGTGATATAGATTAGAATATGTTCCCATGAACAAACCCATATACACTGATGTGTAGATAAGTACATCCTTTATTTCAGAATTATTTGTATACACACACACACACACACACACACACACACACACATACATATACTGTATATGTACATACATACATACACACACACAAATATACAGTGTGTATATATATATATATATATATATATATATATATATATATATATATGTATATATATACACACACACACACACACACACACACACACACACACACACATACATATACTGTATATGTACATACATACATACACACACACAAATATACAGTGTGTATATATATATATATATATATATATATATATATATATATATATATATATATATACACACACACACACACACACACACACACACATTGCCACCAGTTACTGGCAGAAAAAAAAAATGTGTGTGTGTGTGTGTGCATGTGTGTGCCTGAGTGTACCTGGTTTCAACAATAAAAACAATCAGGAAGCACCCCCAGGCATTGCCTGTTGTTGAGTTCAGGCTCTGAAAATCCAAAAAGCTGGCTCTCATCTCCTACACGTCTCCTTTAGTTCCAGGCAAAGCCCCACTGAGACCTGTACATGGCCACTGACTGCCAGAAGGCCTCAAAACAAGAGATGGACCATACAATCATGTTAAGCCTTAAAGGATATTATGTACTGCCTTCCAATCAGACCACCTGTCATTGCACATACATTTGTACGTCTAAAGTCATGCTCGATGTATCACAAGACATGGCTTCATTTAGGAGAATGTGTGAAAATTATAACAACAAAAAGCATACACGAGCACACAAGCAGCTAAGGTAAATTGATTCCTTAATTGTCACTATATTGCACATGCTTAGATAAATAGCTTTGATTTCAGACCAAGGTCTTATATTGTGGCATAAAGGTTGGTCATCTTTTATTAGTTCAGATGCGGACGTATGAAATCAGCGAGTTTCATTTTCCTAACAGTTGAAATGAAAACATTAATAATTTGTATCATGAATATCTGCAGGATTGTATATCAGGCCTATATTTCTGAGAAGGATTTAAGGCTTGTACAAAGAGACAGTAGAGGATAAAAACTCAGATATAAAAAAGATACATTTGGTGACTATAAACAGCAATTGATTCCATTTCCATTTCTTTGATATACCTGAGGTGAGCATGAATCTGAAGCGAGCCAGGGGTGCTGTCATATGAAATGTAAAACATAACAAATCTTCCACAGAGCACCTAAACAGTAGGGCTCTTACTAAACAAGGCCTTAATCTCTCCCGTGCATGCAATATCTTTCACAACGCTTGCATGCATAATCACAAAATATTGGCCACATTAGAGATCCCAGGCACAAAAATAGCACTGTTATACTGGAGAGAAAAAAAACAAAACATAAAGAAAAGTGAGTGGCCTGAAGCACTGGAGCCATATTCTATTCAAAAGTTGTTTTCCTAAAAATTAAGCAACTGACTAATGGTGTAAATGCTGTTAATTAGCTGTGCAGAAACCCAAGCAGGCTTTTCTGCCTGTAACTAATAAGAAATCAATTAGCTAATGAATTGGTCATTAAGTGAAAAGCTAATCTTAGTCAGGGCATTTTTTAATGATTTTGTCTATGATCCTGTCTAATTGCTGTTGTCATACAGAGCTCTCAGCTTTCAGCATGGCTAATGAAGCTTCATTAGATCATAACTGGCAGTCTTGGAAGATTTAGAGGCAAACCTGCTTCCCAATTATTTTTAATTGCCAGACATTCACACAAACAAGTGCTGCACCTTGTGGAACAGGAGAAGAGATCAGGCTTCGCCAACATCTCCTTCATTACTTCATTTGAAACGATTAGAGCCATGTTCAGGGTCGCTGTTTTGCTACTGTTTTTTTTTTTTCCTGACGTAAAGACCCTCTACATTTCAAACCTGTGGGTTATTGTACCGTTTGTCTCTTTGATTACTATCAGTAAGAAAGCTTGTTTCTTCCTCCTACACACACATATCTAAAAGTACACAGAAAATGACTTTGCTGCATAACTTTTTTTTTTATCAATCGTTCCCAACAAATTCGATTTTCCACTTAAAGGTTTAGCTGCTTATAATCCAGACAAGTTCGGCTTTTTTTAAGTGATCAAAGGGTCATTTCTTTGTTTGACCCAGTAAAGTATATTAAACTTGCTCATTTTGTAGAACATAAAATACAGTTGGTGAAAAAGAAAAAGGATTTTGATACAAAAATTACATCATTCTTCCTAGTATGTTTAAATTTCTTACTCTTTCATATTTCTACATATAGTATATCTCTCTCATTTCACTTTTTTAACATAATTTCTACATAATTTCTATCGGAAAATCATGAAAATATTGGTCAGATTTATTTTCCTCAGATTTATATGAAAGTCTCTCTTGACTCTGGTCTGGTGCTGTACTTTCTATGAGTTCCTTCTTCTTCTAAAAAAGGAGGTGCTGAGTGTAAGCTAATTTCCTCCAAAGTACTAACAATGGATTTATTATGCTGTTTGAGGAGGACTTCAATGTTCAGCATCTTTTGCACACTTCTGCATTAGCAAATTCTACACTGACACATTTCTTGGGCAAGCAGTTTGGCAAATATGCGTCTACTGGCTTGCCAAACTGCCATGCCTTAGAGGCATTTATTTTCCTGGAAACTCTGTGCTTAAGAGCGAGAGAGAGAGAGAGAGAGAGAGAGAAGGAGAGAGGGAGAGAGTTGAGGGCTGGACTGACTTCACTGGGTGGCGTGGTTTTGATTGGGGGTGAATGAAACACCAGATGTCTATCAATATTTAGTAGTAAACATCACAAGCGTGCTTCACAATGTGGCAACTGGGTGTGTGGCATAGTAATTGTTATGGACAAAAATCTGGCAACACTTCATTGGTAATGCGTATATAGTTGCACTGGAAATTCCTGCTCATAGCTTAGACATACAGTACATAACTCTGTATAACTCAGACTGTTATGAATTCCACAGTGTTTCAAATGCTTATGAATGTTATCACTAAAATGTCTAATGGTTTTATAAAGCAGCTTTTACTGAAGTTATCCGTGACCACAAATTGATTATCCAGTGAGTACTGACCATTCGCTCAGACAGTATGAAGACAAATGAGTCATGAGAAGAAGCATGGGTTATTTTTGCAGTCTTGGTGCCATGTGACATGTGGAAAAGCCCCCCTGCATCACCTGGAACCTATGACTAGAGCAGATGAATCATCCAAATTGGCCAGGGCAAACTAAGGAACAGCAGCAAATTAAAAGCCTGTTTCATATTGCATTTTGCTCGAACTCAATAGACAAGGTGAAATCAAATTAACACATGCATAATTTAACTTTATGGTACGGGGTGAGCATATGTTCATTCACCCAATTGAATGATTTGAAATGTACACAGTAGGGTCTGAAGCTGCCAGTCCTGCAGGTGAGGGCTCAGCAGTGTGTGTGTGTGTGTGTGTGTGTGTGCGTTTGTGTGCATGCTGTCTATTTATTTTTTCATCTGATATGTGATCTCACAGCAACCAATTTTAACAAACTAGACTCTAAACACTAGCTCCAATATAAATGAATAACAAACAGGAAACTGTGAGTGTTATAAAAGTAAATACACAAGTACAACCCTACATGTATTAGAGTGCTCATTTCTTAAAGAAAACTTCCATTCTTCTCATTTTTAAGGATCTATTGCTACTGCTTAGCTTTCTCTAAGGGCAACAGAAGACCCTATAGCCTAATACTCTCCTCAGTCTATAGGGTTAGTACTTAGTGTCTGGACATCTGGATGCAGTAAGGGACAAGAGCCACCGCACACACACACACACACACACACACACACACACACACCAGCAGGAACACTTAGAGTGAGGCCAGTCCTCCCTCACAAGTATTATGTAAATTGAATTTGTTAATTCAGTGCCCCTGTCTCAGGAAAATCTGCCACCAACACCTGCCACTGTTTCAAGCGCAAAGACACAGATTCACACTGACATGGTCTTCATTAAATAAACAAACCAGGTTCTCCATAACAGCATTTGGTGGAAGGCACCATCAATTCTTATACATTTAGATCACAGAAATTGGGACTGACACTGAGGAGTTCTATCCTCCTGTCTCCAAACACATGGGGTGAAAACAGGCCATATGTGTGTGCGTTTCTGTGTGCGTGTCTCCTTGCCTCTGGAACCTCTAAGACTAGGACATGACTGATGTATATTTCAGCCACAGTTCTACAATCAAAGAAACTCTTGTGGCCTTCTGATGTGTCATCTAAATTTCATAATGACTCCAACGGCACGAGCCCTTCCATGCCACAGTACCGTTTGCAAGCATGATGTCTATTTTCCTTTAACTTTGACACTTGCTCTTTGCGCCTGTCTATCTTGTTCCCCTCTGCTTACATCCTGCTAACAAGATCAAGGCGATTTTTTATGTGAGAGTGGCTCGCAGAGGCAAGCAGGCAGGAAGACTTAGAGAGTACCAGTATTCTGCAGCACATAGGTATAAACCTCTTGTGGTGACACTTTTTGACATTAAGTTGAATTCTAAATGTGCAGGGATATTTGAATGCTGATGGGCCTGTGTGTTGATAGGAGGGGAAAGAATAACGACGCTGGAAAGCTGTTGCACATTCACAGTGTTGGGAGGAATGCTTTACATTTCTAACTCCAGTTTCCACCATCCGCTTTGCTTTATGGTTTATTTATTGGCACTAGCTGCGGCTCCAAATAAAGTTCTCCTGGGGTAGACGTTATTTTACCAAGAGGAGAGAGGGCACGCTTTTAAAACACACTGGGTCATTAGCACACTGTTAACAAGCACTAATGAAATGCTTCAATGCTGTAAAAGCCTGTAGAAACAACTTTCAGGTAGCATGTGGTTTGCTGCTCTTTACTCCATACATGTGCACTTAAACGCACACACACACACACACACACACGCTCTGTCTCTCGTTTTTGCATGAAAGCTTATAAACAGCTGCATTAACTACTTACTTATATAAATTTTGACCATTACATGACTTTTTTTCAATGTCAGTGCTGGTGGGTATGGCCATTTTTCTTTATATTTCAGCACATATGCATCTTCATAGTTTGCAAACCCCTTTATGATCACTGACTGACTATAGATTAACTTTAACCGGTGGAATTCAAAGTGTGGCTGACATGCAAAAGAAAATCACCAAAACCATTTTATACAAGTATACACACGTCTTCATTTAATAGACTATACAGTATAAATTCAAATTTGACACCATAGCTTTTGGGGATACCTTCTGCTCTGGATAACCCTAATAAGCTAAAATCGTATTATTACATTGCTTTCAATTCACACTAGAAAGCAACTCAAGCGCAATAAACCAGGCTTGCTACTGGAGCTAGGATAATGCAAGGCTACAGCATCAGCAGATGGCTAAATCAATCATATGTCTCATCAGGCATCTCATAAACATATGATATAAACATAATTAAATAACTCCAGGAGTTATTACTACACCATAGCCCATCAACAATAGCAAGTGCATTCTGACAGAATGATGGGATTTCTTGTAAGAGTGAAAACTCAGTTCTTGAGCATTTTGTTCCTTTTTGTGTTTCTTGTCTGTTTATGCCTGTTGGGTATGGTTTGGAGATTATGCCTCATTCGACCAGTTTTTGCTTCATTTCTTTCAGAGATAAATGTGCATTCGTGTCAAAGTATTTGACAGCTTGAACAGCATGCATTGCAATTAAAGGTCAAATGGCATGCAAACTAAACAAGGTGGACCATCAGTCGTTTGCTGCGGTTTTGGAATGCAGCATAACTGGGTGCATCAGCATTTGGTCATTTCCATAAATGCTCGCGGCTGTCTTGCTTTTACTATTTTTAAATGCACTTGGGCTAAATGCCCTGTCACATCATTTGCGTTTTCACCAAATACGGCTACCATTTCCTAAAGGCCATATTCTAAAACAAATGCCCATTATCATGAAGTCTGCCTCAGCGAGTGAAACTTTGAGTCCTCGGTTGAGATCATTGACAGCTTGACGTGGCGAAGGTCAATTGAAATAACAGGTTTGCGCTTTATTATGAATTTAGCTCCTGTGTTTCACTTTGCAAGTGAGCTGGGAACATTGTGTCTGAGGGAAGGCAGGTAGCCGCCATCCACACACGCTAATGAGAAGGTTATGCTAAACCACACATGGCAAAACTCGTGATTAAGATTAATATTCCCTGAATATTTTTAACTAGTCATACAGCACATATGGACTGATGAGAGGTTAGGCTGAGAAAGAATATACGTATGTGTGGCATCATTAATATTATGTAGTTACTCCACCATAACTTGATATGACATATTACTTGATATGGTCTTTAAAAACATGGCAATATAACTAAATTAGGAAACTGTTAACATACTTTCGGAGCAATTTTAACATAAATCTGTTTAGAGATTTACTGCCTCTCAGGATTCATTTTTAAGTAAATTCCTCAACTTCTGCTACCAGTTAATGCAAAGCAGAATGTTTTAAGGCTTTCCATACTTCCATCTGGCTGTGCATTTCACTTTTCACATAGTCTAGTTAGGAGAATTATTTACATGTTTTTCTTTCTCTGTATACAAATTCCCCCACACAAATTCTTTTATGAAGGTAAGAACCTAAAAGTTTGTCTGGCCCTCGGACCCGCAGTGGTACCCTTGCCATTTTATGAATCAGCCATGATGAACGCACAGCGAGCAGCTGTCTCATCCCTGCACCCAGTCCACAAACACATAAACACGCAGTTAAATATTCTGTACTGTAATCTGGCGTGTCACTCAGACTCTACCTTTACAAAGGTTACATGCATTAATGTCAGTCAGGGGGAGTCCCAGAAGCAAGGCTCCCCATGGCCACCCCACTTTTAAAGGTGCAGCCGCGCCACACGTCAGAGCTAGTATGAAGATACAAACAAGATGGCAAAGAGCATCAATCCGCCACTGCCTCCTGCCACTTTGATCTAATTCCACTCTTTGCTTTCTGATGCATGGAGCTGTCAGATTAAGGGCTGCTCAGGAGCATGCCGTGGCTGTTGAGCTTGACAGCCCGTGTGATGGATTACAGACAAAACAAAAGGGTTATCACCTTCACCACCAACATTTCTATCCTTTCAGAGAGCTAGGGGAGGAGAACACACCGTGCTCCCCGACAGAGAGAACGCATTGGTAAAGGAAGAACGTGATGATAAAACTCTTCCTTACTTCTGCAGTTCGAGGAGGAAGAGCCCATGCAGAGATTGTGTATTATGAGATGGCTGTCTGGCACCCACAGTTCTATGTGGAGCACATGCTCCTGCATTTCAGCTCGAAAGGTAAGAGCTAGGCCATTTCTCCAGGTCAGAAAAAAGATAAGCGGAGGCCAGCTCCCATACTCAGTACTGCAAAAATGGTCTGAGAATGTATAGTGCATTGCCTGTGCTGGGTATTTACATGGCACACCAGAATTAATGAATATTAGTAAAACCTGATTTTACCAGATTCAGGGTTTCCAGTTCAATGCAGAGATCAGGTCTAAGTGAAATATCAGTGCATGTTCTCCCCATATCAGTTTAACCTTCCTCTGGGTTCTCTGGGAATGTAGACACCTTGCCATCATCAAGGAAAAAGTCACCATGACTTAATGGCAGAGGGTAGTACGAAGTACAACTACTCTATTACTACGTAAGTATTTTTTTCATGAATCTGTACTTAAGTATTTTTGGTATGTGATAGTTTTACTTCTGCTTACCACATTTTTACTGAAATCTCAAAACATTTTAAATAATGCAAAAGTGTGTTGATTTTCTAATCTAAACATACGTGTTTCCGCTGTCACACACACCCTAGCATGACTGAGCTACACTCCTAGTGGGGAAAGGCAGAAATTTGTAAGGAAGTTTAAAGAAAAGACTGACATTGTTTGATGGATACCTGGGCAAAGGATCCCGAATAGATGCATTTGTCAAGGTAAAAGCAATCTAGCTAACTAGCTAACATACTGAGCAAAAGAGGTGTCCAACACATTTGTTGAAGTTTCATAACAATAACAAAGACTTTTTTGTATAACAAGCTTATCATTATAAAGATTTGGCACTTTCTCTAACCTTATTGTATTCTGTATGCTTGCAGCATGCTCATGTTTAATTGCAGAGACGACTTGCATCTAGCAACTAGCTAGCTAACCTATTGAAGTGATAGAAGAGGCTAACACTGCTACCTGCCAATCGTTTAATTAATGTCAAACATTTATGTTATCAATCTATATAAGATTTGCACATTCATGTTATCAGCAGCATCTACTGTATTTAATTGTGTTTAAAAAATGTTTATAAGTACTATTTATCAGTAACTTAGTGGGATAGATTTCCAGAAAATCAGGTTCTTTGTGAAGTTTTGGTATTTTTGTACTTAAAGTACATTTTAGAACACATACATAATATTTCAACTTAAATAAAAATTTAAACTAGTACTTCTACTTGTATTGGATTTAATTTGTAAGTAATTGAACTTTTACTTCAGTATTGGGTTTGTGTACAGTACAAAAGCTTTAGCCACCCATCATTTTATATATTTTGCTTCCAAAGAGCCAGACTTTCTTGTAAGGCATTATCCAGTGAGAAACAGGTGCAGATGACGGATGATCAGGCCGGTGATTAGTATAGCGGTGATGCTGAATGCTGAGTGGTTGGAATAAATGGGAGGAGAAATGAGGTTGCTGCTGAGGTTGTCACATAAACCACAACTTTTTAAATTGTATCTTTACAGCCTATTGCAGTAAAATATTTCTTTAATTAAATGTACATTATTTCACTGAATTTAATTTAACATGAAAAAATGAAGGGTGACTCACAACTCACGTACAGTACTATACTTCTGCCATGTCTGTTAAATGGTTTCATCACACAATGGCGATGCATCCTAACAGACACTAAAATGTCGTTTGTGGACGTCCACTTTAAATTGTTTAGGGTTATTTAAAAGCGTTAGACGCTTCAAGTCACTTTTAAAATGATTCCTAATTTTCAAGTGTTTGAGGTGACTTTTCCAATTATGTAAGCATTCATTAGTGTGGAGGAGCAGCTTTCTTTTTGTCCTTGTCAAGATGAAACATATGTTTTTCAAATCAAGTTTTGAAGAGGAACAAGCAGGGAGGAATTCACATTCAGTGGAGTGTACCGAGTTTTAAAATACCCACACTGAATACAAATGACAGAAGGAGATAATGAGAGCGTTTGATGTGACATGTTCACTGGGGAGATGTTACAAAGGCAGTCAACCTCGCTAAGCAACCACATTACAGGTCAGTTTACAACACACTCTCCTCCACACAGCCACAGAAGACAGAGCTTTCTACCAAGCTTAATGATGTTAAAGTGGAGCGATGGCTGTGTACAACTCCTTCAGAGGGTTTGGGTGAAATTGGAAAATATGCATGGATACATAGCTTTGGTGTTGATTTCTTTGCTAATATCATTAGTGTTGAGCTTGTTTATATAGAAAAAGAAGTGTGAACCTCTCTGACATAGTGTGTGTGTGTGTGTATGTGTGTATGTTTTTGCGTGGGCATGCATCTACATTACAGACCACAGGCTGTCTCTGGAAACAAGACTAATAAGCTACCCCCAGCAGTAAAACAGGCATGTAGAATTGAGTGACAGATGTGAACTAATGCTGTCCCATGTTTATTCTAACTGATGGAGAAATCACAGCAACGCATTCAAGGCATTGCCTCTGTATATAATGACAAACATAAAAAACATTACTTCCTACTTACAGTTCAGCAGTGTCTCTATCTCTCTCTTTCTCTCTCTCTCTCACATACACATGCACATGGACTCGCACACACACACACACACAAATACACACACAAACAGACACACAAGAAGAATGAAAGAAAAGAGAGGTCCATTGTATTCTTGCATGGGTGTGTTTTCATTGGTATGTTTTCAGTTACCACTGATATTAGTGACTAATTCTCTTAATACATTCTTTCATCGACCTCGGGTGCATTTTGGACATGATCGACTTAGTAAATTAGATTAAGCAACAGAACATAAATCTCCCTATAACCTTTTCTACATGTCTTCAGTCCAAAATAATAAACTGACCAGCCAGTGACTTTTTCAAGCATTACGAGATCAGACTTTTGAAAGCTGGCTACATTGCATTTCGTAATTGTGGTGAAGCCAAGGAAAAATTCTGCCCCCGTCCTCAGAATGGGACTCGGCACTCAGTGAAGCCTCTGTGATCTCCCCCTCCTTCCCTTACCGTAGGCTGTGCTGATTAGCACTGACGGGCCCTGGCATCTCTCCTGGGAACCAGACCAGGTCTCATGACTGGCTCTAGATAGAACGATCTAATGGGGTCACACTTTAAGTCAAGAGTCTATTAATAAGAATCAATAAATACGCCATAAGAGATGCAGAAGATGACAGCAGACACCAGAGCATTGTGACCAAAGGAGGTTGGGCTCAGAGCTGCAAAGGCCCAGTGAGGTAGAACCGTGCTAAGAAATGTGTTCTCTGTCACGAGGATGTACGTTTGTGTGTGTGTGTGTGTGTGTGTGTGTGTGTGTGGCACTGTATTCCTCTGTGCGACTGCTGGACTAATATGAAGGAACAGTGCTCCTGTATGTGGGAGCCTTGTCTTTCTGGTTTCATAGGCGATGTCTGGACATTATTTTTAGAGCATTTTGTGACACAGTGCTTTGTACATTTTTGGTAATTCTCTGTACATTAATAAGCTTTTCCAGCATGGTTTAAAGTCAGGTAGCAATCATTATTTTTATTGGTAATATCTCTCCTGTTGTGGGTGTAGGCAGGCACATACTTACAATCTGATTTAACACAACATGGACTGACTTTATACTAATCACTATTCCATAAATACTGTGTAAATTAAGTTTAAATTAAGTTTAAATTAATAATATAATATAATATAATATAATATAATATAATATAATATAATATAATATAATATAATATAATATAATATAAATGTATTTTTATATATAATCATATAGGTATATACAAAAGAGGAACATCATGCTGAATGGAACTGAGTGATGCATCTCATTAATAAAAATGATTGATGTATCTCATTTAAAAAAATATTTTCAATTAATTAACTTAATAGCACCAATGCGAGCTGTAAGTAGCAGTCAGTGTCAGGAGTGCTGGCAGAGGTGCTCTTAATTTCACTAGGGTTTCACTGGAACAGTAAAATAATTCAGACCTAGCTGATGTATGCCCTCCTTGCTATGCCCACAGGAGCCCTGGGTTATTGAGCATGTTCACTGCACCTTTAAAACCCTTTAACAGAGTGATAAAACTAGCAGAATTACTACGACTGTGGGAAATGTGAGAAAGCAGAGAGGAGTTGGAGATACAAATTCTTCTTTACCATCTTATTTAAGTATAAAATGGAATTGTGCAGATTCTCCAGATTCTTAATCCAAACATAGTTCTTTATTCGTCATTAGTGTTGGGAAAAGACATCGGAAATGTGTGTGTTCCACAGGCATGCGTGCCATGTTAGGTTCGGAGCTGCCGTACAGTTTAATTTAGCTAGTCAGAGCATACCCTGATGTGAAGCATATGATTTTACTTAGGTAGGTATGAAAGCAATCTGTTTTAATATCAAACAATTTTGCAGCAAAGAATACTAAGGTCAACAGAGGTAAAGTCCTGACTGGTTGGTGAAAAAATGCTATAAAGTATTAACACCAATGCCAGTTTCTTACTACCGTGCATTAAAGTTTGTGGTAAATTGCTACAAATGCACCATGAAATGGCAATGAAACTCAAGTGTGTGTATAATAAGCTGTAAGGCCCATGCAGTATTATTCAGAGTCACTTGCAAGCATGGATAGTGGGCAGATTTAACCTTTTCTTCCTGTGGTTGTGGTTATGCTTAACATTAGCACTTAAGACTGTAGGATCAGTTCCTTATCAGATCTTCAGTAGATCTTCTAGCAGACGTTACTTCTGATGCCATAGCCTTTGGGAGGAAGGGGCAAATAGGAAAATAGCATTCTTTTCCAGCCACATATATTCTGGTATATAAAACTGTGAGCATGTTTATAGTAAAAACGACAGGACCCTAGCTAAACAGGAAATTGGGCTCCAGCTGAGTACTAGGAGCATTAAGGTATATGGTGCTGCAGCATATCACATGTGAGCTATATAGCCATGTTGGCCAGTTTGCCTTCGTCTACATGTGCCCATGTAATGATGCAATGAAAATTCATGATGCGAGCATATTAACTCTAGAGTTTCATGACATAAATTAAAAAAGAGCCTCATTTTGATGCCTAATTATTTTTTAGACTTGACAACCTTGTAGCCGCCAGCTCATTGTTGGTAACAATAGACTTATTGCTTTCCCAAAAAGATGCACAGCAGTAAGTGAACCCATAATTACCACCCATAATGACAACATTCTCTCTACACACTTGGCTCTAGAACAGCTAACATAATTGTGCCTAGATTCCAAGAATATCACCATTGCTTTAAGACTGTCACGCCCCAGATATTGTTCGCTGGGCATTTTAACAACATTGTTTTCTTACATAACACACTCAATATGAACTTTTAAACTCCTGAATACCATCCGGAAGATCTAAATGTCTTTATTCTTGTGTATGGTGATGTCTATTTTCATCTCTGACAATGAGACCAGAGTGACGAAGGTAAGTGTGTTTTACATAAAGTAAAGTTTGTAAACAGTCATGCTCCCTAAAACCCTTTGTTTTTTAAGTGTCATCTTTAGATCCAGCTTCGCAAAAAGAAATATTTTCATAATTCACAGTAAGAACAATACTATACTGTAGTATGTGCAGTATTATTGTTCAAGATGAACTAGTCTAGCCCAGCAGAGATTCTTTGCTTGTGATGAAAATAGCTTCTTTTGGTGAGCAGGGCTGGTTTGATTCTGGACATGCTTTTGAGAGGCAGGACACACAGTGAAACTGATGTCCATGACGGACGCCTGTGGGCATCCAATCACAGAGGTTCTCCAGCCCTGCCAGCTCAGCGAGGCCTGTGTCACTCACATGGCTAATGACCACTTCAGTGACGGCTTCCTATCAGTGTAATAAGAAGCACCTGTTAGCAGGGAGCCCAAACATGGAGAGGGTTGTAATCAACCCCGGGGGACTGATTGAATCTTTCCTCCTGACGGTGGAGACGCGCTCCAGTGAAAGGCTGCCTCCGCTCATGACGGCTGGAAACGGATCAGCGTGGATTAGCCTGGGACCAGCAACCGGATGAGCCTTATTGGTTTATGATTGGTCTGAGCCTGACCACATTAACCCACTGATTGTTCAAGAAAACATTATTAAAGGTTTCCAGAGAGAAAAATTACAGTCCTAATCATCCAGTTCCTAGCATGTAAGGAGGAGATGTGAGACTGGGAAAGCCCCTGTTATTCGTGGAAAAAGTGCTGCCAAAAAAGTGTGGCTCCTTGTCGATTAAGGTTATTGTGCAATTTCATGTCATCTGTAGCACAATGAGGAATGAGATTAAGTTCAATTTGGACCTGCACTAGGATTTCCTCACCTCCGTCAGGCCCTAAGCCCCACCATGTCAAGCAGGCCCACTGGGAAATCAGCCATCTCCAGACAGGTCACCACTGGCCCATGTATATATTCATGGGCTTAATCTCACATCATTTCTGTGCTGCAGGGAAAGAAACGTATTTAATTTACACTCACTCCATTTGGTTCACACAATGCACACTGGGGAAAATTTCATATTTTTGTCTTTCACAGTAGAGGTTCATTGGGCCTAGTGAAAAACATATCTGGAAACGGAACCTGGTTTGTGAAATTCAACCTGAACACTTTAAAGCATTGTGGCCTCTGTGGGAGTTAATTTGAGTGAAAGGCTCCAAGTTGTCTCCAGCAGATGCTGAGTGTATATTAAATAGATTAATTATTAAAACATGCTTGACAGATGAAACATAGGACCTCAGGCTCAAGAGAGAATGTTTGTTCTTCTGCCATATACTGTAGTCATTTGGTTTTGGTTCTCAAGTTATTAGGCACCTTGTTGAGGTTTTATGGGTTTGCTGTCATATGGGTTGTGCTAAACCCATTTGTGCCTGTCTGAGATCGGAGATCTGATCAGAATATAAGGTATTCTTTAGATTCAAATACTCAGGGAATAAAATACTTTGTCAGCATTGCGTCATGATAATTTATTTCTTTATGGAGTTTCTTGGGCCAAACTCAAAAAAAAAAATTGTGACAGGATAAATTTTTCCTGTTAATCATCAAACCATCAGAGAGTACATTTGTAATTAGATTATCCAGACAGACTCAGCATAAAGAAGCTGTGTAATATGAATTACTTTTGCAAATAAAATGCAAGAGAATACCCTTAGTCTCCATCATGAGACTCATGCATATTCAGCAGTGAGATCTCAGGATGGTTGCCAAAGTCCTAAAGAGTGGTAATTTGAATTCCTGTTTTAGGGGGAAAAAGCAGGATTTGTTGGAAGTAGCTTGCTTAAAAAAGCAGCAGAGGATGCAACAGCAGTGGCACTAGGGCTGAAGACAGAGAACAAGTCCCCCAGCCAGGCAGATCTGCATTTGGCAATGGGTCTGAGAGCCACCTGCTCCAACAAGCCGTCCCCCAAACATCTGACCATGAAAATTGGGAACAAATTATTCTGTCTGAGATCTGAGCACTCTCCGGTGCTAAAACGATCAAGAAATGGCTGGACCTTATCTCCCATTAGACACCAAAGACACGCGGCAGCAGCCACCAGTTACCTGGCCTCTCTGTTGACAGCATTGTCACTGGCGGGTCCCCCCAGCCTCCTTCAGACCCTGGGGAATGGGTCTCAGATGCAGATCACTACGATTAGGGCAGGACAGCCATCCCTTCAGAGTGATTAGCATTCCCCTGGCGTGACCTACAGGTGTACCCCAGATTAAGTGAATAAATTCATCGCCCAGAGGATCACTGGGTCTGACCCCCTGCTGCAAGGGCCTGAATGAGAATGTGCTGGGAGCTTATAGACACTGCTATGATTACAGCCTCGCCCAGACTAGAGAAGGGGGAACCACAGGAGGACCAAACTGGCTATCTAAGGTGTGTTTTCAAAGCGAACCCATTTGTTCATTTGAATATATCTTTCCACCATATCTTATAGTACATTGTGGGGTTTTTTGTTATCATTCTGTGGTGTTATGCATTTAGCAATTATTATTTTAGTTTATTTATTTATTTATTTATTTATTTATTATATTGACAAAGGTCAGATCTGTTATAAGTTTATTATAACAGAAGGAAATTGTTTATTATAACTACTGCTGTAAGGTTGATTGGATGAACCATTAAACTCTGGCACTTAGAATAATGTATGTTTTATATATGACAAGCAGAGACAGCACTTTTAAATTTAATCTGGTTCTATTTGGTTGAGTCTTAGTGTTTTTCTAATCTTTTCTATAAATAGTAGATATTTATCCTTGTGTCTCGGGAATATCAAACCACCATCTCTGCCATTGACCACATCATTTGCACAAAAGCAGTCAACATGTGCCAGTAAACATATTTACTAATAGTAAATCTATTATCTTATGTTTTGTTTTGGATATTGTCATATCAGCCATCTTTTTTCCTAAATGTTTTATATATTTACTATTAATTGTGCATTTTAACTAGCTTGTGTATTAATAGCCAAAATGCCTTATATTAAGCTTGAGAAATGAGACCATTAAAATCTTATTTAACCCAGATCATTCCGTATTTGCCTGTTTTAGAGTGACCTCTTATTCCCTGTTGGCAGTGGTCTATGGACGGTAAACTTGAGGTTTCAGACATGTCTGGTCTGCTTTTTCATATTCAGTATTAATTGAGTGATAACAAAGTGAGCTCACTGGAGATTGTGACTGGAGGTGCATTCACTTCAATGGGAGTGGGTGGATTAGGCCCAGTATTAGCACCCGTGCCGTCTGCACTGGGAAAAAGTGTTTTAGGGCTCAACAGGCCACAGATGAACATAAGGGCCATTAGCATAAACTGCAGACCATATGTATGGATTTGCGTACATCTCAGGTTATCCCACCTATACCTTTTATTATTATTTTTTAAATGAATGAGTTGTTGTGAAACATAGCTAAAACAAATTATGGAAAAGATTAATAATTACAAATAACAAACATGAGTGGTTGTTGAGCAGCATTGACTTTTTTTCTCCTTCTCCCTATCCTCTACCATTGTTGCTATCAAATGACACAGTTTCTCAAGCACAGCATTTGAATCATAAGGACCTTGGGGAGCAGATTTGTCTCTCACAAGCCCCCTTCTAACAGGGATTAAGGAGATTAGAAACCATAAAATGACCAAGCACAAACTCCCTAAGTAGCCCAGCTTTTCCCAGCTCCCCCCATCTAGGGATGGACCTGAGGCTGGTTTACAAAGTTCCCCTGAAAAGCCCTTCTTAACATAACAAAGGTCGCAACAATTCGCTGATCCGCCAGAATGGCAGACAATGAACTTGCGGCAGTCCACCCAGCTCATTTTCATCAGAACAAATGGCATTACACTTGGCATTGACATTGTTCTAAACTTGAACACGGGACTCTTGTGTCTTTGTGGAGCTCAAGGTGTCATATTAATTATTTAAATCTCCAGAAAATTTCTAGCTCTATTCCTCCAAGGCCTTATCCAGTGCCAGAAGGCCTGAAATCTGCATTAGATTTGTTAATTAGAGCTGAAACAAGACTTTGATCTTAATGAAAATAAAAAAAGAAAACTTCCAGAATTCATTACTTTCTTTCTAACAAATTTAGCTTTTTTCCTTTCCTCATGTGCGTTAATTATGCCTGTGACAAACTCTGATTTAGCAAGCATATTGACAAGTGAGATATCAAGGGGTTCTGCATTTAACCAGCTTTATAGGGGTCACTGATAAAGGTAATCACATACCACATCTTATCTATTCTCCCTGACAAGAACACTTTAAACAAACACTTTCAATGTAAAAAAAAAAACGGTTTTCCTCTGGTATGTGGGTCGAGGAGCAAACACAGGCTTAATATATGAAAAACAGTAATCACAAACCTAAAATTTATTTGCAAATTTTATCACTGAAAATTTTTTTTCTGAATGAAACAAGATTGGATAATATTCAACAGATGAAAGAGATGAGAAATTTCACCCACCTGAACGCAACACTGTTATTAGCCTACTAGAATATTCTAAATGTAATACTATATTTTTGCATAATCTACGCATGTTCTGGTTTAAATTAAGAAATGTAATGGTACATTTCAGAATTAGACTACACACAATGTTGAATTTGTGAACACAATAACAAATCTTATTTGTAGAGGCCCTATACTTACTATCTAAACAGGGACACTTTTATTGGCTGATTTAGTGATGTAATAAAAATATGAGTTGCCACATCAACACCATACATTTTGGGTCCACCAGGAGGCACTGTTCCACTCTGTAATTTTTCCTTTAAAAGTAGTAGGGAATACCAAGTGTCTTTTTGGAGATTCAGTTCCAGAGCTTGGCTCATTTGATTAGCACGTGTGAAGCTTGAAGGAAAGTAGCTTAATTATATTAGACAGGTTTAAACCACTATTGTCACATCTGTTAAACCAGTATGGCATTAGATCAGTTGTTCAGTTAGCACATGACTGTGTCCCCTTTAAATGAAAATGTAGGAAAAGGTAAAACTGAGTGAGTATTTTACAGGACAGGACAATGTATGAATGAATGGACATCCTGCCACTGGCATTATTTAAGGTTTATAATCTTATCTATTATCCGTGAATGTCTGCATTCATAGGACTGTCCCAACAGTGACTGAAATCTTTTTATTAGTTTGGCACTGACAGAAGATGGTGAAGAGATATTCTGACGCTCTGCATTCATTAATCTTAATTCTGATGCTTTCAGCAAAGTGCTTGATTATAATATATTTAAACAAAATGTTGTATGTATAGTAAATTTATATTTATTCTCTTCCAGTGTTAATATTATTCATGCTTATGGCCCACGCCTAGTTAACTGTCCCTCAGCAAGAGACGGTATAATCACTGTGCTTACAGCCATGATAGCCGGTCAGACAGCACAGTGAGCCAATTTAGCCCCACCATTATCCACAGCTTAGATAGAGATCAAACTCTAGTGTGTCCTGCTCTCACTTGCTCTTTCTGTGTCTTTTGGGTCTTTCAAATGCCCCATTTATTTATACCCTCTCCCTCAGAAGCCCACATTATGATTTAGTGTTGGAAAGTGAAATAATTACACCAGGAACCCAAGTAGCTCATGGCACAGAAGCTTGATGTTGACCCACCATGGCCCAGAGTCTGCCCACTCCCAAGGCTCACATGAGCAGCCAACAATGAATACAAAAGACTGAGGGGGATTAGCCAATAAGACATTTGGTAGGCACTGTTCTCGCTCTGTAAATGAGTTTCTCCTGTTGTATGCAGCACAGCCCAGAGATGCAACATCTCAGCAAGCAAATCTTATAATTACCCCTTTCTCTCCCTTCTCTCCCTCTATCTTTCACTCTCCTCCATCTCACTCTCATTCTCTCTTCTCCTCTCTCTTTCTCTCTCTCTCTCTCTAGGTCTTTGAAAAAAAACAGTTTTGGCCTCTGGATCCCAAATCTTGGACATTAGCAATTGAATAGAAAGCTTTCATACTGTATATCATTTTAATCCTTCATGTTTAGATGCACCAGATGGCTTATTACTGCTCTCACCAGGGAAAAAGGAGACAAATGGCCTTGTCGTTTATAGGGAGAGATCAGCAGGAAAAATGGCATTCATATAAGGTGGGCTTCGGATAATTGTGTATCTGACTGTTCTGAGGCTATGGAACTTAAGCCTATAAATCATAAAACTATTAATAATAGACAGGTGTGTGATATAAAGAGATGATGTACCTTGGGATAGAAAGCAAAAAAGTGGAAGATGTATATACATCTGCATAATATAATATATTTTTTTTATACATCAGATGCAAAAACTTCAGCATTTAACAATTTAAATATGAATTGTATTGTTAAAGAATGGTAGGATTGAACACAAAACACTGATGTAATACCTAATATACTGCAAATACAATACTACGTACTAGGGCTAGCCAGGTGTGCAGATCTGCGCTATATGCCACAGCATTCTTTCTGGTCGGAAGGTTTTTAATTAATTCTCTATAAAGCTCTGACTTAAATTCAAATCACATGTCTATGTTATCATATGTATAATAACAGCTCGCAAAAACTTGGATTGTAGATGCTCCACATAATCCTACACTAATAATCTTATGAAAGCCCATTGTTATAAAGAAAGCAAAATGTATCATAGAATCATTTATTTGTTGACATTAGTCTATGAAAAGAATCACAGAAGTCAGGCTTTTTCTTGTAGCTGTTGTAACAATAGATTTGTTTTCTGGGTTCACAGTCCCTGACAAAGAAAATACAAGAGCAGCTGATACAGAATGTGAACAATTAGTTACAGCTGCTGTAGCGTACATGATGACAAAAAAAAAATATGTTTTTTTGCAGATAACTTCATAGTAGGTGTGCTATATCTGTGACTTTTCATTTTATGTATTTGTGTTTTGGGTTTGTTTGTTTGTTTGTTTGTTTGTTTGTTTGTTTGTTTGTTTGTTTGTTTGTTTTTTAGGAGGGTGGTTATTTAATCTTGGGATACACTTTGCATTTGGCCAGCTCCCTCCTCTCCACCTCTCTGTCAGCCCTCCAAAAGGAAACTATTATGGTTTAATCTTCATAGCTGACAATGATGCATGGGCTGGATGGAAAACACTTTTCAGGTGTTGTCATTAAAAATCCATTTTCCCCACACACACACCCATGTCCCAAGTGAAAGAAATATAAAGAAATTGCCCCAAAGTGTAATGCTTTAATACCTCTGGTACCTTCCTTTTCATCAGCATCTGTGGAGACCAAGCCTGCCAGGATTGTCTTCTTTTTCAATTACCTGATCCTTTCAACTTGCTTAAAATGAGAAAGGGGTCTGTGATGGAGGTCTGAAGCACAGACCAAGGCCATTCCCGCTTATGCCTCAGTGTATTTGTGCTTGTCGTTTTCCGACTTTTGCATTAAACTACATAGAACACCTTGCTATTTGTCATTAGTATGTTTCAGTACATAAAAATATATAAACAGGCTACATAACAATAATTACATCACAAAAACAACTGATGTAATGTCCAAATCTGACCAGATGAGAAAACAATGAAGGTTGTTTAAGTTTCTTAAAGCAAGTTGACAATAAAGTGATAAACATTTTATAGTCTGTTTAATCTGTTGTTACAGGTGAAATATATACAGCATTTTATGTGAAAGTTGTGCATTGTGGTTACACCTTTTAATTATTATTAAGAGAAATGATGTCCCAAAAAAAATTTGATCTGAAGTCTTCGGGATAATCAAGATATTTTTTAACAAATGCAAGATGAGCCTTTGTGTTCTTTTTGGTCAGCAGTGGCTTTTTCCTTGGTACTCTCCCATGGATGCCATTTTCAGCCAGTCTCTTTCCTATTGTTGAATCACGAATCACCTTAACTGACACAAGTGAGGCCTGCAGTTCTTTAGATCTTGCTCTGGTTTCTTTTAGGAGCTTCAGGATAAGTTGTCATTGTGTTTTTGGAGTAATTTTGGTAGGCCAGCCAGTCTTGGAAATATTCACCACTGTTCCAATTTTTCTCCAATTGTGAAAAATGTCTCTAACTGTGGTTTGCTAGTGTCCCAACCCTATAAAACGACTTAGGTAACCCTTTCCAGACTAAAACATATCACTCACCGGTTCTAGAATTTCTCAGACAGGTTCTATTTAAGTTATTTCTTGATTCAACAGGTCTGGCAGTAATCAGGCCTGGATATCGTGAGTGACATTCAACTTATTCAATAATAATGTTGAATCAGTGATGAATGAACAATTGGTTATATCTGCTATAGCATACATGACAACAGGATGTTTTTGCAGATAACTTAAAAAAACTGAGAATCACATTAGCTGTGTTATAGCTGTGACTTTTCCTTTTATGTATTTTGTGTTTGGGGGTTCTTTTTTTATTATGTATTTTAGAAGAAGGATTATTTAATCTTGGGATACACTTTGCATTTGGCCAGCTTCCTCCTCTCCACCTCACTGTCAGTCCTCCAAAAGGAAACAATATGATTTAATCTTCCTAGCTTAAACCTTGAATGATTAAACCATATGGCTTATTTATTCATGATTTAGTGAAGGGGGGGGAGGGGTTGGGGTGTAGGGAGGCTACTTTTTTTTTTGGACAGCTATTTCTCTTAAAAATGTAAATCAACATTTAAAAATTGTACTCTTTAAGTACATTTTATATTTACTCTAGTTATCTTTGTGTAATATAAAATATTACTTGATAATTATTAAACTTGCTTGATAATCTGAATCACTTAAGTATGCAAATATGCAAAAAAAAAAGTAATAATCGGGAAAGGGGCAAATACTTTTTCATGGCTCTGCATGCGTGTTTCCGGCGATGGATTGGGACCTTGTTTAGGGTGTAACCCACCTTGTGACCAAAGTTTCCTGGGACAGGCTCCAGGCCCCTGCGACCCTATACACAGGATAAGCAGTACAGAAGATGAATGAATGAATGAATTTATTACAATGTGGAATAAATAAGTGTGTGTCATTTGGGTTCAAATTTATGTGTACTCAAAATGATTTTCAAACAAACTAAATATCATTCACTAATGCTACATTTAGTGCAAACTTGCCTTTGTAATTCTCAAGTGTGTATGCAGTTCTGTGAAAATGTGACACTTGAGAAACCCAGCTCAGATGTTCAACTTCAGTATCAGCGTGTGTGCTTTGATCTAACGAGAGCAGTTGATTAAGTGTGCAAAACATCATCTTTTTGGTAAAAAGCATGCCTCGGTGATGACATGTATTTTATAAAGATCACAGCTCCACAAATATTTGTGTTGCAAGAGATGAGCTGAATAAAGAGTGCTTCACTGAGAGCTGAGGATCGGCAGTCAAGTTCAGATTAAACCTTTGCTCTTTTTTATGCACATCTATGGGGCACCTTTACTTTAGAAAAGATGTGCAACACTCTACAAAACAAGTGCGAGTTTACGCCTCTGCAGTCTAATACTAAGGTAGTTGCTCAATGCTTTAGGGCAAATAAAAAGTAAGACCAGAAATCATTTGATTTCTTATTGCGAAACAAAGAAAAAATATGTGAGACAGCTGGATAAGGTGTTTGGAGCTAAACTGTTTCCTCTTCTTGTACTAAAATAAAAAAAATAAAAAAAAAGTTTTTATTATGCTCACTATGTTTTATAATGTAAAGCAGACCTGGGAGTGAGCTGGGTTGTAAGTGTGCAGGTGCAGAAGACTGCGAGAGAAACTACTGTATACACAAGCACTAGTTTTCAGTGGATCTCTCTGTGCAAGCTGTCTGCTTCATTTTCCACACAAGACACTAACAACCTCTCATGTTACCCATTTAAAATATTAGAGCAATAATCTTTACTGTCCAAAACAGTCTACTACATCTATCCTTCTCAAGAAAAATGGTGCACAGATCTCCTGCGATTTCAAAAGCCAATATATTTGGCAGCCAGATGTTTTAAGAATGTTCTTTCTGCACACAGATTCTGTTTTTGGTTTTTATGTTAGATAATTTCTCAGCACACAAGTTGTTTTATTTATAACAACTCAATTAGCTCTTTTGGCTAATAACAGCACAGCTGACACACTCGATGCTGCTGCCAAGTTGCCTTTCCAGTGTTTGACAGCATCTAAACTGCTTATGCCATGAATATTAGGCTATGAAACATTTTTTCACATGGTTGATTGGTGGAAGGATACACACGGAGCCAAGTTTGCTTTATCTCGTGCTGTATGAGGAGCATCTGAAGAAACTGCAGTGTAGCGCTGGCATCAGTATCAAATCTTACCATTTTCTAAACCATTAGCTTTAGTCTCATGGTCTCACTGGGAAACATACACACACTCTCTTGCACAAACAAACATAATTGCTGAAGTGCTTGTCGGGGGATGGGATTCCACACTAGATGTTTGTAAGCTGTGTTATCCAGATGGTAGGAAATGTGTGTGTGTGTGTGTGTGTGTTTGTGTGTGTGTGTGTGTGTGTGTGTGTGTGTGTGTGTGTGTGCGTGTGTGTGTGAAGTGCTGCCAAAGAAGCTTGAGGAAAAATTAGCTTAGCACTGGACTATATGTAATATGCATCATTAATGAGCTCCCAGGAAAGCGACCACTCGTTGCCTCTTTTGTCACCGGTTGGCTGGATTGCGCTGTTAGACATGGCCTCAGACCTTTCAGCTCTTCCACTGCCAACATGTGCAACAATTCCAACAAGTGCAAGAGATTTGTTGGATTTTACATAAATGATTTTCAGATCTACAGTCATAAGATCTTTCCCATACTCATTTGTACCCATTCAGAAGAGCTGAGTTGGTCCATATGTTTGCAACAGATGCAGGAAAAGATTGGGTTTCATTTGTGGTATAGACAAGGGAGGAGCATGATTTCTTTCGAGGATGGCATCAATGTAGGAAGAGTACTGTTTAATTCAATTCAGTTTATTTTATTTGCATTTTACAATAGGCAGGAAGGACAATAGACGACAAACCAGAGGTGATGGTGACAATCATAATCTCTGAGAAACTGAGAAATCAGTCTGGCATGGGAGGCCTTTATCTCCTGAGTTACACCCAATAGTGGGTGTAAACGTACTAAGTATGTTAAAAGAGTCTACAGTATGAGTTCAAGGAAGGAGTGCAAAACATAAACTGTTTTGGGATCTGTGATATTTAGGGTATCCATATGGCACCATCTGTAGTACAACAAGGTTACGAAATAGATATCATGTGATATCATGATATCTAGAACACATTTTTAAAAGATTATAAATAATTTTACACCTTGACTGAAGAAATTATTCTGGTTTTAAAGTGAAACAAAAAGGAAATCTATAATACATGATCATGCATTGAAAGTACAGGGTCTTAGTTCTGCTTGCTGTTCACACAAACCAAAAATTTGCTACCTCTCCAGTTTCTCCTGAAGGTAGAAAAGATAAAAATAGTCCACCATGTTCATTTAACCATCGCAGGCAAGGGGATTAATCAGGTGGCCTACAACCTTCCCCATTCAGACCAGTACATGCACCCACTGCAGCCAGTCAACCGGCCTGTTTGGTTCTTCCATCAGTTCCTCTTAAATTCTTCATGTCACATCGCCCCATCATACACCTGTCGAATTGCTCCTTGATATTGCTATTTTGAGAATAGAAATACGACTGGTGAGATGTGTTTTCTCTGTCACCTTGGAAACTGTGTCAAGAACAGAGTTTAATTGGCCTGAGTCGCCCATTCTCTCCAACAGAAAAAGACCAAACAGACCATCTCGTAGAAGCCAAAAAGATCCCCCCATGGTGGTTAAGACAACAGAGCAGATACAGATGGTAGATACATGTGTTGTAGAAGGCTGTTAATCCTGCTACTCCAGGTCCCAAAATCACTGCGTTAGATGATCTGCTAAAGAAGGCCTTCAAAAGACATTACTTTATCCCAATTAAGATGTTGATGATGCTGATAACTGCACTCTTAACTGTGCTGCTTACTGTTCAATATCAGTCCATTAGTACTGAAAAAAAACGTCAGTCTCTCTTTGTTACACATACTGTACAAGCAGAAAGGTACAATGCCTGAAAAACATGACTTTGAGTCATGTCTCTGGTAAAAAGCTGCTTCTCCATAATTCAGTGTCAAGACAGAGAGCTCTCACTCAGGCTGGAGGTCAGAGTTCAGCTCAAGGAGCTTGTGTTGTTGTTTTTTTCTCCCTAGAGACCTGGTGACCACTGTACCATCCTGGCATTGTACCAAAAGTCAGTGGGCAGATGAGAGATAGTCTGTAGGGTTATTTTAAGTGCTAGTTCCTCTACCTGCTACCCAAGGTGGCACTGTGAGGGAAACTTTAAGGAAGACTAACAGGCCACTAATGAGGGACGACACTGGCCTTAAATTAACTTCTGCTGAAGGCCCTTGTCTTAAAACTGAAACACCGTTTCCAAGTGACAGGCATATAATAGACAGTTAAAATCTCTTTCACATAAAGGTTTAATGGAGTTATACTACTATTTAAGCTGTGTGTCATTAAGGCTAGGAACATGTTTGGATTTTTGCAACTTTGTGTGCATTTGCATTTTTGTGAACGCTGGCATTCTTACCATGACTGAGAGCATGTGCCGTTACCAAATAAAATATATAATTAAAGACATTATGACTAAATGCATTAGGACATGAGATTATTACACAGTATCCAGATCATTGGATTTTTACATCTACTGGCTGTCTGAAATGTAATGCAAGGGGGACAACTTAAAATAATAGGGCTCCTGAGCAAAACAGTGACATCTTGTGTGTAAACTGGCAAGAATCTGTCTTACTGAGTAGAGACTAACTTTAAATAGCTATCTTATCTTACATACATTTAATATGCTGGTTTGTTTTGTTAACCATTTTGTATCCGTTTGACAAAAACAAGAGTAACTTTCTTGGGGTGTCTATTATATACAGTACACAACCTACCTGACATCAAAGAGAGGGAGAGAGAGAGAGAAAGAGAGAGAGGTAAGATATGCCTGACAAGACAGGATAACTGGAGACGAGAGACAACCACAACACTTTTTCAAATGATAAACCCTTATTCACCTCCAACCAAGGTTAACTTAACCTTAATGTCATACAATAAGATCTCCAGCCCCACAACTCTCTCTTTCTCTCTCCCTCTGGTTCCCCATTACTATGTCAGCTGGAGGTGTAGGCAGGACTGCTTGGAGAAAGCATAGCATGTCCTACACTTCACAGACACATCCCTGCTGGCTGCATCTGTTACTGGACTGCAGCTTCAACTGGTGACACATATATAATGTATACCATTAGCCTAAAGCTATTCTGCTAGAACTGTTCACCATACAAGGGAACCTATTATTCTGGCAGGAATTCACTACCATTTCACTGCCCATTCCCCCACATTAATAAATAAGAGAATCACTTAAAGAAAATCAGGTGTTCTAGTGTAGATAGCTGCACACACTGCAGTTTTCTTTGCTTTCTTTGCAAGAACTACCTCAAGCCAGCCTACTTTTTTTTTTTTCAACTCCAACGCAATAATTGATCTACAGCTCTATTTTACTAGGCCTGGAACTGGAACAGATCACAGCAGTGCACAGGGAGCCTCAGATATCATATCACCATTTCATAAGTAAATCATAACATTGGCAAATGCATGCTGTAAAAGATTTTATGATTCGATTTTATAGAAAAGACCACAAAACAAATGATTATAATAGCATAATTCATCTCCTGAACTGAGTCAATTTTTTTGGGTTCATTCCTTCTCAGGAAATATTCAATGACAAATGGTCCAGCTCTTCTTTAACTTGACAATAGTTAAAAGTTCTCCAGTAATAAAAAGCTTTTGAGTAAATTTCCTTTCTCCCTACAGAAGCTCTCCAGCAGTGTCCAGCGAAAGAAAGATAGTGACCTGGCTGATTGATAATCGATGGCTGCTGGCTCTGCTTGTATTGTGTTTCTGTTCTAGAGTTCTGTTTTAATGTTGCTCTTCCCTTCTTGGTCTCATTAAAGGATATGGTTACCCTCAAACAGCTTTTTAATTTAGCCTAATGATTTTTTGAATAATATATCAGATATGTAGTAAGCTCAGGGGAAAGGTCCGCTTTCTTCAAGGTGCCTTTAATGTGAATAAGCCTTTGGTTTTTTCCGTGTGTGTGCCTGTTTTTGTTCTTGTCTTAGTCAGAATTGGTATTTCATCACACCATCAGAATACCTTTATGGATCTTTCTTTCTCTTTGGGCACCACATGAAGGTCATTCAAGTGTGACATGCATTCTTTTTGACAGTTACAGCAAACAGGCCCCTCTTCCAAGATGGAGGTGGCTGTACGGCTTTGCAGAGTGTGAAGAACAATCATTCACTTACAGTATATAACATTTTAAGGCAGATATTGTGAGAGAATGAGATGATTGCGTCTTATTCTACACATCGAAATGCTCCATTCACTGGTCACCTCCAGCACTAAAAACATTTTCAAAGCCGAACACACCTACAGTACATTGTGCTTTTATTGAAAAAAAAATCTTTTTATGGCGTAGATAATAAATTTAGACAGACAATAAGGCATCCCTATGAATTATCCTGTAAATAATCTTCTCATAAATATGCAATATCATAATAACAATATTGGAATACTATTGATAATCAGGGAAAGGTTACATTATGCTTAAATGGCAAGCTGACTTTAGTGACTGACTATGCCATTTCAAGAACAGTTACAAATGAAAATTGTGCAGACAGCACCCAATGTGTGTGATAGGTTGGTGAGTAGTGGGAGGCTGGGCCGTGAGTGTTAGTCAAACAGACGGATCCTGATCGTCACTCATCCAGTCTTCCCCGGCTCGATGTGATCCCTCCCTGTCATTAGCGTGATTGGCGTAAATTATTTAGCTATGCATGTTTGGAGATGTCTAAACACAGCAGCCATTCAATGAGCCAAAGAGTTTTCAAACACCGGTTACACGCTGATACGCTCCCTGAAATGAACTCCAAACAAGCAAATAAACACTGACTCCTACTGATGGAAAAATTTGGGACTCCACTTCAATCATTCCCGAATTAAAACAGAATCTTAATTTTGCTCTTTCTGCTTATTTATATGTATGTTTTAGGTTTATATCAGCCTTAGCACAGGCTCAGGAATATACTAGCTACATCTCTGACAACCACTCTATTCCCTATGTTGCTGGTCTGTCAGTCAATAGGAGCCCACCCTCTCAAAGTCAGCAAGAGGTACTCAGAGAGGAAATGATGGCTCTCAGTGGAGTGGAGAAAAAAATCTATTAGGCCTTTTTTCGAAGCTGTCGGAGCTCAAGAGCCATGTAATCAGCAGTGCATGCATGCTCAACGAGGCTATTCCCCACTGAAGAGCATTGAACAGCAGCAGTGGTGCTACTTAGGATGACATCACACTCAAAGTGGGTAAACACTTCTTGACATGTTTTCAATATGATTACATTAGAACAAGCAGCGTTTGATTGAAAAGCTAATATTCAAGCCATGCAAATCATCAATCACAAGGAGCAGTGTATTAATTATTCAATAAAACAGTCTAATTCAAGAATCAATGTTGGGATTGGGGAGTGAGACGAGGGGGCTCCCAGCAGAGAGGGAGTGGGGGATAATAAAAAAGGAATAGGGAATTACCACTCTCTCAAAGCTGTGGCCCCACTCGTCCTGAGCTGTCAAAAACAACTGCTGTGCCTCTGTTTCATCTCACTAAGTTTAAAGATGACTTTGGAAACACTTGATTTTTTTTTCTTCACCAAACTCGTTAGGTCTTTGTACCTCATTAGTCAGAATTTCTCCCTCCCTCACCATCCTCCTTTCAGTCCTCCTTGTCCGTATCTGTTGCTTTAAAATTGTCATTACTCGCCCTCACGCCTCATGTTTGCATTTGAAGTTAGGAATTGGGGGCTGTGATCTCAGGCAATTACCAACGGTGCTAAATTTTATCCCTGGGAATTCATTATTTACATTCAATTAAATAAATTGATCAAGCGGCCCCTACTGTACCGGGCCACCGTTGTAAGGCACAATGGGAGCAGGCAGGTTTAATTTGATTTAATACAAAGCCATCTAAAGTATGCTGCTGAAGCAAAGCCTCAAAGGTATTTCTCTGAGAACGTATGTGGCCCATTTCTCATGGTGATAAGGGTGCCTCTTATTAGTTCTGATAGATACATTATTAATGTCATAATTGGACCCAGAAGTCCAGTGAAAGTTGGAGGCCCATGACTACTTTACTTAGTCTAGGGCTCTTTATTACCATTTGAGTCTTTATGTGTGATTAGCTGTAACATATCCAAATACTACCCGTAATCTTTACTAAGTGAGCGGTAGTACTAGGCTAGGAAAGTAAAAATTCGCTTAAACATTGCAGTTGTTTTTTTGTTTTTTTTTTGTACTTTGTGTTCAAGACTCATTTCAATCATTCTTTCTGTCTTGAAAGTAGCAATGCGATGCATCTGTGGCTATTGTTTGACTTGAGACCTGAGTGTGAATCTGACATAATGCATTTTTATAGCACTTTCTTGTTTATGGGTTTTATATGAACTAAAATCCCACAATTTGACATCCTAAAGTATTTTGGTTCTTGAGGTTTGTGTCCTGAGCCACAGTGAGACTTGATCTGATAACAGGCTTGTGGTTAATAAGTAGCTAACAAAGTCGATAACCGAGAGGTAGTTTGACATTAATTGCTTTTACACTGGCCACAGAGCTGTTGGATCTAGATTGGATACATGGTCTGTACAGCCTCCTTTTTTTTCTGAACAGTGATAAACATATTTTATTGCCCCAACTCGCCTCTTTTCTGATGGATTCTCAAAAGAGATCATCATGACAGCCAAGCTTATCCTCTCATTTGAAGAATGTTTGTTGTTAGGCCTAGTACCTAGGATTTACAAATGAAGTAAAATGTGTGCAAGCATTGTGTGTGAATAGATAAATCTATGCTTTGTTCAAAAATTCATTGCCTGATCAGCAATACCACCTATTATAGAGGATCTTGTGTGAGTGCTTATGACTGCTGCCAGACTGAATGCCCTAACATTAGTGTCCACAGCCCCTCACCATGCATGTTAAACAATACACTGACTGTCAACAATCACGCATTTATTAACAGCTACAGCCTCCTCTGTATTTATTTTTATAATTACCTCCCATGAGGCTGCAGCAGGCAGCTTTTCCAGAACGCCGAGCGCGCAGCACACAGACCACGTTGCCTCTGGTATGTGTATATGTATAAATATGCTTGTGTGTACGCCTTTGTGTGTATTCGGCATGTGAATCTTCACTAGCTGACAATACGAAACAGCAGTCAACGAATAGGCCCAAACTGAATTAACCAGAGATTAATGTATACAGTATTGTGTGGTATTTCATTGTGAAACTGTGATACAGCCTGTTCTCCAAGGGCACTAGATGATTGTGGATTAGTCAATGCCTCGCTGCAGATTGATGGCTCTGTAGAATGTACTAGTCCTTCACAAAAGAACATATTGATTGGTGTTGGCTCTGTATTCAGCCCCCATTTGTTGATCAGGGCTGTTATGAGCAGCATGTCGGATTTGACTGAGAGGCTAGTCAGAGAGAATGTCTGAGCTGAAAGTCTGAGCTCGGTAGAAGACAGAGGCAAGCTGAACCTGTTTCTGGGTCTAGAAGAGTTTAAATCATATCATGTATTCCTCGTCCTTGAGCCACATTAACAAAATGTTAGCGATCATTATAATGATAAGGTATAAGGATTTTATTATTTGCTTTATTTTTTTTGTAAAAACTGTTGAGACTCCTGACAAGTGATGTCATTTATCCATTTTAAATGAATTAAAGAATTAGGCACAAGGCCAGTAGGGCAACAAATGTACAAAGTTCCCCATACCAGCAGAGGTATCCTTTAACAGTCATTTCTGGATCACTTCCAGGTTTTACATAAGTAAACAATTACTCATAGAAAAGTGTTAAATGCTTTATTCCATTTAACACCATGTTTTGAATTCCTCTTAGATATTAATGTTTCTGATCAATCATGCTGTGCTGTGCTTTTTGGTTCACACTTCTGCCACAACTTGCATTAATCCTTTTGCACATGGATCTTTGTCTCCTCCTTACACTGATGTTCACACAACATTTTAGTAATTGTTATTATTTACATTTTTTTAATTATAAAAAGTATAGTAAATTATACTTTAAATAAAGTAAGGTTTTGGACTGCTGATCAGAAGGACCTAGGTTCAGGTTCCAGCATCATCAGGCTGTCACTGTTAGGCCTTGTTCACACGGGCGTTAAGTTTTTAGATAAACGAACGTGCTCTGAACGTCCTAGACGTTTGTGTTGCGTTTTGTAGTGGCGCTTGATTGACTTCTACACCGGCGTTCGTTTGTCTCTGTCTAACGTCAGCCTGCAGCCCCAACTGTAGTTTGTGTGTTAACCTGTGGGGGGCAGTGTGTCGGGAACTGGATATGAAAGCCCGCCGCTTCCGGGTTCACTCTCTGACTGCACAACGTCGGATTAAAGGAAGGTTTTTTTGTGGTTTAAAAACCTGCGAAAATTTCCGCGTAAGTTTTTTAACAATTATTTTATTTTATTTTGCCCTTTTCCGCATTTCCCTATGTATAGCATGTAGGATCATGGGATATATCCGGTCCTCCGAAGCGTAAAATGAACGCGCAGAAAACGAACTAGAAGCGGTTTTCTTGCGTTCGTTGGGTTTTGAACGCCAAGAAAAAGCTGCATGTAACGTTTTTTTAATGCCGTATAAACGCGCAGCCGGACAAACGCACGTCACCAAAGCCCGTGTGAACACTCTCATTGACTCCTATGTGTAGAAAACACTCGCCGCTTGATCCGCGCGCACCGGACGCTGCAAACGCAAAAAAAAAAACGCTCGATTTTAACGCCCGTGTGAACAAGGCCTTAGCCACTTCAACTGCTCAGATACAACCAGGTGTTGAGCTTGCATCCCGGCCCTGTAAGGATCTGCCAGAGAACGAGCAGGGGGTATTCGTTGTCACGCGTAGATCTAAATAGAAAAGAAAGGACTATTCAAGATATGAAAATACAATGTAACAGAAAAAAGACACATTAATGTTCCTAATCTTTAAAGTAATATAAAAAAGTTATACTTCCTCTTAATTTCTGTAAATAGCAATGGCAACAATAACTTTTCTTTTTTTTTATTAAGTTAGAATTTTCCCCTCCTCAGAATTGGAGTTTGGATATGGTTATTGCTGTCAGTTCTTGCATTCCCCTCTCTCCTCCACATTGGTATGCTAAGTACTGAAGCTCACAGTCCTACCTGCCATAGTCATGCAGACTGTTGATAGCTGACAGAGCAGTGTGATGTGAGACAGATTATATTGGCATGGTGAAGCGATGCTGATTTTTCACCTTCATTATAATATTCTAACTGTTAAGCAAATCTTAACTGAACATTTATTCTTGAATTTAGTTTGAAAACTACACAAAACAAAAGCACCATTGAAAAGAAATTATACCTAAGTTGTCTGGCATAACAAATGCAAATAATGTTATGCTAATAATTCTGTCAAAATGTTAATACTGTAAAGGATTAAATACTCACTTACTGGCATGTAAAACTTTCCTGTATTTCTACCTCAGTGTTTGTATTATTTATATGCACATAATTTGTATTTTAATAGTAGTAGCTTAGTAGTATGAGGCCAAACTCCATTCCACTCACGGACCCCGAGTCTGCCTCAGTTTTCCGCCTCAAGTTAAAATAAGAAAGCGCTTTAGAAAACCCACGGTGTGACTACTCTTTAAAGTTATATCTAGCTAAAATGAATCCTGATCATAAAACCTCCAAAGGCACAAAACATGAGCTAGTCTGTACTGGTGTGTTTTGGCAAGGCAGGCTGTTTAAAGTGGTGAAAGTCATTTTCCCTGGTGCAGATCTGCATGAGGCTCTGCCTCTAGTTAGCTATTTAAGTGAATCCCCTGTCGCCAGGGATGAAGTGGAAAATTCACTGAGGCCTGTTTAATAGGGATATCAAGCAAACTGCTTATAAAAATGCCCATTTATCATTCTCTGGGCCTAATTGGTTTCCAGTTCCTGTATACATGCAGTGCAATAAATTGAATGTGTCCTTTCTTTTACAGCTCAAGCATTTCAAATGCTATAATCAGCTGCGCTCGGCTCAAGTTAATATGGGCAGAAAGGATACAAGCAGAGCCAAAACATGCTGAACACATTCCACTGCTAATTGCAGTTCATTAAGGCCTTAAGGAGGAAAACTCTTCAGCTGGCTTCATGCAGTATTTCTGATCCTGACTGCAAGTAGTTTGATGTTAATCAAGCTACATATGATCCAGCATTAGCAACAACTGTTTACAAATTAATCAATGATAGGATTTTTCATTCCATAATGAAATAATGATTGAACACCCTTTATTCTTTTATGCTATTGCTGATTATAACTCTAAAAGGGGGATTTTACATGTTCCCACTGAAGCAACGAAGGGGAAAAAAGACGAAGCACAAAAGACGTAGTAAAGTCCAAGTGTTTATGTTGCTGTGCAATAATGAGCTCATTGTTTAAACACTGACAGGATTTAAAGGGTGATACTTTTCACTACACATGGTTTGGGAGTTATTGTGAAGTGTTGTACACATGCCGATGCCAAAATATGAACGATAATTGTAGAAGCAAAATAGCCATGGTGCCGGGTTAACTCCTGGGGTTAAACTGGACCTGGTGCCGGCGCTGCAGATGCCCAGGGACACTCTGGTGTTAGTGAAAACCACATGAAAACACAGCAATGCACATGTACAACAAACTCATTAAGCAGCACTAGCAGCGGTCATTTATCACAGGCCCATTGGAAGGGCCATCACACCATTGGCCAAAGCTGCTGAAGGAAACATATGGAGCCTCAGAGGTTAATGAAGGAATAGAGGAGCTCCAACAAGCCACAGGCGCCACTCGCTGATGACCATTCCAGAGGCTGCTGGCCTGCCTGGAGCTTCAAGAGGAGGCTGAGGATTACAGAGACATACTACTGCGATGAATAATGTTCTGCTACATGGTAGCACAAATTCCTCCACGGGGAAAAGCAGGTACAGGTTTAGAAAGTATCCAGAACATGAACAAGTGGATGGGAGTGATGTTTATATGGAGAGTCTTACTGTATGTGTATTAACACAAAGAGGCGCTCAAGCATAATGGAATAAAGGGCACTATTGTTCATGCTTCCTACTCTTTTAAACCATGTGATCTTTCAGCTCAGGTTCTTTTGTTAGACAAGCAGAGAAAAATTGCCTTCCACAAATCTTACTTACCTATTTTAAATTAATTCATCTAGCTGAACATTTCCATGATCTAGAAGATATACTTTAAATTAAAGTTATTATGATACTATGCATTAATCTTCAAACTGTTAGTGTAGACAGTGATGAAAAACTTGGGTTTGATTGTTCTTCTGCCAGGCAATATACCTCTCTCTCGCGCTCTCTCTCTCTCTCTCTCTCTCTCTCTCTCTCTCTCTCCTTAATTCTAGTTTACAGCCAAGGGGTAATCACTTCAGAATAGGGTGTGCATTCCATGCAAGTATGAATCTCAACTAGCCAAGGTCCAAGTCCATTGCAGCGTATACTGAATTCTAATGGTCGGCTAAGAAAGCCTGACAGCAATACTTGACATGGGCATTAAATCATTGCCCCAAGGAATCCTCCATCCTGCACCTCTTGACAGGAATACTGTCATCTCTGCCAGGGCATTTCCTATGCCTCTTGACAACACTGGATCAGAATTAGTCATTGCATTAGATGTAAATTGGTGCTGTTCAAGGATAATAATGAGCACCAAGATACATGTCGGTGTCGCTGACATGACGCCATTTTGATACTGTCTCCCACCGGTTTATTATGTCTAATGGTATTCAAGCCACGGCTGGCCGGAAAGTTTATTTTCAGGTTATGCACTTGTATTTTTATGTTTGTTTGGACACTTCTCAGCACAAAGTGTCCAGAGCATAGCTCCACACAGAGGGTCAGTCTGGCAGTGTTTACCCAGCTGTCGGCCTGATGGCTGACGGCTTCTCTCTTGACATGCAATGGCATTAAGGTTGACTAGCCAACAAGTCCAACTGCATGGACAGCTCCATGCCACAACTAGAATCACTATACTCCAAAACAATCCCTGGTTACAACTCACGATTCATGATTCATCGTGTTCATAATCAACATTACCTTGAAGTGCAATCCTCTTATGTAGAAATGATGCTTGGTGTAGATAACTTGATGTTTATTATATAGATGCTTTGTTCTTCTCATCTTGTTTAATACAATTTGTACTAATATGAAAATAGTTAAGGGACATTTTATATAAATAAGTATGTGTGATTTAATAAAAACCCGATTAAATATTTGATGCTTTATATTTTGAGAGGTAGTTCGCCTTACTAAGTATGTGGAACCTTGATTTGATGTGACCAAATTATCATTATTGAATCAAAAGATGAAACAAAGCTGAATACAAATTGTTTGTTTAAGAAAGGTGGACTGATCTTGGAGGTAGAAGTCTGTTTTACCCAACCATCTAATTATTCTTTTTCTTATTCTTAGTATGCTATATGACGAATTATGAGTCAGAATACCCGTGTCAGTCACTAGCATGTCTTCAATTGTTTTTTATAGTAGCACAAGTGACACAGGCTGCTGGCATTAAAAAATATATTTAAAAAAAAACTGACTTGCTGTCTGAGCACAGCACTATATTCTATGATCAGTATAGGTCAACCTTGCCTTTTATCAGACTCAAACCTAAAATTCACACAGTGGTCTTCTGATTGCTGATAGCTGATAGGTCTTCTGATCGCTGATAGTTCAAAAGACACCACCGAGTAATATCAGTGGTGGCCAGGACAGGAAAGATGACCAAAGAAAATGTACTGTTAAACTCTTCCTGCAAAATCAAAGGCAAGCTATTGCTTTGGCGCGCTGGTGTTTCGTTGAGTAAGTCTCTCTCGAGTGCCTAGCTGCGGTTACAGGAAATTCACAGTGGCCTTGTGAAAAAGTAGCTCACCAGGGTGGAACTGAGAAAGAGGTTGATGATGAGTTCCTGGGAGCAGACAGAGCTTAGAACAAGCCCCATGTCAGATTCCCAAATGGGAGGAAGAATGTGTCCAACAGTGAACAAAGGCAAGTCGCTCTCTACGGAGTTTGCCCTCGCACGGTTTCAGGTCTGACTAAGTTATCCTATCACATGCCTGAGTTAATTTTGTGCAACAGTGCAGGACTATGGCAGCTCTGTCAGGTATTCATGGAAGTTGTACATTTCGATTCTGCAGGGTAACATATGAGTACTTGAAAAGCTTGACAAAAGGTCTTGAACATCTTCCTTTTCAACATTTTTGTCTTCTTTGCCAGTTGCAGCTATGGAAAAATTGCTGACCACCATCATTTCTTCTTTTTTTTCTGTATTTAACTGTGTGATTGAGTGTATTTTCTGAAATAAAGATAAATTTGTGTCATTTTCCTATGTAGATATTTTTTAAACATTTGTCCGAGAGTTGATATTTGGATTACGCTATTTAAAGGCTTATTTCTACTTTTGCCACGCCGTTTTTTCTTGTATTATGCAGCAGCCACATATGTATGCACAATAGAAATGACATGCATGCAGCACCTTCACAAAGAAAAAGCCCTTTTTTGAAGTCTAGCACTTGTGCTAAATGAAATTGACATGTCTATCAATGCATACAGAATGCAAGCTATTGGAAGAGACATCTTTTATTCTTTATCCTTTACATCACTTTCACTTGGCCACATGCTCTGATCACTGCTCTCACTTGCGAGAGGGCATCGAGCTGTTAAATAAAAAAACAAACAGACAAATCGATTGATTGAAGAAAGTGCCCTGAAGTTTTTTTGTGAAAAGTTCTGTTCTTTTGTTCCAGGCTAAAAATGATATCCAAACTCTGTTATAAATCATACAGTGTGTTTTATCATGTATGATTTATAAGTGTGGTGTGAACGCAGTTTCATGCCTTTTTCCATCTTTGTCAGTTTTTGTGAGTCAAACGTGTGTTTTGCTTTTATCTTTGAAGATGACCTATTGAGTCCAATGCTACTTTGTCATTGTTTTATATTGTGCAGCTAGCAATAGCCTCTTGAGAGTTCACCGAACTATATTGCCGGAGTTATATTGCCTTATGACTGGGACCTTGATTATTACCACATGACATCACTAATACAAAGTCCACTTGTTCCCATTACTTGAGCCTGCAGAAGACAGGCCAAACCCCGCAGCATAGCTGCTTCTGAGGAAAAGGAAAACCAGGTGTGTTTTGCTGTACTAAAGCCAAGCTCATTTGCAGTCTCGGTGGGCTCCTGATGCAGCTTGCTCCAGGGGACTAAGCATCAGTCAACTCTGGCAACATCTGGAGGGTTCTTTAAAAGACCTGGCCATGCAGGTGTGTCAGCCCGCACATGATGAGGCTGAGGAGACAGGAAGGCTGTGTTTGAATGTGGCAGAACAGCCTGGGCTCATGGCCTGTTCCCTGCTCCAGCTTGCATTGCTGATGAGCGTGAGATGCTGATACAGGGGGAATTTGACACGCTGCTTCCTCCCCACACTTTAATGAGTGTACCGCTTCCACTGTGAGCCGATTAAACGAATCCAGGGGAAAAAGGGAACATATTTGAAAGTGAATTTTAGATTTCCGGTCGAAGTGCTTTTGCCCGAGAACGGCACAAGGAGCAGAGGGGAGCGGCGATTGTCTAGTGCCCTACTCTAGCCCTCCCCCATTCACCCCTGTCTCCACACCAAAACTCATGCACACTGCATGGATGATCAAAAGAGGCGAACGGCAGCCGACCATTATGCCAATGACACTTTGAGTAAGAGTCCGAAGAACAAAATGACATGACAGCCATTAGTGTTTGAAAGTGGGACTTTAAAGAGTGGCTGAAGGATGAGTGTCAAAAAAGAATCAAAGGGAAAAAGTTAAATCTTCATAACGTCTGCCTCTCTCCACAAAAAAAAAAAAGTTTTTTTCCCCAAACTAGCTCCCATTCAACTCCAAAAACATGAAGATAAGTGTCTCCATGAAGAACAAAGGAGCCTGAGAAGTTGAGTCTGGAGGTTGAAACATGAAAGCTAATAGGAGAGCTGTATTCCATTGTACAGGTGGTTCATCATTAGGAGTAGTCTAGGATTTCAGTCAGTATGGAAACAGATGCATTGAGCTGTGCTCAGTGCCACGATCAACTCTTTAACTTAGGAACTACCTGACAAATATTAAGTTAGGACACAAATGTTAAACACCAGCCTGCATGCTCTCAACTATACCCAGAATAGGGGAAAGATCTGGCTTTCTTCTGAGCTAATGCTTTAATGTAACTGCTGACAAAAAGTTAGGTATTTGCCCTCGGTAGTGCTGTTTGTGCAATTTCTCATTCTCCTCCTCAGTTATGCACGACATTATGCCAGTGAATGTGGCTGATCAGCTGGATTTTGCTGGCTTTGTCCATGCAGCTCGACTCCTTGGCAGCACTATGCAAAAATGTGTCTAATGTGTCTCCCTGTCACATAATGAAAGATTTTAGAGCATAAATCTTTGATCTAGGAGAACATTTTCTGACGGGATCACCCCCTCTCTTGGCTGAAGCCTTCTGATCTCCCTCCAATTACGGGTGTCAAATGAGTGTGTTTACAGGCTGATTAGATGACTACTGCAGCGGCAGTGCCCCTCCCCTCTGCTGAGGGTCCCGCTGTGTCCTGCTGCACAGAGTCATGGGCATCAATACACCCACCTAAAGCCCCTCAGGCCCCCTTAACATGCACACGCACACACATACACACACAAACGCAAGTGCACAAGCACACAAACATACTCACATAGTACAGCACACAGCTGGGACAGTTTCAAGCCACATCAGAGCCAGTTGTAAAGCAGCCAAGATTTGGGCGGCTCTTGGGTCTCCCATCTGGTGTGGCAGGCCATGTTCAGGTTCATTCCTGACAGAGAGAGAGAGAGAGAGAGAGAGAGAGAGAACCTGCCCACTTTAACAGGCTCCACAAATCTTTTATTTATTGGCCAGCTCATCTCACATTTGCTCTAGTTAGTTAATATTCAAAGCAGGCATTGGGCACTTCAGATGGAAGTGTGGTGAAATGCTGGCTGGAGTGCACAGGAGGAGTGTACTCACAAAGCCTCCCTGCTAAGAGCTAGAAGATGGAGGAAGTGACTATCTAGCTGAGGGTAGATCTGTGCCTCTTACCCGCTGCCATCTTCATATTCAGCAGCTTGTTGGTCGTAATGAGGACCCCAGTTCACACACTTGAGCAATAATCTCCAAGAACACTTCTTGCATCATGATTGATTTTCATAATGTTTGCATTGCCCTCAAGGGAAAGTTTAGAGCAATTTGTTTTTGTCCTTAGGAACTTAGTGCTCATTGCAATGTCACATGCTAGATTCCAATTATGACATTTCATACTGTGAGAATCCACCCCTTATTAAGGCAGAAATGTTACTGTACAGTTCACCTTCTCGTATTGAAGATGGTACTAAGGTTTTATTCTGTGATAATGAGGTAATTAGAAATAACTGAATAAACCTTACTTGACATTTTTACAGTTTTATTTATATTGCTAGTGTAAATGTGCATTGTATTGTGTAAGGCCTCTCTTTCAATTGACACTTTGTTTACTGGGTTTATTATTCTAAATAAATCCAGGGATCATTCCAACAGATTTGTGGCTACATGCTTTCCAAGCGTAAAAAAGGCAGACCAAGATGTACGAGATTAAGCAGCATGTGATAGTTTATGGTGTATGAATATCACATGAAAGACAAATGCTAAGACTGATGAAGGTCAGACCAAGATTTCACAGTTTTGTGTGGTTAAAAAATTCATGTCAAATATCACATAAAGTGACTCTAACCCTGTGCTGTATGGGTGCAGACATTCACTAAGGAGAGAGGGGAAATAGCCAAAAATTATTTATTAAAGTATTTAATATAATCACTTAACATTAGACATATAATGTATTTTGCCTCTATATGTATGAATGCTTATGATCAAACTAATTATGTATCTAAAAACAAACAAAAAAATTAAGTGTTTAAATGTTTAAAAACAAAAAACCTGGCATTGAAAGTAGCAGACATTAAAAATTAACATTATTAGTGCATAATTACAAAGCTGCTGCTGGCAATTACAACATAGACATATTTACAATAAGAAGTAATTAGTGTTTTGCAGGATTGTGGTTGACCCATTGCTCTCAGCAAACTATCATTGATTCATTAAGGTTATGATGGTCCTTCTGGTGGAGGTATAATGTCATAATCCTCTAGGAGTATTTTACTTTTCAAAGCTTGCTCTTTTATAACTCCAGAGACAAAACTGTGATTAATTGTAAATGTGATTAACTATGTCTTATTTTAGTCTTAATTTCGGTTATATTTTGTCTGATATAATGTGTTTATCCTAAAATATATATGCATACAGTGCATTCAGAAAGTATTCAGACCCCATTCACATTTTTTGTTGAAGCTTGATAAAAATTGTTGTTTAAATCAATTTTTTCTATATATATATATATTACTCCATAATACCAAAGTGAAAACCAATTTTTAGAAATGTCTATAAATTTATTCAATAAAATTTTTTTTCAAGAATTCAGACCCGTTACTTTGTTGAAGCACCTTTTGCATAGGACATGACAAATTTGCACACCTGGATTGGGGGATTTTCTGCATTCATATTTGGAAAGCCTTGACGGAAGCTCAGTCAGGTAGGATGGGGATTGTTGGTTTTTTTTTTATGGGCCACTCTAGAACATTCACAGAATTGTCCCAAAGCCATCCCACAGGTGGGGCTTAGGGACAACTCTATTAAAGTCCTTGAGTGGCCCAGGCAGAGAAGAATGGTTTTGACAGCATCATGCTATGGGGGTATCTTTCAGCAGCATGATGCTGCCACCACCATCCTTCACTGTTGAGATGGTATTGAGCAGGTGATGAGCAGTTCCTGGTATCATAAAGTCCAATCTTGGTTTTATTAGACCACAGAATCTTATTTCTCACAGGCTGAGAGTTCTTCAGGTGCTTTTTTGCAAATGTCAGGCTGGCTTTCTTGTGTTTTGCACTTAGGAGAGGCATCCGTCTAGCCACTTTAGTCTGGTCTAGTAATGGTTGTCCTTCTGGAACTTTGTCCCATCTCTACACAGGATCTCTGGGACTCCATCTAAGTGACCATCGGGTTTTTGGTCATCTCTCCTACTAAACTCCTTCCCCCCATTAGTCAGTTTGGCCAGGCAACAAGTTCTTGAAGTCCTGGTTGTGAGAATTACGAAGGCCACTGTGCTCTTGGGAACCTTCAGTGCAGCAGAAATTTTCAGAAGAAGAATTCTACATATTAAGAAGTAAAGGAATTTGAAAACTGATCTTCTTATTGTTATTCATAATAGCAAAACAGACCGGTGTTGTGTGAAGATTTAAGATGAAACTAATTTTCAAAGACAGCTATCCTGCAGATTAAAACTAAAGGGCTATACTGTATTTTATAATATTGCAGGGTAAATAGTAACTTTATTGCACTACAGTTAACCAATAAATCACTTTTGTTTTTATTTTACAATGTAGAATTTATAGACCTAACGAATAACAAATCAATCCAAAAAGAGCAATCCTAATAAAGTTTTATTAAGTGGCACATGATTCAAAACTAAATAATGTCTAGTGGAATACTGAAAGTTATTTACAGAAAGTTATTTATACTCTGGATTATACCGGCAGGGGTACAGCTAATCATTCATTTTTGATCTCTTCATTGAGCCAACAAATTTAATATAAAATTCCCAAATAAAACCCACAAAGCACGGGGAGAACATGCAAAAACATACAAGTGTGATTTCCACACACTCATAGAGGTTTGAGGCCACAGCACTAACCACTACACGACCATGCCACCACTGTACAAAATGAATCTTTAAAAAACAATTGGTTTATTAATAATAAAGTCAGATATCGCTGAGAAAAAAAATACAGTTTCTCGATAAGACTTTAGTGAGTGCTTGCAGAGAGTTCTTTATTTGCTCATTCAGAGCTCAGCATGAGATTGAGCTCATATAGAGAGTTATCTGATTTCTCTGCCTGAAGTGCAAAAGTTAAGAATTATTTTAGAGCTTGAAAAGTTCTTTTTTGAAACTTAAAACAAGGTTAATTCAGAATTTACCATAGTCCCATTTTGATTTCACACAGAACACCTAGTTTTCTAGGAGACAGTAATGAAACATCTTTGAGAGCTTGTTTTTAATTTTTTTTTCCTCTGGACCTCCCTAAATTTTCTTTGGGGTTCAAGTCGATGGCTAGGCCTTGCAATATTTTTCTACGTTACTTTGGCTGCATGTTTAGGGTTTTTCTGCTCTCATTCGCGGAAGTAAATCGGTCCATGTGATGTCCTTTAATAAAATACAATGTTTTTGCACCCCTTTTTTAAAGACGTACCCCCAATACATTGCTGTGGGTATGCACAACTCCAAACTTGACCAACTCAGTTTTTCTATCGTTATGTAATCTACCTAGACTATATAATTCCAGAAGAGTTGTTGTCAAAATATTTTTAGACTTCTGTCATTCAGAGGATGTATAAAAGCATCCCATGAACATTTGCTCATAGATTGCTTGTGTAATGCAGCTATTTCTTGGCAACCAGCAACTTTTTTCAGGTGATTGCTGGCTTTTTTCTTACCTTCCTTATCATTTGTCTAAGAATATGTCTTGTATATCAAATCATTTGGAGATGTTTGGTGATGGCTCCATAAACTCGTCACAGGCAAATGATCAAAATCATTTGAACTGGCAGGCATGTTTATGGTATTTTTGTGTAACTTGAAGCTACTTAATGTTACCTATGCACCACATTGCACAATACAATAGTCAGTATACCATTCTATGGAGCACTTTTAATGGTGCATCAGTCCATCTACTATATATATGTGCATTACATATAATTTAGCAAAAAACATTACAACACATCTAAACATGCTAGTAAGTGAAGATCTAATCTTGCTTATAAAATAAGTAGTTTTTTTAAGTAGATTTTATAAAAAAAATGAGTAGCATAATTTTATAATTTAAATGAACCCTGGACTATATCCTGCCAGTTATTTAACACTATTTTATATTTAAGACTAAGAAATATGAAAAATGAATAATTGTTAGCTGATATATTTTGTGCAGACACTGACCCGTCAGTATGTTGACCTTGTATGTTTTGTTTCTGCACAAGGAAACAAATGTCCAAGTGCATTGCGACATTATGACACCCATTTGACATGAAGTCCCCTTACACTAACGCAGTTTCTGTCATATATTGCAGGCACAGCAGATACTGGTTGTCAGCCAGGACTCAGACAAAGCTACAGTATGACTTACCAAACACACATTCTACAGTAAAAAAAAAATACACACAACCTGATTGTGTTTATATACAGTACAAACATGAAACCATTAAGACTAACCACTGAGGGACCACAGGGAATTCTCCAACCGGTGGGACGATGAAGTTGCTTTCTGTTGTTCAGTGGGAACAGAGGAGCCAGCAGCAGAAAATCTCAGCTATTATTAACTAGGTGGCAACAAGAGCACTGCTCCTGCTGTTCAACAGCTCCCCAAGCTCTTTAAGCGGCTCAAGACGTATTTTCCACTGGCCCCCTGGAGCATCGCTCTGCTTTCACTTTTTCTACTTCTCCCTTCCTCCCACCTCATTTCTTGACTCGTGGCGTCTGCATGGATCGCAGTGGATCGCAGGGATCTGATTTGTGACTTAGCATCACCCCTGTTTGCCGCGCTTCCTCTGGTCTCTTCTCATCTTGTTACCCACTATTCAAGCTTTGTGGTTAAATTATGTATTAAGGTCAATGTCAAAACATGGAAGATATGTAATCTACAGGGAGTTTCTTTTTATTCATTATTACAGTGAAGGCAGAGCACAACTGTCAGGGAGCTGAGGATGTGCACAGCATGGAAGCTTGCTGCTCAGCAGGGCTCCTCAAAAGCCCCCGCTCCCTCCTCTCTCTCACGATGGACCGCTTGATAGATTTACCCAGCTAACCCATCTCACTTAAAAACTTCTTTCTCCTTTGCTCCAATCTGAAAGCTGTCAAGTGCACCTATATGGTGGTGTCACAGATCCAAAGCGCGATGTGTGCACCCAAGACACAGGGGGGATGTCATCTATTCACATGCACTTTGGGAAGCTCCTAACAGGGGACTTGTGTCACGATTCAGCAGGCTCGCGGGCAGAACGATCTCCGTTCAGATGAGGGAGACACCGTGCTCCCTAAGTTCTCCATACTGTTGTCCATATATCTGACTCTAATTAGGTAAAGTGACAACCTGAGAGCCATGCAATGTCTCCGCAGCCTTTTGTGTGGGGGAAATCTGAAGGTGCGTCACACGTGTAGGATTATGAACAAAAAGGCATGACTCTATGTTCGCGTTCGATTGATGACAGAACCACTTTTCCCCCACTTTTACATAACAGAATTGCTCAGACAGCAGCATGCGAGCCTGGTCTGCCATTCGGGATTGAGGATTGTCTGGGACCTGCACCAGCTCAACAAGCCCTCTGTGCAGCCTCCTTGGCTGGGAGACCTTGATAAATTGAAGCCAGCTCTTGTCGGGGTGAGCATAATTATTTTCTGATTAGATTAATTCAGTTATACTTTGGTCTTTTCCAGAGCCACTGGCGTGCCTGAGAGAAGCTCGCTCAGTCATGCTAACGATTACACAATTAGCTGAGCGGCACAAAGCAAGCTGGGAGATTCGGCTTTTGTTAAAAATCTCCCCCTCCCACCCACACAAAATAATAATCATTTGTAGAATTTTCTGGTTGCATTCTTGTGATGGGGGTTGGAAAAATGCACCGAAATTTAACCCACTCCACTTCTCCTTCCTTGTTTCTGCTTCATCGTGAATGCCAGAGACCTCACAATAACCGCAACAATAAACAACCGAAACTAAGAAATAATTATTTCCATTAGGGACGTAGTATTATAATTCAGAAAACATATTTTAAATATCTTTGTAGTTTTTGTTTGTTGCCTATCTACAGAAACATGTTGTCCGGCTGCTTGACTGCAACTTGATGTTTTCCAGTAGTGCTGGTTACACTGAGATGACTTAATGTAAAGATGCATTGAGAGCTACATGATGAGTCTGATTAGCCCCGTCGTACTGAAAACAGCTGTGTACTAACTGATTTAACCTGATGTAGTTGCATTAGCATCATTTTCTTTAACAATCTAATGATTAATCCCAAATGATAGCTGATTGCTTATACTGAGAAAAAAAAAATTCTTTAATTGTTATGCCTTTAAGTATTTTTCAGAGAAAAAAGAACACAAGACAGAAAAAAAAGGTGTAAACTGCTGTTTTATTGAAAAGTGTAAAACTGCTTATTCGTATTCAAGTGAAATATTGCTGACTGTTCCCGTTCAGACTGTTCAGCAGAAGACTTGCTGTTGAAGTGCTACTTCATCTGTCCAAATTATAAATAATGCAGCATTTTTTTTTTTTTTTTTTCAGATAACATCCAAGCCAAGGCAATTGCACCAAACAGCTCTGGCATGAACATATTTTATGACAAGAGTAGAGTTTATCTACAGTCAAGCCAAAACTCGACATAGCACTTGGTCACAGTTTCAGTTCATTTTACCACACTGAATTGTCTTATGTGTAATTGTATATAAAGTATAAATAATACATTTAGCCTACAAACCTAACATGCCTCTCTGCACATCAGGACAGTTTGCCAAAAGTCTTATAAAGTTAAGATTTTCTTTACTTGAGGGGGAAAAAAAGTACACTGCTATGGTAATCTCTGTGCTTTGATTCTTTTAGGTTCAACCTTCAGCCCAAAGTTTCTTTATTTCGAATAGCTAGAGAGACAGAATGGGGAAGTGAAGCAGTGGATTTTTTAATCTCCCTTGCGTTTCTCTGGCCTTGTTGGAGGACTGGGGTGACTTTTAACCTTCTATACATACTCTGGAAAATAACTTTTGACTAGTATGCCTAATTATGTGCATGTCCGCCCGAGGAATATTTTCAGCAGAATTCAGTGGAGCTTTCACTACCAAATGTTGCTTTTTAAATGCAGGTTTCACAGACTGAGTAACCCTCTTGTCTACTTTTTTTATTAAAAGAAACTCACTGATGTTCTGTGGAATACTGGTGGAATAATAGTTTAGGGTTGATGTAAGAAAAACATCTTTCATTGACTGAGTTGTGACTGATCTTATCGCCTTCCATGTTTGCTGAAATTGGTGGAATAGAAATAGATGCAGATCTTGAGTCATTTTCGCTACTTTTCATAATGATCCCTGTTCAAGCAGTGCTTGGTAACAAGAAACCAGGAACCTTCTTGGACTAATGTAGGTATGATTTCGGAACGTTATGGAACTCTTTTTGTCTGTCAAGAGCAGTGGTGGAAAGAGAGCAAAACACACTGACTTCAAAATACTGCTACTGTAGTAACAAATCACACGAGCAAAAGTAAATGTTGTCATAAAGAAAATGACTGTAAGAGCAAATAAGCTGCTGGAAACCTACTTGAGTAATTATTATAGTGTGTGTGTGTGTGTGTGTGTGTACACATACAGTACACTACATACTCAATCCAGTGTTGTCCTGAGAAATGTATTTTTGACCAATTACATGAGTAACCAAGCAAGCTATGTTTAAGAGACCATCACTCCGATCATAAATAGCAAATAAGTAAAACTTAAATGCAAGTAAATGTAAGGAGGAAAAAAGGAAAATTAAATGCTGCTGTATTTATGCTGTTATGGATAAATGCTGACATTTAGTAGCATGTCCATATTGTTGTTATTATTATTATTATTATTATTATACATTAAAAGGCATTAAAATATATTAAAGCAAAATATTAAATAATTTATTTACTACAAATATGTGTTTTTTTCCTCAAGGTACTGATACTGAAACTTTTTACCAAAAGTTACCAAATGAAGTTCGTTGCAAACATTGTCTTAAGTGTTAATTATAGGCTGAAGCATGTGTAGTGGGTAAATATAATATTGTAGCTGCTGACAAAGTTGGCATCTGAAAAGCAGAGTTTAGTAAATAACCTGCTTGATTTAGAGATCTTCATATATATTTAAATATTAAATAATATTTAGATAGATAGATAGATAGATAGATAGATAGATAGATAGATAGATAGATAGATAGATGGTATATTCTGTACAATTGTAGATAAATAAATAAATCAATCTACAGCGGTTGAATATTTGATCTGAGATTTATGGTCCTATGATTTAATATCTGTACTAAGAGTACATTTATTTCCATCCCTGCAAAAGCAGTTATTAATCCCTGATAGTTAGAGGCTTTTTCTATGACCTTAACATTCTGGCCTCATCACAGATCAGCACTGCATGTAGATTTAACATGAGCTACACACTGGCCAAAACCTGGACATAATAAATACTAATGAATAATAATTACACAAACATCTTTGGCACCCAGCTGTACAGTGAGGATAAATGCTAATATGCTTGAAATTCCCAATGCTAGGCTTGATGATCACATGCAGCATGTAGTAGATTAGCTCTGAGCTCACTGCAAATTGAAAATTAAGGTAAAAAGGAGTTATATTTTCTTAAATTGCACTTTTCCCTTTAAGTAAACGGTGAGTATATCTGAGTGCAGTCTGTAGCGTTCAAGGCAGACATGCAGGTGATATGGAGAATGTAGGCCATGAGAGAGCAGGTTCTCTTGTGGCAGACTGTGACATCTCTTAATTGGCAGTATTAGAGCTTGTTGTCTACGACTTTGTTGTTTGCACAGCACATTCTCCTAAAGCTTTTGTTTTCATTCTTGCTAGGAAATTAAACTTCTTTGCCATCATTTTTTTTTTCCCTGCTGTTTATTCTTTTGATCTGTGTGTACGTTATCCACGGCTCTTTGAATTCTGATTTTGCTGTCATGTTGCTCTTTTCATCAGGCTGATGATTGCAGCTCTAATAACATTCAACTTTTAAGCCATGGCAGAATGTTAATTAGATTCTCTCTTTTTTTAATTAATTTGTCCCTGCAGGTTTTCATATCCAGTCATTTTTTAACATTGAATTGTGTACTGAATTTTAAGCCAAAAAAAAATCACTGCAACCTTAAAAATTAAATGACATGAAATCAGTTAAGCATAAAACAACGACAACAGATAAATAAAGCAGGAGAGAACATTTGATCAGTGTTTACATAAACAGCTTATGGTTGCTTAATCTACTGAATGCATGTTGGAATACTGCCTCAATGAAGCACCACTAAATCAGAGCTGATGTTTCAATCTCCACAGAGAAATCCTCAGAGCTGGAAAAGAGCTCGGCTGAGGCTGAGGCACGTTTACCTTCACTGGGTTCTGTTTGGGGTGTGTGAAGGGGTAAGGGGAAGAGGGGGTGGTCGATGTGTTTTGTGCTTGGTTATCCATGTGAGATAAGCACTCGTGTTGTAGGGTATTAGTGGTAATATATGTTTCACTGCCTCTCTAAATGCTTGTGTTGTCCAGCGGTCCCCACTGTCCCATCTATCATGTTCAGTGCGGAGCCACGTGTTCCGTGCTCGAGGAGCCAGCAAGCAGCCCGGGATAATGAAAGGTCACACGAGAGGTGCTGGCTTGAAATTGCTTTACTTCTGACTGAGACACATTTCGGCCCAACTGGTGCCTTACCTTTCTTTGGCAGCCTCTCTGGTCTGCTGAAGTAAAATGTAAATGTCTTAAATACTTATCAGAATTTTTTTTTTTTTTTTTTTTTTTTTTTTTAGTGCAGCAAAAAAATAGAAAACACTCCAAAAGCCCATTATACAGTTAGGCACTCTGTGCTTCCCATTATGTGGCTGCTTTTTATGTTTTGCGCAGTGTATTTATCACAGGATTTGCATTGCATTTGTACCCTTAGCCTTAAGCTTTGTTTGGATAGATGTAAAATTTCTACAGATCTAATGATATGTTTAAATAAAAAGAAAAATTATGATTAAAAAGAATGTCGATGTATTTTTCAGAAATTAGGGTATTTTCTTTTTATCTTTAATCTGAGGTGGTTTTTTTAAAATGTATTATTATAGTTAGTATTTATTTATTATTCTATGCTCCTCACATATAACAGGACTGAATTTAAAATAAAGGGGTTTGTAGACATATGAAAGAAAAAGCATGAAGGAAATTGATATTCATTGGCTACAAAAAAAACAACTGGTATTTATTTGACTTTAAAATGAAGTGATTCAAATCATTCTGAGGGGTAAATAATACAGCGAAATCTTGAATTAAAGATGTAAATCTTGACACTTTGGCAGGGGGGCAGAAAGGGACAGTAGTCTCTAAGGCCTGAATTATTCTTAGCGTAGACCAATTAACACCATGTATCTTCTTTTATGTTAACTTCAATTAAGGGCCTTTACAGTTGGTAAGTTCTTTTCTTCTTTATAGTTGGAGTGTCAGAAACACAGATCAAAGCTGAACGCTGCAGTCCGTGCACCATAGGTAACAGTGCTTTGCATAAGAATCTGCATATGGCTAAGAAGGTTTTCCTTCCACTTTGCATGAATTAAAAAGTGGGAGGGGTTGTGCCGGGGTGCTGAAGAGGTGTATCTGATTGTACAGCTCAAAAGACTTTTAAATATATCACATAGGTTCGTCTTTTCAGTACTTTAGCAGGATTTTCTGTTTGTAAAGCACATTTGAAACTTTATTAGACCGATGTCCCAGGTTGGCACCTCACAATTCTTTTTGAATGTACAGTAAATAATAAAAGATGCGTCTGGTTGTCCACATCTTGAAAAAATTCATACTGATCCTTTGAGATGCATTATTTTTGAGTGTGTAGCTGTCATTCTCCTACCCCGTTCCAAGCAACAACAAAAACAACAACAGAAAATTCCACTCTCTGTGCAGTTCAAGCGTCTCAGGTTATGTCACCCTGTATTAATAACAGCAAAAACAGATTGCAAATACAAACTACTATTACATAGTGTGTCAGTGGGCATAGCTATAATACATGATTCTCTGAACCTGTCCACAGTGTGAAACTGGCTGTACGTAGAGCCAGCCTGCTGGGAGTGACAGGCTTCCAGAACAACACGGTTTGATCCATCCCATCATAATCATGCTGGAGAATGTCTGGAGAGAAGAGCAGGAGAGAAGCGGGTCCGTGCTGAAGGCTTGGATGATCAGGCAAATAAGGGCGACTGGGCAACACACAAACAACCTGTTTTTCAGCACCCTTAATCACTGCTCTTTAATTGCATTAAGCAGCAGCGTATCAATAAATCAATAAGCAAATGAACTGTGTGAGTATGAGCAATGGGCGTTTAGTGTTGTAGCGTATTATTTTATTGACGTCCCACTAACTGCTGCCCTTGAGATATTGAATGCTGTTTAAGTGGTGTGCTGACATCATAATAAAAGCTTACTTGGTCGGACTCCTGGATTCAAGACACACACACACACACACACACACACACTGATGATCTTATACTTAGATTTTCATATCTTTAAACAAACAGAAATAATTTTAAAATACAGAGTCACTTATTTGAATTAGATTAAAAAGTTTTTTTAAAAAACATATACATTTAATTTTAATAAACATGTGTGTGTTTGTGATGTCACAGTTTGTGTGATGTATAATTTACACAAATTAATTTAATGGTTTTGGAACTAAAAAAAATAATTAAGCCCAAATGGCATAACAAATATTTGATGATCTGTCTTGTGGTCAAGTTAGATAGTACTGTAATCTTCATGTTTCCATTTCGGCTCCTGCAAACAGTTAGTAACCCTGTATTGTATAAAGAGCAAGATGACGCATATTCCCTTATTGTTTCAGATGGATTTGTAAACTACAGTCCTCTGAATGAATGTATCATGTTACTGGACCGATATTTCTTTTTTTATGAGTTCTATAGCATTTGTTAGAATTATCCTTTTATATATTTTTTATTAAAAAAGATTTTAAGCACTTTTATTTGTGTGAGTGTATGTGACTCCTTCGACAATAACCATTTTAATTCTTCTTTAAGTCTTCACAGAAATATTTAAAGGCTAGCCGGCTATTTCAAGCTTCAAAACATTTTGTCAGGTGCAATTTCTTTGTTGCTTTGCTTTCATAACCTTGGTGTCTCACAGCATTATTGACTTAAATCCTTTGGTCTGATTCCCATTGAAAAGGCCTGTTTATAATGGAGCGTGCATCATTTCAAGCATGATGTGCTGCCATCTATCAGGCAAACCAGGCTTCTGCAGTTTCTCACTGCGCTGTGTTTTTAAGTATTTCTTGCATCCGTAAATAATAAGCATATAAGAGTCCATTCGTCTTAGACACTATCAGCAAAGGTTAGCAGTCGCTGTTGGCTTGTTTTACATCTCATAGTATTATTACAGCTTAGCCTTACACCAGTCAAATCACACGGCGCATATTTTCATCTCAGTGTAAACAAGATTTTATTGGCTTCAGTGAAAGCAGAGGACAAAAATGAGTAAACACATTGTAATTCAGAATATTTATTCACACAGCTCTCTTCTTTAGTTTACACTCATATGCGATAAGAACGGTTTAATCTTAGCGTTTTGGAAACATCGTGCCTTGAAAGGGCCTAACAACAACAAATGATGGAGAATTTTCAGGATACGCGTGTATAGTATGTCTCTCGATCATGAAAGTATGCAGTGGTTCAGATATTTCCATGCGTGTGTGTGGCTCCTTCAGTAGTAGGTCTGCTGTGGAGGCCGTTGGCAGCAGAGATCGTGGAGAGGAGGGGGATCAGTGCTGCACATGTCCATGCTGCACAGATAGTCCACAGTGCTCCCCGGCCTGCTAATGTAATTGCTTTTCATTGATTCTGTCTGACTAGGTGGCTCGTTTTCATCTGTTTTCCAGGAGCCTCTGCCAAGGCACGGGCCTCCCCTTGATGTGAAAAGTGTGTGTCCTTTTCAGCGCATATAAAGCAGAAGCTTCCTCACATGACAAGATGGCATGGGCACAGAGGAGATTTCGCTGGACGCCTAAAAACCTCAAGCGAAACTTTGCCTGAGTTGTTTTGATGGAGTAGTGGGAGAATCTCTCAGGCTTTGATGAGAACACGGCTTGTGTGCATGTTCAGTAATTGCTATGTTTAGCCTGACCACATGGTTAGCCGTGCACGTTGCCATGTTTGTTATGTTTCTACATGAAAACACTTTACAAGTTTGAAGGAACCAGCACACTGCCTCATTACTGAAAGCAGAAGATCTTTGTGCTTCTTAACCAAGGTAAAACACACAGGCTGGACACACAGGTCATCTTTCTTAGACCGTGCGATGTCCATGCCAAACATACAGCCAACAAACTCACTTTTCATCTGGTTGAATATGTTGGCAAGTGTAGACTTTCAGCAATTATTGCTCATCCTTACCACAATGTGGATCCCTCTACAATACTTTAGCCATGTGTGGATAGCTGAGCAGAAAGCAGAAGGGAGCTACGCCACACACAGAACCAAGGTTCAGGCGAATTTGTGCCTGTTATTCAATGAGAGACAACTCTCTCAGATTAGATCAGATTGTTCCATGAGCTAAAGGGATTTTTTTTTTTTTTTTTTTTTGGAGCAGAAAGAGATAAAGTTCCCTTCTGTTTGAAACATCACAGCTTTGTCTGATAATGCTTAAATGTCTTGTCACGGTCTTATTTAAAATTTCTTGAAACAAAAAAAGAAAAAAACTTTTTTAAATGTGCAATTTATTTCCAGGTCCATTAGAGCCTTATGTCGAGAATAACAGCATAATTGGCAAAAATGAAAGGATTTCTATCAGGAATTGGCCATACAGCTAATGTGTAAATATTGCTGATGGTAATTTGTCTCGTGCTTTCTTTGAACTACAGTGTGGTTTGACAATTTGTGTTTTTAATAGCCACTTTAACTGTACTCATTTCCTGTTCTTTATTTGTGTCCAAATTCCAATGGTCGATTTTTACATCAGATTTTTACATCAGTTTACTGGCTGCATGCCTGAATTAACGACAGCAATATAAAGTCTGGTATAAAAAAAATGTTTATTTTAGTAGAACAGGAAAATGATGCTGGTATATTTTAGGCCAGGCATATCAATCAAACCTAAAGAGTGACTGTTAACAGAGAATTATGGACTCTTTCCAGTTCAGCTCTCCGGAGCATTGCCGAATTAGGACTGCAATACCTTACGCCAGCATCCTTAAATCTCTCACTGCCCTGTTTTTACCTGTATTTCTAGCTAACTGAATGGCACTCTATAAATAATTTCTGAGTATAAAGTTTCACTAGAAAAAAACAAAATATGACATTTTTTTTTTATTAATGTATTATGTAAAACCAAAAGACAGTTTAAATATAAAGTTAATATACTGTAAACATTATTTCTGCAAATCCTTTCAATTGTTTTAATTGTGAAAGACTTTGATCTTTCAAAAATGACTAACAATAGATATTGCCTAGGTTTTTTGTTTATTTATTTTTGTATAGATACTTTCATAGAAAGGTTTATGTATCATTATTAACTTGTTTATAAAAATAACTTGGATATATTACTAAATGATATAAAAATTTTATGCCATTTTGTTTACAGAATTTGATAAGGGTCTCATTTCGTGGAAGTGCGTTTAAGCTCTATTATCATCCTAATACCAGTGAGCACAGCAATGGCATTACACACACAAGCATCATCCTTCGTCTGTGCAGACATTCCTACATAACCGAGATGGGACTTGTAGGACTGGTTCCTCATCCAGTCAAGTCTAATGCTTTCTAATCTTCTCCTGCTTTTTTCTGAATTATTCAAACAGTTCTCGAAGCAACAGTGGCGTCTCGACAGCAAGCAAAGCTCCCTTTGAGAGAGCTTTAGATAATGTAATGTAAAATGAATGATGAAATTCAGTTAGCTAAAATGAAACAACGCTGCAGTGTGTTTTCAAAAGGTGAGGTCTGGGGTAATAACAAATAACCCTTTTTACCTCTTTTAACCAAAGACAGAGAATGGAGACACTAAAAGGGATTGGGGGACAAACAGTTTCGTTTTAATGTTCACATAGTGGACAAACATGTGTATACGCGAGAGGAGATTGGCTTTGTCTAGTTAGACATCTGCCAATTTTGAGAAACATTGAAAACAAATTTTTGTTCCCATGTACAAGCCATTCTAGACAAGATTGAAATCTCAAGTCGGTTAATAGATGAAACACATTTTTGGTCACTCATTTTTGTAGGAAAACAATTTAAGGGGCAATTTAGTTGATGCATGAAATAATTTGTGCTGTGATGTAATGCCCATTGCTTTTAATCTTAAGAGCAAACAAGTTTATCTGCTCTTAAATGCAGCTAATAACACATCATTAAAAGAAAGCCTAAATGTTCTTTAGTTAATATTGAAGACATGCTGCCTGACCTCAATAATTCAATGTGACCAAATAAAACAATAAAAGGAATATGCACATAATGATGTGCATATGTTTTCTGTCTTGTTGCAAGACAAAATCAATTGCCTCTGTGAGCTAAACAGGGAAATATTTTGTTACAGCAGTACTATGGCAACAGAACTCTACCATTCTCTCATTTGAAACACAGTTACCTAAAAGGTATTAGTGTGGAAGAATTTACATATTAAAACCATTTTTGGATTTGTGTTGTTTTGTTTTTCGCCCCCTGCATGCAGTATAGCAAATCTCCAAAGTGATAACCTCTCTCTGCTTTATACAGCACACAGATGTGCCTTGTGTAATTAAAAAATAATAATTGGTCTCTTTTAAATTCAAGTGTATAGTGATAAAGAAAAAGAGAGTCTGGGAGAGAGAGAGAGAGAGAGAGAAAGAGTGTGTGTGTGTTTCTCTAACCCTGGTAAAGTATGACCCCTGCAGGTCAATGCTTCCCCCAGCTGTTTTGCTTATAAAATGACTATCAGTAGCCATTGTTACACAGCACACAATACAATGGAACCGGAATGTGATAATACTGTACTTGCTGTTTGAAACCACTGGGTTTGGGTAATGTAATTTTCATGCTAGTTCTATACGCCAGGTTTTACACTGCTATCATACAAAATTCCCAAAGGCAAAAGAAATGTATGCCCTCCCAACTGTAATTTCAAATGGAGAGTGCAAACATCTGAGAGCAATTGAAGTCTTGTGAAAGACTCTCTCTCCCCACTGCGGCTCACTTTAGCTCTGTGAAATGTGAATTTAAATGTTTTCTGAACTGAATTTGATTCTGTCTTTGTACTTTTATTAACAATCAGTGGTGGTGAGGGTGTGGGTGGTTTTTACAGTGTTCAACTGAATACATGCAAATATTTCACCACTGTTAAAGTGTTTTAGCAAACATTCCATCAAAAGAAGCAGAGAGAGAGAGAGAGAGAGAGAGAGAGATGTGGATGGATAGATAGATTGGAGATTGGGGGGAAAAAAGTACACAGGATGACCCAATTATTTCATGAACTATTACAAATTGCCAGTTACATGATTATTTTTTTTTAATTTCAGTCTATCTTTACACATCTGATAATTTTTTATGCTATATATGTTTACAGTATGGTGATAAATACCACACTGTAATGTATATAAAACTTTCCAGTATATCATTATCATCATCATCATCATCATTATTATTATCATCATCATTATTATTATTAATATTATTACTGATAATATTATTGTTTTATTTGTTGTTTTTGATTATAATATCACTATTTTAGCTCACATTTTCGGCATTTTTTTATTTTAGGCTACATTGCATTTCAAATGCCACAAATATCATAATTTGAGTTGCAGTGGAGTGTTTGTAACGAATATTGAGTACAGACATTATCAGCTGCAGTTTAACAATGTAAGTAAAATATCAGCAAATATTGGGCCTTGCTGTGGTGAATGTTTGAAGAAACAATATATAGTATAGTAGTACTATAAAAGGATGGAAATGATTTGATATGGATTGGGGATAGTTTACCCTGGCCACTCTATATTTAATCAAACTGATTTGCCTTAAATTATATGATTAAGCACTGCTTAGCCTAGAGATTACATACACCGTCTTTTTTGACTGTATATTTCTTGCCAGTGGGTTGATCCTATATATGGCATTATATCTAGTTGTTATTGTGGATGTCGATGGCAGACTCTAAGAGACTTATATATATATATATATATATATATATATATATATATATATATATATATAAATAATGAAGTGAATATCTGCAAAATATAGGCGAATGAGGATGTTTAATCAAGTAGATAAACTAGTGCAAATTGAGATTTGCAGAAACTGAGATAAAGTAACAGAAAATGTGAAAATGTGTTGGTGCAAGGCCAATGTAGATTATTACTCTTCTTATTAAAGACGTATAAATTGCATGTGCTTCTTATTAATAAATATTTATAAAGAAACACGCAGTGATTAATTTTCTGGTACCGCTTCCTCTTTCCCGTCTATTCGCGTAAAAAAATCTCGCGAGAAAATGTTTTCCCGGTAACCCGGGGAAACGAGAGTTTGATTCAAAGTAAACCCGGTGAAGTGTGTACGGCGTTTCCTGTAAGAGTATACAATATACAATGCGGGTAAGTTAATGAAAACCTTCTTTTGTTTACGCTTGCACGCGTGTGGAGGATTTTCTTAGCGGTTATATAATGCAGAGGCAGTGTGTGGTTTAGCAGTTAAGCTCGGGAGGAGAAGTCAAACTTTGCGTGAAGGCGAGGCCCTAGCTAACAGCTAGCCTGCTGCTACACTACAGCACCGTTAGAGACCCGGCGACATGTTAATTAACTAGCGCTAGTTATCTCTCTCTCTCTCTCTCACTCACTACCGAGCTACAGCCGCCTCTCTCTCTCACACACACACACACACACACACAGAGCTGGGTTTATTTATTAACTTTCCCATGCTCCGTTTGCGTGTCAGAAAAGCTAAGTGTGACAACACTGTGTTTCTGCTAGTGTTATTTAAGTAGCTTGTTAGCGAGTGTCCTACAGCGTCCACACGCACACACGTCCACTTCTGTAGAAATGAAGAGGTCTCACGTGTTTAATGTTGTTCCACGTGTAATCATTGCACTGGTACCGTGCAAAAATGCAGCAATTAAACGTGGAATAAAATGTCCCTGGAGTCCAAACAGGTGCTTCAGTGCTTCTTGTACGTTTTCTTTGGTGTAACGGAGATTAATAGAATAGTAATTAAATCAAAAGTAAATCTACATCCTGACTGTATAATTTATTTAAATAAACCTTTAGACAAGACAAATACATCTTTTAAACGTAATTTGCTTGCTTGTTAATGCACTTGTACTTTCGTATTCTCTCATTAAAAATGTCTTAAGCTGAGCTACGAGCCACGAATGCACCGTTGTCTTCACTTCTTCATCAGAAGTGAATCTTTGTCCTTGTAGTTCTGCTTTCAGGGGACCAAATAAGTGAAAGTCCAAGATCAGGACTATAGCCTACTGTATATAAAGACTACATGGCTTTAACACCTCAAAACAAGTGTCGCCAGTGTGGAAAGGAGTGCGTGAACGTTTGTCATCAGATGTGGTGGGCGTCCAGCTCTTTCTTGATAGCCAACACTTGTGCAATCTTCTTCGAATTTCTCTTAACATTAATACGCACTTCTTCGTGACAAAACACTTTTTTCATACTGTGCATAGTCTTTGGGAAATAACAGCACCAGGTAAACCCTCAGACCTCAAAACAACGAATCACTGCACTCTGCTCTTTTTTTATGCAAATCTCAAGTGGGCGCCAGTTTTGCTTGCTGCATAGTTACAAATGAACTGATGTGACACCTTCACACCGGCAAAGCAGTGACTGGAGAGACAGTAGCCTTGAACAGAAAGTGGTGTTGAGCCAGAGTTTTGAATATAACCAGAATGCGGATTATTTTTGATGAACCGTGAAACTGGGGTCAGAATGCAGGGTCAGTCAGAATATAGCCCCCCTGGAGCAGATAGGGATAAAAGCCTTGCTCAAGAGCTCAGCATTGACAGCTTTGGCAGTGCTGGGGCTTAAACCCCTGACCTCACGATCACTTAAGTGTTTGATCCACCACTGCCCCGTTAAATGCCAATTAAATGCTTCCTAGAATGTATATGCACCACCCACTCCTGGTGGTTGATCTCACTTCTTGAATATAACCCCAACAGTTCTTTAACAGAAATTTTTTCTGAGTTTAGCACAGCTTGTCGCTGTTTAGGGGAAAAAATCATAACATTTAAAAAAAAACATAACATATATTCTGGTGAATTGTAGAATTTTGTGTATGTAATTGTGCCTTTTTGTAATAAATCATATCAGTCATCATTGAGCTGTCACTACTGGAGAAAACCCTCAGACTCAAAATGGCCAAATCCAACTCTGCTCACTAAACTACTAAATAGTATTTGCTAATGGATACTACTTTGCATACGGTAATGTTGAGCATTAAAGTGCTCTGTAGTCTCAGGTGTACACAACATGGCTGTTAACAGATAAGAAATCATAGCACATGGCCAGCTTATTCATAGCAAGTTGTTCAGTTTCATGGGTATTTTGTAGGTAAACAGACAGTTCACAGACATTTTGTGATGGTTTGGCCTGAGCATGACTTGTTGTTGTTGGAGTTGGAATAGTTGAGTACATTGTAATTATGAGTACATTAAAAACTGAATTTTTTTTTGTAGCTAATGAATAGCCAGTTGCTAGGTGAATAAGACGTGACATTACAGTTGAGCAGTAAAGAACCATTAATAATTTAAATTCTGCATAGGTAAAACGGGTTAAAAACCAGCATTATTCGATAATTTTTGGCTGTGCATTTTCTCGCATACTATTCCATGTATAAATTCTACTATACTAAACCATGTTCCAACTAACCACAAGTTAACAAAAATAGTTGCTGCTTTTTCATTCTTAAGAGGAAGGGATTTATGAGGGTTGGCAGTTATGAAAGGCATTTTTCACAGAAAAAGTTTCACCAACTCCAGGCTGTTCAGTGTCTTGATACCTTAAAATCATTAAGGATGTGATTCCATCTTTATACAACGTCAGGGCTTCTCTTGTTGAGAGTACCATGCGGACGTGTCGGTTGGTTCGGTGTGATGACCCTCCTGTACCACATCACTATCAGCAGCGCTTATGGATGCCCGTGGCTTAAACTTGTATCACATTACACAAAAAACCCATGGCATCTTGTTTACGATTTCATCCTTGTTAAAGTTGACAGACGTGAGTAAAAGTGGCTGTGAGAAATCCTCCACAGAGAAATTCTTGACCAAGGCATGTTCTTCATTTTTAGCCATTTCTCTAAGCTACTGTCACACTTGCTTAGTTTCGGCCAGGGCATGACATATCTCAAAAAGCTCTTGGGTGTTGTGTAAAACCAGTTGGTGCTGCAAGTCACCATTATTCTGACCTCCTGTTACAAAAGAAAACACATCAATGTACAGAATCTAATCACTGAACTTTAATATTGTTATGGATTTGTTTATTTTAACGCGTAAGAATAGTACTATGTAAATAAATAAAAGATCTATGTGCGCGCGTGGGTAAATGCAAATATTATTAAGTGTTCCACAAATGCTTCTTTGGCGATACAATAATTACAGGTATGTAAACTAGACTAATGAGGGAAATTTCTCTCTGTTTCTAGATGTTTTAGGTGACTTTTTCAAGCGAGCATTCAATGAAAAATGCCATCACCTCAAGGATTGGAGCCAGTCCTGAAGATGAAGGTGGATGAGCTATTCCTGAATTGGTTGAGTGAGCCAGACATCCAGGAAATGCTAAAAGACTACCTCAGAAAGATCAAGAATGGAGATGAGCTTGAGTTTGACAAAGGCAACAGTAATTTTTCTCAAAACAACAACATTGCCTCAAACTGTAATGTGACAGAGAGGACTTCTTCATCTCTCAGCGCACCATGTAGCCCCCCGTCTGTCACACTGCCATCCGGGAGTGGCAGCAGTAACAGAGCAGGACCAAACAGCAGGGCGCTGAGACGCTCTGTCAGCGTTAAAAAGGTAAAACCCATGTCATTCTCATTTATAAATTATTAGCAAAAAATATCCTGAAAAACAGCTAGGTCTGGAGTATTATTTGATCAAGTGGTACGTAGGAAACTATTTTTTTGTTTGTTTGTTTTGTAAACAATGATAATTTGCCTTCAGTAGGTAACAGTGGACTTGGAGAACTTTGTGTTCCTCTTTTTTGCCACAAGAGGCTGCTGAAGAACTCGCTGCCTCTGGCTTCTGACTTTAGGCTGTGTCTAAGACGTGAAATCTTTTGCATCGTAAAAATAAATACTTTTCAGATGTTACCTAGGACTAAGTGTACATGGAACAAGTTATAAAAATCTTTGAAATCCACAAATTACTGCATTGATGGATCTCCCACTGTGTATTGATAAGTGATGGTTGATTTTATTATTGAGGTCTCAAGACACGAGTGTCATAATACACCAAATTAAGTAGAGTCTCAGAAGATGTTGCAGAACGTGCGTAATTAAAGACTTGTACATTAGCATATACAATACAATGCTGTGTATTGTAAAAGTCTTTATTAGTACTAATAACCCTAGCAGGACAAGAAAAAGACATTCCTGAATGTGAATGTCGGCAATGTGGGGTCAGTGAGTTGGACAGACAGCTGCAGCTATGAGTAGGGCTATAGCCTACTGACATGTTAGAGGTCATGTAGAGAGCCTGCCTGCCATTTACACACTGCTTTGTTAGTGGACTTTAAGGGAAGAAAATGTGTATTAGAAAATAATGTCAATACTTTTTTTTATGCATTATTCTAATTGTGTAAATATCTCTGTGTAAATCTGTGTTAGGGGAATGACAAAAGTGAAAGTGTCTTTCACACAGCAGAGTGTAGCAGCTCTTATCAAGGCTCTTTAGTGGTTGGTCACAGCCAGTCGGAACAGCTCCCCTAAATGTTGGGGGTGCAAATGATCTAAAACTTGCATTTTGGATTGTATTACGTTTTTTGTTCATGGATGAGATAATTTTTCAGACCACAAAACAAAGTTTGAATGTAATTTTGCAGTCCTCTTTATTACTAGTTATTTTAAATAAAAACAACATTTAAGATGTCTACTGCATATATAAAATCTAAAAATGGAAGTAAAGTTTTATTTCAAACTATTAGTGGTTCAATTTTGCAATTAATCTCTGGTTTACATTTGCGCCAGTCTGTGGGTGAAATCTGTATGGATCAACTCCGTTCCGTTATAACACTCCTGAATGGCAGGACTCCTGATACGACTGGAGCGGTGCAACCTGGGCTCGCACAATAATTTTATGTAGTGGCAGTTCAGGGGTGTGTTACGTTTACCAAAAATTGGGCAGGAACATGCAAAGAAAATCTCCAACTTCTTGCATCACTCTGAACATTAGAGCTTTGCAATTGTCTTCCAGATAATATAGTATTTTTATGCCCCTAGAACTCCAGTGCACTAAAAAATGAGGGAATGGAATCAGAAAATGAAAGGGAATGTGCTATAACACAGATTTTGTCATCACTTTCTTTTAAAGAAAGACATCTGTTTCCAATACGACCTATGTCAATGCTATTTTCTCTTTAGTTCTTGGTGCACTTCTTTGTTTGGTAGACAATACAGATTTTGACAACTTTGATGTTCCATGACCAGTTATTCTCTACTACTTTAGTGATCCCAGGTGCTTTTCTGGCTATGCAACAACTGTTGTGCATTCCCCATTTTCTGCTGTGACATAGGCAGCATGTGCTCAAAGCTTGTCATGTTGTATTAAAGTTAGTCTGATCCCACATCGAGTAATGCTCTATTTCAGGAGGGCCAAAGGAATTCCAGAATACAAATGCATTCTTCAAAGGATTAGTTGGAAATTCAATTAACGTCATTGTGGGGCTGCTTGGAACAGCTGGTCCAACTTTGACATAAGGTTCTGACAAAGATAGACTCGTTTCCCCTGTACAAGCAGTGAGTACTTGAAAATTGATTAGTGCTTAATGCATAGCTTGCAGAATCTCAACACATGTCTTAAATCACACTTTTATGTAAAGAGTAAAGCAGGGCGGGTCATGCTCTTGTAGAAAAAAAAAACAAGGGCGTTGTTCTTGGATGCATCCCACCATGAAGTAGAGGGCCATTACCACACCACAATGGTCAAAATCATCCATATCTAGTCCAAAGCATACAAGTGTACTGATGGGATCTTTTTGAGGTAAAATCTGCCTGTCAGATTAGGTCTTTTTTTTTTTTTTTTTTTTTTTAATGCAATATTTAATTATTGTTTCTTCTATAGTACACTGCCCAGTCCCCAAAAAAATTGTTGGCCTTCCTTTAGTTTTGGTTATGACGTGCTTTGGCCTTGGCATTGTTTTGACAGCCTTCTCCAGCATCACAACATTTTTAATTATTATTAATTAATTTAATAATAAATAAGATCTTAATGTTGATGACGTAGGATTCAAACCGCTCTGTAGTCTCCTCCAGGGCACCTGAAAACTTGCAATGGTGTTAAAGGCAGTAGTCTATGGTGACTGTCCCTGTGTTCCCACAATTAGGCTTTCACGATTGGAGCTTGATGAATTTTTGCATTATCACTCTGGAATATACCAGTGCCATCAGAGCAGAAAAAAAATTGTAGATCTGTGAAACCCTTGTCATTCAGTGCAATCAGGTAGTCAGTTGACTGAATTTTACTGCCACATTATGTTGCTGAGCCTAGACCTGACCAACTGAAGCAACCCCAGGTTTTACAATAAAACTGCCTTCAGAGCCTTGTACAGTAGCCACTATGCATGATGGGTGCATCATTCCATGTGCTTTCCTTCTTATACTGACTGGCCTATTGCCCTGGAGTAGGTTACATCTGGGCTCATTAGATTACACAACCTTTTCAATAACTCTGAAGTTGACAGTTCACCAAGTCTTAATAATTTGTTGTGAATTTCCAGGAATTTCCACAATCTTTTTTTTTTTTTTTTTTTCCTTGATGCAGGCCAGGAATTTGACCCCTTCAAAAACAGTTAAAAAAATTTCTGGACAACAGAATATGTCTTCCAGCATGGCTGTTTAGAATTGAGATGCAGTGAGCAGCATCAGCAGTTAGGGTTCAAAGAATTGTTGCCAGCTGAAGAATATAAATCACTGTAGTAATTATCCAAATAAAGGGCCTTAAAGAGGCCCTATTATTATGCAGAATTCACTTTCTGATAGTTTTTTAGACATTTAGATTTTTTTTCCTGTCTGTGTGTGTATAAAAAAAAAACATGAGAGATTTCTCCTGCTTGCCTTTTTCCATTTTTTTGTATTGGCTAGCTTAAACGAGGCAATTAAATTTTTTTATTGAATGTAACATTATGTAAGAAGATGCCCTTCCCTTGCTTGTTTTTCCGGTGGGCTTTGGCTCTGCAGTAGCTCATTTACATAAACAATGACATAGCATGTTTGAAAGAGTAGTAAAACAGGGGGAATTTTTGTTATGAAAAGTGCATTATCTGTATTTCACCAGGAGCACTAACAGAAACACTTTGAGGTAAACTTGTGTTGACTTGTTAAAGAAGCATGGGACCGAGTATTTGCTTAATTAAATCCAAAAGGTGACTTATTCCTTCCGGGTCCTTTAGGTGTGTATGTCTGCAATTAAAATAGAAACAAGTTTCTTTCAGTTAAGCCATCACCTAATCAAGAGTGCTATTACACAGGATATAAGTACCACTTTGACACGACAAGCAAGGTGACAGATAATTACAAGTGTGATAATATTTGATGCAAAAGTAATATAAACAAAAAAAATTATATTTTTTTAAACACAATATGAACAAATGTTTTTTCGTTTCTACCCCCTCAAACGAAATTAATTCTCAGAGTAGCCATAGGCAGATGCAATGTTTCATGTTGCTATGCTAAGGCACAAACTGACTGACAGCGAGTACTTGGTCTGATAATAAAGGAATGCTAAATCAGAATCTTATGTAACAAACGGCGGCAAAGGGGAGAGTACAAACAGTAAAATGTACCAGCATTATCAGCACTCCTAGAGTGCGGCTTGTCCAAATGATTATTTGTTTACATTATAATAACTAACATCCTTTTTTGAAGCATTGAAGCAGTTGTGAAAAGCTTGTAAGTCAATAAATATTATGTTATTGGCATCTACAGTAGTTTAACCAGATGGACAAGTTTACTAATAAGTTTCAGTGAGTGGTTTATATGTAAATATGTGTCATCATTCTGTTAAAGCAATTTTCCTGAAGGATAATAATTGTGGAAGTACCAAAATAGGTCGACTGGAACTGGTTAGCTAGTACAACACTCGAAACACATTCATATGGACATGATTGGTGGGTACCAGCATGGATCCTGATGTAAATGTAAGTAAGCATGGGCTTATATAACCATTTATCGTACTACATTTGTTAACAGATTATGGTGTTAAATTTAGGGCTTGATTTAAATGAGCTGAAAGGTCATGGAGTGAAACACTTCATAATCTGGATTTAAATTTGGGGTTTATTGATGGGTGAATCTAGCAGCCTGGCTGGACAGCTAATCATTTGCATGATGTATTTAGAGTAGATAACTAGTAAAATATAGTAGATAATTAAACAAAATGTAACAATGTATTTAATCTACCCTAAAACAAGATGTATTGTTTTATTGAATCTTTCTGATTGTACTTAAAAAAATGTTAGAAAGCTCACCTTGCTTCTGTTGTTCTATTGATTGCTAAAGGCATCTTGGCTCTTATGCAACATTCTTGCCCGTACCAGTACTAGCATTCGTCTGATACTTGCTATACTTGTAATTTATTGTTTCACTAAATAATCATTATATAATTGTATTGATTCATGCCAACTGTGTTAAAAGGAAGAATGGTGTAAATGTGAGCATTGTTTTGTACCACTTGCATCTCTGAGTACTCTCACCAGCAGTTATGCATCGCCACACTGACTCCAAAATTGTGGTGTTTTTTTATATGTATGCTGGATATATATTCTTTTATATATATGCTGAAATTGTGGGTGGTAAAATGTTGCTATTTGTCTATAATCCTACAAATGATGCACTCTAAACTATGCACACCTTGGCAGGCAGCACAACGTCCTATGTGTTAGGGTCAAAATATTTGCTAAATTTGTTTAGAATTGTAACAAACTCTTAAGTTTTTAGATTGTGGTATAAATCTCTAAAATCAGAATAGCAATACAAATCAAATAGCTATACAAATCAATCGCACCTAGGCATTGTGATAAAATTGTATCTGATTATCCCTGGTCATTCCCATCTCTACTAAACAGTTGTTTGTAAATTCAGACATTCATATTTTTTGGCGATCTGTGATTCAAAGGACCATCACATAAACTCAACACGAGGTTCAATATTAACATGTTTGTCTGAACGATTTCAGTGTTCCAGGTTGTACCCAGTATGTGGTTGGTATAAGTCTTCTGTTTAAGCTTGTGTTTCATTGCGAATATCGTCCCAGCGATAGATTAGCACAGTGTTAATCTATTGTAAGCTATTGCACAATGTGATCACTGTTGGTACAAACAGCCTCCTCTACCACCCTTTTCTACAGCAGAGCTGAATGAGTCTTCTACTAAAGGAGCTTTTCTATTAAACCAGTAGGTCATTGAGGGGGTTCTGTTTATTGTCCAGAATGGCTGAGTTTGAGTGTCCTCTTTTTTCACAAAACAGTGACTTTCCACAGAGTTATTCACCCAAGACTTAGCTAATCAATCAGTTCTAAAGTTATTAACTTGATGTTAATAAGGTACACATTCATCTCCTTGATCTGGACTACAGGAGCAAGAGGACCAGACCCAGCACCATTAACATCATGGGCCAGGACCCTGAGCTGGTTGATACCTTGGTGTCCATCTTTAAGTGTAAGAGGTTATAATAGAGGTTTTCTTAATGTGTGTCTGTTAATGGTCTAGTTAAATACCCCTCGGATAAAACATATTTTCTTACTCCTGACTCCCTCTGTTTCACTACTCTTTCAAGTGTGCCATTTCAGTGTCTGTGTAAATGAGCTACTGTTGAGTCATGCCAAAATGGAAATGGACAAAAAACAGGAAGGGGTTTTCCCCTCTCTCACACAGGTGGAGAACTATCTGAAGGTCTTAAAATCACTACATTTCTGTTTTGCAAAATTTATTTTGTAATCACTTTATGTATTAGATGATGGTTTTTGCTGCCTGCATGCTTCCATTACAAGGGCAAGGAAAGTGGACCAAAAGAATGCTGAGTAAATTGTCTTGGTTATCGCATATGTGTCAGGTTTTTTAGGGGTTTATTTTTTATTTATTAATTTTTTTAAAAGAGGGAGTGTGTGAGTAAGTGAGAGAGAGCATTAAAAAATTCCAGTTAACCAAAACACTTTATGGTTGTGTGCTCTTCAGTAATGCAAGTTTCCAGAAGAAAAAAATATTAGAAAAGGCGTGATTTAAAAAAATCGGTTTCTAGTGTCTGAGTCCTGAATACTAATTGGAAGGCTCTACCTTCACTATTCAAGGTACCAAAAGTTAAGCTGCCCCTTTTGATCTAAGTTGGCCTGGTGCACCACATTGCTTTGGTACTGTGCTATTCAGTGCTTTATACTGGACTGATAGAAGTATTTTATAATGAATGTGCAATTTGACTGAAAACCAATACATCGAACATAAGAATAGGTGATTGTGCTCATATTATCTGGTTCTAGTGCAGACCCTCACTGCTGCATTCTGGACTGAATGAAGCTTGTTTATGCCCAACCTGGAATATCCAGAAAGCAAGGCATTATTGTAATCCAGCCTAGTGTAGAGGGGAAAAAACAGTTTTTCTGCATCATGTAGTGACATTTATATTTTTATCTTGAGATAAAAGAAGGCTGTCCAAGTAATATGATCTTCAAATAAAAGACTATTCCAATGGGTTTTTACTGCTGCACATGATGAAACAGAAAGGCCATCCAGAGTCTCATGAACTGATTCATATTTTTTTAAACACTTGTGGATTTGTTGTTGAAACAGAAAATGACAAAAGAATTACAAAGTTATTACTAGTCGTGCCACCAAATAATCTTAATACTTTCAAGAAGCACTAATTTGTATAGTTCATTAAATAAATGTAGATATATCACTGGCTAATACAACTCTATAAAGTAGGAGTACAGCCCTTGGGTGCATGTGCTATATCATGTTGGCTTTAATGTTTTACCAAGAGGTGCTTAAATTCCCCCTGTTCAGTATGTTACAAATGCACAAATAGTATCTAATTAGCAAGTAGGCAGACAGTTTAATTAAAGTTCCAATTAAACATGTGAGCCAACTGCTGAATGCCTTTAGCCTGTTAGTCATTAAGGCGCTGTTAAATGAAGTAAAATTGCATTGTTATCAGAGCACGACTCTACACTTTTAGTCCTGGAGGCCCACAGCACTAAGCAGCTTGGGTTTTTCCACTCTCAACACTTTGTTTAACTCATTAGCTTCAGTAATGGAATAAGGTGTATTAAAACACTGCTGAGCTGCAGGGTTAAGAGTTGATGTATAAAATGTTTGTAAAAATAGTGGTTTTCCTAAAAGCTTCCAGGTTTAAATAGTTCTACTGGTATCAGTGTTTTATAAATTTAAACCAGCATGCAATAGGCAAAAACTAGAAGACAGTTGCAGGTGTATAATTGCAGGCATTTCTGTTTAGTAACTCCAATACAACATAATTGCTTTCTCTTTTTTTTCTTTTTAAAAACGAGGGGCGTTCAAGTCAAACAGAGACTGTTGTTCGATTGCAGAATAACAGAACACAGTTATGAGATTAAAAACTACCCTATTTCTCTGTATAACATATATTTCTCCTGTCACACTATACACTTTTCTTAGGCATATTCGGACTTCCTGCTTCACATCTAAAATGCTAGCCTCCAAGGAACTCTTTTTATGACCCAAACATGTGGTAATCGCTTTAAACGAGGTTAGGACTGTACGGGAGTTGTCAAAATAACTCCCATAAATGTTTATGAAATCGATTACAGTGGGCTCCGATCCACCTAGGCCAGGATCAGCATTCAGCATATTGATGGAAGGATCATTGATTATAGTCAATCATTGGTTAATTAAGTGATTATGAAAAATTACAATTGTTTTTATTCATTGCAAATTTCTAAAACACAGCATGTTTACTGCGCACCCGGGCAACCGGGAGGGCACGTGCGTATAAACCAATAACTGCACATGCTCACAACAAGGGTGGGTAAGGCTAACTGGAACTATCCATATGTCTAACTGGGAATTAGTCATATAATCATATGGCTAACCTGAAAAAAAGTTCAGTTTGTAATAAACGTATCGTAACTTTGTAAGATTCCAACTCGGTTTAGCTCAGTGGGGCTGCAGAAGCTCCATCTGACTTGTACTTTGGAATTTTTGCACAGACAAGGTTTGTGGAATTTGGCCCCGTTTACTTGCGTTGTACTCACATTCTGGGTGACAAACTTCACGGACGGTTTGCAAAGCAATGAGGACCGACACCTATGGTAATGTACTTACATGCACCTCAATTTCAATTTGTTTTTGTTTGACAGACTTTAGGGGGGGGATTAATTATCAAAAACATTGTACCGTGCAGTTAAATTGATTTATTAATCAATCATTGATTGGTTTACTCAAACCAATAATTGATTATGGAATAATTACAGACCCCCATCACTAGTATGGAGATGTATTTAACTTTCATGCACCCAAAAGGTTTTTGCAGTGGTTTACTTTGCTGTTGTTACATATAGAGATTTACTATCTGAGTCATAACTGTCTGAGTTTTAAGCAGTATTACCGGTTGTTTTATTTATCGTTTATTTATTGAACTTGAAAGGTTTTGCATAGTTTTGTTTTTTTGTATTAGAATATATATGTTTTAGAAATGACTTCGGAAGTTGATATATTACACTTCTTGCTCCACGTTTTGCTTCCATATTTCTTTCTCAGATTAGGAATGAAGAATGGATGCATAACCTTCGTCTTTAGAAGTATGACAGCCCACAGTTCAAAACATAATTTGGCAACCACTTTGACCAAAAGGAACATTTGCCTGGTTTGTACATATGGTAAATTGTATCTGTAAGAGTATTGCATGTGTATTTAGCTTTGTATCCTGGATGCTTGATGATGACTTCAGCAATTTGACATTGAGTGTGAGAAATGGAGCCAAACATGTAGCTACAAAAGTAGTGTCAGATTTTGAGCGTGAGCGATATTGAGCCAGAATTTCCTTAGCCTGTTGTCCTTGAGTGATGTGTTTAACTGTAGAGTTGTAAAGGAGCTGATGGACTTTTCTTTTCCCCTAAACAGATTGGCTCTCTAGAGCTGATCAAATGTAGCTCCTTGTGTGTCTAAACGACACGAACATTCAATTTTAGGCATAAAACTGGAACTGTAGCAACTGCTGCTGACTGTTAGCACCTTCTTTTTTACTTGGCTGATTACTGTCTTTGGGCAGTTGTCCCTATGATTGGACACAAGGTTTTGTTTATAGAATACCACTATTGGCATGGACAGCTGCCTCCTCTTATACAGCCAGATCCCAGACTTGTTCTGTTTAGTGCTAGCTTACTTAAACAGAGGCGAGTGCAGAGCAAGCAGATGGAAAAGTGTTATAACAGAATGTTCATAACAAGCCGACACACGGGAAAGCTGTTTCACTGGCTACTTTGCATTGTCTTATTTTTCCGTTCTGATGGTGTTGACAGATGGATTTGGATAACAAAGTTAGATAACAAATACCATGTTGCGTTTATCAAATGTGTGCAGTGTCCATGCGTTGGAAGCAACAGGAACTGGAATCCTGCTGAATCTAAGTGGAAGAATGTGCGCTCTGCAATCTGGCATCTAAAAATACTTATCATTTAAGCCAGCCAGGGCTTTATTTTAGTCCCAGTTTAGCGAGAGCCACAACATCAAGCCTTGTGTTCACAGTACGACAGTTTTAAGGCTGCTGTCTCTCTCTTTTTTTTTTTTTTTTTTTTTCTTTTTACTGAAGACCGTACCTGTTTATTAGGTGATTCGAACAGTTATAAACTTTTGATGGCTGCTCTAGAGCATTGACAATAACTACTGTTTAAAATCTTACGTAACTACTGCTTATTTCGTCCATGTTTCTTAGGGTTGTCAAAAATGTTGGGCTTTTATTATAATTCGTTGACTTCTTTACCTGTTATCATTCGGCACTTTGCCCATAACTCTGAATAAATCTTGTCCTCTATAATAAAGTCTGGATGTAGTGGAAGCTGTAGCCTTGGAACACTGAATAAACAAGGTCTTTAGGATTTATATAATGTACATGCTTTTTTTGTTTATCTGTGTGAGACATTTAAATCCTCTGGCCATGCTTTACAATGACGTTTTTGGTGTCAATGTAGCTGTACTGTGTTACTGTGAATGATGTTAAAGCTTTATACATTATATATAACATGGAGATTAGTATTGGGTCACTTGAATTTAAAGTGCAGACAATCCGACCTTAGGGGCAGGGTTGTATCTGTGTAAAATGAAGAAGTAGCGTAGCAAGTAAGCTAGTGAATTATTAGTGGTCTACTCTGGTACAGGTTTGTCTTTTGCATAACCTTCTGTGATAGCTGTGGAATTCACACTGGAAAGGGCAGATCCACCCCTTGACTACTATCTGCCTACACACACACACTGTCTCTCTCTTTCTCTCTCTCTCTCTCTCTCTCTCTCTCTCTCTCTCTCTCTCTGACTCGTGCACGGACACAAACACCGTTGTCTGAGCAGTGGCCCTACAGGACACGGCTGTGGAGCCTCAGCGCACTGTGCTGGATGTGTGAGACAGTGAGCAGTCTGGGGAGCAGGGCTGAGAGAAGCAGCTGCTGCTGGTCATTAAGTGAGTTGGTGCTTTGTTGAGGGGTGTCCTGTGCTAAGACAGTTAGTGAGGAAGACCATCAGCAGTAGTGCTGTGTGAGCTGGTGGCAGAATGAGGATGAAGGAGCTGTCCCTGCGCCAGGATCCTGACCTGAGGAAGGAGCTGGCTCTGCTGGCCCGTGGTTGTGACTTTGTCCTGCCTTCACGCTTCAAGAAGAGGCTGAGAGCTTTCCAGCAAGGACAGGCAGGTCTTTTTTTGATGTTAACTTCTGGCTTTTTGTGAAAAGTTCTTTATGCATTTTAAGGACATCACTGTGACTTTTTTTTTCTCCCCCTGTATGGTGGAATGAGTAAGAGGGTAACGCAGTTAAAGGTTCTGATGCTAACACTGAACAGGGGACCCTGTTTGGTGTAGGAGATGTCCATTTCCTTTTATAGACATGGCTGACACTGGTGTAGCAGGGAAGATTAAAAACATTCATCTCGCCTGCTGTTGCACTGAACCCTTGCTTGGCACTTTAGAGCAAATTGTTCCCAATAGTGGAATGTCATCTACAGGCTCATGCAGTTTAAGAGTTTGCAGCATTGGTGGTGGTGAAAGTGAGCGCAACAGGTTGTTTACTGGCCGTAGAGTAAAGGTTACTAAAAAAACTAAGGAAGAAACCACAATGTGGTCAGTCTTACTATGAAGGAGGAGCTTAGGAGAAGTAAACGCCAAGAGCACTGCCAAGAGGTCACAAAACTTTTGACTCATGAATGAGTACAAAGGGTGCGGTTTTAATACAGTTTTTGCACAGATATGATGTGCCTGGGGTGTAGGTGGGTGTTATTATTAGGCTGACATTTGTAGAATGTTTGTAGTGTTTGGCTTGAGAACGTTCTCACTATTTTATTTTAAGCTTATGGTATTTATCTGTAACCTTTTCACTAGCGAACATACCAGCATGAAGTTTTTTTCTAAACAGATGCAAGTTTATTAACAATATTATTACCCGGGTATCACTCAGGTTGACTGTGATCTCAGGCAGGGATGGCTTTTAGAAAAATGTCTTGAAATTTTTTTTTTTGTTGATGCCAATTGATACCAAGCCATATTAAAAACCTAGTGGAAACTCTAGATGCTAGCAAGTGGCTTTTCAGAGCCGGCGTGTAAACACGTACTGGCCTATGTTGGACTTCTGGTCAACATGGTCACTAGTTTGTGGCCTTTAAGCTCTCACCACTTCAATTAAATTTTATTTATATAGCGCTTTTTTAACAATCGCCATTGCCTCAAAGCAGCTTCACAAAAATGGGAAAAATGTGTCTAGATAATAATGAGATTGTCTCTGATGAGCAAGCCAAGGGTGATGGCGACAGTGGCAAGGAAAAACTCCCTGAGATAGCAATAAGAAGAAACCTTGAGAGGACGGGGAACCCATCCTAATTTGGGTGATAGAAATTATATAACATGTGTGTTATGCAGCTGAAAGTACACGTACAATTCAGTGTGATAACACTTTATCTCCTGTAATGACCTGAGGGCTACACTAGCCTAAATCTGCTTCCACCAGTGTGTTTTATCACTGTTATAAAATGTTCTGTTATATGTCTGTACATGCTTCGTTTTGCCCGATATAACATTTAACCTTCAGCCTTTTTAGAAAGGCCTCTCGCCATTTTTAGTTTGTGCGTCAGGACTTTTGTTTATAATAGCAGATTCAAATATGATTCGGTTGCTGAGTAGGTGGGAATGGGATATTAGTTAACATTTGCAATAAACTTATTTACAGTGCATGCTCTTTCCCAATACAGAATACTGGATTTCCTTTGCATCACTTTGTGTTTGATGTCACACCTAACTGTTATGTGTTTATTTTTTTTGTTTCAAGACTTAAAACTAAAATAAATCTAGTGATTATTTTACACTATTGTTCTAGCGGTAATTTTTTACAGTTGGATTATTAACTTATTAAATTATATAAAGTTTATTAACTTGCCGGTAAATACCAATGATGTGTTATGTTTAATAACAGTTTTTTCAAGCATTTTCTACTTTTATATATAGACACACGCAATAAATTTCCCACCTAAGAAATACTCAAGAATTAGGAAGTCCAGAGACCATGTGGGGCACACACTGAGTGAGAGAATTTCTATAGAAGAATTATTTTTTTTCATTAAAAAACTGATTTGTTCTCTTTATAAGAATCCCAAAATCTTTAAAATAAAATTGGTGACGTTTTACCATATAAATACAGTATATGAATAAACTGCATCTTATAAAGGTTTGTACATTCATCATTATTTTAACATTAATCTATGTACTGTAGGAGGCAGACATTTCAAACTAACTCTACATCGCTTGGTTTTTTAAATCTAGCCACATAGACTATTTACACCTTGCACCAGAAAGCAGCAATGAAAAACTAGCGGTTAGCATCTGTTCTGGGGACGCTTGACTACCAGACATTTACACCCACCAACATTCAGACTAAACTTACCCTAATACACACTTAGACTGCGGTCTCAGAGAACCCTGCGAAAACAGTGATGTTTTGAGATGCTTGTGTGTGTGTGTGTGTGTGTGCGTGCGCACTGTGGTGAGACATTTCATTTCAACACGGTACACACGTTACCATTTTATTAAGCGTTGCTTCAAAGACTTACCTCAGACGATTAGGTTCAGATGCCGGCAGAATTGTGGACAAAAGCAAATGTTACAATGTATCGGCAGCCCTGGAAGTCGATGTATTTATATAATAGACATGATCGATTACATTGATGCGTCTTTTCAGTCCCAGTTATAGTTGCCGTAGCTCTACTTTTAGGCAAAATAATTCCACTACATTTCCAGAGTAATTACTGTCACGTTCCAGACTTGTTTTGTTTTGACATTTACTACAATATTCTGTGAAGTCTGAACAGGTTCTACATGTCCCCTGTTTGTACTCTGCTCTGTTTTCTGATACTTTGTTGGACCAATTAGAGATTATGGTTTTTGAACTCGGATTCTTTTCTGAATAATTGTTATTAATATCACCCAAGGCATGTACAATCTAGAATAATATACCAACAGATGACTCCTAAAATGATCCCAACTTGGAATCCAATGTTATATGCCATCATCACTTGATACATCTTAAATCCAGAGAAGTCCACTAAGCTGTACTGTGTAGGGCAGGATGACTGTCACTCCAGTGGGACTGGGTGTGAATTCAGCAAGCCTTGTGGCTCACTCTTTATTTCTGTCTGCTTTGGCAGGCGCAGCTTAAGAAAGAGGAGGCCGTTTCACCAGCGTTAAGCGAAACCATTCCGAAGTTCTATTTCCCTCGAGGGCGGCCCAAAGCCAATATCAACATTGACAATCTCATTTCCAAGATAGAGAAAATATTTTCACAGTTTCCCAGTGAAAGAGTAACTATTGAGGATATGGGGAAGGTTGCCAAGGTAAGTGTGATTTGTAACTATCAGCCTCCAGCCACCCAGCAAATTGTTTGTTTGTGTAATTAACAGACGTCTACAAAAATATTTACAGGTTTAAATATTTTTCTGTTCCGTAATCAACATACTGATAGTTTAGAAATGGGTTACGCACAGGAAAACCTGACTAAGAATTCACTTAATATCATTTCGGATTTACCTAAAACATCTAGCAATTTATGGAAACCTTCATTCCTAATTATTATTTATAAATAATTATTGCTTTGTTAATTTATATCAAAGCTTACGTTTAAAGTCCCAATGAGGACTCGCTAATGTACAAGCCTGTACTGGCAGGCTAATTTTTGGCAGAGCATCAAAAGACGCTTTTAGTTGAGTAGTTTAAGTAAAGCGGTAAACATTAACATTTGACTTTGATTAATGTGTTATGATTTTCATGTCTTGCTTTAACAGTTCTTTGTGTAACTCCCGTTTTCTCAGGCCTGTGAATGTCCACTTTATTGGAAAGCGCCATTGTTCTTCGCTTCTGGGGGAGACAGAAGGGGATATGTGTCTGTTCACAAATTTGTGGCAATGTGGAGAAAGTAAGACGGGTCTTTTTGATTATTATTGTATTCTCTTACTAATATGAGCAGCACTTGATTTCCATGTAGGCTGTGTTAATTTAAGATTCCAGTAATACTCAGCACTGACGGAAGTATTTTTGCAATTCAATCAGAAACGCATTAAATCAGTTTTCCTGTCTTGCTTCAGGTCAGAAATGACCAAGCATACTGAAGTGAGAACACACAAGTCTGGGGTCATGCTTTTAAAGTGAACACTTTTAAAATCTGTGTTCTTTGAGAGGTAAAAGTATCTGACAGCGTCTGTTTCCTGTTCAGAGTGCTCCAGACATGTCATGATGATGCATCCAAATTTCTTCACCTTCTGGCCAAGCCTGGCTGCCCTTATTTAGAGCAAGAGGACTTTATTCCATTCCTGCAGGTATGGTGTATTATTCTTAGAGAGACGTATGATAAATATCCAGCATACGTGCTGTCTAGCTCGCTCGCTGAAGCAAAAGAAAAGAAAGAAAGCTGTTACACACAGGCTATTGATTATGTAAACGGGATCAATTATTTAGTTGAAATTGTTCAGGTATAAAGGGCTGAGTAAAAGTTTACTTATGTACATAGGGTCATTAATACATTTTGGCATTTAGCCAAATGTTGTTTTGTTTGTGTCCATTATTAAGGCATGTGCATTGGGTGATTATTATAGCTGGAATAGCAGTCACATCAAAATGCAGAAGGTCTCTGCATTCTCTCAAGAGAGAGTAGAGTGGTAACAAGCATTATTTGCCATGCTGGCTATTTCTCTGGCCGTTATACTGTTAGCCTGTGATGGACGCCTTACTGATATTCAGGATGGCAGGAGCAGCCACTGGGGGTCAGCAGCCCTTCTCCTGCAGAGGAAATACACTTTGGCATTCACGCTTTAATATGTGTTGTGTGGCTTCAGCAATTGCTTTGACTGTTTTGATGAATGAAAAAAGTATTGTGGTGGAGTACATTTACCTGTATGTGCCTTCACCCAAAAAGGGGTGATTTATGTGTTTTCATATTATTTAATTTCATATAGGGAAGGAGTACAAACCCCCTCCAAATAAGTCACAATAAGACATTTGAATTTGGTTTTGCCCTTGTAGAAAACTGCACTAGATCAAAACCCTTTTAAATGTCTGCACATCATTGGTCACCATGATGTTTTTTGCAATTGGGAATAACACAGTCCCCCCACCCCCTCTTCCGTCACTAATCTAAATCAGAGACCATGGGCAGTGCACAAATTGCTTCAACACACCCTTTTTTTTTTTCTTTTGACTGCCATTCATACTGTTGACTTTGATGTGATATTGGGATCTGAGAAGCATTGTGAACCCCTCTCTCTTGTTTAAGGATGTGGTGGATTCACATGCGGGCCTTGCTTTTCTGAAAGAGGCCTCGGACTTTCACTCACGCTACATTACCACAGTAAGGGTAACAATACACAATACAGCATAACTCCTTGAAGCAATGTTATATTTAATTTCAAACACACACGGCAGACTTTGGGATTGTAGATGCATTTTATAAAGTTTTTCTTCAGTGACCCAATCCAATTTTTCTCTCAACAGGTGATACAGAGGATATTTTATAACGTCAACCGATCATGGACAGGAAAAATAACATGTTCGGAGCTACGGAAAAGCAGTTTTCTTCAGGTTCGGATCCTTTTTTTTTTTTTAAGAATAGTGTGTTTTTTGTGTGAAGTGGTATATAAAGCATTTACATGTCAGATTATTTACTCAGAATGTGGCTCTACTGGAAGAGGAAGAGGATGTCAACCAGCTGACTGAGTACTTCTCTTATGAGCATTTCTATGTCATCTACTGTAAATTCTGGGAGCTCGACACTGACCACGATCTCTACATAGACCAGAGGGACATGGCACGACACAATGATCAAGGTAGCAGTCCAAGCGGTGGGGAAAGAGTTATATTTGTGTTTCTTAAGTACCGCCATGTTGCCTTTATGCAGTCAAATATTTTACCTATTGCTCACCACATCACACAAGTCGTTTAGTGAAGAGGAAGAAGATCAATGGGATATTAATTTCTTTGCAATATGAATTACCTGCAGCATGATGTCATGTCTACCACTTAAATTGATCCGTCTCTCTTAAACCAAGTGTCCTTTTGTTTTTATGTTAAATTGAAAACAACTATAGTCATGTATAAACGTTAGTGCCATCTCTTTTAATTTTATGTGTGTTTGTGTAGAAACATAATAAGTGTCATCTGATCATAGCAGGTCTTAGTATTAGGCAAATGCAATCTCAAATGAACCTCATATAACTTTTTTTAACACGCCATTGTTTATTTAACAAAAAATTAAGCCAAAAAGAAAAAAAAATGTGGGCAATACTACGTACCTCCTATGATTCATTAGCTTGTAGATCCACCTTTAGCAGCAATAACTTGAAGTGCTGTTTTTTTTTGTTTTGTTTTTTTTCTGTTTGTCTTTATTAGTGTCTCACATTGTCTTGGACCATTGCTTAAGTTCCTTAAGGTTTTTGGGCATTTGCTTATGTGCAGTTCACTTAGGGTCACAGCATTTCAGTTGGGATGAGGCCTGGACTTTGACTAGGCCATCCCAAAACCATGATTTTCTTTTTCAGCCATTCTTCCTGTAGTAGATTTACTGGTATGCTTTTGGATTGTTGTCCTGTTGTGTGATCCAATTTCAATCAGGCGGTAGCTATTGGAAACAAGCCCAAATCATTATTCCTCCACCACCTTAAATGACCGTAGGTATGAGGAGTTTTTGCCAAAAAGTGCATACAGGCCAAACATCTCCACTTTGGTCTCATCTGTCCATAGAACATTTTTTCAAATTTTGTAGTTTGTTCAGGTGCAGCTTTGCAAAATTCAGTCATGCTTCCATGTTCTTTTTAGGTTAAAGAGGCTTTCCTCTAACTGTTCCACAAACCGTACTTGTTCAGTCTTCTGTAGATGTAGCTCATGGGAGTTTTTGTATTTCTCTAAGAATTGCATCGTGAAGCATCGTGAATGTGCTGGAAGATTATCAACTGTCTTGAATGCCCTTTACTTTTGGATAATCTTTCTCACTGTAGAACATTGAACTCCAAATTGTTTAGGAATCGTTTTTATAACATTTTTCAGGTTGATGTGCAGCATGTTACTACAACACTGACCATGTGTGTAGAATATGTTTTTTTTTTTTTATGTCCGTATGCCTATGTGTACAGCACGCGTGTAAAGCAAAAGCAAGTCTCATTAGAGAGGTTAAAAATTCATTTTCTCTCTTTTTATCAGCCTGCTCTTTGCTCATTGGACACCGTGCCCCACGCTCGCGCACACACACACACAGACCGCTCCTACTTTCGCCTTCACAGACACACACGCTTTCTCTCAGCTTTACACAGAAACACTGCTCCGTCGCGATTCTTTTCACAAGTCCAGGTTAATTTGTTTTATTTTTACTTTACAGCAGTGATTCTGTTAGTGTGTCGCTCAATCAAGTGTCATTAGAGAGATTTCTTGTTTATTTTTCTGATAAAAGTGCATACTGTGTGTGTGGCTAGCTAGCTAGAACGCGAATCAGGTCAACAACCTAGAGCCTTAGCCACCACTTCCACATCTCACATTCTTGTTAAAAAACAAAACAAAAAAAACATTGAAGTTAGCTTGAGCATACAGACAGGGTTTTATCCAAACTTTTATCCAAACGCTTTTTACAATGAAACTTGTAGTTCCGCGCACATAGTGCTGATATATATTTTCTTTCATTTTTCTCTTTTTTTTCCCATCCTAGCTATCTCCCACAGAATGATTGATAGAATATTCTCAGGAACTGTAACAAGGTACGGCTATTTGCATTTTCATATTACAATTTAATTAAAATATTTAGTAAAATTGAATTTATAGGGACCCATTGGTGTATTGTATGCTTTTTTTATTTCTGTTTATGAACAGAGACAGAAAGGTTCATAAAGAAGGACGGTTGAGTTATGCCGATTTTGTATGGTTCCTTATCTCAGAGGAAGACAAGAAGACTGAAACCAGGTACTAGCCATTTATCAGTCTTTAATCCTTAGGCTTCTAATGTATTGCGTTTTAATTAGCTGCTGACATCTTACTGTCTTTTTGTAATAATTGTCTATTGCATTTAACATAACACAACAAATAAATAATTCATTTGTGCTTCGTAAATGTTGGACTGGACTGAAGTCATAGCTTTTTAAATGACCAATAATTGTATTGGCTTTTGGCTCTGTAGCATAGAGTACTGGTTCCGCTGTATGGACGTGGATGGGGATGGAGTTTTGTCCATGTACGAGCTGCAGTATTTCTATCAGGAGCAGTGTCAGAAGCTGGAGACCATGGCCATTGAACCCCTGCCATTTGAGGATTGTTTATGCCAAATGCTAGATCTGGTCAGGCCTGAGATTCCAGGTAGGCTTGGGTTGTCATTAAAGAGGGCAATCTTGTGTGTTATTAAAATACTTTAGGATATACAAATACTTGCATATGTGTATATCCTTGGATTAACCTGAACTTAAAACAGATGGTGCTCAATCCCTTTAATAATGATTGTTGACTGTTGTTTGTAGAATTTTTTTTTAATGTTGATATTTGACGATATCCTGTTTAGGAAAGATCACTCTCCGGGACTTAAAGAGATGCAAACTAGCTCATATATTCTTTGACACTTTCTTCAATATTGAGAAATATCTGGATCATGAGCAAAGGGATCCGTTTGTTGTGGCAAAGGTAGCGGCCAGTGTTCACATATTTCTTCTGTTTGAACAAACTGTTATAGTTATTTGTGCAGTAAATATTATAATCACTAATTCCAGGATGCTGAGACTTTGGGACAGGACATTTCAGACTGGGAAAGATATGCTGCAGAGGAGTATGATATTTTGGTGGCCGAGGAAGCCGCCAACGAGCAGTACAATGATGGGTAAGGCATCAGGATTTCATCATCCATTTCATATCGTTACCATGTCACATCTCAGCTCATGCATCATTAATATCAGAGTGCTGCCTCTCGCCCTAAAACATGTGCATATTCCAGCCTGGGTAAGGATTTAATCTACACAGAGTGACTATTTTAATATACAAACATGTATTACCTATACACTAAAAGATGCTAAACCAGCTATATGCAGGACAATTGGATTTATTCAGAAGACGTTTGGCATCGTTCATGGTGATGAAGGACGAGTATTAACTGTAGTGTCATACACTTTGCCGTGAATTTGAAATTCACATTTAGATTTTTAAAAGTCTAGCGATGATCTCTTAAAAGCATAAAAAAATTTCTGTGATCGCTTCTAAATACAGTGTCGTGTATTAGACAAGAGCAAATGGTTCAAGGATAAAAGTCTGTTTTGATGTGTTGTGTGTTGCTTTTAGGAGCACCACTGATTTCTGAAGGCAGCTTCTGTGTTAAGGTCCATAGGTAAGATAGTTAAAGTGTTGGGCCTCGTTCACATCAGGCCACTTAATTAAGTCCCGAGAAACTCAAGTTCTCAGTTATGATTGTTGGGGTTTTTTTTCTTTTCCCTTCTTCGACTAGATCATGGTGACTTTGAATGGTTACCTTCACTTTGGCCTAATGTGATTGATATATATACACAAAGACATATGCACACACTTATACATGATAAATATATGCATTAAAATTTTACTACTAAATTATCAAAGGGTAGATGTTAAGTCATGTTTAAATTATACAATCATATTATGTGCTAAAAGAAGTCACCAGTAGCATCCAGACACATTTTGAACAACAAAGAATTAAATTTCTTCTCATAGTCTTGCCAATTGCCAAAGTATTATGCAGAACACTATCCTTTATTGTATATATCCATTAGCTTACATCCTTTCTACGGTGCACAGCCTCTGACCAGTCTTCTGGCGGTCACATGATGGCATCAACATTGGTATGACTACTGACATCTTCATACTGCACATTGCTGACAAAATTTTATATGAGTGTTAAGAAGGGTACACACACTTCAGAACAATATTGACACAAAGTTTGAGCAACTAAGTAAGAAAAATATACGTAGTTCTTGAAATCTAATCCAGCAATCAAATCTTCCTGTGGTTTACTCTGCTGTGTCTGCTTGAGTGCAGTAGCAGTCTGAGAGACTCAAACCAATAGGTCTTAATTAAGTATGTCGGACAAGGATATTGGGACGTCTCAGATTTGTAGGTGAATATCACGCTCTTGTTTGGTACCATGCAAACATTTTAATTCGCTCGGTTCCCTGGGACTTTTCATTTGTCTGCTCTCTTCACCCTGGTGCTCCTCACGTCACAAAACTCTGGTGATCTTGTTTCTACATACTGGCCCGAGTGGTTTCAACTTACCTTTGTTTAATCTAGTCACGATTTATCTGAGTTTCATTACTCAGCAGGAGGTAAACATGTACAAATTCTGTATATGGACAGTGTGAAATTTATTCTCTGTATCGGTATTATCCAGTGGAGTAAAGCTGCACTTGTCAGTCAGCCCTAGTTCAGAATTAATGAGTCCTCACTTGCTGTTCTTTTTTCCAGATATGAGAACCCCCTGGTGCCGATTGACTGCATCTCCAGTGAGTTTGACCTGTGCAGTGAGAAGAGGCACTTGTTTGAGTTTGCTAACCCACACTCTAACCTGGACCTGGATGAGTACAAATACACAGATGATTTTGAATGACAGCTACTTGCAGGGATATAAACATCAAAACTATCCACAGACACACAGCACCCAGCAGAGCACAGCAAAACAGGCCACGAGCAACTAACGCCATGCCCGTAGCCATTCCCTATAAAACACATCAACGCAGCCAGATGGATGAGCTTACAAGTTCATGTCTGTGTTCCGACTGGCCAGAGTGTGTGCCAGGTTCTAGTTAAGATGCAATACACCAGTATCCTGGTGAAACACCTGAAAAGGAAGGCTTGTGCTCGCCCAGCACACCAGCAGTGTAGAATCTGCTGTACAGAGCCTGACAGCTCCTACTGAGCTCTGTGCCTGATCAGCACCGGATGAGCACTAGGCCTGTCAGGCTCGTCTGTCTGCACAGGAACCAAAAGGCAGGTTATTGACGAACACTTGAAATGCTCAATATAATCCCGAGTGTAGAATATTAAACACACAATTGGCAAATGTTGCATTCCACAATTTAACAAAAGTGACTTGAGCTTGATTTCATGGATGATGCATTTCTTATAACGCTGTGTGAAGGTATGTGAAATGCCTCGCACTCAGAGCTCCTTGAGGGGAAAAAACTGTTTTTACAAATACTGTGCCTGCTGTCAGCTTCTACTTTGCTGTTTCACAAATTGTGAACATTTTAAATTATACATTTATTTATAAATATTTGTACATATTTATTGTTTGCTGTGTTTTGTTCAGTGTTACGACACCCCCGAATTTTAAATAAATACTGAAACTTTTCTGTAAAAGTAACTTGAACAATGTATTTCAAGAATGAAAAAGTCACTCTTTTTTAATGAGTTAAATAAAGTATTCTAAATTAATTATTTCCTGTCTTTAGTGAGTGCCATGCATCAGATGTGAACACTGCCTTAATATTGAGAGCATACTGTGTGTGTGTGTGTGGCTGTGTGTTACGTCATGTTGGGTCAACTTCTCAATGATGAAGTACAGCAAATAATTTACTTATAAAATGTATGTTTTACATTTCTTTGAAAAACCTGTTTAACAGATATGTAAGCCTCTTTGATTATACAGTTGGGTCATAACTGTTTTTGGATTTGGCTACAGTAACTTAGAGAAACATTTTGTACAGGTGGGTAAAAGCAGAAGACGACCACATTGGGTTGAACTTGGGTTGGAAAAACCAGCTGCGGTGAGCACAGGCTCAACAAAAACTTGAACAGATAAAGACAAAAATATAGGAAAAGGAAAAATATAGTCTCCTCTGATATATCTTCTGAAATTACATTTCTGCCCGGAGCAGAAGGTCAGAATTTCGCACCAACAGCATGAATACATGAATTCAGTCTGCAACAGTCTGGTGGAGGTGCTGTAATGCTGTGAGAAGTTTTTGGCACTTTGACTTTGGGTCAATTACTATTAATCAGTCGTAATGTTAATTCCTTATTTGTATATTAGGACAAAGAAATAAATTTGCAATTATTAAATGTATACCATTTTGTAATAAATGAAATGAGAGTGAAAAGTTTAACATCAAAATTATATACAAGCTTTTTATCTGTACAATGCACTCAAATATGTCAATGGATTATATGGTCACTGGTTATAATATAATATGCTGTATATACATGCATGCATATGTGGAATCCATGACAGCACAGCTAGCTAATGTATGTTTAGAGACATGAATTTAATGAATTGCCTTTAAAAAGCTCTGTGGGTTCATGCTTGTGTGAGAGGAAGAGGATCGATGGCACCTGCAACCTTCCCCTAGTGTGTTCTGATTCTCTGTAATGTAGCGTGAGCAGCAGTGTGAAGTGAAGCTACAGTGGCTAGCTTCACAACTCTCAGGGGAAAACACATGCCTAAAATAATATAACAGCAAAGAAGACAAAATGCACATTCTATCATCTTTAGCTTAGATCTGGTTTAAATAAATTTAAAAAAAAAGTTGTATAAATGTATAAAATGCAATGTTAAACCTATAATTAATGTTGTTAGCACCGAGGAATTACATCACTGCTTAGGGCAAATATATGAATGAACGAGGTCGTATGGAATACAAATAGGAAACATCTTAGGCACATTGAGCTCAAAGAATAGACTTTTATGAAGACATCAAACGTCTATTTCTACTGTATCCACGTCCACTTCATCAGCAGTGACCCCTGGCTGCATATCAACTGATTCCCTGCCGTCGGGCTGCTCTCTGAGCACGGCGCTCTGTTCTGCAGCTCTTTGCTCCAGGCTGCGTGGAGGAGAACACAACCAGTGTCAGAAATGACTAACAAATTCATGTCTGTTAAACATGTTCATATTTTCATTCACTAAACACATGAACTGACTGCACACATCGTACACTCGTGTGATGGCTGCATTTCAAGCTACGTCAGTACGTATCACCTCTCACCTTTTCAACTGTTTGCTCCCTTTGAGTTCTGTACACGGTTGTGAGATTCGCAGATCTGTAAATACAGATACCAGTTTGTCATTGTGGTCAAAGATGCTAAACTGAGAACTTGTAGCACCTTATGTGCACGTAATGCGGGAGAGTGCGTCAGTGCCTGCGGTGAAACTGCTGACTCAGGATCGACTCTGTGACTTGTCGTACCTTCAGATGCGGCCGGTTTGATGGAGGGCGATCTGGAGCGATTAGTGAGCGAGAGCTGTTTATTAGTGTCAGAGCTGATAAAAGACACTGCGTCTTCTCCCTCAGCTGTGCCCTGGAGAGACGCTCTGTAATAGATGAGAGGCATCCAGCACTCCTCCCTGTTACTGATGCTCTGCTCTCCGGTGTACCGTTGCAGATAGCTATGTCTGGTGAGAGAAGCAGAGGAAACAGCCTTTTTGTTGGAATTTAATTGTTTGATTCGCTAAATATAGTCTATCTGTTCTAAAAATGACTTAAGCAAATCCCACGCCGCGTGTGGCACGGCTCGCTCTTTCAGTGCGGTGCTGATGTACTCACATGGTCTTCTTGTCAGGTTTGAGCAGCTTGCTGGAGAACTCGCTGAGGATGGTGAGGTAAGAGAGGTACGGCGGCGAGTGCTTCTCTGACTGCTGAACAAAACCCTGGAAAACGAACTCGATGCCATCCCTGTGAAGTGTCAGAAACAGAACCATGATTTGTAGGGATGCTTCAGTTGTAGACAGTGCAAAAGTCATGCGCAATGTTCCATTTCTTCATATTAAATTCAATTAAATGATGAAATGCAAACAAATATTTTACTGTGATGGACTGCAAAGTGCCTAAAGATACAACTTAGTTCAGCAACAACCTTATTTCCCCTCTCGTCCGTTCCAAGCACTCAGCATCGGCAGCATGCTAATCACCAGCCTGATCATCTGCACCTGTTTCTTGTTAGATTTTTTTCTTTATGCTCATGAATAATTCTTAGGCCACTGTGTGGATTAACAAACAAAAAGCATTTCTCTGAAACTGCTCAGGTACAGGGACTGAACCTTCAGGAAGTGAGGAGAACTATTCCTCAACACTACATTAAAATAAAATACAAGACAGCATGTTTTTGGAAGAAATATGGGGGGGGGTCAATACTTTTGCACAGCACTGTATGATGCCATGTTAGTGCCCAACTTGACTTGTCCATTCTTCTGCAATGCCCCAAGTCTATGTCCAAGTCCATGACAGACCTGAATTCTGAATAAGAGCTTTACAGGTAAATCAAAGCTCCATGTTATATAATCTATTAGTGCTTTTTGACGTCGTCTATGCTTAAAATAATGATTTATAATCTTTCCAGAAGAGAATATGGTCCGTTTTCAATCTGGATTCTCTCAAGTCATCTCAGGAAATCCTTTACTTCCTATAACCTCTACATCTACTGGATATATATGATTTAATTAGAATTTCTATCATATTGCTAAACAGCACTGAATAATTATCAGCTTATTACATTTAAAACCATCTCAGTGGAAAGGAAGAAATTAAATTTTTATTAGCCATCTGTTTAGCTTGAGCTTCCTGCCAAAAATAATGACATAAAATATGAGACTAAGCTATTAGTTCAATAAAATAACCATCATTCAGTTTAGAGTTTGTAAAACATCTGTGTTCTGCTCATATAAACAAGGTAACCCCAGCCAAAATGTCCCAATGTTAAAAAATATAAAACTTGGAGGAAACATGATTGTCTGTTAACCCTTACATGCCTCATTTAAACTACATATAAAACACCAGGAAAAGAAAAGTCTTTAAGTTAACAGTGAAGCGATGATCAGCATCAGGATCTCTGATGCTGCGTGTGCTGCTGTAGAGACTGAAGCACAGAGTTACCTGTGGATCATGGCCAGAGACTCGCGGGATTTAATCTGATCCCAGCCGAAAGTGAGCGAGAAGCGTCTGGCCAGCTCTTTGATGCTGCTGTAGGTCTGCACTCCTGAGCTGCACACACTCCCAGTGTCCTGCTCCTGCTTCAACCGCAGGTACAGCTGCACACAAGGAGATGTGTTTAAGTACAGTATACAGTATACACCTTCACAGTTTGGTCTGTGTTCTATTCCTAAACATCACATACATGTATGTGTAATGTGTTATCAACTCTTTGTTGCTCCTATATAATAAGCATAATTACTGTAGTCTTTGTTAGAAATTATATAACGTTTTATACTGTCTCTTGACACACAGAGGTAGATAAGGATTGAAGAGGTAAAAAAAACGGATAATAAGATGTGTGAGATATACGTGTCAGATCTAGCATTAAACAATTCAAAGAATGAAGGAGCTGCTCGAACATTCCGCAGAGGGCATATTGGTGGAGGGGTTTTGTGTCTGTGAGATGCTGACAGCTGCAGAGGCCCATCAGTGAGCAAAGGGACACTAAGGACCTGAGATTACTGGAACAGAGGACGGAAAGAGAGTCGAGTAACCTGCTGGAGGCACAGAACCAGGGTGCGTGCGCTTTCAATCTTGTCCATTTGTCGCGTGCGGTTCAGAGTTTCTTTGATGATGTCGCCAAAGTCGTTGTAGTACTGTGGAGAAAACAGAACAGTGGTGGGGGGTACTGCACAGAGGCTCCTAAAGCTTATTCCAATACAGTGAATGAACGTTCAGTATTACATCAGTATTATCCCCAAACAAAAGCTCTGGAAGTGGTTCCTAATGGCAAAAAGTTGGTGAAACCTTCGACTAAAAAACAGCTAGCACTAATCCACCCATACTCTCATGTCCCTCATGCCTGTAAAAAATCCCCCAGTAAGATCCTGACCTGCCCATTCCTGCTTTACAAGCTATATCACAAGTGTCCACAGAAATAAATAATACCTGCAGTGCTGGAGTAGAAATGTGCTGCCCTTCTGTCTGACATGGACTAGACCCCATAAGGACCAGATCAAAGTGTCTGCCTTATCTGTCCGCTTGGCCAGAGAGATTACGTTAGAAATATGCCCATGTCTCTGTTCCGAAAAAATGCTCCTGACCTGACAAATCCTCTACGCCCTGGCCTCGGTGACTGCTGCGTTATACAACACAGTACCAGTGTGTGCTTTGAGAAGGTCTAGCCCAGCTGCTTGTCCTTAAGCCACACAGACATACTGTATAACCCACAGCGATTCCATCCCACACAACAGCCGCCTTTAAGCCTCCATCATTTGCCTTTTAAAACCTATTTCATTGTAGGGAAGGAAGGAAGGAAGGAAGAAGGAAGGGATCATTAAGTAGGCAAACATTTTATAGCTTAAAGAAGTGAACAGTTGTTGGCCAAAAACAGGAAGTATTGCAAATACAGGGTTACCGTCGGCTGCCAACTTACTGTCATTTGCTTTACTTTAAAAGGCATCGTTCACATGGCAGCTGTGTGTGTGTGTGTGTGTGTGTGTGTGTGTGTGTGTGTGAACACGTGAGTGTAAATCAAGAAGATCAAGAAGAATGTTGATGATAGACTGCTGGCTCTGCCATAGCTGAGGCGAATGGGCATTCCAAACATGTCGGCATGTCAAACACTCTTACGCTTTTATGCACACACACTCAGACTGCGGTACATTTATCCTGGCCCACTCATAAATTCGACAGTAAACTGGTGTGCTTATGAGGAAAATTGCCATTTTCTTAATGAACTCAGTAACGCGCTTGCTCCAATTTGACAGTGATTTATAAACTTTCTGGATGTCCTTCATTCCAAACATACAGCAGATCCTAAATAATCAGGAACGGCTGCTGGAAACATTGCAAAAATAAAAATGAAAATCTATTTTTAATCCTGTCTTTAAAATACTTTTATACATTTCCCAAAACTATAACTTCATAGATTCATAAATCTTAATGTGTACATTTTGTTTGCATCTATACGATAATCACACTAGAACAGGACAGTCGATATGCCACAGCAGGGAGCGGACCGTACCCTCATGTAGTGCTTGAAGATTTCAGCAGCCATACTCATCTCAAGCACACTGTGCACTATCAGCTTACAGTACGCAGCCAACAGATTCCTCCGCCTGTGCAAGTCCTCGGGCCAGCTCGCCCCAGCCTTACTCTCGCTGCCTGAAACGCAGCCACACACACGGGTCAAAAATGATGGTGAGATAATAATGAGTAGAACCATGCGACTTAAAAATAAGCTTAAACTTGGTCAGTCCTGAATCATCGCTCTATTGAGAAGAGATTGTTCAATTTAGACTATTTTATCATTCAAAAATAGACTGCGTTTGCGTATGCTGTGTTCTAGGCAGTAGTTCTGCATACGTCTGGTGTTAAGTGCTGAATAACGTTTATTGGGAATAATGTAGACGTTTCGATAGAATAGAACATCTTATACTCATCAGTGCATCACAGTGTGTTCATCAGCTTCAGGAAATATTAATACACATATTAAAGTGGCAAGGCTTGCTCAATCATTACAAGCACAGCATGTAGGACACTCATATGAACGACTCAGATTCTTTTTTTATTATTGTTATTATTTTTTACAATAAAAAACAATAAAAATCAGTCATTGGCTGCTTCTGCGGACATTCAGTTAAAACAATTTGTAAGTAAACACATTACTGGATGTAAAATTTCTCTCTGGTGAGATAAAAAAAACATCTAATCCTTAATTCACGTTTATGAAATTGCAAAAAAAAGTGATTTGGCTTGTGTTGGATGTGTTTAAAGCATTTCCACAGCTGAACAAATAGCTGTCTTAAACCGTATGAACACGACTGTGAATGTGTGCAAGCAGCAGTAAGGACTCTCTGTGATATCTCTGTGACCGCTTCTCAGTGATATCTAACTTGGAGGCAGACTGCCATCTACTGGAAATAGTGCAGTAAGAATCTCTAAGCTTTTTTATCCGAGCGTAAATCATATCTGAATCTCACGAAAAACACTCATTGTTAAATAGACAGACTGAGATAGAATGAGGACGGGAGCTACCGGTGCTGCTGTGGCTGTGAGGATCGGGCCCGGTGAAGACATGCTCTAGGATGAAGCCAAGCAGCGCCTTCTGCAGTCTGGGTTCAGGGGTGTAGAGCAGAGGAGCACCTGCTGATGAATCCCACATCTGTAGCTGGTTACTGTGGGCGACTAGGACGTCGCTCAAACACATGAACGCCTATATGAGGAATAGTGACAGGGAAACACATGTTAGAGTGCAACAAGGAGCCTGGAATGCCAACTATTATAACTGTAAAGATTCAGTTAACACTAGAGGTTTAGGATTAGGATTGGGTAATGTTCTTTCAAATGTTAGTTTTGTTTTACAAAATATATACACACTATTAAGGACCTCAATCTTTAAATACTACTTTATTTATAGCAGAACTTGTTATTTGATTTAGTCTCCTTTAAGGTCTTTATTACACATGGTGTACCACAGACATGCATAGTAGATAATCTGTTGATCGTAAGAGCAAAGCTCATTCAATGAGTTATCTACATTTCATATACGTATCACATCTAAATGCATGACCCACAGTAGCTTAATCCTAAGTCGGGTAAACAAGGAGAGAAGGAATAAGCTCATGTGAAGGGTGACAGTACCTGCTCTCTCACCACTTGCTCTGTGTGTGAAAGACATCTGTGGCATTTTTCACAAAAACCTCGCAACTGACTCCTCTGAAGAACGGCTGACTCCTAAAAAACAGAAAGGCATGATATTTGGAATCATAACACAGGATATTCATTATACGATCCATTCGGCGAACATTAGTAATCGCGTTTAGCGATTATACGACCCTAATTAGTTCATCCCGGTATTTTTAATTGTGTTGAACGGATTTCATTTTCAAATGGTGCCTAAGCTTTTTAATCAGCCCTGAACCGCAGCAACACTCATCCATCCTGCCGCGATTTTTTCTGCCCTCCCTCAACAAACTGATATTAATTGTGATAACTTGTTTGCATTTGTATATATTTTCCCTTTTTTCAGGGGGGGAAGACATTATAATAACATCAGTGTGCCTTATAATAGCGAGGTGGAGACAGAGATAGTGAGAGCACAATGAAGCTAAATAATAGAAGCTGATGGAGGAGCGCTCACTGAATGTGGATGGATGAAAGCATTGTTAGTAGCAGTGCTGCTGGTCCCTCATGTAAACCGTTCTTTCATAATTATACACATGCGCCCGGCTTCGGGGAGGAACCGCCGTTCGAATCTCATTTCAGCCAAATGACTCATTTTAATCGGACAATATCCCAATTTTCTGCTGAACTCATCTTGTTTTCCCCCACAAGCTCCTCTCACTCAAATTCGCCCTCGTTCCCAAGTCAAATGCCACTGACATTAGAATTGCAGATTGGGCCAAAGTCACCGCCTGGGTCTCAAATTACAGCCCACGCTGGCAGTTATTGATGAGGGGGTCGGAGAGTGAAAGCACTCGTTCGGGTGCGACTCCCCCAAGTGAAGGATTTTAATGTTGCTCTCTTACCTACAGCATTCTTAATGGCCATCAATATCTCTGTGTGGAAAGGTTAGGGGTTGGGAAATATGATTACGTTGTGCACCGCATGGAAACATGGGCTTAATAACGACGTCACATTAGAGATTAGCAGAGGAGCCTTCACACAAGAAGGTAGCCATTACGCCCCCTATAATCCATCACCTGAACCTACTCTTTTTCCTAATGCCTCGTGATCAATCGCAGGCTTTTCTCGGTTATTAAAATCCAGTGGACACAACCCAGGGCATTTGAGGGCATCACGGCTGATATTTCAAATGGAATGTAGCAGAATTAAAGGACATGTTGCTTGTGATGGATCATAGAGGAATTGTGTAGACACTAAGTCAGACACACCTGAAAGGCTTGGTTAATTCATCACTCCAAACTCTGTCGGAGTGTAAATATTAGCATTCACGTCTCTAATTCTGATGCCAATGACAAAGAGGAGAGAGTCACAGCATGGCGAAGTTGAGCTTAAGAGAGAATGTCAGAGCAGCTGATGACTAACCCTGGAGGTCGTGCCTTCTCCGAAGCTGTTCAGGTTCCACAGGATGCAGCAGCAGAGGCAGCGCAGAGACTCTGTGATCATCTGAAAGCAAGAGACAGAAGAAAGTTGAGCTTTCATGAAAAACATGCTGCTCAGAAAGTGACTGCTGTAATAAGTGGTGTTACCTCTACTGGCACGCCTCCATGCTGTAACTCAACTACAAGAAGCTTAGAGACCAGCTCATATATGCCCCATTTAGATAGGTCCTGAGCACTGAAACACAAGAGTGATAACAAGAGTAGACGACAGATTGTGTTGGGTATTTTATCTGCAGACATGTAATAGACAATATTTATCCTTAATAAAACTCTCCACTATTTTCCACATAACCTCTATCCATTGCTCAGTGTGGCCAATAATGGACATGTTTGATTGTACTAGAACATAATGCAAACCCTGTTTCCTTAAACTTGCTTAAGTGCAAGTGTTGAGGCAGTCAATAAGCATTAATGCAACACACATTTGTTGAAAACTTATTAAATAAAAAAATGTTGCTTCAAATCTGTATTACTCCTTCCTTCAGAAATAGAAATAAATTATTGAAGGAGACATATAATATATAACCACAGCCACCCTGACCATGATGAAGCAGTTACTGAAAATGCATTAATGTATGAATGTCACAAGAGTTAACATGTTAAAATTAAATTAGAAGAAACAAGAATTGTTTTTAACTACATTGTTCCAAGGTTACCAGCTTTCGAGAAATATTATTTTTATTGTACCCGTTTACTCTTAAGACCTATTATTAATGACTATGGTCATAAGTTTGCATTCTCTCCTCGTCTATACCGCTTTCTTCTGTATACAGAGTCGCGAGGGGCCTGGAGCCTATCCGAGCAGACTTAAAGCACAAGGTGGGGTACACCCTGTACAGGGTGCCAATCCATTGCAGGACACACACACACTACAGGCAATCAGGAGACATCAATTAGCCTAACCTGCATATCTTCGGACTGTTGGAGGAAACCCACCAAGCACTGGGAGAACATACAAACTCTAAGCACACCGAGACGGGAATCGAACCTGGCCGGGAATCGAACCCGGACCCTGGAGGTGCAAGGCAACAGTGCTAACCACTAGGCCACTTTGCCACCGGTCATGAGTTCTCTAGTTCTGAAATTTTTTTACATTACAAATCATAAAGTTTTTATTCCTTCATTTTTTTTTTCAAGTTGGAGTAAATAGGGGATCTGTTTTTTTGTTTAGGCTAAAAAAAGTTCATCCAGTCTTACTTGCTGAAAGCAGTTATTTTTTTCAAAGTGCACAGTATTTCTTCCTTTTTGTCTCCGAATCCAATGCATGCTCCATCCTAAAAACACATTGTAGTGACATTGTAATTAGACCTGTTCCATCATTCTTCCTTTCATGTTTCTACATCACTTTAAGTTTAGAAAATTTTGACTTATGAAACATTTTTGAAATAGTCATATGCCATCTAATGTGCATATGATGTACAATACTCACATTGAGTTCCTCTCGTAAGCATGAGTCCAGTGTATGAGTCCAGCGCTGGATGAGTTGGCCTACAGCAGAAGCGACTAGGTGCTGCCAGTGTAAATCATTCGCACAGAGGTTATGGTATGAGCGAACAGCTGCTTCTAGTAGTGCTGCCTCTGTGTGTGAGTTCACTGCAGCCTCCAACCCAGTGAGCAGTGCCTGCACATACTACAACCACACAAAACAGTGAGACAACCCAACTAGAGGGGGCATGCTACCATATCTATGCAACATACTGGACTTATTTGAAGGGTTAAAACTACTTGTGCTGATCAAACATTTTATTAAGCTGAACACAGAACCTTATTATATGCTGCTGGTGCTAAGACTGGACAAATAATGCTAACCTCCATGAATTCTTCTACATGCAAGTCATACCTACAAAAGTACACTGACCCCTCACTTTATTAGAAACACCTGATAACCTGCATTATATAATCAGCTAATCATGCTGCAGCAGGATAATGCATAAAACAATGCAGATAGAGGTCAAGAAATTAATGAAATGTTCACATCAAACAATAGAATTAAAAACATGTGATGTCTGCAACTTTAATCATGGCATGGTCTTTTGTGCCAGGTGGGCTGAGATAAGTATTTAACTTTTAAGTTTTAAGTTACAAAATATAACTGCTGATATTTTGGAATTTTAATGAGAAAACATCCTATTATTTCCCCATTCTGATTTCTGATGTGAAGATTTATTAAAGCTCTTGATCTGTGTATGTACGATTTTATAAATTGTGCTGCTGCAATGATTGGATAGTGTACTTACAGATAGTGTCCCTAATAAAGTGGACAATGCATGTATATAGTATGAGCAAACTAACCTCTGTGTATTCATCACCACAGGTGTCCATTTGAAAGTACTGAGGTATTTTGAGGAAAGAGGTAAGTTTTTCATCATCTTCCGAGTACTAAAACACAGGCAAATAATAATGTCAGATCACAGATTTACTGCATACAGAAAGAGAGTATAAGAAATACATGCAACATTTTTCATACCTTGGATAACAGAGCAGGTAGCACCTTTAAAAAATGTTCTGTAAGTTTTGCACAGTCGTCTGTCTGTAACCTCTTCTCTTTTGTACTGATCACCTAAAGAGTAACAACAGCATATTCCTGAGCAGTCTGCTTCACACTCTATATACACACTCTCACGTACTCTCTTTGACGCATTGTTATCAGTTTGTAGATTTAAATGGTGACTATTCTGCATGCTCTCAAGTGGAGTTTGGTGTTCCACAGGGTTCAGTTTTAGGCCCACTGCTTTTTTCTCTTTACATGCTTCTCTAGGGAACATAATTCCTAAGCATGGGATTTGTTTTCACTGTTATGCTGATGACACAGTTTTATGTCTCAACAAAAAGAGATGAGAAAAAAAGGTTGAGCAATGTGTGAGGGACATAATAAGATAGTTAACTTCCTTCTGCTTATCCTGACAAGACAGAAGTTCTTGTTGTAGGACCATATGTGGCTAGAAGTAAGCTGTAACAGTGAAATTACAATGTAACTTTAGATGGCCTTTCTATTCCATCAAGTGCAACAGTAGACCAGAAGACCTTGGTGTGGTTGTAGATTTTAGTATTTCATTTGAAGCTCATGTAAATAATTTTATCAGGATAGCATTCTTTCATCTCAGAAATATTGCCAAGATAAGAAATGTATTTTGACTTAACAATGCAGAAAAATAGTTCATGCTTTTATTATCTTAAGCTTGGACTATTGTAACACCTTACTGTCTGATTGTTCAACTAGGTGCATAAACAAGCTTTAGCTAGTCCAGAATGCAGCAGCAAGAGTCCTCACTAGAACCAGAACATACAAGCACTTCACCTCTATCTTATCCACACTGCATTGGCTCTCTGTGAAATATTGCATCAATAAAAAAAAAACTACTTTTGACGTATAAAGCATTAAATGGTCTCAATACCTGCAATACCTGAGTAAACCGCTAGTGTCTTACAATTAGCCATAACTAATTCGATCAAAGGATGCAGGCTACTTGTCAGTACGAGGTATTATGAAAACTACAGCAGGGAGGGAAGCTTTTTCTTATGAAGGAATCATGGACACAGAGTATTGTGGTAAACTGGTATGTTTAGATGCTGTCTTCCCCACTCTCATTGATCACTCAGGTTTGTTGATAGTGAAGTGATTGGTTGCTTTACATCCCAGAGAGCCTCATGTCTGTAATTCCTTCTGGCTCTTCCTTTTAGTTATGCTGTCATAGTTAGTCCTGCCAGAGTCCCTGCTTGCACTCTGCACTAAATATACATTCACCTTATACACTGTGTGACTGTGACCATACGTAACTGCCATCTCTCCTTCTTTTTTGCTTTCTTTTTTCTCTCTTCTCCTCTCTCTCCCTATCTCTGTTTCCCTCTATCTGTCTCTCTGTCGAGCTACATATGTCGCTTCTAATCTGCCAGTGATTCAGATCCCCTCTGCCCTCTGGACCTGTCTGACTCATCCTGGTGTCCCACTTCAGTTTGAAGATGTAGTCGCATGGATGCCCTGGGATGTAGTCGCGTGGTCTGCTTGGGATGCGTATGGTGACTGAGGACTGCTCCACTTTACCATGAAGACGGTCCTGGCCTGGGCTGATGCAGACAACTGTTCTCTGAGCAATTGTGAGAGCAGTTGCTCAATAGTTCAGGACTGGAGATTCCTGCAGTATACCTGAGTCTGGATAACCTGGACTCCATATTAATTTAAAGACATCAACTGTTAGATTGAACTTTCAGCCACCTAATGCACAGAATGACTGCAGATCAATCTGTTATCACCTACTGTATATTAGGATGGGTTCCCTATTAAGTCAGGTTCCTCTCAAGGTTTTTTCGTATTGCCATCTAAAAAAAAGTTTTTCCTTGCCACTGTCACCCTTGGCCTGCTTATCAGGGACAATCTAATCATTTTGATTTCTCCAGATACTCAGGTTAGGCTAATAAGCGTTTCCAAAATTGCCCGTAGTGTGTGAATTAGTATGTGAGTGTGTGTATGTGTGTGCCCTGGGATAGATTGGCACCCTGTCCAGTGTGTACCCTGCCCTAAGCCTCCTGGGATAGGCTCCAGGTTTCCACGACCCTGAATACATGATAAAGCGGTATAGAAGATGAGTGAGTGAGTGAGTGAGTGAACTATAGTAACAGCCACAAACACATCATAATTAATGTCACTAACAATGTAAAAACTAAATAATCTTACTGCAATGACAAGATTTAGTAAAGGAATCTCAAGCAATCTGAATTAAATTTTCTCAGAGCTAAATGTGTGAAGATTAAGGAAAGCAGAATCTAACTTTCTTCCCCGTGCTTCTTCCTGCTAGTGGAGGTCCCTCAGCAGCCTGCCTCACGGACGCCAAAAGAACCTCGATCACCCGAGCCTCCTCAGCACTGCTTAAAGCTGTAAAAAAACAGACATACTGTATACAATCCCACAATGGTTAAACCAATTAAGAAAAAAGTGTTACTTAGGCCGGGCTCACTGCAGAGCTAAGTACTAGCCTTGCTCCGATGAGGAAGGATAAGATGTAAGAAGGGAGGTAAAAAAAGCCCAGTCCTTCAGAAGAGCACCACAACTATCCCACAGACTGTCCACCAGATACAGCACATGCTGGTGCAGCTACATCACACAACAGGAGACAGAATTAAAAAAATAATCAATCAATTTTCCTCCAAAACCCAGTTACTGACAGCTACCAGACAGGAAAGGCTAAGGAAGGTGAGGGCTAACCCAAGTTTTCAGTTAACACATCACTCCACCTGATATTTTAAGGTGCTACTTAAAGTATGTTGCATCACAGTGCAGATAAAGGTACTTTGGGGAGACTCGAACTGTCCTGTTCCATATACAAGAATTAACAGACTAACTCCATCCTTCCCAAATAGGAAGTGGGACCAATAAAAACATTTAATGGACTTTTATCCACATAAGGTAAGAACATGCAAAAGTACTATAAAAAAACTAATACCCACTGGTTATTACCTGGTTCTCAGTATGGAAGTGAATAAGGGCTTGGACACGGGCCAGGGTGATCTCCCTGTGTATGTCCTCCTCCGATGTTCCTGCTTTCATCACTGGCACTGCAGGATTACTGAGTACCCTGAGGGAACATTTTAAAATGCTCCATAAACAGCAGTCACATTTCGTGCTAATGCTTTTTAATATAAAAATTATAGAATGACTCCAAACTAGTAAAGAATAGCAAAGATTAATTTCTTGCTTAACTTATTTAAGTGTAAACTAAATATACAGTGGGGCTTTGGATTGCGAGTAACTTGGTCTGCAAGCGTTTTGCAAGACATTGCAATAAATTGACATTTTTTATTCAAATTTAATGCTGAGACATCAATACAAGTCACTTGCTCCAGTCTTTTAAAGAAGTCGTAAAGCTTAGCTCGAGGTTTGGAAGTCAACGGAGAGTGCACGGCATTAACAAAGAGAGTGGCATGTGGGGGGGCATCGCTATGCGAGACTTCAAAAGCGTAACCACTCTATGACCGCCTACAGAGGGACAGCCGCAGAGGTCTGCACAAGCTGCCACGGCACTTTCAGATGTTTAAGCCCCCTTCCCCAGTCGGGAACGCTGCTGATGTTACTGGAGGAGCGACAGCTGATGTTGGCTATGTCACGTTTGCCTCCCGGACTGGGCGGGGCCAGTTGGGTGTGATACAAACGTGCCACTGAGGAGCCCGTGAGCATCTGTCTCTCTGTCAAGCTACATGTGTAGTATCACCACTCTCCATGTGAGTCCACTTCGCCACACTGCCGCTTCCATCGCTCTTCAGCCAAACTGGGCACTACCTCCTGGATCTGCACGTGCACATCCTCACTCCTTTCCTCCACCTGAATTCCCTTCATTCATTTTCCGAATAACACTACCCTGCTAAGACCACGTCTCATGTCTATGTGTCTGTGGTGCGCCCCGATTTAAAGAACTTACACACAATAGGAGCTTTCATTAATTTTATCATATTAATTCTAAATTAATTTTTTGTTAATGTTGTGAATAATCCACTAAATAAGGTTAGTTAAGGCTAGCTAAGATTTAACTCTGACTCTAACGTAACAAGCTTTATACATTTCCAGTTTCCTACTTGCAGTTTTCTCTATAGTCAAATCTAAAAGTCTAGAATCATTACTTAATTGAACTCACTTCATGAAGAGAAATTCACCAGCCAGGACTGCAAGTGGTCGATGAGTTGAGTATACAAACTGAAATATGTGCTTGTAGTCAGCCTGGCTCAGCACGTCATCACAGGACCTGCCACAGTAAAAACGGTTTGGATGGTAAGCCTGCTTTATAACATCCAGTATGTATTTTAGCTAACAAGGGTTCTGAAGAAAGGTAAAATAAAAGAGAAAGAAAGACTTACTGAGCAATTGACATCAACAGCCTCATTGCCTGCACTGCTACCTCATGATCCTTATCCAAAGTCATGGAGATCATTCTCTCCTGTGGAAAAACACAACACAGAGTTGACTTACAACTACTCTAAATCCTAAAATCCTATCCTTCACCATCCACTATCTGAGAACAGCCTCATGTGATGTGATCAACATACATACTGTATGCATGTAGTAGCACAGTAGAACTGAATTTGCTTGCCATAGTTTAAGTGAACTGTTGACTAAAGCTACTAGAAGTACAGTAGTATATTGCCTTTATATCACAGCTCTGCTGAATTCTTGATTCTAATGGGTCATTCCCATTCCAAATAGGAAATTCTAGATAAACTGACTATAAATGAGATATTTTTACTTCCCATTATGTCTTTTCTTGCAGTTAAAGTTACAGTTTTCCTACAGAATGCATATAAATATACAGTATATTATTTACATTTACACCCTATTCTTTACAACAATAAAAGTTAAAACCTATGGTACTGTACCTTAAATCGACTGGTGAAAAGGTCCATTTTCGAGCTGAGATTAACATCCTGATAAAGTCCCTGCAGACCCAACACACACTTCAAGCGCACATCAGGTTGCTGTAAAGATAAAACATGAACGCATGAAAAAAGCTACAAACCAAATACATGTAAGCCAGTTACAGGCTTAGCCTTAACATTAGGCAATAGAATAAAATCCATGACCCTTATATGAGTACATATTAAGGATATATAGACAGTGTAGTTGGGAGGACTACTACAATATCATGTCCTAATACCAGGACATTTAGGTCCCAAGAGGTAAATTCAGTGTAACGGTGTATTTAACAAATTTAGCACAGAAAACAAGCAATATCAGTTAAAACGGAGACACACCTTATCATGCATCATCCAGCCTACATACTTTAGATAGGTATCATTAAGAAACACTGCACTGTAAAGCTTCATCCATACAGTCAGTTCCTCTACACAGATCGCCCTGATCTCAGGTATCACATCTCTGCCAAAATAGGTAAAAACACATTTGTTAAATGTCATTGAATAAAGTAATCAAGGGAAAGAAGATTTAAAGGCTGTATTACATAATCAGACTACCTGTATCTTTTAAGAAACACTCCCTTAAAAATAGCATCCATCATGTCTTCTATTTCAAGCTCTCTATCCTTTAGCTGAAACAGTATAAAGTTTAAATTTCAGACACTTTTATTTCAAGCTCAGTATACCTCACTTAACTAACAATACTTTTGAATGTTTTGCCTCACCTCAGTAATCGTCTTCTGGATCTTGTCCAGCCGTGGTGAGGCTCGCCTGCTAAACACCTTGGTCATCTCAACCTCACAGAGTTTCTGGTTGTTCTCCACACTAACATTGAGGTTCAGTGCCACGTTCACTAGAGCGCTGAGCAACTTCACCGCTACAGGACCACATGAGAATGAAGAAACCAAAATCAAGAAGAAAAAAGTTAACATCCCACTCTATACCTGCTGTAAGTGGTAGACATGATACAAGAGTCTGAAACAGTCAAACAGGAACAACGAGATTCAGTGTCTAGAGAGTCACCTGCCAGTGTGCATGTGTGTCTGAAGGCACGCATGTGCGATGCCGAGAGCTCAGTCAGCAGAGAGATGAGTGTATTCAGGAGGTAGTTGTCAAAGATCACACTATATTGACACTGCGATATCAGCACTGAGACGAACTCACAAAAGTGAGAGCGGAACTTTTTCCAGTACAAACCAGACATAACAAGAGGATACTCGCCATTGTCCTGAGGAGCAGAAAGGAAAAGGCAAGACAGGACAGATCAGGGAAATTTAAAATAATTATTTTGCTTATGATATATTTTAAAAGATCATACGTCTTCAAAAGTAATGTTTACACTTACAATGTCCAACGGCCATGTGACAGTCAGTATCCATGGAAATGCCAGAAATCTTTTATATTGCAAACCTGAGCTCTGTAATTCATAATTTAAAAAGCGATAAAATTTTTCCTTAAAATCACATACATGCTAGGCCTAGGCAGTATGTTGACTTTTTAAAATATATTGAACATATCTTGAACTGAGCTACAGGATAAGATAATACTATTTAGATCTTCAGAGTTGAATGTGGCATTATACATATAATACAACCTAAGAAAAGGAGACGGAAATCAGATCGCACCTCATCCAGGTCCTCTACCATTTTGCTCATGACATCAGAATCTTTCTTGCTCTGAAAAATCTCAGCAGTGACCACCCCTAAAGAAATGTAAAACATATCAACATACGGCACAACTTGAGGGTGTGCTTAGGTAACTGTATATGATTTCCCTAGTAGCACCTAGAGGAGCGGCTAGCGCTTTCCTCTGAGTGTGTTACTCCGCCCCTAATGGTGCGTGAGCAAGCAGTTCGAAAAGATGCAGTCGGCTGACGTCACGCGGTTCGGAGGAAACACGGCCTCCCGATTTAGTGGTAGTAGTAGCAGCCTTAATGTGGGAGCCCCCTAGTGACAGGGAGGAATTGGCTACGACTAATATTGGGGAGAAAAAAAAAAAATATATATATATATATATATATATATATATATATATATATATATTTAAAAAATAATACATCTACCATATATACTATATGCATATACTACTGTATTTCATTTGGGCGGCACGATGGCTTATCGGTTAACATTATCGCCTAGCACCACCAGGATCTGGGTTTAATTCCCGCCACAGTGTGTAGGGAGTTTGCATGTTCTCTCCGTGCTTGGTGGGTCTCCTCCAGGTACTCTGGTTTCCTCTCACAGTCCAAAGACATGCAGATTAGACTAACTGGTGTTCCAAAATTGCCCAGAGTGTGTAAATATGTGTGTGTGCCCTGCGATGGATTGGCACCCCTTCCTGGGTATACCCCACCTTGTGCCCTAAGTTCCCTGGGATAGGCTCCAGGCCCTATGCGACTCTGTATACAGGATTAAGTGGTAGACAACGAGTGAGTGAGTGTTTTATTTGGGACGTTGCCAAGCCGACTTTGAGAATTTATTTTATTAGAGCAAAATTCAAAAGGGTCAAAATTGAGTGGAAACATTATAGTAGTTACATTCACCAAAATAATTATTTATATGATGTTCCTTGTTTATTGTATATGTTAAGACTTATCAGAGCTGACACCTAAGACCATCAGACAACAGAATATTTTTTAGAAAACCAATGAAAGAAATGTCAGGAATGTTCTCAGTGAATGTCTTACCTTTGCATCCTGAACACTGAATGAAGAAGCTGATGAGGTCAAGCAGGGCTGGTTCCCTGTCTGCAACATAAGCCTCAATCCAGTCATCGACCACAGCCTTTGCATTAGATTCAGACACAAATGCTACAATCACAACATGCAACCTCAAACAACCTTAAGCAAAAATAGACAAGATTTGAACTGTTAGGCATTTATGCCTGAATAAGGTTCCTCAGCACATACCTGCATGGCGCTTCTGCCCATAGTGACCACCTCAAACAAAGTGAAGGCTTCCACGCCTCCATGTTTAAGCTGCTCATTCTCTGTTGTGTCTAAGGTCCCATTGTTGGTCTTTGAGAGTTTCTGCTTAGCATTCTCTGAGCCGTCTCGGGCTTTCCTCTTTCCTCTCTACACAAAATACTACACAGTCACGTCTTTTTTTTGGCAAGAGCTTTAAATATGAATCTATCTGTTTGGGTAGAGAAGGTCTGCATAGTTTATTGTAATTCAGTATTTTCATGAAGTGGACCTAGGTAGATCTTGGGTGACATGAAAAAATACAGTATCAGGTCTTACCACATTCTTCTTTCTGTTTTCGTTTCTTACACTAGGGGCATGATTCACAGATGTGCAGGAAGAGACATCAACACTAGTGTTCTCTCTTTAAAAACATATTTATCACATGTTAATCATTTGCGGAATAGATATTTTTGCACTCAGCTATAAAAAGAAGAGCAAAAGGTTTATCTCTTACTTTTGCACTGTTCTTGAGCGTAACGTTGGTTCTGCTATCATCTCTTCTCAGATCATTTTTGTGCTACTGGCTTCCTGAGGTTTACATCTTTTGAATTACTGTAGAACAACACAAAAAGTGTTTATAAAAAATATATACTATTCACAATTCATGAGTGTTGTGCGTACGTGCTAATGAAAATAATGATGGACTATTTGTAACGGTGTAGTATTAGATTAATACATGCTGGGTTAAGGGACTATACCAGGCATCACTAAGGACAAGGACTTTTCATCACAGAATGCTTTAGTATGGTTTTGTAACCACAAACTAACAGTGCTGGAACATTCACCTAACATTCACACACACACACAAATAAACTGAAAGATTGCAACAAAATTATCTGACATCTTATACCCCAACCCTTCAGGATTTTATTCCCTGTATACTTCAGTAGATGTCTATTCACTATATGTGTACACTTTCAGTATGTTTAAATTCTGTTGCACTTTACATTCTATATCTTTCACCGGGTGTAGATTCTAGACTATTGTGCAATGGATCATATATTTTTCAACATGTGTATAACTTATTTAATTTTCAACATACAGTATTTACATACTGTTACACTCTTGCATTATATACAAATCCATATATGTGACTTTGTGCAATTACTTATTAATTTTAAGTAGTGCTGTAAAAGAACTGTGCAATACTGACCTGTGTATTAAGAATATCTATACATTTAAATCAAATCAAATCACTTTTATTGTCACATCACGTTACTGGTACACTGGTACAGTACATGTGAGTTAAATTCGTGTGTGCAAGCTACACAAGCAATAGTGGTGTACAATTACAAATACAGTAGTAGTATTGTGCAGGTATTATAAAAAAAAGGATTTATAAATCAATACTGTACTGTACTGTACCCCACATGCCTCTTCTACCTTATACAGTACATCACAATACTATTAAATAAATGAGGTTTTTTTTACATATTGATTGAGTGTGTTAGGTTGAGTTGCACTGTATGGACTGCTCTAACTGCACTGTACTGATACAGTATAATGACAATACAGAATCCTGAATCAGTGTGTTATGGGAAAGTTTTTCAAACGGTGCTTTCAGTTTTTAGTTTCTGTATAAAGACAGACTGAATAAACTGTATTCTGCATTTAACATGGGAGTCTGTATTCTCCAAAACCAACAATGAATAAACCAAAAAAACTAACTGATAACGATAATAAATACAAAGTAGTGTGTGTGTGGGAACAGCGCTGATAAGGTAAAGGTTGGAAAAACGTTATGAATCAGTTCTAACACAAACAAACAATAGGAGACGAAATGATAACGTTATGGAAACTTTCAGTATTTGCTGAGGTCGTGCTGTGATAAATAAACAAAATGTTACAGAAATATACTGTGTTTCTGTTGTTATCCCTGTTATTAACAAACAACGCGTGAAAACAGAAAACCTGCTTGGAAATGGACCCATCTGATTGGTCAGTGAGGCGTCAGTAAAGAGAAAGTAAACCGCTGATTGCGCAGTGTAACTGTCACTCAGTCTGAGCCCGCCCCTATGTTCCTCTTCCCCTTAGCGTTTACTACACAACCACAGACAGTAACGAAGCCGCTCCACCTTCACTATTCACACATGTTTCAGGAAATGAGTGTACAGTGTGTCCCGGATGCCTTCAGATTCTAAACGTAGCGCAGTAAATATTACACTGATTAACCGAGAAATATCCTGCTGCTGCCGCTACATTCGACTGACCGACTGGTAAAAAAAAAAAAACATTAAGGATTTAAATACGACTATACAGCTTGCATACACACATAAAGTGCTACATAAAAATCTCCTTACCAGTACGGGGTGAAACTGGCGCGAGACAATCTGTCTTAAAGACAAGAGATGAACCGCGGCTACAGCGTGCCACCTAGTGGTGAAGGCGCTCTGTGCGGAAGTACGTCACAGGTTGTGAACCTGACACTCTCACAATTATAATCTGTAAAAAAAAAAAAAGGAAGGAAAAAAAAAAGAAAATATGTCACGTGATTTTTTTAAATAGTAAATAAATAGTGTGATTCGATTTGTTAGAAGCTGCAAATCAGGCATCCTGGAATAAATGGCAAGAGTTCAGGTTGTGAAATATACTTTATTAATTGTATTTGTGAATTATTAATCACCAGAAGTAATGTCTGTAAACAAGCCTCACTGTAAAACAACAGCAGGAACTAACCATATTAACAGTTCATTCTCTCACAGATTACTCTTTTAATAGATCTTTTTCAAGTTAATGATGGTTAACTAATGATGCCTTGAGGCTATCGGTAAATAATAGAAATCATAATAATACAGTAATAATAGTAATTGTTATTATTACTATTATTATTATCCATTTATTCACCTTAAATACTGCTTATCCTGTATACAGGGTTGCGGCAGGGCTTGGAGCCTATCCCAGGAGACTTGGGGTACGAGGCGGGATACACCCTGGACACTGTGGCAATCCATCGCAGGACACACACACCACTGCTTACACACTACAGGCTATTTGGGAACACTATTTAGCCTAATCCTCATGTCTTTGACCTGTGGGAGGAAACCCACAAGCACAGGGAGAAAATGCATTCCATGCACACAGACCCTGATGTGGGAATCGAACCTTCTACCCTGGAGATGTAAGGCCACAGTGCTAACCACTATGCTGCCTAAAAAAAATTATAATTAAAAAAAATAAATGAATAAAAATCAAAATATAAATAAAGAGGGTTTATGCCAATGTAATCCTTAGTGCAGTGTGTATGTAATAATGTGTGTAAAGGCAACTTGGTAATGTTCTGCCAGGAGACCTTGGGATCTGCCATTCATGTGGATGCATGTATCATATACCTTAACATTGTTGAAAACAAAGTACAGTGAAACTTTGAATTCTAAGCATAATTCATTTCAGAAGCGTATTCATATATCAAAACACTTGTAAATTAAAGCAAATTTTCCCCATAAGAAATAATGAAAATTTAAATTATTAGTACCACAACCCAAAAAAATATATACAATATATGTAAATATAATTAATACAAAATATAAAGTAAAAATAAAACAAATTAACCTGCAACGTTAACCTTTGAAAAAAGTAAAAATAAATCCAGACAGATAAGTCATTCCATTAGTGTTTGTGTCCACACGCACTGTGTATGTGTGTGCGTGTGCGCACAATCGCTGTATATGTGTGAAGCTAAAGTAAGACGATAGGAGGAATGAGTGCATCCACCCCTCCCTCCTTTCGTATTTGAGAGGGGGGAGGACTACTGTGTGGGAAGACTTTCACACACACACACACATTTGAGAGGGGGGAGGACTACTGTGTGGGACGACTTTCACACACACACACCTACACACACACACATACTAATGGAAACACTGCTTTATCAGAAGAATAAACCAAAAAACCTCTCTATTGACACTCGAGCTTGCATGCACACTAATGGAATCACTGCTGTAAAGTAAAAAAATTAACCTGCACTTTTTCCTTTAAAAAGAATTGCGATAGAGCAGTGTTTCCATTAGAGAGTGTAATAAGTAACGGAATCAGTGCAGGCTGACAGACAGAGAGATAAAATAGATCTTTAACCTCTCTAATGAGACTTGCTTTTGCTTTATGTGCATGCACACGTGTTATAATAAACATCCGCGTGTAAAAGTATGACTTTCACACACAAATATAGAAACACAAAATAAAAGATGCTTTTACAGTGTTATAGTAAACAGTACATATGCGCACAGATGTTGACTTATATGGGTGAGAGACGCACTTAGACCGAGCATGGGAGATGATTACCCACAATTCCGCAGCGTGAGAAAGAGAAGAACCATTGGCGCAGTTGTGATCACATGACACTGGGCATAAAAACAAGAAGCGCATGCATGCCACATAATACTCGATGATACTTGGTACTCGTAAATCATGGAATGCGAGTCAGAATTTACAAAAAAAATTTAGTTGTCTTGCGGCACACTCACAAACCGGGTTACTCGCAAACCGAGGTTCCACTGTACATCCCTTCATCTCACCAGTATTCCCTAATTGATTAATGGCCACACTGCCAAAATTGTTCAAAGAACATAACAAGGTGTAAGGTGGTGAATTGGGCTCCAAATTTCACAGATCTCAATTCGATTGAGCATCTATGGGATGTGCTGAACATACAAATCGAATCCATGGACTCCTATCTTGCTGTAGTTTTAATTCTATGGTTGATCATCTTTTTTGTCTTTCCGCTTATCCGGCACCGGAGGAAACCACCGCTCAGCACCAGGCCAATACCATGCTGTGGGGATGTTTTTCAGCAGCAGGAATTGGGAGAATAGTCAGGATAATGGAAGAGATGACTGCAGCAATGTACAGAGACATCCTTGATGAAAACCTGCTCCAGAGCGCTCTTGACCTCAGACTGGGGCGGCGGTTCATCTTTCAGCAGGACAACAACCCTAAGCACGCAGCCAAGATATCAAAGGAGTGGTTTCAGGACAACTCTGTGAATGTCCTTGAGTGGCCCAACCAGAGCCGAGACTCGAATCCAAATGAACATCTCTGAAGAAATCTTAAAATGGCTGTGCACTGACGCTTCCCATCCAACCTGATGGAGCTTGAGAGGTGCTACAAAAAGGAATGGGCGAAACTGGCCAAGGATAGGTATGCCAAGCTTGTGACATCATATTCAAAAATACTTGAGACTCCACAACAACATTGTGTAATAGTGAGGACTTCATGAACTTTTTTAATAATAAAATTGTAAATATTAGTCATAAAATTGAGGCTTTGAAACCAAATAATGTAAGTTATGCAGATGTTAAACTAGCCATGTCGGATCGGAACTTAGACTACTTTACTCCCCTTGAAGAGAATGAACTAATTTCACTCATCTCTTCTGCAAATTCATCAACCTGTATATTAGATCCTGTACCAACACATTTTCTTAAACAGATAGTACCAGCAATAACAGAACCCCTGTTGAGAATAATTAATTCTTCACTCAGCATTGGGTATGTTCCAGGATTTAGGTCTCATCACAGCACAGAGACAGCACTCGTTAAAGTAGTAAATGACTTCCTATTGGCCTCTGATCAAGGTTGTGTAACCATGCTTGTATTACTTGACCTTAGTGCAGCTTTTGACACGATTGATCATAGTATTCTTCTTCACAGATTAGAAAATGTACTAGGAATTAAGGGTACAGCCCTCTCCTGGCTCAGATACTATTTGACCGATCGGTGTCAGTATGTAGACTTAAATGGTGATTATTCTGAATGTTCTCTAGTGAAGTTTGGTGCTCCAAAGGGTTCAGTTTTAGGCCCACTGCTTTTTTCCCTTTACATGCTTCCTCTGGGCAACATAATCCGTAAGCATGGTATTAGTTTTCACTGTTAGGCTGACGACACACAGTTATATGTCTCAGCAAAACCTGATTGCGAGTAACCCGGTTTGTGAGCGTGCCACAAGACATCCAAAATTTTTTAGTAAATTCTGACTTAAAAAATGAGCATTCCATGATTTACGAGTACCAAGTATCATCGAGTATTATGTGGCATGCATGCGCTTCTTGTGTTCATGCCTACTTCGATCAAAGGATGCAGGCTGCTTATCAGTACCACATATTATGAAAAATACAGCTGGGGGCAGAGCTTTTTCTTACAAAGCCCCAAAATTATGGAATAGTCTTCCAATTAGTGTTCGGGACTCAGACACAGTCTCAGTGTTTAAGTCCAGGCTAAAAACCTATTTATTTACTCAAGCATTTTTATAAATAGATTTGTCTTAAAGGAGCAGATCTGGGGGACTCATGGACGTAGAGTATTATGGTGAACTGGTATGTTTAGATGCTGTCCTCCCTACACTCATTGATCTCTCAGGTTTGCTTTACATCCCAGGAAGCCCTCATGTTTGTGTTTCCTTCTGGCTCTACCTTTTAGTTATGCTGTCATACTTAGTCCTGCCGAAGTCTCTGCTTGCACTCTACAGTAAATATACATTTACATTATATGACTGTGACCAGACCTAACTCTTATCTCTTCTCTTCCGTCTCTCTCTGTCGAGCTACACATGTCGTTCCTGAGCTGCCAGTGATCCAGACTCCCTCTGCCCTCCGGACCTGTGTGACCCATCCTGGTGCGCCGCTTCTGGTTGGAGATCTCGTCACATGGATGCCCCGTGTGTCTCTTTGGGATGCGTCTCGTGTCTGGGGATGGTTCTCTCTACCTAGAAGATGGTTCTGGCCTCGACTGGCGTTGGCAGCTGTTTTTCTAAGGATTTGACTGTTCAATAGTTCAAGACTGGAACTTTATACAAGTCTACCTGAGTTTTCAATAATTAACTAGACTCCATATTAACATCAATTAACATCAACTGTTATGCTGATCTGCCTGCCAACTAACACACAGTATGAATGCAGATCATTTACTGCTTTCTGTTTCACCCAGATGAGGATGGGTTCCCTGTTGAGTCTGGTTCCTCTCAAGGTTTCTTCCTATTACCATCTCAGGAAGTTTTTCCTTGCCACTGTCGCCCTTCTTTTGATTGTGTAAAGCTGCTTTGGGATAATGCCAATGGTTAAAAGCGCTATACAAATAAAATTGAATTGAATTGAACTGTAATTACTACCAAAGGTGCATTGACAAAGTATTGAGCAAAGGCTGTGAATACTTATGTACATGTGATTTCTCTTCTTTTTTTTTTTTTATTTGCAAAAACCTCAAGTAAACTTTTTCACATTGTCATTATAGGGTGTTGCGTGTAGAATTCTAAGGGGAAAAAATGAATTTAATCAATTTTGGAATAAGCCTGTAACATAAAATGTGGAAAAGGTGATGCGCTGTGAATACTTTCCGGATGCACCGTATGTTAGTGCTCTAGTGGTCTGCAAAAAATAATTTTTCAAATTTACTTCAGTTAGTGTATACTAATACTAGAATGAATCTACAATAGTAAGAAATCATCACATCACATTTGTGTAATACTTAGCACTTTTGTTCAGCCTGCAAAATGGTGAATAATGACAAAACACGTTCAAATATTTATTAAACAGTAATAAAGACAGGTATAGGCTACTGTCAGGATTCAAATGCAGTCATCAAAAATAGGGCTTTTTCTGAAAGTTTGTTACAGTCTATACAGTGTTCAGAGTGACCACTATAATGAGAGGTCAGACTTGCCAGTAAAAAAAAAAAAAAAGACATTAAATAGTGTCATCAAAAACAATACAGCCCCAGTATCAACAGTATTGATAGCTTGCATTATAAAAATGAACTACGCTTTTTTTGAAAAAGGCTTATATTTACTTAAAGGCAGATGTTAAAATAACATATAAAAAGCATTTACAGTTGCAGGTAAACAAACCTAATTTTTTTCCTCATTTCAAACCTTTATTTAAGAAGTGCATCAAACAAAAATAAATTGTCCTCTTTCCTTAATTATGTCCTGAATTTATAGAGGTTTGCATGGCAAGTTCACATATGCACTGTCCTTCATTCATTTACATATACTCTTGATATGAAACAAGATCAAAGAATATTCCATTCCATAATTTTTTCTTTCCTTAGTTCCAGAATTTTGTACACCTGAAGAAAATTTCTGTGGCTGTATGAGATAGCCTGGATACAGCATGCCATTGCTCAGTGTGTTCTCAGTTTGGTCTGGGGAAGCGTGACTGAGATCTCTTAGGGCCGTGCACCAGGGTTCAGCGTCAGATTAGCCATGAGTTCATGAACAGAGGCAAATATTGTACATTCTCCTAAAACATAAAAACAAAAGCACACAAGCATTTGATTACATTATATTTACTGAACTAAATAAAAAAATATATTCTATTATCTAGTATCTAGTATCTAATTAAAATGAAAATAATAATCATAATAATAATAAATATTTTTCCAATCATTAGCAATAAAGCAGTAATGATTTGGTATTGGCTAAATATAAATTCTTAAATCATGAATGTAAGTAATTTATTAAAAAACTTGAGCCATGTGCACATGTTAACATCTTTACGATTATCAGCTTGCTTTTTGACACAAAACTAAGAATAATATTTAAATATAACATGTACTGCAAAAAAATAAATAAATAAAAAATAATGACTGCTAAAGCTTAACAGCGCACCTGGTCGAGCTGGATGGTGCTCATTAAACCTCCTGAGGATAGAGCTGACCATGAGAGCCGCGGCTCCAGAGGAGCTGGGCTGTCGGGGGATGTCAGCCTGCTGCGTCAGTCCTGTGGCCATGTCATACACGATGGGCACGATGATGCTGATGGGCTCCTGAGGCACCTGCACTCTCTGGGTCAGCTGAAGCTGTGGACCAACACGATTTATTGACTGTTCCACCTTTTTATACTTGCATATTAGGTTTCCATTTCTATTATATACACACAGGATGTATATACACTGACTGTGTGTTTATAAGTTGAATGATGACAATACTTACAAAGAAAAGCATTTTGGTCTTGAGCACCACAGCGATAGTTCCTGGAGGAGCAATGGGTGGAGCACTGGGGGGGATAGTCAGACAAAACTGCACATTCCATTTCAGTTGGGCTGCTTGGTCAGGGAACTGCAGGAGTAAAAATAATTTAAGGTTAATAAGAATCACAAAATACAAACAGACCGACACATGCACTCGGGTTCATGCTCTATCTTACCAGCTCAAGCTTCATAATACGAACACAGTCTCTCAGGATGTTGGTGGGAGCCCCCAGCAGTTTTGTAAAGGCATTTAAAGTGTTGTACTTAAAGGGTGGACCTGCAACCTAAAAAAAAAAAAAAAACACGGCATAAGAAAAGACTTACTTCAGCTTAAACAGGTTATCCAGGTTTGGCCCGTACAAACATCCCTGGAAAACACCTTATAAAAATCTGCAGTTAAGCAAGGATACTAGCAAACTGTGCTCAAGTCTTTTCTGTTAATTTATGATGTTATTCACAATACAGACAGTCTTATTTAGTCCTATATAATGGTCTGAACTGAAATAGTTCCACACACACACCAGATTAATTAACTTTCCGCAGTCACTTGCACTAAAATGGTCAAGCTAATTGTTTAATCTGCAAGAGAGGTCCTCTGGAATAAAGCAGCTGGGGATTGTTCACTCACCCTGGTCTCAAAGAATTTCTCCAAAACTTGCAGTTCATCTTGTGACCAGGGTCCAGTGTTCTCCGGTGTGACTTTAAGCTGCAGAGTCTGGTAGCTCTTTGGGTTCAGAGCCACCCGACATTTCAGCACCTCCGTCTTAAACATGATGACTCCTGGTTCATTGGAGTTGACAATAGTGAGCTATGGAAAGGAGGAAGCGCGTGGTTAGAGTTCGGCTTTGTACAGATATAGGAACATGTACAGACATTTTTCTCAGACCCAGTTTAAGCCTGATAAGATATTCAAAGGAATGATCATTCTCATAATTATAATAATCATCAGCTTATTACTGTGCATAAAAAGGACTTTAAAAGTTTTACTTCTGGAAGTACTAGAGAATAAAGGAGTTACTGTATGAAATCATTTATGCTACTTACTTTACAATACTTTTCTCATGGAATGAGAAACGAATATACTTATGAATGCATTTAAATGCTTGTTAACTAGACGGAGTATTTAATCATAGGGTTACATAGCTTCTTCTCTATCAGATAAAAAAAAAACAAGAGGGTAAAGCAGAGGATCTCACATTGGGTTCTAGCTGGATGATTCTCTGCAGATGCCGCCTCATGATGACTGAGCCCAGGAAGCGTTCAAGTGGCGAGCACAGGTAACTTCCAGCTAGCCCTGGCACCAGGCACATAGTGGGAGAGGGCAGCAGTAACACATGCAAGGCATTGTGGGTAAGAATGGTGGGGATGGAGGCCGCCCATGAGCGCTGAGGTAGCTTACGAGGTGGAGGCATACTGGTCGGCATCACTTGGGAACCTACACAAATCATTGCTATTCAGTACGTCTGTCTTATGAAGCTTGGACCAGCAACATTGTAAAAGATAATAATGAATATAACTGATTTAATAAATAGTCAACAAGTAAAAGTTTGTCCTTTTTAACAAGACTTGCATCAGGTTTGTCATTAGTTCAGTGCATCCTTTCTGTGCATTTACTCACTGGTCCCTGCACGAGGAGAGTGTGAGGCATCTGGAATTGGCGAGTGGAGTGAGGGGTTACCAGGTGACATGCCGTGCATGCGTGGAGAGGGGCCAGAGACTTGTGGAGAGCTTGGCCATGTGCCAGTCCTCTGACTGGGAGACACCATAGGGTATGGGGAACTCGGGTCCAAAGCTCCTGTATTGCAATCAGAATACAGCCTGAGCACACCAGTACTTATTTTATTTCCAATATCCCTTAACAACAAAATTTAACAAACTCATTAAATAAAAGAACATGGAATTTTCTAATTAGAATTGTTACACAGGTGATGTACATTTGTAATCAATTTGTGATTAAGTTAAAACATTTTAGATACTGTATAAACTTAAAATTAATTTTATTAATTTGTCGTAGAGTCTGATAAATATAAGGAAATATTGATTATACATTGATTTTTTAAGAGTGTTTTAAGTTGGTGAATCAAACGAAAACCTTCATTTACTTTAGCACTCTTTATTGCTAATTGGTGTCACAAAAAATGTATGCTTTCTGTAGATAATCTTAATTTTATTCCATGGCAGTGTTCCAGCCTCCAGGAAAAAGAAGCTTCCAGATGCTAATTTGCAAAACACCTTTAAGGTTTTCATTTGACTCAGCATAACAAGTCATTTAACTCATTCAAGTAAAGGAAAGTGAATTAAAACAATCACGGGATTTATCATTAATAAGCAAATTAATATGTCCCAGTCTCATATCATGCTCGCACACAAGTCACCTTCATTTTACTGGAACAAAAAAGTAATTAGTATCAACAGCCAACCCACCACCAAATCAGTATCCATTCAACCCTAACTGTTAATATTAGTAAGAAATTAGTCCCTGCACCAACCTTGTTCACACAGTCATCTGTATAAGCATCCCTGCCAGAGCCTACACAGATATCTCACAGAGCCTGAGGGCTGTTTCTCAGTAGAGGGAACAGCTAAGGCCAGGTCGCCTCCTCTCAAACTTACCATGTGGGCTGGCAAAGTTGGATGTCTGACCCATAGAAATGCCCAAAGAGGAGGGAGACGGAGTGGGCCCGAAGGGCGAGGGCGCCCGCAGAGCTCCACTAGGGGAATTGGCTGCATGGATGTTCCCTGCACACAGTCAACTGATGAGAAGTCTGTCTCTCCCACTGTGGCTCACACACACACACACACACACACACACACACACACACACACTCGCACGCACACACACACACACTCGCACACACACACACACACACTCGCACACACACACACACACACTCGCACACACACACACACACACTCGCACACACACACACACACACTCGCACACACACACACACACACTCGCACACACACACACACACACACTCGCACACACACACACACACACACACTCGCACACACACACACACACACTCGCACACACACACACACACACTCGCACACACACACACACACACTCGCACACACACACACACACACTCGCACACACACACACACTCGCACACACACACACACTCGCACACACACACACTCGCACACACACACACACTCGCACACACACACACACTCGCACGCACACACACACTCGCACGCACACACACACTCGCACGCACACACACACTCGCACACACACACTCGCACACACACACTCGCACACACACACTCGCACACACACACTCGCACACACACACTCGCACACACACACTCGCACACACACACTCGCACACACACACTCGCACACACACACTCGCACACACACACTCGCACACACGCACATACAAAGCTGAAGCAGGACAGCAGCTACAGACCTCAACTGGAATGAGTGAACAGGCACAAAGCAGTTGCATGCTCTGACCAAGTTTTTTACGTGCAAGCTCAAAGATGGTGTGAATATACAGAGCCAAAAAACAAAAAAACAAAAAAACACCATACACACCCATCTGTCCCCATAGTGATAGCCTAGCTGGGTGCATGGCACTTGCAGTATGTGGCAAAATGATTATCCTTCTATGCCCTAATCACCACAATGAATGCCAAGCGAATAAGGTGGCAGAACCACGCACTGCACCAAGCACTAGGCTTACCCGGTGAGTGTGTCGGCATCATGGAAGGAGATGGAGCCACGCTGCCATGGTAGGGGTTATTTGGAGAAGTGAGGGGTGGGTAGACCCCTTGGCTTCTGATTGGCTGTTGAGGTTGCATGTGGGGCATGAGTGTCTCCATAACGTCCACACCCACTGGAGAAGGAGGATTGTCGTCCTCATTGACTGAACGCCGCCGTGCATCCTGGTTGCTGTCCACAAACATGTTCAAGAACGTCTGCAGAGAAAAATTAAAGTGGCAAGCTTCAGTTTATTTTACATCACTAAACGACCAAATTCTTTATGGGATGCTAAATAAAGAACTGCAGAAATAGTGAGTGGTTTAAGGTTGATTGCCTGAGGCTGCTCAAAGCAAAAAAATAAAAAAAGACTTTTGGTGATTGTGGTGAGCCTAGTACCAAAATAGCACAAAACACTAGAAAAAGATAAATTATACACTGGAAAGCCTGTCTACCTTTAGTCCAGGAGCTGGATAAAAGCCCTCTACAATCTTGGTGTTATCAAAGAGGCTATAGGCACCATCGCGGATGGCCACCACTCCTCGACTGCGGCAGTAGATGTCGATGCAGTACATGCTGCGGAAGGCCAGGCGGATGTGGGTGGGGGACTGTGGTAGGATGGAGAAGCACTGATAGGCTGTGTTGGTCCTCTGGGTCAGACCCAGCATGGGCACAGTTGGCAGTTTGTTGATAGCATTTAAAGGAGCCTGTGTGTCTGACAGTACCTGAAAGGGCAAAAAAAAAATCTGAGTTAATATCACTTGACATTTCTTTTAAGGTCCAGGAAACTGGCTGGAATATTGCCAGTGATGGAGCAGGATGGCTATAATCAACTTAGCTAAACACTCCCAGCAAATACTGTAAAAAATATATCCTAAGGTTTTGTTCTATCTTTGCTCCTTACAGCACTCAGAAAAAGAAAAACAAAATCACTGCTGCGAACCTCTACTACTCTTAAAGATTTCAATTTTATTTAAACATCTGGTCTAGTCCATCTAGGTTTCAACTGGCATTGTAAATAGCAGAGTGATGCTTGTTGTAATTAAACTCAGCAGGAATAGGCATGTCTGTTGTAGACGATTTAAGTCCAGAGAGAACAACAGACCTGTAGTAGCTGCACCACACTGGGGGTCTTGTTAAACATCTCCTGGAGCTGGTGAAGGATGATGTTGTGGCAGTTACTGCAGCCGGAGTTAGGTCCGACCGTGCCCAGGGCAAGGTGGAAGCGTTGGGTTACAGAGTTCCACTGGATTGTTACCTTCAGGAGTGACATCATATCGAGCATTACAGGCATCTCTTTCGTGCAGATCAATCAATCGGAATACATAATCAATTAACCATAAACTGATACAAAAGTAAGTACCCAGTTCACAAACATATACTTACAGAGCTGCCTTTTGTGTTGCCATAACACAGGACTAATTTCCGGTAGTTATACAACCGTATTTCAGAGAATAGGCTCAATAAGGACGGCATTTCTGGAGGGGAAATAGACAGAAATTTAGTCCCATGGAATTCTAAAAACAGCACAGTGACATAGCAAGAGCCCCAGTTCATTCCCAAACTCAGGCTTCTGTCTGTGTAAAGTGTGTGTGTTTGTTCTCTGTGTGGTCTCCACTAGGTTCTCTAGTTTCCACCAAAACCTCTCTAGGGCAATAGATGGATTGGTTATGTTATATTACTCACAACTGTGAAATTAGAGTAGATTTGTGTGTGTGTAGGTGAAAGTGTGTGCGCTTTTGCCAAATGTTGGTGTATGGTGCCAAATGATGGACTGTACTCACCAGGAACAGCCCGCGAGAATTCCAGCACACACTCATACAGCTGGCTGATGCTATTCCAGTCGTTTAGAAACATTTCCACCACCTTCCGTCCTCCCACCGGCTCTGACAACGGGTTCTCGTATGTCAGGTAGACGTGTCGTGTCGAGGCTGTATGAACACACAAGCAGATTCACAATTGATGAAGCCGCAAACTAATCCATTTATGCCAGGTTTCTGACCGTCTTGGGTGACATGATCAATATAAGGTTTATTTTTTAATATGCATTACCCCCCACCCCATCAAGCCAAGTCCAGTGCTGCTGTACTTGAAGGAATATTTTAATCTCACCCTGTTCTTTACTTGAGGTGCTGTTGAGGGGGCAGTTGGCAAAGACCAGCTCTGCCACCCACGTGCGGTTATTTCGGCCCTGCAACCTGAAGGTGCAGTCCAGCAAAGAGCGATCCAGAGCCTTCCTCGTCTCCTCACCAACACCTTTGGCAGGCGGCACCCTGGGAGGGGAAGAACAGAGAGCTACACGGTGAAACAATTAAGGCACAAAGCAAATGACATACAGCATGTGGTGGTATAGTTTTTAACTAAAATCTGTTTTAAATATACATGTATAGGCTCACCTGAGAAGACGAATAGCATGGCTACATCCATCTCCTTCAACCTGCACCCCTTGATGAGGAACCTCCATATTAGACAGCTGAGAAAACGAACCAATAAATGAGAAGTATGGAACATGCCAATGTATTTCTTATTGTTTAAAGCAGGAAAATGTAACTCGGTATTGTACCTCACAGCGCAGGCCAATGAGAGGCATGTTGGTGTCACACATGGCTACCAGATGAGCCAGCTCCTTATTGAATGCACACATCTCCCCAGAGCGCTTGGGCTTTTTAGGCTCAGGAGCACCCCGCTCTGGTGATAACTGCAGAACAACATTCATTTTACATTTAAATTTGGATAATATAAATAAAGAAATATTCTAGAGAAGAAAAATTGACTGGAGCTACAGGAATAATATAGATAATACATCAAAAATATTATGCAAATATGTACATAAACAGATGCTAAAATCCTCATATACATGCTTTAAACAATTTTGCAAAGGTACGCAATTAGATTTTAAATTAAAAATAATCATACAATAAAATTATTAGTTTAAATGAAAAGTATATATATATATATCAATATTTCAATCAATCATTCAAAATTAAATGATAATTTGCCCTGAAGAGTAAATTCTGATGAATATCCCATATGGTCACTAATATAGCTTACTCAACTTTTGTTTATTTCTTTTACATCAGTGGAAAAATGTGATGAGGCCAGACAAAGTAGTTCAAGAAACATTACACAAGAGAGCGGGACAGTGCAAGAACAGTCTTCAACATCCAGCGAGAACATCTGGAAGTGTTATCCACAACACGATCACACGTTTAACAATTAGTCTGCTGTATATTATTATTGTATAATATAACATCACTACACATCTCTACATCATTTACATTTTTATATTTTACCTAACATTTATTTAATTAGAATTTTATTTAAATTACATTTTATTTAACCCGCTTTACACAACTTTTTCCGGGTCGTTGAGAGTCGTGTAAGGATTCACTGCATGTTGTTGTGTATGTAACAAAATTAGAAATTCTAGTAAAACTACAGGCACAATCATGACATCTAAACCTGGACTTTCCTAAAAGCTGCTTCTTGCACCGGGCAAAATTACACAGTTTTACTCCAAGCTCCACTCCACTTAAAAACTGGGACATTTAGTTGTTGTTGTTTTGTTTGGTTGTTTTTGCCAAAATACTGTTTTTTTTTTTAATTAACAGTAATTTACAGTTATATCGTTATAGTAAATTTCATTTTATTAACTATACCGATATAATTTCCTTCCATAACCAAGAACCAATAGCACTTCTCACCTTCCTCTTAGTACCAGGCCGGGTCAAGCGGCCAGAGGAGAAGTCCTGCACCAGCTTTTCAAGGTCAGGCTTGAACTGCTGCAGGAGCAGGGCACATGGCAGCCCATCGTCTCCCTCTGGCTGACTCACTGATAGGAAGTAATATTTATACTGAAGCTCTGTGGGGCTGCTGGGACTGTCAAACATTTCAACCACCTGGGAAAAGACGAGCTTTAATCCCTTAACAACCAAACATTTTTGATGATTTTTGTCCTCACAAACAATCCACACAAGAGACTTACGATGTAATATTGTGGGAGGCGAGTGAGTTTGATGAAGAGGCGGTGTTTGGTAAGGTTGCCCACAGGATGAGAGGCGGAGTTAGATAAGTGGAGAAAGTCTGTGCACACTGTGGGGAGATGTTTCACAGACTGTCTGCACCGCTGCTCACCCAGCCAGAACCTATTCAACAGAAACATTAACACTTACTTTACATCAGCTTCTATATGAGGGAGAATACCAATGTGCCTTTAAAAGAAAGAGATGCATTATTGCGTTGTAATGCTTACTTTAACTGTTGTAACCACGTAAGGATGCGCTTCATGTCATCATTGATGGTCTTCTCAATGTCATCCAACATTGACTGATCTGCAAAATACAAACACATCATGGATGTTCATGCAAAAACATAACATATATATATATATATATATTATATAAAACATATAATGATGTAACAGGAAGATGACAGTCAGTGCTGGGATGAGAGGTTTCAACAAATAAATAATCTTAATAAAACAAAAATTTGCTTTTGTTTTTTAGGAATCGCTCTGCAATTTAAATACTTTTTGTTGCGTACCTAGTTAATTTTTCCAATGCTTCAAATCTTTTTTTTTTATTATTATTATTTTTAGACATTTATAGGTTTTGCTGAATTGACAAAAAGTCTGATAATAATCTACTAGAATCATCTCTTGTTTTCACCAGGCAGCGGTTTATTTACAGATAACTGCGATAAAATTTTTATTGAAACCCTGTGGAAATCTCTGTAGATCTGTACCACGCATTCAACTGAATACAACTTTACTGAAATGGCAGCGGTACCAGTACTTTCAATACTTATTTGTAATGCACTCTACTATACCAAAAAAGGAAATGTAAGAAACAAGAAATGTAATCACTGCTTATTTTTTATCCATGAATAATATAATGTACTGCATAAAAAGCAATAATTATCATTAAATAAACTGAACACCAGAAGCTTCCAGTGCACATCATTCATGTGCTCAAAAATATTTCAAAACCTATTGAAAGGCTCTATAAATCTGGTTATCGGGTATATAGTTCATTACAGAATAGACATGTTTTAATACACACAGTGAAAATAATACAGAATAAATATAAAGTACCAACCAAAAGTTTCAACACCCCTCCTAAAGTAATAATTTTACCTGATTTTCTTTTAAACACTTGATATTGAGATTTGTCTGCTACTCATGCTCTGTAAAGCCTTCATAGCGGCTCTAAACTAATCTAATAATAATTGACTTTTGTTGTCACTTAATTCCCTAATGCCATGTGTTATTTCATAGTTTAAAAAATCTCCAGTATTGTTTTAGAATGTATAAAACAAATCAATAAACAACAACAAAAAAAAGAAACATTGAATTAGAAGGCGTTTCCAAACATTTGACTGGTACTGTAGATTGCAAAACAATAGGACATACAGTAAGCACTTAAACCAGATGGCACCATGATGAGTTTTTAAGGGGAAAAAAATTGCTTACCAATTCCATATAGCATTGGCTGAAATGTGCCCGAGTACAAGTCAACAAATATGTGAAGACACTCGGATCGTCCACACGGCTCCAGAATAGGAATGACTAGAGTAGGAAGAGCAGTCTCTATAAATGCTGCAGAAAAAAAAAAAACACACATCCTGGTTACACACTTGTACAAAATGTAACATTGTTACATTACTTCGGGAGACCTTTCCTGATGAATAAAAGCAGACTCTTACAGTTGTCACTAGGATTGCTGCTCTTTAGTATAGCTTTGAGTTCCTGCAGCTTCTGATGAGAGCGAGCATGAACGCTATCAATTAATAGCTTTTCAACTGAGAGGTGGTCAATCTGCAGTAAAAAAAATAAATAAATAATAATTTAAAAGCCATTGTAGATTACCAGTGCAGATAGTAATCTAGCCACAATTTCAATCCCCATACCTTCATGGCTCTTTCCATTAGTTTGGAATCACAGGCTGGCAAAGGAGGCTCATGGGAAATCTGTAATGGCTTTGATCCATCTGTCTCGTCGATCCTAATGCTGACTTTTTGCACTGATGCTGTACCTGTCTTGCGACCCAGCACCTGTTGACTGGAGGGAAAAGAGCATGATGAGCGACAGTTACAGATCGTGGTGCGTTCAGAAGCGATAGCGTGAGACTTCATACTTCCAGACGGCCAGAGAGAGGCACTTGGCGGGAAGGTAGCGCTCCACCTGCACTAAGTCTCCCCAACGTTCTCTGATCAGCATCAGAGTCTGAGAGTGCAGCACCTCCAGCTGAAGGGAAAGGCAAAATGAATCTGATGGCCTCAGTCAAGAAGGTGGATAACGCAGAGCAAAACTGAACACAGACTGTGTAACGTGGATTTATGTGGATAATTGACTAATTACAAATTGTAATATATACACAAAGGACTTGACTAGAAAATTTCAAGGTTTTAAAATGTGAAAAGAGGAGATTTAGAGAGAGAAACAAAAAAAAACATTAAACATTTTCACGGCTGCGTAAGTGTAAAGGAGCAGTGAGGAAAAAGCAGGGAGTAAAAGTGCTTACTGGAATGCAGGTAATGCTTGTGCTTTGTGCACAGCTACAGATTATCAATATAAACCCTTTTACAGCAGCTTCAGCCTCACCTGGCTTTGTGCCCACTATGATAATGCATTTGTGCAGCACTATAACGATTAGGCTACATGCGGTCACAGATATTTATGCCCTTGAATAAAATTCAAACAAGCGCTGTAGTAAGTAATAACACCCAATAAGAAATGCATTATAGGGTAATAAACAACAAAGTGTTAATGTGACCAATTTAAAAATTAAATAGTTCCCCCCCCCAATATTTTCCAGCACACGCTACAGGGCTCTTATACCACAGGAATTTAACAAACATTATAATCGGGGGTTAAGATGGTTCATGTTAACATACAAGTGAGACGTAAAAACTTAAGAAAGGATACGTAGGCAGTTATACATATCCTGGAGAGGCTTTTCATCCGCACATAGGCGTGACTGCACCAGCTCATGGATGAAATTCACTTGCATGCTGTGCACCAGGGCCCGTCCATCTGGGGAAAGAAATGGGGTGGACTAGCATCCTTAGCAATTCTAAAACAGGTCTATCTTCTATAAAAATTTAAAATAAAAAAATAAAAAAATAAAAATAATTTTTAAAAAATAAATACATAATAATAAAATAAATAAATAAATAAAAACACACCGCCTGTCTCCTTGTCCTCAACCAGGATCTCCAGTTTCAGCAATCTCCATGGAATCTCTGGGTCATCCCCCATCACTGTTAACGTGGCTTCAAACTCCCCCTCGACCCGGAACTTCACCCGGCCATTAGCTTATAGAACAGGGCAAATGAGCGCACAAAGGCTTTGCATCATATAACCCTTTTTTTCAGACTTAACTGGAAGCTGTGATGTGGTAGGAAAGAAAATGAGATGTTAGGTTCTTACCCACAGTCAGGTTGGCCAGCTGAGGGGGCAAGTCTGTGGTGACAAGCCGATGGCGTAGGATTTGGTTCAGCTGGTTCAGTGTTGCCTGTTTCTCCGCTTTGGTGATTGGGTCCGGAGGGATTATTTTGTCCTAAAATAAAATTAACACACAAGTTCAAACCTGTAAATCATCCTTGCAAAGACAATTATTATTAACAGCAAGTACCAAAAAAATAATATAGAACTAAAATTAATCTCAGTAGCTTGGCACTGAGGCGTTATAACAAAAACTGTAGATCTGATCCATGGATTGTGGTTGAACACTTACTCGGATGCACGTGGGAAGACGTGGGTATGACCCTGTAGTTAGAACATCAATGGCAAAAGGAATAGCGAAACTGGGCAGACGGGCATGTACCAAGGCATCCCGGGCTAACGATGCCAGTCTGTCTGCTGTGTCAACAAACAGGAAGGCTTGCTGGTCCAAAAACGCAGAGATCATCTGTAAACAGAAACATCAGTAAGAAGTCTACTCACTATGCAGTAGAAAATCATGAACAATAATGCAGCAGAAATGCTGAGGTCAATTAAGAAGTATTGTGATACAAACTATTAAAAGGTGCAATTTACAACCAAGTACTAAGCTGATGTTCCTCTAATCAGCTAACATGGATCCAATTCTAACTGATAATTCCAAGTGGGAAGATTAGATTTCAGTATATACATACAGATTAAAGGTTTTACTCAGCAACGTGAAAACAATCAGCACATATAAAAATAGAAAATACAATAACTAACCTGTTTGTAAATTCACGTTTGTATGATGACACTATTCCTGGTAACAGAATGTACACTACGGTGCAAGTATTTACCTGCCTCTAAGACCTCACACACTAAACTTGCAATCCATGTGTGATGTTCTGGATGTCTATTTTGATTCATGTTGTATAAGTAAGGAAAACCGACTGGAAATAATTTCTTATGAAGACACAAGTGACACATATGGGCTGAAACACATACCGCACACCTCTCCACTTTCCCGGCATTACTAGCCCATTTTACAAGTGCAAGGAGCCGTACAAAGAGCTGCCGCGTCCGGCTGGCAAAATGTACAATTTCGATTTTCCTGAATAGAAGAAGACAAGCAGGGTGTAAACCTACATACCTAGAATTAAAAACAGTCAATCATTTGTTTTACTGATGTAAAGTGCAATTGCAGAGACTGACCTTTCCATGTCGGTTTTACGTGGGAGCCTGGTGGAAGAAAAAAGAAGAAGAAGAAAAAGAAATAAGGAGTGTGTGATACACACATACATACATACACACAAATACCAATGACACAAACAAATAATAGAAAAGACATCCATATCTAATCCACTACAAACTGTACAAACTGTTCCATGTATTATCACGTTGACTCTAAAGTTGATTTTTACATGATTTATTACATTTATAACAGAGATGCAATGTTCGATCGATAGTCAGAATGAACTGTTTTTCAGCTTGATCAGCCATAACCAAGCAGCCGATTCTGTGCCGAGCGCACAAGCTCCTGAGTTAGAAGCAGCACGGGTCCACATGCTCACACGCGCTCAAAACTTTAAAGACAGTTGAGGCGGTAAAATGTCACCTTGTCTTTAGAATCCTACAGGTGATGTGCTTAGTTGTGAGGGAGAGAACCAATGCTATACGGAATGGGCTACGGTATGTTTCATTACTCATGTTCAATTCAGTTGGGAAGCTGTTTAACATAGGTAAGGTATAAAACTTATGACAACTTTTTAAAAGGTTTAAATTCGTAAAACTCTCAAAAAAAAGGAGTCAAATGTAATTGAATCGGGAAATGTATAAGATCGTGATGCTTAGAGGATGGGAATATTAACCGGATCGGCTACTCGGTATGGTGATGATATCGTACCGGGAGATTCCCAACTCGTATATATTTATATGAACTTGGGTGTGTATATACACTAACTGTGTGAATTAAGGGAGGGATTATAATGTAATTATGTTTAGTAATATTCCTGCCAGGAAAGTTAGAAATTGTGAAATGATAATGATAAACGATGTTAATGTGACTCCAAGTCAAAACATACCAAGAGTCAGTCTGCGCTTGCGTCACTGATGTAGCGGCTAAGCTAGCAGCTACATACCTAACCGTGAAAGGGAACCGTTCACTAGACATTAGTTATGCTATAACTGAAAATAGTGAGTGTGTATACTCTTTACAGTCATTCGCACTTCATACCTGATTAGATTTATTTAACAAACGACCAGTGTGTGGCATTTAATTGTTAGTTTGTGTGCTAGCTCGCAGGCTAGGCGGCTAAGCTAACCGCTAACAGGAGCTAACCCCGTGTCTATTCACTGGAGGAAGCCGAACACATTATTAGCCGCTAAAGTGATGGAGGACTCACAGTTCAGCCAGCAGCGTTATTTCATGATATGTCCGCTGAAGCAGGAACTCGATGAGGACGCTGAGGCGGACCCCCTGAGTGGCCGGAGCTCCGGGTGCAGGCTGCGGCGCTGTGCTCGGCCCCCCGACGGGCACCAGCTGGCCCTCTGTGCCGATCTGTACCGGAGCCATTTTACACAGCCAGTGTGTGTGGAGGAGATCCGCGCTGCTCAGGCTCGAAGCGCACACACACACTGTGCAAGGAGATCGAAGAGACCTGTTGTACTGTTTCTAACGCTCCTGACTGGGAACACACACCTTCACGCCATGGAAGATCACTCCAAACCTGCTGCTGAATTAGCCCTGAATATCCCCATGGCTCCCGGCCGCCATCAGCACTGAGCTCTGTGTGTGTGTGTGTGTGTGTGTGAAGCCAGACACTGCACTGCATAGTCACCCCACTGTTTTTCCAAAACTTTTAAAAGAAAAGTGTGTTGTTTTTTGCATTTCGGCGTGAGCCAATAAAAAAAAGTCCCACCATGTAAAGTCTGAAATTTTGTACTAATCATTTAATGCAAAAAGTGTTTAACATTGAAAGAGGACAATTAACATCCACTAAATACTTTTATTTTGCAAAACACAATAATGCCACTCTGCTCCACCTATTCTCCTGAGCAGGACTCGGTATTAATGAATGATTCTAAACAAGTTTTTGATTTCTGTTCGTTAATAAAAACGTCTCGTTGTAGGTCACACACTTCACTGTGTAAACGTTAGAGGAAAACTGACGTTTTCATCTAAACAATACACTAGTAACGCAACAAAACCGGCATAATGTACGGAGTGAAAAGGGTTAATCCGGAATGAATATATAGTACACTAGACAGGATGCAAACGTCTGACGTTAAGCCGTGTCTAGCGCACTTTATAGGGAATGTGGAGTCATTTCGGATTTGGCCGGAGTTTGACACAGAACCGTCTTTTCCCTTCACCATGCTTTCGCGCAAATTCTGTTTCTACTCTGCTGAAGAGAAGTTTCCAGATGCTGAACAGCAGGCCTTCACTTACCACCTTTAGCTGTGAAATAACTGATATCTATTATTATCTGTTATATTGTACAGAACATACAAGCATAAGGATTTAATTGACTTTGAAAAGGGCCAAAGTGTGATGGCTAGAAAACTGGGACAGAGCATCTCCAAAACTGCAGCTCTTGTGTGATGTTCCAGTCTGCCATGGTCCAAGGAATAAAAAACCTGTTAACTGGCGACACGGTCATGGGCAGCCAAGGTTCATTGGGGGTGGTGAAGGCTGGCCAGTGTAGTCCGATCCAGTTGAGCAGTTTGTTGCATATGGGACAGCATTCAGCGTGCTCATGCTGCCTTGTGTCTATACCGCCTAAAACGAGCATCAGAACTGGAACAGAGCAATGGAACAAGGTTGCCCGGTCTGAGAAATTACATTTTCTTAAGATCATGTGGATGGCATAGTGAGAGTGTGTCACTCATGAAAAGAGGTGCCACCAGAATGCAAGCTGGCAGATGCAGTGTGGTGCTCTGGGCAATGTTTTGCTCAAAATGTTTGACCATTAATTTACGTTTGGCAGACATTCTTATCCAGATCGACTTACATTTTTATCATCAATCTTAGCAGTTGAGGGCCCAACATTGGCAACTTGGTGGTTGTGGGGTTTGAACCTGGGGTCTTCTGAACCGTAGTCCAATGCCTATGAAACATTAGCACTCACCTTACTATAATTTAATGATAATCATAAGCAAAAAGTATGAAACAAAGAATTTACATTTTCACCCAGAGCGGGATTCGAACCAGGGTCTAGACGATTTTATGCTATTAGTTGAGCAACGTCACACCACGTGGAAAGCCGCAAAAATGCTTCAATTTCATTGCCTGTCACCGAATGCCAGCTATTCACGACTTGCCGGGGTTTGAACCTGGGGTCTTCTGAACCGTAGTCCAATGCCTTATCCTCTGAGCTATGTTGATATTACTTTGACACGTGCCACCTACTTGAACATTGTCGTTGACCAAGGAAACCTCTTCATAGAAATGGTCCTCCTTAATATCAGAGGCCCTCTTAAGTAGGATAATGTACCCTGCCACAGTGTAAAAATGGTTCAAGAATGGTTTGAAGAATACAACAATGAGTTCATGGTGTTTATTTGGCCACTAAATTCTCTAATTGGGGATATGTGGGATGTGCTAAAAAAAAAAACTCTGATCCATGGAGGCCCCAGCTCACAACTTGCAGGACTTACAGAATCTGCCATTGATGTTTTTTTGCCAGGTATTACAGCACAACTTTAGAGGTCTACAGGAGTCCAGGCGTCAATGGGTCAGGGCTGTTTTGCCAGTAAAAGTGGGACCTACGGAATATTAGGCAGGTGATCATAGTGTTCCGACTGATCAGTGTTTTTTTTTTTTTGTAATTTATATAAAAAGTTAAACTCATAGTCTAGATTCAAACAACATGAAGTGACATATTTCAAGTATTTTTTATTTATTTTGATGATTATGGCATTATAGCAAAACCGAGTTGCTCAAAATGCTTGATCAGGGCTCCTTTAGCATTAATTACTGCATCATTGCAGCATGTGATGGAGGTAATCAGCCTGTGTCCCAGCTGAGGCATTATTGAAAACCACGTTGCTTTGATAGCAGCTTTTAGCTCATCTATATTGTTGGGTCGGGTGTTTTTCATCTTTCTCTTTGACAGTAATCCATAGATTCTCTATGGAGTTCAGAGTTGGTTTGGCATTGTGGGCAAGTGCTAAGTCCTGCTCCAGCAAATAACATGGCATCCCAAATCATCACAGACAGAGTAAACTTCACACTGGACTTTAAGCAACTTGTATTCTGTGCCTCAGCCATCTAAAATGCCAAATTTACTTTCTTCTGAAAAGATGACTTTGGACAACTCAGCAATAGTGCAGTTCTTTTTGTCCTTAGCTCAGGTTAAATGCTTCTAACGTCGTCTCTGGTTCCAGAATGGCTTGATACTTTGAATGCACTGGTTTTAGTCATTTTCTAGAGACATTTGTGTGTGGTGGTTCTTGCTCCAATGACTCCAGCCTCACTCCACTTCTTGTGAAACTCTCCTTAGTTTTTAAATTACTTTTACTTGACAATCTGCAGGTTGCAAGACTTTTCACTTTTTCTTCCACAATTTTCATGAATATGCATCAATACAGCACCTTCTGTGACTTACCTTCCTTGTGAAGGATGACAGTGATCATCTTCTGGACATTTGTCAAGTCAGCAGTCTTCTTCATGCATAGATAGTAATTTGTACAACTTAAAATTTAATATTCAAAAACTGGTGATGAAATTTCTTGTAAATGAAGCATAAAAATTATTGACATTTACAAAAGACTTCAAGTACCTTAAATGACGATCCAGACCGAGGTGACTTAGAGCCCACTGAAGTTGTTCCTGTGAACATTCAGTGAGTGGAATGCCTGAAACTTGGAAACAATGTATAAGTTGTCACTTAGGTGGGTATCAAACCCTCAACCCTGGAGGTGTAGGGGCTGTTTCCGTGTGTGTAATTTTAACTGTTTTGTATATTTTATTATTATGACACTTAATTTCTCTTTTATCACAATGTAATATTTTGTCATACATTTTATCTATTATTTTTTGCACACTAATATTTCTTGTCATAACTTCGTGCATTTACCATGTTTAGTACTTATGTTAACTATTTAAAGTATCAAATCAGTTTCTTCTCACAGAACATCTTTAGAGATAGTTTAAAATAGATTAAGCTTATCTAATGAAGTGACATTAAAATGCTTGGCCCACAGTAACCCACAAGCGACCATGTTCTTAGCACTTTTCATAAAAATAGAAGTAAGATGTATAAATTACAAGTTGTTTATTTTTTTTTAAGTAATATTTTGTTCTAAAATTTTGCCAGATTGCCCTCTTTGTTTAAAAAGAAATGCCAAACACATGCAAAAATCTTATCCAATCCTTCATGAGATAAACCAAATTAGTCTGCCACACAAAAGAGGCAGATGGTTGTTGACCTGCATAGCTAAGGCAATAATATAAAAGGCTGACAGTAGCAGTTAAAAAAAAATATTAAGCATAATTAGGACCATAACAAAAAGTTTCAAATTTGCCAGAAATTAGCCACATGCGCACAGTCAGAAAAATGTAAAGAAGGTGGATTAGCAGATTTAACACGTTTCTAATGTTAAACCACTTTTATGTAAGCTAACTCTTTATGAAGCATTTCAAAGAAGAACCACAGTATAATATATGGCGGTGAATCAGTGATGAAGATTGTTGTGTGGCTTTGTGGTTAAGGATCTCTTGTGAGGATTTATGGCATCATGAATTCTATTACATACTAAAATATTTCAGCCAACGTACAATCTGCATGCCTCTGCCAGAAGGTTCAGTTTTGACTCTCACGATGATGAGTAAAATATATCTATTTTTAAAGAAATAGAAGAACTTACTTTATGTATTATTGTTATTATGATTTTTATTATTATTATTGATATGCACAAACTAATGATAACATCAATGTGAAGAGAATAACATTGACAATGGACAAATTGTGATGGATAGACCATAGGGTTAGAGCGTCTCCAAACGGCAGGTCTTGTGGCGTGTTCTTGGTTTGCAGTGGTTAGTCTCTACCAAATAAAGTCCAAGGAAGGACAACCAGTGACAGAGTCATGAGCACTGGTCTGATCCCACAGAAAACCTATTGTAGCACACATTGTCGAAAACTTTAATGGTGGCTATGACAGAAAGAAAAATGTCAAAACACACATCATGTGTTCTTTTAGATCATTTGGTTGGCCAGGTGCATCTGTCACTAAGGGATGGCAGCAAGATGTATTATAGGAAGAAGATTAGTCGGCTACCGCAGTATGATTTTCTAGGCAATGTTCTACTGGGGAACGGTAGGTCCCAGCATTCATGAGGACGTTACTTTGACACTTACAGCATACTGTACCTACCACCATTGCTGGCCATTACTGGAATACAGTTGCCTTCTGGGGAAATCGCCTTTATTTTCCCCAAATCTCAATTTGATCCGGCATCTGTGGGATGTGCTGGACAAACAAGTCTTATGCATGGAGACCTCACATCACAATTTACAGGACTTGCTGTAGGAATGGCTGCTTATGTCTTAGTTCCAGATACCAGAACACACCACTACAGTGAAGGTACTATACTGTACATAAAAGGTACTAGACATTTTTTAATACAACAATATTAAAAGCTATTTCAAACTAAACCTAACAAACCACATGTACAAAAAGCTGTTGTCTTATCGGCTAAATTCGACTACTATGCAGCAAGTAGTTTTACATAGGGTGGTGTAGTGGTTAGCATTGTGGCTCATACCTCCAGGGTTGAGGGTTCATTTCCTGCCTCCGGTCTGTTTGTGGAGTTTGCATGCTCTTCCCATGCTTGGTGGGTTTCCTCTGGGTGTTAAGGTTTTCTCCCACAGTCCAAAGACCTGCAGAGAAGGCTAATTGGAGTTTACAAATTGCCCACAGTGTGTCAGTGAGAGTGAGTGTGTGTGCTTGTGTGCTCTGTGATGGACTGGCGCCCTGCCCAAAGGGTACCCCGCCTGTTCCCTGGGATAGGCTCCAGGCCCCTGTGATCCTGTAGAGGATAAACGGTATAGAGAGTGAGTAAGTGAGTGAGTGAGTATTTTTATGCAGAAGACATGAGTTCGATTTTAACATTATTTTAACAAAATGTATATATTAATGGAAGTTAACTTTTTAATGCTAATTAAAACTATTGGCCTCATTTAGAAAAGCTAGGTTAAAATGTTTATATTTAAATACATAGTGTTTCATAACATGTACTGTATCACAAGTGTTTCATAACATGTACTGTATCATACTTGTTTGCATATATTGATGATCACCTGTAAATTACCAGGTATATACGAAGCACAGCTGATTTGCCTTTGATGGAACAATACTGTTTTTTATCATTCAAAATAGGAATAAATGAAGTTATTTCGACTAATTTCTGTCAGTAAAAAATATCTCTTCCATTATTTAAAGTAAAGTGTTTCAGCAGTTAGAAAACTTTCATACACCCATGCACCCTCCACATGTGGGGATGTGTCACAACAATTATGGCATGTAACCTGTTTTACAGTGGTGTTGCTTCTTAACTAAATTACCGTTCTTATTTAAGTTTTACAGTATGTGAATTTATGTTGGCTTTTTTTCTTCAATTAGTTTTTTCTTTTTAATATTTTTTAAATAAATGATATTAATATGAAACAATAGGTGTCTGCAATGTTTTTATTGATTTTTGTGTGTAAGTGTAAATATATAATCAATTTAAAATTGACGGTGTGATCTGTATATAAAACTGCGGTAATCCATGTGAATTATATGATTTGAAGGCAATCATTCATGCATTAATCTTCTATACCACTTCTATACCAATCTTCTACGCCTGAAGCCTATCCATGGGTTCACCCTGGACAAGGTGGAAATCCCATAAAGGACATGCCGCCTAAAGTTAGTCTTCTTGTGACTTAATCGAAATCATTTACAGTAACTACAATGCCTTCTACATCATATGACACTTAGTAGCAACCTTAAAACCTGATTAACATTTTTCCCAACAACCAATTACTGATCAGATTGTTCACAACAACCAATGACTGATTTAAATATTAATTATTTGTGCCTCCCATTTAATTCATTCATTCTCTGTACTGCTTATCCTCTACAGAGTCACGGGAGGCCTGGAGCCTATCCCATGGGATTCGGGGCATTAGACAGGGTCAGTCCATGCAGAAGAGCGCGGGCACACACACAGACACATTATGGGCAATTAGCCTAATCTATATGTCTTTGGACTGTGAAGTTAAACCAGAATATATAGAGGAAACCCACCAAACACAAAGAGAACATGCAAACCGCATGCACACTGACGGGACTCAAACCATCGACGTACAATATGAGATCACAGTTCTAACCACTATACCACACTGCCACCATCATCTAATTCTTTGTTCTTTATTTGAAACTCTATTTTCTGTCTCTTAATTACTCGCTACCTCTGCTTGTGCCAGACAATATAAGATTGTGTAAATATCTGAGGAGTTTGTTTGTGGTGTCAAGACCTATAATGGGCAGGAGTAGCACCATGATTAAGTTATAGGAATACTGCTCAGAAAGTCACAGGTTCAAACCCCAGCACCACCAAGCTGCTGCAGGTGGGCACTGAACAAGGCCTTTAACCCTCACTTGCTTATATGTACAATAAGAGCAGTGAGGATCAGCACATCTGTCAAATATGTGACTTTTGTGAAAAGTTGTAAATGCAAATAGGAAAATTTTACTCATTTATTTTCTAGTATCCTGTATACAGGGTCGCTGGGGCCTGGCGCCTATGGCAGGAGCATGAGGCGAGGTACACCCTGGACAACAGCCCAAACATGTCTTTGGACTTTGGGAGGAAACCAGAGTACCCGGAGGAAACCCTTCACGCACACAGACCCGAAGATGGGAATCAAACCCTCGATCTTGGAGATGCGATGCGAGGCCATTATGCCATCAAAAATGAGATTCATAAGAAATATGATAAAATGACATCATTTGCAGACTTTGGAGCATGCCTTATGTACTTTTCCCTAAAAACAGCTGTTAGCACTGAGTAGCAGAATCCTACTGTACATGAAGTTTTTGCGTGTTTTTTTATTTATTTTTTGGATAAACTTTAATAAATCATTTCATTAAAGGAGTAATAAAGAATGAGAATTATTGATTTTGGATTAGAAGTACTGTGATTTCTGAAGTATGAGAGTGTGTGTGTGTGTGTGAGAGAGAGAGAGAGAGAGAGAGGGAGGAGGAGGGGGGGAGGGGGGGGCAGCTGATGTTGGTGACGCAGGAAAAACACCCAACACAGTAGACAAAAAAGCGACGAGCAGATCGCAGACAGTTTCTGCAGGCTGAGCGCCGCACATACCCCACACACAGAGACACACACAGCTGAATGACACGATCGCGCTTTAGCAGGGCGTAATTGATCGCGTCTCGGGGCAGTTGGAAGAAGGTCCGATTTGATTTTTGGTGAGTGGTAACACGGACTTCTGCCTTTCTATATGGAGCTAGTCGGGGTTAGCTCAGCGGCTAGTTAAATGGGCAAGCCTGCTGCTAAGTGTGTAGCTAACAGGCTGTTGTAGGCTCTGTGCCGAATTCCTGTCATTGTGGATTTAAACGCGCTCATTTGTCACCGCGTATATTGTGACGCTATTGCTGATTAATAGAATTAGCCACATCACAGCATCTTATCTCTCCCCCCAGGGTTAGTCGGCTATCGGCTAGCTAGTTGCGTTAGGTGGAATAACTTTATTAACAGTAGCACAAAGAGGGACGCTGGTTAGCAAACGATACACACACACACACACAGCCTGATCAACACAAACAAGTGGTTTTAACCGAGGCCTGCTCGTGTCAAGGCGTGTGTTAGCTCGTTTCACATTTCTGCACTTTGCTTAAAGTCGTGTCTGTGTTTCAATTTGTTCCTAAGCCTGATTAAAAACAACAACTTCTCTGTCAGGCCTAATATTTCTCTCTGTCTAACTCGCAGTGAGATGCAAGCTGTGTATGTGTGTGTGCGCGCGCGCGCTGTGAAAAGCCGACAGCGGTAAGTTAGCTAGCGTGCTAAAGAGGCTGTGATTGCAGTTTATGTAATTTAGATATTAATGGGTGCAGCTTCACGTTAGGTCATAAACGATAGATGTATTTAAAACAATAAGATGACATTATAACGATGCAGGTCAGTGTTTAACCCTGTGAAGTGTTTAGCTAAGGCGGGCTAGCCAGCGGAAGAGCTAAAAGCTGCGGTGTTAGCAGTGCAGCTAGCGCTAATGATGAGGAAACTAGGCCGGAGCTTCAGGCCTGAGCGCCTCTTGTTTGTCATGGTTATCTCTGTGTACCTTCAGATATTATAAACGCAGCTCGGTTCACTCGCTGCACGGCTTACTGCCAACAGAAATCTCCTGTAAAGTCTGATTAAGCTTAAAATACTTAAATCTGTCTGTATATATTTATATTTTTCCTGCCCGCTTAGACGGCGAACTTGCTAGATGAGCTGCTAGTCATCTCAAACAACCTAGCCTGCAGAAGGCAAAGAATTTGATCCGTTTATGTCTGAATATGCTTAGAACAGTGTTACACGATATATTTGTTTAAAAAATGTATGTATTTATTATATATATTTTTATATAGTGTTGTGTACTATATTCGACGAATCCTTGAGGGTTGTGTTGTTTTCTACATTGCTGCTAGACTGCTAAGCTGAAATGACAGCAGTCCATCCGGACCCGAGTGTACACTGCACACCGAGCCATTTCTCTCATTTATTATGGAAACAACACACACACTGTGTGTGCGCAGTTACTGTTAGTAAAGCACTAAGAAGGATTGGCATGAGTGTGTGTTAAAAAAGCTGAGCGAGATCATGGCTGGTTAAATGGACAGATGATGATGATGATGATCTGCTGTGTGTTTGTTGATCATGATCACAGGTAGGAGGAACCAGTCTGTGGCCTGTGTGTGTCTGTTAGGTGTGAACCTTTATGAATGCTGTATAGTGAAAAAACTCTGCTGTGGCAGGTGCTTGTACATCTATCTATTGTTTGTTACTGAAAGCTTTGCACTTGCTTGCATGGTTTTTTACACGAAAGACACTGTAGGGGACTGCATTATGGGAACAGTCTACAATCATGGTGGAGTTTTTGCACTGTATATATAAAATCAGCTGATGGTTGTTTATTGTGTTATGATGGTTGCAGTGTGTTAGAAATCGATCAACACCCTCTGACCAGTCAGAAATAAGTAATATGACAGCCCTGTGGTATCATGGTCAAAAAATATGATATACAGTAATTCCAGCATACCCATGCCACTCAAGGCCATGTGATATAATGAATTATTACAGGTGCAATGTAAGCCATAACCTTTTGACGTACTATCTGGGTTAACAGACAACAGGTCCTGGTTTTCAACCTCTATACTGTACATGTTTGAATAACATTATAGATAATGTTATTAAGTATATTATATCATTATATTATATAGCATTCGATTATAGACTGGAATCTATGGTAAGGTCCACATTTGTTCTTTCTTTTATTAAGGGACATGGACAGGAACTTGTGAAAATACACACATGTATATCTTAATGCTTGTGAGTGACAAAGTTATTTTGTCAGATATCTCACTTGGACACGTATATATTACAAGACTAAAGTGTTGTCTCGTGGGACAGCAGATGCATGGTTATTTTTCTTATTTGTTTATTTATTTAGTTTTTTTTCTTGTTTTTTTTGGTCCAGTTGTTTACCATATGTCTGCATTTGTACTTGAAGTAGACCTGTGTCTGAATGTCTCTGAACATGCTCTCTTTCACCTAATATGTATAATGCCTGATAATGAATTAATGATGTTGTCAATAATGCACTTAAAATAAGTAAATATTACACCTATTAGTGCAAATTTATCTCTTACTGACCAGCATAATGAATGATTGATTTATTTCCTTGTTTTCATCAATAATAAAAAGTCATACTCATAAAAAGTAAAAGAACTTGTTTGAGGTCATGCAGCTCCAAACTTGACAACTATCTTTTTCTACTTGACTGAGGAGCTTTCTGCATGGGGAATGTTCTCAGAGGGCACGAAAGGCAGCTGTTGCGGGGCTTTTTTGTGCCGTTTCAGTCAGTCGCTGTTCCGGTGCCGTGTATCATTTGAATGTTCCATTTGGTTACAGACACTCTACAAGTCTAAATATATCCCTCTGTGTTAATATGTTTGATTTCCTTATTTTGTTAACATTTTAAACTTTCAGCGGGAGTATTTTATACTCTCTGCGTATGTATTAAAGCAAATAGACTCAGACTTGTAGGTTTATTCATGTTGTTGGTGAGAAATGAGGTGTACATTTGAGCAGTTTTCAGATCGTCAGTGTTTTTGTCCTTATTATATTTTTAATAGCCTACTTGTATTTTGGCTATCGGAGAACTGCTTAATGTTGTATTGGATGTATAGATTTTAAATTTGAGGTCATGCCGCATTATACCCCATCCACTCCGTGTGATTTGATTGCCTTTTTTGTTCAGGTTATGCAATGGTCTCTGCATCAGCGCTAGCACTTTCAGCTGTGTGCTACTTCTCTATCAGTCCAGAGGAGGCAGTGATTTCATCTCGTGCGCCAGTGACATAAGCAGACAAGATTGCAAAGATCTGCCCTGTGTCGAGTATGACTGCCACGACCCGTGGCTCCCCCATGGGGGGGAATGAAAGTCAGGAGCAGGGCCAAGCTCCGGACGGTCAGTCTCAGCCCCCACTGCCCCAAAACCAGGTCAGTGCCACATTTACTACTACTCTTCTCTTTGTGCTTCTTTACAGACCCTTTCTTACCATAACAGCTGTTGCAACTTGTTTTTGTGATATCTTATTTCCTGAGCTATCTCGGGCGTAGAGTGACTTAAATAATTGTTGTTTCTTTCCAATTAAATAGTTCATTCATTCTCAGAGGTGTTTATAATGTAGCCTTGGTTAATAGTTGCTGTAGCGTGTTAAATATGTGGGGAAAAAAGTGTTGCAGATGCAAATAGTTGATTGCTATTAAACTTTAGAATGTGTAAATATATGCATTGTTAGTAGTGTCACTTGAATAACAAGCTTAATTTAATTTTGTGGTAGCGATGTGGTGCCGGTAAGAACTGATTAGCAGAGCAGCGTTGCTGTATCTTCATCTGGTTATGGGTTTATTGTCAGTTATTTGGAAGCACATTTGGCTTACACCCACCACCTGCTGATGAGTTCTTAATTCAAATTACTGGTGAACATTTATTTGAGAGTTACGATGGTGGATAATGTTGTTCTTCAGACAGTGGTTATTTTAATCAAAGCATAGATAAAAGATTTTGTCTGATTCTGTTGTCAGTCTCCATTTGTGCTGATATTGAAATATGATGGATTAATCTTAGAAATCAGATGAATGGCCTAATCATAAAGCTGAAACACATTTTTTATTATTATTTTTTTAAAGAAATATTGCAATGTGCTGTTTACTTTCTCACTTGAATAAACTGACAGCCGTCAAATATCAGGATTGAATTATTACCAGTGCACAGCAGTCTAAAGAGCTGCGATGTAGGGCATGTCCACACAAAACGCCCTATTAAGTGCTGTCAGGACCATGCCTACCTAATCAGCAGGCGTCCAATTAGAAGCCTAGACAAAACGCCATCATCGGTTCCGCCATGTAGAAGTCCGACCAGCTCTCGTCCTAAACGGCTGTCGCTGTCTGCGGGGTCTATGTCGTCTGAGTTTTAACCCAATCACAAGTTTACGTAAGTCTGCCACTTCACAAAATATCCTCATAAACAAAGCTGACGTCAAATCAAGGAGACTGGCACACAGACAATGTGACATTACAACAAACCAAAATCTGTTTCCCCCGTCCACACACCACCATTGAAAACGGAGTTTTTGGAAATGTTCACTTCACAAGTTTTCTAAAAGTTCAGTTTTCATCGACCTTAAACTGTGATTGCGTGTGGACGAAAGGCCAAAACCCAGAGAAAGAATAATCTTATTATTATTATTTTTTTTTACCAATCTACGTGTGGACATGGCTCTAGTGCATGCTGAAGCAGACCAGTAAAAGAACTCTTGAGCAGTCACAGTGAAGAGCCAGTTGGTGAGAGACGCTTAGAGCTCAGATGTGAGAAGCAACCTGCATATGTAGGTCAGCCAAAGCAGAAGGAGTCTTCTCCAACACTCCCCCACGTTTCCCAAGTTCTGTAGCTTCCCTTTCAACTCTGGTCCACACATTTAGAGATTACTGTGTCACAGGAGAGCCCCCGTCTTCTCCTGCTCCGAGGATCTCACTCTGTTTTGGCCTTTCTATTTTTAAACACACTTGGTTTGAGGGAACATTATCCAGACGTATTTTACACCAATATATCATAATAATGATAAAAATATATAATTGTCATTTCAACTCATTGTGTGCATATAATTTTTTTTTTTTTACTTCGTTGAATATCTTGTTTAATTTTCTTAAAATGTTTTTTTTGTTGCCTGCAGCGCGGTGGCTTAGTGATTAGCTTTGTCGCCTTACACATCCAGGGTCCGGGTTTGATTCCCACCTTGGGTCTGTGTGCATGGATGTTCTATGGGATAGGCTCCCCTTGACCCTGTATACAGGATAAATCTGTATAGACTGGGTGTTTTATTGTTGATCTTGGCACAGGGTTTGGCTCGTTGTAATAGTAGGTATTGTAGAAAATACACTTTTTATGACGAGGCATAAGAGGTTCTGTTTTATTTCTTCGACTTTTGCCTGTATAGGTTATTAAGCTGGTTACTTGCATTTTACAGTCTGTCATAGTGCATATTAGCTGCTTTAATTTCATTTAGTTCAGTTTGTTTGACCAAATTTATATGGTATATTTATATTTTTATAAAAAAAATATTATTAATTTATATTTAATTTCTATTTAATTTTATGTGGTAATGTTTGCCCCAGACGTCCACTCCCACATCATCCAACGAGAACTCTCCAGTGAGTCCTCCAGATGAGCAGGTCCAGGGGGGAGACTGCGCAGGCCAGCTGGAGGAGGAGGAGGAGCCGGCTTTCCCCCACGCAGACTTGGCCAAACTGGATGACATGATCAACAGGCATGTACCCTACTCGGTGTGATTTGTCGTTTATTTAGGATTACGGTTTACTGTATTTAATTTTTATGTTTCTGCAGGCCCCGCTGGGTTGTTCCAGTTTTGCCAAAGGGTGAATTAGAAGTTCTTCTTGAAGCTGCTATAGATCTTTGCAAAAAAGGTAAAACAGTCTGTGCTTGAGTGTACATCAAAATATATTCCTGCGCAATCCTGGGGATTTATTAAACGTACCATTTACAATAGTCAGAGATTTAGTGATGTAGTTGCATGAGGTCAGCTTGTCTTGTGTTAAATATACAAATTCTTACTTGTAATAAACAGTTTTAGGTGTTTGTAATAAGCCAGGAATAAAACATGCATGTAATCTATGCAGAGGTTATAACAGAAGTTGCCCCAGATTATTTAACAATTTTTTTAGATAGTTTAGTTTCTGTTATCAGTTATGTTTTATATATAATGTTTTTCTGTGTCTTGAGGTAATATCACAGAAAATCTATAGCATGACCAGTACTAAGAGGCCAGAAAGCACACGATCCTTTGTCCTGATGATTCTTCTTTGATGGAAATTTAATTGACGATTTCAGAGTGCTGACATCTGAGAATCCTTTCATAAAAATTAAATAAAAAAATCTCCTCACAAAAAGCTATTATACGTTATATTATTATAGTTTGTTAAATACCAAATGCATTTTTATCCCTTTATTATCCTGAGGATATATCTTCATCTTTCCTACAAATCTTTATGTATAAAAATGTGTTAAACACAATTACAAAATTGTAAAACTTGAATTCCGGGTAATTTTGTCTGCGGGTGTTTTGCAAGACGAGCGAAGTCTTGAAATATGAGTAGTACGTAAACGCTTTGTCTGCCGAGTGTCACGTGATCACAACTGAGCCAGTGGTTCTTCTCTCTCTTGTGCTGTGAGATTGTGAGTAATCGTCTCTCATTCTCAGTCTCAGTGCGCATGCGTCACTCCTATAGTCCGGGAATTATTATTATATATTTTTTTTATTTGGGTCCAAGCGTAGTGACCGTTCTTTAGTAACTGTACTGCAACAACAGCCTCTGTGAAGTGGGGGGAAATAAGGTTAAAAAGGCTGTAGCAGTGCGGGAGATGAATCTGTTTAGAGACAATGCTTATTTCCACGAAATACCGAAAAGTAGGCAAAAGCAAGTGTCATTAGAGAGGTTCCTTGTTGGTCACACAAATTTAATTTCAGAGACTCTCAGAGCAGTGATTCTGCCCGTGTGTGCGTGTTTGTAAGCGAGTCGTCCTACACAGTAACAAGTGCAGGTTAAATTGTTTAATTTTTACTCTATTTTGCAGTAATCATAGTTTCTATTTCTATTTCTTATGGGAAAATTCGCTTTACTGTACGAGTGCTTTGGATTACAAGCATGGCTTCTGCCATGGTATATGATTAAGCAATATCACACAGGAGGAGGGGATGCTGTACTGCTTGATATAGCACGGCTATGATGCGGTCGTAGACATGAGGGCACTTAATTACCCTAACGCGACAGTTAGGGTAATTAACAGGGGTGAAAGTATTTTTAAATTCTTGTGGTACTATGTAGGCAAATGGTGAGGGGGGGGGGGAACCCATGTTGCTGGGGACAGTACTGTAAATCATGGGTTACTTTTCATATTTCCATTTATTCCTCTTTAAAATATCAACCCCGATTGAATCCCAAATAGCGTTAAATGTAAAGCTATGTGCATTATGTAGGGTGTACAATCTATTGTTGCACACACAGTGCCCCTGATCAGGAGTTGGATAGCACTTTAGAGTTTACCCTGGTGTTGGAAGCGAGTTTGCTTTGTACCCATAAATAAAAGAACACAGATGGTTTCGAGACTTTTCAGAACAATTAAGAGGCAATTATTAAGGAGTCAAAGTGTTATTCTAACGTTATCAGATGTGTTTTCTTGCTGAAAGTGCTTCTGTGATCGGTTTTGAATGTGGGTTTTGGCAGGCAGTTGCTCTCTCGTCAGTATGGCGAATCGTACAGACCTACTTCCACCCACATAATAAACGGTTATTAAAATATCTAGGATGCGGAGCGATGCGTATAGTTAAACATCCCAGTGGTGTTACCATCTATTACCATCACTTATGGAATGCCTCTTGTCCAATCAGATTACTCAGTCGGAACTAACTGTTATCAGTTTCGAGAATTAACAATGCAGTGGTAATAATGGGACTTTTCGACGATAAGAAAAATAAGAGACACTTTTGAGTTAACCAGTCCCAAACCTTATTGATTAAAAGATATCTAAACAAAATATTACATCAACAGGAAAATATTAAGAGGGAGAATAAAAATAAGAAGTGATTTTAATGAGAAAACAAAGTTAGGAGAAAAGTAATAAAAAGAAACTGCTTTTGCAGACTTTCAGTGCCTTCTGCTAGCGTATTTTTATTGTTCCCGCCACTCTAACCTTAATGTGCATTAAGAAGTTACACACAGTACTACACAGTATTGCTCATTAAAGGGCTTAGAAATTTACCAGACACTTTCTGTTGAAGTATAAAAAAAAAAATCATACCTAAAGCTACTTTGTTTTTCTCATTGGGATAATCCAGATCACATGTATGTTTGTGTTGCCATGTGTTGTCGTGCATCTCAAGTGTCTCCCTTTGTATTTCCTTGTTAAAGAGCTTATCAAGCTTGTGTACGTGTGGTATTCGACAGCCTTAATCATTATTCGACATTTAGGCCTACACTTTTTCACTCTGTGAAGATGTCTATCCTTCAATTGGTTTCTCTTTTATTTCTACCCCAAGGACTTGATGTCAAGTGCGAAGCCTGCCAGAGATTTTTCCGGGATGGTTTGACAATATCTTTCACCAAAATACTGACTGATGAGGCTGTCAGTGGATGGAAATTTGAAATCCATGTGAGTTCTATGACTTAATTAAGATATCATTACTTCTCCAATACCATGAAGTCTACACTGACTAAAAGTTTATGTTCCTCTAAATCATCTGGAACCCTTCAAAACATCATAGTTTTCACTTGAATCTAGTTTTTCATTAGCGAACCGAGCTAATCAATGTTATTTTCAGCACCATAGTCTGTTTTTTCCTGTTTCATTAAATCACCACAGCAGTGATCAAAGACCTCCTTTCACTAAGTCGGGGAAGATGCCAGGAGTAGGAGACCGCTCTGACTCATACCCCTCTTAAGAGCCAATGGCTTCTTTTTAGTTCCACACAATTGGCCAAAATAAGATAAAGATTTCTCACAATACTGAAGAACTGGTACATCGTTTACATTATAACTTGGCCTTTGTTACTGGTCTTCAATAATTCTTCTTTTTCGGCAGAGGTGCATAATCAACAACACCCATCGTCTGATGGAATTGTGCGTGACCAAGCTCTCTCAGGACTGGTTTCCTCTTCTAGAGCTCTTGGCCATGGCCACCAACCCCCACTGCAAGTTTCACATTTACAATGGTACCCGGCCCTCAGAGACGGTGCCTGCCGGGGTGCAGCTGGCTGAAGACGAGCTCTTTGCTCGCCCACCTGACCCCCGCTCACCCAAGGTAAAGGGCCCTATTTTTTTTTTTTTCAATGTTTTTATTATTTTCAGCAGATATTTTCACCAAGACTTCCATGTGCTTCCTGTGTTTTTCTGCAGGGCTGGTTGGTCGATTTAATAAACAAATTTGGCACATTAAACGGGTTTCAAATTCTGCATGATCGATTCATGAGTGGCCAAGCTCTGAACGTTCAAATCATTGCCGCACTCATAAAGTAAGAGA